>NC_092822.1:118423125-119641250 GCF_023375885.2 Dermacentor andersoni | reverse complement strand
ATTCAAAAACTATTCGATTTTGCTTTTGGCACTATTCGATTCGTATTCAATTTGGTCTGAAAAATCACTATTCGCACACCTTTAAAAGATGCTAAACTCTATAGCTAGCGAATGTCGATGGTTCTATTGGTTCACACACTACACGGTTGTATCATAATGCAACCTGCAAATCCATATATTTATGACTGCAATAGAAAGTACAGTGTAACCTTTTTAAACAAAGTTGTATCCAATAAGCAAATACCTTCTTGTCAAACAGTGCAAAATGAGACAAAGGATGGCAAACAAGCTGGGACAAAGACAAGCACTATCGGCTTAGAATGAATTCCCAGGACGGCACCGGTTTCGAGATACACGCAGTCAAACTTGCACAAAGTTACGCTGTTGTTTCATTTACTTCTTTAGGGAAACGCTGTTTTATGCATTGAAGCACAAAGGTAACTGTAATGCCAATGCATTTTGTCGGACACTTTCTGAAAATTCATTCTAATTTGATATGCCCTGCATAACTCGCTAGCTACACTTAGCAGATTGAAATAAGTGCTGTAAAGTAATTAAAAAGTTCATCATAATTATGTGATTTATTCAATTAATCATTTTGATAGATGGGCTGCTTTATCGAGTAACTTTCATTAAGGGTCAAACTCATGCTTTCTGCCACAGGCAACTTTTAAATTTTTGGTGCAACTAAAATAACATCCTGTATGTTAGTATACAGACCTACATTTTGATTTGAGATAAACTTAAAAGAGGATTTTGTACTCATGGCTGCTTTAACTCAAATTTCGTAGCATGATTGTGTTTTTCTGCATTATCCACTTCCACATCATCCTCCATGCTTGGTACCTTGGCTCACCATTAATGCAAATTTCACCATCAGAGAAGCGAGCTGCTGCCAAGATTTCGACTGGTTTTTCCACTTGTCACTGTCTTGAATTTAGGACAAACCAGCCTAACCTATGACTCCAATTAAGTGACTGATGTGGTCCAGGATATGCGCCCTTGTCGCAAAATCTGATGAGAACGATGCAGCAGTGAATGCAAAATGTTGTCTTAATGGAATAATGCAGGTCACTGTGCAGCCCTTCAACATTTTATATATAATATACATATATATATAACCGCATGATAGCATCGGCGGACACTATGGTTTGCGGTGTGCCATGGTGCCCACATGCCAAAGTAGTGAGTAGGCGCATGCACACAGAGCATCCTCTTCAAACATGATCTGCTATGCTACACTGGCTTGTCCATTAAGCTGAAGCACTGAGCCGTGCTCCCACAAGAGTATCAGAAAACAGTGTGTATTTCCTTTCTTCTGAATGACTGTATATTCAGTTCGATATATCCCATGCTGCTTCTCCGCTTCCAATGCAAGTGTAACAAATCTGCACGTGCTTATGAACAAGTTTCGTATAGCTCCCATCTTGGCCTAACTCCCAGCTTGACCATCATCACGCACACAGTGGTTACAAAAAGCAGTTACAATGATAGATGCCCCTACTTTCGCAGGTGCGCTTTATGACATTAAAGTCCCTCCATGACGAGAGAGTGGTTTACAGCCAGACGGGGGCTTAAAGTGATTAGCAGTACTCAAACAAGGAATGTTGTTGAAGCCATCAATTCGAGAAGAGGTCTTGTTTTTGGTTGAGCAATACCTCTTGTCGAAACATTGGCATAAGTGACATTTTTTATTCTACCACTGTTAAATCACTTAAAAGTCCCTCCATGAAGTTTGCTGCCAGCCTGCTGTTGGAGGCGCATCAATCAAGGGCTTTTATGTGAGACAACTCTAATTGCTGTGTTGGTCAACGCTCACCCGAAATTAAGAGGGGCGGTATTCTCGAGTAATACCTTTAGAAGATAGTTTCGCCTTCACATGAAAAGGCAACTCTTTGCCAAGATAGCGAGCTTGGCACAGCACCATAAATGCTGACAGCTATATACGCAAACGCGTCTGGCGCCAAATCTCAAGAAAAGGAATCTACGTCCAAAAGTAATCGCCCCAGGTACTTCAAGAGTTGTACATAAAGAGCATAAGAAGGAAGCGAATTAATGCACTGTATTGCAACATAACATATCTTAAATATACAAAGTGCCCAAGCAGTCTGACTGAGTGTGATAGAAAAAGAAGGCGCTCCTTTGATTAGTCATTCAGGCTGCCGCCCCGTGACTGGGCGGCAGCGCCTTCCTCGGTCTTCTTCTCCACATGGGTGCGCATGTGCTTCAGCAACATGCCCTTGTTCACACACGCGGAAAAGCAAATCTCGCATGTAAATGGTTTGCAACGCGCGTGGGTCGCCCGATGGTAGGTCAATGCCTGGCTGTGCGCCGTCGAAAAGGGGCAGACATCACACTTGAATGGCTTTTCACCGGTGTGTGTGCGCACATGACGGTTGTAGGTTCCCGCTTGAGCGAAAGCCGCAGAGCAGAAGCTGCACTTGAAAGGCTTCTCTCCGCTGTGTTTACGCAGGTGAATGTTCAAAGCGCTCAGGTAATGTGAAATGTGTGGGCAGAGTGGACACTGGAACACCCCCCTTTTCGAAGGTTTTCCCTTTCCACCGGCAACATTTTGTTCGCTCACGGGGATGCTTGGCATGAATTGCTGGCTTTGGCTCCCATCTGTTGCCAGCTCGCTGTCGTCCTCCGAACTCGAATGAGCCTTGTCGTAACTCGGTCCACTTTTCGTTTCTGCAATAGCAGCGTTTTATCATGAGAAATGTGCACCACACTGTTTCAGAAAGAGATACAACAGAAGAAGCTTCGTCTTTGAAAACAACTGATTCTGGCTAGGTCTTAAATGTATGCCACTAAATTCTGGACCGATCTTGAAAATTCATGGGGATGAACCTCGATGTCACCAATACTATTAGCAATAATGACAACATTTACTGATGCTCTGTGTTACAAAAACAGTAGCTTGTAAAGCAAGAGTGGCAGCTGCCTACTAATTAAACTTTTCCAGCTTGCTTTTATGCCCTCTTGCAGCCCAGAAGGCGAAGCAAGGCATGCAATGTTTTAGCAAACTATCCATCAGTTTATCATCAAAAGAAAGATCATTCTTGGTGGAACGCTGGCATGTGGTACATGTTAGTACGGTAGCACATGCAGAAACTCTAGTATAGGCGATAGCAAGTCATGTTTTATTGGTATGTTAACCTTCGTTGTTTGCATGAACTCTGCAAGATGCATATACCTCTCATTTGGAATAAAGTACGCTAGCTGAAACTCCGCACTCGTCTTTGTCTAGCTGCTGTTCGCCTTTGTCCTCCTTCAAGGAGTTGCTCTGGAGAACCAACTAGCCCAATCATTGACTTCAGTAAGTTATGTCTACAATGCCTACTCTGGTGCAGTTAATTACTTAACTGTAAAGGAGCATTACATTGAATTCTAAAGGAGCCAATGATTCAACCAGTCTTGTGAACATTTCGTACGGTGAAATGGTGAAAATATAAATGCTTAAAAATCCATGACATCACACGTGACAACACAATAGCAGAGATTTTGGCGCAATGTTCAGAAAATGAATGAGTAGCACTCATTTCTGTGAGTTATACTCAACCTTGTTTCTGCGAAATCAATAAAAACCTAGTTCATAAGAAACACTCTAGCAGTCTAATATAAGACTTGTTGATAAAACTTCATAAATAAGACTTCATGCCACTTTGTCGTATTAATTCTAGTCATCTTGTCGCGATGAGCATTCAAACACACCATCGCAGGGCATAAAATCCACGTGCTATCAGCATAAATTAAAATGCAAATAAGCCAAAAAGCAATTACAATGCATCGCTGCACTGAAGGTATGCCTGTAGTGGTGGCACAATCCAGGCCATAGAGCATATGTTCGAGACTACAGCATGCTTACAAACCAACTACACAGTAACTGCATGTCACACTCTTATATAAATTGTAAGTAGCCAGTCATTTTCTCGCTAGTTTCTTTCTGTCTGTGTTTAAATTTATGTGGATGGTGCAACCAATAATTCAGCTTTTCCAATTTCATTTGCTGTTTGTTGTAAAAATATATACATATGTCTACATATATACATATGTGGGTAAAAGTCAAGCACATATGTGCTTGGCTTTTATCCACTGAAGTCGTGGGTACAGCACCTATCTTTTTGTCATCCCAATTGTTGCTGTTATGAATTCCTCACTGACAAACAACTTCCAAGACTGTTCTTGAGCTGTCGGTACAACAAAGCCTCTGCCACAAATAGAATATACAAAATATAGCCAAATATAGGGCCAAATATAGCCTGAGGGAAGCCAAATATAGCCTGAGGGAACAAATCATTAGGTGTAATGAGGTGAAACTGAAATAGACAATTTAGCAGTTCATACCTAAGTGAATCTTCATTTACTGGTAGCTCAACTACAAAAGCTAGCATAAAAAAGTAATTGTTTGAAAAACGCCACCCATAATTTAACTCTTTTGTACACACTTGATTCAATGCACAAAAATCATCATCTTGCACAATATGCAACTGACACAACAAAGCAGGCAATTATATTCATATGCAATCAAGCAAAATTAAGTGCCACATTGTTCATTAAATAAGGTGCATTCGAATCTGTGCAGGCAAGATGACCATTTTGCACAGTGCAAAAAGTCAGCCTATAGCGCTGCAATGCAAACCACCTCACAAGCCTGAAAAAAAGGAGAAACAAATAAAATGCTGTACCTAGGAGATGGACGTTAAGCAAGCAATAATAGAACAAAATGTTCACATACAATATATATCAATGTGTCACAGCTGTGAAGAAACAACAGATGCTCTATTTGACTACTTTTACTTCGCTGCCCAACACACGGCCCATCCTAAGTTTATGAAATTTGACCATGCTAAACCATGGCAAGATTCACCACACACACACACAAAAACTTATTGTATATGTTCCTAGGCCAACCCCAGTGCTTCCAACAGTAATTGTACAATTAAATTGCTTTGCTAGCCATTGGAAGGGCCCAGAAAGCTTTCTGAAGATATTAAAGAAGTCATTACAAGTCACCAGATAGCACAAGTAGTTGTGAGCATACCAGCCAAATATTAATCCACATGTGTAAACGCAAGACCAAGCACAATCTATGTTTGCCCCATTAAAATGTGCTATGTGCCTAGTCCCCACTGCTTCATTTACATATGAAATGGCATATACAAGCCAATTTAAATGAACAAGAGCAGCAGTGAGAAAAGCTAAGCAAGCATAAAGTACAAAGAATGTCGTCCTTCAAGTAAAGACGGTTGGCCAATCTTCAGTACAATATGCAACAATATTCTGGGCACTCCTTTGAACAGTGACCTGGAAAAGGAAAAATAAAATGCAATGTTATGCTATATTTATCAGCACTAACTGGCAGAGAAGGATACTACAAAACACTACCAGATCCTAAAAAAACATCAAAATTACAGAAAGAAAGAAAAGTATTTTCAGTCAACCTAAGATGCTTGGAAATACCTAGAATTCTACCTCAGCTAAAAAAAAAAAAAGTTTCAGTGCTTAATTCACCAACTTGTCTAATCTAACAAACCAATACAATTCTTAAACAGTGCAAAATTTCTGGACATCTTTAAGTGTCAAATGAGAGCAAGAGTGCCGCAGTATGTGTAATTTGATCCCCAGCTGAATCAAAGCATCCACACATGATTTCTTCAAGTGCAAAGCTATTGAATATTTTATTAACACCTTACAGAAGTCGAAGTATTGTTTGATCAGTATAACTAGTAATAATAAGTATATATGTACTGTATATTATTTAGTTTTTTCTGCTGTAACTGATACTAATCCCAACTGCTGGTAGCACAAGTTACCACCCAGTTTTTTCTGGACATTGCGTTTTTCCAATTATTGCTGATGAACACACCTGTCGTATGATACGTGAGCCTATACTGTTTGCCACAATCATACTAGAGCCCCATTTATTTCCTGTTACGAAGTCCCTCCGGCAGTTCTTTGAGTCCTCTGATTGTATATTTATACCCTACCTGTGATTTATTCATTGCACTGAAGAAATAAATGAAATTAAATGCAAGTTAATACAACACCTGCAACTGGACAGACACAGTCAGCATTTCAAATGTTTTGGCCAGGAAAAAAATATTCAGCAAACAGCTTCTCCCTCAAAATATGCACAGCAACCCTCCTAGCAACTTTTGTGTCACTGTAGAGTAGATAATCAGATGACAGATGAACCAGCTTTAGAGACAGGTAATACCAACTGTCACAGAACTGCCTACCATTAGGCAAAAACAGCCACTGGCTTCGCACAGAAAAATAATCACGATTTTAGTGAAGGCTTCCTTTGTGTTTTTACACAACTACTCAATGGTCCAAAAATAGCGGCTCCGGTTGTACATGACTTTTCTGGCTAATTCACTATCTTGTTTGCACTCAAGTTTCGCACCAAGGTGACACTAAGGCAACATGAGGGTAACTTAGAGCCACAAGCATGTCGAAAGAGAAGGCCACATGCTGGAATTACAAATTATTTTTTTTTAGGAATAAAGCACAAGAAATGAGGTCAAAAGAACACATAACAACAGGACGTATACCGACTGCCAGTTTTATTCCAAGAAACAGGAACCACTTATAACTGCATTCTCACATGATATCACATAGCAACAGCAATATTTTTTCTTCTAAACTCTCCAAGTCCCACTTGAAAACATTCCACTTAAGCACAAAGTAACAAAGTGATGATGGTGATGACTTGCTCAGAATTTTGTCTTTATTTTATATTTGTCTTCATAGACGTCCACTTTGTTACCTTCTAAACTACAGCCTTAAATAACCTTCTGCAATGGTGGAAGGTGAAAAAAGAATACAAGCCCTGATTTTTTAAAACAGCATCAGATCTCAATATAATCCTTCGCCCAGAAATGTAACTTTGATGCAGAAGGTAATGAATCATTATTAAGCTTTTCGGTATGTCTTCAGAAACTGCAAAAAACAGAAGCACATAAAACATGGACGAGGCATTGAAGTTAGCCAGAGCCCATTGAGGAATTTTACCAGGCCAATTAACTGGTTTTATTCGGTCACTAAAAAGATGCCAAGGCTCCAATATGCCAACGCTGTCATTGAGCCGACTAAATACTCTCTAAATGTGGCGAATTTTTCTCTAAGTTACCAACAATGCCCCGACAGCAGGAGCCACCAATCAAAAACAATTAAAGCCTTAGCACGCATCAATTACCGTTTCAGTATGTGACCTTCCCGAAAAAGATATTAATTTATCTAGGAGAGACTGTGATGCCTTACTGACCTGTCAGCCCAACGATTAGCAATGTCTTAAAGATTTTCCTTTCAGTCCCGGCCTTGCTTGTTGTGATGGGCTGTTATGTGTTCTCTATTCCTCATTTTCTTTTTACTTATTCATCTAAAGATGTCCAAGCAGCTCACTCAAGTTCTGTTACACTGATGGCTAACTAGAGTTTGTAGAGTGAAAAGTCTCTACAGTGGCACACGTACCTGACAGATTAGCACAAGTGGGTGCATGCACATAATGTTCACACCACCATGCAAAAAAAGCAAGCTCCCTGTCAGCAAGCAAGACACTAACACAATGTTTAGAACCAAAGCTTTCTCATTAGGCATGCTCCAAAAAGTTATTGTCTTCTTTTGTTCCATCAACCACGTGTGAATAATAGCAAGTGCGCAACTGCACTCTCAACAATGATAAAGTAGCCAATGATAATGCAAGTATCATATTAGGCTGCTCATGCTGCCAATCAACACACAAGAAAAGTTATTATTGCTTGCCCTGTGTTCTCTAATGCTCACAATTTTTGTGCTGTAAGCAATACGCACCTCCTCATGGCTATCAGTTGCAATACCATGCTTCAAATGTTTTCTACTACTAATTATTGACTGGTTCCACCTGTCATTCCACATACAAGTGTCCAATTCAGCATATCAGTTGCCAGAGGCACCACATTATGAATCACTCTACATAAATAAATTTACATCCCCGCAGCTTACAAAAGTGTTACTGCTCCTACTGGGAGGTACTCTCATCACACCCAAGTCAGACGAGCAAATTTAGTGACACTTCGAGCGAGCACACTTCTCCACGCTGAGTGTTACTTCAGCGACATAGTGCTAGTCGGCAAAGCGAAGCGTCATTCAGTATTCATGACAATGACGGTCTGTGAAGCCATAGGGGATGATATTTTTCTCTGCATTTTGAGTTTTAGAAATGGTTACCCTCTTATTATGACAAAAAATGCCTGTGTATAAGAACCTCTGCCATCAAACATATAAATACTGTAATTCCATTAACATGCCGATTTGTTCTGTGTCAATACAAGCAAGGTACATATACAAAATCCACAGGGTCAAAATGGTGGAATCCGTTGAAAATGAATATGTCAACCTTTTTTGGCTTCAATGATGTGACAAAGGCACTCATAACACTTGAAATCACGAGATAGTGGTCTTAGAGTTAGTGCAGACTCTGCTGTGCTAATTTATTCTGTAATTTATTCTAGAAGCACTGCTATCGAGGCTACGCACTTCAACGCAGCGACGAGAGTTCCTCGAACGCACTCGCTGGCAAGTGCACTCGCCAACAAGTGTCACTAAACATTTCCGCCAGACTGCCTGCGAGTGACACTAAACGGCGAAGTGCACTCACTCGAAGTATCAACTCACCCTCAGAAAATTAGGTCATCCGGTTCTGCTCAACCAGTGACATCCGAAAATGACCGTCCGAGAATGCATGCCTTGAAGTTTACAAATGGAAATCGTATCCACTACAGACAATGAAACGCCGACGTCAGAAGCGTGGACTGTATCACCGTGGCATCCAATCTGTCACACAAGCGCACCGGTGCTGTGATCTCTACAACACATACACACACGACAGAAGCAGCACTTCACTGCACGATCGCCTGATTTCTCGGTCGCCATGCTTGAAGCGAAGTGCGCCAGCACACTCCAAGTTCTGGGTAGCTACGCACGTAGAAGCACGCCTCGTGCACACAAATTTCAGAACTCATCACTGGTTCGTAGCATGAGCTATTGTCGACCGCAATGAAGAACATGTGCCCGAGAAGCAAACGTCGCATAATTGGTGGCAAATTGCAGGGTCTTCAAAGCCGTGCCTGAACAGAAGCCAGCAGCAAGAAGGGGATGCACTCGCGCGCAAACTATGCAAAGGTACGAAACAACATGGGTTCCGAAACAGCATTGAAGCAGTACACAGGTGTTTAGATAATACAGATGCAACGAACTACCGAACATTTAATGTGACACTGACGCAAGCGGCAGTATGTTTGACTTCACACTTAACGCATGCTTCCTCTCCAACGGTGCTTCAAGTCAATGCCGCTGTATGGCAGCAGCATTTAGAGGCGGTAAATTTGAACGAATAACTTGAACGATATGTAAGCAATAAATTGAACGATATGTAAGCATTTATTTATTTGCATGGTAGGGGCCAGAGCAAGTACAATTATAGTAGGAAACTCTATCGCAGAGCATGATTTGCGGATGTAGAAGAGCACTGCATCATTTGCTACCACGCTGCTTGGCCAAGGGTGCCGTGCGCAGTTAAAACCCATAAACGCGCCCATAAACAATATAAAAGTAGCGACATCTCTCTCCTCCTCCTACGCCGGCGCTCCTTCTCTCGGCTCCTCCCGGGCACCGACGGTGGCGGCACCTCGACCGGATACAGCTAGCAGACGCTCCCAACGTTCGCCCCTTTGCGCGTAGTGCGCTGCGCGCCTGAAGGATTTGGCTTTTGCGGTTATGACAGGAGAGGTTCATAAATGAGTTACTCCAATAACTGCAGGATCCACGTTGCACTGCTTCATCGAAGCTCCTTCCACTGCGATCACTTCGACTGTGGTGTCAACGGTGGAGGTGGTGTGCTCAAGCGAGCTAACGGAGTGTTTTTTCTCGAACGGCGCCTTTTGATCAGCTTCATTTGAACTTCAACGCCGTCAAGAGAAATCGGAACAACATACGCTTTGTATGTGGATATTTACCTTCTACTTTTTTAAAACACAAGCGTGGGGTCTAAGCTCGAACCGATTGTGGTGTACTACTTCCATCTGTCAAAGGCGCGTTTTCTCGTACTACAAAAAGGCTTGGTAATACATCGGGCCTTAATTTCTTGATGCCGTAATTCCGAAGGATTTGGCTTTCAAATTGGTCTTCGGTGAAGTGGTCTTAAGATGAATAAACTGAGATTTAGTATGGTACAAGGTATTGAGAAATGATACCAGGCGCAGAAGAAAAATATGACAGTTCACAAATAATTTGAAAAAGAACTGTTGATATGTCAGCCCGCCGTGTGCGTGGCCATAACAATTTTATCAACGTCGAACGTTGAAAATGGTCTGGGTGATTGCGCGCCCCTTCATTAGAGGTTTCTTTTACGAGATTTATCCGCATTAAAAATGTTTCAACCAGCTTAGATTTGTACAACTTTGAACCCAATATATTTTCGGCTGAGTTTAGCAGATGTCTGCATTCTGATTTATTATGCGCGCAGATATGGCGTACTCAAGATATTCGGGGCGAGCTCCACCACTGCAAAAGTTGGCACCATTGTCGGCGTGACGTGGCATGAGGGATCACGTGGACATAGCGGCCGCGTCGGCTGCTTCGGAAGCGCCGAAGCGAGCTGAAAACGAAAGTTTAAAGTCCCAGCTCCGCTGCAGTTCTGATTAAGTGGTGAGGCTTTACCGCCAATTGGGTGTCTGCTTGACAACATTTGAAAGTACTATAATAGGTTGGCTGTTTTTGGAGGCGTGCAGCATGGTAGGCTACTGTTCGGTGCCGCAGTGCCGGACGTACGCAACGGAGCCTGGTGTCAGGCTTATTCACACGTAGCCGTAGGACAAGGAGCTGCGTGAAGCTTGGCTCGCGAAACTTAGGACCGGCAGACAGCCATCGGCTACAACTCGGGTATGCAGCAAGCACAGACGTGAGGAAGATTTCTGCTACGGCGCCGGGACTGCGCGCTGTTCGGTGAGTAGCAGAAAACGCGCACTGAGACGCTCGCCTGCGCCCAGCTAATGTCATGACGGTTCGGTCTATGAACTTGTTGACGCTAAATACTGGCAAGTTCACTGGAACGGAAAGGGAGCGGTAAGACGCACATTAAAAGAAGGCATGACATATGGTCATGATTGTGTTATGAATTAATGCTCTGGATTACGAAAAAGAAGCAAAGGGAAATCGCGCGCTGAGAAGACCGATAAACATACAGTGCGACGCAACTTGAGAAATAATATTGATATGTTCAAGAATTTAGAAGACATAAAAAGATTGAATCGTCGCGACGGCACATCACATATGTCACCGTAGGCGTCGAAGTCTCTGTAACGAAATTATTTTTGAGCAGTTCTGATAGCGTTCACGCAGCAATAGTTGCTAGTGTACTGTTAAATTCTCACATGCTGTGGCCTAAAGCTCACAGCACAGTGCGAAAACGCGCTCACAGCGAAAGCAAAGCATTGTGCGCGGACATATGCATGCAGACGCGCAGTCGGTTGCCGCGAACACGTGCGATCGCTGCATTGAGGCTTCATTCTGTTATGCCCCATTTGGTTATACAGACAGCCCACTATAAGAACATATTTCACGTAGTTTACTCAGCGTCTGCCTACCTTTCACACAAGAAGCCGGTTCGGAAGACTCCATCGCGGCGACCGCGCGCAGTCGCGTTCACAGTACGTATTCGGTAAAGAGATAGCGTCTGTAAACGATTCTGTGCCTTCAGTTTGCACAAGATTATTATATCGACAGTCGAAGACTTCCCTCGTTATGAGAGTACTTACATAAATGTCCAGGAAAGCTACCGCGTGGTGTTTTTTATTGAGCACCGTAAGCGAAACCTATGAGGAGCGCGCCGCCTGATCCCTAGCACAACCCCACAAATACAATTACGCGCAGCAATGCGCGCTACTAAAAGCTAGACCTGCACCGCGAGTAGCACGAACAGCGGGGGCTGAAACGACGACAACCGTCGTTTTAGTCTAGAGTTCGTCAGCAGACTCCAACTAAAAAAAAAAAAAAAGAATACGTCTAGCATTTAGTAGCAATACGCGTCACCTGCACAGCAAGCAGCGTGGCCGAATTAACATATGAAGCGCAACTTAAGTGTCTGAGCCCAGCAACGGTTTCAACTACAGCGAAAGTGCGCCAAGCAATTTGCGTGACATCAATAAAGCCTGCCACCCGCCGTGGTTGTGCTCAGTGGCTATGGTGTTAGGCTGCTGAGCACGAGGTCGCGGGATCGCATCCCGGCCACGGCGGCCGCATTTCGATGGGGGCGAAATGCGAAAACACCCGTGTACAGACTTAGGTGCACATTGAAGAACCCCAGGTGGTCTAAATTTCCGGAGTCCTCCACTATGGCGTGCCTCATAACCAGAAAGTGGTTTTGGCACGTAAAACCCCATATATTAAAAAAAAAAATAAAGCCTGCCGAACCATAAGCGTAAACGGCGAGGCTCAGACAACATGAAGTACGGCTTTCGTGGCAGCAAGTGAACGTTTTCAACTACAACCATGCCGAACGTTATTTAGTACGAAGAAAGGCTGCAGACGCTCGCGCTTCTCGCCAAATCTTCCGAAAGAATACAAGTGACTTCTGATGAACGGCTATTTCCCTCACAAAAGCGCGGGTCCCGCGCATTTTCAAAGTTTGCCCGGCCGATCCTGTGCAGCCACATCTTTCGGCGAGCAGCGTTGCTTCTTCCGGATGGAACGACGAATCTTTCCCCCTTGCCTCCTCGGTTGTTGCACCCATAAGCACAACACAGGATAGGCATAGGCGTAAACGGCGCCAGCGCTAGCGAAACACCCTCCGCCAAAACTCCGCCGCCAGTTGATATCCGGTAATGGCGCCGACGACTGCTGCGGACCAAAAAAGCGCGCGCTATTACGTGACCACGGCGCCTCGACCAATAGGAGGGTCGACCAGGTCGACTCTCCAGAGGCGCCCCACGCCAACACCCGCCCCCACGCCACTCCGGCTGCGTTGCCGCATCTCTCCCTTCCTCTCCCCTCTTTTCATTCCCATTTCCCCCCTGTGCAGCTCGGTTGAGGTGTCCTCTACGGAGAGGCAGTTACTGCGCTGCACTTCATCCCATATTTTCAACCCCCTGCCATTATTAAGAATCTCCTCTCGGAGGCGCGGCAGGCGAGAGAGACAGCAGCAAAGTTCAGAGGAAGTCGCTACCTTATGCGCAGTAGGTCGTGGCCGTGCGCTTGGCGCTGGTGGAAGGAGGGAGGCGATGAGTGGGCGGGAGGAAATTATTAAAGCGGCCCTGGTGACGAACACTCTTGCGGATAGCAACGCGAAACCGCAAAATGCCATGTGTTCGTCCACTGAATGTTAAAGCAGCGCTTGTTACATGCGCAACTATTTAGAAACAATTAATGTATTAATAAAAAGAAAGTGGACGTACCCGTCGGGGGTGTAGCTCAGATGGTAGAGCGCTCGCTTAGCATGCGAGAGGTACGGGGATCGATACCCCGCACCTCCACTTTTTTTTTTTTTTTTTTTTTTTAAATCTTTGGGGTGTCAACAGTTTACAATTTAGTTACGTGTGGAACGCTAGGAGGATATCCTCCTAGGTCGGAAGAACGGGTTCAAAATTTTGCAAGTCCGAAGTGCAAGATTTTTGCTGCCATGATTAGCCACATATTACACCCACTGAACCTGACTGAAGCATGCTCTTGAAAACAAAACATTTATTTAATCGCTCAGTAGCATCTCTGCCACCCATAGGAGAGACTGAAAATAACTTTATTCAGCATGGCCCCTGTTCGGGGCGCCAGCTCCCTAAGGATCTTGTGATAGACGATTGGAGACCGTAGCTTGTTAGGTTCACTTTTATTCTTGGTGGCAAAGCGTCAAATGGCCCATTAGGCGAAAAAGCCATCATCTGTCGTCTGTAGCAGAGAAACGGCAGGTAAATTCCCATTGACTATAACGCTACGTCACGAGTGCACCTTGTGACGTAGCGACATATGTCGACCTATGTCATAAAAGCCGAGAACACCTATAAGCACATCTTATGAGTTGTGAATGTGAAAGCGTTAATATTCTGAAGTGTCTTCATAAAATAAATCTTATACTTTGGCTGATGGAAAATTGCTACCCAACTCATGCAATTAAGGGACCATTTGTATGAAATGATGCAAATGTAATGTGCTTTTATGCCAACATGTAAAAAAATGTTCCGTAGCAGACATGATCTCTCGTTTGTGACTCAATGCTCCTTGCTTTGTATGCGCTCAAGCAGTACAAGAGGCAAGAATAACCAACTTGGTGGGTCATGCACACAGAATGCACTGTGGTCTAGAGGCACAGAGCTGCAGGTGTATCTAGAGTTTATACGGTTCCCGCAGAGAGTTACGCGTTTCCACCATGCAATGCCACCATCCACCACCTCTGCGTACCGAAACCGGTTTGTAAAAAGCGTTGAATTAAATTATTTCGGAGGTGCCAACGCTTTCCAGTATTTATTTAGAGTTGGGAGTGTTTGTGCCTTCACTTGCTGAAAAAACAAAAATGAAATGACATTTCTTGTCAGTATTTGCTGAAAGGAGCGACGCGTTAAATGTGTAGGTGATGCAATGTAACAAGACCAAACAGATTGATTGATTGAAAACTTCATTATTCCACTGAGCTGGGGTGACCACCTCTTACCCTACATGCAGGTAGGTGGGGAGGATGAAGCAGTCAGCGTGCGTTGAGGACGGTGAGTCTTCACGGCCTCAATGGCCAGGCGGATTGCTCGACGCTGGTCGTCTTCGGCCTCACTCTGGAGCAAGGCCTCCCAGGCTTCTCTACTGTCAATTTTTTCCTTGGCCCCTGGGGAGCTAGCACACTCCCATATTACATGATCTAGCATGCCTTTCTCCTTACAAATTTTGCAAAGGGCATCATTATAGTCCCTCGTTTAAGTAGATCCAATATCGTGATCTATAATTGTTTCCCTGGAGGTGCCGCCTAATGCGAGTGTCCTCCGGAGAGAGAGACCGATGCAAAAGTGGAAAGATTCTTCCTTCGGCTTTGTAATGATCTACGATTACCCTGTACGTGACAATGTTATCTTTGATCCATGGAACTGGCTGCTCTAGAGTTGCCCAATGGTAGAGTACACGAGTGAGCACGTGAGTGGCTTCGTTGCCTGGGACTTCTTCCCAAATAAATGTTCTGTCCCTCCTAGGAGGGTTTTTGAGTAGAATTTGGAGGGCCTCTTCCCAAATTCTCCCTTTGCTAAAATTTCGGACAGCTAATTTGCTATTGCATATGACTCCCGCTTTTGTACCCGCACAAGCAAGCACTACTGCAACATCCTCGTCTGTACAGGCGTCCCTCGTGCATGCTATCTAAACACACCCATCGCCATCAACCACCGTCGATACTGCAGCCCTGTCTCTCCCGCAAGCGGCGTCCACGTATGCTACTTTATGTGCCGGTGTGTTTTTAAGTTTATTTACTAGAGCCTTAGCCCTGTCAGCTCTCCTCTCTTTGTTGTAGATAGGATGCATATTTTTAGGTAGGGGGGCAATTTGGAAGCATTTACGCACGTCCAACGGAATGTCCTTCTTGCCAATCGGGACACCCCCGTCGCACGGATTTCTACCCATTCCATGATTTTTCTCCCTGTTTTGGACTGGCCCAATCTTTCCAACTGAGACATTCATACAGCAGTGAGCTCAACTAGCATGTTGTGAACCCCCATTTCACGAAGGAAGTCTGTCGAGGTCGAGTCTGGAAGCCCTAGGGCTCTCTTAACGCTCTTCCTAATGATTGCATCTACTTTCTCCTTTTCTTGTTTAAACATAAGATACGATGTGGTATACACTTTTCAGCTGGTAATAATGGCAGGGGCCTCAAAGAGAAGGCTAAACCCCATGAGAGCGATTTTGTGTGCGACGGCGACGAGCGACAGCTTCAAGCGACGGATCGGGCCGTCGCTTGAACAGATCGCTCGGTTCTGTAAAAATTTGACGCTCATTGCCCGGAAATGCCACGAGTGACTATCCAATAGCGCGAAGCCGGAACTGGATGTATGTCAAATGCTACCGATTGTCGCACAGAATGAGCAAACAAGTGAATATTTATATGTGTAAGAATAAGAACCTAGTGCAAGACCATCAGAAATATTTTATGCTGCTTTTTACAGTAAAATAAATCAACTGAAATTAATAAAGCACGTGTTACACTAGTTTGGACGCATATTTGCTGCCCTCAAATATCGCCAACAACGGGGAGACGTCGCTCGCATGGGGTACAACTCAAGGTTTATAGATAGTATAAATGTTGGTAGGAGGTACCTGAAGCATAACTGCGAGTCGGCCTAGTTGGAACAGATTCATTTTTAAAAAACTTTTTGTGCGCGAACAAACAGGCACGAAGAAGAGGAGCGACACAAGGACAAGCACTTCTTTGTGCTGCTCCTCTTCTTCGTCCCTGTTTGCTTGCGCACAAGAAGTTTTTTAAAAAAGAGGGACCTGTATTGCGTTAGGCAGCGATCGAAAGTGGCCGTGTGACAGCAGTATTATATATCATAATATATGAATATGACTATTCTGAATATATGAATATTCAGAAAATATAGATATTAATTTATAAATATTCACTCATATCATATATATATATATATATAGTCACTCATATCATATATTCATACCCCTCTCACACGTCATTTTCGATCGCGATCGCTCACAATAGCATACATAGTCACACGTGTGGGTCTATCACGAGTGAGCCTGATCGGAATAGAAAATGCCCGCGTTTTGTTCCATATATTGAATAGATGACGAATATGAATGAATTCCTTTTCGAAAGTTGTGCTTCTTTTTCTTTGACTAAATGAACTGCTTTTCGTGTTTTTGGACACTTTTTGTTAAAGTTGTGCCTGTGTACTTGTTGCTCACTACTGTAAAGGGTCACAGAATGAAATAATTACCATTTGCAAAATCATACTTAATTTTTGCACAATAAAAGTGAATCAGCTTTCCACTCTCCTGTCCACAGATAATAATAGCAAACTGTTCAATACTCGCCCTGGCTATCTGTTAATAATACAGCGTCAGCTGCATACACTGGTAGCCATTGCTCAACCACTACTCAATTCTGTTAAGGCGAGAGGTTAAGCCGTAGTTTACTGCCAACTTCCTGTCCATTCCCCTTATAAAGACCAGAGAAAGTAGTTGCGACAATGGAAACTCCTGTTGCATTCCTTTCTTATGCCTTGCCTTCAATTTGAACTTTATCCTCCTTATAGATTACCTTTAGTAGTCCTATATTCACACCCTTGCCTCTAGGAGCATTCCACAAATTTTTTCTATTCACATTGTCACATGCAGCACTTATGCACCACATTTTTTCACGCAATGAGCACTGGCTCAATGTTGGCATGCATTAATTTCATCAATCCATTGTCGCATCATGTTCAGTTAAGAGAAGTAGTTTTATTAAGCCTTCTAATTACACTGCCTAACAAACAGTTTCTTACTACACAGCTCATCGATGCAGTCATGCATGTCAGATTGTGACCAAGAAAAGGAACTAAGGGAGTCTATCTTTTTTAGTTACAACCACATGAAGCCATGGAAAGCAGGCAAATGTGGGTCATTTATAGGGTAAACTAGCTGCCAGAAACAGCTCCAAGTAAACCAGCTTTGCCTGTGAGATGCTGAACAACTGGACATTCTGCGCACAAGGCAAAAACAAGTTCACATTCTCAAGTTAAATCTAGGGGCAGCCATACGCAGTCAATATGATAGTTGAACAGAGACGTTCACTAACCAGTGGGCGAGGACAACTTGGTGAACTACTGTAAACAGTCATGTCGCATTTACTGCAGCACATTTACCATCTACAACCTGCAGCTAGAGCTTTTGGTTAAAGCATGGTTTTCTTCAGAATTTGCCAGCAGAAGACTTCTCATACATACCGTCGTATTCGGCAGAATTTTCATGCTGTCGCAAGAACTGAGGTGGCACGAAACAAAAGGGATTGAGAAAGTGCTGTTTCTCATGTGCAGCCATGTCTCAATATTGGACTTTTCTGCTCTTCTACTAGGGTGTCAGCGCACAAGAGTGAGTGAGTGAATAAACTTTATTGTAGGTCTGGCGAGGACGCGAACTCGTCGCGCACCCGGCTAGTCCCACGTCAGGACCGGCAGGTCTAGCCCACCGGCCCGGTCGCGGGCACGCCGGACGGCCAGGATTTGCTTTTCTAGAGCGGGGCTACGCAAAAGCGAGTCCCACTCCTCCTTGATGAACTTGGGGTATGTCGACCCGCACTCCCAGAGCATGTGAGGTAGAGTGGAGGTCTGGCCGCAGGACGGGCAGGCGGCCAGACCTCCACACAAGACGGCGCACAAGATGGCGCACAAGACGGCGCCGTTCTTTCCAATATTGAGCAAAATGCAACACATTTATGCATTATTTACAGAGTAGCGCTAAAGCATAGTACCTCGGTATCCACATCTTTTCGACCACTTCTTCACATTTTGCACTTTGCCACCTAGCCAAAACTTTCCCTCGACGACCTCTCAGACAAGGCTTGACAATTTTGAATTGTGAAATATGACACGGCTAAAAGGACACACTTTAATATCTTTGCTTTATTTCTCAGTCTTCTTTCATCAGTTCTGAGAATGTTTCAGTGAAACTCTTTCAATATGCTTTCAACCATTTCCTCACAGCAGCACAGCGTGCTTTCTATCAGTGTTGGCAAGCCAATAGTAAACACTTTGGCTTTGACAGGCATCCATTTTGATCTCTTGTGCATGTGTACACAGAACTTTATAAGTGGTGCAATTCAAAATTGACATCAATGCCACCACATGGCAAAACACAATCTTCCCACAAACGTAAGTTCCAAACAGCCACAACATAAGTGACATCTGTGTCAGTGCATCTAAACACTAATGAGTGTAATGGACTCATTAAATTACAGAAACAGTGACCATTTCCTACTTTATAACTGCCTGGCACAGTAAAATATTGCACTACAATCGAAGGTGTCCTCACAGCACAGCTTCAAGTACCACACTTCTTCACATAAGCGGTTTTCTAGTATGTTTTCCAATAAACATTTTTTTGGTTAGCGGTCTCTAAAGGTACTTTTTGAAATCTTATGCAAATACACAACCACCCCACAAAAATGCTTGTTCTAAACTTGTGCCTTCTTTGCTATCCACACACACACGCAGTTGATGACTGTGGGAGTATGCCTTGCTGCCACCAAATACAGTCCCCCTTGTTTCAAGGAGTTGCAACACATCAAGCTATTCACTTCTTGTGCATCAGATGCATGTGGTTAAATAGAAAGCTCTTCTGTATGAAGGATCACAAGCACATTGGACACAGGCAGGGTAGAACACCCAAGTGTATGGAGGAGTGGTTATGAATTGCAAAAGTTCATGAAAACGGTCATGAAGATGCTGCTTGGTTTCGAACTGCTAATTGCAGATAGATAATGGAAATTTCCCACATGGTTGAGCCCTCAAGTGCCGTGAAAGGTTTGATTTCGTGGTGAAGCATGCTAAACAGACGTTGCACCTGAACGGTCTCTCACCAGTATGGACACGCATGTGTGTAGTCAAGTGTGAACTTCGTGCAACATAAGGGCAATATGGACAAGAATATGTGCATCTGTTACGGCGCAAGCGCTCGCTGGCTTCGCTTGTACTGGCACCCTCATCGGGCAGCGCAGCTGGCACTAAGTCCACAGATATGCCGTTGTCGTTCGCCTCTGCCATAGAGTCTCGGGAATTGTTGCACTCAATTTGAATGTCCGAGCGGAACAGTTGGTCCAGCAACTGGGGCAGCGGTGATGCTGTAGAAAACAAAATTAGAAACAAAATTAAGATCAGTATTGGTTGCTTCTTTAGATCATAATGCTATGACAATGTTTAGCTTTTTTTTATTTATCCAGGGATAAGCATCTAAGATGAGGGTCAGCTGCTTTAAGGTTATTACATGTACCATGCAATCACAAGAAAAAAAAAATAAGATACCTAAGCACTTCTACGAGTTGCGAATGCGAAAGCATTAATGTCTAATTGAACGTCGCTGAGCGGTCCTTCGAGTTATGAACTCCTTGCAGGCAATCAAGCGCATTGAGGTTTGGCCTTACTGAGGCCAAATCCTTTTCATTTCATTTCATTTTCAAATCATTTGCTTATGCTGTTTGCACTCGTTTCAGTTAGAATGCAGGCGAAAGTCTGTGCAGACAAGGAATGGATGAATAATGCAGGCTTCCAAGAGCGAGGGTGACCTGGTGTCGTGGTGATGTCCTCTCCCCTCATGCAACACCTGGTGCGCTATGGCAGCAGAAGGTGTACCCTTTCGTCCGCTTTGCTCCCTCGAGGCACACTCATTACGTGGCATCACAAGCAATGGCAATGGAAGCTTAGGTGCCATCTCGCCACTACAGATTGACAGATGCAAGGCTTTTTCACTCGACGAACCATCCGACACTTTCGCATCAAAAAGAAATGTTATGAAAAGCAAAACAGAAAGTCAGCACCATGTTAATTTTACTCCCTTCCGCAGAAAACCTAGGAAACAAGACATTTCTTTCAACATATGCTAAATAATAATTAAAACCTGTCAAAAAGTTAGCCCTTCACACAAGACTGATTTTGGTAGCATTTGTAGTACCAGTAGCACTTATAAATGGCGCTGCAATATAACAATCGTAAGAGCTCCATAAAGCAAGCTTGATTTTCATCATCCGTAATGTTGAACTCAGTACTAACAAGTGGTAAGTCGTCCTGTTTATGTAGAAGTTTGCAGTACTCCCAGTGCACATTTACGTAATCTAGGCAGATCCACATGTTGTTTGTCTTAGGCATTCATTTGCTTATATTATTGATCACGAACGAGTCGACTTTAGGTATTAAGTACTCAAAACTTCCCACTGCACTTTTAAGTAGAACAGCAGAGGAATTAACATAGTGCCTACAAGGAACTACAACATCAAGAAAAAGATCAGGAAATTGGTTTTTTTGTAATGAAGTCATTTATGTTATACCACAGGATATGGAGTGAGGAGTAGAGAGAACTACATCGCTCTGAACCAAAACAAATACTGCTCCCAGTCTGAGATTGCACCAAAACTGTTAAAAGATTGTAATAAGCATGGAAAAGGTTACACAGCTATGCTAGGTGCACTGCGACAATCAGTAATCAAGAAGATAGGCAGGTTAAGTACAGATGTGGTCCATCAGTCCAGGGTGCCATTTGCAAGAGAGAGAGAGATAAAACGAAGGCTGGGATGTTAACCAGTCAAGAGTCAAGTTGGCTACCCTGACTAGTTGGCCACCACTAATAATATCAGCACTGTTGTGAGCATAAGGTGCCTGTAACTGAAACATTTCACAATGCACAGAACACTACCAATGCATACTTTACAACAGAGCACCACAGCTGCATCAGTAAGATCACACTGACAAAGGTTGCAAAGATTGTGCAGGTCACCATGAACTGAATGAGCTTCAGTACAAAGAGACAATAACACAAGCTGCATGTACAACAGACTAGCAGGAACGGCACTCAATAAGGCCACATGAAACAAAACCAAAGCAAGCATCAATATATTAAACTGGACACTACAGCATTAAGTTTCCACATACCAAGGTTAGGCATTGCAATATTAGGCATAACATAATAAAGAAGGAGCAAATACGCATGGTTATACAAAGAGAAAGATATTCCTTTTTAAGTAACTGAGACTGCTAGAATGCTGCTAAGTGTCAATGAAAACAAGCACAACCAGATTCAAAAAGCCACATGACCACTTCGTCATTATTATTTGTTTGTTTGCACTTATTTCATACTTATTTAGGTCATGCTTTTGTTTTTGAACAGCCGGGGACCAGAGGTGGTGCTCAGCGATTGAAACTTCATACTCGGAGCGAGTGGCTGCTGGCACTTCTTTTGCACCGTGGGTGAGTGCCGAGGACAACGAGCCGATGCATTTTTGTATTACATGAAAACAACAGGATTTTCTTATGCATTCTGGCTGCATTTGGCTCACCAGCAGTCAGCCCAGTGCTCACCAGTGGTGAAAAAAGCATTGACTACCATGTGCTCCGAGTATCGAGTTTCAATTGCACAGCGCTGTACATTTACAGTACACTGCAAAAATAATTTTAGTCGTACGCTATTATTATGCTATGGAAAACAAGCACAAGTCAGTAAACAATTTTTCATTTTTTTTTAGATGCAGATACAAGGAAGGCAAGCTTCTATTGGGTGAAATTGCTATTTGCACTCTATGTGTCGACACTGTGACCTCTAGATGTCCACATGGTGCAGTCAATTCACCATGTTTAAAAGAACATTATAGAACAACACTGGTTCAGCTTAGACAGATGAAGCAATTTCAAAACTACATTTTCATTAAAGTAACTGGCAAGGGGTTGATCACTGGACAAAAAAAAAAAAAAAAAAAAAAAAAAACGATGGTCCACAAACTTTTTTTTAAACTTGCACTGAAACCTTTCTGCTTCGTTATTGATTTCAAAGTACTTTCTATTAGTTGGGTTGTTGTGGCACAGCAATAAATGTTCTTGGAACCTGCCAAATTCAGTATTCGCCTTTTTTAGGATACAATGCAGTCCTTTTTTAACGATGAATAACCAGACCCTAGCAGACGTCAAAACCTGTGCTATCACAGTGACGTAGTGCTGAAACTTCAATGCTGTGATGCCAGCTGACTTTCTTTTCGTGCACCTTTCTTTGTCTTACCGAGGATCTTTCTCATGGTAAGAGTAGTGTTTTTGGTACTGTAAAAGCATAATTTACACTAATACACATCAAATGACCTTTCTCTTTAGTTTCCCTTTTAAGGTAGAGCTGTCAAGCAGCAGCATGGTTTTTAGAAAAGTGGAGCGATTCCAGCCATCCCTTGAAAGAGTCCCAAGATCAACTTCATCATTGGTCCCCACCTGTCAAAGAAAACAAGAATACCTCAAGTGAAAAGTGATGCTTTGTTTATTATCAGCTTGAATGCCCAAAGGCATTTTTTTATATTGCATCGGATCACATTTCAGAATTTATTGCTTCAACAAGTGGTTGCAAGTTTTGATAAATATGAAATACAAAAGAAGGTCCTATAGTCAAAGACTGTTTTGGGACCTCCGGTCAACGTTAGATGATGAGAGGAATGACGATATGGCAGAAAAATAAAGCAAAACCATGGTATTAATGTACTACTCATATAAGAATAGGGCAAGTATAAGAGAGAACAACTTAAATGGAAATACACATAGAAATGAAAAAAAGAAGTAAAAAAAGAACATGTATCTACAGATGTATATCAAAAATGCACTACACACAAATAAGCACAAGAAAAATGCACTCGGATATATTCCAATACAAAGACACATTAAATGCTAAAATAATAATTGAACAAGAAATGCAAAAGGTATATAAAAGCTATGAGCAATATACGTGAGAATAAGCTAAGGTGCCAACTTAGAAGTTTTAAGAACAATGGTACAAAGTGAACAAAAAAAAAAAAACAAGAAATGGTACAGAAATCACAATCAAGAACATTTCATGATAACCTTTTATTTGTATGTGGTCTTACACTTCTTTTATAACTAAAGGCAAGCAGTTCCGCACTGAAATGTAAGAAAAATTAAATGTGAACTTACCATGACTAGGGTTCACTTTGGGCAGGAAAAACATTTTGTTAGATGCAAATCTTGTAATGTTAGCATTCAGTAAAGATGGTTCTGAAATTAGGTATAATGGGAGCCGATTGCCAATTAGCTTACAGGATGCCCAAATTATAGTCAATTATCTCAGGTACAGTGAGCATGCTAGTAGTTCTGAGTAGTTCTCTCGCAGGGCTGGGATGGCGAGTCAATTTTTTATTGCACCATTCTTGAACGTTTGGAATATCATAATATTGGAGTTCAGTTGAGACCCTAATGATTAAATGCAATTGGCAGAATTCAATGTCATCGATTCACCGGTATATAATATAAACTGTGAGTAATTAAGAGTTAGGCACATGGCTTATATAAATTAAAAAGAGGTCTAAGAATAGACCCTTCAGGCACACTAAATGAGAGGTTCTCATACATGAGACAGCATCGCACATGCTGACAATTTGAATTCGGCTAACTTACTCTCGAAAAGCAGAGGAGGAGGGCCACTAATTATGATTAACTAAAGCTTTCTTAAAGTGCATGAAATGGTCAGTTGTGTCCATTGCTTTAGTGACATCAAGAAATACTGAGTAAGCAAAATTACCCTCACCAATGATTTTCTTCAAAATATCAGTAAGGACACTAGAGCTAGGTCAGTTGAATATTTCTGCCAGAGTCCAATCTGATAAAAAGAAAAAACATTACATTTTGAAAGGTATAAACATATAACCACTAATTATTCTATTACATTACTGAAGGGAAAATGCAAATGACCAGGTTGTTCTTTAGTTATTAATGAACGGTCACCTTTTTTGAAAATCACAATAACCTTTCTGTTTTAGCTCAATAGGGAAAATGCCTGATTTCTTTTTTAATAAAAACAAAAAGAACACGTGAATTCACATGAGCTGTCATTTTTAAGTGGTAAGACTGCACGCCTTCAAGCCCCGCACCCATGGTTTTCAAAATTTGTATGACAAAACACTTCGTCAGGTGTCATTGCCAATATGAAAAATAAACAAGGAAGGCAAATAAAAGAAGCTGCAACATCGTGTGGTGGGGTTACGGACTGACTGAAAAAGAAATTCCTGAAGGCATCAGCAGTTTCTTTTGGATGACTAAAAAGCTTATCGTCATGTCTGATAAAAAGTATATGATGAACCTTTACATTTCTGTTTAAAAAGCAATTCACAATTTTCTGTTCTTTACTATATCTAATCCACATTCAATAATCCTATGTTCATAATACTGTTGTTTAGCTTTCAATTAAGCATTGAGAGCAAAACATTTTTACCTACACAGCAGGTGGTTCACGATTATATTGTGCTTAGTGTTACACTGACGAACGTGAGGACAGGACGCGGACATACGTAGCGCAAACTACCAAGTGTTCAATACTGTTAAAGAACGTGCTTATATACAAGGAGATATGGTGCGGGGGGGGGGGAGATATAAAATTATGTGACAAGGTGATGACATGTGATCATAGTTTGGGCCAGAAATACAACGTTCACTTGCACCCATTCGCCCTGGCAAACTCAACCTCAGCTTCGATAAGCATGATGAACGGCATGCTTATGCACATCTCGTCTTCTTTAGCTATCACAAGTGCCTCCCATATTTCTTGCTCCGTTTTTGTTTTTGATGTGCCAATGACTGTGGTGCTTTCTAGTAGCGGAGGGCATTTGCATTGTTTGCAGTGTGCAGCCAAGTTGCTAGGTGCTGTCAGAAGCTGGCATGTGCATTTGTGCTCCTGTAACCTATCATTTAGACAGTGTCCAGTTTGCCCAATGTACATGTTCCCGCAATCTAGTTGGATTTGGCAAACCACTGATGTAGCACATTCCACCTACTTTTTCACGTGCTTGGTCTGACAGACTATAGCACTTGCATTGCCCTCTTTGGATCCTACGTTCACCCTCTTGCACATGCCTTTTAGTTTTTGCGGAGCAGAGAACAGTACTTGAACATCATGGCATTGGGCTGTCTTTTTTATTCTATGTGACAACCCATGCATGTAAGGCAACACCGTGCGCTTTTTCAATTCGTCCATTGCGCTTATCGAAGCTGAGGTCGAGTTTGCCAGGGCGAACGGGTGCAAGTGAATGATGCATTTCTGGCCCAAAGTACGATCACATGTCGTCACCTTGTCACATCTTTTTATATCTCCCCCCCCTTCCCTGCGCCATATCTCCTTGTATGTAAGCACATTCTTCAACAGTATTAAACAGTTGGTAGTTTGCGCTATGTACGTCCGCATCCTGTCCCTCACATTCATCAGTGTAACACTAAGCACAATATAATCATGGACGTCCACCAGCTAGCCCCGTTCATTGCTTTAGTAAAAGCAGGTGAACATTAGAAAGTCCTCTTTAAAAAAAATTTTTTTTCCATGCACACATCAGACTCAATAATCCAGTAATCAGCCAGGGGATTTCAGAGGAAGCTATTACTTTTTGGATTTCCTTCTGTGCGATTCAAAGTGTGTGCATAGCTTCTTTTTTTTTGCAAGTGCTAGTATTACTCTCATATTCCTTTATTGTAGCAAAATAATAAAACTACACAGAAAATATGTAACAGCACTGGTAATCTGCAAATCCCCTTTGGATACCACATGCATAATTGTATATACCAAAATATCGCCTCGAAATCTGAATCACTAATCAAAATAATGATGCTTTAAGGGCTTCACATGCATAATCAAACCTTTTGCGCAATGCAACGGGGCTGAAGCAAGAAAACGAAACACGACACCTGATTACTAACTATCAGATGTTTTATTTTTCATGAAAGGTAGCATACATATAGCTGACTTGCATGCACAGTGATGCCTTTCCCAGTCTACCTGTGCCCTCGATTGTCAGCTATATTAAGCTAATCTCTTTTTTGCTGAGTGATATAGACAGTGTGCTGACACCTGAGCTGTTAGGGTAGAGGCTTGCGTGAGGTGGTCGTGGGTCATAACAGCGGTGTTTGCATAGCGCATGAAAGTAGGAAAGGAAGGACAGAGACGAGTAAAGAGTGCTAACTTCCAACTGATCTTTATTTGCAGACGAGCATAATATATATGTGCGACAAACAGGAAAACACACAGAAAAAAGGTCGCAGTTAACCCGAGAAATAATAGAAGCGGAGTACATTCACAATCTAGGTGAGCGCTGTGTAAGCACCCATTCCATTGCTCTGTCACGACCTGAGCGAGATTACCTGGCCAAGCACAGGGCAATCGTGGCCACATGAAGAGATCTGGCTTATCAATGATGTGCTGGTTCTGCATATCCCCACTTTTTCTGTGTGTTTTCCTGTTTCCAGCAGATATATGTTATGGTTGCCCGCAAATAAAGAGCAGTTGGAAGTTAGCACTCTTTACTCGTCTCTGTCCTTCCTTTCCTACTTTCGTGCGCTATGCAAGTACCGCCGTTACGACATGGGCCATGTGGGGCTATCTTGATGTTGCAGGCTTCAACGACCTCTCTTTTTCTTCGGTTTCAACATTTGAGCAGAATCACAGTCCCGTGGAAGATAGACTTGCACTTGCATGAGGCGCAATGTGTATTGAGGTGCCCCAGTGCTTGTATCTTTCCAGTGTAATAAGGGGAATCCCACGTGGCTAATGTGTCAATGCGCCGTCTATATCACTCAGCAAAAAAAGAGATTAGCTTAATCACTGACAATATAGGGCACAGGTAAACTTGGAAGGGCATCTCTGCACATGTGAATAGGCTGTATGTATGCCTCATTTTCTGAAAAATAAGACAGTCGATAATTTGCGCTCGTGTGTCGTGTTTTATTTTCTCGCTTCAGTCCTGTCCCTTCGTCACTCTGCGCAACAGTTTGAATTATGTCTAACTGACTAGCCCACTGCGAAATTTTCCTTCAGATGCATTTTAAATAGAAGTGGGGAAATATCAATGTTTATTAATATGAATAGCATCAAATATTGAAGAGTCAGACGTAGAGTCATATATTTACAGTAGAAATATTTGTTTTGGTATAATGTGGTACTACGCCCGTACTGAGCAGTACAAAAAAGACAGCGAGCAGGAACAAAGGATCACTTTTTTACAGAAGACCATCAATTGTCATTCAAAAGCTGCACAAACAGTCTCTCAACATTAACAGTGTGGTTGTAAGCAAACTTCCCAAGAGTGAATGGCTGCTGTATGAATAGCTTTCCTAAAGCATTAAATAAATGGTTGTGAAAAAAGAAAAGCTGCTGAAGGACTTGTGTGCCGTAAACATGTGTAAATGACCCACTGCGAAGAAAATATCACTGTTTGTAATGTAAAAGATAAAACTGCTACTTCCAAAAACACTAAATGATAGGCTACAAGCACAAATCATGGGTGTCATGTAGGTTTCTGCCACGAAGTCAAAAACAAAGCTTGCATTATCCATTTTGTATCTGCAGCGCTTCAAAAACTTTTGTCGTAGTTTCCCTTCTGATAATTTGCAATACTTTGTTTACCAGACAAAAAACAGTAGCAAGACGTTAGCAGTAGGTTGTTACAAAACATCTGGTTAGTTTCCAGTATTCGAAAATACCAAATAGTGCTTTCTCGAGCACGAATACGAGTAGTTTGTGTGTTACACGCCTGTAACACTGGATGTTTTAATGCCATTCGAATCAAACGGCATTAGTGTTGAATCACATTACTCGGCTGCTATGTAGAAATATTTAATACCATTAGAATTGAATGATTTCCACAGACAAATGAGTTCGAGAAATTTATTCGGCTTCACACTCGAAGCGAATGTATACTCTCCACCCAAGAGAGAAGGTAAAATCTGACATTGAGCATTCGTAATTTGAGAAGCGTTCATCTAAAAACATAATTAATTTTGCATGTTTTAAGGCCTCTGTCATTTTAACGAAGGAAAAGCTGTATGGCAGGCTGTCACGAAATGTTTTTTACTCTCCCTTCAGTGGCGTCTTGGCGCTGTCGCTTTACTAGTCGGCCATAATTTAAAAAGTCGGGCAGCTGTGTGCACGTGTTTCCGGTGTCTCGAATGGCATTAACAGGACGAGAGCACTGGGGCCAGGTGCAGTGGAGCTCGCAGTGCAAAATACACAGCAACTAACTGCTTCACCTGCTGCTACTGAGCATTGTTGCTCTACGCTGCCTTGTCAATCATATTTGTTGTGTTAAATTTATCGGCTATGCCTACTAAGCTGGCTAAGCCTTGTCATGGCATATGGTGGCCAGACAAACACAACCATGTTTATTGTGACTAGATCTGCGATCCTTACGATTTGGGGCTGGATCTGAAAAAACTATATAAGAAATAGGTTTTATATGCATGTTATTTGCTTGAAGTGATGCCCAATACTTATTTTACAATAAATAAATTGCCTTTATAGACACTTTACACATACCTCCTACTTTTCTCTTTTTTTTTAATGATCGTCACTGATATCATGACTAAATGACTAACTTTTCTTGCATAGCACCACAACGGGTCGAGTGGTATTAGGTGCACTAGATCTCATTCGAATCTAATGATATTAAAAAATCCAGCGTGACAGGGGTATAATCAATTAGTGTTTGAAACTTCAGAATATGCTGCACCAAAACACATCAAATACAAAGACTATTCCAGAAGTCACGTCCTGTTATCATCTATGCAATTTTAACTGTATTTCAGTGTTATAGCACATGATGACATGATTCATAAGTTTGTACATGTTTCAAGATGACTGACAAGTGAGCGAATTGGCATGGTTTGATTTCTTGGGAATGCACACTACGAGAGCAAAACACACAACGAAGAGAGGAAGATGCCGAAGACAAGAACATGTTTATTGTGACTAGAACTGTGATCCTTACGATTTGGGGCTGGATCTAAAAAAAACTAGGACTAAATACCGCCGCAGTGACCAGCGGATGTGTAATTGATCACATACTCACAAGACGCTAATAAATTCTGAAACTGAAAGATTGCATTGCGTATGCATACATTGTTCTTTAGTTGTCATCGCAGGCAGCAAAATATCTACAAAGCATCACAAGCACCACAACCTTTGCCTTAGGTCTAGTCACAATTAACATATGCAAACTTATAAATCTTGTAGTAATGCACTGTAATGATGAATTGCTATCGCATTGCCATAGATAATCACCAGAAATTAGGTGAAGCCACTGTAGCGCAAATAAGATAAACACAAAGAACAGAGGACAGGAGGCTATGCCGATGGTGTGCAGTCCTCTGTTCTTTAGATTTGTCTTATTTGCACTACAATGGCTTTAACAAATATCAACAAAATTTCACAAGTAATTAGAGATGCATTCTGCAATTTATTTTCTTTGTGTGCTTAGCGATTTCCTGTCATTTTGCTTCTTACTTCTGTTGTAGTCAGCGCTACTTTTGTATGGCTGCTGACTTGCAGACATTAATCATTGATTTCTTGTGGCAAGGTCATCAGGTCGGAGCCCAAAACACTGCAGCAATGAATACTCTGCGTCGCCTCCTGAGCAAATGACGATTGGCTGATGCCATGCTCTGCAGTTCATCTATAAATCAGCACCAAGTCGAAAGGATATAAACAAAGCCAGTAGTAAGAAGCGAAAGGCTGGAAAGTAAAGAGGGGGAAGAAATGGTTGCGTCACTCCGCGGCGTCACTCCGCGCCGCCACTCGGGTGGGCCACCTACACAAATGACAATGTGTACTAGAGCCGACATTTAAGAACATTTTCTTTACCTCCTCAAAAGGAAAGAGGGAGGATTTATTATAAGAGAAATGCCTGGTGTTCTAACTTACTGCTTATCCTCGTGTTCAGATAGGTGCCTTAACTTGAAGCCCATGCTTGACTTGATCTAGGCGAGCCTGACGTGAACACGCCAGGCGTCATCTAGTACAAGTCAAGCATAATATTGCAACAGCTAATGCATCACTGCTTCAAATTATGGTCAAAGCTCCAAACTTTTACCGAAAAGTTCATGAGCAATGATGATAGCTTCCTCAGAAGCTTGTCTTATCTATTTTGTTGCTGGAAGTATTTAATAATTTTGAACTAAATATCTTCATTACTTCCTGCGGTGCCAAGTCAATGGTCAGAATGCAAAGAGAAAACAACCCCAGATTTTCTAAAGCGGTTTCTAATCTCAAAAGTGCGTTTTGCCTAGAAAAGCAGTTTTGATGTTTCCAGATAGCTCACTACTAAGCTCTTTGATATGTCTTTAGAAGTAGCAACAAAACAGAAATGCATACATTCCCATTGGGATGAAATGGGTATGACGCAGCCAAACTCCCTTGAGCAATTTTACGAGGGCAATTTACTGGCTATATATCTCTAAAAAAGTAATCTAGACTCCAAAAGGGCAAAGTAGTTGTTATGGTGACCACAATATTACTAAATTTATCGAATTTCTCACTGAATTGCCAACACTGTTGCAGACATTCTACCTATAGCTTTTCCTGCCATCTGAGATCCCGTTTGTGGTTGTTAGGATAACATCTCTAAAGCCGTAGGAATGAGCGAGTTAAGCAAAAGCAAAGAACAGTTGGCTGAAAATTCACGCATGCCGAAGGCCATAATACAAAAAGGAGAAACAAATCTTATTCATACACGTGCACTGAAAGAAAGTGAAATCTGCTTGACCTTAGCTTCAATGTCTTCAGGTGACTTTTCGAACTTGATATTCCCATTGTAATGATGTCAATCGCCTTCTACCGTGATGGTTAGCAGTGTCCGGCCTCAGTTAAAGATTCTGATTGTGCTAAAGCTAAATGGCTGAAACTTTCCGCCAGGCTTTACAGAACCTAGGTCTTGAAACTGGTGCCACGATGACTGCCATGTGAACCAACTAATAAAGGAACAGTGGCACGGCTTGGTTGCTTCATCTGGCGAATTCGTGTAGCTCCACGATGGCAATGGTAAATTAAACAAGCCTATCATCGGTGCCCGAGTACATGAGAAATTGCATCATTTAGTGACACTCTCAAAATAAAATACCTACGATCGTTTCCTGATAGACAGTGTCCATGGGATCACTCCGATACGGAGTTTGTTACTTCGAATGTTCGAAAGCCACTCCCAACATCAGTTTTTAAGGAATTCAAGGAGCAAACTTATTTTTAAGGAGTTTTAAGGGCCCTTCGATCTCGTTTTCTAAATTAAACTGTTATTAAGGGTTTCAAAGAGATGCACGAACCCTACAATCGAGTGTAGGTTCGCATGTTCATGGAAGCGCCGTCCACAGATGCGTTGAGAATGTATTGTGGTCTCGCGTTTTTTCACTGAAACCACCGTGCATTATCGAGCTCACACGAAGCGATATTACTCTTCACACGCCATGGGCACAGTGTGCTGCAATCTGACATCTGCAGGCGCTACAGTGATGGATGGTACTGCCTGCTTACCTCGCAGACGAAGGGATGACAAGTTTTTCTGCCATTTAGGAATATCACCCGCGGAACATAGTCGATGCCGTTCTTATGCTTCTGCCATAGCTTTGCCTCAATCAACTGTACCCATACACTACGATTGTAGGACGACAAGGACGCAGGCGAGCTTCTCTGTTGTCCTGCTTCGTCCGTGGTCTATGCGTAAATGTACGAAAACTGCTAGCTGCGGCCGACCCGCTCACCTCTGCGCGAAATCGCCCCGGGTCCCTCGACGGCAGTATGCTACCAAGCTCAGCCATACAGTGGCTAGAACTGCGCTAGCGCTCCAGCTGTAGCCACTGTACCGGTGCGTACAACCCTAGAATTTCCTCAAAGGTTTCCCCAAGCGCCGTGGCTTCTCGTTCACGTTTTAGCTGCTTTCCGACAGCGACATATTTGAGTCCTACGATGTTGATGTTCATCGGGCTATCCCATTTAGAACGAATCGCTTTCCAAAACACAGGCGCGCGCACGCGCGCGCACACACACACACACACAAATAAGGCAGCGTTCGCCTCGCGTCATGCCTCGTGCAGAGGGTGGGTATGGGTTGGTTGTAATAAAGGCGCGACAGCGACAAGCGATGCGATGGCTTTCGCGTTCGCTCGTCGCCTGCAAGTCGTACACGTTGCCTCCTACAGCTTGCGCAAAAATGCCAATCGCGACCGAGAAATCCGATCCCGATTGGGCTCGATCGCGATTGAAAGTGCGCCCATACTAGGCCCACTTCCATAAAACAAACGCAACAATAGTATTTCAACTTTCTTATTAATTTACTTTTGTTTTGTGCACATTTGCGTGTGATTTGGCTATGCCGCGCTTAGCGACCTGTTCCGAGTGGGACAGCCCGATCGACATCCCAGCAGTATCTCTCAAATTCAAATCGCTGTCTGTGGAGGACGGTGTGCTAGGCAGAGGTGCTTGTGATGCTAGTGCTGGCTGCCCCTGACAGGCTGATTAGTTTTATGCGTTTATATAGTGACCGAGAAAGAAAACTAAGACAAGCTTTGATCCTGCTTCACATTAGCTACCTGCGCCCATGAGGTGTTCTGTGCGGCGCCCTTGGGTGCTCGCTGCACCGGGAACAGTTGCTCGAGGCAGGCGATGTGGTCATGTAATATGCAAAACCATAGCCGCCTGTGTGTGCTGTGGCAAAAACTTCAGAATAGCACCTAACGGGGTACTGTTCCGAACTGAAAAGAAAAGCTGTCCTTGTCACGCGTCATCTATGAGGTAAGGCAGCTTCACCGTAGCATTTGCAGACTCATTGCATTCCTCCCGTGACACCACAATACGCCCATGGAGCGTAAAGCTCGATAGTAATGGCGGTTTGAGTGAAAAGCAGATTATTGTTGGGGGACAAGATAGGCCTCAAAGGGTGTAAACTTTCTAAAGAGTGTTTAAATCTCCTCCACCAATCTTCAAATCGCTGCTTACTAATCTGCTGCGGACATGTTTACTTTCCCCCCGCTCTCCCTAACCCGAGGGCTACAAGGAGGCCAAATCAGGATGCCTAAATCGACCGCTCGGCAGATGTCTTCACAGTCTAATAAAACATACTAGCTTTGCCGCAGCAAGCACATGCTTCTTCTTCCTTCTTATATTTCGCTTTATAAGTGTGTGTTCTAAGGCATTTCTATTTTGCTTAGAACAGTAATGAGCTTCCTTTTGAGTTGTCATAAATTGTTTCTTTCCTGATTTCGTTTTTTCCTCTTAAGTAGTTACTCATAGTAGGTTTCTTTTCAATTGCCGCCACCCATATGATTATCTCAGCCTCTCTGAATTTCCGCTTGACATTCTTTGTTGCCATGTTGTTCACCATACAGATCGCATACTTGCTGGTAAGCTTCCTAGTTCTTTTCCTCCACTGTAAATCAATGTTTTTCGTATACAAATACCTGAAAACACACCCAGCCCATTTACTTTCTTCCATATTCCTCAGTCGCTCTTCATAATAAATTTTACTGTGAGCTTCTCTCACTTCAAAGCTTGTCCAGCCCATATCACCCTGCGCAGCTTCACTTGTAGTCTTCCTGTGAGCGCCCAATGCTAGGCATCCCACTGACCTTTGGTTGCCATCGAGTCCTGATTGTGGCCCTGATTTCAAGCAAACTCCATTTCCAAATGTAAGTCCTGGAACCGTTACACCTTGTCACATACCACGGAACACTTAGTACCTATTGTATCCCCATAGCACACTCCATTTCATTATGGCCGCATTTCTGTTCCCCTTTGCTGTTGTTTTTTCCTGCATTTCCCTATTTCTATTGTCTTCATTTATCCATATACCAAGGTATTTATACTCCTTTACCCGAGGTATTTCCTGGCCCTGAATTGACAGTGTCTGTTCACTCTTTTAATTGAATACCACAGCACCTGATGTTTTAATGCTAAATTTGAGGCCTCAATTCTTGCCTTCCTGTCCACAGATATTAGCCAGACGTTGCATATCACTTTGCTTGTTAGCTAGCAACACAATGTCGTTCGTATAAAATAAACCTGGAAGCTGCTGCTCTACTACTGTACCGACCTGTTTGTATGTGAAATTAAACCCGATATTACTTCCAGCGCCCTCTTTATCCTCACCATGTACATCATAAACAACAGTGAGGATAAAGGGCACCCCCTACCTCAGTCCCTTGTTGATATCAACTTTCTCCTTGCTCCTCATCCCTTTCCATTCAATGCAAACAATATTTTTAGATAAATATCTCTCAAAAGCTGTATACAATCATTGCCCAAGCCTTCGCTTTCCAGAATATCCCACAAAATGTTGCAGTCTATGTTGTCATATGCTCCTGTAATGTCTAAAAAGGCCACATATAACGGTCTCCTTTTTACTCTTGATATTTCAATACACTGAGTAAGGACAAATATGTTATCATCCTGACACCTACCTAATCTGAAGCCATCCTGAAGTCCTCCCTAACATGCCATTATTCTCTGCCCATGATAGCAGTTTTAATTTACTTGCTTGCATCGCTAACCTGTATATTACCGATGTAATGGTCAACAGTCTATATCAGTGAACTGGCGCCCCCTCGTGCAGGCAGTGGTTACTCAAAGCTCTAGAGCAATCTAAAGCACAAAAAATTCGGCAGACAGCACTACTTATTTTCTATGCAATGACAGTGACGGTAATGACTTTAGTGATGGCAGCAACCTGTCTTGCAGTGATGATGCGCTGTGTCCTAGGTCAGGTAAGGTGATGTCTCCTTTTGAGAATTTTGTCAGTGCCAACGATAGCGTTGAGCTCTGCAGGTCGCTGAGCGGCAACAACTGGTACAGTTATTGCAATGCTGAAGTAGCCTGTCAATTCCGACATACTTCAAGCATCACAAAATATTTGGATCCATTCATTTTGCTGCCGTTTATTATTTCGGCTCAGCGTTTTGGATAATTGGACCAAAACTAGTGCTCCCGCCAGGTTTGAATAAAGCGTCGACTAGTAAACTGTTTAGGGTGCTCCGAGGCTAGTAAATTTTTCTAATATTTTTGAGCATTTTATTATATCGTAATATTGTTTTTCTATATTTGAGGTGTCGTGAGTTTCAATATATCAGATATAACAATGTAAATAAAAATTTGTGGTGACTATTTCACTAATGTTGCCACGTGTGCTTTTGAGGTGTCATGAGTTTCAATATATCAGATATAACAATGTAAATAAAAATTTGTGGAGACTATTTCACTAATGTTGCCACGTGTGCTTAAGATGATTATCAGATATGACTAAGGTATTTTCTTGCCAAATGTGACTTCATCTTGAAGTTAGACTGTACTGTAATTGATTATTTTGTTGTTGTTTTTTCTTTATTTCCTCTTGTGTGTTCTATGGCATACCGTGATAAATTTGTTGCTTTACTCGGAATTGTGCCCCATGTCACTCGCACTGTATAAGTGAATTTTTTTTTAAATAATCTTACATTACCCAGCAAGTTGGTGTTGGTCATGAATGCAAGACAAGTGAATGAACTGCGCTTCTACAACTGCAAGGGCATGTAAACATCAGCATGACTACATGTAAATATACAAATTAACCTTTTCCTACTTGCATTCCCATATACAGTGACAAAATAAAAAGAAAAAGAAGCTAGAAAGCTTTCTTCACACATTAACACTCCTTTCCTTTACACCGTAATAATTGTAAACTGCTTCACTGGCAGAAATGCTGTTTATCCCATTCAGGCAGCAACTTTGAGTGTTCAAAATTGAGTTTTGATGGAGTTATTGCGTCTTCAGCAATACAAACATGCAGCAGCACAACTGATTAAGAATTGTTAATTTCCTGTGAGTTTTGTTCAGTATACAAAAATGGACTCCATGCCTAAACTTGCAATAATACTTGGGTGCTGGAGCAGTACAGACTATTTCACATGCAATTTTACTTTAAGAACAGGTGAATTATATCAGAAATTGCAGCAATGAAAATTGTTTCAGCCAAAAGCAAAAAAATAATAGAATCCAGTACACACTGACTTGGCTGTTGTAGCAAAGTGCATGTGTTGAAAACATTTTCTCTGACATGCTTTTGTTTGTCTGACATGCCTAGTGCCTATTGATAAAATTTGAAGCACAGTTCCATTCACAACTGTCAGTGTCTTAAGATGCATATGAAGCGTTTTGAACATCGTTATTTTCACTGGTGCTTTGTCTTTTGAGGTGTCATCTTGGCATGTACAATTGTGCAAGAAGCACCCAAACGAGATTTGCAGGGTACCACTGCTTCAGCAATCCTTTCTTTTCAGTTTTATTGTTTTGGTGCAATGAAGTAATAAATTGTTTGATGGGAGCTGTTAAAGAGAACAATGTGCTAGAAATGTGATCTCATAGCTTTTCAGTTAAGATGTACTTGTTTTCGATCGCAGGTCGGGACCGATGACATAGCTTGTTTGGGCTGTTGCCAGCAGTGGCTGGAATCGCCCCACTAAAAAATCAAGGTGTAAAATCAAACTGCATGGCAGCCATATTACTATGCGTCGTTTTATTTTTGCTGGTGTCTCTATTTGTACTCGATTATCAGTGTTATCGAGTTGCTCAATGCAAAATGCACCTACTGTATTGACATCGTACAAACATTGCCACCAGAGAAGACCTGTTTATTCAAATTAAGCATGCTGTGCAAACAACGTTCTAGATTCTCAGTTATACACAAGCATCAGGGATTACTTGGGAATGTGTGATGACTTAAGGGCGCACGAAAACTAACTTTCTAGACCTACTAATCGAATATAAATCAAACGGTATCAGAAGCAAATCAAGGTGAATTGAATACCAATTACTTGTCAAATAGTCTTTTTTTAATAATGGTCAAATGTTTTTGCATTTAATAGAAACTAATGTTCACATCTGAATTCATATTCATAATGCTGGCAAGTGTCTGTCATTTTATTTCACGTTATGAAGCATTGTTCATCCAAAACACAAATTAAGCATTAGGAACAAATAAATAGTTTGCATACACAGAATTCTTCGGAGATAGCGAATTATCACTGAATACTCTGTAAAGTCTGCCTCCTTGAGCAATGTAGCCTGCTCCACTATAGTACTTTTGCTACAATTTTATGTTTAATTGCATATAGTTGACATTTTGAAATATTAGAAAGCTATTTGAAAGATAACTGTTTTTTTTAACGAATAGTAACCATTTCATTTGAAGACTGAATTAAATAGGACACTATTTGATTTGTTATTCGAAACTTTCAAATATTTACACAGCCCTTACGATAAGTGATGTATAAATAGCCGATCAACTTCATATGTGATATCAGACTCGACGACCATGCTTGCTGCTGCTGTTGCATTTCGAGTGTTGCTTTCTTTTCTAGGCACAAGCTCATTCTATGAAGAGTGAGATTCATAACTTACCCTTTTGGTGGTTGTTCAGTTCTTTGCCATTGGTACAATGTCACCTCTGGGCAATTGACCAAGTATGGCAACATAAGTGTTACAGCATTGTATGCAGGACACCTAATTTAGCATTTCTATGCAACAGAAATCAAGTCGAGAGAGTTTATTATTATTGTTTAGAAAGTAACACATGTAGGTATATATAGGCGCATCCTCATAACTCATGTAAGAGTTGTGACGGATGATCTTGTAGTAAACATCAAAAATAAATATGCAATGAGCAAACTTATGGCAAGAAAAACAAACAAAAGGAGGAGAACTACATTATTTGTGGATGCATTAGCTGAACATGTACTATATACAGCACCTTGTCTTCCGTGTAGCTGCATTAAAAAAAAATGTGTTTATTGTCTTTTGTTTCTTTTAAATCGAATGTTGTGATGGATTACTCAAATTCTGTTTGCAGTAAATGTATTTGTGGAGTGTGAGTGTTCATCAATACATGACCTAAGTGAGTATGTGATAATTGCAAATGGCACAAACAAGTGACAATTACCAAGTAACCATGTGTTGTTTTTAATGCAGATGTTCTTGCTTTGACATTTTGGCAGTGCCCTAGCAGTCCCAGTCACCTTGGATAGCTCTTCAGAATAGTGGCTAGCCAGGCTTGTTGGTACGAACACATTCTTTTGCAAACAGCGCGAATAACGGGACACAGAAAGAGGCACACGACACAGGCCCTGCACCATTATTCAGATGAAATGCAAAGTTAAACGATTAAAAAAACGACAGGCACCGGCAGATTTGATATATGATGTGCAGAACAATCTCCCTCAAGCTGTGCCCAGCTCGAGAGAGTATTACTTTAGGACTTCCTTGCCTAACTTTATCAAAAGTGACCCCAGTAAATTCTGGAATTGTATCAGCGAAAAGAAAAGACTGGTATCACGCATGTCAGTCGATAGAATCAACATAACGGATCAGAGAGCCATTGCCGAGCATTTCAATGAATATTTCCAGAGCGTGTTTAACACTCCCGTTTCAAACTGTGCATGTAACACAACAGTCTTTTCACATGCAGATGCGCCCTTCATTTCTTGTCCTGCTGTGGTATCTATGTTACTAAACTTGAAAACCAAAACTTCATGCGGTCCTGACAATATCTCAAACGTATTTCTACGACGATATGCTTTACATCTTGCTAAATTTTTGGTTATTATTCTTTGCACTTCTCTGCTGACTTCACAACTACCCAGTGATTGGAGGACAGCTTGAATTGTACCCATCTTTAAAAAGGGAGACTGCCTGACACTAGAAAATTACCGTCCTATTTCACTAACTTCGCCATGCTGTAAAATGTAAAATTATTGAACATATCATAGCTACTAGTATAACAAACTTCCTCGAGGAACGCTGCATATTGACCAAATATCAGCATGGATTTTGGAAAGGATTATCAACCGTAACTCAACTTGTCACATTATTTCATTCCCTGGCACTGACCCTCAATAGACACTGTAGGATAGATATGCTTTTCTTGGATTTTTGCAAAGCTTTCGATAAAGTTCCTCATAGTAAACTCATTTTCAAACTTCAAGCAATAGGCATTCCACATATACTTGTTTGGATTTCAGCCTACTTGAATAATCGCAAACAATGTGTTGACGTAGTGGGTCAACACTCGGGCTGTCTTCTGGTCACATCCAGTGTACCTCAGGGCAGCGTGTTAGGCCCTTTGCTCTTTATATTGTATATTAATAATATTGTTGATGTTGTTTGCCCTGCTGTAGAGATAAGATTGTTTGCTTGATCATTGTGTTTTGTTTAAAAAGATTAGTTCCACTAACGATTACAACGATCTCAACACTAGTCTGGAAAATATACATCAGTGTTGTGTAAAATGGGGAATGACCCTTAACACAAGCAAATGTGTCTGCCTTCCAGTGACTTGCCAAAAAAATCCGCTGTCATATACCTACATATTAGGGTCTGCATCACTACAAGAAGTAAGTTGCTATATATATCTCGGTGTAACACTCACTTCAAACCTGTCTTGGAACCTTCATATTGATAATGTTTGTTCATCTGCCTTCCGTAAGCTTTGTGTCCTTAAACGTAAACTTAAAACTGCTCCTACTAATGTTAAGCTCCTCTGCTATACTGCTCTGGTACAGCCAAGACTGGAATATGCATGCATTATATGAGATCCTCATACTAAGCAAAACATTGATTGTCTTGAACGTATTCAGAGAAAGGCCGTTAGGTTTATCTTTAATAACTTTTCAGCATTACACTCGCCTTCCGATTTGATGCGAGCAAATGGCATTCCCCTATTACAGGCACGGAGGCAAAAATTTAGATTAGAATTTCTTTACCAACTCTTGGAAAACAAACTAGCGCTAGGTGCATCAACATATTTGTCACCCTTAACTCACAGGCCCACCCGACACCACAATGAAAACGCTCTAACCCCATATTTTGCTCGCACAGACCTATTTTAAGTTTTCCTATTTCCCAAGAACCATTAGTGAATGGAACTGCCTTATCAAAGCAAGTGATCAAACTGTGAAATAACCTTTCTTAGCCTGTATTATTGTTGCTTTTTTTTTCGTTGCTGTTTCTTTTGTATTTATTTTGTATTTGTGTCGACCACCCTGCTTGGACCATGAGTCTGCAGTATTGTATAAAAAAAAAATAAGAATAAATAAGTTGAGTCTGCAGTATTGTATAAATAAAAAAATAAGAATAAATAAGTTGGTCTTTGTTTTCTTTGTTCTTTCTGAAAACCACACACATTAAACCCCACTGTATTATGCATTGCCTATTTTTGTGTTAAGCTACGCTGTAATATTTAGAAATTAATATGTCGATACTTTGTTTGATACTATTTCATGCGGCCCATAATCATACGGTCTGTGTATGCATATCCATTCTATATGCTGGCTGTTATTGTGCATTTTTGTATGGAGGCTTGGTCTGTTTATGGTGACTTGCTCAAGCTGTGTGACCCTTTGTCAGTGTGATTTCATTCATACAGCTAAGGATTGCATAACACAAGCTTATGGTGCTTTGTTGTGAAATATGCATTATTAGTGTTCTGTACGTTGTGAAATGTTTCAGTTATGGGCTCCTTTATGTTCACAGCAGTGCTGACTTTATTACTAGTTCCCTCAGCAATGCTGGAAAGTTTACAATGGCACCCTGTGGGCCACAGCTGTAATTAACCTGGCTCTAACAACTTATTGTCACAGTGCACCAAGCATAGATGTGTACTCTGTCTGCTTATGACATTCTCTGACTGAACAGTTCTCTTAAAATCAGATTGTGAATATTTTTATTATGAGCAATGCATTTTCGTGTTTTCACCTTACATTTTTTGCCAAGGTGGAACCATGAACAACTTTAGCTTAGCTACAAGGCGACAAACTATTTTTACTTAAAGGGCCCCTCACTAGGCCCCAAAGCAAATTTTGATTATATACTGGAAATTGTTACGTGTCCTCTAGGGAGTATTTTGCCACAAAAATTTTTCAAGTTGGCTCATTAATAACCGAGGTAGAAATATTTCAGTGCCGCGAACCCATGATTTCAGCAGGCGGGCTCCACTGCATAGCGAGACTCCTTCCCTACTCGCCCCGTCTAGCCTTCGCAAGCAAAATTCTGTCCCTGTGTCCTCCCATGCCGGACCTCGAGGATCGCGTGACATCACAAGCCCCGCCTTAACTTTATTTTTTCTCCTCGCTTTTTTTTTTCAGCGATGCGCTCTTCCACTGGCGGCGTTGCGCGCGAGCTGTTGTTTCGCGCAGTGCACGATTTTGCGCACTGTGCACAAGGAAACATGACCAGCGGTATAATTCAGTGCTACACGAATGCTGAGGCAAAACAAGCAGATCTCAGAGCATGATCACACGCTGGAACACGGTAGAAAATGGCATAGTTTTGGTTCATGTGCTGTGACTGCATGATCATGGGAACAAGCAGATGAAGCAGAAGTACATCTCTCTTGCTTCGGTGCGAAGTAAAGCAAAAAACATGCAGACATTCCGTTTTATTATTTCTCTAAATTTCAATTCGTGTGTCTAAGCAATAGATCATACAAATAACAGATGGAGCCTTGAATACTTCTCGAAGTCATGTGTCGCCACGAGCAACGTCACATTGCAGACTTGAGTACGTAGGTGCAGGGATGCGAGTATGTCATCCTCCGGCTTGGAACGCGGCGGCCGCGAGGAGAAGGAAAAACGGCGTTCGGTTTGAAATATTTGCTTGTGGAAAGAGGCGGTTAGGTAAGGCCTAGGTGTACTGGTGGCGGTGCCACAAGCATTTGGCACATCTTCAAAAGTGACCGATTCAAGCTGAAGAGATGTTGACACGAAATGAAGCTCAGAATGCTTTGCTTGTTCTGTAGCTAATTCTTGGAGGTTAAAAGGAAGTGATGTTGACGTAGAGCTCTTGGAGCAACTGCACGTGATGGTATCCATGCTACTAAGAGTGTCAGCTGGAGAGTTGTCAATGCCGCTGACATGGCGTATGTCACTTGAAAACTATATAATGGAGAGCTGGCACACCTCATTCGCATTGTAAATATAGTGATTCAGAGTGGTCAATTGAGTAGGTGAGAGGCTTGTAATCAGTGAAGACTGTGAACGAGCAGCCTTCAAGTAGGTTTCGGAAATGCCGCACGGTGAGAAATATGGCAAGCAACTCACAGTTGAAAACACTGTAGTGTGTTTGAGCGAGAGTGATGCGTTTTGAGGAAAAGGCAAGGGGCTGCCACCCCCTGTTCACCTTACAGCTCCGGCCACACAGCTGAAAGCATCAATAAAAAGCGACAACGGGTAGCTTGGGTTGGGATGAGACAGCATTATGGCATCGGCGAAAGCATGTCTGATGGAATTTAAAGCTTCACCTGCCGGGGTGTCCCAGAGTAGTGCAGTTGACGAGTGTTTGCCGCAGAGCAAATGCTAGAGGGGTGCCCGCAGCATATTTCTAGTTTAGTTTCTAATTAATCGGCACTAAGACTTTACCAAGGCTAGAAACTGACGTAGCTTAGTGATTGAAGGTGGCTTGGGGAATTTGACGACGGCTTGCACTTTGTGAGGACGAGGGCAGGTGCCATTGTTATCCAAACGGAAGCTGAGAAAATGAAGTGATGGTGTTCAGAACTCTCTCTTGATAGGGTAGATAATGATGCCATCTGCTGATAGGGACTCGAAAAGCTGATGGAGGTGCTGGAGATGCTCTATCATGGGATGAACTTGCCACAAGCAGATTGTCAACATAGGTGAACACAAACGGCAAACTATATGCGACCGAGTCGATGAGCCGCAGCGATGCCTGTGCAGTTTTTCGGAGACTGAATGGCATTCTCAAAAATTCAGAGGCCAAGTGGGGTGGTAATTGCTGTTTGCTGTTTTTGGAATGTCTTCTTCTGCGACAGGAACTTAGTGAAAGGCTCGCACCAGATCAATTTTGGAAAATTTTGTTTTGCCATCCAGTGATGACATGAAACCTTTGATGTTAGGCAGTGCACAACTGTCAGGAATCGTTTTTGCATTCAGGGATCGGTAGTGCCTGCATGGCCCCCAGTCGCCTGATTTGTTAGAGAACAGGTGGATGGAATGGAGACTGATGATGGCCATATGATTTCAAGTTCCAACACGTGTTCGAACTCTGCTCAGGCAATATTAAGTTTGTCCGAGGCAAGTCGTCATGGGCAAGCAAAAACAGGTGGGCCAGTTGTTAGCATGTGATGACGAACATCATGTTGCACTGGTTTTGTTCAATCAGATGGTGACATGAGGTTTGGGAACTTTTGAAGGAGACAAGCAAAAGGATTTCCAGCAACTGTTGTGGTTGGGGCGAATATAGGTGGGTCAGGAGAAACGGTGCCATGAAGAGAGAGCTACGTAGCAGTGTGTCCATGGTAGCTCACGAAGTCGGTGCCAACGAGAGTGCGGTGAACACCAGCGACGAGGAAAACCAAACGGAACACACAACACAGGCCAAGGTTCAGGGTGAGGGGCCACGATTTGTAAACAGGGATCCTGCTACCATTAACAGCTTGAAGGTAAGAGGTCAGCGGTGTCATTCAAGTCAGAATGTTGTGTAGGAATGATGCTGACTTTCATTCTGGTATCCACTAGGTACTGCTGGCCTCTGGTTCTGTCCATTATATGAAATAGGTGACTTCTGCTTTGGCCCTGACTGGTCGTCAGCATTAAAGGTCAGCTGGCTGGTTTCCCTTCCTGTGCAAGGGCAGTCTGAAGCAATGGTCATAAAAGCATACCTGTGGTGGCGCCTGAGACTAGGAGTGTTCTTCTCATGTACACCGTGATCTACTCGAGCTGTGGTACCTTCGGTGACAGGGTGGAATGTGATGATGCTTCGCAGCACAAACTAATTGTTCAAGGCCATTACAGAGGGCACCGATGGGAGAAGCCTTGTCACTGCTGATGAGTAGAAGCAAAAGAAATTCCACTTGAGTAAGTGAAGACGTAACACCTTGTCGCAGGCCAGTCTTGCTGCAGCTGACCTTGTTCATCCATTGCATGCTTGAGAGCAGCACAATAGCAGTGCACAATCGCCCCACCGCATGGTATTTTTTCATACTTCACAGGTTTTCTTTGGAACGTGGAAGGATGGACCACGTGAGATATATCATGTTGGAAACAATTTATTGAAAGGTTACTCAAGGTGCTCTACAACTTTGCATATCACACTTGGGGTCTGCAGCCAATACTTAAAAAGCTGGATAATTAAACATAACAATCCGTTAGTTAAGGGGAGAATAAAAAATAGCCAGAGTAACTATAGGCCAGTGCCAACATTATGTATTCAGTTCAGTTCGCGTCCGGAGTGCCTTTCATTTCTAAAATTTTGGCTCAAGTTATGTGGGACAACCTGTATATATACACTAAGTACGCGCGTCATGTCAGAGTTACTGCTTTATGTGTCAAGGCACATAAAGCAATATCCCTTTAGCGGGATATTGTTGCGGTGAAGTTTTTTTTTTTTAATTTATCATGGAAGCATAGAAATTGACAAGGAAGACTACTTGAAGCCACCATATCAGTATTCTAGTAGACAACCACGACAAGTGCATTTGACCGTTTATCGCACAGTGTAACACTTTTGGGAATTATTTCTTTCCCAAAGCAATAAAATTGTGGAAGAGACTACCAAATACTATTGTGAATTCCTCTAATGCTGATGTGTTTGTCTGCAAAGTTGAAATATTTTTTTAATTATGACTTGATCGATGATATTTGGAAGGCGGGACCCATGATGTATGTATCGCGCTATCCTCGGGCTCTGGCATGGGAGAACACAGGGAAAGAACTTCACCTGTGGAGGCTAGACGGGGCAAGTGGAGAGGGTGTCATGTGGGCAGTGATGCTCGCCTCGTGAAATCATGGGTTCGCAACACTGAAATATTTCCATCTTTGCTATTATTGAACCAATCTGAAAAATTGTTGCAGTAGAATTCTTGCACTAGAGGGCACGTAACAAATTCCTGCACATAACTGAAATTTTCTTGCAGTCAGAGAGGCGTTTTTTTTGGTATTGTAGAAGTGCAATTTACTAACGCAGCTAGAAACATCCTTCTGTTTATTGTCCATGTTAGTGCATCTGTTCAGCGTCCATTTCATGGTCATTGGGATTCTTAAAACATAATTTACACATGGCTCTGAAACATGTGAAGCTACTTGCCTAGAAAACGCTTATCAGACCAAAACTAGAATATGCATCACCCATCTGGAACCCATATCAAGGATATATATATATATATGTATATATATATATATAAAAACCTCGAACAACTTCCAAACTGTACAGCCAGATTCACTAACTTTTCCTATTAACACACCAAAGCCAAAAGCAACTTCTCAGTTTTTTTTTTCTTATCGTCGCATTGCAAGCCTGTTTTTCCCACAAGTTTTCCTACAGCTCACTGCATCAGACCCCTCACATTGTACGCTGCATGCATATACATCACAGCACACTGGCCATTCAGCCAAGACTTAAGCTAAAGTTTAGAAGTACGGAAGCACGGGCGAGTTTAGTGCCGACGTTCCCAAAGTACTACTTTTTAAGTGAAGCTTTCTTTGCCTCTTCCCTCAACTTTCCATTGCTGCTGCTGTCACTGTCTTGTACGCCACGTCAGGAGGTGGTTGAGAATGTGTATAATGTACACGGTAGGGATGGCAGGAGAGGTGTCTGGAGCCCTTTCGGGTGCGAATTTCGTGGACGTCACTACAATGCCCTCTCGAATTCCCCTGCCATCAACACAATGCCCTCTGGATGGTTGTAATTATGTGTTAGCCCCTTCCAAAAGCATTGCAGAAGTTTCAGTGCTTACTTTCACACTCATGTACAACAGCCCAGAGGGGAGATAGTATAGCAGAAAGAGGATAGAGAGAAAGCGTAAAGCCAATGCCCTGACAAAGCAAGTGAATAATATTTACTCTTTGCTCATGGCAGCTTGCATATCTGGGGTGATCGCGGGAGATGGGAACGGCACTGTAAGAAAGCATGCTTCACTTGGGGTCTCTTCAATAAAAGAAACGCTGCTACTAGACATGGCAAAAGTTTTGGACAAACTAAAAATTTTAGTAAGGTATGATGTGTCACATTTCTGCCATTTCTGAAAAACAAACACTGTGCAAGTTTGTAAATGCGGACAACTGATGCAGTGTGTGCAGATGAAAAGCTGCACTAAAGCGTTAGGACGACAACATGCAAGCGGCTTTCCAGCAAATCAGCACTTCAACCACGATGCGGTGCACCGATGCGAGGGAACGACAGTGTCAACTTTCTTGCAGGCTACGAACAATGGCGCACCATGGCATCTCGAGCAAACACACCTTGCTGTGCATTCTGTCTACTGTGTAGACAAACACGAGTGGTGCATGCAAGGTAACATTTAACATCGCATCATGACTGTCGTAGCCCACCAACATCACCGCCAAATATTGTCAGTGAATGCAAACAGCACAGAAAGCTTTGCTTACATTGATTTTCACAGTGCATAAGATCTGCGCAATTTCTTATACTTTAGTTTCTTTCGGTTTAACTTGGGCTGGTGACAGAATACAAAAGGGTTAGTATACAGTGCACCTAGCGTAACATACTACACAGTGCACGCACCTCCTTGAGTGTACCGTGCAGTACATGAGCCGAGACAATTTGTAAAAGGGTCGGCATACATAGTGAATCTACCATAGTCCAGTACATTTAGCGTAGACAGATTATGGGGCAATGAACAGATGCTGTATGATGTGTATGCCACATAATTTCTGTACTTATGCGTTTTGTTTCTTCATATATTTCCTTGTTCTCTTGAATTTTCACTATCCCCTCTCTTTAACACTATGTGATTGGTCAAAGAGCGCTAAAACCTCTGGAGTGTGTCGCCGGTCCAGAGTGCATATGTACAACCCGTCAATCTATCATAAAAATTACTCACTTATTTGAACTGCTTTGTGCTTTTGTTAGTAACATACTGTACTGACTATAGAAACTCAGTTAAGTTTAATAGCAATGTTCTGATTTCTAGGAGAGCTTGATGCTACTGAGTGCTGCTGTTATCGCTCAAGCGAGGAAATTGTAATTTGTTGTTGCGGCCGCAGCACCCTTTCTATAGTCAGTTTTCTTCCTGCCAGCATCAGACTGGAATGGTGTTCTCCACCAAGTTGCATCTGTAAGCTGTCTATCAATGTTTTTGTAAGGGCTAACAGAACTTGTATTTCAATAAGACAGCAATGTCACCCCATCCCTTATGTAACACCCCTAACATAGGGGTATTTAGGGAAATAAGCTAAACTGAACTGAACATCTCATATGCACTTTGACAACAGCAAAACAGAATGAGGTGTCTGCCTTCCTGGGAGCCTCTGAAGTCGGAAACACCTGGCGGCAAGCTGGTTGACGTCTTGACATCTGTGCGCACATACGTCACGGCAGACCTTGCACACTCATTTATCAAATATCTCCTGTAAACTTGTGATTTTGTGCGCACTGCTACGTGCTCATGTATGCTCAACACAACTCTAGTTTTCTGTCACTAAAGTGGGTAAAATCCGCCTACAGAGATATGTGTGACCGCTGGTGATATTGAACCTTTATCTTCCAGGACAGCAGCCCATGCTTCTCTCTTGCCAAAGTCACATGCCAGTTTCTCGCATTCTCCCTTCATGACTGCTATCGCTTTGAGACACCGTGTTAGACTGCACTGTCTTTCAGATCGGCCCATATTTTTCGTCAGGCAGATACCAACAAGAGAGAGAGAGAAGTTTAATGATACGAAATGCTGAGAGGTCGGCCTGAGGTGTATTCCTCTAGCCAGCTACTCGGCATTAGGGGAGGGGGAAGAGGGAAAGAAAGAGGTGCATGATGGGTGACGATGACTATGGGCACGTTGCAAGTGCTAGGCGGCGCCCCGTCTTTCCGACCCCTAGCGCCATCTGACGAATAGTTGCGCGAATGTGGTAGGATTACTCACGGCATCAGCAGCTCGCGCTGCGTGTTTGGCGCCCTGTCAAACGGTAGCGATGGCGCGAAACAGCGTGCCGATAATAATTTTAACCGGGTTTCGGGAATTACAAGATCTTCATAGCTTTTTTCGTGAAAAGAATTTAGAGAAAGGAAGTCGTCTATTTGAAGTGGGGCACGTCTACGACGTGAGGGAAGTGTTGAACTCGCACTGATCGGATGTGATTGCTAGGTTTATTCCGCAAACGAAAAATAACGCACCAGCGAGATGCGTGTAGCTCAGCGTGAGTTACTTCGTTATTTACGGACGGACGCATGAAATTATAGGCGACATTGATTCTTGAAGATCGGCGACAGCAGACCAATTCTAGCGGGGAGCTGCGATTACAGTGCTGGCATCGCAGGGAAGTGCAAGAACGCGGCGGTAGTTTCCCTGTACATACAGGACGCCAAATACGAATCCAATACATCTCATCCAAGAACGTGGGGCGTACGAACGACTCGTAAGACCTACCAGAGGTATTCTAACGTTGCTCTCCCCAAACAAAAAGAAGGGGATGAACTTACCAGTTGTGTTAGACTACCCTGGGAAAATATTTTCGCCCAAGTTACTGGAAGTGCGATACTTTTATGTTGCGATTTTTCAGTGCGTGCAAAGGAGGTTCCAATAAACCACGTTGTCAATAATTTTGGTGATCTCAACTGCCCCTTAGTTGATATGCTGGGCGCAGAAGTGAATGCCAGCTCAGCCGGCTTCACGCCCTAGCGCTGTTTGAATGGGAGAGGATTGGGAAATAGTTCCACAGCTTTACTGCGGTACAGTGTGGGAACAAACTACTTTGTTTGCTGCATATCCTGGTACGCACTGCAGGCAGTGGCGTAGCAACGGGGCCAGTGGGGGGGGGGGGGGCATATACGTCTGAAGACACACGGAAATTGTTGATATCCTCGCCTTCCTCGAATAAACCCGGCGGGGGGGGGGGGTGACAGAAGACCTATGGGCCCCGGGTGCCAGACGACCTAGCTACGCCATTGACTGCAGGTGTCCCGTTGCTGCCATCATTGCTGTAAAAGCAAAGAATTCAGCGTTATAACGCACTTGGCATAACGCCGGAACATCAAACAGCTTATGCCGTCGGACGAGTGCTATCCAGTGTTGACGCCGTTCTACTTCATAGGGTCGGCTTGGAAACCTGTAAAACTTTGTTCCTCGCGAGTTGGTGTACGTGCCTTGCAGCCCACTACTCAACGGCTCGGGTTGCACTTCGGCATTGCCCAAAAAAGGCAACAGCTACGCGCTAACAGTGCACAGACAGGCATTCCGAACGCAAGCGGGCCGGTCGTATCCTGCCGGTTCCGCGCTCGCCGCCGCGAGGGGCGCCCTAGTTGGCGCGGGAACTACGTTCGCAACCTGCCTATAGAAGGAAGATGTAGAACATATGGCAAGCAATTTGGCATGCTCAAAGTCTGCAATCCAGGCCCGTAATTTTTAAAAAGTTCAGTAATGCCTGGATGGCCTTGAAACTCGATTGAGCATCTGGCCAAGGGCATAAAATAACATCCTCCGACAACGGCGCGCTGTCGAGACGCGTAAGGTCGTTGTCCAACCTTTCACGCTCTTCCACGTACTTAGGGCAGTCACAAAGCACATGACCTATAGTCTCAGTCACATTGCACACCTCACAGTGTGGAGACTCGGTGCGTCGCATGAGGTGCACGTATCCGCGCGTAAACGCTACCCCCAGCCTTAGTCTGTGCAGAAAGATACCAACAAAGTGGGTACAGAGGCAGGCCCGTGACACAAATGTGATCTAAGCTGCGGTACGGAACACAGAGAGAGTGCCTATGCTGGCAGTGTAGCTTGCCTAATTTGGCAGCATGCTGACACAATGTTTCACGTTTATTTTTTCTGTCACCTCTAATAACGAACTAATCTGAAAAATCCAGTGCATAACTAAATATCCTATGGGGCCCTATAACGTCAGAAACGCGTGGGCTCACTTTCTACCAACCAGGTTGCTATGCCACCCTGAACACTGTACACGTACGAGTGTTTAATGCATTGGAATGCGGCTACCTCAGCTGCGTATCTGATGCTCGCTACCTCAGTCGTGCTTGGCAGAACGCCACAGTCCCCGTACATTTAAGGAGAATGCATGAATTTTTATTTTCAAACCACATGCTCAATTGAAGCGTCCGTCCTGCTTGTCGCTGTCCATTCGCTAAAGTCGAAGCTTATTCCGTGACTAAAAGGGGGGGGGGGGGGTAAGGAAGTTGCTTACACGAAGGGACGAGCTAGTTAACCTCTTCAAGCAACAACAACCCCTTCAGGCCTGCGTGCGCACAGATTTGAACCGCTTCCGTTCGACAGAGCAGGATCCGGAGTCGGCTAGCGGGCCAACAACTGGTAAAATTTCAGTTGAGCTAAGAGATCACCGCCAAATATGCCGTCAAACAACCCAGTTTCTGTCGTCTTCACGGCTTGCTTTAGTGTTAGTGTTACAACAGAACACCTAAAACCTAGCGCAACATAAATCAGAGCCTTGCGCGACTAGAACAACCAAGGCCAAACTGACCATTCGAAATCTCGCGCCGATACAGTAGTCGGCACGGAGGAAGGAAACTAAGGAGAGGCCCTGACGTCACTCTTTGTGAAGCAAAAGTGAAGCCGGAATTTGGCGTTGCTCATGGCGATGCTCCGCCTTTTGGGCCACCCTCCTCTCTTGTTTACATCTTTCGCGAAACCACGCCGCGCTGCGCGTGGTGTCGCGCGCGCTCGCGCAACATCTGGCAGAGCACGGTGCAGGTAACACAGCGCAACAAGACACGCTGACTAACGCAAACCCGCCCACTCAGCGCCTTTGCCACGGCCCGAAACCTACCAGAGCAACACGTGTGAGCGCTCAAAACCATAACAACGCCGCCATTGTGGCCCAAAAGGCGTGGCCATACAACAAAAAAAATAAAAAAGCAGCAAAAAAATGAGAACCTACTACGTCATTTCCGCCACACTTTTCTCCTAGCGCGCGGAGGGGGTAGGGCCTCTCCTTAGTTTCCTTCCTCCGTGGTAGTCGGTGTCCTATTTCACCATCACCATCATCCCTACGTAATAAACTTACGGAAAGCTCTTGGCACCGTTGTCAAAGAGAAATTTCTCTATACCGTAGCTGAAACATTTAAATGCTCCGCAATACACGCGCTTCGTACAGTTGAGAAGATAATTACTGATGATGGTAGGGACATAAAATAAAGGGGCAATAGGGGTGTTGACGCCGCGCCAACAGGGATGTACATTGCCTCCGAGATTTGGCGACGCGAAGTGCGCGCCACCAAATTTCAAAGGCTATAAGCCATTACTCCAACTGAAACAGAAGTTTCTGTAGGATTTTGTTTCTTCTTTGTTTATTCCTTTGTTTGATTTTTTAATCATCATTATTCAACAGTTAGGGTGCTCTATCAGAGCCCGCACTCTGATAGGGCACACAGCAAAGTCGCAGATCATAATTATCTATCATCAGCAGCGACTATCACGCAAGTGGCGCGAGGGCCGCGAGAAGCGGGTGTGTTAGGGAACATTTAAACGGCCGTAACAACGGCTACTACGGCAGTTCTTTATGACAACGGTGCGTGGCGCTTTCCGTGTGCGTTTGCCTCGGCAAGGTGTTGTCACCGCCGTGAGTGGAGCTTTCAAGCACTGAACAGCATTCCCAAGGCGTGTAAGTGTGGACTGTCAAACCCAGCAGTGATGTTTTCACAGCTGTCGCCGCGCGAGATTCGGAATGGTCGAGCTGTTTTTGTCGTCGCGCGAGGCTAAAACGTGTGCCTTATGTTGCCTCAGGTTGTAGGTATTCTGTACGAACACTGCAAGAAAAAAGGTGGCCCAATTAATTATCCATATTTCCTTTTTGTACATAGTACAAGAGCAGGGCACAAAGACGAGCAGAACTGGTCGTTCAGCGGCGACTGCTTAGCTCAATTGTAAATATTTGTGTACCATTTATCGGCCTGCTTCGGGTGTCGCGAACGTCTGGTATTAGCCCCCTGTATACCCTGGTATCTTCTCTGTCCAACGGAAATAAATCAACGCTCGACGTTCGCAGGCCTCGCGAAATTCACTGTAGTATGCGATGGTAAGAGGCGTGTTGTGTGGATATTACTTGCCTATAAAGCTGATATGAGTAGCTAGGCGTGCTGTTCCAACTGGCGAATAAGTTCAAAGGAAAGCTCGGTGGTATACGCTAGCTTTTACTTGTGTGGCACAAGCTGAAATACCGTTTATGACAGGGCAGGAACAGCTGATAAACGCATGGGCACCCCACAATGAAGTTGGATGGATGGATGTTATCAGCGTCCCCTTTGGAACGCGGTGGTGGGTTGCGCCACCAAGCTCACTGTTATACTGCCTAATGTCCTACCTAGGTTAAAAGAAAAAGAAAACCACGACGAACTCCCACAACCAAATTTTCTGGCGCCTTCGTTTTTTGTCGTATCTCTACTTCTCTTCCACCAATCTTCCAGTCGCCTCTTACTAATCTCTATTTGGACATGTTTACTTTTCCCCTGCTCTCGCTGAACCGAAGCGCTTCAAGGATGTGTTGCCTGTACATGCTGTGCCACCTAGCAGCAGCGGTGAGCACCTGCGAGTAGGCCCTCGCTGTCATTTCATCATTGTCCGTGGTGCGCTCAGGCCCTCCTGAAAGCCTGCTTTACCAATGGATTCATCGTGGCCGCTTGGCAGCTCCTTCGTGAGAAGTGTGAACAAAAAGAACAAGCGCAAATACTGCTGTGTGAAGGATTGTCACAACCACGAAGGGGATGTCTGCATGAAATTGCACTGCTTGCCTTCAAAACTGCGGGAGCAACCCGGTAGCTGAACTGGATCGTCGTGGTTCGTGTGGGTCTTGCGAATTTCTGTTAAACGAACTAAGATGTAAATGGAAAACAAGAAAAAAAAAAAAGCAGCGGCATCTGTAAAAAGCTTGTAATATTTATTTAGTTTCAGAGCCCGGAGGCACTACAGAAAGGAGTAGGGTAAACATAACAATTTGTGCAAACATTGGATTTAAGCAAAGGCATGTTGAATGGCGTTCTTGAAGTTAGTAGTGTCTGTGATGGCGGCGGTGGGAAGATGGTTCCATTCCGTGCTTGTTCGAGGAATGAAAGAATCGCTGTAAAGATTAGTCTTGCATGACTGCACACCTACTTTAAAGCAAAGGTCTGATCGAGATGAAACAGAAAACGACTGTGTGAGAAGCTGCTCTTTTAATACAGGGTTAAAGTGGAAAACATTATGAAATAGCGAAAGGCGAGCGCATTTTCTACGGGATGAAAGATCTGGCAAGTTTAGAGTATTTTTCATTGCTCTAATGCTGGAATGACGCACGTAATTTGATAAAATGAATCTAGCTGCACGGTTTTGGATTGATTCGAGGGCAAGTGTTAGAGTGGTTTCAATGGGATCCCACATGGCGCATGCGTATTCGAGCTTTGATTGTACCAATGTTCGGTAAAGAATTACTTTAAGGGATGAAGGCGCAGATGAAGAATTGACGCAGGTATCCAAGCATGCCGTTAGCATTATTACAGACGTACTCAATGTAGGTGTGCCATGAGAAGTTATTTGTGATATGAAGACAGAGTTACTTGTATGAGTCAACAGGTGTTAGCTGATTACTATTAAGAAAGTATAGGCGCGTGTCACTGCATTTTGAACGGCGGGAAATTTGCATAGCTTTACATTTGGTTGCGTTAAGTTGCATTAGCCATTTATTGCACCAGTGTGACACATTATTCATCTAGTTTGCAAGTTTGCTTGCATCAGCTGGATTAGTAATTTTGTGGTAAAGTACACAGTCGGCGAAGAGCTTAATAGAGGAAGAAGTAATGTAGTCGGGGAGGTCATTAATATAAACGAGGAAAAGCAATGGACTCAGCACTGATCCTTGCGGCACTCCCGATGTTACAGCAGAGGAACGAGAAGAGTAATCATTAGCTGTTACACACTGTGTTCTGTTAGTTAGGAAGCCTCTAATCCAAGATAAGACGTTATGATCAGTATTAAGTTAGCTGAGCTTAAGGATTAGTAAATTATGTGGGACCGTATCAAATGCCTTGGCAAAATCTAGGAAAATGCAGTCAGTATCAAAACCTAGGTCAGCATTAATGAACAGGTCATTGGTAAGCGATAATAGCTGCGTTTCACATGAAAAGTGCTTCCTAAAGCCGTCCTGACAAAGGTTAAAAAATGAATTGGTTTCTATGAAATTAACTAGGTGGGAATCTATGATATGTTCTAAGATTTTGCACGGAATACTGGTTAATAAGAGAGGGCAATAGTTCTTGGGTGAATGCGCAATACCTGACTTGTGAACAGGAACCACCTTCCCATCTTTCCAATCTTCGGGTAGAGTTGAGCACTGTAAGGGACTGTTCAAAAATTTTAGAGAGAATGATAGATGAATACACGGCAGTACATTTTAGAATTTTCATCATGCGATTTCATCAGGTCCTGCAGATGAAGATATTTTTAAGCCGTTAATTAGATTGGTTACACCGTCCCAATCTATTAAAATGGGATTCATAGGTGGGAAATTCCGAACCGCAATCAAAGTGTTACAAATAGGCGAGACTTTATGAAAAACTTATGTGAAAGCATTATTCAGCACAATGCAGCATTCAGACAGGAACAGCAATGTTGGAATGTTCTAAATATATTTGCCTGTTAGTTTTCCCGCCAACAATGCTCCAAAATTTACTAGGGTTATTGTGCAAGTACGAAGGAAGCGTAACAGTAAAGAAAACCTGCTTTGCTTCAGCAACCACCCGAACATAAGCAACGTTAGCAGCTTGATAATCTGACCAACGTATAACGAGGTTCAAACATTTTGCACATCGAAACAAGCGCTTCTTTTTGTTGCATAGGCGGCGTAATGTTGTATTGAACCACGGGGAACATTGGTCAGATTTAACAATTTTGGGTACGTAACGATCAATAAGCTACAGTAATTTGCTTTTATAAATCAACCAGTTTTCATTGACTCAGCGCTGATCAAACCCCACAATAAATTAATCAACAAAGCGTTCCATTTCTACTGAAATAGCCTGAACATCGGATCTAGAAAAATCACGGATATGCTTTACTTTTTTTTTATACAAACATGAGCTTGGATATCAAACTGCAACACTAAGTGATGACTTATTCCTGGCTGATAACTTATTGCAGAAACAAGGTCAGGTGAGGTAGTGAGGATCAAGCGTCAACTACATAAAAACGTGAGAACAGATCTCCGCTGTTTTAAATTAGTTTAAATAGATGTTTATCTCGTCTTGCTCCGAAACAAATGCGTGACTTTATCCTGCCATCTGCTAGCCGCCTGGTTAGCTCAGATGGTAGAGCGGCTGCCCCGGAAAGGCGGTTGTCCCGGGTTCAAGTCCCGAGCAAGGACGAATTTTCCTTCAACTACGAGGTTTCTCTTTCGAGGAACCCATATGGGTTTCCTTTGTAGCAAATGCTACGATTGGGTGGATGTCTCATTTTCCCTTGATTAAACACGCAGTGTTTGTGCCAAATCTAGCTTTGTAAGTGCTCCGTGCTGGCGCTTTGTACGCACTGTGCTTCCTGCTGCTGAGAAGCAACTGCTGGAACCGGGCTCATTCGTGCCGATGTTTTGTCGTGCTTAGAAAAACAAAACTAAGGTTGGAGCACACCGCAGCACACATCGAATATTCGAAAATTAGCATTTCTCTCGTGCACGCTAGCGCATATTTGTTTAGTCTCAACTGATTGCTCTCTAGTATGCTTCAGCAGCAATGCCCTCTCACATTCGAGTCCGAACGACAATACTAGAATATGCTCGGGGCACTTTGTCAATGGAGAAAAAAAGCATTTACTTGCTATTTCGCCAAAACCTCTACAATTGCGAGGTGCAGAGCACGCTCCAAGTAACGAAGCTACAAATGATCATTGAAAAACGTCCACGGCCGTATTTACTCACTTAAGTGGAATAAAATGATTTTTACCTTACTTTGAGTTTGACATCGTAAGCATGCTCGATTTGTCGTGAGAAGCACTTCGCGACCTGCAGTGGTTTCTTGTGGCTATGGTGTTGGGCTGCTAAGCACGAGGTCACAGGATCAAATCCCGGCCTCGGCAGCCGAATTTCAATGGGGGCGAAATGCAAATACATGTATGTACTTAGATTTAGGTCCATGTTAAAAAAACCCGAGGTGGTCCAAATTATTCTGGAGTCCCCCCACCACAGCGTGCCTCATAATCAGATCATACTTCTGGCACTTAAAACCCCATAATTTATTTTAAGCACCTCGCTGCAATATCCGTGCTGTTTACTTCTTTGACACGATATACATGGTTGTAGTCGTAAATTTGGCGTCCTTTCTCAAGCATCGGTGGTCCAAAATGGGCCTCGATATTTTCGATTGCCTTAAAACCACAATTTAAAATGACCGATGCGTTTCAAACTAGCCTCCGTAGCAGTGGCCGCCTCAGTGTTTGCGGAACTGACACAGTGGCGCTGATGGCTGAGCCGATTGCTGCGCCGCCTGACCATTGAAGGTGGCCCATTACGTGCAACCGCACTGTAAAAGGTACTGACACCTGCGCCAGCTAACTTAGGCATGCATCTGTAGGTATGATGTTGAAGCTGATAGGTACATGCCCCGCATTGGAACAGTGCTGCCCGAGTGCAAGAACACCATTTCTGTCATGCACTCTGCGGCTCTCGACTGGACCTTCGAGGTGACGTTTGTCAGCCGCGTGTCTCGCACACTTCAAGTAACACCCCTCCGTCGTATGGCTGTGGTGTACTTAATATGCAGCCCAGATGCATGTCACATAGGCGCACACAGTTGTCTGGCGCTGTTGCATAGTGGCTGCCTTGTTCGCTCGCATGTAGCGAGCCTTTCGCTGCGTGCTTCCTGCGCTTTCTTCACGAAACTTGTCACCCAGGGCCGCTCAACCATTACTATTTGCAGGCATGTTAAGATATACTCCAATGTACAAAACACTTGTTTTCGAGAAGTATCAGAGTACGAAATACTTAGAAAAGTATGTGTTCGACATGCTTTCAAAATAAAAGACACTGCACAAATGAAAGAATAGTCTACATGATTGCAGCACTTGCAAAGTGAAGGGCCAACTTAACAGCAACATTTGCTCTCCCTCGAAAAAGCTGCTTTTATGAGTTTGCATTAGACCTCCTGCCCTCTTTTTGAATATACTACTGCCTACACTGAAAGGTGCCTGATGGCGTAGCAGCATTTCGAATGGGGAAAGAAAATGCTGAAGGGAAGAGTACTTCAATATTGATATCACACCTAAGTACTCCCTGTTTCACTCAAATTAAGAGTGTAGTTGTGCTGCTACACTTTTCAGTGTTGTCCGCTGGCAGAAAAGTTGTGGAAGGAAAGTTACTGTTGTGTGCTTGACTTTTTTTTTTAATACGAGGGTAAATGCCTCGGGGCAATCAGGGGTATGGGATGCGGCCAAATAACGAAGAATAAACGAACGAAAAAAGATTTACGGATCTACTGAAGTCCACGAGGGATCGATAATGTGGTCCCTGCGTCCAAGCAGTGTAATCGCTGGGATTATGCGGCGAAACTCCCACTGCTGTGAGGGGCCATAGCCTCGTCGGTTTCACTGCAGGGCAAACCCACAGCAGGTGGTGGATGTTGGCTGCAGCATTTCGCAACTTGCAGACTGGACACCCAGGACGAGGATATAACTGGCGAAAGTGCGGCCACTTCCGAGTCGCAGCAGGAGTGAGGGCAACCCCGTCCCAGATCTTCCGAAGCGCAACCTCCTCTGCATGGGTCAGACCGCGGCAGGAGGGTTACTGCACATGGAGGTATGAGAGCATGTTTGTGGCGCCGGAGGTGCTCCTTTCTTATTGAAAGGAGGGTGGCATCATCTCGGTGAAGGACCTGAAGCAGTGCCGATGTATAGGTCGCTAGATGGGTCACAGAATCCGCACAGTTTTGGAAGCTCAGAAGGTCGTGTGGGATCCACTCGATAGATATTGGCTGCAGGATGCGTGCCGCCAGAAGGTGGATCTGTTGACATATTTCAGGGCTGCGAATGGTGCATCGCAGAAGCCATGCCACCTGGAGGGCATTAGTGCGGATGATGATGCGGGCCGTGAGGACCATGGGAAAAGCAGCCACAGAGCACAATGCTTCTCGAACAGCAAGGAGCTCGGCACAAAAGGAGGAAGGAGGCTCTTCAAGTTGAAACCGGGACATCTTGTTAAGGGCAGGTGCGCAAGGGCAGTAAAGTGCAGTGGTTGTTTCACAGTCCTGAATGCTTGTCCTGAATGCTTGCTGAAAGCACGATGAACCTAAGCGGCAGGTGGGCTTCTTGAGCTACAATTCGGTCATGAAGGGACGCTGCCACATGAGTTGATGTCGGGCAACGTATATCGGTTGGCTTGTTATCGCTCAGCTGTACAAAACTCCAGGGAGGCATAACTGGTGGTGGTAGAAGGGAGTAGAAGAAAGCGTAAGCCCCGAGAGCACACATTCTGTGTGAAAGGCTGGCCTTAAGCCTGCGAGCATCACGTCACTGCTGCACCAGCTCATCTAGTGTGTCCAGCTGTGCATTCTCTTGGAGAGCCACGATCGGGGTGATGCAGGGAAGGCAAGTGATGACCCTCATTGCCTCGCGATTAACAGCTTCAAGGCAATCCCATTGTGCCCTCGTGAAATGCTGGAATTGGGCACTACCGCCTTCAACTGTTGCGCAACATATGAGCGGGCGCCGCCCGTTTTAGGAGCAATGCACCTAATCAGACCCCACATCTGAATCGCCTGCTTTTTAGCACTGGAGAGCCAGGCATTTCTGGCTCCCGACTTGTGGACCGTCAGACCCAGAATTTTTGTAGATGACCATTGTTGAAGTGGGGTTCCAGATAGATGAAGAATGGGTGTTGCAGAGAGTTTACGCTGGCCCCAGCGATTGGCGACTGACATGCAATCAGATTTGCTGACAGAAAGCTTAAAGCCGACCGAAGAAGTGTAGTCGACGTAATATCTAAAGTTGATTGAAGGGCATGGCTTGAGTCTGCAGGTCACGATGCGTGCTCCAAACCGCGATTTCATTAGCGTACAAAAAGAACTTTATGTCGGGTACATCGTGTAAGCGCTGTGCAAGTGGGATGAAAGTAATGTTGAATAATGTGGGTGAGAATAACGATCGCTGGGGTACGCCGTGAAGAGGGACAAATGAGCCGATGGCATTGTCACTGAGGTGGATTGCAAAGTGTCGGTCTTCAAGGAAAGATTTGACAAAATTCCATACTCTAGCGGGAAAATGCAGCATGTCAATTGAAGCCAAGATGGCAGCATGACTGATGTTGTTATATGCCTTTTTCACGTCCATAGCGAGGACAGTATGGACAGTGTGGCTGCCAGTTGACGATAAAACTGGGGATGCGAAGATGGCCAGCCCATCTTCAGTACCTATGAATGGACGGAAGCCAATTTCAGCAGAGTGGTAGAAACCATGGTGCTTTAGCCGCCACGACAGTCGTGTAGCTAGCATTTTCTCTGCAAGCTTGCACAACGTTGACGTTGGGGAAATGGGTCGGAAGTTGCCAAGGTTGGTCGGCGGCTTACCTGGTTTTGGAATTGGGATCATAATAGCCGGTTTCCATCCTGAAGACAAGAAAAGAAAGAAGACAAGAAAAGAAAGGACCTACGCATTGAGGAATGAAGGAGAAAGGAAGCGTGCCGCCGCCGCTTTGAAGGAGCTTGAGCTCAAAAAACGGTGAGAGTGTGTCAAAATTCTCGGGACAGTTGAGGTTTCCTTACCAGCTGTTTAGAATCTCGCTTGCAACAAATTTCGGGCCTCATACCAATGAGCTTGCTATCAGTTCATAGAAATAGCTCATATTCAAAAATATTTGCTTCTGTATGTCATTTTTATTCGTATTTGAGAATGTTCGACTTGATCTGTAATGGGTCTTACTATATTTTTTCGAAGATGTTTTATTCGCTGTGCATTTTACTAACCCCTCCCTTCTGTTCTTTTTGAATAAAATGAATGCTACTCCTTACTATTGAAACTGCATTAAGTAGTTTTTTTTTTTTACTTGCTTACTAGAGACTGACAGCATCGGGTGACACGGTGTCAAGCCCGTCTTGACATAAAACAAAGTTCTGTCACTCGGAGAATTTTGCAACGAAACTCGGGGAGAAACTGGAAAACTCTGGGAATTTGGAAATGTCAACTTGGTAGACACCCTGTTCCAGTTTGTATTCATGCTGACATGCAATAAAAAATTGTTGGCCTCCCCCCCCTCCCTCTCGTCAGCGTTCTGTTTCAAGTGCTGTTTCCCTGAAGTTCAGTAAGGTACAGGTGCAAACAAAGGTAACTGGAACATGGGAGCTCTGGTAGAACTGCATCCCAATGCCCTCTAGTGGCTCATAGAAGCAAGGAATTGCGCATGCATGCCTGCCTGTGATAATACTTCAATCCAAGTGCCATCCAGCAGCCTTGAGGCTGCTAAAGGGTGTCAAGATGCAGTTCGGCCACAGCTCCCATGTTCCGATTACTTTTGTGTGCACCTGTATCAGCCAGTCCAAACGAACTAACTACTGCAACCGTCCTCGTGATGTGTGAATTGTACGTTTAGCTTCCAGTGCCCTGTATTCCCATCGCAGGAGGCACCTGGCTTCTCGTGCGCACCTCCTGGGAATATGCTGGCCACGCCCGAGTCTCCGCCCATGAGCAGCTCGATGGTGTTGCGGGAAGCCCAGCGCATCGTGCAGAATTTGGAGGAGCTGGCCACTACGCCATTGGTCGACACGCGCCAGATCACTCTTGTCAACTTCACCCTGCAGAGCCCCGAGCTCGAGACTAGTGGCGCACTTCGCTGCAAGCTGTTTCAGGAAGAGGAGGCTCGTGAGCATGCAGACACATCGTAAGTGACCCTTATGCCTCTCGTTTTGCTGCTGTTTGGGCGACTTTAAATAGGCACGAAACAAGCAACTAAATTATGACAGTAGGCTTTTGCAAAAACTAGGGTTCGGAGGCAGGAGGCTATACAAACACGAGTACAATCTTTTAACTCGATTTGATTAGCGAAAAGGGGGAAATATGATACACAGACGAGGTATGACATGCACCTGGTTGGTGCTTGGCAGCCACTGTAGCGACGACAGCTTTGTCTAATTTTCCACTTCTTCATAACAGACTTCAATTTTCTATTACTGAAATACTTTAGTGCTCCATCAATAGGATTATCACAGAAAGAGCTAGATCTATTGCGAGGTCCATGGCTGAAAACCTAGCCTTTGTTGGCTTGTGTTGGGCATAGATTGCGTAGATTTGGTCTTCAGTACATGTCACGGCTCTTACAATTCACATGCTAAGATTCTTCTTTGTGTGTTTTGATATTGTTGTGGCTAGGGTGGCATTCAGGGCATGGAATCCACCATGCCCATTCAACTGCTACTTCAGGTTGTAGAAAATGAAGGAAAAAAGGTTTATTTAGCTTAGATACACGGCTCCAGTCACACAGGAGCAAGTTAAACATCTTGGTTCACATCAGGACCCTCAGTCTTCACTCTCGAAAAGTCTCTGCTCTTAATCCCGTCGTCTTCCCTAGGCAAACAGACTAGGGAATCTGAAGACTGTCCAGCAGCAAATCACCATCGTTAACTCCGCTGCGATACCATGCCCGTGCTTCCCATAACGTGCATTAACTCCGCCTCGAAGAAAATTGTTTGGAATCTGTGGAAAGAAATCATTCGGCGACACCTGATTCGTTTGTCGTTGCCCCCTCGTTCTTCGCTCAGTCTGCAGGTGAAGGGTGGCCGAGTTCTTTTCATGGAACCCTGCAACAACCGGTTTACATGCTGTCTTGACCGTTGGAGTTGGAGAAGTATGGGAGAGGCCTTTGCCCTGCAGTGGGCGTAACCAGGCTGATGATATGATCCATTCGTTGCCGTGGTTCCCCCTCGTTCGTCCTTTTCTCGGGTTTCCAGGTAATGGTGGGGTGACCGCTTTTAGTCGTTGTCCACGTGGCATTGACATCTGTACAGGAGGTGCAGTGGTTTGACACGTGGCAAACATTCAGTAAACACCCTCGGTGGGGTTGAGATGTAACCATGTATATATATGTATGTGTATATGTGTATATATGTGTGTGTATATGTATATATATGTGTGTGTATATGTATATATATGTGTGTGTATATGTATATGTATGTGTGTGTATATGTATATATATGTGTGTGTATATGTATATATATGTGTGTGTATATGTATATATATGTGTGTGTATATGTATATATATGTGTGTGTATATGTATATATATGTGTGTGTATATGTATATATATGTGTGTGTATATGTATATATATGTGTGTGTATATGTATATATATATGTGTGTGTGTGTATATGTATATATATATGTGTGTGTGTGTATATATATATGTGTGTGTGTGTGTGTGTATATATATATGTGTGTGTGTGTGTGTGTATATATATATGTGTGTGTGTGTGTGTGTATATATATATGTGTGTGTGTATACGTATAGTGTATATACATGTAAATACCGTATTTATTCGAATCTAGGCCGATAGTTTTTTCCGAATAATCATATACAAAACTCTAGGGTCGGCTTAGATTCCAGGATTATAAAAAATCCCCCGTTTGTAACTGAAAATGATAAATATGGTCTATGGCTAGCGCCATAGCAGCCGCTACTAGCCGGGCCAGTAGCCAACTGAAGCAGACAAGTGATGTCATCGCTTTGACTTGTGTCATATTGGAGCTGGTTCTACGATATCAGTGTGCAGCGTGGCGTTATCGTAATGGCACACTATAGTGCTGCTTTCAACCGAAAAGTTGTGCTAGCTGCAGAGGCATAGTAAGCCAGGCGGAATCCGTCATTTTCATGTCGCGCCCGCAAGGATTGTGCATGGACAACATGCATAGCAGGCTTCCTACAGCACCTTCATCACCTCGTAATCGCTGTTGTCCGAGCTCTCATCGCTAAACACGAGCTCTACCGCAGCACCGAATGCAGCCATCTTGCAATGCAGCACAATGTTGTGCGTACCGACTGGATACCGATTTTGCTTGAAAATGGAAGTGATGCAAGCTATTTCTGCCCGAATCTGCGCCTCGGTGGCGGAGCAAGTGAGAACGATCCGGCATGGAGCGAGTTGATCCGAAACAACCAGCGGAAAGTGCGAACCCGCTCCAGATCGACCAGTGGCCAGGTATTCTTTCAACCTTGTAGCGTCCCCTTGTTGGGCTTGGTGATGGGTGGCCACCATTGCCACCGAACTTCCCAAGGATTGGATAGCAAACTCTTTTCCCCTCCTTCAAGATCACCCTTCGAAAAGAGGGTGCACTGAAGCAACATTTCAGTTTTCTTTAAAAACAAAACGACGAGACCTTCCCAAAGTACCACGTCCTTCACAGTGAAGGCGACACGACTGTTCGAAAATTGTCACCGTTTCTAGTATCAAAATGCCTTGTTAATACGATTCGACCCAACTACAAAGCCTTGACAGTGGCAAGCAGATACCTCCTCCTCGAGCTGACAGAGAAAGATCAACTTGGAAAACTCGCTGTATTCACCACTATCGCTGACATTAACGTGACAATTGCTGCACACCACTCATTCAACCGAGCAGGGGAGTAATATCGAAAGATTTCCTGAACATTAGTGATGAAGAGCTTCTTGAAGGATTCTAAGAACAAAACGTCATTAAGGTACAAATAGCACCCTGGCAAAATGACTAAGATCCCAACAGCACACGTGATACTTGCTATTGGTACGAGTATTGTGCGTAGTTCACTTGAAGCAGGTTATATGAAAATTAACACGAGACCATACATACCAAACCCGAGGCGGTGCTTCAAGTGCCAGAGGTTCGGCCACGCATCACTGTCATGTGGAGGCAAAGAATATGCGCGAAGTGCTGTGTCTACGACCATCCGTCTGAAAACTGTAATACTCCCCCACGCTGTGTAAACTGCAAAGGGGATCATCCAGCATTTTCACGATTATGTCCCAGTTTGATGAAGGTGATTGCCCTCGCAGTAAAATGATTTCATTTTTTTGAAGCAAGGAAGAGGCTTTCACTCTTGCCTAAAATAAGTTATGCCAATGTGGCATGGCAGGGGGCAGCACCACATCGGTCTCTGGAATCTACAGGGGTCACAGTAGGTGCTCACTTCGCAGCTCCAACCGCCCCCTTGGTGGCAGCACTAGCGGCTGTCACCATCATCCAAGACAGCTCTGCAGGCTACTGTTCCGTGGGCCCCAAGACTAAACCGAACGCCAAGGCCGGAGATGAGTGTCTCGGCGCCTGGTTCTCTACCATTCAGCGCCTCAGAGAAGGTGATGGAGGTTGACTCCAAAACCTTGGTGTCATCGATGCCAAAGGAATAGTGTTCTTCTGAGCGTTCTAAGAAGGACAAGCTTTTTGTAACTGCACCGAAAAAGGGACAGGTAACCTGAACGGTTGCAGTCCATCAAATGTGTATTGTTCCCTACTGTATGTCTCCTGTTTCCATGTTCACACACATCAGTACATTTTTCATTTCGCTACCATGGCTCTCATTGTACAGTGGAATTGTAAAGGTCTCGTACACAATATAGGTGACATCAGACATTATCAACATCTTTTTACCAGTTCCAATGTGTCTTCAGGAAACAAATCTTGGTCCAAAAATAGTCAAGTTCTCAAAGGTTTCACTTTTGTTCGAAGGGACTGCGAATATTCAGGCTATTTGTCAGGAGGAGTCTCTATAGTTGTGCAGGGTGGCACTCCTACCTGAAATGTCCAATTGAATGTATCCTTAGAGGCCGCAGCCGTCACCATTTTGTCTCTCAAAACCATCGCCATTTACTCACTGTATATTCCACCCCCCATCCATTTTACTAAACAATTGGAAAATTTAACAAATCACTTACCGGAGCCATTTGTTTTAGTAGGGGATTTTAATGCTCATTGTACTCTTTGGGGCAGCGTCAAAACTGACCAAAGAGGGCAGCCGGTTGAAGATTTTATTTTGTCCAATGATATCTGCCTTTTAAGTTCAGGTACACCGACCAACTTTTTACCAACCTCCCGCACTTTTAGTTGTTTAGATTTAGCTTTTTGCTCACCATCTCTTCTTTTTAATGATCTTAAATGGGAAGCCCTCGGTACTTCATATGGCAGTGATCATTTACCTGCACTCATCGCTCTTATCTCCACCAACCTTAGGCACTAGGTCACGCTGGTGGAAATTACAGCTTGCTGACTGGCCGGTTTTTATGGAGAATGCGAAACTGGAAGTGTCTTTTCACCAGAACTAAGCGTTCACAAGCTCAACAAAAGATTCACTGAGGTCATAATATCAGCGGCAGAAAATGCAACACTCCAGTAATCTGATATTGTGCACAAAAAGCTAAATCCCTGGTGGACAAACAAGTGTAATAAAGCTAAAAAACAAAATAAGGCCTGGGGAATCCTATGGAGGTACCCCACCTATAGCAACCTTTTAAACTTTGAACAGGCCAAAACACAATTTATTCAGACAGGCAGAGAAATCATCATGGCAAAAATACATACCTTCAGTTAATAGTACAGTCATATCAAAACAAATGTGAGACCAGGTGAGAAAATTTAAAGGAGAGTACTCATCATACACAATACCACTACTTACATGTCCAAGCACACAAACAGCACTACAAGACCAGGCCAACTTGTTAGGCGCACACTTTTACGTCTCCAGCTCGGCAAACTATTCAAATACATTCTTAAAATATAAAGCTTGGTGGAGAAACGGACTGCCCACCACTGGGGCTTCAAATGAATTGAACAATACCGTATTTATTTGAATCTAGGCCAATTTTTTTTTTTTTTTAAATAATCGTATTTAAAACTCTTGGGTCGGCTTAGATTCGAGGATTTTAATAAAACACGCCAGTTTTTAGTTGAAACTGCTAAATATAGTGCATAGCTAGCGCCATCTAGAAAAGTCTGTATCTCGGCCACTACTGGCCGTGCCAGTAACCAACCATACACAAGCGAGGTTGCCATTTTGACCTGTGTCCTGTCAGCCGTATAGGTGTGCAGCGTGGTGTTATCGCGATGGCACCAAGCAGGAGGTGCAGGCTACGAGAAGCACCGCGCAACTGTGATGCTGCGCTGCACAGCTGATGAACATAAACTCCCTCCTTATATGATATTTAAAAGGAAGACACTGCCTGCTCGAGAAACTTTCCCAAGAAATGTCATTGTGCGGGCAAATGAGAACGGATGGATGACGGGTGCGATGGTGGAAGAGTGGGTTAAGATTGTGTGGCGACGGCGTCCATTAGCCCTTTTGACAAAGAACTCTCTCCTTGTCGTCGACTCTTACCGTGGGCACTTGACTGACAACATGAAGGCTGCACTTGCCCAAGTGAACACGGACCTCGCTGTCATACCGGGCGGCATGACGGGCCAGTTGCAGCCACTTGATGTCTGCATCAACAAACCTTTCAAGGATCGTCTGCGGAAATTTTCTACCATGTAGCTAACAATTTAAAATATGAAATCTTCACAAGCACTTTTCCAGCGACGTGTTCACCCAGCATTCGTGTGCAACCCACTCATGGTTACAGTGTTTGTTTCTAGTTATGACGCATTCATGGGAGTGGCATGTTAGGTGATTTAGTACATCATGACGTTATGTAGTGGTAAGGCTCAACAGGAAAGAAAGATAATAGAAGCCTTTCATATTTACATGCTAGGTCTAGACAAGTGTAGGCTTGCGCTCTTGATAAAGAGGTTTGCTTTCTAGTGTAATCGTGTGTACGAAGTGTGATTACCTTGATTTGCGGTGCTACCACACATGCTTTTTGGTTGCCTGTCTAGCATCCTTCCTGTTCCCTTGTCTGTTTCTTCTTCACTTTTGTCTGGTTTCCTTCCTGTCTGCTGGCATTCCACTACATAATGGTTACGATGAGAAGGGTAAAACGCATTATTTCTCAAATTCCAGGACTGAAAACCTGCTGTCCTTTGCGGAAGAGCATCTGGGAGCCATTTCCTTGGGAACGAGCACGCCACTGGTGTTATCCCCAAGTGCCCCTGCCTTTGGGGCAAGTTTCACTGTTGACACGGTAGATGGAACAGGGCACGCAGTGTGTGCCATCCCAGCGAAGTCTCCTTGCCCGTCGCCATGTCCTGCAGATGTCCCTCCAACTGAGTGCGAAATGGCCGGTCCTGGGACACTCATCCCTGGTGGGTTGCCCAGTGGTTCGGGGGGCATGCCTTCAAGCCCAGGCCTTGTGACCCATGATGAAGCACTTGACCTCTGTAGGGCTGGGAAGGGTGCAGCTGAGGTATTGGCCGACGACGCACCGCACAAGACCTGTTCCTCTGCCACGAACAACGAAACCCACGTCTGGGCTTCAGACTGCGAGGCCGACAGTTCCTGCCACCACGTTGATGTGAAACTGGACGACGGCGACCTGGACAGTGAGCAGCTGCCTTCTTTCCTGTGGCTCCTTCCTTTCTGCGAGTTAGAACATAGCGAAAAGATCAGAACAAAGATGCACGCGCACACAGGACTAATGCTGCACTACCTGGCAAAATATTTTATTTTGAAAGACCATGCTTTTTAAATGTCATCCTTTCACTTTTGACAAGGTATGCATTTATCATTGAATGGAAGGCAAAACGTGTTCCTGTATCGAATAAATTGTGGGACACTGCTTCGCCACAAACATACTAAACTTAACACAAGGCCTTATCGATAGCAGGGAGCTGTCTCAGGATAACAGTTTTGGCATAGGTACATAAACTACCTATATAGAGCCACACTACATGTGAACCCAGGTATACCTGCCAATGAAATAAAAAAAGACGCTAAAATTACTAAAAGGGAAAGAGACTACATGATCAACGAAGAAGCAGTTGCAATAAATGAACATTCAACAATAAATGCATATGTTGTCAAAAGTGAAGGGATAACATTTATGAAAGCATGGGCTTTCCAAATAAAGTATTTCAATTGGTATTACAGTGCTGGCTCTGTGTGTACATGTCTTTGTCCTCTTTTCACGCTGTTCAAACTTGTAGTATGTCACATCAACTTGCTCTAACAGAAGTACTCTTTCCTTTGTTGGAGTTACCCTAAACTGCGAAAGCTTTCAGAGCACAGAATCTGAGAAATTTTTAATGAATTTACACTTAAGCGCACAGAGCCTGGGTATTGTGTGGGGGGGATGGGGGTTAACTACAGGATGTTAAAACTGAACTCTTATCAGAATAAGTAGTGGGAGGGCATAAATTAGAAATAAGGGAATACTTGACAAGTACTGATGGGCTGATTGGTGATCTGTGATTTTGGTGAAGCAGCACACTTAGACAAAGATGTTCGCACACATATGAATGATGAGGACATGCGCTGACATACGTCGTACTCGGATTCAGACATATATCAGCACCTGTGTATGTCCTCATCATTCATGTTTGTGAGAACGTTTTCTTTTTCAAAGTGTACTACTACACCAAAGAAAAAGGGGGGAGGGGGGAATACAGTGCATCGGTACTACAGGAGCTGTACATAGTATAGTAAAATCTCGTTCATACGCTTTGTGTAAAACCGCAGGAAGAAACTTGCTGGGAAAACGTAATACTGTCTTTAATATGTTCAGCAGACTTGACTGTAATTAATATCTATGTAATGTGAAGCATTGTAGGAAGTTGCAGCATGATACGTCAATGCACACCGACCTAGTGGGGCCCCGGGACTAGCATTGATTTTGTGGCTTCGGCAGGCTTACATTTGCGCTCCTTGAATTGGGTCTGCGTAAGCAGCTTCTTCAAGCGGAACGTTTTGACATGAAGTTTTGATGTGCCCACTCAGCGATAATTGCTGCGGAACGACAAGCTGATGAGCGTCGCGTTCGTGGGGCCCACGTGACCCGAGGTGTGCGTTGACTGCGATGGGAAACCGAAGTGAAATCAACCCGGTGGGCAATGCAGAAATATGATGCCACGATGCCGCCAGAGGGAGACATGATGCTCACTTTGCACTGCCTGCAGCTCGACGCATTTGAGGTGTTGCCTATTAAAAAATGTGCACTCTGCTTCTTATGCTACATGCCATGAAACATAGGTGAAGATGCCTACCGCATTGTTTGGCTGCAGTGGCAACATTTGATGACCCGTGGGATTTGCTGGTACCAAAATGGGAAAACTGAGTGCATGGTGGCATTTTCATGTGAAACGGGCGGTCAAGTATTGCGGCGTAGCTACCGTGGCATGTGCCTACTGCTCCCAAGCGCGCATGCCTCTCACCTTTTCTGGTTCACGTGAGATCTAGTGGCTGGAAAACATATATATTGTAGGATTGTAGCTTGGTCATATACTGAATGTTGGTGCTGAAAGATCATGTAAAAAAAAAAAGCAACACTGCAGCGGGTCATGTTTTGTGTTCTAACTGCAAACGTTGGTGCCAGGAAATCGTGTCAAATGAGATCATATTAACGAGATTCTATTGTATTAATACAAATTTTACTGCTATAATACAATAGTCAAACCAACTTATAACAATACTGGTTTTAACAGTATATCGAATATTACCAAGGAGCAGCTGATGCACCATTAATCTTTGTATCATCATCATCATCAGCCTAGTTACGCCCACTGCAGGGCAAAGGCCTCTCCCATACTTCTCCAACTACCCCGGTCATGTACTAATTGTGGCCATGTTGTCCCTGCAAACGTCCTAATGTCATCCGCCCACCTAACTCTCTGCCGCCCCCTGCTACGCTTCCCTTCCCTTGGAATCCAGTCCGTAACTCTTAGTGACCATCGGTTATCTTCCCTCCTCATTACATGTCCGGCCCATGCCCATTTCTTTTTCTTGATTTCAACTAAGATGTCGTTTACCCGCGTTTGTTGCCTCACCCAATCTGCTCTTTTCTTATCCCTTAACGTTACACCCATTATTCTTCTTTCCATAGCTCGTTGCGTCGTCCTCAATTTCAGCAGAAGCCTTTTCGTAAGCCTCCAGGTTTCTGCCCCATATGTGAGTACTGGTAACACACAGCTGTTGTACACTTTCCTTTTGAGGGATAGTGGCAACCTGCTGTTCATGATTTGAGAATGCCTGCCAAACGCACCCCAACCCATTCTTATTCTTCTGGTTATTTCAGTCTCATGATCCGGATGCGTGGTCACTACCTGCCCTAAGTAGATGTATTCCCTTACCACTTCCAGTGCTTCGCTACCTATCGTAAACTGCTGTTCTCTTCCGAGACTGTTAAACAATACTTTAGTTTTCTGTAGATAAATTTTCAGACCCACCCTTCTGCTTTGCCTCTCCAGGTCAGTGAGCATGCATTGCAATTGGTCTCCTGAGTTACTAAGCAAGGCAATATCATCAGCGAATCTCAAGTTGCTAAGGTATTCTCCATCAACTTTTATCCCCAATTCTTCCCACTCCAGGCCTCTGAATACCTCCTGTAAACATGCTGTGAATAGCATTGGAGATATCGTATCTCCCTGTCTGACGCCTTTCTTTATAGGGATTTTGTTGCTTTCTTTGTGGAGGACTACGGTGGCTGTGGAGCCGCTATAGATATCTTCCAGTATTTTTACATATGGCTCATCTACACCCTGATTCCGTAATGCATCCATGACTGCTGAGGTTTCGACTGAATCAAACGCTTTCTCGTAATCAATGAAAGCTATATATAAGGGTTGGTTATATTCTGTACATTTCTCTATCACTTGATTGATAGTGTGAATATGGTCTATTGTTGAGTAGCCTTTACGGAATCCTGCCTGGTCCTTTGGTTGACAGAAGTCTAAGGTGTTCCTGATTCTATTTGCGATTACCTTAGTAAATACTTTGTAGGCAACGGACAGTAAGCTGATCGGTCTATAATTTTTCAAGTCTTTGGCGTCCCCTTTCTTATGGATTAGGATTATGTTAGCGTTCTTCCAAGATTCCGGTACGCTCGAGGTTATGAGGCATTGCGTATACAGGGTGGCCAGTTTCTCTAGAACAATCTGACCACCATCCTTCAACAAATCTGCTGTTACCTGATCTTCCCCAGCTGCCTTCCCCCTTTGCATAGCTCCTAAGGCTTTCTTTACTTCTGGCGTTACCTGTGGGATTTCGAATTCCTCTAGGCTATTCGCTCTTCCACTATCGTCGTGGGTGCCACTGGTACTCTATAAATCTCTATAGAACTCCTCAGCCACTTGAACTATCTCATCCATATTAGTAACGATATTGCCGGCTTTGTCTCTTAACGCACACATCTGATTCTTGCCTATTCCTAGTTTCTTCTTCACTGTTTTTAGGCTTCCTCCGTTCCTGAGAGCCTGTTCAATTCTATCCATATTATAGTTCCTGATGTCCGCTGTCTTACGCTTGTTGATTAACTTAGAAAGTTCTGCCAGTTCTATTCTAGCTGTAGGATTAGAGGCTTTCATACATTGGCATTTCTTATCCTGTGCTAAAATAGACCATTTACTACATCGTTGCGTTTTCGCATATAACAATTAAATCTCGATACTTGCTGTTCTTGCCGAAAAAATAATGCAAATCCTCGAAGCAGGAAAGAAAAACGCGAGCTGTTGGCCACACCAGCCTTTGTGCCTCTCGCCCCGTGCGGCATGTCTTCGTCACAACGCATCGCATTGCTGGCCTTGCGCATCGCTCTCCCGTCAGTCTTCTACCCTCTTGCCGACGAAGGTGGGGTGCACAACATAAAGGTGGGTGTGGCAAGGCAGCTCGAGATTTCTTTCTACTCCGGGACTCCGCATTCCTTTTCTTTTCAGCGCAGAGGCCCATTAGCAAAATTTTAATTCTTATAGCCAATAATGCCGCATGGGAACATTGAATGTTTGTGTGTGTTCTATAGTAAACCGCTTACTACGCAGTGCAGCGGCTGCTTATTACATTCGAGGTCCTGCCTATGGTTCTTGAATCATAGGACCTCCTACTGTGTGTGAACTTTATAAATAGTTCATGCAATTTGTGCTTTTTTTTTTTTCATGTGACTGTTACAACAATCCAATTTTCTTGTTAGTAGAGTATTGTTACAAATGGGTTTGGCTGTACCATAGTGTTTGTGTCTAAACACGTGACTAAGAAAAAGATGAGCAGGGATGAGGCGAATATGGAAGGCCATAATGGCCGGTTACTTTTGGACTTAACAAATGCTTATAGTATCGTGTGTTGAAATTTGATAAATGATACAAGATAATCCCGTACAAATGTTACGGTACAATATTGCAAAGTAGTAATACAAAGCAGTACTGTATGATGGCACAAATGAAATGAAATCGAAATGAATACAGCAATAACATGAATTGTTCTAAAATATTGAATGAATTGAACATAATTTCATTGCTGCAAATTCATCCTCTGTCTAATTGAAATGAGTAATCGTTGCTTTCCTGTATAACCATCATATCACTTCGCTAAATTTCATGCCGACTGGTGAATTTGTGAGAAAATGTTCTTTTTTTTTTTGCACAGGTGTGTGAATGTTAGAAACTTCAAATATCGAGTTTGAGTATTCGACTCAATTTGAAAGACACTTACTATTCAAAATGTTCAAACCCCCCCAAAATTGCCATTGTCAGTTTTTGAGCTAGCTTTGCCTCAGTACAGCGGTGTTATGCGGTGAGGCATATTGGTCGTGCAGTAAAGCATACTAAAAGTAAGAGGGGATCGCTGTCACGAGACCCTTGCTGCTGCTTATGGCTACTCGATGCTATTAGCTCAAGCACCCACACTGTGTTGCCTCTTCACCAGCTTCCAGGTGAAAATGCCTGTCTGCTACTAATCTGGCTAAGTGCAGTTTCCAAATTACAAATTTGACCAAGTAGCAAGTTTGGCAATGTTTTTTTACCCTTGTTCTAAAGCAATTGAGTACCACCAGGATGCTTCAGTGGCAAACTGGATTAGAAAACCTGGCTTTAGAAGAAGCAAGGAAATTTTGAACACCAAGAAACCCAGATAAGTCCTCAACAACGAAAGTGCCTGATGAGGCTCCTTCTACGTCAGCAGTATGGAAAGATTTTGATAAGCTCATCAATCAGCAGCAATTTTCACTACCACAAGCACAGGTAAAAAGATAGGTGAATGATAAACTTTTGGGTGTTGCTGGCTGTTGGCTTGATTTGCTAAGAGATACCTGCCTATACCAGACATTATTGTGTCCAGTGAGCAGACCTTTTTGGTGTCTGAAGGAATTGTGACATGCAGGTGGGTGTCGCTGCTTTCTGAACATGTTGAGGAGCTTTCTTTTGTTCATATTAAATAACTGCAGTTGTGATGCTGTCTAGCCAAGTGTCGTGCTAGAGAATGTTGTTGACCAGAAAGCATAATTTTCCCGGGTGTTATTTGCTATACAATAGGCTTCATCTTTTTTTCTTTCATGGTTGGTGAAAAAAGTTGCTTTGTTTCAAAACCATATCTGTTATTCAAAAAAATATTCGTTTCAATTCTCGCTTGGTTTTCATTATTCAAATTTGCTTCGAAATTAAAAATTTTGTATTCGTACACCCTTACTTTTTTGACAAATTTCATGCTCTGAAATTTTGGTCATGCATTGGTTGGAAATTTTTTTTGCAAAAACCCTAAAGTCTTTCTTCTCAGTGATGCTCCTCCACAACTGGCCACTGTGAATTTATCTAGGCTAAGAAGTTTCAAGCCGCACTTGCTGTGTTTAATGTAATTCCTGCATTATTCCTGTACACAGTTCTCCCTGCTGAGCTTGTAAGGTAGCTTCTTGGCAAACACACCTAGTATGCAATGGTATGTGCTGGATTGCATGTAATAATTACCAAATTTATTTGATTAGAAGGCGGCTACGATTCAGGTAAGGGTGCAGTTTGGGGACTCGAGAAAAAAGAACTAAGTATGAACTCTAATAAAATAAACAAAGTAAAATAAGACTCCACTATTGGCCTACATAGAGTAGTCAACAGATTATTCGGGATCTGCGGGTATTGCCTGAAATGCCAAATAATAAAACTCCCGGAATAATCAACGTGAGTTATGTGCGAACTTTGCCTTGAGGCGTCACTTCGCAACTTCTAAGCCACATCATAAGGCGAAATTTGCACTGTCATTAAGTTGCATCTCTAAGTGAAATTCGCATGCAACCCACACCCTGCCTTTACCGTAAACTTCTTTTTAAAGTCTTTGTCCGGGATACGCACGCAAAAATATGGTACTGCCTCGCCTGTCAAGGCTTTTTGGTTCCTACAATTTCTGTTGCTACGGAAAATCTGGATCGCCGGAAATGTGGTGCTGGCACCACCATATTAAAATACTGCCTGAGTCTATCAGCCTCGCATAGGAGGTGAAGGGTGACTGCAAGGCTAAGGATTCTGAAAAAGAAAGACCTTGCCTTATATTCAAATAAATGCGGTATACACTAGCACTGCCTTTGTCATGGGCAGTGCTAGTGCATGTTATGTACGAGACGTAGAGAGGTTGACCTAATGGTTTATTAGGTCATAAGTACAACTTGCCTAGCATGGCATTGTGCTGGTTCCGCTAGCACGGGAGGGCGTTTTTCACCAACATGTCAGGCGATTGGTTCTCCCCAGCCACCATTGTGATGTATGCTGTGCCATCTAGCTGTGTTCATGCACACGACAGATTTGACTCATATAGATGTGACAGATCATGAAATGCCATTTGCTGGCTCTTCGTACCTTTGAAAAATGGGGCAACGAAAAGGAGGTAATCAAATGAAAGCAGGGATGTGCGGTTAGGTCAGTTCCCTGCCGTTGCTTCTTGATCCTCGTCCAATGCCTGCTTGCACTTCTGCATTGTCTGCTCACTCTTATGCTTTATGCATATCTTGTTTAGCTCTCATTTTACTGTTTAAAACTTCAGTTAGTGCGTCCTTCAAGCATTAACCCTCAAGATTGAAGTCTAAATGATAACGAAGTAGATAAGGACTGTAAAGTCAGTAATGGAACAGAAAAAAAGATGTTATTATTTCAGAGACAGGGAGACAGTAGTGTAGATTAGAGAGCAAATGGTTGAAGCTGATATTCTAGTTTACATTTAGAGGGAGAAATGGACAAGCAATGCATAGGACAGATAAGTAGTCATCTACTAGTTAAAGAATGGGTGTCGAAGGAAGGAAAGTGGTAGTGGGGTGGACGACAAGGCCTCAGGAAACTAGGTGGTGTGATGACATAAGGAAATTCGCAGGCCTAAGAGAGTGTCAGCTGGCACAAGATGAATATTTGGAGGTTGCTTGGAGAGGCCTTCATTTTCAATGAACAAGAACATAGGACTACATTAACCTTCACATTACTCACTGTACACTGCTTGGTGATAGGCTAGATTCTCCTTTAGTCTTTCCTCGTGGGGAATACAGTTGTATTGCCTGAAACGGTGAACTTAGAACTTCAAGGCAAGATTGAAATACATTTTATGTCCATGTTTTTGTTTCTTGTGACACAGAGCTGACACGAAGTGTTGTATTTGCCCAGGCTCTCCATCCGAGCCATTGGTGGCTCTTGGGGAGTCGTTTGTTGTCGCCAGAGAATCCCCGACGGCCGACACAGCGGCCTTGAATGGGTCGCCTGTTGACGTAGCCGAGACCACCTTTGCCATCCCAGCTGCTCCCCCAGCGGAGTTGGTAAAGAAACAGGCAAGTGTGAGTGCGCTGCTTGTCGACGATTGGAAAGATCCTTGGGGCACAAATAATTTTCTTGCTGGTAAGCTTGCACGCCTGGCATAGTGTGTCAATGGCTATGGTATTCTGCTGCTGATCCCCCAACCTCTTGAGCTGTGCACCGTGGTGAGGGCACAATGGAAAGACACTCATGTGCTGAGGTGCATGTTAAAGAACGCCGGATGGTCAACATCTTTTCTTTTTTTGGCACTCTTCTGCTACAGCGTTCATCATAACCTACTGTGCAGCCATGGCATGTTCAGCCCCGTAATTTAGGTTTTTTGAATATTGCTTGGTGTTGAGTGCAGCCTCGTCTGTGAAGAGAACGCACCGGGAGTGTGCTGTGTTACTGAAGCACTTGAGCTGGTCCTTGTGCGTTCTTACCCTGATCTCCTCTATGTGCTCAGCGAGTGTGTGGGCTCTCTGAAATGTGTAGGGGAACTTGACAATGACATGAAGTTTGTTTGTTCTCATGACCATAACACAGATAAGGACCTTAAAATGAAAAGCCATAGAACAGGGCTTGAAAGCTGTCGAGGCCCAGCAGCAGGCACTGCAAATAGCAGCGCAGCACTGGTGAACCAGCACTTGTTTAATTTCTACTAGATTTTACTTTCCTCTCATTTTTGTTTTTTTTGTTGTACTTGTAGTGGTCAGAATGTCCCCGCACTCCAACAGTGCCCTCTGGGTGGATGTTAAATAATTAGAACAGAATTAAATAGTGCTGATGGACTCTTGTACAACTGACCTTTAGGGCACGTGGGAACTTTTGGCATACCCTGTAAGTACATTAGCATGAGGTGCAAGATGTCTTGCAGGAGAACAAGCACTTTTATGAGGACTTAAAGGATCCCTGAAACACTTCTTGAACATAGTAAAAAAAAAAAAAAAAGATTGCCGATGTGTTTAGAGGCTGTTGTGAACATGTGAGCCAAATATTACTGCACTGCATGCCACAAAGAATTTACAACCTTGTGCCAAAATCGTCACTTACTCTCGCTTCGTGATGCCATCGTGCAGTGTCATCGCAAGCAGCTGAACCCACAAAAGCTATTGGCCGATTTCGTAGTCACGAGAACATTCTCGATAATACAATTACTGCTCATTTGAGTTAAATTCAAAATATTGCTATGAAGAGGAAGCGTGATACATACGTCTGCGATCTAAAAAAAATGGAAATTTCATCTTCTCACTGCTCGACGCTGTGTCAGCCCTGCGTGGTCTTCGAGATGAGTGATGTGCTGCGTTGAGTAGTCTACCGCAGCTGTCACAGGGTGCTGTGACTACAGCCCTTTCATCACCGTGATTTCTGGCTGGGGCTTTGCCCTCTTGGCTTCTCCCCTGTGCAGCTTCCAGCGCGCTAGCGGACGAAAAAGCAAGAAGGCTGGATATCAATACGATACGGCCACTCAGTCTATTATTTTAATTTTTTTTGCACAATATTTGTGCGACGATGTCGTTTAATGGTGAGGCAATCCCGTGATTAGTCATTAAAGCGTTTCAGGGCCCCTTTAAATCTAAGAAAGCTTTATACTTGTGCTGTGCGACCATGTCGTAGTTTAAGTCACATTGCGGGACAAGCTGAACCACCTACATCCCGGCACCCTCGGTTTCACATAGTACGTACACGAGTGGCGGTTCAGGATGTCTCTTAGGGAGTCCAGTCGGAGAACTCTTTACCCTGTTTACCCCAACACATACTCCAACTGGATGCCTCTTTCGTACGTATGTTCTCACTTGCACTGCGTTTTTGAGAGGGAGTCTCTGTAGTGGCTCAACAATCGCAGGCTGCAGCAGAATCGGATGATAAAGCCACGTGTGCACAAACGAACACACTAACGTGCCTGGTCTGATTGGCCGCATCTACCAACTGCTCTCGCAAACTATCGGCGCCATGGCTGGTTGGTTACAATTACTCATGCCTGGGGGGCTTCCTTATCGGGCCGCTTCCAGATGCATCTTTAAGATGCTCGCTTTCACATTTGTGCCAGGTTTCTTTCCAGGGAGTGTAATGGACAAGCTCCATGGCTACATCAGCCGACAATGACTCCTTTTGGGTGTGCAGGCACCCTCTGCCAAGGCAGACACCACCATGGTCATGGCAGCTAGCTGTTCTTTGCACCAGCAGTCTACCAAGGGTACAGCAGTGGTCCGCAAGAGCCTCCCATGTGAGTTGCCTTCCTCCTGCACCCCCAGCTTTACTTGACAGTAAAACGCTTTAGTGAATTGCTGAATTGCTAGAAACTGCTGAATCGGCTTTTTAAAACGCAGCTTTCTTTTGGCCCCCCCTTTCCCCACTTTGCGTGGATAGCTGGCTTGCCGAGCAAATCAGGCCGATGCTTAAAAAAGTAATAGTGAAATTAGCTGATCTCAAGGACCATGTAGCCAAAGCTTCTCTGATCCCATAGACGGTATAATCAAAGGTGTAACACGGCAAACCTACCCTGATATATCGCTGCAGGATATGTATTCTTGCAAAGGCTTTAATGTGGTTTCTAATCTGGGCTGGTCTTTAAGGATGTGCAACCTTACAGCACCCATAGCATTAAGCAAGAGAGCTAACCACTAAGTGTACACAGCAGCGCGGCTTAGGAGGCCTACCAGGAAGCTATTACTGGACTTTGATGGTCATCCTTCGATGCTTCCTGCCCATTTATTCTTCTTTCTTTCTTTTAATGATTAAAACATTGATTGCTTTCTCAGCAGCTAGATGTGTTTAGCTCCTGAGAGTTCTACATTAAATTCTATATTTTGTGTCAAGGCATCCAAAACATCAGTCAATCTGGTACATTACATCTATAGGGCAGGGCTAGTGGTGGCGCCATGAAGATGTCCAGTCATTCAGGCAAGACGATCAGCCAGCAACTTTGATGTGCCTGAACAGGCAGGGTGTCTCGACCTCATATGATACTTGGCGATGACCAGCTGGGCATCTTGCTAAACAGTCCAGTCAGAGAACTCCTTGGTCCGCAGTAAGGAAAGCTGGAGATGCTGCAATTCTCGCCAGAATTAAATATTTTCATATCCTGTGCATAGGATTGAACGCATTTTGTATCACCCGACAATGAAAAGGCTCTAAACTGCAACCTTGAGTCACTGAGGCCTGCCAGAACATTACACCCCAGATTATCTACCTGTGTCACTGGATGTAAATTCACGCAAAGGTGCCATCTTCTCAGTCGATCGCTTTCGAGGCTACGAGATACAATCGCTTTCGTGCTTCACACCGGATGTGTCGGCATCTAGAGTGATAGCGTGCACTGGAGGAACAATATTGCAGTAGTGGAACGCTGTAGCTTCGAGTCTTGTGATGGGTTATGTGAAATTTCGCTAAAGTGGTCATGTTTTCAAAAGTGATAGACTGGGAATACCGCTCCATTGCAGTGGCATCGTCAAAGGGGAATGCATGGGATGCACTTCATGCTTTGTTAAAGCAGGCTAATGGAATTTTGACCGTAAAGCTTCATTTTGCGATGCATTCCTTATCTGTGCTGGGTCATTTTGCAAGAACCCTCTGATTTCATTATTGTGGGGCTCAACTGTACATGCATTGTAAAAGAAATGGTGAGCTAGTAAATTTGGCTGTTGTTTCATTGTGTGGCGCCAGGGCTCCTGGGACAAAGACTGAAGAAAGTAGAAATGGGACATGCGCCTCACTCTCGACTAATATTTATTGGGAAAAAAAAGTTGCGAACTTTTTCATTTATGTATGTGCAGAGTGACATTTTGAAATGAATTGTGATCGTAACTGGACAAACATTCCCTGAGAGCAAATTCACAATCGACCAACAATTTCACATTCTTCACGCAATGGCCATTGTTTCAATGCGAGGGGCCACATTTCATTTTCTTAGGGACAACTGGAAACCCAAGACTACGGTTTGGGATTATTTCACATATACATACAGTATAGGGGCAATACTCTACTAAAACATTAACACAAAGTTGTAAAAATTGGAAATGGTTCCGGAGATCATTGAAATCGCAAAGATATAATCTCGCTGACCACGCACGTACTAAGCAGAGCCCTTAGAGAGTGGGGCCAGCAAGTGCTAACTTCGTGACAAATGCTCGGTATGCTAGGAGCATCCCTTTTGAGGATATTGAGGATGCAATAACTTTCTTGGGGCTTAGTTGGGATAGTCACTTTCACGCTACTCGCAACTGTACACGTTGGTAAGAATGTCCCTGGGACTTTGTCAAGACACTCCCATGTTTGATCCTAATGCAAGGTCAGAATCCCGCCATCTGAGGAGTTTAAAACTGGCTCTAATGTTGGTAGAGATCCTTAGTGAAAATTTACAGTACCACAAAATTCTGCTTTCACTTTTTGGTGATATTACAGCTGCACACAAAGTACGGAAACCTTTCAATAGTGCCTTTTTCCTGGCATGCTTGCAGTTGAGATTTGCAGGTATCGGGAGCCGGTTGCAAAGATATTTCAAAATTATATGAAAAATGTGTGAAGTTAGCATTACAGCAAAATAAAATTGTGACATCTGTTAATTTGAGACTATTGGAGTTCAAATTAATGAGGGTTTGCTTCATTCGCAGAGTAGTTTTTGTGCGTTTCTCTCTAAAACGTCTGCATTTTTGTCATACCTGTGTTATACCGAGACTATTTCCTGTTCATCTTTTCTTGTCTGTTTGCCTGCATGTTCTTAACAGGAGTTCTTTATCTGGTCTTGGACTGCAGTGACATCCTATGTCCTGCCACTTTCACATGGGTTTTTTAGCAAAAGCGATTTCTGTCCTCATCTTGTGCCCTGGTCTCGTAGCACCACGCCCTGCACCAGTGCAGCGTCCTGCAGGGCGGCTGTCGATGGCCACCAAACCCAGGGCAGTCCTCGGGCGACCCAGTGCTGCAACTAGGACAGCGGCAGACACCACGTTTGCCAGGAATGCGCAGGCACCAGCGAGACCATCGCTCGCCCCAAAAGGTGTCGAGCGACCAAAGGTGATTACTAATTGTTACCAACCAGTGGACATGCTGTTTGTCCTTCAGAGGCTTAGAGACCACCGACGGTCTTGGAGTGGGATAAACAAACAGAAAATGGAACTGCGCTTAATGATCCACAAATAATTGCTTAACATTGCCCCCTCACCCCCCTAACGAATAGGACTATGAATAGAACTACTGTATTGGATAAAATCTGGAGAGCAGCTGACAGTCCTGCAGATTTCAGTCGAATGCCCTCATTTTCATGGCGAAAAAGTATGCTGCTTTAAACAACTTTTGCGCATGATGTACCTCTTCACCCTGCACTATTTTCACCAAAGCAATGTTTCCTGTTGAAACTGCTTCAAAATACTTCAAACAACTTTTAGCCAGATAATTTACCATCGGCACCACCATTCTTCTCTGCCCAAGTGAAGATGAATACGAGTAAGATCTGTGCAAACCTTCTCAGCATTTGTTCATTCAAAACCATAGCCCAGATGGGCTTGCAGTAATTATATAATTTTCGCATCTTCTCTTGACAATCTAAAATGCGTCACTGTATTTACTTGAGTGTAACACAACTGTGATTGTAAAACGAGGGGTTTCATTCATCTGAAAAAAATAAAAATAAAACTGAATATAACGCGAGATGCATGGACAGAGAAATAGCACCTCTTACAAAGAATCTCAATTGGGAAGTGTTCTCTTCACTTACAATGTCTTAGGAGGAGGCAAAACTTTCCTTGGATGGTATTCTAGGGCGATCACTTTTGGAAGTAGCTTCACTTTTGCGAAATTTTGTGTAACCCGACAAGTGTCTATGGCATGGTGCCCAGGGTGCCGTTGGCTGTATACTTCGAAGGGTTCGGTGCCAGGATGAGCAAAATCTCTCGAAAGCAAAACTCTCTGAAAGTTATTGTCAGAGAATCAAGTAATCTTCTGTGCGGTTGAGCTCACTTAAGATTATGCACATATTAAAAGACAGCACAACCATTTCAGTCGGGGGCAGTACCAGGTCTCTACTATGTACACAAAGCCCGTTCATCCTGCCTTGCATTTAAAGAGCCTCCCATGGGTCCCGCCATCCACGAATTGCTGACTTGTTGACATCGAATTGCCAAGCCGCGGTGGAGCTTGCCAAGTCCCTGGCCATCAAAAATTGTTCATTTCTCAAAACGGGCATGTGAATGAGCCGAATCACTAACGTCGCATATGAATGGCATTGAAGCATGCAAGGCTGCAGGGTACTGTGCCACCATAACTGTAACGTCAGTCACAGCAAAAATGTTCTTGATTCGAACAACAAAAAAAAAAGTTGTGACTGGTTAACTTGGACCATAAATGGATGGGATCGAGGCTCAAGAGGTGCAGGTTGCCATTGCAACACGAAAAATTATGGGGTTTAGAATAAAGTGGTCAGTTCTGTAAATTATATTTGAGTGTGATCAGTGTACAGTTCAATGAACAAAAAACTTGCATTACGAAAAAAAAAACGTGCATTACAATAGAGTAAATATGGCACAGTAAAACCTCGTTAAACCGTGCCTGCTTAAATAGTAGTTTCGTTTTAAAAGTAGTAAAGTCAAATCTCTGACTCAGCAGCCATTGAACATAATGTGTGTTGTATCTGCATGTACATATCCATTAACACGTAGTGTTTCCACTTTTTATCGCGCAAACACGGCAGTGCGTCGTCTCCATCGGGTGGCCCGGCAGAACAAGCCTCAGAGATCAGGACAGGGGCCTCCAGACGCCATGTGCGTTGCGCATGAAGCCACATCATCATTTTGGCGACATGCCATAGAGCGTTGTGGTGTCATGTAAACAAGGACTTGCGTCATGCCGAAGCTCAGATAAAAAACACATCGGTTGCTCAGCATAGAAGAAAAATTAGACATAGTTTGTGTTATCGAACGTGACATGAAGAAGCTGGCGCTGGCACGCAACAGGGATCTACTGTTGACTACGGCGTGTGGCATTTGGAATGCGAAGAAGTTGCACGGCAACGCTGCTGCGACCGTGAAGAGATGTCTGCTACGAGGTTAGACTTTTCGCCATCATTGCCTCTGTTGCCGAAGTGTCAATTAGCGACAGGGATGAGGACGACACGGAAAGCAACAGCACAGGCGATTCAGGCTCAACAGTGGCAGAAGCTGCACGTTATGTCTGCCTCATGAATGCAGTCGTCGCGACGAGAACAGCACCCTGCAATGAAAAAGGCGCCCCGCGACTTCTGCAGCGCTACCACCTGCGTCAACAACAACAACGCCAACGCCAACAAGGAATCTGCCATGAGAGTGTTTGCCGAGAAGAGGGGGCTGGCTGAAAAGCTGGCTTCGCAGCTTCAGTAAATTTGAAGCCGCTGTTGTCACTGCTAGGCCGCCGCGGCATCGAACGAAAATAACTTTTTTTGCATGAAATGAATAAATACTGCAAGTTTTTTCCCCTTTCATCGCACTCTCTCAGAGTTCCGTTTTTGACAGATAAGTGGGTGGTCTCGTGCTATTTCGGTTAAGCAGTGCTACCGTTTCGTACATACCTTTTCTGAGCTCTGGTCAACTACGGTTTAATGAGGTTTCACTGTACTTGTCCAGTGATCTTATTGTTTTTGTAACGTCAGGGTGTCTACCAACCGGGAAAACCGGGAATTCTCAGGGATTTTGGGTAGTCTGGAAAAAGTCAGGGAAAACTCTGGGAATTTGGGCCTCTATTAGGGAAAATTAGCGGCAATTTTATTGAAAGGGTCCAAAGTCGCGGTAATGCTGGCTCGAGCAACAGACAGGAATCGTAATGAATCGTCTTTGACGCGCTGTCGTCGGCTGGAGGAGTTGCCAGCGTGCAGTCAACGACCGACTTTCCGGATTCCCGATAATTTGGACGGCTTCGCGGCACCGCCACGTAACCCATAGAGTCAACGTATCGGAACGTGTGAAATTTCGGACGCAAGGACTCTTCGCCGTCCGATTTTCCGGACGTTTTGCCGTGACCGCAGGTCCGAAACGGCAATAATCAAAGGCACCACCGCTGCCGTTTTGATTACTTCGCCACCTCGAACCGACACTCTCGCACGCAGATCCGCTGGCAGCCCACTACTGCGGCAACGCTAGGCCTAGCTGCTTCGACGTTCGCTATGAAGCTTCTTGCCGTTGGGTGCAGAGTTTTTTTATTGAAAGAATTAGCTGCTGTCAGCAATGGCATGGACTCCGCATTTGTGGTCCTCGCGATTGGCTTAGGAACTTGGAGAACACGGTGCGTTGCATAATGCCGGTTCCCGAAAGTTAGCTTCGCCTTTGTACAGAAATGTTACATGGTGAAGCATACGCAAAAGTATTGCAGTGAAGCATAACAAGCGTGGGAAGGGGTTATTGCCACGGAACGCAGTATGCATTCCTTAATTATACACGCGTGCACCCGGTATTTTCTGTCGCAGTACGAGCGCCGATATGCCTAATATGTGTACCGACAGGCCTTCAGAGCGTTTTCGAACGTGCCTGTCACGGTTTGAGCCCCTAAGGGCAGTAAATGACACGCATTTATTTTTTTCCAACTGGCCGATTTTTTGAACGTTTTCCCGACCCCTAGGGAGTTCTAAAAATTGGTCGTTGACTGTGCAACTGACCAAGATGCTTCAAATGGTCCTTGGGGCGAACGAATGGCAGGAGGACAAGAACAGAAATGATGTACGCATTGAGGAATAAACGGGAAAGGAAGCTTGCTGCCGCCGTTTTGAAGAAGTTTGAGCTCAAAAAAAATTTTGGCTGATGCTGAGATGCAGGTGTCCCTCATCCAAACCAAAATAAACTCTTTAAAGCAGTGAAACACAACGCTCGGGCGTCGTGCGCGGGCTGAGAGTATGTCAGGACAGTTGAGGTTGACATACGAGCTGTTCAGAGAGAATCTCAATTGTGAGAACATTCGGGCCTCATACCACTGAGCTTGCCATCAGTTGATAGAAATAACTCGTGTTCAAATATATTTGCTTCTATGTGCATCTCCTTTTTATTTGTATTTGTGAATGTCCGACTTCATTTGCATTTTTTTTCGAAGACACTTTATTTGCTATGCATTTTACTAACCCCTGCCTTCTATTCTCTTTTTGAATAATATAAAGACTACTCCTTGGTAGTCAAATTGGATTAAGTCTCTTTTTTTTTTTTCATGTGCTTACTAGAGAGTGACAGCATCAGGCGATATGGTTTCAGCCCGTCTTGACATAAAACATAGTTCTGCATCACTCAGGGAAATGTGCAAAGGCACTCGGGGAAAACCTGGATAACTCGGGGAATTTGGAAATGTCAACTTGGTAGACACCCTGAACATTGTGGGCAGTGTTTGAGCATTTTCATTGCTGGGGTGTGAGGGTCAGTCGTGAGCTGCTGGTGCCAAAGCTGTTGCTGTGCTTGTTTCTCACCTAGTCTATATGGCAATGAATCTTCACATTTTCAGCATTATAATCCCATTGCTTTGCTTTAGTGTACCTTTATACCCTGCTATTCTTGCTTTTATGTCCCTATAGAGCATTTACCGTCGTAAATCAATTATTTTTGTAGCATACCTACCTGTCGCCTCCTTTATAAGGTTGCTGTCATAGCACATTTTGGCTTCGTTAACCCTTGTCCCAGTAAACTTAATCAAGCAATAAAAAGAACACTACATACTATGGCTGCACACATGATGCAGTGCAAAAACTGCTATCTTGGTCATAGCAGCAGCAGTTGAACACTGCAGAGGAAGACTGAGTCAGCTTAAACTGAATCTTTCAAAACTTTGTCAGTTTTGGTATAATTGGTTGATTATTAGAAGAGAATCATCATCATCATCAGCCTATTCATGTCTATTGCAGGACGAAGGCCTTTTCCTGCGATCTCCAATTACCCCTGTCCTGCGCCAAGCGATTCTAAATAGCACCCGCAAATTTCCTAATTTCGTCACTCCATCTAGTCTTCTGCCGTCCTCTACTGCGCTTCCCTTCTCTTGAAGAAGGCAAGAGAATATGAGGTTTAAAGTATAACTTTCGTGGGAGAACTCCAGTTGCAGATCAGCCCAAATACGAGAAACTGCTTCAGAAAACTCCGAGCTCGTTTTTTTGACTCCTTCAAAATCCAGTGCGTTTCATTTTACTGAGATGGGATTAACTAGGCCTGAGCAGACGCTGTAATAATTCTTGTCACAATGAGCTGGCCAGAAAACTTAAAGCACTGGTGCCACCTGTCCTTCATTTTTGCAACTATGTTTTGGTTTACTAAGCCTCCTTTCACAGTATGATCTTTTTGGTACAGCTGAATCTCGATGATTTGAACTCAAAGGAGCCCAAAAAATGTTGGAATTAAAAGGACTTGTTTTTGAAGTATTCATGCACCATAGCTTGGTGCACGAACCGTGCAAGTCTTGAAATGTTGCAGCACGCAAGTACAGAGTGAGCGAGGACCACGAAACTGCCCACACTGGCCAATGCTTGCTTCCCGTTAACGGCAGAAAACGAAACTTCAAGGAGCGGGCTAAGCTGGCGCCGGGCTCTCTGGGCTGATGGCCCCAGGGCTGGTGCGCGCGGAGGCTGTGGAAAACGAGGAAGTTATGGGGGAATTGGCTAGGGGAAGTGGGAGGGAGTTACGGGGGAGTTACTGGGCCACAGAAGCAGCGGAGTTGCCGAGGCCAGGACTGGGCCTCCGCTGTTGCTCCCCTCTGCATGCTCGCACGTTTTTTCCTTTGTCTGCTGACAGATCGGCGCTGTTTACTTTCTTCGTCTTGCATTCTTAACCCGAATCATGTCTCTGCAAGATGACGAAGTCATTGCCACTGATCATAATTATCTTGGTGTGCTCCCTTCTGTTGTGGCGTTCAAAAGACAAGGAGAAAGGCCCTGGCTGTCGTCTTAGTGTCCTTGTATTCAGGGTCTGTCTTGTCATACAGAATTGGATGTGGCACACTTTCTCTAACGACCTTTCCATCGGGACGTCTCAGTTCAGACGCGTAGTTGTAAAAAGCAAGCGCGAACGAGACCAACCAAAGCAAGTGCGAGCGAGAGCTGACGTGAGCAGAGGATCGCGCGCAACAAGTGGTCCGGCTGAATCAGACACAGGTACGAATAGAGCGGTCCGGCGGGCCTGCATGGTGCCAGTTCCCAGCGTGTACGTCACTGTAGAAGCCACTCTTATTGGTCTATTCCGCTCATGGCTGGCTTGCTGCCGCGGCTGGCCATGAACAGTCGGCCCAGGACCGATTTGTCCTGCGGCGCGTGTTTTGCTGCTTGTGTAGCTGGGGCATCATCGCACGATGCAGAAACGGCGACATTGCCGTTTGAGAGAGCATAAAATTTCCGCCACTTTTTTTTCTCTTTCGTGCAAGGCGTTGAGGGCTTTCTCCTAAGCCTTTCCTCTATAGCAGAGTCAAAGCAATGCTGGTCGGAGGTGCGCCGTGTGATTTGGCACGCTGCTGAGAGCATTGCCGAAGCGCACTATGTTCAAATTAACCATCGCAAATGCTTGTGCGTTTGAATTACTGAGTGTTTTTGCCCATTGGAATACACATAACTTTGATGGGACTGCAGCATCAATTCGAATAAACCGAAAATACAAATGAAGCATGTTCGAATTATTGAGATTCAGTTGTATTGTAGGATGCAGCTACATGCAGCTACTAATTTTGGGCTACTAAAGCAGCTTAAGGGGAGACCCTACAGTGAAGTTCTAAAAAATTATTTTTGAGTAGATTTTAGTGAAACTTGAGGAAGTTGTGTATTTCCATGAACTGATAAAATACATAATTGTTTTCTTGCATAGCAAATCTTTTTACAACTAAATACAATGTTAGCCTGCTTGGAGAAGTGCTGTTTACTAAATTATGTATCGCATAATACTGTATATTTTATCTAAAAATGAGTAATCTGAGCATGCAGTGGTACAAGAATGAATGCTCTAGACTGATTTGAATCAGTTAAATTTTTAAATGTGGACCCATTGTAACACCCAGGACAACTTGTTACGTTTCAGATTTGTCATAATGTTCATATATATTATATGCCCACTGCAATCTCTATTTGTCTACCTTTCTGCCAAAAAAAATATTGTGATAGGATATGTAGAATCAGAGATATCATCACTCTGAACAGGCGACACTGCCAGAAATGCAGTTTTGAGAGAACATTCCACAACCTGTTTGTGATAAGAGCAGAGGCCTAATCAATGAAGGATGATACAAATATCCAATCAAGCAAGAGTAAATGCTCTGCACCAGTCTGGCCCAAATATCTTTATGCATCCCATTGCTCCCGTTTTTGGCTCTGAAGAGAAGGGTCTCCCCTTAACTTATTTTTCTTAGTTCTCCTACCTAACACATGGGAATGGAAAAGTCTCTTCATTTGGCATCTACTGAAACAATATTGATGAGGTTTGCTGCACTCTCAAGAAAGCCCGCCACGGTGGCTTGGCAGGTATAGTGTTACGCGGCCAAGCGTGAGGTCGTGGAATCAAATCCAGGCCATGGGGGCACATGAAAGATTCCTTGGGGGTCAAAATGAATCTGGAGTTCCCCACTACGGTGTGCCTTGTAATCAAATTGTGTTTTTGGCACATAAAGCTCCAGAATCGAATTTAATTGCACTCAAAATAAAGTTGTAGACTATCCAGCTGTTGGAATCGGCTTTCGTTGAGTCACCTTTTAAAACGGAAATTGCTGAAAACCAGGTAAAGAAGCACCACCGTTACAACTCCTAACAAGACAAGGCAGGATGTGACAGGCACACACAGGAAGGAAAGGGTGCCCACCTGATTGCATCACCATAGATATATTGTATGCTGAGCAAGAAATGAGTGTGTGTTTAGCTCTTTCTAGCTGCCGGAAACTGTCCCATATCTAGTACACCTATTTCATAAGATCTATCGCAACAAGCAATTAAAACATGATCTTCATATTTCAGACATCAACTTAATCAATCACTCACTCGGTTTGCAGTGGGACTGGGCTACAGGCTCAATTGATGCGCTCAAGAACCTGGAGTGCTTTTATTGTTTCAAGAGAGCAGAGGGAGCACATTGTGTGGAGGCTTCAATATGCGTCCTTAGAAATGTGCTACGAAAATATTGATGTTCCAGCTAGTAGTTTTCCCAAAAGCATTGTTAAGCTGGTGCTCTTGTGGTTGCTTAACGACTATGGTGTTCAGCTGCTAAGCACGAGGTCACGGGATCATATCCCGTCCATGGTGGCTGCATTTCGATGGGGGCGATATGCGAAAGCACCGCTGTGCTTAGATTTGGGTGCATGTTAAAGAACCCCAGGTAGCCCAATTTCCGGAGTCCTTCACTACGGCGTGACTCGCAATCAGATCATGGTTTCGGCATGTAAAACCGCAATTGGTGTTCTAGTTAATCCAATTTGGATTAACTGGAACACTAGTCTATATTTTGGCAGTCTTTCGCCGTGGATATCGTGGATACCAAGTTCTAGTCTTGGTAAGTTGTGTCTACTTAGAAGACGTCCTGTTCTACTTCACTTTCAAACTTCAACATGTTCTAAAGTGAATAACATAAGTTTCTTCTCGGTTAACTGGAAAAATCCTAATGGAAAATTTTCTAGCTGCAGATGTTTCCTGAGCTGTGTAGTTTTCGCGCAAAAATGCAGGGCCCTACTTATGTTTTTACTTGAGTGTTGCATGTAAGCAACAGCACATAATGTACACCTGTGTGTCTGTCACACAGCTGCAGACATTCCCAGGCAAGTTCAGAGCCCGTAGCAGCAGTCACTGTAACATTCTTTTTCTTAATGAGGAAAGCTGCCTTATCCTTGTTACCGTGATAACTGGCATGCACAAAGGAACCTAACTCAATGGTCAGAATGTGAAATGGCATAACTGCCCATTTTTTTTTTAAATTGGTATAACATCTCAAGATTGCGTTTTGCCTATAAAAGCAGCTTCGATGCACCCATATCAATCGCTAAGTAAGGGTGTGCAAATACTCGAATATCACCGAATTTTTCGGATATTCGGTTCAATAATTGGTGTTTTATTTTTTACAATGTTTAGTTAGAAATATACTGTTCGCTATTTGCACATCCCTGCTATTAACTCTTTGAGGGTCGATTGTTTTCGCCACGTGCGACCGCCTAGGGTCGATTTTTTTTTTATTCGCAGATTCCAATTCTTCTTAGGGACTTGTTTTGAAAAAATTTACTGTAATTTTTCTAGGGGACCGTCAAGTGAGAAAAAGATGTTTTGCGTTGGTATATACGTACTCTTCGTTCATGAAAAGCAAACAAAGTTATAAGAATTAAAAATTTGATGCATTGTTATACACATAGTTCAAGGCTTTGAACATGCGCACACGAGAATATTTCGCAACTCTCACCTGTTCCTGCTCTTACACTAATATTTACGTCCATAGCGTAATCGATCTGCGTAGGAGCGCGCACTGAAGAAAACTGTGGGGTTGTGTGCCCGTCAAAAAAAGCAAAATGTGTGACAAACTTCCGCTAATCTTCATCATATCACCAACCAGAGGCAATTAGTTTTTGCGAGTGTCCAAAAAAAAAAAAGCAACAAAAACGCATGCACGACTGCATCCTTCCTATGCGCACCCCTGTGAGCACTAAACGAGCGAGCAACAAGCGGTAGCCCTTTGAGCAATTAGTAACGAGATAGCCATCAGTTTTGCAAGCGAAAGAAGCCGAAACTGCCTGCGGAACAAAACCCAAACCGCCTCCCACCCGCGCGCATGCCAATGCACGAGTGGCAGTATATGGATGCGTGGGAGCGAACTAGTTCTAAAACAAACCATGCAACGAAAACCGACAGAGGGAGGCGCACGAAAGAAATTCGCTGTATTCCCACATAGTGGCAGCACATGATAGAAAAGAAAAAGTTAGGAAATTGGCGCGCTTTTTAAACTTACAGACGGCACCGTAAATATACGGCATCGACCATTTTTTGACTTGTTCACGGTGCCTTATATTTACGTCATTGAGCCTCAAAGAGTTAAGTTAGTCAGTACATCTGTAGAAACAACAAATACAGATATATCCCTCTTTGCATAAAATGTGGGCATGGCATTAAACTCTGCCACAGTTCCTTGAGGAATTTTACCAAGGCAATTTACTGGCTAATTAGTTGCCAGACAAGTCACTAATGAGTCATCAAGACTTCAGAAAGACAAAGTTGTCATTAAGGTGACTGAATGCTCTCTACTTTCTTGTCAAATTACCATTATGAACCTCATGCGATTAAGTTGTTCTCAACCACTTTTTCTAGCCTGGGTCTGCCTCTGGGGTGTCGAAACCTGCTCGAAGGGTGCCAATGCCATCTGCGCCCACCGTGACCCAGCGGCCAAAAGCCCAATTGGGGCCAGCTTTGCCCGAGCCACGTAGGCCACTCGAACCGTCTGCAGGAGCAGCTGCTGCTTCGAGGAGAAGCCTCCAGCCAGGTTGGCACCCAATTGGTCTCTTCATCTTGCGCGACCTCAGTTCAATCAAATATTGTCATGCATGGAAAGGCATGGAAAAAAGTGACTGTATGCGCCGTATTTATGCTGCAGCCAGAGTGGAAAATAGGCACTCGCTTGTGCCAAGTGTTCAGACACTTGATGTTTCTCGTGGTAGCTTGTCTTTTCAGCATCTGTCAATGTTACCATAATACTACTCCCAGCAGCAAAAGCACCATCCCGGTGCTGTTAAATATCTAAAATGTCTGGACAGTTGTAGGGCTTGAGCCATGCGACGTGGACAATGTCGCTGGTTGTCGCAGCGGAGGACGTAGTGGGTGTGGCTAGAATGATTTCATAGGTGACATCGGTCACTTGGCGGAGCACGCAATATTGTTCTATGTAACAGGAGAGTAGTCTTTCACGAACGTGAACTTTACGGGATGGTGACCAAAGCAACACGACGGCGCTGGGCGAAAAATGAACATCGGTGATGGAGGTCATACTGCTGCTTCTGGTTCTCTTGAGATACTTGCAATATATTTTCCTTAAGGACATGCTTTCTGGGATATATTGCGAACCCTTAATGTGTACACTGATAATTCAGACTTGTTTGATTATTTGCACAGCCGCTGACCCCATAGACTTAATTTTTAAGGATGACCGAAATTTTGTATACCTTACAGTGGGCCATGTGATACCTTGAACTCATACTGCAAGACTTGTACTAATTTAGCCACCAAGTCAAGCAGAAATAGCAGTGTATTTTGTTTTTGATATGTCACAGACATGGTTGTCGGCCATGTTGCCAGCACCTTCTCAATACTGAAACTAGCGAAGCCTAGTCAGTCCACTAGTTGCCAATTCTGCCCACACGTCAGGACAAGCCAAGTCGAGCCAATCAGTTGTGAAGGCAGCACTTGCAATTTGTTGCGAAAGTTCTGTGCATGCAACCCACGTTAATTGGGTGTTAAACGGCCACATGTTCCTAGGCAATTTCAAGCAGTGGCAAATTCCGCCAACTGCACCCTTGATGTCGGCACTGATGAGGGCAATGAGGCCGCTTTTGGCTTCCACTTATGGCTACCCGCAGGCTGCCAAAGCCAGCCTGAATGGCTTCGTTTTTCTCGAGTTGCTTCACCCACCGTGCGACGCACTTCCGCTGCGCGTTTGTTTTACTACCCGTGTGCTGCCAGAACCAGCCAGGACAATTTTGGTCTGGCTACTCTCTACAAGTTCTCTGGCTAGCATATGACAAAAAAGGGGTGATGAGTGCTCGCTGGTATCTTTGTGGGGACTTGACTGATTGCAATGCGGGCGCTTGAGGACCTTTACCTTGCTCAGCCAGCTTGCTGCGGTCACCTTCAGTCTTCATTACTTCTAGTGTTGTCACCTAAAGTTCTAACGCACCGTTCCACCTTGCGAGGCGGTCCGATATGAGTGGTGGCCAACCTTTTGAAGCTCTGCATCGTGTGTGTGTGAGTGTGTGTGGGTGTGGGTGTGTGGGTGTGTGGGTGCGTGTGTGCGCGGGTCCACCCATTCATCCCTTGAAACCTTCCTTTTGGTCATGAACAGTGCGCCGTGCTCTCATGCATGCATGCTATATCTGCATTGTGTTCCGTGCAAGTTGTGGACTCTCAGTCCCACACCATTTCAGTGCCACACATCTCCCTTTTCTGTAGTTAGCGAAGGTGTTGCAGCTAGCCAATGTGTGTTCCATCTCGTATATTTGGGTGGCAGCTTGAAACTCTTGTGTTCTAAATAGGCCGTTGTAAAAAGAATGCACTGGTTCAGTAATGGTCACAAGAACATAGCTTATTGCTCTCATGATCAACCAATCCTGTTCTTTGTGTGAAACTTTTGCTGGTAGCAGGCCGGGTGCATTCTTATGCGCCAGCTGCAGCCCCAGCTCCTTCAGCACAGGGCCAGACGAGAAGCACCATCAGTCAAAACAAACTTTCTGAAATCGAAGCACAAGCAGGTCAGCATGAAATTCGATGCGTATAAGACATACCTGGCATCCTGCTTTTTCGTGTCTAGTCATATGATGACAAAATGCCAACTCGTCGATGTTGAGGACGTACAAGCAGGCATCCTCGAGCGATTGCTTTCGGGGTACATGCAATTTGTCGTCTTGGCATTGTATGCATCGGAGGCCTTTTGTTTTGCTGTGCAAAGGAAAGTTGGCCTAGCGCGCCTCCTATGCTGAGACACGTGAAATCTTGTGAAACTGCATCGTATCCCCGAATGCGACTACTCTAACCTCATTATAACGAAGTTAGAGGGGGAGCTGAAATGACCTTTATATCTGTTACTCCGTTATATCCATTATTGCCATTTGCCGCAATATATGCCCGATTGGGTGCACAACTGGAATGGAAATAAGATGGCTTTGAGGCCTGCGAAACCGCTACACAGCCAGGCATGCGAGGAAATTTTAATAAAACAAAAAGATAATTGGTGAATGCAACTATCCACTTAGCAGCTGACGCGACAGTCTTTAAATAGCTGCCTTCATCACCATTGTGATGGCCTTTCGTGTCTGCTTTCCACTTGGCTCGTTGCAGTAGCACATGGCACACAATACACTGTGGCACTGTGCGATTGAGGAGGTGAGTGAACTTTGCCTCATTGGCTTGACTCGGCCAGCTTGTGGCCTCTGAGATTGCACTCAGTGTGATCTCTAAGGTCCCGCCCAGCTGCCAGCCCGTGGAGCGTGGAACAGTCGGGTACTTTTCGGTTTTGGAGACAAATGTAGTTTGTTATATTCATCGGCAACACAATTTCACTTGGTTATAATGATTTTAAATCTCTATTGGGATTTCAAGGGAAATTTCCTTCATTTTGTTACCGATTATTACGTTATATCCCATTTCGTTATAACGAGGTTCGAGTGTATGTATTCTCAACCCGACAACGTATAAATTACGCTAAGCACGTGCTCGGTGTAGTTGGCAATATGGCAGTGGCCTCGCCTGTCGCTGCCATGCTGGTCGCACGTTTATGTTTATCCCATGCCCAGCTGTCCCGGCGTTCGATTTTGCAAACTTTGGGCAGCTTCAGGTTGTGTTGGGATCCCAACTCGCATGACTTCCTATCGGGACTGGAACTAGCTGGCTGCCGTTGCACAAGCTTGCTGTAGCTTGGTGTGGCAGTTAAAAATTCCCACATCGAATACACTGTTGAGCAGTGCTGGTCCTTCTCACCAGAGCTTGGCTGTGCGCAAGCGTTACTTGTTACCTTATAGCATCTCTCTTGCTGCAGCACGTAGCTGGTGAAGCTAGGCGCACCCGTCGAGGTAACAATCTCGGAGGCCATGTCTAACTGCACCATGCCACGTATAAACGATGATGCTTGTACGCAGTGTGCTAAAAACCGATGCCTTCACTTCTCTCACTCACTGCTGCATGCCGCACTGGGTTGATGCAGCCGGACGTGACCTCCAAAATTGTGTGAAACTGGCATAAGCTGGCCAAGCCAAGCCAGTGCGCTCGCACAGTGGAGCTACAGCAGCCACTGGGCCAAGGGAGCAATGGATAGGAGTTTCGCTTTCCCGGGTCAAGCGAGTCTGCGCGCACATTCACATTTCTGACACTGTGCCAATCTCTGCTGGCCATATGCTTTGACAGGTTTGCAAAATCCTATGAAAGTGAAACTGGCTTTGAAAGTCATGGAGGTTACTCATGAATGTCTCTCGAGAATGCCGCCCCAGCTGTGTAGTCAGCGCACAGTGCTGTGTGCCCTGGGCTGCTCGAACATGGCTGACGTCGTTCACATCATAGCATGCTAGCTGTCGCATTCGACTGTGTTGCTGTTTCGCCGGTTTCACGACGGCATGAATGAGCCAAGTGGAAAGTGGAAGCAAGAAATCCCATTGGAACATAAGGACGCTATGGCTGTTGTGTCAAGTGTTGAAAAGTCGTTTGCTCCACATGCCGCAGGCTTTTGCTGTTTTGTTAAATTTTTATTGGATGTACAGCCGCATGGAGTTTCAGCAGGCCACAGAGCCATAGTCTTCGCATGTTTAAGGTTGTGTACACCATTGGGCATGTACTGCAGTAAAGGGAAATACAGTTGAGCCTAGATACATAGAAATTGAAGGGGATCACAAAAAGTTTGATATATAGGCAATTCAATATATACCAGCCCTATACATTTGCATCGTATCCTTGAGGGCATTTTACAGCTGTTCGATATGCGCAATAATTCGTTATATGTGGGTTCGATATATCTGTTTTTGACTGTAGTCGGTATAACGAAGTAATGTATACAGCAAAGTAATTTCAGCTTCCCCTTGAAATTCAGTATAACGAGGTTTGTGTGTACTTGCACACCCCCAATAGAAACACATGGGAATGCAGTGACATAAACATGCCTAAAAAAAAAAAAATGTCTGTATTTAAAATTACCAGCTCTGCTGCTGCTGTTTTACAAGCAGTGTTTACTATATTGCTTTGGGGCAAGCAATCGGAGGGGTTTGGTGTTTTACTCTACGTTGTGTGGTGCAGTGAAGCAACTCTCACGCTTGTTCATGTGGTCACACTTGCTCACACTGCAGTGAGTGGGGCGACCAGCGGGACGGCACGAGGCTCTGCGACCAGGCTTTCCACTGTTCCGGAGAAGGCGGCACGACAGAGTCTCCTCCCTGGTGAGATTTGCCTCTCCATGCTATTGCCACATGAGCGTGAAGAACCAAACACCAGCAAAAGTAGGTTATTTATCTGTTACTACTAGAACTAACCTTGGAAGTGTTAGCCAGCGCCACCACTCGCAAACCTTGGCAGTGGATGTAGAACATCCTTTCTGCCGCAGGCGTCACGAGCACGTGAGTACGTCACAAGTATGTTCTAATACTTTAACTAATTCCCTATCGTGGGAATTAATTGGAATTTTTTCTAGTTTTCTTAAAACACTGATTTTTTACTTCTTGCTGATTTGCGGCAGTGATATCTCTGCCTTCAAGGCAGGTAGAGCCATAATTTTTATTGTGGCTCGTAGCAGAGTGCAAAGCACACAATGGTAGGAACAGATTTTGGAACTTATGCTTTAAAATTTGTCAGTTATGCTTTAGATCAAACAATAGGGTACTCACATTCAGAACAGTGAAGATTGAATTGCTATAGAATTACTAATATTTGTTATAGTATCAAAAAATGTTTTCCTCCCGTTCTGTTCCTTATGCTTTCTAGTGCCTAGGCATGTGCCAATATTTACAGCAGTGTCCCCCCTTAAGGGGAGACGCGAGTCTTGAACCAAATAGTTCTTCTTTTTTATCCTTCTCGGTATGGTACTGAGACCTTTTACATTTGTGCGGTGTCATGTCCTTATCTCTAATTTGAGGTTCACATTTGTTTATATTTTAGGTTTGAATTTCTGTGGACCCAAAATTTCGTTATTTCGAAAATTGGCCTTCGCTGAAAAATTCACACTGGAAGAGTCGACAAGGCAGTTGGCAGGCACTGGCTTTAGTGGCAGTGTCTGTCTTGGCGGAGGTTAGGGGCAAATTATAATAGCCTGTTTTACAAAATTTTGGTCCAAAACTCTAGACAGTCTTGCTGCAAGAAAGACAAAGTGATTTCCTGATGTGTCATCATAAGTGGAGTAATTAGTTCATCTGTTCACTGTGCAGTCAGTGGTAGTCTGCTTTAGCATAAAAATTCAATCTCAGGCTTGAAGCACACGCACAATATAATTATTACCTGCATGCATTATGAGCAAACGAGCATTCTGAGTTTTTAGACATTGCTACTGGAATGCGGCAAGTCGAGTGTCTTGTCAAACATGGTAGCAAGTTCAACCAAGTGGGTAGCTTCTAGCAATATGTGCACATGGTGAGTGAAATGAAGGCATGTTGACCATGCAAGGGGATCAGTTCACCTGAAGCTCAATGTCTGCTGCTTTTTCTTGGCCACAACTCGACAGGACCATTAAACTTGTTAAAAGTAAAATAATGCCTTTGTGCCATTTATTCAGCACTTGGGACATGCAATGCAGGTGCCAGGCGGTCTGTGGCTGCCGTTCCAAGGGCCATGACCACAGCAAGCCAGCCAGTGGCTGCCCAGCCCAAGGCCAAGACTGGACTGCCTGTAGGTCCAGTTGTGCAGCCCTCCCAGTTGCCCCGCTCACGGCTCAGGCCACCCAGCAATCGAGGTAATTTGGAAGCGAGATTCCCGACCAGTTGGGGATAACCGGAATGGACAGTGGGGGTAGTGGCAGTGGCAGCCCCTTTTACTTTTTATTTCATCATCATCATCAGCCTGGCTACGCCCACCGCAGGGCAATGGCCTCTCCCATACTTCTCCAACTACACCGTCATCTGCTAATTGTGGCCATGCTGTGCCTGCAAACTTCTTAATCTCATCCGCCCACCTAACTTTCTGCCGCCCCCTGCTACGCTTCCCTTCCCTTGCAATCCAGTCCGTAACCCTTCATGACCATCGGTTATCTTCCCTCCTCGTTACATGCCCTGCCCATGCCCATTTCTTTTTCTTGATTTCAACTAAGATGTCATTAACTCGCATTTGTTCCCTCGCCCAATCTGCTCTTTTCTTATCCCTTAACGCTACACCTATCATTCTTCTTTCCATAGCTCGTTGCGTCATCCTCAATTTAAGTAGAACCCTTTTCGTAAGCCTCCAGGTCTCCACTTTTATTTATTGGGCGAAAAATCAATAATTGCCTTCTGCGTGTTTTTGTGAAGGCCACAGTTGCCATACTCTGTTTCATTGCACAGACACAATGCAGGGAATCCTCTTTGCCTTTTTTAAAACTGAAGACTCGTATGAAATCCACTGCTTTCATTACTTGTGCTATGGTGCTCACCTGCTGTTTGTCTGTCTTCGCAACTTGCCCCTTTGTCCACAGGCTGATCACCTACTTCTTTGGTAATAATTTCCTCATAAGTTAGGGCACCACACACTGATGCACTGCTGTCGACATTGACGTATTTGCTAAAACTGATATCTCACAGTGCGCCACACACTAATGCAGGAATGAGCTCCTCGGCTCCATTGTCTCTTTCTTGCAAAGCCATAGTGGTAGAAACAGTGTGCAATTCTAGCAGCCGTAACATGATCCCATGTGTGGACCAACATGTGCATTGCATTTAGCAGCATGACTATGTACTAGTTCTTTTTGTTACCCGCGCGCAACATCGTCCTTTTGAGCTTGTGGTGCCCGTAAAAATGCCAAGTTTCTGACGATGCCCTGATCCATTGGCTATAGGGCCGCAGTCATGTTGGCGGGAACGAAAACTAACCTTGCGGCTTTGGGTTCAACGCCAACTTTGGGAGCTGAACGGTTGTCCACGATGAGAACTTGGCTGCTGCTAAGTTCCATTCTTCTGTCGAAATTCAGAAGCCACTTTCTAAATAGCTTTCCCATCGTCCACGCCTTTCTGTTGGCAGCATATTCGGTCGGCAGAGTCGGGATGTTTTTCAAAAACCACGGTTTCTGCATTTTGCTGATGTAGAAAAGTAGGGCTTTTCCATCTGTCATACTTGCGGCAACCAACACAGTGCTCCACTCTTTGCTGCGCTAGCCACCAGCACAGCTGTCCACTTTGTAAATGATAGTCTTCTCTGGCTGCAGCTTGAAGAAGGATGCTGTCTCATCAGCGTTAAAAATATCACTTGGCAAGTAGCTGCCAGGATACTGCTGCAGGGCGCCGCTTCTCCACATCGTGCACATGTCAGCGTCCACATCCCTTGCCTCACTGGATAATGTGCGGAAGGTAAAGGTTATGTCGTTCCCTAAAACGGTGGAAGCAGCTTTCGGAGGGGACCAAGTTTTGGGTGTCCATGCGCTGGGTGAAATTGGTCACCTTTGTCATATGAGACCACTCCGAGTGATGCTTCGGCTCCTCATTTATTTCGCCCACATAATTGCGGCATTCTCAAGCTGTGTGTTCTTCACTGGGCATAGCTTTTTCCAGCTTCTGGCGATCTCTCCAGCTTTGCAAACATCTTCGATAGCCTCCCTATTGTGGATGTATGTAGAAAGCATACTCCCCAATATGCTTATCTTCTTTGCATTCTCAGATTCACAGGCCTTCCCTTCGTTCACTTGTAGCAGAATCTCAACTTTCATCTTGATAGTCTTCATGCAGTACTTGCCCTGCTGAGACATCTTGCACCTTTGAGGCAAGCTCAGAATTGGTGTGCAGAAACCTGGCAAAACACCACCACTAGCGGCACGGAGCTTCAATGCACGAAAGAACCAGTTCGCGCAGGTCCCACCTGCTCTATCACCAATGTCGATGCCCATCAGGCCTTTCCCTTCAGATCGGGCAGCCGGACGCAGTGAGCGCGACTAGCCAAATGCCCTAATGATTATAACGATTTGGCAGTTGTGCCATCGGTCGCTCAGCCACGAAAGCTTCTAGCGAAGGTTTCAAACGATTCTTGGCGGTGCGCGATTCGTATTATTGGTGGAAGCGCTAATTTTAAAATTAATAAGCGGCCTGCATTACACATACTCATATGAACTCTGGACCGGAATGTGATGACTGGTTCGAGTTATCTGAAATTTAGAATTAATGAGTGGGGAATTAACAACCTTTCAGGGTAGTACACTGGAATATAAAGCTAGGAGTTTTAGAAATACCAGTAAAAACTTAACTCTGCCATCTTATTCCCCAATTTAAGGTGAAAACTCTATTGAAATAACTGCATGAAAATATTGATCCTTTGGGACGTTGGCCGGGAAAATAAAAATATTTATTAATCCAAAAAGATGTGTTATGTGGAATTGTATGAACGAGATTAGACTATATTAGAAAAGAAACATTAATGTAAAGGTTGGCCAAATTTTGCACTGACACTGCAATGCTAGTATGTGTGTGTGACGTCGTGAATCTCAAAGTGTGTGCACATTTGGGGTGCGTTGAATCGGTAAAAGTTCCTGAAACGTGCTACGTTCAGTACTTGGCACCTTTCAAACACAACGTAGGTCCTCTCTGCTAATAACTAGGCCCGAGCAGACTCTGTCAAAATCCACGACGTTATGGCGAGCTGGTGTTGGAACTTAAGTTGGTGTTGGCACCCGTGCTTTTTCTTTTTTTTTTTTTTTTCTTTGTGTCTTTTCTGGCCTCTCGAGCCTCGTTTCGCAGTAAGAGGGGTACTTTTAGTGATGTTCGTAGTATATAGGTGAAATAATCCTTCAGATTAGTGTCTTAATGCTGCGGCTGCCTCGTGAAAGGCGTTGGTCGAGGGATGGATTGGTGGAAAAAGATGAATTTTTCTTCAGCTGCGATGCTTTCTTTTTTAGGAACCCGTGTATGGGTTTCCTTCATGCTAGATGCTACATCATGCTACAGTCCAGGTGCCTGACAATTTGTCCCTCTTAGAGGTGTTGCATCACCAGGTTTTTCTCACGTCTGGCTAGCTTATATCACACTGAGAAAATTAAGTTAAGCTGTGTTAGTTAGTTAATGTGGCTCACCAGGACTCCTCACATGGCACAAGTGGCATTCTTGGTATTGCATTATGATAGAAAAACTGAAGATGATTGGCAGCGTCTTCATGAAGTTCCCGCACCAGCTCACCGTGATGTCAAGCATTTTGATGGCGTCTGGTAAGGGCTGGTTATTTTTTATCACTAAAGATCAACTACATTGCATTCTCACTGAGCCAGCCAAAGACTGAACCTGGCAAGTTGTTGGAATTTTCACTGCGCTACAATGGCCAGAATACATAAAAAATGCTACCTTGAAATCTGATGTCGCGCTTACGTGCTGGAGTTCTGACTCGAAGTTCCAGAAACGGAAGCTTGGTTTTCGTCCTTGGCATACAGCTGCGCTAACGCAGATGAGGAAACAGGTTGGTAAAGCAATGAAGGGGGCTAGTTGGTGAACGTTCATGGTTGTGTTGCGCTCAGTTTTACAAACGCGATATTAAGGAAGGACAGGACATGGACGGACGTAGCGCTACGTCCGTCCACGTCCTGTCCTTCCTTAATATCGTGTTTGTAAAACTGAGCGCAACATAACCATGAGGAAACAGGGTTTGCAACAGGAGCATTCTTCGTGCTCGTCTGCGTAACTGCTGCTGAATGCCAAGTGTGGACTTTCACCAAGTGGCCTTTGTCTGCTCTCAAGTTTCATTTTCTATTCTAGTTATAAACCTCATACTGCGAAAATAATTTCTGAATGAATATCTTGCGAATAAAAACTGGTTTAATGTTTCTTCTTAGCGCCCTTTAATGCGTGCAACCAAATGCATATGAACAGGGAATATATTGTGCATAATCATATTGTAGATTAATTAATCAATCCTCGCAGTGTCGGGCAGCGTTTCTCGAGTGCCTAGACGGGCCTTCAGCCCAGCGTCCTGCCTGCTGCCAGTGCCAGAGTCTCCGGTGGCGGCCCGCCTTTCGTCGACTCCTGCCCGGTACGTTTTGAAATTAATCTTTTGGGGTGCGCTTGTTTGTTGACAACTTCATGCAAAGGATGACTGAAATTTCGGATACCTTAAGATATGCCATTCAATGATTCGGACTGTCTCCATGACAGCGTGCTAATTTGACTGCCCAGGTGAAAGGCAATGGCAACATCTGGCTTTGACATGTTACTGCAATATTTATGGACGATCCCTTTCAAGGATACACTTTCTCGATATTTTGTGCAAGTATAGCACCGGGAATAAGAGCAATAAGGGGAATAGAATAAGGGCAACACTGGACTTTAGTCAACCAAGGCAACAGGCTGGCTTCAGGAAGGGATACTCTACAATGGATCACATCCATGTCATTAATAAGGTAATTGAGAAATCTGCAGAGTACAATCGGCCTCTCTATATGGCTTTCATAGATTACGAAAAGGCATTTGATTCAGTAGAGATACCAGCAGTCATAGAGGCATTGCGTAATCAAGGAGTACAGACCGCTGACGTAAATACCCTGGAAGATATCTACAGAGATTCCACAGCACCTTAATGCTACACAAGTAGGAAGATACCTCTAAAGAAAGGGGTCAGACAAAGAGGCAACCTCTCCAATGCTATTTAATGCATGCTTGGAAGAAGTATTCAAGCTACTAAACTGGGAAGGCTTAGGAGTAAGGATCGACGGCGAATATTTCAGCAACCTTTGGTTTGCCGATGACATTCTATTCAGCAACACTGCAGATGAGTTATAACAAATGACTGAGGACCTTAACAGAGGTAGTGCAAGAGTGGGGCCGAAAATTAATATGCAGAAGACAAAGATAATGATCAATAGCCAGGCAAGAGAACAAGAGCCCAGGATCACCAGTCAGCCTCTAGAGTGTGAAGGATTATGTTTACCTAGGTCAATTAATCACAGGGAACCCAGAACATGAGAATTAAATTCACAGAAGAATTAAAAATGAGCTGGAACGCATACGGTAAACATTGTCAGCTTCTGACTGCAAGCTTACCATTACCATTAAAAAGGAAAGTGTATTATCTGTGCATTTTACCGGTGCCGACATATGGGGCAGAGACTTGAGAATGACAAAGAAACTTGATAACAAGTTAAGGGCCACGCAAAGAGTGATCTGCATGTCTGTTTTACTCTGCGACGTACCAAGAGGGTCATACTTCCGTTTCTTCTGCTTGTTCCGAAGTCGTGCAGCCGTGCGCACAGAACGAAACAGATCTTCCACCGCGATCCTGCACCTTAATTCTCTCACGCTTGCTTCAATGCTCACGATTGTGGCACTGACTTATTATGCTAGCTGGTGTTCTTGTTCAGAGCACACAAAATCATTCGCTGCGCGAAATGAGAAATGCAACAGCTCGCGTCCGAGGCCATCACCGGAAGTACACCGGAAGTACACAGCACAGCAAAAATGCAAGAGAAAAAAAAACATAAGGCGAGGCTCGTGACAAGGCATCACGTGATCCTCCTGCTTCGGTGTGGGAAAATGCAGGGAAGGGAGTATGCTTGAGGAGGCAAGATGGGAGCAAGTGGAGGGAAAGATGGCAGTGAAGCTCACCTCCTGAAATCATGGGTTTGCGGAACTTCAATTATTTCCATCTCAGCTATTACTGAACCAATTTCAGATCAACGGCAAATATCTCAGCAACCTTTGGTTTGCAGATGACATTGTCCTGTTCAGCAACACTAGGGAAGAGTTACACCAAATGCTTGAAGACCTTAACAGAAAGAGCGTAACAGTAGGGTTGAAGATTAATATTGTCGCAGTTCACAAAGCACAGGGGCTTATTGCAGCAAGTCGCAGTACCGCATTGTATGTACTCTAAAAGAACGTGCAGGATGCAGGTCAGCGCAAAAGAACATCTTTGTCTTCTCTTTATCGTGCTCGTACTCTCCAGCGGCCCGGTCGTCGTCTTTAACGCCGTCAGGCTGTAGTTGGCACAAACAGGGACGCGGCAATGGGGTATACTCAACAAACAGAGACGCGGTATGAGGTCTTGAGGTATACGAAATTTCAGTCATCCTTTACATAGTTTCTGGGCCACTGATGGTGCTGCAAAATAGTTTGAATAATCGAGGTTGTATGAATTACTAGTGTCTAAATAATTGGTCGGTGTCAGTTGGTAATTAGTTGCTGAGAAGAGGCTTCAGTTTTATCAGGAAAGCAGACTGCTGAAAAGTGGTTCGTGTCATCTAAATCATTGCTTCAGCATTGGCCAGGGCTCAAGGCTGGCCTGGCTCAAAAGAGCATTGACTACATTGAGTCAAGCCAGGTGTTTCTCACTGATAACTCCAGCCTTGCTGAACATGGCTAAGCTGGCATATGTCAGTAAATATTCATGAGATGTTGAAGGTGACAGCACCTTCACTCAAATTAAACATATTGCAGCATGCTGTGTGAACACGTTTGTCTTCACCTAAATTAAAGGTGTACTCGAATTTAGGTTTTCCTTTTTGTACTTAGAGGCAGAGCAGCATTGTTTTACAGCAAGCGCATACTTTCTGGAATAATCCTCATCAATTTTGATTATTCTAAAGTGCCTAGGACATGTCTTGCAATTGGCATTTATTTCCTCCAAAGTTCTGACATCTGTATTTAGGTGCTCCAAACTGCTTCACAAATTGCTTCAAATCTACGTTTGTCAGTGGCACCACCACGATCGTCAGTGCTTGTATGCTTAAAATGGCTGAACCTGGTGAGGGACCCTTTACAGGCAGCTAGCAAGCAAACTATGCAATTACCAGCTCTGCAGCTTTGCCAAGATCGGTGCAGTGGTATTACTACTAGTAACAAATTTAGCCAAAGTGAAATTTTGTTGCCGTTGGCCTTTAAGCTACCTAGGTTTTACTGTGTGGAACTACAGAATGTTTAGAATGTTTGTACTTGTGTCAACAAACTTGTTTTCATTTTGTGCAGGCCTAATGTTCCTCTGGCCAGCGGCAGTCCGGAACTGACACCCATCAGGAAGAAGCCGGATCACCACTGAAGTCAATTGTGCCCGAGCTTTAGAAATTTTTTTTAGATTGTAATTTATTGACAATGACTTTGTCTAGGAGATGATTTTAACTTTTAAAAACTCGCCCGAGCTTCCGTATTTCTAAGTGCATAATAAAGTTGTAACTTTTTGCCAGTGTTATACCGGGCGTTGCTGTGGACATTTCATGAACTGTTTTTTAGGATAAGCTCTGCAGGTAAAAGGGGTGCTTAAGAGATCACTAAGTTAGTCTGATAAAGTATTTTGCGAGGGCTCAAACTGTACTTATTGTGTGAAAAAGGGTTGGTAACTTATTAGTAGTCAAAGCACGGGGCAATAGTTCCCTTCGATTTTCTGCCTGAACAGGCATGATGTATTTGCGCGATCTGTTTTTGCATTTTGGGCAGTTTAATGCGGTTGCCATTCTTGGGGAACTCCTCAGTTTGCTATATATATGTATATATATAATGTGTGTTCCACATAACCGGTGACTCAAGTTTTCCAATAACTTTGGGTATGTGACCAAACGAACATCTTTAGCACTGTGTATGTAATGTTAGTATGTGACCATTCTGGGCCGATACTCTAGAATAGATTTGCTGGTGACACGGCATGCGGCTGTGGCTGCGTGTACGCAGACCGCGCAGATGCGCTGTCTTCGCGTGTGCTTGTTGCCACTGGAGGTCGCCCAAATGCCCGACCACGGGCATCATGAGATGTGCCTCTCACTGAGTGTATGCGTCTCGGGGTCCGTACACATGCGACAAAGGAAAGGCAAGCAGCCACAGAATATGTGCACAAGTGAGCGCTTCTGTGTGCATAGCACAGTGCCGCTAGATGACCTTCAGAGGAAACGTTTGTATTTGGTTTAGAGAAAGTCTATTCTTCACTTGGTGCAAATGAGGCAAATGCGACCAAGAAATCTGTTCCCGAAAGTGTTTTATCGGGATTAAAAGTGCCCCGTATGACACCTGTAGAAAATTCTGAGCGCTTGGCCCACAAGAACCTCATTGCATCCTTATTCTTATGGTGCTCGTGCTTTGTCGGCCAAAGTTCAGGCTGAGTTTCAACATATGCAACTAGCCTTCCATTATTGATAGCATCCATCGCCTGTGTGCAACATGGAACTAGCGGTGACCCTCAGCACCTCAGCCTGTGCATCTTCCTTCAAGATGCATAGGACAAAGCGCACATAGCCTCGCAGAAGAGTGATACATAACCAGGTGCGTATGATTAGCCCTGTGTGGTTGGGCCTTAATCTGTTTCACTCATCATTTCACTCAGCATTACGACCTGTGCATTAAGTGATTAGCCCTGTGTGGTTGGGCCTTAATCTATTTCGCTCATCATTTCACTCGGCATTAAGTCTGCGGTGCAGTTCATTTCACTGCTGAACCAGTTTTACTCACGAAACTTCACTGCCAACTGAAGTGAAACTTCACAACAAATAGTTGTAGCGAAGCAAGCATATTATTTCAGTTCAATAAAGAATTAGGCATTCGCCATTCCACTATAAGTTGGCGAGGGAAAAGGTATAAAATTACAAGCTAATAACTTTATTTTTGTATTTACCGCCTTATTTGGGTAACAGAAAAAGTTTGAAGTACGAATTATTTGCAGCCTCGCGGAGGAACAGTGGCTGGCGGTTATGAGCGCGTGGGTGGGGTTTAAGTTGCAGGCTTAAGTTGTGTCCGACTATAGTAGCGTTTTTTGAATTAGCTCTGGAAGTATTATACAGAAATCTATATTTGCGGAACCATCGCAGTTCTTTTAGACCCCTTGTTTACTGCTCTAACAAGTGCCTCAACAGACTCGTATATTGTTGTTTGAGAAGTTATGTAATGATGCATGGCTGCCAGTCGTGTACAACCACGTATGGTGCAGAAAGCTGCGATTCTACATGTACTGTACCCACCGCGGAAGCTTAGAAAAAGCTAAGTTAGGTGGCTCGAATGATAACTGTAGAAGAGTCATTCAGAACACATGGAATTGTCCTCCACTTCCGGTGGCGTTTCCTGTGCTTCTTATTTAAATAAAACGATGTTGATCCATTAATATTTTCATTTCATAAACAGTTAAATTTGTTAATTTTTACTTTTCCTACCTGTTTGGCTGTTGTCTTGACTCTCTCCCTTAGTAGTTCACTTAATTTCTCAGATCCTTGCGACTCTCGTTTCCAATTGGCAATTTTGCACGAAAAGAGCTGTACAATTAGGGAAAACCTGATGAGTTAACTGGTGACAGTCATATTGCCTACGAGTTCAAGGGTTATTGCAGGGTTTGATGACGGACGCTGTCTCGCATCATTTTATTTCCACCTTATCTAACCCATATCACGGGTATATGGTTACGAGGATCTGTCAGCGTCGCGCCGAGCCATCATTCGAGGAAATAGTGAAACAAAATGAAACGCAATTGGCATTTTCTCTGGCCGCAACTCGTTCCACGTGCAGACAGACCAGCTGACCACGAACTGAATCCCTTTCTTGGTCCCTGGATCTGTCTAAACGAAGAAGGTTGAACAAACAAAGCAACAACGATGCGCGTGACCGTTGAATAGATGGTGACAACTGAATGCCTCTAGAGTTTAACACTCAGGCACCGAATTGATGAGGAGGTGACATCGCGGCGTCAGCCCCATAATCGCGTCTGCCTTCATGGCGCGTCGAGGCCCGGCCGTCCGTGCCGATCATGACGTTTGGCTCGCATAGATACTTTCTCCCTCCGAGACACAGAGTTCTTTGGCTCATTCCGCTTGCTCAGGCGCACGTTTCGTCTTTAGGAGGACTCAAGAGCATGCCAAGCGAATGAGTGGGTGGTGCGAATGGGGTGCGATAACGCTATGGCGTTCCACTCTTGAAGGCGAAGCTTAAGTGTCCTCCAATTTTTTTTATCTTGGCTGTACTTTGTTGCGTATAACTTCGACAATAGCATTGCCTTAACTTGATGAAGTTGTGCTGTATACTTATACATCAAGTAGTAATATTTGTTGTATTATTAAAGTTGTAGCAAATGCCTATATTTAAATGCGCAGTGCTTATGCTACTGTGGGGTCAGGGACTCTTGTCAGGCACTAATTGCCTTTTGTCACTGCACCATCTTGAGATTTTATAATCTCAAGAAAAATATTCAAATAAAATTTTTGGTCGACCATGGCTCATCTTAAGTTGATGATGTATATGCCTGGTAATTATAAAACTAAGACGCACTTCCGGGTCTTCTTTATTAATGCAATATTAATTCACTATATATAATATATATATATATATATATATATATATATATATATATATATATATATATATATATATATATATATATATATATATAGAGAGAGAGAGAGAAAGGTCGGATGGTTCGCCCCCTCTACTCGAGCAATAGTTGGTACGCCACTGCCCTCGTAAGTCCGTAATTTTTATTTTCCTAATTGCGTGTTAAGAAATTCGTTCTCTAGAGGGCTTCTTGGCACACACGGCTAGATGGAACCACTGCATGCTTGCAGCGGTTATACGTGCAGTCATGTTTTCAGTGCGAGAGCATGTCTTGCTGCTGTTTCGTGAAGAAAAAAAAGGGGGGGGGGAGGGGGGACAGCCACCTCTGTTGATCACAACTTTCCGCGTCTGCTTGGTCCATGACAAACAACAGTGAAGAGAACTGGGCCGAAGAAGAGAGCGCCGCCATCAGGGCTTCGGTGGCTCGATTATGGCCTTGGCTGACGGCTCGGGCACATTCTCGTCCGTCATGACCGTCTCGTGCAGTCGGGTGTACGAGGGCCTCTTAAGTCTCAGCGGCGACATGGGCGCAATGGTGATGTTGAGTTCGTTGGCCCCCTTGGCGAGCGCCATCCTCACGCCGTACTGGTCCATGGTGTCCACCGGCACACCGTCCACCATGAGCAGCACGTCACCCGGGTACAGGAACTTGTTAGGCGTCACGACCTGAGCGTTGGTAACCTGCAGAGGAGGAGCAGGCGGTTACCGTTCCCAGGCGGGGACGAAGGAATTACGCTAAAAGAATGTTCTAAATGCGGTGTTATCTGCTGCAAATGCCTGTCAAGGAGTTGGAAATTCCCACTGGAGAATTCGGAGTAGAAAGACGATCGAATGTAGTAAACGGGATTTTCTCAGGCCGAGAAATATAAACTATTTTGGTATTTATGGAGGTCATAGGCGTCGACGGCGAAGTGCTTATTGAATGGTATTTAACAGCTAGTTGGTTCATAACCAGGAAGAGTATAGAACAGCTGAACTGAAAAAAAAAAAACAGAAGAACGTCATAACAGCAATGTCCTTTTCATTCTTAGTTTTCCTTTTTTTTTTTTCAGTTCAGCTATTCAAAACTAGTCTTGCTTATAGAAGGCTTTCTGATAACTGTTCCAGGTCTCACGCACTTTACACACATTACATACACAGAAAATTGTGTTTAAATTATACTGACATGACAATTCCAACTTTTCAAAATTTTTTTGACTGAATGGAAGCTCTGGCTACTAGAAAAGTGCTGGTATCCTAAATTATTTACCGTAACACAGAAGTGTTTGAATAGTGGAGTTTCCGAATTGGAGAGAATGCGGTGGTTCTAGAAAGACTACCTATGTTTATTGAACCGTAAATCGAGTAGGTTTCGCATTTCTAAGCGATGTTAAACTTGAACATTGCACGTAGCGCCTTTGGCGATTCCCCATGCACTACATATTAACTTGATGCATGGCGCTCCACTTCATGTGCTCAGAGACCGAGGTCGTACCTTCTTGCCCAAGGTGATCGACATAATGCGCGTCTGCTCTATGCAGCATCGGCTGGCCACCTCCTACCATCCACAGACTAACGGTCTGGCCGAGTGATGTAACCGAAGAGACATGCTTGCAAAATGCGTGTCAGCCGATCACTGTGCATTAATTCGTCCGGCCTCGACACTGCCGATCATTCCCCGTTCTACCTCTTGCACGGTCGAGCACCCGTGCTACAAATGGAAACGTTGCATCTCGGCTTACGTTGCAGCTCGGCCTCCCCCTTAAAAGCGGAAGCTTTAGCTTGGGTTCTGGTATCCAAGTACATGTAGAAGGAGGATTCGTTTTTCTCGGCAACCCCTGCACCAAATTTGACGAGGTTTGTTGCATTTGAAAGAAAAACTTACATTCTAGGGACTGCTGGTTTTGAATTTTTCATTTAGGCTGTCAATTCTTTATTGGCAAAAATCTCAAATTTTCAGATAACGAAACTATAAAGTTTGAAACTCTAACTCAACAACAAAAAATGATATCACAATTCTGTGAATTCCATCTAATGGGACATCTACAGCGGACAAAATTCATATGGAATACATAAATCTTAAAAGATTTAGTATTATGGAAATACGGCTTTTGCCGTTGTACACAACGTAACCAACTCACGTAATATCCAAACTGACATACCAAATTTGTCCGCTTTGACTGTTATAGTAGATGTCGTTTAAAGAACCGCGATATGTGTTCTTGATGCAGAGCTATTAGTTTGTAAGCATCGTGCTTCTATATTTTTCGAACTTTCTAATTTTTCAAAATATTTTACACAACATTAGACCCCAAATCGAAATTCCGAGAAAGTTGAATTCTAATTCAACTCTCTCTCTCTCTCAAATGCAACATATTTCATTAAAAGCGATCCAGGGGTTATCTCGGAAAAGCGTTTCTGCGTTTTACATGTATCTGAATAGATCGCGCCCGAGCTAAAGCTTCCCCTTAAACAATTTTTCGAGGGATCAAATACATGAATAGTAACTGCATTGTCATTGCCAAAGATGCTGCAAACGAATTCTTGAATGCTACGCACTGTCAAAACAAGTAAAATAATTAGTGTTTTTTTTTATAAGAGAATATACTCTTATGTGCCAAAAATTGTGCCCAAAGTAACTAATATCAATGGTTCCATGTATTTGTCTATTCAATAAAGAAAATATCACACGAGCTTTAAAACTATATCAGTTCAAAACCAGCAAAGCAATGCATGCCGCTGATATGAAAAATGTAAAGGCCATGAAATGAACAGGCCGAGGACAAATATGTTAGTGAAACTTTGTCATTCAAGAACCTTGTTTACATTCTTGCACACACGCAACGGCCAGTGAAAAATCTCAATGCCGCTGTCATTTGCGCCAATTAATTACGCAGGAGCAGCTGTCACTGGTCCTGTATCGTGAGTAATTACACCGAAATTATTGTGGCAACAGAGAGCACGTATAGAAAGCAGGAGCTCTGCAAAATATACGAGTCAAATGAAAGTGAGCCGATGGGAATATATGACAAATGGAGTACTTTATTTAAAAGTAGTCTCCATGAGCAATTAGACATTTGTCCCATTGACTAACGAGTCGCGTGATTCCCGTCTCGTAAAACTCCTTGGTTGTTGCTCCAAAAAGTCTGCAACACGTCATCGTCCGACAAGAATCTGGTTCCCTTGAGCTGTTTTTTTCAGTTGCCCCAAAATGTGGAAGTCGCAAGGCGACAGGTCTGAGTTGTATGGTGGATATTGCGGCGTTTTCTACTTGAACTTCGCCAGTTTTATATTAACCACATCAGCGACGCGGGGACGGGCATTGTCTTGGAACAAGATGACCCCATTCGTCAATTTTTCACGTCGTTTGTTCTTGATTGTGACACGTAGCCGATCCCGCATTTCACAATATCGGAAAGAATTGATAGCCTCTCAATATTTAGCAAATTCTATCAATAATGGCCCCTGAGGATCGAAAAAAGAAAAAAAACGTCAACATCTTTCCGGCGGAAATGACGGCCTTTGCTTTCTTGGGGGTGGCGAATTCGAATGTTTCCACTGTAACCTTTACCGTCGTGTTTCAGGCTCGTAATAGTGGCACCATGGTTCGTCCCCGCAATTCCAAACAAGAAGTCGTCACCCTCATTGTGATACCGGATCAGATAAGTCAAGGCAGCACCGAACTTCTCCGTCTTCTGGCGGTGGTTCAAGATCTTGGGCATACATTGCGCAAACAAAAGCCGATAACCGAGATGTTCATGAATTATGGCGTGAACGGAACCGTGACAGATGTTCACTCGCTGGGCCGGTTCATCGATGCTGATCCTCCGTTCTTGTCTCTTCAGCTCATCAACCTTTGCAATTTTGTTGAGGGTGATTACACGGTGGCTTCGGCCCGGTCTTGGATCGTTTTTGCAACTTTCACGTCCTTCTTTGAACTGTTTGCTCTAACTCTTCACAGTGGCCAATGAAATACAATGTTCAAGGTGCACGGAAGCCATACGGCAACAAATTTTTTTTAGGGAACACCTTCAGCTGTCAAAAATCTCACGGCACCACGCTGCTCAACTTCTGGAGCGTCCATTACGTTACGCAACCATGTTCAACCCAGTGTATGAGAGCATTAAAGGACATTTATCTTCACACCTGCGTGTCACTTTTGTAAATGAGAGATGCCTGTGTGCTACGCGTATGTCTCGCAGATAATGAACCGAACCATTATATCGCGGGGTGGGTAGACTCGCATTCATTTGACTCGCCCTCGTACATTAGAAATGTGAAGATGCAATGGAATATACAAAAGCGAAGATACAGATTGATAAATGGCAAAAAAAGTGTCACTGGAAACAAAGTTCGCTGCACGCATACACAAAACCTCGCAGCAAGATATTTAAATATACGTATAAGTCTCCAGTAAATCTACGTATCTAAGAAAAAGTTACTGTATATAATGCATCAAATAAGGCAAATAAACATGTTGCGTAAATCACAGATTCACGGAACCCTAGATCCCGTCCCCATTCCAACCGCTCCCCCCGATGTATCGCGCGCGACGGAAGGCGACGCACTTCCTCCCCGCTTTTCTCCTTTGCGCACACAAGGCTGAGCCATCGTCGTCGGTCCAACCATGCTACCTCCCCCCCCCCCCCCCCCCCCCCGCTTTCACTCGCACATACAGCATGCGGCGTGCGGTCCCGATGTTATCGCCCTTGCACTTTATACGGAACATGAGGGCGACAGCGACGGCAGGAATGCGCCGGTAGTGTCCGTATAATTGCTATCGCAATAATTACATAAGAGTATCCTGCAACTGAAGTGTGCCATGGCCCATTATTTTCCGCAAAAGAAGTAACAAAATCGAACTTTCACCATGCGACAATTCGCTGCGCCGCAACAATGCCTTTTTTTCTTTTGAGGGGCGGGGGCATGGAAATAATAAAAAAAAAAAACGCAAGGAAAGCATGTTGGTCATAATCGAACGCCTACTTTGGGCACATAATGTGGCTACCGAAGGAATATCGAAGAAAACGTGAGACGCTTGGTCCACAGAGAACCATAGGCATACTGCTCGGTATTCTACACCGGCGAGACAAAATTTTGCTGAGAGGTTGCGCTAGCGAACGCGTTGCAATTCGTCGAGTCCCCGCAGTGGTGGCGGCAAGCGACCACGCAGTGTTTCTTTTTCTCGTCTGGTATCCAGAAAGCGTCGTAAACTATGCCAGGCGAAAACCCGCTCGGCCAGAGGAAAACGAACGCGCATCAATGTGCGCCGCGCGGTGGTCGAGGCAACACGAGAGAAACGCATGCGCTCTGGCTGGCTCTGGCAGCACGCGGGTAGGGTAGCTAGAACAAAAAATTGAAGAGGCTCAATGTGTCCTCGTTAATAAAAGTCAAAGTAGAAAAAATAAATGAGAACGTAACTACCTTTGTTGGCTCTAGTGTCTTGACATGGATGCTTTGGAGCAGGTGGAAAAAGAAATGTTGATATTTTTTGTGTGAGATAGCGGCACAAATGAACCACCACCACGCTTCGCCTCATCGGACCTCGCTGGTGCTTTGTCAACTTGTCTGATAGTGTGTTGATTTGGCCTACATTGTTGTACGTTCCGATGTACGACTTTAGAAAAGTCAATGCACCTTTGGCGTCGTATGTTTATAACAACATTAAACCCACAATGTTCTGCAATTGAAGATCAAAAGCACAACTTTGGAAATGCCAATGCACCTTTTACATCAAAAGTTTATGAGAACTTTATACGCTAAAGTTTCGGAATTGGCATCCATGCACTCCGTAGATACCGCGGCCTCCGCGAGATGCCGCGGCAAGCCCGTTCGCCCTTGAAGCTTTGTGCTCGGATGGGGCTGCTTGCGTTATGTGACTCTCGGTGCATGGTGCTGTGACTTCGGGATGGAGGACGAACGACGGACTCGTTCCGTAGACGAAGAAGAAAGGAAAAACTTTATTCAATATTTACAGATAGTGGATGATAGCGTACAGTAAGAGCGCATCAGACCGACTGGGTGGGTGGAAGCGACTCTCTCTTCTCCCAATGGGCCGGCTCTCCCTCAAATCCCTTCGGCGACCCCTCGTCGGCAGGAACAAGTTTGGGCGAGTTCTCGTCGGCAGGAACCAGGCGGGGCAGAGTGATGACGTCGCCCGCGTCGAATTCTTGATTCGTCGCGGAGATGACTGGGCGCTTCTTGAAGTCATCTCCTGTGTCGAATTCTTGATTCGTCGCGGAGAAGTGGGAGCTCCCGTCGCCTTGTGGTAGTCACGTGGTGCATTTAGTATGGCAGCTCCCGTCGCCTCGTGGTTGTCACGTGGTGCCACGTGGTGCCACGTGGTTGCCACGTGGTGCACAACAATGGACGTTGTCGCGAAATCACGCCCGAGTTCGCTATGTTCGCGGTGAAATGTTTTTTTTTTTTTTGAGCGTGATAAAGACATTGTAGACAAAATTTAGAATGATTGCCGGCACCTGGGGTTGCTTTGGTCGGCGGTGCATGTAGAGTATGAAAATATTTCAGGGTGGGGGGGGGCTGAGCCCCATAAGCACCCCCCCCCCCCTGGCTACGCCCCTATGTGCAGCGGTGGCAAAGAGTAGACAACGAACATTAAGCTTTGAGTATATTGAATATTCTGCTTTCTTAAAGTACACCCATTTCACTTGGGAGCGAAATGTATCGCTTCGGACAGCCGCTTTGGTGAAGGCACTACCGTGTTTAACGGGACGTCAAAATGGGGCGTTTCCGTAGCAATTGCGAAATATTTTTTTCCCTTGTAATGCTTGCACCCAATAATTAACCTGTGCATGTAATTCAAGCGGTGGATTCAATATATGTATTAATAAACGTGACATGAGGGACGGTACAATAAATGAATGTTTAAGTACTATATAGTTATGATGGGTCTCTACAGTGTAAAAATGTTTACACCCTAAAGGGTGTTTACTTGTCACACGGGTTAAGGCCCTACCGTTAAAGCCTTACAAAAATACGTTTAATGAGTAGGATGAAATTGTTGGTGGGAACCAATGATGGCACCTTTTTGCCGAGCTTTTCTTGCAAGTACATGTTGACAGCTGTACCAGGCGACATAAAAAGTGCATTGAATAAAGTTTCATATCTATCCCTGTGAAATTTTCTTTTCGGATATTTCTGCGCGCCCAAGGCTGTCTGAATGATTACATAGTTTTCAACAACGTCTTTTGTCATCGCACGTCTGGTTGGAGCTCCGTTGTCGTCCTCTATAAATTTTTGTAAGGCCCTAACGGTAGTGGTGTTAACTGTGTGACAAGCAAACACCATTAAGGGTGTAAAGATTTTGACAGCGTATAACATGTACAGAGTCATTCACATCCCACCTTTACATGCTTTTTATGTAGCCTCCAGCACGCCGGTAAAAACAATGTCACTTTCTGGCCTTTATCGACAACTGATCGCAATTCGTGACTGAGGGGGCCGTTTTATCTGTGCTTCTGCACGCGCAAGTATATTTGTCTGTAAGTTTCATTACTGAATTCTTAATTCTTAACCAGTTTTCTTCAACGGTTCTTTCCCGAAACTACGGGAAATAAGCACCACAGTGACTTGTAGCTCAATGTTAATCGTTCGAAAATCCTCTCCGTTGTAGTTACGGATATATTTATATTGTTTAGAAGAACACGATGACATGCTGAATTGTGTGATTGAGTGGTGATTTAACATTGATAAAAAAAAGCTAGGCAGTAGATAACATGGAAACATCTAGGTAATACGAGATCGAGCATAGTTGCTGATGGCAATGCGACCCGAGTGGGCTGTTCGCCCATTTGCTTAAGTTTAATTGTAGCACACAAATCGTCAAAGACGGAACAGCGTGAAAAGCCGGTAGCACATCTATATAGAGAACTGGACCATAAAATTCCGGGAAAACTAAATTCGCTCTGAATGCGTAGTGATACATTTGGAACTCGGACAATAATATTCCTGATGCAATTGAGCAAGGCCGCTGTACCGTAAAGGTATTCCAAACTGTTTCTATTCCATTTCTGCAATCAGCCCTCCGCGATTCGTGAAATATTTTTAGGGCCACCCCAACTTCGAGTGTCTGTTACGCGGCGTCACAAAAACCGCGAAAACTTTCCACCTGATTGACTATACACAATGATTACGCATGATTAGACTGAACAAAAGAAAACTAATAATTTCCGATTCTACGCCCTTACCGTACTTAGCCTTGTGCTATTGGTCAAATGGCTACGGGCTACGCCCACTTCGCCTGTCTACCATGCGATGTCACAAAATCGCGAAAGCACACCGCATTGAAGTGACGTGTATGTATTAAAGATGCATTAATATACCGAAAAAAGCAGGGGCGCTATAACGTAAAGCTATTCGTCTTAGGCGACGTCACGAAAACCACGATAGCTCTCAATCTGACAAGACGTGTATACAATGATTATGCATGATTCGACCGAACAAAATACAAATAATAATTTGTGATTCGACTCCTTTTTGCCATTAACCATCTGCTACTGGCCAAAAGCTTTCAGGCTGCACCCAACTTTACGTGTACGTCACTCAACGTCACAAAACCGCGAAAGCTCATTGTGTCAAAGTGATGTGTCTGCGTTAAAGATGCATTATATGGCGAAAAAAACAGGTTTTGTTTTCTGAATTGCCGGAGAGTGCCCCGTTCCGAAAGGAATAAAAGATGGCTGCCGCCGATGGCTCAGACACTGGCTACTCGCACCTGCCGGAGAGCATGGGTTTATCTGCATATAATAAAACCTTTTGCGTGGCCATGTAAGGTTACCGAGCCTTCTCAGCACGTACGCGTATACGACATCGCTCTGCCAACTCTTCTTTGCTGAGGATCAGTTTAAGCGGCATTTTTAACTGTCCTTTGCACGCCGCCGCTATTTTAGACAAGCCACCTTAAGCTGAGTAAAGGAAAGCGGACCAATCACAGACGCCGGCAGCACCCTCTTCACCGGTTATCTATTTTCAGTGCGCTGGCTCGGCCTCATCGAAACCCTCTCCAGTTGAGCATGCTCCTCGCCTCTTTTCAGCCAATTAGATAAGAAAATCCGCTCCATGTACGCAACGTTATTCGTTTCGAAAGCAAACAAAAGTGACCTCCTATAAACGTGGAAAGCGTTTGATTGGGCTGTTCAGGCAACGCTGTGGGTCACCGCCCGATGCTTGCGTCGGCAGTTAAAAGCCGATCCACACGACGGACAAAGTCTGCGGGCCGATCGGTCACGTGATGCGACGTGACGGCCCGCCGCGGTCCGGTCCAGCGCAGAGCACATCCACACGGTGGACCGAGCAGACCAACCAGCTACACTCTCGGCCAGAGTGTTATCATTGTTATCATTCCAGCTCCAGTCCCACAAAGCCGGGAACTGCTCAACGAGGGATACAAAATGAAAAACCTCCTCGTCACTCCGAGAGGACACGGTGTTTAAAAATATATCTGCTGCACGCACGTGTAGGTGGAACGGCGGACATGAAACGACTGGCTTGACTGGCTTTTGCTGAGCCGAAAACTAGATTGGATTTGGCTGAAGACAGGCCGCCATTGGAATATGAACCTGGCAACGTTTAACGCTAGAACGTTATCTAGTGAGGCGAGTCTAGCAGTGCTATTGGAGGAATTAGAGGGCAGTAAATGGGATATAATAGGGCTCAGTGAAGTTAGGAGGCCAAAAGAAGCATATACAGTGCTAAAAAGCGGGCACGTCCTGTGCTACCGGGGCTTAGTGGAGAGACGAGAACTAGGAGTTGCATTCCTGAACAATAAAGATATAGCTGGTAACATACAGAAATTCTACAGCATTAACGAGAAGGTGGCAGGTTTTGTTGTGATACTTAATAAGAGGTACAAGTTGGAGGTCGTTCTACGCGCCTGCATCCAGTCATGATGACTAGCAAGTCGAAAGCGTCTATGAAGACGTGGAATCGGCGATGGGTAAAGTCAAAACAAAATACACTATACTGATGGGTGACTTCAATGCGAGGGAGGTCAAGAAGCAGGCTGGAGACAAGTCAGTGGGGGAATATGGCATAGGCTCTAGGAATAGCAGAGGAGAGTTATTAGTAGAATTTGCAGAACAGAATAATATGCGGATAATGAATACCTTTTTCCGCAAGCGGGTTAGCCGAAAGTGGACGTGGAGGAGCCCGAATGGTGAGACTAGAAATGAAATTGACTTCATACCCTGCGCGAACCCTGGCACCATACAAGATGTAGACGTGCTCGGCAAGGTGCGCTGCAGTGACCATAGGATGGTAAGAACTCGAATTAGCCTTGACTTGAGGAGGGAACGGAAGAAACTGGTACATAAGAAGCCAATCAATGAGTTAGCGGTAAGAGGGAAATTAGAGGAATTCCGGATTAACCTACAGAACAGGTATTCGGCTTTAATTGAAGCAGTGAACGACAATCTTATGGGCATCATTAAGGAGTGCGCAATAGGAGTAGGTGGTAACGCCGTTAAACAGGAAACCAGTAAGATATCGCAGCAGACGAAAGATCTGATCAAGAAACACCAATGTATGAAAGCCTCTAACCCTACAGCTAGAATAGAACTGGCAAAACTTTCTAAGTTAATCAACAAGCGTAAGACAGCGGACATAAGGAACTATAATATGGATAGAATTGAACAGGCTCTCAGGAACGGAGGAAGCCTAAAAGCAGTGAAGAAGAGACTAGGAATAGGCAAGAATCAGATGTGTGCGTTAAGAGACAAAGCCGGCAATATCGTTACTAATATGGATGAGATAGTTCAAGTGGCTGAAGAGTTTTATAGAGATTTATACAGTACCAGTAACACCCACGACGATAAGGTGAGAGAGAATCGTCTACAGGAACTTGAAATCCCACAAGTAACACCGCAAGAGGTAAAGAACGCCTTGGGAGCTATGTAAAGGGGGAAGGCAGCTGGGAAGGATCAGGTAACAGCAGATTTGTTGAAGGATGGTGGGAACACTGTCCTAGAAAGATTGGCCGCCCTATATACACAATGCCTCATGACCTCGAACGTACCGGAATCTTGGAAGAACGCCAACATAATCATAATCCATAAGAAAGGGGACGCCAAAGACTTGAAAAATTATAGACCGATCAGCTTACTGTCCGTTGCCTACAAAGTATTTACTAAGGTAATCGCAAATAGAATCAGGAAAACCTTAGACTTCTGTCAACCAAAGGACCAGGCAGGATTCCGTAAAGGCTACTCATCAATAGACCATCACACTATCAATCAGGTGATAGAGAAATGTGCGGAATATAACCAACCCTTATATATAGCCTTCATTGATTACGAAAAAGCATTTGGTTCAGTCTAAACCTCAGCAGTCATGAAGGCACTACGGAATCAGGGTGTAGATGAGCCATATGTAAAGATACTGGAAGATATCTATAGCGGTTCCACAGCCACCGTAATCCTCCACAAAGAAAGCAACAAAATCCCAATAAAGAAAGGCGTGAGACAGGGAGATACGATATCTCCAATGCTATTCACAGCATGTTTACAGGAGGTATTCAGGGACCTGGAGTGGTAAGAATTGCGGATAAAAGTTGACGGAGAATACCTTAGCAACTTGCGATTCGCTGATGATATTGCCTTGCTTAGTAACTCAGGAGACCAATTGCAATGCATGCTCACTGACCTGGAGAGGCAAAGCAGAAGGGTGGGTCTGAAAATTAATCTACAGAAAACTAAAGTAATGTTTAACAGTCGCGGAAGAGAACAGCAGTTTACGATAGGTAGCGAGGCACTGGAAGTGGTAAGGGAATACATCTACTTAGGGCAGGTAGTGACCACGGATCCGGATCATGAGACTGAAATAACCAGAAGAATAAGAATAGGCTGGGGTGCGTTTGGCAGGCATTCTCAAATCATGAACAGCAGGTTGCCACTATCCCTCAAGAGGAAATTGTATAACAGCTGTGTCTTACCAGTACTCACCTACGGGGCAGAAACCTGGAGGCTTACGAAAAGAGTTCTGCTGAAATTGAGGACGACGCAACCAGCTATGGAAAGAAGAATGATAGGTGTAACGTTAAGGGATAAGAAAAGAGCAGATTGGGTGAGGGAACAAACGCGGGTAAATGACATCTTTGTTGAAATCAAGAAAAAGAAATGGACATGGGCCGGACATGTAATGGGGAGGGAAGATAACCGATGGTCATTAAGGGTTACGGACTGGATTCCAAGGGAAGGGAAGCGTAGCAGGGGGCGGCAGAAAGTTAGGTGGGCGGATGACATTAAGACGTTTGCAGGGACAACATGGCCACAGTTAGTACATGACCGGGGTAGTTGGAGAAGTATGGGAGAGGCCTTTGCCCTGCAGTGGGCGTAACTAGGCTGATGATGACTCTGTTGCCGGACAACATTCTTTGCCTACGCCAAAATCGCTGCGGTTTGCATGCGGTCCGCCGCCAAAACTGAAGCGGGGAAAGCCTCGGCGATTTGTTGGACCGCGAGGGCCGCGGTCTTGCGCGGGCCAACGGCGGTACGCACGAGCTGGTGACGTCTTATCACGTGATGCGCGGACCGCGGTCCAAAAGAACAATTTGAAGTGCTATTCTCGACACACATGACGGCTGCACGGCCGCCATTATCTGCCATGTTGACTTTCTGATTGGTTGTGGAGAGCTCACGTGCCTTGAAATTTGTGCTAGGAAACGGAAGCTTTGCGAAATGTCATTTTGCGTTTTCGTCAAGATGACGAAACGTGACGTGGAGCTGCAAATTTTATGGACTAATACATTCTTTTGGTACTTGGCAGATATATTGTGATGTTAGCGCTTCAAAAAGAATGTGAGCGGTAGCGTGCAGAAGCCAGTGCAATGCATCTGCAATTGCGCGAACATGTGGTGGCGATCCAAGATGTGCGCCATGCCAGCTTGCTGATTGGCTGAAGGAATCTCTCGTGAGGAGCGTCACAGGAAGGGCTGTTTCGTAAACGTCATTTTGACGATGCGTGACGTTGCGCTGGGCCGCCATTGCTGAGATTTTCCGCCGTAATTTTTGGTGCGACGAGCCGCTCGAATTATGCTAATGAGCAGCCATATGCAATGACAGCCGAGAGGAATGCGTACCGCCATATTTTCCCCGTCGTTTGGCGCCACGAAAATCTTTTGTTCATAACGCGTGCTCATAGTATTTGCATCGCTTTCGGGTGGTGTGTGCATTTGTGTTTGGGCCATCATTTTTTAATAGCGTCCTCGATCACCTTGCCCTGGGGTTGCCCCGAAACCAGAATGGTGCGCCTTGCACCGCGGTGGTGGCGCACTGCGGAGGGTCAACATCGAGGACAAAACTGCACCCCGTGCAGGGTGCTCGCATGCAATGCCCCTGGCGCGCAAAACATGCGAACACGCGCGCGCGAACATTTTATTGTTTGCAGGTGCTGAGCATCCGCGGCAAGCGCTTGAACCTTGTCAAACTGCGTGCTCCGACATACCTGGTTGCAAGCAAACACCAATGGATTTTATCATTAATCCTGACGACCCGTTCAACGAACCCGTCCACTTTCGGCCGCTCTTCACCACATTGTTTTTGAACGAGGTCGATCAGCATGTCGTCTTCGCTGTCAGACGAACTTGAAAAAAGCTCATCGATTGCGGCAACTAGCAGCGCTTCCTTTCTCATTGCCGACATCTCCACTAGCTAACTCCGTCAACTCCGTTGCAACTGCAGCTATCGGGCCAGAGCGTCCGCGGTTCTGCAGTCGGCAGTGCGCGCGCGCGTCCCGCATTGCTTGCTGGGATTGCACCCCGGCGCACCGCCGATTTTCTCGGTGCGAGACGGGGCAACGGAAAACCGCTCCAACAGGGTGCGCTTCCGGTGATCGAGGATGGTCGGTGCGCACCGGTGCGGTTGATCGAGGATGAAAGTGCGCACCAAGGCGCCCCGGTGCGCACCGGTGCTGGTGATCGAGGACGCTATAAAAGAACGCGTTTACAGTGGCCTGTAACGCGTTTATACGAAATAATATTGGTTGAACATAGCAAACTTTCGGCACTGTTGTCCACTTTTCACTGCTGCATTTGTATTGTAATCAAGATTAATGCATTTTCGCACAATCAAAAGTTATGACAATGGCCTCTTTCTAATTTATAAGAAGAAATGTACGCAAGGCAGCGCCTTGAAGTTTCCTCCCGCGGTGCGAGTAACCAGCGAAATGAACAAGAGATGGCAGCGCCGGCGCTTGCGTTGCGCTAGTGGATATCTCTGGCGCGCGCAACGCTATCGGTGATATTCGGCCGTTTCTCAGCCAGCCGAGTCGGGCGGAGTCACTTGCGTTTCATGAGATAGCGATAACGTGGCCTAGAACGTGCGCACATCACCACTGGTAGGTCGCGTATGTTGTCTCAAGCAAGAAAACAAGCGCGTTGGCGCCAACATGCGATGAGTCATTCCATTTTCCGGGGACACGCATCCTAGCTATTGAAGCAGACGACGGCTTGTACGCAGCAGATGGCGGAAGCAAGAAGCGTTTTCGACGGAATAATCATACGCTTTGAGATAGCTGCTTTATTTTCACTGCGGAGGAAAACTTTTGCTGTACTGATAACGCTACATTCAGTGCCTTCATTTCAGTTTCTTAGGCGAAACGTCAAGTTGGCGTCACGTTACGTAAGCAAAACTGTTTGTGTTTGTTTGCGTCGCGCCTACGCCACGCACCGAAGAAAATGGCGGAATGTCCAGCAGAATAGCGCCCTTGGTCCGTCGTGCGGATCGGTCTTTACGGAAATTTGACGTCAGGAGATTGGAATAAAAACATATTCGAATAGTTTTACGTTACAGGGCCCCAGATTTTTTTTTTTTTTTTAGGAATTGCAGAAGGCAGCACTGTTCCGAAAAGAATAGTAGATGGTTGTCCGCTGATCTTTTGCCCTGGCTACTCAGAGCGGCTTGGGAGAATAGATTTATTTGCGTATAATACAAATACTTGCGTGGCAGTATAACATTGTCTAACGCTTTCGGAACGATTACGGCATTGCTACGCCGACTCTTTTTCGCTGAGGATCTGTCTTAACGGCATTTTGAACGTTCCGTTGCACGCCGCCGCGATTTTCGACCAGCTACTGCAAGCTAAGCAATGGGAAGCGGTCCAATCGCAGACGACGGCACAACTCTGCTCACTCGGTTGTCTACTTTCCTTGCGTTATGCCGGCTCAACCGAGCACCTCTCCACTTTTGTGTGGTATTCGCCTGTCGTCAGCCAATTAGATAAGAAAAACATGCCAAGTTATATAATGTTATTCGTTTTGAAAGCAAACGAAGGTTAGCTCCTATAAATAACGAATGCGTTTGGTCTAGCTGTTCAAACAACGTTGCGAATCGCTGCGCAGTGCTTACGTCGGCAGGTACGTTAATTTGACGCCAGGACATTAGCATAAAAAGAGATTGCAATAGTTTTACGTTATAGGGCCCCACTCATGGTGAAAAGTAGATGTATTTCGCGGTCGCTAAATAGCTCATCATTCAGGTACGGCCATACGTGATTCCACAGCGCTTCTGTGATGAGTCGAAATTCTGACTTTTTGACGCTGTTATCTCTGTTGGGTATTCTTTTGAGCACATTTAATTATATGTGGTTGCGTTCAGTGCATATCCACATGTCCTCTTTCATTGTGTCCTTAGTAAAGTACAAGAATGCGTGTGCACTCTGCTACGTTTTCTTACTTGGAATACAGACACACACACAAAAAAACCCTACAAAGCTTATTCGAATTACGTCGCTACAGAATAATGTTCTGCCCAGGCGATAAATGACATTTGCTTAAGAAACAAAGGCAATCCATTGATAAATACACTAATCACAAATACTAACTTCTTCGCGACATACTTTACAGTGATTGTTAATAATGAAAAGCTGAAGAAAATTGTCATAAAAGTCTATGGCCGCGTTCTTACATTGCGAAATGGCCGTGCAGCTAAAAATAACTGATGCCAATTGCTTCGCTTAATTTACCTGGTTGCTTACGTGGAACTATAAAGTGCGGCTCGCTGTGCAACCTCCCCCCGCCCCCCCCCCCCTGCGGTGTCGATTGAGGCTTCGCCTGATAAAGCGGTCCGCGCCCCTTCAGTCGCGAGCGTACGCCAATCGCAATTAGATCGTGGGAGAGCATGCTTACGTCCCCTTTCTGCGTCACCGCTAGCCACGCTTTGCAGTGACGCGTGCGTAATCAGCTGTCTGTCCGACGCGTGCGTAATCAGCTGGCGTAGGGCCCAACTCCGACGCGGCCTATTCAAATACATGTAAAACGCAAAAACGTTTTGCTGAGATAACCCTTGGGCCGATTTTAATGAAATTTGTTGCATTTGAGAGAGAAAGTTAAATTCTAGTGACTGTTGGAAGCAGAAATTCGATTCAGGCCCTGAATTTCGTTAGAACGTTTTCAAAAATTCGAAAGCTTGAAAAAAAAAAATAGAAGCACGAAGTTTAGAGATTCATAGCTCTGCATCAAGAACAGATATCGCGGTTCTGTAAACGGCATCCATTAGATCTTTCAAAGCGGACAAATTCGATTAGTCATTTTATATCTTACGTGAATTTGTTACGTTCTTTGCAAGGGCGCTGCAAAAGCTGTATTTGCATATTACTAAATTTTTTGAAATTCATGTGCAACATATTAATTTTGTCCGCTTTTGATCTGCTATTAGATTCAATTCACAGAATTGTATTATCATTTTTGTTGCTGAGTTACAGAGTTGTAAACTTGATAGCTTTGTTTTCTGAATATATTCGATTTCTGTGAATTTTTAATAAAAAATTGACGGCATAAACCGAAAATTTGAAATCAGCACTCTCTAGATATTAAGTTTTTCTTTTAAATGCAACAAACCTCGTCAAATTTGGTGCAGTGGTTGCCGAGAAAAATTAGTTTTCCTTTTACATGATTTTAGATAAGAGCACCCGAGCTAAAGCTTTCTCTTAAATGGGATAGAATAGGGCTCAGTGAGATTAGGAAGACAAATGAAGCATATACAGTGCTAAAAAGCGGGCGCGTCCTGTGCTACCGGGGCTTAGTGGAGAGACGAGAACTAGGAGTTGCATTCTTGATCAATAAATATATAGCTGGTAACATACAGGAATTCTACAGCATTAACGAGAAGGTGGCAGGTCTTGTTGTGAAACTTAATAATTGGTACAAGTTGAAGGTCGTTCTACGCGCCTGCATCCAGTCATGATGACTAGCAAGTCGAAAGCGTCTATGAAAACGTGGAATCGGCGATGGGTAAAGTCAAAACAAAATACACTATACTGATGGGTGACTTCAATGTCACCCATCACCCATCAATGTCACCCAGTGGAAAAATGTAGCATAGGATCTAGGAATAGCAGGGGAGAGTTATTAGTAGACTTTGCAGAACGGAATAACTTGCGGATAATGAATACCTTCTTCCGCAAGCGGGGTAGTCGAAAGTGGACGTGGAGGAGCCCGAATGACGAGACAAGAAATGAAATAGACGTCCTACTCTGCGCTAAACCTGACATCATACAAGGTGTGGACGTGCTCGGTAAGGTGCGCTGCAGTGACCATAGGATGGTAAGAACTTGAATTAGCCTAGACTTGAGGAGAGAACGAAAGAAACTGGTACATAAGCAGCCGATCAATGAGTTAGCGATAAGAGGGAAAATAGAGGAATTCTGGATCAAGCTACAGAACAGGTATTCGGCTTTAACTCAGGAAGAGGACCTTAGTAAAGCAATGAAGGGGGCTAGTTGGTGAACGTTCATGGTTATATTGCGCTCAGTTTTACAAACACGATATTAAAGAAGGACAGGACGTGGACGGACGTAGCGCAAACTACCAACTGACGGCAGTTGACAACTACCAACTGACAGTTGGTATTTTGCGCTACGTCCGTCCACGTCCTGTCCTTTAATATCGTGTTTGTAAAACTGAGCTCAACATAACCATGAAGGACCTTAGTGTTGAAGCAATGAACGACAATCTTATGGGCATTATTAAGGAGTGTGCAATACAAGTCGGTGATAACTCCGTTAGACAGGATACCAGTAAGCTATCGCAGGAGACGAAATATGTGATCAAGAAACGCCAATGTATGAAAGCCTCTAACCCTACAGCTAGAATAGAACTGGCAGAGCTTTCCAATTTAATCAACAAGCGTAAGACAGCTGACATAAGGAAGTATATTATGGATAGAATTGAACATGCTCTCAGGAACGGAGGAAGCCTAAAAGCAGTGAAGAAGAGACTAGGAATAGGCAAGAATCAGATGTACGCGTTAAGAGACAAAGCCGGCAATATCATTACTAATATGGATGAGATCATTCAAGTGGCTGAGGAGTTCTATAGAGATTTATACAGCACCAGTGGCACCCACGACGATAATGGAAGAGAGAATATTCTAGAGTAATTTGACATCCTATAAGTAACGCCGGAAGAAGTAAAGAAAGCCTTGGGAGCTATGCAAAGGGGGAAGTCAGCTGGGCAGTATCAGGTAACAGCAGATTTGTTGAAGGATGGTGGGCAGATTGTTCTCGAAAAACTGGCCACCCTGTATACGCAATGCCTCATGACCTCGAGCGTACTGGAATCTTGGAAGAACGCCTACATAACCCTAATCCTTAAGAAAGGAGACGCCAAAGACTTGAAAAATTATAGACCGATCAGCTTACTGTTCGTTGCCTACAAAGTATTTACTAAGGTAATCGCAAATAGAATCAGAAACGCCTTAGACTTCAGTCAGCCAAAGGACCAGGCAGGATTTCGTAAAGGCTACTCAACAGTAGACCATGTTCATACTATCAATCATGTGATAGAGAAATGTGCGGAATATAACTAACCCTTATATATAGTCCTCATTCATTACGAGAAAGCGTTTGATTCAGTCGAAACCTCAGCAGTCATGGAGGCATTGCGTAATCAGGGTGTAGACGAGCCGTATGTAAAAATACTGAAAGATATCTATAGCGGCTCCACAGCCACCGTAGTCCTCCATAAAGAAAGCAACAAAATCCCTATAAAGAAAGGCGTCAGGCAGGGAGATACGATCTCTCCGATGCTATTCACAGCGTGTTTACAGGAGGTATTCAGAGACCTGGATTGGGAAGAATTGGGGATAAGAGTTAATCGAGAATACCTTAGTAACTTGTGATTCGCTGATGATTTTGCCGTGCTTAGTAACTCAGGGGACCAATTTCAATGCATGCTCACTGACCTGGACAGGCAAAGCAGAAAGGCAGGTCTAAAAATTAATCTGCAGAAAACTAAAGTAATGTTTAACAGTCTCGGAAGAGAACAGCAGTTTACGATAGGTATCGAGGCACTGGAAGTGGTAAGGGAATACATGTACTTAAGGCAGGTAGTGACAGCGGATCCGGATCATGAGACTGAAATAATCAGAAGACTATGAATGGGGCTGGGGTGCGTTCGGCAGGCATTCTCAGATCATGAACAGCAGGTTGCCATTATCCCTCAAGAGAAAAGTGTGTGACAGCTGTTTCTTACCAGTACTCACCTACGGCGCAGAAACCTGGAGGCTTACGAAAAGGGTTTTGCTTAAACTGAGGACGACGCAACGAGCTATGAAAAGAAGAATGATGGGTGTAACATTAAGGGGGGGATAAGAAGAGAGCAGATTGGATGAGGGAACAAACACGAGTTAATGACGTCTTAGTTGAAATCAAGAAAAAAAATGTGCATGGGCAGGGCATGTAATGAGGAGGAAAGATAACCGATGGTTATGAAGAGTTACGGACTGGATTTCAAGAGAAAGGACGCGTAGCAGGGGGCGGCAGAAAGTTAGGTTGACGGATGAGATTAAGAAGTTTGCAGGGACAACATGGCCACAATTAGCACATGACGGGGGTAGTTGGAGAAGTATGGGAGAGACCTTTGCCCTGCCTTGGGCGTAGCCAGGCTGATGTTGATGTTGATGATGATGATGATGATGATGATGATGAAGTGTCATATTTAAAACCATAGATTATGTTTCTGACAAACTTGAGTTGAACATGAATCTAAAATTACTAGGAGAATGGTGTGCTAAGTGGTATGTGAGTATTAATTTAGAAAAAAGAACACTACAAGTCTGCCTTACTAATAAAAAAAAACAATCTGGCGTTTTCCTATGACATAAATAGTAACACGGTCAAACAAGTAGAGGAATATAAGAATTTACGAATTGCGATTACGTCTAGACTTAAATGGGCCGCGCACATTGATAACGTATGCTCTTCAGCTCGTCGACAATTAGGCTTCCTTAAACACAAATTAAGAAGATCATCAAACCAACTAAGAAGCAAGGCGTACAAAGACATAGTAAGACCTGTAGAGTACGCAAGTATTCTGTGGGACCCATACATAACGGCAGATATAATATATAGAAAAAATTCAAAGATTAGCGGCTTGTGTTATATATAACCGCTATAAACGCCGGGACTCTCTGTCTGCTATGTTGCAGGAAGCAAAGCTGGAATGCTTAAAAGAACGCAGAAGAATTGGTAAAATTAAGTTTCTTAACAGCTTATATTTTTCGAAACTAGGCACTGATCCCCAAAAATACATAACTAAGTAATCATTTCAAAAATCTCGTCATAGGCATCAACACTTTATTGAACCTAATTTTGCTCGTGCAAATGTTTATAAGCATTCATTTTTACCCAATACAATCGCAGATTGGAATGCACTGCCACAGGATTCTCTCCTCCTTACCCCTGATGAGTGACTTGGACCGCCAGAACGCAGTGTCTGTGATGTGCTATGTTGTTAACGTTGCGCATTGCTTCTCTTTTATGGCTTTTTCTTACGCGTGCAATATCTCGTTCAGTTTTCTATAAGCGTGCATCGTAATTTTTAGTGTCTTTTTGTAAATACGTGTGCTTTCTTTTTCAAGGTCGCATATTTTTGTAATTCATGTATTCTGCCTCTCCTGCTTGGGCCGCATTCTGTCCGCAGTATGTGATAAATAAAAATAAAATAAGTCATCGTCGACATTTTGCACTCTTGCTCTAACAAGCACAAGCTCACTGCCTCCTACCATCCTCAGGCCTATGGCCTGACTGAGCGACTGAACCGGAGTCTATTAAAGTTGTTTAATAGACTCAGGATTAATGCAACTAAAACGAAGGCGATCATATTCTGTGCAAACAACAAAAAGGTTTCCTCGTCCCATCAGCTTAGTGATGAACACCAGCCTGTTGCCATTGTCAGTGACCACAAAACTCTAGGAATATATTTTTCTTCAACTTTGAAATGGGATACTCACATCGCATTTCTTTGTCGAAAGTTATCGGCAGTTACAGGGGTACTATCGCGCTGTCGTAGTATTCTTCCACTACAAGCAAAGCTTCAAATTTACTACGCTCTGTTTTACTCACACATAAACTACTGCAACCTGGTTTGGGCTACCACAACAAAAACTAATATAAATAAGATTGTCACCATACTAAAAAGAATTATACGGCAAATTTCAAATCTTGAACGCACAGATACCACGAAAGAAGCATTTCTAGAGCATAATTTACTTCGCGCGGATAAAATGTATGAATTTCGGTTATTGCAGTTGTTTAATTTTTCATCAACTAAAATCGTTAATTACCTCTCTTCTCTGGCATCGTTACAACGTTACTCGTCGACTGTTAAAACGCGCTGCACTGATATGTGGGCGATACCACACTTTCGTACGAATTACAAACTTCAGTCACTTGCTCACAATGTTCCCCTAATACTTAACAAGCACCAAAATACTGCTGGATATAGTAGAAGGCAGCTTCGAACATATGTTGTGCAATTGTAACTAAATAAAAGATCCAGCGTATTGTGAGTGACCATTTGGTTTGATATCGTGTTTCTGGCCTATTATGTATTGTTATGTACCGAGTGTTTGCGATTGCTTATGTATCGTGTTGTAAGACATATTGTTTTTTTTTTCATTATGTGTTTTCATGCCTACTGATTGCGTACAGTGCATTTTGAAATTGTTATTTGAGAATGAACTTCAACTTTGTGTCTTTTCGTTACCTGTTCTCAACTTTGTTTCTTTCTTTCAATACTTAATTTGCTGTTCTTTGGCGTATCTTGCAAAACTGATTTCTTAAACTGAAATCGTGTTTGATTCCATTGCTTGCGATTATACCTGTTTTTTTTTTTATGTGACTTGTCCGCTATGCCTTGCAACGGCTTCCTGCGCCTTTTGTCAAGCTGCTCTAGCAGCTTTTAGCCAGGAAGCCGTCCAGATGCTTCTGGGAAATAAAATTGAATTGAATTGAATTGAAAAAATCACCAACAGGCTAAGTACGTCATGTCAGACCACCGCGACTGGGACATTAAGCAGCGCTACGTCACGTTCGCTTACAATTCTTCACGCCACGAAGCAGCCGGTTATTCGATCGTGGCCCTTCATTGCCCTTGGACCGCTTCACTTCCCTCTGCTAGTTCCTCGAGGAGCGAGTGTGCCTGCGACGCCACTGCCCACGCCGATCACGCGAGGCAGCTAGCCCGTACTAGTCTGTCGGCATCAAAAAAAAAAAAAAAAAAGAAAAAGAAATCGAAAGCGCGTTTACAAGCAGCGACACCATGACACATTTTTACCAGGTTCCCTTGTGCTACTTTGGTCCCCTTCTCGTCCAGTGGGGCTCTCGGTAAAACTCTTTCCTTGCTATAAGGGCCCTTACAGCGTCCTGTGTCAAGTAACCGATGTCCCCTATGAGATAGTCCCCGTCAGCTCTACCATGTCATCTGGTCTAAGCTCACCTGATGTTCAGTTCACAAGACTAAAACCTTACTGCGCTCGTCCTGATGATCATGTTTGACGCACTATAGGACGATGCTTTTTCTGCCGGCGCTGATGGTGCTTTTTCTGCGGTGCTGACATGACGCACAAGAGGCAATGTATTTGGCCACCGTTGTGGATAGGCCAGGCCAGAAGCAGCAGGTCTTTATGTGGTCGTAAGTCTTGTGGAAGCCTGAGTGGCCAGCCGACACGTCGTCGTGAAGTGCCTCTAATACCCGCAGGCGAAGGCAGCGAGGTAGAACTGGGAACCACCGGTGACCTGTTGGGTGGTAAACGTAGCGGTGTAGCATGCAACCTTGAAGGCGGAATTGTCGAAGTTGGCGTCGCAAGCGGCTGTTGGCTGGTTCGGCGAACCCACTAAGGCGATCCATGAGAGTTCGACAGTAGGAGTCGGCCCGCTGAAGCGAGACGAAATCAGACTGTGATGAAAGCGTAACTTGGTCCAGGGGCGTTATCGAGAGCTGGTGTGAGGCAGGCGTAGCATCGGAACGACTTGGTGGGGAAGACGACGGCGCGTTACCGAGAGAGAGCGAGAGTGGGCAGCGATACAATGCGTCTGCATCATGATAATTTTTTCTATAGTAGTCATATTTCTGCAAGCGGAGTATACAGCGTCCTAAGCGTCCTGACATGTTTTTCATTGATGACAGCCAAGACAGAGCATGATGGTCGGTGACGATGGTGAAGTGGCGGCCGTAAAGGTAGGGGCGAAATTTCTGAATCGACCAAACGATAGCCAGGTACTCTTGCTCTGTAATGGTATAGTTCCGCTCAGCTGGAGAAAGTGTTCGGCTGGTATGCTATGACTTGCTCTTTAGAGGCTGCATTATGTTGCAGAAGTACTGCGCCAATACCTTGTGCGCTTGCGTCAGTTGGGGTATGGTGGGGGCTCGATTATCGAAGTGGCGAAGCACTGGTCTGGAAGTAAGATGTCGCTTAAGAGCTTGAAAAGCCGACTCGCAGTCGCTAGTCCATGTGAAAGAGGCACCGGTAACCGGTAACTTGTGTAGAGGAGCTGCTATTGCTGCGAAGTTATGTATAAATCGACGAAAATATGACGCCACGCCGAGGAAACTAGGTAGATCTTTCTGTTGCTGGGGGCGAGGAAGCTGGATAACGGCACTAATCTTTTCGGGGTCTGGCTGGATGCCATATTTTGAGATGACGTGACCCAATACTTTTATAGTCTTGCTTGCAAATTTGCATTTTTTGTATTGATCTGGAGGCCAGCATTTGCAAGGCACTTGAGAACTTCGTCAGTGGCGATCGCACTCGCCCACGCGGAGCGTTCGCAAAGGGACTCGGTCGTGGTCACGGACTCCCAGGAGACATGTCGCATGTTTCTCAAGGGGGCACGTGACTGCGGCTAGCCTCGCGATAATTCCCAAATCCTTCAACCACCATCATCGCCTACTCTGGTGCCCGGGCCACGCGGGGGTACAGGGGAACAAAAAGGCTAACGCGTTAGCTCGAGGGTTCACTAACCGAGCGACGGCGTCCTCTTCTAACCCCAACCACCCGCACTATCCCTCACAAAATTCCACCAATTTAAATGCCAAAGACATCCTTGCTCATCAGCGTGGAGTCCGCAGAAAATACCCGCCGCCCCACCCACAATTAACGGGGAAGAGGCCGCCGATTGGCGTAAAATACAGACCGGGGTGTTCCCCCATTTAAAATTGCTAAACGCCATGTATCCCACTCGTTATAGGGCCAACTGTCCTTGGTGCGGTGGCATACCTACCCTAATACACATAGACTGGGAGTGCACTAAGCACCCTCATAGGCCAAATACCAGTAGGACAATGGAGCAGTGGGAGGCACAGCTCGCCCGCTCCGACCTGGCAGGACAAAAGTCTTTAATTAGCCAGGTCAGGCAGGCGGCAGAGGCCAGTGGGGCCCTGAACTGAGAGGCTCCGACCACCCCTCCTTCAAATCTTTACAATTGCAATAAAGTTTCTCTCTCTCTCTCGTCTAATTGATGAAGATGTTGGCTGAAGTCAGACGAAAAGATGACAATATCGTCCAGATAACAGAGGCATGTCTTCCATTTTAAACCACAAAGTACGTTGTCTATCATGCGCTGAAATGTGACAGGAGCGTTACAAAGGCCAAAAGGCATCACGTTAAATTCATAAAGTCCGTCTGGTGTAGCGAATGCAGTCTTTTCTTTGTCAGTCTCGTTCATCAGAATTTGCCAATAGCCTGATCGAAGATCAAGGCTGGAGAAATACTCCGCCCCTTGTAGTGTGTCCAAAGCGTCGTCAATTCGAGGTATTGGATATACGTCCTTGTGTGTGATCTTATTGAGCGCTCGATAATCGACGCAAAAGCGAACGGAGCTATCTTTTTTCTTTACCAGGACCACGGGAGAAGCCCACGGGCTAGATGAAGGTCGTATTATCTTCCGCGCAAGCATGTCAGCAACCTGTTGTTCAATGACCTCTCTTTCGGACAGCGATACACGATAGGGGCGTCGTCGTATTATAGCGGAACCATCGGTTTCGATGCGGTGTGTAGCGCAGGAGTTTGGCTCAACGCAGGGGAACAGCTATCGAAACAGGCTTTGTGCTTTGCCAAGACCACCATTAAGGCTTCGGACTGCGCGGCTGTTAGGTCAGAACCAAGAACGGCTGGAGGAGGGAAAGAATCATCCAAACCTGAAGTTGGTGCTGGCGATGAAGACGGGCAAAGCGTGACTATAGAGATAGGTTGAGTGTCAGCGAGTGTTGCCACAGTCATCCCTTTGGGCAGCATTACTGGATCTGGGGTCGTGTTGCAAGCAGACAGAAGGGCACGGCCACGTGAAAACCGGACAAGACAGGTGGCAATGAGAATTCCGCGAGAAGTACAGCAGGAAAAAGGGGCGACTAGGGCGTCTCTGTCTGCGATCTGACTGGATGTTACGGCTACAACGTCTTCGTGACCAGGACGCAGGACGTAGTCTGCAGCGATGGCCAAATTCACGCATGAGAGTGAAGAGTACGTAACAGGTGCAAGCGCTGTATCCATGATATGGACAACTTTCTCTCTACATGAAATGATGGCTGAAGCAGAATGTAGGAAGTCCCAACCCAGTATAAGTTCATGGATACATGTTGGAAGGATGAGAAACTCAATATGGTGGCGTATGCCGTCGATGAGAACACGAGCAGTACACTGTCTGTCGGGGTGAATGAATGCATTATTAGCACCACGCAAAATAGGTCCAAGATAAGGCGTTTTTACTTTGCGGAGCCGGGAACACAGATCACTGCGAAGAACAGAAACGGCGGCACCGGTATCGATGAGAGCTAACGCGGGATAACCTTCGACAGTTACAGAAAGCATGTTGGCCGGGCGAACAGGAGGAAATTTTGAAGACCGATAAGAAGCAGTTTCCCCTCCAAAAACTGCAAGTTAGTTTTCCGAGTGCTGGTCGACAAGATGGGAAGTGGGGCGAAGCGGTGATGTAGAGCGCCGTTGAGGCGACGGAAAACGACGTCTCGCGGAACGGGAACAATCAGGCAGATTGGGAGCAGCTGGAGGAGACGGAGAATGCTGTTGAGGGAACGAGTACGATTCGGTATAGTAGGCGTCTGACCGGCGAGTGCGGTCTCTCTCGTGCTCAGCATAGCCTCGTCTTTCATCCTGCTGACGACGGCAGCAGAAGCGAGATATATGGCCGCGTATACCACAGTAAAAACAAACCGGACGAGGTGGACGCCACTGAGGGTACGATGGCGCAGCAAGTGCTCTGGTTCCCATCGAAGCCAAATGGTCATAGGAAACGTCAGTAGGCACGGAGGTCACGGTAGGGGTGGGTAGCGAAGCAACGTCCGCGTAGGTAGGTGTGGGGCGCGCTACCAAAGCAAGATGCGTCGTGGGTGTAGTCATCGCTGTCAACTCTTGCTTTACGACCTCGCGCAAGTAGAAGGTGGGGGTTGGGGCGCAGGCAGCAGGTGGACGCCTTAGGTCTTGTATTTGAAGTTCTTCGCGGATGATGGTGCGGATAAGAGCACGCAGATCTGGAGAATGGGGAACCTGAGGATCGCTGCTGTCATGTGGATGACGAATAGACTGCAGCTCGTCTAGGCGTTGACACGTTGAAGTGATGTCTTGGACAGAAGTCGGATTTTGCACGATTAAGGCGTTTAACGCGATAGACCCGATGCCTTTTATGTGGCGAACGCGTTCGGCTTCCGTCATGCTAGGATTCGCACGGCGGCACAGAGCCAAGACATCCTCTATGTATGAGGTGTAAGACTCTTGTGGAAGTTGGCGGCGCGTTCCCAGCTTCTGTTTGGCGACTTCTGCACGGCCAGACGAGGAAGCGAAGATTTGCCGCAGCTTGGAGGTAAACGTAGACCAATCCGCGATGTCGGATTCGTGGCTGAAATTCCACGTCTTTGCAACACCGGTCAAGTAGAAGGGGACGTGCCTCAATTTCTGGGTGTCGTTCCACTTATTGTAAGAACTCACGTGGTCGTAGTGGTCAATCCAATCGTCGACGTCATCATCGCGGAGTCCCGCAAAGACAGGGGGATCGCGCTGAGGGCTTGTCACAGTCCAAGAAGGCGCCGCAGGCGGGTTCGTCTGTGTGGTAGGGTTGGAGGCGCCGGAACGGCCGGGGTTGGAAGTGTCCATTGTTGTAGGGGTAGCTGGGCGCAGGCGGCGACCGGAACGGAGCTCCAGGGAGGACGGGAACGCGAGTGGACGTCGGGGTCTTGACGTACCTCCACCACTTTATAATACCGAGACCGATCAAGTTGTCCAGCGCTGTTTATTCCAAAAAAGGCAACGCCCCAGCTCACGCGCGATGAAGTAGAAGAACAGGGAAGATGATGATGGCAATGTACAAATGAAAACGACGAAGTACGTTAATAGTGCTTACAATACGTCTTGATATGTGACTTATGCAACGTAACAATAACACAACAGCCATATACTGGTGGCAAAGTAATGCTCTATCGCTCTTCTGCGCACTACCTCTATCTCACTCTGAGAGCCCTGTACTTAAAAAAAAAACAAAAACAAAATCTCAGCGTCCCTAAAGGATGTAGGTATATAAAAGTGCTAGGGCCGGCCAACCACTGGCCCAGTGTTAAAAGACTTCTATGGTGGAAAAGTGCTGGTATTTACCTTCTGATCATCATACCTTGCTGGTGAAGCAGCGCACTGACACGGACACAGAGAAGACGCACAAGACGACACAGCAGCAACTGTCGTCTTGTGTGTCTTCTCTGTGTCCGTGTCAGTGCGCTGCTTCACCAGCAAGGTATGATGATCAATCACCAACTAGCCCAACTTTCCACATTACGTACCTTCTGGATGACGTGGCAGTGTACTAGCGCCTTCTTCTGCTCGTTCCACGCCTTGGCCTCGAAGGCCGTGAAGCCGTAGTTTCCGCTGCCTCCGCACGTGGTATGGATGGCCCTGAGCTGGATGGTGTCCTTGCCCGCAGCCTTGAGCACTTGGTCCATGTCACGGCGCGACTCGAGCATCCGGAAGGCACTCGAAGAGAGCACTGTCAGCACCAGCTGGTCGCCGCAGTCCTGCATTCTGCGGCGCACCTCTCCGATGGGCAGCTGGGACACGTCCTGCCCATTGACAGCCACAATGATGTCACCTTCCAGGACGTGTGACACTTGGGCCGGGCTGCCGCTCTTCACTTTCTGCGTGGGAACGATGCCGCCGAGGTGTCGATCGAATAGATTGAGTGAGTGAACACGTAATTGCGACCCGTACTTCAGAATAAAGCCAACCTACGTATCTGTATAATGAAGTTTGCACACCTTTCAACCGTCTGAGGGACCTGTTTTACCAATGCCCGAAATCGACCAAACATATTGCAAGCGCTGCACTGCGTTCGGCGCAATTTCTTTTCTACATCGAAGCACTTGCCTACTCTGTTTTGTCCGACGCATATTCCAGTATGCCACGCCTTCTCTGCCCGATGTGCTTCGCACCACGTGGACACTTCTCAGAAGACTACTCTCTTAGTGGCAGGCAAACCTTATAAGGATGTTTCTTGATTTTTTTCTCAAACACCAATTGCCATCCCCACAATTAAGCTCAAGCCCTTTCTTCCCCGTGGGCATCGCGTACACGACTTGCTGAGAACCTCATGGAGAAGAGCGCCCTATACTATTTTTTTATTATTTCACCCAGCAATCTTATCTTTTTAAAAACGACGAGACGAGCACTTACCTCGACCATGTAGAACCTCCTGTTGTTCTCCCCATCCACCTCGATAATGTTGACGCCAAAGCTCCAGTACTTGCCGAGACTCTTTGTTCGGAACAAAAGGACGTCCATCCTCTCCTTTGCTGTGATGGACTTGTCTGCGGACACGCCGGCTGAAAGAATAGTTGAAAGCCACACGTCTATAGTTGACTGCACTCATCAGTTAGAAGAATGCGGCAAGCAAATTAATATATATCTGTACTAATTAATCGATAATCAGTGAATTCGTTTTTTTTTTTGTTCTTCACAAAAGTGACACATTGTGAAAAGAGCTAAGGAGAAAAAGCCATTACTTGCTGGCGCGTGGTAACTCTTGGCCACGTTTTCGGCACGCACACCAAGGAAGCAACATTCTCGAGAACAAACGCAATGAGCGAGACAGCTCGTTGGCGCGAGAGGAAATGCCCGCAGAAACGTGAGTAGAAAATGTACAAAACTGGCTGACGTGAGTATAAGATGCATACACTTCATAGGACACACAGCGATTCATTGCTATTCACAAGAATTAAGAACAAACAGCTACTAGTTTCATTTTTCTAACAATTGACAAGTGAGTAAGTCCGGGAGGCTTTTCCGCAAGAAAATAGCTGCATGCGAAGGAAGTGCCAGGTGTTGAGAAATTAGGTAGGCAATGAAAGGTGTCTCCGTGCACTTCGAGGTATCGCAAGTGAGTGAAATGCTGTTTCACAGAGCCAGAGCCACTGGATGAAAACAAGCAAGCGATGAGTGCGTAATGAGGCCAAGCTGCCAGGGCTCAGTTAAGAGTTTATAAGAATTTTGTTTTTCATTCCGTAGAACTCACCTTTTTCACGTTACAATTAATCTATGTAGCTGGAAAATAATTTTGCATCTGGTTGGCCGATGCGACGACGTAACAATGTTAGTTTTTATTTCACTTCGCTTTTTCGCTTTGTCAGTGAGGCCATGATGTGAAGCATGCGAAGCCGGCAGCACTATAGCAATCACATATTTAGCTGAATCCGGGACTGTCATGTCTGATGTGTGTCACAAAGAAAGCGCCGTATCATTATGTATGCCCTCCCGGTATATATATATATATATATATATATATATATATATATATATATATATATATATATATATATATATTGACACGTGTACTTATATTTAACGGGCGACCACATTCGCCGGCTAACAAATGTTATCGCACAGCGCTGGACGCGTCTGCATGTATCCGAAGTTTCTGGAAAGTTATCGATGCTTCTATCCGCTGTTTGTTGTCGCCGAACCTTGTGTTATCTGATTTCATCGCGTGACTCGAATGTTGTAGAACTTTGTGGAAGGCATGCGGGTCCCAGCGATTAGTCTGGAACATTCGATGGCTGCTGTATAAAAACCGACGCACTTGACCCACTGAGCAGATTTTCGACGATCGCCGACTGTGTTCACCGCTGTCGTTGTGCTTTAAGTGTAGCCTGTTTTGTGGGCACAGGTTCGCCCAATAAAAGCTAGTTTTGTCTTTCACAGTACTGCTACTGTGTTCTTTGGCGTCACTACCACGTGACAATATATATATATATATATATATATATATATATATATATATAATGTATGAACAAGAATATATATATATATATATATATATATATATATATATATATATATATATATATATAATGTATGAACAAGAAGAAAGGAAACCGAGGGGCCAGATTTTTATTACCCATTTGATATGAAGCCAACAAACAAGGACAGCATAGCGGCAATTATATGCAGTTCCTAATTGAATTAAATAAATAATAAATTCATTGAAATGAGAGTGGATGAAAACACAACTGGCCGCAGGAGGAATACGAACCCACGTCTTCGCATTACACGTGCGATGCCCTTAAGAGTTGAGCTAACCGTTGAGCGACTAGTCGCTATCAGAGTCCGACGACACCTCCTTATCGCTGCCTACCGACCTGATAATCGTCAGTTCCATCTAACGCATTAAATATGTCACGCGTACAGCAAACTGCAAAATGGTGACCGCAAACCAAGGCAGAAAAAAACAAAACAACGTCCGTTCGATGGCAGAGTGGCTAGCTACGTTGCACGAAGCTTTTTTTAGTAAGAATCAGTTTCTCTTTTGATTTCGAGTAGAATTAGTTACGATTGAATCGCGCATGCAAATTTGAATGCACTTTTTATCGAAAAAGAGTGTGCGTTCTCTCTCTCTCTCTCTCTCTCTCTCTCTCTCTCTATATATATATATATATATATATATATATATATATATATATATATATATATATATATATATATATATATATATATATATATATATATATATATATATATATATATATATATATATATATATATATATATATATATAGACGGCGATGAGGTCGCATGCACGTGGGCCGAGTCAGACACCTTCCCTTGCCCCCCTAGCTTTCTTTCTAAATATTATGTAAACATATCCATCGCCCGTATCTTGACTCCGTCACACTTTCATGGAAGTGCTGGATATGTGTCACGCCTCGCAACGGAACTCCACAGTGGCCGTCGTGTTGTACATCTGTCTGCAGTGGCGGAAGACGCCGTGCCTGCATCATCGCCCGCCACTCCAACGGTCGTGCTGTTTCACAACCGTTGTTTAACTGGCGGGCGATGGCGCGGGCTTTGAAGTGGGATCTTGGCACGTTCGGCATTTCCGGTGAAACGGACGTTGAGGACTGGTAGGCGGAACATGAACGCGTGAGCATGCCAACTACTGACGGGACCCTACCCTGATGTTGGCAAATATTATATTCTACCTCGAAGGCACTGCGAAAGTATGGTTCGATAACCACGAAGCTGAGATCGGGCGCTGGGACACCTGCAAATAAAATCTACGAGACTTGTTCGGGAAACCCGGTGGCCGGCAGGTCGCCGCGAAAAAGATGCTCGCGTCACGTGAACAGACGTGTGCAGAATCCTACGTCTCGTACATAGAAGACGTGTTATCGCTATGCCGACAGGCCGATGCCGAGAACCCGGAGGACGACAAGGTTGGGCATATCTTTTTTATTTGTTTACTTATTTATTTCCGTATACTGCAGCCAAATAGAGGGCTATAGCAGGAGTGGGAACATTATACATTACTATACATTACACATTAAAAACACACACATACGCAACAAGATGAATGATCAAAAAGAAGCGCTTTACGTGTTAGATAAGTGCTTACCAGTGGTAGCTATAAAATATTTTAGTGATAGTGAGCTAATGTTACCGGGTAGAGAATTTCAAAGCTCTATTGCACGTGGGCAAAAAACTGTACTTGAATGTGTTAGTACGGGCATAAATAGGTGTTATGTTCAAGGCGTGGGAGCTACGGGTACAACTTGCGTTAGTAAATGTGATACAGTTACAATAAGAAAGACCGTAGGTGGAGTTATTAATTGCATAGAAAAGTTTGTAGGCTTCAATGTGTTAACGGAAAAGTAATGGCTCAATGTTCAAAGATTACTGAGCCTGTGTTGGCGAGAAACTGCGGCTGTAATTTTGGCAAATGAAACGGATAGATTTTTGTTGAACGTTATTGAGCGAGCTTATTTCACTTTATTTGTAGGGGAACCAAACGACAGATGTATATTGTAGAACAAGGCGAATTAATATTTTATATAATAGCAGTTTAGTATCGCGGGTGGTCTTAGCTGAAGTGCGGCGCAAATAACCTCATTTTTTAGTGCTTTCCCGTTTACGTGTTCAATATGTTTGGACAATGAAAGATGTTCTGTTAGAATGACACCCAAGCATTTATATTGAGACACTCTTTTCAGTTGAAGGTCATCCACAGAATAATCGAACAAGAGGGGGCTCTGTCTATTGGCAAATGACATGACGACTGTTTTACTACAGTTGATGTTCATTTTCCACGTTTTGCCCCAAGCGCAGAAAGACTTAAGGGATTGGGCAAGACGGTAGTGGTCATCAATAGAGTTAATAGATTAGTATAATACGCAGCCATCTGCATAAAGTATGATTTTAATCGAGGTGCTACAAGGTAAACCATTGATGTATATTAGAAATAATAAAGGGCTTAATACGGATCCCTGAGGAACGCTTGACGTAACGTCGACAGGAGTTGATTCCACTGTGTTAAAAGAGACAAATTGTGAGCGATAACGAAGAACATTGGGTCTCCAGGAAGCAAAACAGGGAATATTGAATATGGCGTTTAATTTTACCAGTAGTTTAGAATGAATCACGGAGTCAAAATCTTTAGAGAAGTCAATAAAGATGGCAGCCACTTAATTACCTATGTCTAGATTAGAAGCGATATCATGAATAAAATCGACTAATTGTGTTGCAGTACTATAACCACGACGGAAGCCATGCTGGGCACATGTTACAACATCGTTAGTGTTAAGGAATCCGATTATATATTTATTGTAATGGGGTGTACTGAACAGTTCAGATGGTAGCGTCTGTTCGTAACCGAGAAGGCAGGTGACGAAGAGCAGGAATAGCTGGCTGCCCGAACGGCTCACACTCGTGCTAAGCACTGGCGATCCGGCTGGCCCACTGGTTGCACTGCAGGCATGGAAGAGACGATCTGGCTGGCCTTGTTCTTGTGCTCTTCTTCTTCATTACAATTACCCCCGGTGCAAAAGCGGAGCCGTCCTGGCGACTTACGACGTGGAGACGAGCGGGTCATAGAATTGTTTCAGGCGGCGAATGTGAACAACATCCCATCCGCGGCAGCGCTTGTCGGATGTCGGTGTAAGCGGCTCTATGACATAGTTGACCGGAGAGGTGCGTTTGACGATGCGGTATGGTCCATCATACTGCGAGAGAAGTTTTGTCGACAGGTGTGCCGGGACAGGTGTGCCGGGAGCGAAGTTCGAATTCGTAGCGTCGCCATCACGATTGGCTTTTTGTCGTTGTTGGTCGGCGGAGGTAAACTTTCGGGCTAATTGCCGGCATTCCTCGGCGTATCGGGCGACGGCTGAAACGGGAGCACACTCTGACGTGTCTGGCGTATAAGTCAAAACTGTATTGATGGTATGGGAAGGATCGCGACCGTAGAGAAGAAGGTATGGAGAAAATCCTGTAGTACTTTGTGTAGCCGTATTATATGCGTACGTGACAAATGGGAGGATGATGTCTCAGTTTGTATGCTCCGATGAAACGTACATGGCGAGCATATCACCAAGGGTGCTATTGAAACGCTCCGTAAACCCGTTAGATTGAGGATGGTACGCCGTGGTGGTCCGCTGAACTATGCGGCATTGAGCAAGCAGAGCTTCAACCACCTGCGACAGAAACACACGGTCTCTATCACTCAGCAGCTCCCGAGGTGGGCCATGACGAAGAATGAAACGGTGGAGTAGGAAGGATGCGCCGTCACTGGCGGTCGCTGCAGGTAGAGCAGCGGTTTCAGCATAGCGCGTAAGGTGATCAACTGCGACAATAATCCATCGTTTTCCAGATAGCGGTAGCGGCCCGTACAGGTCAATTCCCACATGGTCGAAGGCACGAGCAGGGCACGGAAGTGGCTGTAATAAACCGTGGACCGGATGAGGCGGAGATTTGCGGCGTTGGCATTGCTGGCAGGAGCGGACAAACTTTTGGACAAAAGTAAACATTCCTCGCCAGTAGTAACGTTGCCGCAGGCGCTCATACGGCTCCAAAACACCTCCGTGTGCACATTGTGGGTCAGTATGGAAAGACGCGCACATGTCGGAACGCAAAGTTCAAGGGATAACCAGGAGCCACTTGCGACCATCGGGCTGGTAGTTGCGTCGATACAAGAGGTTATCCGGGACAGCAAAATAGACAGCCTGGCGACGCAGGGAGCGGGAGATGGGAGATGCAGGTGTGCCAGAAAGATCCTTGCGCTGTTCTGATGCGAAGGTGTCAATGTCGACCGATGATACCGCCTTAATGGTGGAGAGGGAGGCCGTGTCGGCTGGCAGCGGAGAGCGGGACAGGGCGTCAGCGTCAGTGTGCTTGCGACCTGAGCGGTATATAACGTGTATGTCGTATTCTTGAATGCGCAGAGCCCAGCAGGCAAGGCGGGTCTTTTAAAGAAGATAACCAACAAAGGGCGTGATGGTCAGTAACCACAGTGAAAGGCCTGCCGTATAAATAAGGGCAAAACTTCCCGAGTGCTCAAACGATGGCCAGGCATTCTTTTTCTGTGACGCTGTAATTGCGTTCCACTTTGGTCAGCGCACGACTGGCGTAAGCAACGACGTACTCGGAGTAGCCAGGCTTGCGCTGCGCAAGGACAGCGCCAAGGCCAATACCACTGGCATCGGTATGCACTTCAGTTGGGCCGGTGGGGTCGTAGTGTCGCAGTATAGGCGGAGACGTCAGGAGACGGCGTAAGGTCACGAACGCGGTATCGCATGCAGGAGACTAGGAGGATAGGTCGTTGGCGCCACTTAAGAGTTGTGTCAGAGGTGATATAATTGAGGCAAAGTTGCGAACAAAGCTTCTGAAGTAAGAACAGAGGCCGATGAAAGTACGGAGTTCTTTGAGTGTCTTAGGTTTCGGAAATTCTGCCACAGCGCGAAGTTTTGATGGGTCGGGGCAAATGCCGTCTTGTGATACGACGTGACCTAGAATCATGAACTTGCGCTCGGCGAGCTGGCACTTTTTCAGGTTCAGTTGCAGGCCTGCGATGGTCAAGGACGTCAACACTTGCCTAAGGCGAAGAAGATGCGTGCTGAAATCAGGGGCGAACACAACGCTGTCCTCGAGGTAGCAAAAACACGTGCTCCATGTTAGGCCGTGCAAGATATTGTCCATCATTCGTTCAAACGTGGCAGGCGCATTGCACAGGCCAAATGGCATCACATTAAATTCGTATGAACCATCTGGAGTAATGAATACAGCTTTAGGGCGATCAACTGCTGACATCGGGACCTGCCAGTAGCCCGAGCGTAAATCCAATGAAGACAAGAATTCAGCGCCTTGCAAGCTGTCCAGAGCGTCGTCAATGCGCGGTAGAGGGTAGACGTCTTTTCGCGTTATCTTATTAAGACGGCGATAATCGACGCAGAACCGAATGGAACCATCTTTTTTTGTGACGAGAACCACCGGTGATGCCCACGGGCTATTGGAAGGTCGAATGACGCCGCGCTGAAGCATGTCGTCCACGTGCTCACTGATCACCTGACGCTCCTTGGCGGATACGCGGTACGGGCGCTGCCGCAATGGCGCGTTGGAGCCAGTGTCGATGTGGTGGCTGACGGTTGACGTGCGAGCCAGAGTAGGCTGAGCGACATCAAAAGAAGAGCGGAACTGGGCAAGCAGGTGAAGAAGCTGGAAGCGCTGCTCGGAAGTAAGGTCATCGGCAATGAAAGGTGTGAATAAGTCAGGTGATGGCGGAGCAGAAGGGGAAAGTGCACAGAAGTCAGTGAGCTCTGCGTACGAAGAATCCGGCACGTCGGTTATAAACATGTCATCAAGAGGCTGAACATGGCCAAGTGCTTCGCCGCAACGAGCCGTCAGGGCTGTAGGAAGCGGATTGCAGACAACGATGGTGCTGAAACCGGTTGAAATGTCAAGCCTGGCGAAAGGGAGGGGAACGTCCTTGCGGGTTATGAAGAGTGCTGAAGGAGTGAAGAGGACAGCGCCTTCAGAGACAGCGCCACAGAAGATGGGAACAATGGCAGACGAGTACAGCGGTATGGCGATGTCTTCCCGAAGAACTAGCTTAGCGGGAGGAGAAGTGGCGCCAACGAGGGGCACGTCACACAGAGGCGATAATTTGACTTCAGCACGTGCACAATTGATGACGGCGTTATTTCGCGAAAGAAAGTCCCGCCCAAGTATCACGTCGTGAGAACAGGACTGCAGAACCACAAATTCCACAATATAGAGAACGCCCTGCATAACAACTCTAGCTGTGCATGATGCTGGAGGCTGAACTGGCTGGGCGCTTGCTGTGTGAAGAGAAAACCCAGAAAGTGCATGGCGTCGTAACTTTTCGTAAAGCGTGAAGGAGGCGTTCGTTTAGGACAGACACGGCTGCTCCAGTATCAATTAGCGCAATGGTAGGGACGCCGTCGACAGTAAGGTCGACAACGTTCGAAGGCGACAATGGAGGACTTGTACAGATCGATGGCGACGCAGTTCCTGCTTCCTGAATTGCGGCGCTTACTTTTCCTCTTGCGTGGGTGAAGGGCGCCAACGCATGGCGGACAACGAGCGGCGACGCGGGGAAGGAGAACGACGTGTAAGGACCGGGCGCTCGGCTGGTGGCCTGTTCGACTGCCGACTAAAAATAAGTGTCGTGGAAAGGCTGCACGTCGGCGTAGGGAGGCGACTGCACAAACCCATCAGAGTGCAGCATGCGGCGGCGGCAGAGTCGTGCAACATGGCCGGGGATACCGCAGGCATAACATATGGGCCTGTTGTCTTGCGTGCGCCAAGGATTAGCAAAGGCAGGAGCAGGTCGATGAACGAGATGATGAACGGGTGGTAGCGGCCGAGGATGTAGCGGAACGAGTGGTTGACAAGGAGTCTGCGCGGCGACGGATGGGTAAGTAAGTGGCGCGGCGACAGGGTACTGCTGATGCTGCATTGGTAGAACCTCAGCAACTTGGTTTTCAAAACCCGCCGGAGCGTAGGGGCGACCGGTGTAGGAGGTTGTTGCGGCAGCGGCTGCTGTTGGGGTAGCTCAGTGAAGGGCAGTAGAGAAAGCTGACGTGCAACTTCCTCCCGCACGAAAACTTGGATTTGTGTGAGCAAAGGGGAGCGATCAGAGAAGGCCTCGTCAGCCACTGAGGGGCGCTTGGTCAACTCGCGCTGCCTCAACTCGTCGTAGCTTTGGCACAAGTTTATGAGCTCTGCTACGGTGCGCGGACTTTTGGCGATCAATATTTGGAAAATGTCATCGGCGATGCCCTTCCAAATGTGCTTCAGCTTGTCATTTTTGAGCATAGAAGCATCCAGACGTTTGCATTGGTCGAGAACCTCTTCGATATAACAGGTGAATGTTTCACCGGGTTGTTGCGCTCGCTCTCGTAACCGCTGCTCGGCGTGCAACTTGTGGATGGCTGGGCGACCGAAAACTGTAGCGAAACTGGTCTTGAACGCGGACCAGGAGTGAAAGTCGGCTTCGTGATTTTTAAACCACAGGTGAGCCACTCCCGCAAGGCAGAAGATGACGGCATTTAACTTGGCGGTATCGTCCCATCGATTGTGCAAGCTCACCCGTTCGTAGGTAGACAACCAGTCATTGACGTCCTGTTCATCCGTACCGCTGAAAACCGCTGGATGGCGTTGCGGGACAGCGCCAGAGCAGGCAACGGAGGGTGGCGGCGACGTCGGCTGGGGAAAGTCAGGCATGACGGGAGGCAGAGTCCGAGACCGGAGTTCCAGGGTGTAGATGTTCTTGAGTACCCAGCACCTTCCACCAATTGTAATCGGGTATACTGAACAGTTCAGATGGTAGCGTCTGTTCGTAACCGAGAAGGCAGGTGACGCAGAAGAGGAACAGCTGGTTGCCCGAACGGCTCATACTCGTGCTAAGCACTGGCGATCAGGCTGGCCCACTGGTTGCCCTGCAGGCATGGAACAGACGATCTGGCTGGCCTTGTTCTTGTGCTCTTCTTCTGCTTTACATTATGAATAATCACCTTGCGTGACTGGCGTGTGAGAGATATCGGCCTGTAGTTAAAGAGAAGTTTTCACCTGGTTTATGCAAAGGCAGGACTTTGGCTATTTTCCATTTAGTTGGTACTTCACCAGAGTCTAAGGATTTCTGGAAGATTGCAGTAAGGGACTGATCTGTCCATAGGGAGTGTCTTAAAAGGAAAGAATTCGGGATACCATCTGAACCGGCACACTTTTTAGTGTCTAGATTCAAGATTAGGTTTAAGACACCATCACAACTTATTACGACATTGCCGGATTTACTAGTTTGTGCATCATAACTAAAATTTGGAACTACATGGTTATCGAGGGTGAAAAATGATTGGAAGTACGAGTTAAAAGCATTCGAAACTACGGTGGGGTAATAGAGTCGTTAACCTTGAAAGAGCTACTGCACGTTACACGAGGTAAAACTGATGTCCAGAACCTGCGACGTTTTGATTTAAGTAGTATAGGGAGCTGTACTCAAAGATAGAAGTCTTTAGCATTTTTAGTACGAGTACGAAGTTCCTCCTTGGCTTTTTCAAAGGGAATGCGAAGCGCAGGATTAAAATGCTTTGATTTACGTAGTCTACCTACACGGCGTGACAGGTGCAAGATATCGTGGTTAATCCAAGAAAGCTTATTATTTTGTTTTTGTTTTGATGGAACGCAATTATTGATGCAAGATTTCACTAACGACTCGAAACAATCAACAAGATTATCAACATGACATAAGGTACTGAGTGACAGTCAATGGTCAAAGTTATCTGACAGAGTATCAGTGACAGACTTATCGTCAGCGTTGTTAAAATTATCAAATGTAGAATAGCTAAAGCGTTCATGTGGGATAGGACAGTTAATGTGTATAGAGAACTGCGTTATGATCCGAGATTCCTTCCAGGATATCATTCTAAAAACCGAAATGAGCAAGACTGTCACTGATAAACACTAAGTCAAGTATCGAGTTCTTCCGCGTATTCTTATCAACTAATTGTATCAAGTTATGGGACAAGAAAAAAAACGAAATAAAGTCTTTACAAATAGATGCACTAGTGGCGGTATATGTAAGGGAAGGCCGGTGAATACCGGGAACGTTAAAGTCACCAAGAACAATTAAGTTAGAACTGTTGAGGCTATGTATGTAGAAAATGGTCATGGTCGTGTATAAATTCCGAAATATCGAACAAGTCATTAAGGCTATCATGGGGGCGATAAAGACCAGAAATTGTTAAGTTCTGGTTATGCACTAGTAACTTCCACCAAACCGATTCTATAATGGGAGGACCTCGTAGAACCTCAAAGTTAAAATCGGAACATAAAAGCAAGGCCACATCACTGCCTTTCTTATTCTGACGGTCATACCGGACAGCAATGTAACCAGGAGGCGTGAATTCTGAGTCATGAATAACTTCACGAAGCCATGTTTCGGTGTTGCATATAACATGAGGAGAAGATGAAGACACTAGTGAAAGAAACTGTGGAAAATTTTTAGTCGTAATTCTGGCATTAACATTCAAAAGCGCAAGATCTGTGGCAGAGTGACGAGATTGTCAACCTAGTCATGATGACACATTTGGAAATCTTGCGCTTGAATCAAAGCCAGGAGCTATTACTAGACTATTTGAGGCACTGTCCCAGTTGTAACGAACGTTATATGTAAATAAATGATCGAAACTCATTTTAATAACCAAGCCGTCATTCCTCTGCTGCGTCATTCCTGTGTCCGATAGCTTTTTACGTAATGAGCGCACTCTCGACGAAAAATATTCGGAAGGTTTCATGCCGGAATTTTCAGCTTATAAGCGTTTTTCAGCATCACTAGCGTATCGCTGAAATCAAGCATTTTTAAAATGATTGGTGAAATGAATATAAATAGGCATATTTAGGTGAAAAGGTATATAAGTAGGTATATAAGTAAAAATATAAATTGGCAAAATGAATGATAAAATGATCTTGAAAGGGATTGCCGACGACGCCTTCAGCCTTTCAAAGTGCAAAAAATTTATCTATATTCGAAGCTATTATAAAGAACTGTGAGCGCTTTGAGCACGCTAAAAGCCGGCGCATTGACCACGCGTTCGCACGGCTTCCCAGCAAGGCGGGAACGTCCTCTTGCGATTACCACACGGCAGCACAGCCGTCAGTGCCACCAGATCAGCTAACACGGATTGTACGCCACGGACTTGAGGTCGTTACCCCTGCCCCAGTTGACGCCGGTGACTCGAGCTCGATTGCGACTTCATTCGTTCAAGCCATTGTCCGGCAGGAGTTTGCCCACATGGGCATTCACTCTGTGTGCACCGTGTCCAGCCCAACACAAACTTCATGGCGTCCACCTTCATCCTATTGATAGCAGCGATTCGCTACGCGATCTCGCGACCCTGCTGCGCGGAGAACCCCTGATGATCGACCGATATGCTTTACATTGTCAGCGTATCGGCCACGCCGCCCGTTACTGCGCTACCCGCTGGTACCCGCCGTCCGGACAGCAACCGCCTCGCACCTTCAACCCAGTCCGTTTTCCCCAACGCCACAAGGATAAATAATCGCTCCCCATCGCCGCGTAGTCACCAGTCGCGCTCGCTCCCAAGCCGTCGCCCATCGTCTCGTTCATTGCAAACTCACCACCCATCGTCCCCTTTTAGCCCTGCACGTGCCTATCAGGAAAACGAAGCAGTGCAGCACCCGGAAGTGACGCTGCATTGGCGACTCCCACCACAAATCCTCATCTGACGATGCCGACGAGACAAAGCTTGTTAGACGTTGATGTTTATGGCGTCACTATTTCTACGCTCATCAACACTGGGGCGCACACTTCTGTATTGAGTGCAGACCTTCGTCGTCGCCTTCATAAAGTGCTCACGCTTGCCGCCTTCCGCATCATCCGCGTCGCTGACGGAGGGACCCCTGCCGTTCTACTGCAGCCCACGTTCTCAGCGCTGGTCATCCCACTTCACTACACTTTGCCGTCATTGAGAAGTGTCGCCATGACCTAATCCTTGGCTTAGATTTTTGTCCAGTCATGCTGCCCTAAATGACTGTGCAAATGGTACTCTTCAGCTTGAAGTGCCCCATCTTCCCGATATTCCAGCCAACATACGTACCACCACGCTTATGCTCTCGCCATCACGTTCGCTTGCCGCCTCAAGCTACTGCATACGTTACTTCGACGTCTTCACACAATATTTCTGATGGCGACTACATCTTGTATCCAATTGTCGAGGTTCTGTTGGCCCGCGATGTCGCCCTTGGTCACACCATTGTTTCCATTGCCGACAATACCGAGGTATTACCCCTTCTCAGCGTCGGCCTGTTGCCTAAGGTTACCCCGCAAGTCCTGTCGTTTGCCGCCATTTCCGTACTTGATCCCTGCAAGATTGCCGCTTTGGATGCAGATGTTGCGCCGCCTTCTTGCTTCGCAAACTTCGCTCTTTCTTCCCTCGACGACATTAACAAGAAGATCGCTCCCGATCTGACCCAGGAGCAAGCTCAAGATCTCTACCGCGTCCTGGCGTCCTATCGCGACATACTTGATTTTGACGATCGCCCTCTAGGTCAAACATGTGTCATGACTCATCGAATCAACACTAGTGACACCAACCCTACACGCCGGCGTCCATATCGCGTATCCCATCGCGAACGTCAAGTCATCCAGAAGGAGGTCAACAAAATTAAAAATTATAGGGTTTTACGAGCCAAAACCACTTTCTGATTATGAGGCACACCGTAGTGGAGGACTCCGGAAATTTCGACCACCTGAGCTTCTTTAACGTGCACACCTAAATCTAAGTAAACGGGTGTTTTCGCATTTCGCCGCCATGAAAATGCGGCCACCGCGGCCGGGAATCGACAAAATGACTACAAAAGGCTTTATCAAACCTTCGTCTAGCCCGGGGGCCTCCCTTGTCGTTCTCGTGAAAAAGAAGGAGGGCAGCTGGAATTTATGCGTTGATTATAGGAATTTGAACAAAGTAACTCATAAAGACGTCTAGCCTTTGCCTCGCATCGATGACGCCCTCGACTGCCCTCATGGAGCCCAATATTTTTCATCCATCGTCCGGCTATTGGCAGATTCCACTCGAACCTATGAACCGCGAAAAAATTGCCTTTATTATGCCAGATGGCCTGTACCAATTCAAGGTTATGCCGTTCGGACTGTGTAGCGCCACAGCAACTTTCGAACGTAAGATGGCCTCTCTGCTGCGGGAGATAGTGGTTCATCTATCTATGCCATTTAGACGATGTCATTGTCTCTCCCGACGACCTCGCCCGTTTATTGGCCGTTCTTGCCGTCTTCCATTGAGCCAATCTTCAGCTGAACTCTGCCAAGTGCCGTTCCGGGCGATGCTAGATAACTATGCTCGGTCACCTTGTCAGTGCTACCGGTGTTCAACCATATCCCGACAAGATGCGAGCAGTGCAACAATTTCCCGTGCCGTACTCAGCCAAAGACGTTCGGAGTTTCGTTGGATTGTGTTCCTACTTTCGTCGCTTTGTCCGGAACTTCGCGGACATCGCCCGCGCTCTTACTGAACTCTTGAAGAAGGACGTTCCTATCGTGTGGGGACTCGAAGAAGCAGCATCGTTTTCTGCCCTCACCCGTCTATTCACTACGCCACCAATACTGGCCCATTTCGACGCCTCATGCCTTCCAGAGCTTCGCACCGATGCCAGGGGTCATAGAATTGGGGCTGTCTTTGGCCGAAAACTGCACGGCAAGGAACGTGTCATCACCTACGCCAGTCACCTTCTTTCATCGCCGGAACGGAACTCTTCCATCACTCAATACGAGTGCCTGGATTTGGTGTGGGTTGTCACCCTATTTAAACCTTATTTGTTTGGCCGAACCTTTTCTACGGCTCCAAGAATACTCGTTTGTTGCGCACTACACGTCTGGGCGATTGCATCAAGACGCAGATTGCTTGTCACCCTGTCGATGCTCCCTACCTCAATGACCCTGACTGAGACGCCTGCGTACTGTCCATTCTTGCTTCGGATGATATCCCTACCCAACAGCGATGAGACAATTCTTTACGGCTCGTCATAACCGTCAAACTTCTCAATCACGAGTCCATTCTGTTCGCATGTTTGAGCTACACGACAATGTTCTGTGTCGCGGTAATGTCAGCTCAGATGAGCCAGAGCTTCTCCTTGTCGTATCTCGCCATATATGCTCCAGCGTTCTTCACCAGCTTCACAACGTACCAACTGCCGGTCAGGTAGGTGTGTCGCGTACTTACGCCCGCATCCGGCGTCAGTGTTTCTGACTTGGCACGTACCGTTCTGTGCTCCGTTACGTCGTTGTTTGTCAACGCTTCCAACGCTACAAGCGCCCTTCATCGCTGCGTGCAGGGCAGCTACAACCTCTTGATATTCCTGCAGAGCCAATCTTCCGCGTCTGCCTTGACCTTCTAGGCGCTTTCCCTACATCCATATCGGAAATAGATGGATTGCGGTCGCGACAGACTACGCCACGGGTTTCGCAACCACCAGAGCATTCCCCCTACAAGCTCTTCTATATACGTCGCCGACTTTCTCCTCCACGACATAATTTACATGATGGCGCCCCTCGGCAGCTCCTCACAGATCGCGGAAGGTACTTCCTTTTAAGAGTGGTAGATGGCATCCTTCGTGCCTGCTCCACTGAACATAAGCTCACCACCGCTTATCATCCACAGGCGAATGGGTTGACTGAGCGCCTGAACCAAACGCTGACATGCTGGCCATGTATGTTTCACCGGATCAATTTCACCCGATACAATTCGTCACAGAATGACACGGCTGGATATTCACCGTTTTATTTACTGTTTGACCGACAACCTGCATTGCCATTTAAGGCTCCCCTTCCGTTGGCTCCCTTCCGTAGGCCCCTCACTCGCCTACTGAATACGCCAGTGACGTCGTTCATCGAGCCCATGCAGCTCGTCAACTTGTCCACGACCTACTATGTGGTTCGCAACAATACCAGAAGTCCCGTTACAACAGCCGACACAGAAGTGTGCACTTCACGCCTGGCTCTCTGGTCCGTCGCCATGTCGCCGCGTTGGAATATCAGAGAAGCTCCTCTCACGTTACACTGCACCCTACAAGGTGCTGCGTCAACTCGGTAACGTCAGTCGCGAGATTGTACCCCAGGGCGCTTCTTCTCTGATACCTGTTCTTCTCGGACCTCCTCACTACCAATTGATGTTGTTCATGTTTCCCGGCTGAAGCCATGTTGCCTTTTAGCTCCTCGGCTTTATAACAAGCGCCAGGACGGCGCTTCAGCTACCAGAGGGTGATATTACGGAGCGACCCATACATTTATGACAGTGGCGTAGCCAGCAATTTCGTTCGGGAGGGGGGGCTCACGATGCAGTTCGGCCTCCTCCTTAAGAGGAAGCTTTAGCTCGGGTACTCCTATCTAAATAAGTGTAGAAGGAGAATTAGTTTTTCTCGGCAACCACTGCACCAAATTTGATGAGCTTTGTTGCATTTAACAAAAAAGCTCAAATTCTGGAGACTGTTTGTTTCGAATTCTTGATTTAGGTTGTCAATTCATTATTGAAAATTGTGCAAAAATTGAAAATTTTCTGGAAACCAAACTATCAAGTTTAGAACTCTAACTCAACAATAAAGAATGATGTCACAATTCTGTGAATTGCCTCTAATAGTGCATCTACGGCGGAAAAAATTGCCATGTTACATATAAATCTCAAAAAATTTAGTATTATGGAAATAGGGCTTTTGCAGAGCCCTTGTACGCAACGTACCCAATTCACGCAAGGTACAAACTGACATAGCAAATTTGTCCGCTTTGACTGTTATGGTAGATGCCGTTTACAGAACGGCGATATCTGTTCTTGATGCAGACCTATTAGTTTGTAAACATCGTGCTTCTATTTTTTTCGAACTTTCGAATTTATCAAAATATTTTAAACAAAATTCAGGCCCTAAATCGAAATTCCGCTTTCAACAGACACTAGAATTCAACTTTCTCTCTCAAATGCAACATATTTCATTAAAAGCGATCCGGGGTTATCTCAGAAAAGCGTTTCTGCGTTTTACATGTATCTGAATAGATCGCGTCGGAGTTGGGCCCGAGCTAACGCTTCCTCTTAAAAAATTTGTCGAGAGATCAAATACATGAATAGTACCTGCATTGCCATTGCAAAGGATGCTGCAAACGAATTCTTGAATGCTACGCACTGTCAAAACAAGTGAAATAATTAGTTTTTTTTAAATAAAAGAATATACTCTTATGTGACAAAAATTGTGCCCAATGTAACTGATATCAATGCTTCCATGTATTTGTCTATTCAATAAGTAAAGAAAATATCACACGAGCTTTAGAACTATATTAGTTCAAAACCAGCAAAGCAATGCATGCCGTTGATATGAAAAATGTAAAGGCCATGAAATGAACAAGTTGAGGACAAATATGTTAGTGAAACTTTGTCATTCAAGAATCTTGTTTACATTCTTGCACACATGACACGGCCAGTAAAAAATCTCAATGACGCTGTCGTTTGCTCCAATGAATTACGCAGGAGCAGCTGTCACCGGTCCTGTATCGTGAGTAATTGCACCGAAATTATAGTCGCAACAGAGAGCACGTATAAAAAGCGGGAGTCCTGCTACACCCCTGATGGATGAACCCAAGGCTTGGAAGAGCGATGAAGACGACGCTTGCACGTGGGCCGGATCAGACATTTTCTCTTGCCCTAGCTTTCTTCGTAAAAGCGTGGCAGTTTGGGCGAGTTGGTATGTAAATATCGTAAATATCCTGTACACATATCCTTCGCCGACATCTCACCTCCATGACTATATATATATGTATATATAGAAAGAAAGGGGGTTAACCGAAGGGCCCAGTTATTATTAATCAAATTATGAGAAGCCCACAAACAAAGACACCAAGGACAGCATAGGGGAAATTACTTGTACTTACTAATTGACTTAAAGAAATGATAAATTAATGAGCAATCAAGACGGATGAACAAACAACTTGCTGCAGGGGGGAAGGATCCCACGTCTTTGCATTACGCGTGTGGTGCTCTAACCAAGTGAGCTACCATGGTCAAGTTGTTTTTTCATCCACCTTCATTGCCATTAACTTATCTTATCATTTCTTGAATTCAATTAGGAAGTACAAGTAATTTCCTGTATGTTGTCCTTGGTGTCATTGTTTGTTGGCTTCTCATAACATGATCACACACACACACACACACACACACACACACACACACACACACACACACACACACACACACACACACACACACACACACACACACACACACACACACACACACACACACACACACACACACACACACACACACACACACACACACACACACACACGCACACACACACACACACACACGCACACACACACACACACACACGCACGCACGCACGCATACGCACACGCACACACGCACGCACATACACACAAACACACACACACACACACACATGCACGCACGCACGCACACACACACACACACACACACGAACACACACACACACACACACACACACACACACACACATATATATATATATATATATATATATATATATATATATATATATATATATATATATATATGACAGGAGAAGTTACTGAAGATGACGCACCACAAAGAACTGAATCTGGTGCATTTTTTGTTCTCTCAGCTACACGACATTAACAACATATTGACATTATTTATCCATTGAATGTTGGTTAGTTCATCATGACCACTTAAATAATTGAGCATAAGATCAGAAGTAAGGAAGGCCTCCTAAGGTCGCGGCTAAGAACACTGTCAGTTTTATCCACGTAGAAGGCTTCTCCCCTTAAAGAAAGCTCTTTGCAGATGTAAGACAATTTGAACAGCTCATACATCAAGACAACGAAGCTGTGTAAGTACGTTATCAGACTGTTCGGAAGTCTTTTCGGGAGTGGCGTTGCCTTTTGATAACGGAGAGTGAGACAAATAAGAATTGCAGTTCAGTGGGTGACGAGGCTTACGTGTTTCCAATAGCGCCCTGGAGAAGACAACGGGTGGCTCACAGTGCCTGGCCCGGGGAGGGGAACCCACCGGCAACGCACCGGCCCGCCGTACCACTAGAGTACTGCGACAGTGCATTGCGCAACACGGCCAGGTTCCCGCTGCAGTTTCGGTCCCGTGCTGTGGCCACGGAGGCCAGCCCAAGCTTCAGCATGAGGCCACTCGCTAAGCCCCGTCCTGTGCTACGGTACCCTATCGTCGGGTCCCGTCTTATGCAGCTGCCTCACGACCTGACCAATCCTATGCCATTGCGGTTGATATGAGGCAGCGATACGTTAGCAAGCAACGCGACTAAACCGTCCGGAATTTTCGAGTAGGATTGTGTTTACTGTGTAGTTTAGTTCTTAACGCGTGTGCAGTGTTCGTTTGTTTAGGGCTGTTTTATACTATTATTCTTTAATTAAAAAATATTTGTCTTGTGTGTGCGACTTGCCCGTTCTTTTTCTAGAGTGACGGAATCTGTAACAGCCGCAGGGTTGTTCTTTGCCATCTGTCCGGAATATGTCCTGGCCTTGCAAACGCTTCACTGATATTTGGTGCAATTCTTTCGCTATAGCCGAGTCCTTTCAAACACTTCACTTTATGCGAGCTTAGTATATATATATTTCCCGTCATGTCAGACATATGTTGCTGCGTGCTGCACCAGCTCTGCCAAGCCAGGCTGCGCGTTCTCGTCGGTGCCCTGATCATACAACGCGGCTTCGGGGTTCCCACGCAGACCCTTCCTCGAGAATCGGTACGGAAACTCCGTACATTGCTTCGCTGCAAAACTCGAGCCACCCTGTATATTGTTTCATATGCCGTTCATAATAATGCACTGTAGTACATCGATATCGCTGTATCGTGCTTTGGGCGAAACTCGAATTGCATCGTCGATCGCTTGTCTGCTTTCACGCTACATTTAACAAGCATTAGAAGACGGCTTGCACGTGACGTCACGGACACAGCTTCTCGCCCTGCTTGTCCTGCCGCTTGTCGGCTAGGATCACATCAGTGCATCGCATTCACGACCGTGAGTTACCTGCATCAATGCAATAGGGACGCGTTGTGTCGCTGTGAGATACACGGTAAAACTGGCATAACCACCGCGCGACAGGGCAACGGACGCCGGTGCTCACTGTGCTGGTCCTCCAACATGGCGGCAGATAATGTCAGTGAGATGATAGGTCTGGGATGAGGTGTGTTAGGAATGGCCTGCCGAGGTGGCAACATTTTCTCAGCTAGCTGCAGCTGCTAGCGTTGCGAGCTTCCCCGAAGAGAACCATGTAAGCCTACCACAATTGCTGCGGTGACTCATTTCGTGGGGACCTCGAGGTGCCGCTTCATCACCCCCTCGGCGCTGTTATGGCTAAACGCGATCAGCGGACCAACTATTGTTTCTGTACCCGCCACCGCCGATCTAGTCTGCTGACACACGTGGTGACTTCAGGAGAAAAGCAGCGCTGGAATTTAGAGGCGCCGGACAAGGGACAACCGGTGGCCACGGTGCCTGGTCAGCTCGGGGAACCAACGCGCCTTTCAAGACTCAAGATAATGGGCAAGCGGCGGGTCAACTGCGTTGACGTTTGACACTGGTAATCGGCAGTGAAAACTGTGCGTACGTGTGTGTGTAAACCGTCCCGCAGAGAGGCGGCTTGTTTACGATGACGTCGAACGTTTTGCCTCACCTAGGGATCTAGGGAACACGAAGTGTTTAAGAACGGCTGTTTGTCGGTTGCTAGGAGTCCTCGTCGTCGTGCTCTGTGCTCGTCGTCGTGCTCTGTGATCGTACTCGTGAGCTGTGTGCTCGTTTGCTGTATGCTTCGTCTTGCGGGCTCCATTTAGGAGTCACGCTAGACTGTGTAACTGTATCCCATGTTTAGAATGTAAATACTGGAAATAAACGCTGCTCGCCTAGTCCTGTCGCCACAAGTTCCCCCGATCGTCTTACAAGCCCGACACCAAATCTTACATTGGATGGCAGCGGTGAGATCGGCCTACGGTGCGTAGATCGGCCTACGACTCGGAGACAGCAATGGCAGCTCGCGCATTTTGGCACATGATGACCGACCGGCATCCTGATCAAGTTGGAGGCGACTTGAGATTGACCGCCTCTTGCAACTGACTGGATACGGCGGAGAAGGACTGGTGATATCGTGCTGCTTCAGTGGGTAAGCGTTTGGTTTTGGCTGTAAGATTTACCAGGCTTCAATTTCTCTGTGTAGATTTGATTCGCTGGGACCTTTTACTTGTATTCTAATTTGCAGGGGTTTCGCAGCAAGTATTGTGGGACAGCAGAGCCGAAGCTTAAAGTAGCGACCATGGTCCTATTGTGCTTAACGAGAGCTGACCTGTTCTGGTTGTGTGAAGAGATCGAGGGAAATGTAGTGGAGGACTTGACGGAAGCAGATATTCGTATGACCATTCTGCAAAGTGGCAATGATGTAAAATTCATAGAACAAATGGGCAAACGAATTCTAAGCAAAAGAAAGGAACGGGAATCAATCAAGCAAGAACGCCAAGAGCGTGAGCAAAAACGGAAAGAGCTTGAAAAAGAAATGGCAGCAATGAAGGAACAGATAGGGGATTTGCAGCAGTTAAACGCACGAAGAGAACAGCGGCTTGCGAAATCTGTAGGCTGGACGCAGCAAAAGTGGGAAGAAGCAGACAGCAGATTTTGCTCGAAAGCCGAGAGAAGTAGTAGTACCTTCGAGAGTAGAGGCACATTCGTAGGTGAGCGGAAAAAGCGAGAAGCTAATGATGCCTTAGTGGTAGCAGAAGCCTTTAAAGGCCGTTGTGAGAGCGACGAGGTGCTGTGCCAACAGAGCACTGTATACTAGGCCAGCTGTGAATGAATTGGCACAGTCACCGCGCGTGTGCGTCGCAGGTAATGTTAACGAGGTTGTTAACGAAGTAGAGAGCACTGCTGAAAAAGCGAGAAGCTAATGATGCCTTAGTGGCAGCAGAGGCCGTTAAAGGCCGTAGTGAGAGCAACGAGGTGCTGTGCCAACAGAGCACTGTAGAGAAAGCTAGGCCAGCTGTGAATGAATTGGCACAGTCACCGCGCGTGTGCGTCGCAGGTAAAGTTAACGAGGTTGTTAACGAAGTAGAGAGCACTGCTGACCCGACAGACGTGAGCACCCATGTCGAGTCAGATCTGCGTGCCGAAGTAAAGTACCAGCTGGACGATGCAGTGTAGGGCAGTTCGCAGGATTGCGAGCTCCGTAGCTCAAGAGAGGACAACTGCATTGTTCAGGGATCGGTGCAGCTCTCCGCCAGTCTACGTAGCCAAGAGAGGGATGATTTAGTTAAGGATCATTCGGACTGTGCGGGTAAGAGACCGATCCGGGCCGACGAGATGTGTACCGGCCAGCACGAGGCGCCAGAAGGCGACATGAAAGCGAGTTCAAAGAGAAAGCGCCGCAGAAAGAAGTGCGGTAAAAATCGGGAAGCCGTAGATAAGGTAGCGCAGCCAAAAAGGGCGAGAGGCGCGAAAACCCAAGGCGCGAGGAGAAGAAAGGTGCGGTCGTCGTTGACGACGTTGGCGCATCAAACACGTTCGAACCACCAGTCAAAAAGAGACCGTGAAGCATGTTCTGCACGGACGCGGACAAATGGCACGGGGCAGTTATGTTCCTTGTCGGTCCGTCGTTCTTTTAGAAGTTCAGCGTGTAGTGCGAAGGAGCGCAAGGTGGCAGGACGAGACGAGGTGATAAGGAGTCGCGACGCGGTCAGTCGAGTTCGTGAGGAAAGCGTGGCGCCAGGACGCAAATTGGCAGGAGACTGTATGGAGGAGCTGATAGTGAGTCAGCCCTTTTGTTGTTCCTCGGTAGCTAGAGCAGCTTTTGAACCGCGACCACCTCGAGTACGGCTCAAAAGTATTAGTCAGTCGAAAACGTTTGAAACGGGAGGCCAGAGAGCTTCCGTAGAAGGAAAACGAGTTTTTTTGTTGTAATTTTGAGCATTTGGAATATTTTCGCGAATTGAGACTAATTTCTTTCAATATGTAAGGTATGAGCTTTGTGTTTTTGTTCGAGAAGCTCCGAGATTGTAAAGATGCGTTTTATGCAAACATTTAGTCTCGCGAGGAGTTAATGAGTACATAGGCTTTCTTTTTTGTGTGTCTGCGAGTAACCTGAAGGTCAATGTTATCGGTGAGAGGCCTATGGTAACGCGCGCGTGTATTAGTTAACTTTCTTTTTTTATGTGTTTCTTTTATTTTCTAAGGTTAAGCGCGCAGGTTTTCAGTAAGTGCGTGATTTGCACTAAGAGTCCGTAGTTCCATTAGCGCATGTCCTGTGTGGACGGAAGGACGGAGATTTATGACTGGGTTGCTCGTGTGTGTTTAGGGCGGCCTTGTTCTGACTTCTCTGGTAAGAACTGCGTGGAATGTCTGCGTGGAGCGAGTTATTAGCAGACGCATTTTTTTAAGGGTTCGGCGGAGTGCATAAGATACGCAAGGGTAGTTGTTCGTTTAAGTTACGTGTCCTGTGTGGACTAAAGGAACAAATGTGAGTAAGCGTGATGAAATGCTTACGTACGACGCAAGTACGCGTTCTGAATAGAGACCACAAAGCTAGTGCGATTGTGATTACGTACCTGTGGAGTTGGCCAGACGGTTCAGTTGCAACCGTACATGCGATAAGTACGCCACTGCGATAGGGTAAGAACAGACTGTTCGTGAAGCTAGGCTGCTTAAGTTATGTTTGGGTATTGGTGGTTGAGAGCCTTCAGTTTAATTCTGCGTAAACCTTTACTCTTGTGCAGCGCGACGGTCAGGTTTGGTCGAACTCAGGGGGAACGTGAACACTCGCTTTGGCGGCACAAAATTTGGGGGGCAAAATTTGGGATTCCCATTTGAGTGGCTTGCATTGAAATTTTGATAGGAAGCCTGGTGGGTTAACACCTGATTCCGGGCGTTTGCACGCTGAGCGGTATTGTGTTGCCGGGATCGACTCTTCTGTGCCGGTTGCTGTGAGATGGTTGCAGACATTCCAAGTGCGCAGGGATTGCCGAGAGCAAAGCCATCTTCTTGCTCGCCAGCCATTCTCTTCCTGCCCAGCGGTTGTCAGCACTGGCCACTCGAGATTTTCCGGGCCATGGAGGAGCTGTTAGGAATGACCTGCCGAGGTGGCAACATTTTCTCAGCTAGATGCAGCTGCGAGCGTTGCGAGCTTCCCCGAAGAGAACCATGGAAGCGTACCACAATTGCTGCGGTGACTCATTTCGTGGTGACCTCGAGGTGCAGCTTTATCACCCCCTCGGTGCCGTTATGGCTAAACGCGATCAGCGGACCAACTATTGTTACTGTACCCGCCACCACCGACCTAGTCTGCTGACACACGTGGCGACTTCAGGAGAAAGGCAGCTCTGGAATTTAGAGGCGCCGGACAAGGGACAACCGGTAACCACGGTGCCTGGTCAGCTCGGGGAACCAACGCGCCTTTCAAGACTCAAGATAATGGGCAAGCGGCGGGTGAACTGCGTTGACGTTTGACACTGGTAATCGGCAGTGAAAACTGTGCGTACGTGTGTGTGTAAACCGTCCCGCAGAGAGGCGGCTTGTTTACGATGACGTCGAACGTTTTGCCTCACCTAGGGATCTAGGGAACACGAAGTGTTTAAGAACGGCTGTTTGTCGGTTGCTAGGAGTCCTCGTCGTCGTGCTCTGTGCTCGTCGTCGTGCTCTGTGATCGTACTCGTGAGCTGTGTGCTCGTTTGCTGTATGCTTCGTCTTGCGGGCTCCATTTAGGAGTCACGCTAGACTGTGTAACTGTATCCCATGTTTAGAATGTAAATACTGGAAATAAAGGCTGCTCCCTTAGTCCTGTCACCCCAAGTTCCTCCGATCGTCCTACGAGCCCGACACCAAATCTTACAGGTGGCGCTAATCTGTCGCCGTCTTTACTGTAAGCTCTGAAGCTCTGCTAGATTCACTAGCTACAAAACGAACCGGTCTTAAAGAGTACAGTGTCGAACACGCATAAACTTATCGCCGCTTCGTTAGATTTTGGCCCTTACTTCCACTGTAGGCGCGTATGCCAGCGGCGACGTCTGTGTCCGAGGCCTTCTTATAGTCCAGTTCTTCGGACTCCACGCCGCTGGTGTCGAAGAACGAGTCCTTTAGCTGCACCGGACCGGTAGATTTCTTGGCCTGCATGTCCGAGAAAGGGTGACCAAACTTGCGCATAAATAAGCTTAAAGCGACAGTGTGCACCGCGAGTGTCGCCGTGCTCTATCCTACACTGTTACGTCGACTCGTGCACAGTTTCAATAGAGAACGACGACTCATCACTTAGGTAACGATTATTCCTGAGATTTTAGTTCGAAGGTGAGATGGAAAATCAATCTGGTTTACGGCGGTGAGGTCTTACATAAAGCTTAGTAGCTCCGCAGCCGGGAAACGCAGCCTTTCATTCAAAGATTCAGCCTGTAGATACGAAAAACGTAGTGTTGCGCGATGTCACCGGATATATTACCAAACTTCACGGAATTTCAACGCTTTCACACATTTCGCAGTCTTTCGTTCGCAAGACCCCCGCGCGACTGGCCGCTTGAGGCACTGTGTGTATTGGTGGGCTTATTTCACTCTAAAAAAAAATCACTTTTATGCAGCACATATTGAACAAAAAAAAGCTCCATAGGGAGTTTTTCAAGTCGCTCAACAATTTTCTCATTGACACTTTTCATCCAATTATAATATTTGAAAAGTTCATTAACTAATTAAGACTAATTATTTAATTACGTGGAATAAAAAAATAACGTGAATATCGCCAAGCGGACGCAAACAACATTACCTTGGTTCTGTCCAGCTACGGGACATTCGCATACTTTTAAACTCTCGCTAAAGTTAGCTGGGACACCCTGTATATGACACATTTACTCTTTCTGGACGAATGCTGCGGTTGAACGTGATCCCTATGTGCCTAGTTTTTATCTCTGCATTTGCTTTTCGGATGGTGATCCTTCGAACAGCGCTGACACCTTGAGTTTGGAGATTTTCCTGAATATGTGCATCTGTTTCGTTCGTGAATTGCTTTTTGGAGATCGCTGTTTCTACATTATGCAGGCTACGGCGAGCTGTAACTGTTACACTCTGCTCAGCAATTTCTTTTTATTTCTGGAGATCTTCGGTTTATTCTTTTGTTTGTACTTGAATCAAGAGATAACCTGATGCAAGGCTTTTCGCCTTGTATTCTTTGCCCATGGCAGTTTCTAAAGGCTTCGCGATCTTTAAGATCGATTGTTACAGGTGCTTTGTCGTCAGGGGAGTGAATAACTAGGAACTTCGGAAAGCTTTCACAAAATTTTTCTCTGCTCAGAATTTTGGTGCGGCCTCTTTCCAGAGACCGATCATTTTTTTTTTTTGAGGATACAAATGCCATACGTCATGTACGAGCTGAGGGTTGTCGGGTGAGGTTCACCCTCATATTCTCAGCTGGGTCCTCCCAGTCTGACAGTCAGGCCCGTCAGCCGGGGCTTGGCCAAGATCCCGACCACCACCGCTTGCGGTTTGTAACCCTTCGCCTTAAAACCTGTAGCCGCGGTACAAATAACAGCGTCGGTATGGGGGCTCGGGGTGCGTGGCGGTGCCAAGCACCAACACCCTGACTGCTCAAGGTGCCCCTACGGGGTCACAATAACAAGTGATGCACGTGACCTTGGCAAAGAAAGACATCAGCAATAATACTTGTTGCAGGAAGGCCAAAGCCAACCAGAGATAACACAGACGAACATGAAGTATGGATAGAGAGATGAAAGCACGAACACAGAGTGCATAAACACATCGCTGAACAGAGGTGGCTCAAATTGGCATAGGAAACGAAAGATTCGCCAGAATGAGGGATATCGTCGTGCCACTGACGCTATACGATAGCAACAGGAAAATAAAAGCAACAGAAAAAACGAGGATGAAGCATTATATGCATAAGAAAAAGAAAGTTATATACACAGTGATTAAGAAAATTATGCTGACCCCACGCACTGTGGGAATCGATGTAAGGGAAGCTTTTGGGTTGTTTGCTTTTATTGACGATAATTAGCGGTGATGTTAACGGCTAAAGCTTACTTCTTCAACGTTTAGGCTAACACGAGAGTGGTGAGTGTTAAACGCTACCTTGCGTGCACTACTGCCGTTTGTCTGCGTAGTACACAGAACACACAGGGAGAGGTGTTTGCTTGAGGCGTTGTTGTGAGCCATATTTTATAACTTATGAGAGGGTTGAGCGTTGTCATTTCCTCACATGGCACATCGCATTGTGGCAGAAGTATTAAACATGAATTGGATTGTGGCACTGTACGTTCCAAGACCACACTCGGATTATGAGGCATGCCGCAGTGGCGGACTCCAGGTTAATTTTGACACCGTGATGTCCTTTAACGTGTCCCACAATCTAAGTGCACGTGCGTTTTCTATTTCGCCCCCCTCTAAATGCGGCTGACGCGATTAGGATCAAATCCACGACCTCTAGCAATGCAATAGCTGCAAACTAATGCGGTGGGCACAGAACGGTCGACCGCTTCCGTAGTATCTCCTGGATCCTGCGGTGGACTTTAATTAATGCGGCTCTGCTTCTGGAAGCCTTGCGTAAGTTGCCCGCTTGACATATTTGCATGGCATTTATTTTTCAGAAATAGCAGCAACGTACTGCACCGTACCTTGAACTTAAGCTTATCCTGTTTCTCCGGAACCGCTCTCGTATAGTGGTGGGGTTTCCTTGCCTTCCCACGTCACGTCCGCCCTTCTCTTGTATAGGAACTGCCTCTTCTCCTCCCTCTCCTTCTTCTCATGTCTACAGTTCTATCTGCGTCCCCTCTGGCCTCGCACGTTAATAGAAAGGGAAGCGCTGCAGTTTCTGCACTGCTTCTGAGGGTAGTCACGGATAATTACAGCTGTCAAGCGGCTAATATGGCGACGGCCATGGAGCTCCAGAGGGCATCGTGCACATTCGACGTGGTGGGGTGAGAACGAATTTCTCCCGTCGCCTTTTCTCTCTAACTTGTGCTGTCATCACGCTCTAAACCAACCTCGACGCGGTGTGCGCGACAGCAGCCCACAGCAGCAGCAGCAGTGGGAAAGTCGAAGGAAGAGCCAAAGAAAGCTTCGCTTTAAATGTTTGAGTGGAGATTTAGCGGTAAATGCGAGATAAATGTGCTAGCATTACGTCGCGCTCCGGGATCCATGAATTGTTAAATCGTGTTCACCATACTGCAAAATGTTGTTTAGGAGCTCACTCGACACACGCCAGTTGCACTTCGAGGAGCGAAGTGCAACTGACGGCGGTACGGAGCAGACGACCGCACGCACGCACACGTACGTACGTACATACATACCTCTACCACGTGACCGGCTGCGGGCACTTCGCACACACGCACTTTTTCCCCACTTTGACACTCATATGCTAGCATTAAAGAGTTAGTTCGAGTGGTGTGCCCAATTCTGCAGAGAACTGATCGTCGGTGACGTGGGCGGACTCACAAAGTTGATCATCTTCTTGAAGCTCGGCGACGTGTAGGTGTAGAGCGCCCGCTGTGTTGCAGGCTCGACGTCCACCATGTCCTCCACCTTGTACAGAGGCTTCTTTTTCGTGTTGGCTGTGGCACTGACGGCTGCACGCGCGTGGACAATCACGTACACGACATTGCGCTTTCGCGCGAGCATCGTATCGTTTTGCGCTTTACAGTACGAAGTTCGGGGCATCGTACTTCAAAAAACATTTTCGTTGTAATGCCGTCACCGATTAGCCACGGTCGCGGCTACAGAGAAACTTGCAACATAACTTATAGAGGAAAATATGGTAGGACCGTTCTCCTGAAATTTCTTGCGATTCGTCGTAGGAATGCCGGTATATTGACGCTTTCAATGAACGCCTCTGACGCTAACTTGGACCACTGGACATACACTGCTGTTCAATGACAAAGAAGTATAGCCTTTGAATCTTATTCGGTGCTGTGTGGTATCCAACTCGCGTCTGGAGGGTATGGGTCTAAATATGATCATAACTTCATTAGAACTGAAAACTGAGCAAGTTGATGCGTCTGCATCATGTGGTTATTGCAGCGCGAAAAAAAAAAAGAAACGAAGAACGGTGCGTATGCTGTCTTCCCTTTGTGCTCGTTCTTTGTGAGCGCTGCAAGAACCACGTGATGATCATAGCTTTCCAATCAAAGTACATTATGACACATTCGTCTGGTTCCTGCTGTGCACTTACTTGGTATGCAACCATGTGTAGCAAACGCATCAATTATGGGGGGCAGGGGTGCTCTCGCCTCTCACACTGAATTTATCCACGAGGCCCCCCCTGGGCCGCAAACTTTAGGCAGCCTCAAGCACCAGCTGTTACAAAAGAGGGTGGTACAAGGAGATCCCTTTTCTACGAAGGAATTTATCATGCTTAAATCAACTTCAAAATCTTTATCCCAATAATGACGAATTTATTCTGTCTGCCTCTTTTAACCGGGAGATGAGCAAAACGAGGAACAAGGTAAAAGCGGGGGGCCAACGTTTCGACAAGTGAACTCCTATTTTTCAAGGCAAGTCCGCTTGTCGAAACGTTGGCCCCCGCTTTTACCTTGTTCCACGTTTTGCTCACCGTCTTGGATTTCCATTTCCCGACTTCCCCGTGCTTTCCCCCTTTCAACTGGGGGCACAGTTACTTCGGTTACCCCAAACATGCGGAGTTTCTACTACTAAATAAAAAAAGTAAGCATCAAAGTGGAATCAACTCGAGGGCGCAGCATCCTTATCTACAAAATGTCCATAAAGAATATGCATGCTGCGCTCTGTACGAGGTTCTCCTAAATGTTTCATTACAGTTTTCTGACGCGGTTTTTTTTTCTTGCAACATTGTGGCGGACCAAATGCAGTTAAATTCCAATACAAATAGCATCTAAGTAATCGAAGAAATAGAAAGGTTTCCGGTTAAACGCGGTGCGCAGTGAGCACAAACTTTCTCGTGTCTGAAATTTTGCGATCCACAGGTATACTGCTCACGTTCGGTAGGGCTGTGAGGACTTACAAAACTTCCTAATAACGAATAGAATAGCGCAATAGGCCATTCAATCTTCGAATGGAATAGTCAGTGTTCGTAAGCACGATAATGTTTTGAATAGCTTTCGAATACTTCAGAATGTATAAAAAGTACAATAACCTAATTCCCGCGGGCGTAGTACACATCAGAGGTGGCCAAAGTGTGGTTCCTTCTCACGGGTCCAGGTGCGGCTCGCAACTCTCTGGCATCGCTATTCCTCTGAGATCTAACACTATTAGGTGCTGATAGGGGCGTTTGGTCATTCGGTACACTTAAAAAAAACAAGAAAATCCTCAACAAGATCTTTTTAATAATACTTCATGTTCTTTGCCTTTTACCCTTAAACTTCATGCCAATGGTGTGTTGCAGTTTTTAGACCTCGCTTTGTATTTTAAATGGGACGACCATGTTTGTTGGGAATATTTACCACGCTCCAAGAAAAGCCTTCTACTTTATGACTCCTCATACACTAAGCTCGTCAAACGACGGATCACCTTGTCGTGCCTGAATTGGACTTTGAGAAAGTTTTGCTTGCACAAGCACAGCTTAAGTTTGCAGGTGTCACGTCTCGAAAGCTCGGCTTTTCCCTCCAGTCTTTTCGTGGCCGTAGGTGGATCGCTCTTAAAGAAGCTCAAAATGGCAACCTCCGCAACCACACAGCAAAAACAGGAACCAAAACAGGTTGTGATGATGCCTTACATACGTGCAATTTCGCACAAGCTGAAGAAAGTAGGACGCAAGCATGAGGCGGACGTAGTTTTCGCAGCCCCACGCTAGCTCGTGAGGTTGTGCTCCCTAACACGCAATGGGAGCGAAAAGAGAAGTGCAAGAAATGCATGTGAGAAGAGACATGTAAACCCCCTGGTGACTTGCGCCACTGAGGTCGTTTATCAGATTCCGCTCCGCTGCGGTAGAGTTTACATGGGCCAAACGTGTAAATGTATAGAGGACCGACTCAGAAAGCCCTCGGTGTCCTTAAAGGCTGTTGCGGGTGGTATGCACCTACCTGCACACATCAAAGATTGCGGTTGCACTCCACTATATTGAAATGCATCCATTTTAAAGAAGTGTAATGACAGACTGACGAGAGAAATTATTGAGGCTGGCCAGATATACGCACAATCTGTCACGCATGTCGGTGTCAGTGTCCCGTCAGTTGCCTTGACGGATAAAGAAGTTAGATATTTCCTTGGGCGTTAGTATTTTTTGCATGTGATTATGCTTGATCGAGCTTTGTATCAGCCTTTTGACTGTGCATGTGCTGCCCTCCGCTCCCTGGAAACCTTTCATTAAACTTCACTTCTAATTGAGCATCTGTCCTGCCCACTCGGTTTTTCCCCGCCCGTATTTCTACTCAACGACAATACATGAGGCATGCTTTCGCGTTCGAACTGAATGAGCTTTCCTTTCATAGCAATTTGTAATCTATAGTCGGAGCTTTCCAGTGCTTTCGAATTAAGCGAAAAGCTGCAATGACCAAGTTATATTTAAGGGAAGTAGACTGAGTATACGAGTTTTAGTGTATCTGAACTACAGAGACGCAGCCACAAGTAGACGTTTCTCACAACTCTTACAAAGCTACATGCTCACAAGATTAAAGTTATAACCACTGGTGATACCCCGAATAAGGAAAAGAGCTATGCAAGGACAACTGCAAACAAAGAGCCAGAGAAACCTGACATGGAAAAGGTAATAGTCGTGCTGGCTGCAATGTTATACCACTGTAGAGTGGGTTCCTAGGGCGGTCACTTTAAGCGTGAACAATGAATTAAAAGTTAGATTACAGCGAAAAGAGAAGCTCCTAGTGGTTGCGGCGGCTCAGGGAAATATTGTTGGTCTGTGCCTGCTGCAACGAACGAATAAGCTTAAAAAAGTTAGAAAAGTCTGAGTTGCTCTCAGATGGATTCTGCAGCAATACAATATCTAAATATTTCGAATTCATTTTATTCATTACGAAGAAAGCTAGTGAGGGAACCTGTTGCGTGCCGCTGCTTTGTAATGAACGGCTCATGGACACAGAGAATCTATTAAATTATCAAAAGACGCACACTATACGAGTGTTCTCGCGCACAGCGATATACCTTCAGCTCCAGGTAATTCCACTACGGCTAATTAAACTTCCCTCTAATTCGATCGCACTGAAAAAATCCCGGTTAGGAAAGAGACAGTGCTACAGAAGGAAAAATATCGTTTAGTTCGAATTCGAAAGCACGTACCTTCGGTTAATTTGTTAACGACTGGCGCCTTCTCACGGACGCAGTGGTTATTAAAAGCTTGAAAACACAAGAAATTCCGCTGATGGCGCCAATAATTCCTGGCCATTGATCGACGACGACTTGTATAGTTTCAATGCTGCATTCAAGTAGCCTGTCGATTGCGAGATTACTTCGAGCGATAGGAAATGTTTGAGTGGATTAATTTTGCTGCCGTTTGTTACCTCAACCATTGGTATAATTAGAGTAAATCTTGCGGTCCCGCAAGGGTCGACATGACAGACGTCCACTGTGGAATGTGGCACGTGCTCGCCACCGTCGCGTCCCCCTCGTTTTGCGACCGTCGGCAGAGAACAAAAACAACACTCACTTAGCCGCTCGGTCCCTTTGCTGGTTTCCTTGCGTCGGATCATGCACTCGCCGATGGCCGGGATGTCGCACAGGTGCTTGGACGTCGCCAGCCACTTCCAGTTGAAGCCAGCGAAGAAAGGGTGTCCCCTTATCTCGGCGTACGTGGTAGAACCCAGCCGCTCGATGGGGTTCTTCTTGAGCATCTTGAAGACCATGTCCTTGGCCTCGGGCGTGGCCGAGTGTGGATGCACCTCGACCTTGGGCCACTTGAGCGGCTCGTTGACGATCTTGTCCTTCAGATTGTCCTTGCCCTCGGCCCGGAACGGCACTCGGCCCGTCATCATCTTGTAGAAGGTGGCGCCAGCCGACCACCAGTCACACGCTCGGCCGTACGGGCGGTGCTTGATGAGCTCCGGCGCCATGTACGGCACCGTGCCGGCGCACTCACCGTCGCGGAACTCCAGCGCCGTCTTGGTGAAGTAGCCCTTGCAGACGCGTTTCGAGTCTGCGAGTCATCGGGGAGACACGGGGGAGGGATATTGGACTGGCATTCACCGTGGAGTTGTCCTACACGACGAAGTCCTCATTGAGACTACAACTGCCGAACGCGTAAACTAAAAACGCTGGAGATAGCGTCATCGAAAGCTCCACATTTGAAAATTAAGGCGCGTATCGGAGGAACCCAAAATTTCATCGCGCATAAAATTTGAAGGGCTGTCTGGGTGAGATGAGGATAATGTGTCGGCATGGATTGTTAAAGTTCGAGGCTGATTAGGTGCGTTGTAGCGAATCACTGGATGTTTAACTGATTGTACGAGTTTTCGCCCTGCGATATATAAGAATGCCGGATGGGAGAGGGGGCATGGTGGAGAAGAGGGGCTAGTTGCCCTAATGGCTTCGCTAGAAACTGAGTTGTGATTGCGCAAGCTTGGACAAGAACGTTGAAACTAATTCTATATAGAGATTGGACCCACGTGGCGAAGGACCTGCGCAATGTATTAAATGGATCACCTTTCGCAGGCAGATTGCATAGCGAAGTGTCTGGATAGTGAATAATAGTCAGGATACCCCGCGCATTTTCCTCGGGACAGATTCAGGAGGACGTAGCCAGTCACAAGCCCTCAGTCATATATCCATCGGTGGTCTTCCCTCAACGGCCAGCGCACACGCGTTTAACAGAAGAAAGTCGCAGTTTCTATAGAAAGGCGAAGCATCACTTGCGACAGAAAATTATTAGGCAGCTATACGAAGCTAGGATAGTAGCTCTATCAGCCGTGTAAACTTGGAAACATGCTCTCACTGACTGAATTAACAAGCAAGGTGTCAGCGCGCACAAGGAAACATGAAGACATCACACTCGGTGAACGCGGACACTCGCTGTAAAAACGCTGGTGTGGGCAAGCACGGCAGCAACAGCGAGCGAAGTGACCTTCGTGCGGGATATGGATTCAACGCAAGAGCGGCAAGAATACAGAACGCACAAAGGTATGAGCCGTCTGCACATCCCTCTTAAAGATGCCACCGCGCGCGGCCGACACTTGATGTTGGCAGAGTCGAAGCCCAGACCCCCCCCCCCCCCTCCTCCGTCCCGCGCTGCCTCCCCGCTTTCCTCCATATATCGCGCTCGAGGTTGAGCCGCGATCGTCACTTCCTCTTGCGCCCGGTCGCGAAATGCGCAGTTAGTGCAGGGGTACAACGCCGCCCCCCTCCCTCATTCGCCCATCACATCCCCCCACGACTTTTGGCGCGACGGATGACGGCACGTTTCTTCTCCGCTTTCTTCCTTTGCGCGCGCCAGATTAAGTCGCGATCGTCGGCTTCCCTCGTGTGCTTTCACTCGCACATACAGCGTACGACGCGCGACGACGGCGTTCGCGCCCTGCGACTTTATACGGAACATCACGACGACGGCAGAAATGTGCCTGAAGTGTCAGCATAATTGGTGTTGCAATAAAAGAAAGTATCTAAACACTTGCATCGATAACTCCGTGCAGACCGGGCTTCCGGCCGATCTTTCCCGCCGCGAGGAGGTTGCTATAAGAAGGATGTGTGTTGATGCTTCATTGGTGGCCAGCTGCAACCTGCTTATGGGCCGCAAGACAGCCTTCGGCACAGCCTGTCCAGTGGCGTAGCTAGAAATTTCGTTGGAGGAGGGCTCGGGTGCTCCTATGTAAATTCATGTAGAAAATGAATTCGTTTTTCTCGGCACCCACTGCACCAAATTTGATGAGGTTTGTTGCATTAAAGAAGAAAAACTTGAATTCTACTGATTTCCGGTCTCGAAGTTTTCATTTAGGTTGTCAATTCTTTATTAAAAATTGGCAAAAATCGCAAATTTCCAGGAAACGAAACTGTCACGTTTAATACTCTGTAACTCAAGAATGAAAAATAATATCACAATTCTGTGATTCGCATCTAATAGTACATTTACAGCGGACAAAGCTGACTTGTCACACATGAATCTAAAAAAAATTAGTATTATAGAAATACTGCTTTTGCAGAACCCCTGTACACCACGTAACCAAGTTGCGTAAGATACAAATTGACATACCAAATTTGTCCGGTTTGACTCTTATAATAGATGCCGTTTGCAGAACCGCGATATCTGTTCTTGATGCAAAGCTATTGGTTTGTAAACGTCGTGCTTCTATATTTTTAGCACTTTCGAATTTTTCAAAATATTTAAAACAAAATTCAGGCCATAAATCAATATTCAGCTTCCAACAGATACTAGAATTTACTTTCGCTCTCAAATGCAACAAATTTCATTAAAAGCGAACTAGGGGTTATCTCAGAAAAGCATTTCTGCGTTTTACATGTATTTGAATAGGCCGCGTCGGAGTTGGGCCCGAGCCAGAAGAGCTTCTTCTTAAACAGTTTGCCAAGGGAACAAATACACGAATAATAACTGCATTGCCATTGCCAAAGATGCTGCAAATGAATTCTTGAACGCTACGCACTGTCAAAACAAGTAAAATATGTATTTTTTCATTAGAAGATATACTCGCATGTGCCAAAAATTGCGCCCAAAATAACTGATATCAATGCTCCCGTGTTTTTGTCTATTTAATAAGTAAAGAAAATATCACATCAACTTTAGATCTATATTAATTTGAAACCAGCAAAGCAGTGCATGCCACTGATATGAAAAATGTAAAGGCCATGAAGTGAACATGTTGAGGACAAATATGTTAATGAAACTTTGTCAGTCAGGAACCTTGTTTACATTTTTGTACACATGCAACAACCAGTGAAAAACCACAATGACGCTGTCATTTATTCCAATGTATTGTGCAGGAGCAGCTGTCACCGGTCATGTATCGGGAGTAATTGCCCCAAAATTGTACCAACAGAGAGCACGTATAAAAAGCCGCTCTGCAATATATACGAGGGCGGGTGAAATGAAAGTGAGCCAATGCGCATATATGACAAACGAGGTACTTTATTTAAAAGTATTCTCCATGAGCATTTAAACATTTCTCCCATTGACTAACGAGTCACGTGATTTCCGTCTCATAAAACGCCTTGGGTTGCTGCTTCAAAAAGCCTGCAACTGACTCTTTCACGTAATCGTCCTACACGAATCTGTTTCCCTTGAGCTGTTTTTTCATTTGTCTAAAAATGTGGAAGTCGCAAGGCGACAGTTCTCAGCTGTGTAGCGGATGCTGCAGAGTTTACCATTTGAAGTTTGCCAGTTTTGTATTAGCTACATCAACTACGTGGGGACGGGAATTGTCGTGGAACAATTAAAAAATAAATTATGGGGTTTTACGTGCCAAAACCACTTTCTGATTATGAGGCATGCCGTAGTGGAAGACTCCGGAAATTCGGACCACCTTTGGTTCTTTAACGTGCACCTAAATCTATGTACACGGGTGTTTTCGTATTTCGCCCCCATCGAAATACGGCCTCCGTGGCCGGGATTCGATCCCGCGACCTTGTGCTCAGCAGCCCAACACCATAGCCAAGTCGTGGAACAAGATGACCCGATTCGTCAATTTTCCACGTAATTTGTTCTTGATTGCGACACGCAGCCGATCCGGCGTTTCACAATATCGGAAAAGATTGATATATTCTCACCGCGTTTAGCAAATTCTATAAGTAATCGCCCCTTACGATCGAGAAAGAAAAGCCAAAACACCTTTCCGCCGCAAACGACGGCCTTTGCTTTCTTAGCGGGTGGTGAACTCGAATGTTTCCACTGTAAGCTTTACCTTCGTGTTTTAGGGTCTTAGTAGTGGCACCATGGTTCGTCCCCGATCACTGTTGCAGACAAGAAGTCGTCTCCTTCATTGTGATACCGGATGAGATGAGTCAAGGCAGCGCAGAACCGCTCCGCCTTCTGGCGGTGGTTAAAAATCTTATCCATCCATTGCGCACACAAGAGCCGATAACCGAGATGTTCATGAATTATGGCATGAACCGAACCGTGACTGATGTTCATGTGCTCTGCCAGTTCAACGATGCTTATCCTTCATTCTTGTCTCATCAGCTCATCAACTTTTGCAATTTTGGTGGGGGTGATTGCACGATGGCTTTGGTCCGGTCTTGGATCCTCTTTGGAACTTTCACGTCCTTCTTTCAACCGTTTACTCCAACGCTTCACAGTGGCCAATGAAAGGCAATGTTGAACGTACATGGAAGCCATACGGCGACTAACTTATTTTTGGGAAACACGTTCAGCTCTAAAAAATCTCATGGCACCACGCTGATGAACTTCTGAAGAGTCCATTGCGTCACACAACCATGTTCAACCTAGTGTATGAGAGCATTAAAGAACATTTACCCTCACGCCGGCGTGTCACTTTTGTAAATGAGAGATGCTTGTGTGCTACGCGCATGCCTTGCATGTGAGGAACCGAACCATTATTGCGCGAGATGGGTAGGCTCACTTTCACTTGACTCACCCTCGTTCATTAGAAATGCGAAGATATAATGGAATATACAAATGCTTGATAAAAGGCAAAAAAGTGTCACTAGAAAGAAAGTTCAGTGCACGTATACAGAAAACCTCGCAACGAGATATTTAAGTGTACATGTAAGCACCATAAGACCCCCCCCCCCCCCCCCCCCCCCCTGGCTACCCCCCTGAGCCTGTCCCTTCTGGCCTCGCCCAGCTGCCCTACACATCTACGGCCAAGCAGCTCTCCAGGACTGCGCTCGCTGAAGTGCCACTACACCTGCCGAAAGTGCGCCTGCACGAAAGCCACCCGCCTGACTACCACATGCCGATTTATGGTCCACACCACTGATTCCTCCATTGAAGAGAACAAACTGTGCGTGTAGATATACCATAAGATGTTTTACCCATTTCATGCCGCAGGACAAACTCGAACTATATGCGGGATTGCACACTGAATGAATGGAAAGAGGTTAGAGAATAGGGCGCAACAAGATCGAGCTTCGGATCAAATTCTAATTGACCACAACGCGAAACATAGCAGCTGTGGAGAATGTAACACGTGAACACGCACAGCGTTGTTCGTTGTTGCTTTTCTCTTCTGTGAGCGCTTTCACTGCCTTTCCTCGCGGAAATGTTTTTTTCTGTTTGCCACTGCCTGTCCTCGTGGAAAAATTTTTTTCTCTTTGCCATAAATCAGTTTGCCACTGGTTGTGCAGTGGTCCTGTAAAACTGCAGTGAGAGCTCAAATATAATGTGGGATTGTCTGTTTCATGATTTGTCACCTAAATTTTTATTTCCACTTTGCTTGGAAACAGTGCAGGTCAATATCTGCGAAATAATGCAGAACATTAAAGTATAGATTATTTCCGAAAACAGGCTTTTGATACTGGATACTGTTAGGATCGGCCTGCAAGTCTACTGCTTTGCAAAACTATCTCAGCCCGCTGCACGTGCTTCGATCGACCCGCGGTGGTGGCGCCCTTCAGAGAACCAGCGAGGACGAGAGCGTTAATCCACCATGCGCCTCGTTCGGAGAATCGGCGACGGCAGCAGGGCTGGCCACGTTTGGCGCCCAACGTATTGTTAGTTGGTTTTCCGGGTCTTCATGGTCTCTCTGCAGCAAGAAGAGCTACCCTAACAAAAGGATGCCTAGCGGTACGGGGGCCCCAGGATTTGTCACAGTCTGCTGACACTCGTGGCGACTACAGGAGAAAGGCAGCTCTGGAATTTAGAGACGCAAGACAATGGAGAACCGGGAGCCACACGGCGGGGGTCAGCTCGGGGAACCAACGCGCCTTTGAAGACGTAAGCCCCGAGTTCTGCGAAGCCCGTCTCACCTCGGAGGGGACAGTGAAACCTGTGCGGAATGTGTGCGTTTAAGCCCCCTTCCCCCTTCCCTCAACGGCTACGAGGACTTTCTACGCTGACTGGTCGAACGTTTCCCTCACCTAGGGATCTAGGGAACACGGAGTGTTTATAAGCAGCTGTTTATCGCTGCTAAGAGGTGCTTGTCATCGTGCTCTGTGATCGTGCTCGTGAGCTGCGTGCTCGTCAGTGTGTTTGGAGCTTCGTGCTCGTATGCTGTATATTTCGTCTTGCGTGCTGCATTTGGGAGTCACGCTAGACTGTCGAATGTCTCTCTTGTTTAAAATGTAAATACTGTAAATAAACCCTGTACGCCTACTTCTCCCCAAGTTCCTCTCTACGACCTTCAACCCTTACAAATGGTGGCAGCGGTGGGATCGCCCGACAACTCTAATAATACCAACGAACAAACAGGACAAGGTGTTAGAAAAATGAGGTGGGTGCTTTTTTGTTTTTTGAACTGCGCATTCGTGCACCCAACTATTGTGATTGGACCATAAGTGCTACCAAAATAAACGGTCCTTAAGACTCAGAACGCAGCAATTGTATATGAGCTCGAACGCGATCGGCACCACAAAGATAGCGGTCATGGTCAAAAGTAGCGCATAATAACAAAGACGGTTGCTGCTCAAAAACAAAAAAAGTTCGGGAGCGTGTTACACTCCTGTAACACCTGAAGGCGAATGCCTGCAGCACACGCAATAATGCATTAAGTTATACGACCGGAGAGGTCAGACTTTTCGCAAGATATAACGAGCCGCAATGTGAAGTAAACGTATGGCGCTGTAGGTCCACCTCCTCAACTACACATACAAGCGTCTAATGCACTACCTGTAGGTTCTTTCGTTCTTTCTTTCTTTTGTTTCTTCATTTATATTCAACCATTGCATCTTTGCTTGCTTACGGGGGTGCGGGCCATTTCTGATGATGATATTTTTTGCTTCATCGGACTAGACGCGGCTTTTTTTCGGGTATGAACCACCGTAACGAGCCATTTAAGGCTTTCGCCTTAATTGATAATTCTGATTTACCGCATCTGTAATGTTTTCCTGCTTTCACTATAGTCGAGCAACTGATTCATCTAGAATTTAGGGAACACGAAAGACGGAGGACGAAGAAAAGAACGAAAACAACCACACGCAGCGCTGTCCTTGTTCTTTAGCGCTTTTCCATAATACAAGATGTTCATCCAGCTAGAGGACACGTTCACTTTATTTAACGGATACAAATAGTACGAGTATGCGACCCTCAGACTTCCTGGTTACTCTTGCCCTAATTTATGTGTAATCATAGTTTCATCAGCAATACGGGAAAAAACGATCCGGTTAAAAGAAGAAAGAAAAGAAACACGACCCGGTTAGCGCTCGTCCTGTCGTGTTTCTCACCTTGGCATACCATTTCCTTTTCTTATTCACAAACATGTATACTCGCACAACACACTTCGTCAGGAAATAGGTAAGGAGACCTCTCCAGCCACAGCGCACTGTCAATTGCCAAATTTGAGTCCCCGGACGCTTGTCAAAAGATTCTTCAAATGGTGAGCACTAAGCTTCAGAAGAACTCCACTTTGGCCTAGGTGGTGTTTACTGCATATCACACTGACCGCAATAAAGACGTCTTTATTTGCGGTCAGTATGATATGCGGTGAGCACTAAACGTCGGAAACGGCCTCATAAACCAATCGGGAGCGAAAGCTGCATTCAGATAAATTGTTTTTAAATAAGCAATCGACATATTGGAGCAACCTTAGCAAAGTTTCAGAGCTGGCAATAGTCCAACTATTCTTACCGGAAGTTTACAAACAGCACCTAAGCAGACGGTGCGTGCGCCTGTTGGTTAGTGGACGTGATGCCACCCTCGGCACATTGCCAGCGCGCCACGGGCGGTCGCGGTTGGCGCCTCATCTCGGAGGCCATGCCGAGGAGCTGCGCCTTCTGGGTAACTTCCGGCGAGCGGTAGTCGGGATCTAACGGGGCGAGTGGTAATAGGGCAATTTCTTTTTTTTTTTCGTTTAAAAACTACTTTTGCGAGCTTGTCATGATATATCTAGGCCATTGGCATTTCAAAGATAAATCTTTGCACGGAGGCTGAAATATCTGAAGCTAGGATTCTTACGCGGCGCAATATATTGTTGCAGTTGGTCTTTGAAATTCGTTCTTTATGGCGTAACCTGAAAAATTTTTCTACGGCGTGTGGACAGTTTGCGAGCTTGGCAACATATTATACGGATGGGTTCCTCCCGAATTTTTATTCTCTCAAACAAGATTCGACTGCGAAAAAGGCACATACTTCGCAGCTACATTTGCTTATATTTCTGGTTGTACAGAGCTTCTTAATTTTCTACAAACGGTTATTACCAGGGGGCTCATCACGTGGCCTTACTTACAGTGCCCGATGCACACCTTGTTGGTGTCGAAGTCGATAACCTTTACTCTTCCACCCGGAATAATGAGCATGCTGCAGAAAAATTGAGAAAGCAGAAATAATTTAGGGCTAATTTATTGCTCAGCCACAGTAAGCGAATATTAAATCATATCACACTTTTAATTGTGTTTCAATCGAATACTAAAGCTGTCATTGCTAGCAGCTTGCGTCGCTGTGGCATGCTAGCTATCTATAAACTTGCTTTCGCGGTTTTCCCAGCAAGCGTCGTTGAATATATAACGTGTCTTGCGTACCTGTATTACTTTTGAGTTTTACCAGGAAAAAATAAAGAGGAAGAAGCCATTTATTATTGTACTTGAACTGTTTGCACGCATTTGTTCCTTACAAATATTATTTATAGCTTTTGCCGACGTTTACGGCATTTGTTGCCTCATGCACTGAATAAATTATTCTCCCGCAAAATTATAAAGACGTTCTTTCTCAAGAACGGTAAGTCATGAAAGGCACAACAGTGTCAACTAGGTTCTCACGCAATGACTGTTTGTGTATTCGTCTGTTTTTTTTTTTATTTGCACGCGTTTCTACTTTGAAGAGAGGGATGAATTGGGCGAGTTGGCGTATGTTCATTGCGCTTCTTCGGGTCAGTCGTCTTTGCTGCTAGCCAGCATTTATTTTGTGTCCGTTAATGTGTGCCGAACATAGGGTAATAACAATGAAGACTGTTCACTTGCACCATCCCTATAGCGTATCTATTCCGCTGCATGAACTTTAGCTGTTCCCGTGCTTTCTTTAAGTATATTGTCGCAGGACATACTCTCGCAGTACACACTTTAAAGCATCCTTCTGTGACATTCTTCTGCGTCATTGCATTTGGTAGAAAAAGTTGTGCAGGGACCATCGACAATCATTGTCAATGCAGGTGAATAACCGAACGCTTCTAGAAAGGTATTTGCTTTATTAAAGCAATCATGTGCTTGAAGGCGTATATTTGTTGTATTGAGAATATTTTGGCAGCGTTTGTTGTTTCATTGCGCAGCACCTTTGAGCAGCACATCTGCAGCGATAATATTGGGTATACATATCAGCGGACAGCGAATTAGCATAAGTGAATTGTCTCCAGCGTCACCGTGAAGGGCGACTGCCATCCACCTCTCTCGCCGCAACCACAAGGAGGGAGGGTGGCGGGAGAACAAGAGAGCTGTCCTTGCCGAGCTCTGTACCAAACCACGTAAATATTTAGCCACCCAAGATTTCTCGTGTGCCAGCATGCGCATCTCAAAGAGTTGTAAAACAGTTTGCTTTTGGCGACAAACGTGCCCCGTGACTACATTTGCATCGGCTCCTTCGTCCAACCAGCGACCACCACAAAAATAGGCGAAAGAGCCAAAAAATCTATCAGATATAAAAAAAGTTGAATAAGCCTGACGAACTTTTAAGAATGCCTAAGCTTCATTCAAGCGCAGCCGCAATCAAATGCCGCGGTTATTATTACCGTGAAACCGCTTGCTTCTTATATACTAAACCTCTTGTGGGCGACCCTTGTGCTCTTACTCGCTATTTGAATTTTTCCTCGAGAAGCTGTACAGAATTAACGGGCTGGTTATCAGACAGAATCATGTTGTCTGAGCAGTTGACATAGGTGGTACAGCTGGAATTGCCTTTTACAGTGAAGCTGTATATGAATAGCTTATTCTTCCAACCGTCCGTCTGTTGCCTGTACGCCGAAAACGCCTCCGGCGCAACTCCATGCGCATGCGCGAAAAAAAAAAGTGAAAGAGAGGCGCGCGATTGGCTGTGCCAGTAGTGACGTCGTTGCTCTCCGTCGAAGCCGAGCGCGCGCGCAGCAGTTTCTCTCCAGCTTCGATATGAGTAGGCCACGCGTCATGCGTACTCCTGAGGAGCAGGCAGCTTTCGATCAACAACGCCGCGAGCAGAACCGGGAACGAGCTCGTCTACGCCGTGCCGATGCTGCAGCCCGGGCGCAAGAACAGGCTCGTGCAGCCGAGTGCAAGCAGCAGCTGTGTAGCGAGAATCCGGTAGCCTACCAAGCCATCGTTTAATGAACCGTCGGGATTAACCCAGTGATAAACACCGGGGCCGCACTTTTCAGCTTCGGTGGCTAAGCATCTGTACGGAGTGCTGAGGCGGTGTTTTTTAAAGCGAAGCTTCCGCACTGAATCCTCCCGGGTTTTCTGACCCTGACTGTTGCGGCATTGCTAGTACCTTTCCAAGTAGCTCACAGGGGGCTGCACTTTTATAAGATAGCGGCTTATATGCAGCGCCATCAGCACTATTTCTACACATATGTCGGTTGCTGGCTCTGTGATCTAGAAACGCGTTCTTTTCGAGGAATAAATATACGATGCAGAACAGACGCAGATGGAGGAACATGGGCAAAAGGGCGGGGGGGGGGGGGGGGGGGGGACGTATGTGTGTGGCTGTCCGCGTCTGTTCTGCACCGTTTATTTTTATGAAGTATAGGGCACACAAACTAGCTCAAATAAAAATGCTGCTACCAATGCGGGAACGCGTCAACTGTTATGGAGAAGGCGACAACAAAGGCGATAATAGGGCAAGAGTGTTACTTTAGCAGGGCTTCATGAATGCCGGCACATACATTAGCGATGCTTCCAAGGTTACTTGAGCATTCCCAGCATGCTTAAGGGTGCGGGTAAGCGAAACAACGGAATAATGTCAGTAGCATGCAGAGACAAAAACAAAATTCTGTCTTGGCCATTATTTCAGTAACGCGAAACCTTTTAGTCATATTGCTCTGGGCGAGATCTGTCAACCGTTGGAGTAATGCACACGTTAATTGTAGTCAGGTGATCTTCTCGCGTCGTATACGCCTCGTTATTCCACCGGTTGAGCTGTTTAGTAGCGGTCGTTGGAACCTTGTGGCTCTTCAGCAGGGACGGATTTCTCTAAGCTTTGCGTTCGTAAGGGATATTTGCCGTTGGCCAGCCACCTCCGCTAACGATATGTCCAGCATCAGGATTGGCTGAAATTTTCTCTTGCGAACAACTCTGGCGCAAGAGGTTTTGTGATAAAGGCCTAGGTGCGGGCTTTCCCGGGAGGCGTCGCCATAGCGGAGGCGACGAAGTGATTCCACACAGCCAGCTAAAGGAGTTTCATAACTCGCGAGCAGGGACATATCAGGCACTCACTTGGAGACTTTGATGTCCCGGTGCAGCAGGCCCCTCAGGTGCATGTGCTCGATGGCGAGGATGAGCTGGGCCATCACGATACGGCACTCATTGGTCGGCAAGTACACTGCTTTCTCCACAACTCGGAACAGATCCGCGCCACAGATGTACTCCATCACGGTGAGGTAAGCGTCCTGCAAGAAGTAGCACACATCTCCGACTGCGTTAGGCACGTATCGATGCCTCGTTAAAGGCCAACTGCAACTAAATATTAGACCGCGTAAAAAATCTAGTTTAAGACACTTAAGATAGGGTAGATATACAGAAGCCCCCATGCAATATTTCACGTTCGAAATACGAGCAAAATTTTTACAAAGAGGTCGCAAAAAGAGCTGTTTTTGACACTGAAAAAAAACGAATGAAAAAAATTAACTGACGATTGCGGTACTCCCTAATGCAATATTTGAGCGTAGCTCTATAAGTGTCTTCGTTTCGCAATATCTTGTCTGGCGTGGCGAATCTGTCTCGTGCGGCACGTTGCAAACGAAGCGAGGTGTGGTGTGACTGCCTCGCTAATCGGGAGATCACGAAAGGCAGCGCGTGGCTGACCCGTGGGTGAGATTCACAGCAGCCGCCGCAGACAGACCTCCGCTCATGCAGCGCTTTGTTTCCATACAGACGGCGCGCTATTTTTCTCAGGCTTTCGCCATGCCCTCCTCCTCCCCTTTCCGCCTCCTGGTTCCGCTGCACCCTCCTTCTCCGCCTTCCTCCTCGCGCTATCTTCGCTACCGACGTCTTTCATCACCCACTGCGCTTCGCGTTGGTTCTTTCATTCTTCGCTGTGCTCGTTCGCTCGGTTACGAGGGACAATGCCAACGCAGGAACGGGCCCGCTGCGCGCCCGAAGTGACGCATCAGCACGCGTGGCTCCTCAGCATGACCTCCAAGGTAAGGCGGTGGCTGCCCGAGGTTGCCCACGGCTAGCTGAATTATCACGGGCGCGGCCTGCTGGGACTTAACGCATAGTGACAGCCACTAGGTGCACATGTGGTCTGCTTAGGTGTTGCTTAAAGGATGATGGCAAAAGGACTACGCAATTACCAGCCCTGTGGTAATTGCTTCAGCGGTATATGCTAATCATATATAACAAATTCAGCGAAAGTGAAATTTTGTTGAATTTGGGCTTAAAACGTTGTTTTGACCCTTCGTTGAAGGTATGCTGCTAATCGAATTTCCAAGACCGCCAGTGCGAAAAAATTTTTTCTTCCCCATCAGTGAACTCTGTTCACAGACCTGTTTCTGCATACAACGACGTATTCACACATCTGTTGTCAGACATCCGTTCTATAGCAGATGTATGAACGCGTCGCCTGGAAGTACGCAAAATTAGCAGAGTTGAAGTTTAAGTTCCGGCCGGTATGAGTCGCCTTCCTATGCACGGCAAATGAGAGTCTCATTACACTTCGCCGCACGAGCACGTCAAGAAAGGGGAGGCTATTGTCCCACTCGTATTCTGTAGTAAACTGTATGGCTGTGTCTGCTGAGTTGAGAAGACGTAGGAGGCGTGAAGCGTCCTGCCTTCGCACAATGCAGAAGCAGTCGTCTACGTAGCGGGTGAAAGCCTTTGGCGCGGGAGCGAAGTCAGCGAGTCGCTTAAACTGCAATCCCTTGAACTTCAATTCATGTCACCCGGCTTGCCACAAGCAATCCGTTGTCTCAACTCTCGTGACGCGGGCCACACGCATCTGCTCAAGTGACCACGAAATGCAGGACGAACTGAAGACAATTCGTCACGAATTAAAGAGGTTTATTAACGAAATGGAAGCTCGTGTCCTTCATCCAAAGCCGTCTCAAGGCAAGTCGTTCACGAAACGCGCTGGCGTCCCATATGTGCCTGGCGTCAGCGAAGCTCTTAGCCGCGTATTCTCAAGACACGATCTTAGAATAGCGCACATGCCATTCAACAAGCTGAGAAAGCAGCTCGTTAACGTAAAAGATCGATTTGAAAGCAAGAATTACCTCGGTGCCATCTACAAGGTACCATGCGCAGACTGCGGCTGTAGTTACATCGGCGAAACCGGCAAATTCACGAGAAGATTAAAAGAGCACCAAAGGGACGTCTCCAACAAAAAAAAAAGCCTCGAACGCCCCTGCCGAACACGCCGACAATCGCAGTCACCGCATCGATTGAGAAAACGCTGCTAGGATAGCTTAGGAAAATAATCAGATGACGCGACTCTTATTAGAATCTTAATTTATTCAAACTACGGACAACAATATCAACAGGACTGATGAAAATCTGCCTGCCAACGACACCCGTTCTCTATGTCACATTTTGGCATAAAAACGAATTGCGGCTCTTGCCAGCTTTGAGTGTGATCAAGGAATCTGTACGGGTCCCGAAACGTCTATGTGTTATTTTCACCTTGACTTGGTCAGTGACCGCAATTTATTCATCATCATGTTACCTGACCAGACGAACTTTCGTCGAACTCTTGACTACAGGTCACTATAGAATTCTTCCGCTGCTTTTACTATATCTTCAATATTACTGATGATATTACTCTGTTTATCTTTTAGTGTGCATCGTGGTTTGTCCGATGCTTAGTTTCCTTCTCACTGTTTTCAGGCTGCGTCCATCTTATACTGCTTCGTCAGTCTTTCTCACGTTATAATTTCGAATATCCCTTATTTTCTCCTTGTAAATTAGTTTTGACGATTTCGTGAATTCTATCTGATTTCTTGAGTTGGACATCTTCATTCTTTGTCGTTTCTTTATTAGGTCTTTTGTTACTTGGGAAAGCTTACCTACTTGTTGCTTTGATGCCTTACCTCCCACTTCAACTGCTGCTTCTGAAGCCAGCCTAGTTACTATTTCATTCATTGCCTCCCATGTCATCATCTCTCTGTTCTAAGGCTGCATATTTGTTTGCAAGTGCCAACCTGAATTGGTCTTCTTTTATCCTTACTACGTCTAGGTTGGCCTATTTCTTCTTGACCGATTTTACTCTTTCTCTCTTCAACGTGATGTGAATCCTAGCCCTCACTAATCTATGATCACTGCAGTTTACCCTACCTAACACTTCTACTTCCTGCACTATGCTGGGATCGGCAGAAAGTATGAAATCAATTTCATTTCTTGTTTCACCATTACGGCTTTTCCAGGTCCACTTTTTCTACCAACGCGGAAGGAAGAAGTGTCGAAGCGAGCGGACGCACGTCGCATGGGCTCAGCAAATTTTCGAAGTTTTCGACACGACAATTTTATTAGGCCACCAAATTTTTTGCCAACATCAACGCAGCTCATCGTCAGGACCACGAGGATACCACCTTCGAGCCGGTAGGCCCATTTTTGGACTTTTTATCGGGCTTCGAAGACCTCCGACGTGGCCGGGGAGCTAAGTCTGGCGTTAGGCTTAGCCACACCCGACACCCGGGCGGGCACCAAGTAGGTCGGAGCGACAAGGCATCGAGCGAAATGGATCCCCGGGGTGCTACCAACCCTGTGACAAGCAATATTATGGCCGGGCCAGCCCAAAACCCGGCAGAATTCTAAGATATGGAGGAAGCACCCGCCACCACGCACTCGAGCACGGAGGAAGCGGGCACCGGAGCCGCAGAAGAGCACCTCATGCAGCAGGACGCCACGGGCGAGGCGAACCGGCAGCAAGACGAGGAAAAAAACTGCCAAATCTACCATTCCAGGCGCCCGAAAAAGAATCCCAAGGGCGCTACAGAGAGCGACGTCATCTTGAAGACGAGAGGATCCCAAGCCACGGTGAACAATAACAAGATGACGCCGGCAGCTACAGCTGGCAGCGGCATCACGCAAGACGGCGCGATGGGAGCGCCGCCGCAACAACAACAGCAAAAGGTGGGAGCGCCGCGGCAGCCGAGGCAAAGGCTGCCACCGCTACGGACGGACGACGCGAAGATCATCATCCGGCCCAGAGGGGGGCTGAAAATCTAGGACATGAAACCATACCAAGCAACGCAAGCCATCATAGAGGCCTGCGGGATGAAATTCAAGGAAGAAGACTTTCTGGTCAGGTTCCGACCAGGGTCCAACATCGTCATCGCAAGTGCTTCCAAGGAAGAAGTTGCGGACGTCATCAGGAAGATCAAGTACCTCCCATACAGCGGCATCAATTACGAATTAAACGCTTACGTGGCCATGCCTGGGGACGTAAAGCGGGCGGTAATCCACGGGCTACCGATAGGACTACCATCTGAAATACTGGAATCTAAGCTGCGACTACGTACTCAAGGGGTGGAGATCCTGGCGCCAAGGATGCTGGGCAAGTCGGAGACGGCGCTAATAACCTTCGACGGCCCCATCATTCCCAAGTGGCTCATCTTCAGCGCAGTAGAATACAAGACATACCCCTACAGACCAACCAGACAGTATTGCTACGTATGCGGCACGCAAGGACACCGCTCGGACGTCTGCCCAACGCCGGGAGCGAGAACCTGCAGGCAGTGCGGAGCAAACAACCCAGTTGAAGGACATCAGTGCCAACCAAAGTGCCTGGTATGTGGAGGCGAACACGCCGCCGGTACCCGGGACTGCCGGATGCGCCTCAAGAACGTCGACGAGCTGCGAGGACAAGCCCCGCAGAAAAGCCGAGGGCGGAGCCGGAGCCGGAGCCGTAGGCGCCGTCCCAGGTGGCTGAGCTCGGAAGGAGAGCAGAGCCGCTCGCGGAGCCGCGGCCGCAGCCAAACGCGGAGCCGGGACCGGAGCCAGTCCAGGGACAGTTCCTTCCCACCGCTGGGGCCACCACCCGCATCCAAAGGGCAGTGGAAACAGCAGCCAAAACCACAAAAGCAAAAGAAGGGCGGAGTTAACGGAAGCTGGGGGGAGGCCCTCCCAAATCACTGTTTCCGCACTCGGATAATAACAATAACGACAACGAACCTAAACAACTAAGGGAAAAAAACAAGGCTCTAAGGCGAGAAATAGAGCAGAGTAGGAAGAAAACAGAACAACTAGAGGAGAGAATCAAAGAACTAATCAGGAAACTGCGAGAGCAAAGGGTGGGTAGCCTGCCGCGACAGCAGACTCCACATCCAGCTATGGAGCAACAGCCACAGCAGCCGGAAAAGGGAACCATAGAAATGCAAATGCAATCCTTTATGCAAAAAATGCAGGAGCAAATGAATTTGATGCAACAAAAGATCGCAACGCACGATCAAAGTTTTCGCAACTACATAAAAAAATCAAAATACGCAAAAGATAACAAAAAAAGATTCACGAAAAAAAGATTCGGCACCGAAAACCAAAGTATAACAACAACCAACGATAAACCAACATGGCTAGACACAACATATTAGATATATGGCAGTGGAACTGCAGAGGCTACCGCAAAAAGCAAGGCCCGCTACAGCAATTCATAAGTTCACAGTTAAGTCCTCCTGGCATAATCGCGCTGCAGGAGACAAACACCGTGCCAACACTCAAGGGCTACACGTGCCAAGAAAAAGATCGCACGGCCACGTTAATTAGTAAAACACTAGTCGCCATAGCACACGATTAAATTCCGGACACGCGGATAGAACACATCGTGACAGAGATGATTCCAAAGAAAAAGGGATCGGATCGGATCGGAAAACATTTATTGGGCTCTAGAAAAGAGGTCTTCGCGGCTTCAGACGGCCTCTTCCATCTTCTGATGGATTCTTCTGTCTGCAATCACAGGGTTGGTGCCCTAGCCCAAGGCTCCACTGAGTATGGCCAACCAGCGAGCTCGCTCTACTAGGCGCTTTTGGCCGTTCAAGCGTACGCTGGAAAGCATACTCTCCCACTGTTCCGCACTCGGATTTTTAATCTTATATATAGTTGGGGACTCAATATTTTGACAGGCCCAAGATATGTGGTACAGATCTGGTTTCTCTCCGCACCATGGGCACTTAGCCTCATATTGTGTAGGGAAAATTTTATTCAGAAGGTTTAGATTCGGGAAAGTACCCGTCTGCAGTTGTCGCCATGCAACAGCATCCTCTCTGCTTAGATCTTTATCCGGGGGTGGGTACTTCAGTCTGACCCCTTTATAATAATTTAGGATATCTGAGTAGCCCATGGGTACTGGCTCGGGTTCCTCAAGGCTGGATGTGTCGGACGCCCGGTTGGTATGCCCTCGAGCTATCCTATCCGCCTCTTGGTTCCCTGTTATGCCAGTGTGCCCTGGTACCCAGATTATGGTATGCTGAACTTTGTTTCCCGGGTCGCATGAGCAGAGTATGTGGCGTGCTCTGCGTCCAATTCTGCCGTTTGTATGATTACGGCATGCTGCTTGAGAGTCTGTTATTATTGTTAGGGACCTGCCAGATCGATAGCCCTCCAGTGCTGCCAGAGCCACAGCTGCCTCTTCGGCCTCGACTACCGTGCAGTCCTGTAGTGATGCGCTGGTGATCTCCTTGAGGTCCGAATTAACCACCGACGCCACTGCTCTGCTGTTGTGTCTTCCGTCTTTGACGAACGTTGCCGCGTCCGTATACCTTGTGTTGTCCTTGTTCGCCAATGTTCTCTGCACGTACTCCGCTCTTGCTTCTCTACGTGCCTTGTGCAGGTTCCGGTCCATATTCTTGGGTATCGGTGCGACTCGCAGTGTACTGCGATACTTGTCCCGAATGGCCTCGGTACGCTCGATCTCTTGGATCATGTTGCCAAAACAAAAAAGCACTTTTATCATAAACTTATACAGTCCACCGCGACAAAATGACGGGGATTCTCAGAAACTTTTCATAGGAGCCAGCAAGCTAGCGAAATCCAACACCCTGCTTATAATGGGTGACTTTAATGCCAGGGGGCAGAGCTGGGGATATCAAAAAGACACTAAGAAGGGAACGCAAGTTAGCGACGCAGCAGAAATCACAAGCTGCACCCTCTTAACGAACGCAAACCAACCAACGCGCCTAGTCCCGACACATGCCCAGACCTGACATAGGTCAGGGGAGCTAGGCAAGCTACGTGGGAGAAACCTGCTGGAGAACCTGGGTAGCCACCATTACATTATAAGAACGCAAGTGTCAGCAGAGAACATCAAGCGCAAGATAGGAACAGCCAAAATAACGGACTGGAACGCTTTTCGCAAAGAATGCAAGCACATGGAGGGGGCGATAACCTCCATAGAGGAATGGTGCAAACAACTTAAGAAAATACAACAACAATACACCCAGGAGGTCGAAAGGTCAGAGCAAACACCGGAGGTGGACTCGCGACTCCTCAGGCTATGGGAGGCAAGACGTGGACTGACAAAAAGGTGGAAAAAACAACGACTAAATAAGAAGCTAAAGAAGAAGATAGCAGAGGTTATCAAGGAGGCAGAGGAATACGCAGCCCAACTCACACGACAAAGTTGGCAAAAGTTTAGCGACTCGCTCAATAGAACCCTCAGCACTGCAAAGACCTGGCGTATCCTCAAGGCTCTAATGAACCCAACCAAGACCAAGTCAGAAAGTAACAAGGCCATTCAAAGACTAATACACCAACTTGAAGGGACAGAAGAAGAGCTACTGGAAAAAGTCCATGTAAAGTGCTACGGGCAAGATAAACCCGAAGCGTACACGGAGAGATACCGAGGCGAAGAAAACCCCGACCTAGACAGACCCATCACCAGGGAGGAAGTTTTCGCAGCAGTTAAGGCATCGACCCGGAACACAGCAGCAGGTGCGGACAAGATTAGGAACGCACTAATCCGTAACCTAAGTGATGAGGCGGTCACACAGCTGACGAACTTCCTCAACACACATTGGGAAGCGGGACACTGCCAGAGAAATGGAAACATGCGGAAGTAGTTATGATCCGCAAGCCAGGGAAAAAGCTACTAGTAGAAAACTTACGGCCGATATCGCTCACTTCGTGCCTTGGCAAGTTGTACGAGCGAATCGTGACAAGGAGGCTACAACAATACATGGAAGACGAAGATCTGTATCCCCACAGTATGTTCGCACCAAATTATCAACCCAGGACGTCCTACTACAAATTAAAGAGGGGTTTCTAAGCGACATCCCCTACAACGGAGAAAACATAATAATGGCACTCGATGTCAAAGGAGCATTCGACACCGTCAGCCACGCAGCCATCCTCAAGGGACTGGACGATCTCAACAGCGGACGAAGAATCCACGGCTACGTGACAGCGTTCCTATCAAACAGAACAGCCACGGTGGGGTTAGGAGACCTGCGGACAGACAAGTTCCACACACCTAACAAAGGAACCCCGCAGGGATCCGTGATCTTACCGATCCTTTTCAACATTGCAATGATTGGGATAGCCCGGAAGCTGGAAGAGATCGACGGTATACATCACGCCATTTATGCCGACGATATCACCATCTGGACTAACCAAGGCTCCCTCAGCCAAAAAGAAGAACGACTACAAGCCGCAGCAACATGCGTGTAAGAATGTGTTAGGGAAAGAGGCCTCGCCTGATCGACGAAGAAGTCAGAGCTCCTGCGAGTCAGAAGGGGAAAACGCTCGGAAGAACAAATCAGCGTCACAGTAGAAGCACAAAAGATACCAGAAAAAGAAGCCGTCAGGATTCTGGGAATGTGGGTGCATAGCAATCAACGCTGCACACACACCATAAACCTACTCAAGCAAGCGACGGCACAGGTGGCACTTATGATCACCCGCGTCTCGCAAAAAAGAAGCGGCATGAAGGAGGAAGATACAGTCAAGTTGGTTAAGAGCCTCATAATCAGCCAGATTACGTACGCCTTCCCATATTGCAACACAAACAAAGGCGAACGGGACCAGGCCGACGCTATCATAAGGAAAGCATTCAAAACAGCGCTTCACCTGCCGGCCAACACTTCGACAGAGAAACTGCTGGCCCTCGGACTCCACAACACTTTCGAGGAGCTCAATGAAGCACAATTAGGGTGGCAGCTACTCAGACTCTAGCAGACTACCACGGGCAGAAAGCTCCTAAAAATTGGGGCAGAAAGAAATTGAAAGGGAAGACCAAAGAACGGCAAACCTACCCGATGAGTATCGCAGTACCACCAAGGTAGGGTCCCTGCCAAGAAACATGGACCCGAATTTATACACGGCCAGGCGGAACGCTAGGGCAAAATATGTAGAAAAATACCTAGCAACCAAGGCGAACACGGTGTACACGGATGCCGCAGTATATCCTCGAGGGCGAAGGGAAACAGAACAAAGAGTTGTCGCGGCAGTAATAGACTCGGACTATAGGGAAATCGCTTGCGCGTCGGCACGGGTTTGTACGGTAACCGAGGGAGAGGAAATGGCTGTTGCTCTAGCTGCTGTGGAGGGCTACCGCACAAATAGATCCCTTATAATTCTAACAGACTCCAAGGAAGCATGCCGAAACTACATTAACGGCAGAATCGGTCAAAAAGCGCTCCAAGTCTTCCTTCGCGCTGGCCAACAGAATAAACGCATTAGACACACCATCTTTTGGGTACCAGGGCACACTGAGATTGAGGAGAACCAAAGGGTTGATAGGATCGCTCGCGAGCATACAAACCGAGCGGACCTAAACAGAGATCCTGAGGACTTCATGACAGTGATTCCAACGTACTCTGACATACTAAATTACCATAGAGGGACGAGGATCAAATATCCCCCGCCTCACAATACACTCACTCAACAACAGGCAGTTTATTGGCGAAAGCTGCAGACAGGAACTTTCCCAAATTTACATATACTATGCAAAATGTTCCCAAGTCAATACAAGAACACATGCCCGTGGTGTGGCGCAATACCCACACTTTATCACATCACATGGGAGTGCAATACGAATAAGGCATTCCACAAAATAGAAAATCCGAGTGCGGAGCCGTGGGAGAGCGTGCTCTCCAGCGGCGACCCTAGCCTCCAACGGAGGCTGGTGGATCATGCCCGACAAGCAGCCATGCTCAGTGGTGCCCTGGAATAGGGGCGCCAACCATGCAGGCCGGAGATCGTCATCAACCAATAGAAGATGAAGACATCCGGCCCGACCGCTGAATTACTCTTTCTAGAGCAATAAAGTTTACTTCCTCCTCCTCCTCCTCTACCAACGCTTCCTGAAGAAGGTGTTCATTATTCGCATCTCGTTCCTTTCCGCGAATTCTACCAACATATCTCCTCGAGTGTTCCTAGAATCCACGCCGTAGTTGCCAATTGCTTGTTCACCAGCCTGCTTTTCCCCCACTTTTGCATTGAATCGCCCATGACTACAGCATACTGAGTTTGCACATTTTACATCACTAATTCAACCTCTGCATTAAACTGTTCTATTTCTTCATCATCGCGACTGGAGGTTGGAGCGTAGGTTTGTACTACCTTTATTCTATATTTCCTTTTCAGCTTTATTACGACTACTGGTACCCTCTCATTAATGCTATATATATATATATATATAGTAGAAGAGATGGTCAGATGGTTTTCGGTTGGCCTCCCCTTTCCTAATCAAGAAATAATTGGTACGCCTCTGCAGCATGAGTAAATTTGATTTTGGCTCTTGTAGCTGAGTGGCTGCTCACTTCGCTGCTTGAATGGGACACAGACTACAATGAAGAAGATGGTCCAGACGTCCCCAGAATTAATAGTTAACTTGCTCCCAAGTACAAAAGCCCGAACTATGAAAGCATTAAATGTTTTCGCATAAAATATGACATCAAGAACGCTGCACAATGCCGTAACCTTGGCTACTGCATGAATACTCAACACTTACATATATTGTAAAATGCACCTCGCTATCGAGGTTGATCGCAGTTGCTTCCTCCAATTTCACTTGAAATAAGCCCAAGTTCCAGCTTGAAATTTGTTTTAGCTAAAGTAACAAAAGAGGAAACATATTGCGAGCAACTGTGGGAAGGAACGCAATGTGCGGGCAGTAAAACTTAAATATTTGTTTTAATGTGTCACAACTTTAGAGTTCCAGTGACTACATAGTGAACATTTGTTTCTGTATGAACTACTAGCAAGCAAAAAATATAGATTCGTGAACGGCCTACCTAAGCCCATTGAACGAATTTAAGAGCGTTAATTGAATACTACTACAGCAGGATCTTTCTCGAGGCTTACGTGATTAACGACGTGCCATGTACGTAATGACTCGAGAAGCGTATTGAGAAATTGTGATCGAACATGGGTCGTCTCTAACGCCATCGTGTTCTTGTTGAAACGTTGGCTCCAGAGACATGCCCTGTTTTGCCCGCGGTTGACTACTTCAACTCTTCACATCCGTGTGACCTTCTGTCTGTTTTTTTACGAGAAGCGCACTGAACTATTGGGGCCGCATGTCTGTCGATATTTCGGTACGAAGGGAGGCGTCTCACACTCACCTTAGTGCAGTAGCAGGCGTAGTACTTCACTAGAAAGGGGTTCCTGATGATGGAGGCGGTCACTTTGTCGACGCAGGCTTGCTTGTGGCGCTGGAATTTGTCGCACGGCACGAGCTTGATAGTGCAGACCAGGCCCGTTGGCTTGTATAGGGCCTTGTATACGGCTCTGTAATCAAGGACATCGGTGTAGATGGACATGTGCCGCGAAACGGTAGACGATCGTTCATTGCTTCAATTATGGACAAGAACGGCACCGAGAGCGGCGCTGCTGCGCCGGCGTGGAGAGCGCCGCATGCGAAGCTAGCGGGTGGTACCCCTCTCCACCTCTCGTTCGCACCGCCTTGATCGTCTCCTGCACTGCGCGTGTTTGGGCACATCTTGTGCCGCGCGCGGTGTGTGCCTACGTGTGTGCGCGTGGACATTTCAATCGAAGGGCGATGTACAGTCTGTTTCACATTTAGGGGAAAACTCGGAGCGCATTGCATCGCGATGCGGCGAGCGCTTGAGTCAGGCGGCGGCAGCAGCTCGCGCAGGTGCTCGAGGGGCGGGATATTGAACGGCGTCGTCTGCTACGGCGGCGCGAGCTGGCCGCATTGTCGGGAAACGTTCTACTGTCAGTTGCAGGGCGCCCATCTCATCGTTACTACGTGAAATGAGCCGGTATTCTTTGCTAAGCGTTGTGCGACGCCCACTGGTACGCTTCGAAGGTAAGTTCATCGCTGCAGGGCAATCATAGACGACGTACTGATTCCATACATTCTTGACGGCCCGTTTCTGGAAGGCGACTATATATTCTAACGCGATAGGTCGCCGATCCACACTGCTCGTGTTGTGCAAGAACTGCTGGAAGAGCGCACAGTCACTCTCTTGGAGTGGCCGCCTCAATCCCCGGGCGCCAACATCATTTCAAATGTCTGGAGCTCGTTGAAAGTATTCCTGCCGCACCATCCCCTCTATCAGTCGCCCGAGGATAGGCTTCGATCCACCATCGTCAGCGACTGAGACGTGCTGCGAATGAACACATCCCTGATCAAGTCATTTTACATTTCACTGCCTTCCAGGATGAGCGCGGTCATCGCTGCCGCTGGGGACATGACGAGATATTAACTGAAGTTCCAAGTGTGAATTCCCCGCCGGCTGGCAGGGTCTGTCTGGTGTAGTCAATGACTGTCGAGAAAAATCACTTCCAGCTCATTGTCTTAACCTAAAACATTCCATTAATCGTATCCGTTTGTTTCATCGTGTTCTACCCCCATAGTTATCATTGTTGAGTGCTTTGTTTTCCTTTCGAGTCAAACAAAGACTGATCACGTTGCGCGCACATCTTGGTGCGTCTTGTCGCTGCTTATTACGGTAGCACACACGGTGAAGAAATATACGTGCACGCGCTCAGTACCCGGCCTTTCGAAAGAACAAACGAAGCATGCCGTCAAAATAAGTTTGTGGAACTCCATTATCGCCAATGAAGGCTCAGAGTTTGGCGACGCACAACGTTTAGTAAAGAATATCAGCTCAGTTCCCGCAGTACCGATGAAATCGGTGCACTGCCCCTGACAGTAGCACGCTTCCCGACAATGCGGCCAGCGCGCGCCGGCGTAGCAGACGACGCAGATCACGACTCCGCCCCTCGAGCGTCTGCGCCTGCTCGAGCTGCTGCCTCCGCACGACTCCATTGCTTGCCGCATCGCGATGCAATACGTTCCGAGGTTTACACGAAGTGTGAATCAGCCTCTACACGCTTCTATTTGCCTTTAAAAAGATCGGTATGCTCGACGATTATTTTTATGGCTGCAATGCGGTGAAAGGGCAGCGTGTGCTTAACCATATAAGTGGCGCTGAGCGGGTAAACGACCCGACGGGTAAACGACGAGGGTTGTAAACGACATCGTATGTGCTGACGGAAAAATCGCATACGATGCGGCACATACATACGGCACATACGAGCTAAAGTCATTTTTGCAGTTTCTCACAATATGTTTGCTACAAATCCGTGTTGTTTCTGATGGCGACAACGGACGTCCATCGACACTGTGCGGAAATAAACAAAATATATCGCTGCATAGCACAAGTATGACAAGCGCACACAACTTTAACTAGTATGTCCCCTACAATATGGAATAGAGGCAGCAATGTAGACAGCTTGGCCATTTTTTAACAGTGCTGAAGAGCCGGAAGTTGAAAGTATTAGTAATCATTCCTGCTTTAGCAATGCCGGTGCGACCAAGACACGGGCGTGTATCGTCCAGTAACTCGAGCGATCGGTGCAGCGGTGATGCGGAAATGAACTCCGGTCATGTTCAATGCATCGTGCACATATTCAATTTCTCGGCACGCATGAACTTCGGCCACTGCTAGCGCATACAACAGAATTGGTTTCCATCCTTGGGCAGCGCACACACAAACGAAACACGAGAAAGAAGACAGGACAAGCGCTCGTCGAACAACTGAAAGATTTTATATGAATAAAAGGCTATTGATTAAAGTAATTAATTCATTAAAGTAACTATTCAATCCATGTGGGTTACATATAAAAACCATCATACACTCAGGGGTGATCAATGAACGAGCTCGCTTCTTTTGCCAGTTGTTTACTTCGCTCGGCGCACCGCAGTAATCCATGTCTGTCGTCTGCTTTTTTCGTACCATTTTCTTGTGAATCGGCAGAATTTCACTGGTGGCATCAACCCTTTCGTGTTTACATTGCTGTCGTGACAGTTAACAACACAATAATAATTTCCGGTCATCCGAAGAGGCGCCGTCGCCAACAAGAGACGTTTCGCGCGCAGCGCGAACTGAACGCGGGCGCGATCGTGAAGGGAAGCGGCGGCGGAAACCTACACCCGTTGGAGAGGAGATCGTTCCGCCAGGGGAGAAACGAGCGCTGGAGTCTAGGATGAAACTTGGCGTGCGGTCGTCCATTGGGCTATCCAACTTATTTTGTAAGAGTAAGGGTCGGGCACGTCAAAAAGGGGCAGCTGGCCATGCCGTCGTCCGACTAATGCACGCTAAAGACGTTTTAGAAAGGAGGAACAAGTTCTCCTCGAGAGCGAGTACTGGGTTTATTTATAATATCTACATGAAGTGTGGAGAACGTTACGCCTCATCAGTCTAGCGCGACTGAACTTGAGCGCACTGAGGAGCCGAAAACCTTCGCTTAAACCCCCTCTGTCATCCCTAGATATCTAGGGCAGCGAGAGGTGCCGTCCGACCTTCGTCCAATCAGAGCGTCCAAAGTCGCCGAAGGACCTGTGTTAAGGGCGAGGGTTCACACAATCACTCCCGCAACCTTCGTTCACTGAACACACAGAAAGGAGGGGAGCTTCGCGGATTGGGATGGTCACGCTTGACTCAAGCCGGCGCGTCTTCGTTCCTGGGATGACCCACCAGTTAGCTGGAGCGTCTGTCAAACGACTGTGGCGGTTACTGGTGTCCGTGAGGAAATGCCGTAGAATGCCCTTTTCCAAAAGTTTCTTGCTCCCATTGGTCCGTGACGGTGACATTGAACCAGCAAACACACTCGATCCGCTAGAAGTGTCTCGCCCTACTGGCGCCACAGCTCTGTCCGAGGGGGACGCATTGTTAGCTTCACGAAGCGATTCGTCGCAGTGCGGCAGGAGAGGTTAGAAGGTCACTCTCCTGTTGGTCGGTCGTAACTATGTGTAACGCGAGAAGTTGAGAGTACCATTCTTTTTCTTCAGAAAGTTATGTTGCTCTGTCAGCGGGTTAGACGGATTGTCAAAACGGTGGCAACGAAATACGGTGATTTTATTGCGATTAGCGTTCTTAGCCTAATTCAATCCATTGTCTGTCTTCATTACGCCGCACTACCCAGTGAGCCAATGCAAGTTTAGTTGGTATTCCGTGTTGTAACTTCGTAGCGGGAAAAGAAAGTACGAGGGAAAAGGAAACGACATGCAGTTAGCGCTTGTGTATATTGTCTCCCTTCGTCTGTGTCGTTCTTCGTTTCCGCACTACGAAATTGCATCACTGTACCAAGCTGTGTTACCTTAGGCCACCAGGTAGGTGTTGGCTACTGCCTTGTCGAGCAGGCTGCTGTCTCACCTAGCCTTAGGTCGCCGGGTATGTGCCCAAACAAATAGGACAACTTACGCTGCCTAATAAATAACATACATAAAACAGTTAAAATTTCCCCCCACAATGAATGCGCCGTCAGCAAATGGCTTACGCACTTTTCTTGAATGATGGTTGAAATAACGTAAATGGTCATCCTGCCAAGAAACGTTTTGCCTAATTTTTGCTTTGTTAGGTGAAAGGGAATGGACATTTACTGAAGCCCCACATCTCCTGCCAGTCAAGACAGAAGTTTACAGGAAGACAGAGGCTCAAAGCTATGAGCAGTAGTTGAACAAAAAGTGTCGCTGGATCCAATGTTCCGAAAGGAGACTTATGAACTTCATCAGGGCGACGCAATGTGAAAACAAGGGGCGAAGACAAGTCCCTTTGCCGGAGCATTCGCTTCGGCGACCCTCCTTGTTCAACTACTGCTCACCTCGTACCAGCGCACGCAGCAATGTTGTCATTAGACCAACCGTCTTCTTCAATTCGGAAGGACCACGAATTGTGTTTCTCTATGTTTTTTTGAGGAACGCAGTAAATATAAAAAAAATACGACAGACATTGCGAGAACATTAGCTCCACTGCACACGTATATATATATATATATATATATATATATATATATATATATATACAGGCTACAGGTCCAGGTCATGCGTGGACTCGATACGCTTCTTAGAATTAGCGCGCCGGAAGGAGGCACGAGCATGGAAAGTCCGACTAGTGCTGAACGTCAAAGTTCATCGTGTCATTACTTCACCGTTCTGATTGTACTCTGACGCTGATGTGGATTCACTACATGGATGGGCGCACAGGCGTCGATAAGAACAGCAATAGTGACTTCATCTACACGAACGTCTAACATGCTTCACCTCGTCGGCACCATTTGTGGTGGAAGTCGTCAATGCAGCGTTTCCCCCTGACGCTGCGCTGTTAAGTTTTCCAGAAAAGCACGTGCGGTGCTAAATGGGGGGCAACATACACCAGCCTGACGGTGAACGCGACTGATGACTACGTGACAAACATTTTGCGGAAGTTTGGGCGTTGGGGAAAGGCAACTCGTTTGCAACCGGGAAACCGATGCTGTCGTGGCGGGCCAGCCTCGCAGCAGCCTACCTTATTCATCCATCGCACGCTTGAGAGCGGTACAAAAACAGTGCGCAAGCGCCCGGTTACGTGTTATTTTTTCATATTTCGCGGGCTTTCTTTGGAACGCGGAAAAAAGGACCACGTGAGATACATCATGTTGGAAACAATTTATTGAGAGGTTTCTCAAGGTGCTCTACAACTCTGCGTATCACACTTGGCGTCTGCAGCGAATACTTAAAAAAATATTAAATAAGCACAACTTATCCGTTAATTAAGGGGAAAATAAAAAAAATTGCCAGAGTAACTCTAGGTCAGTGCCAACATTATGCATTTGGTTCAACTCCCATCTGGAGTGCCTTTCATTTTTAAAGCTTTGGCTCAAGTTATGCGGGACAACCTGTATACGCACAGCAAGGGATGACTACTTTTCTAACGACCTTCCACAATTACTCAAAAACAATCCATCAAAGCTTTGGAAAACAATGAGCCATAGGAAAGAGAGTAACCGCATTCTATAACACGATAATAACGCAATCGCTCTTCCGGAGAGTGAGTGTGCAACGGTTTTCAATTCCTTTTTCACATCCGTGTTCACAAGTTAGGATAGCTCAAATGTACCCTTCGTACCTGATTTCGATTATGGCTACATGACACCGATAAACATCACGGTCGAGGGCATTGCTTCGCTAATAAATAACCTTCTTGTGGCATTGATGGAATAAATTCGACCGATAAATATCACGATCGAGGGCATTGCTTCGCTAATAAATAACCTTCTTATGGCATTGATGAAATCAAATCTAAGATATTAAAAAAAATATCGCTACTGTTTCAAGTGTCCTCCTGGTTCATATTGACGCAGTACAACGCGGACAGAAGACAGGGAGACGTTATTCAAGGAAAGCAGGACAACCTGTTCAAAAATAAACAGGACAGAGACACGTCTTCTTCGTCCTCGCCGAATCTCACTGACCCACTAGACGAAGTCCGTTAATGTCCCTATCGTCGTTGTCGTCTGCATAGAATACACGCGTCATTTGTCATTTCCTAAGAGAGTATCACCCCGATGCTAGACCAGAAGTGTCCCTTGCGGAAGTAAGGGTCTCTCGCATAGTTATTCGCTCACATACGGCTTCATGCGAACAACGTGCACAAGTTCAGGACGGTGCATGCGGCGCCGCGTACAACTGAGACTATCCGGAATGACCTCCTATGTGAGGCGGCGCAATACTCGATATGGTCTGAAGTATCGCCTTAACAGCTTCTCGGAAAGGCCTCGTTTCTGTATGGGTGTCCAAACCCACACTCTGTCACCGACTTCATAGGTTACTATTCTACGGTGAAGATAATAGCGGCCCGCGCCGTAGTCTTGCTGCTGGCAGATCCACAAGCACGCGAGCTGCCGAGCCTCTTCTGCGCGTTGCGTAAACACATCGGCGTCCATGTCAGTGTCGTCAAAGTCGTGTGGAAGCATTGCATCCAACATCGTTCGTACATCCCGTCCGTGAACAAGGGTGAACGGTGTCATGCGCGTCGTCTCTTGTTTCGCCGAGTTATGTGCAAAGGTGATATAAGGTAGGATGTCATCCCAATTTTTATGTTTAACATCCACATACATTGAGAGCATGTCTTCAATTGTTTTGTTTAGGCGCTCTGTTAATCTGTTGGTTTGTGGATGGTAGGCGGTTGATTTCCGATGAGCCATTTCACTTAGCAGCAAGACGTGATCTAAAGGTGCAGCCGTAAATGCGGTTCCTTGATCTGTTATTACGACGGTGGGTGCGCCGTGTCGCAACACAACATGCTCAACGAAAAAGCACGCCACCTCTGCTGCTGTGCTTCTCTGGATTACCTTTGTTTCAGCGCTTCTCTGGATCGCCTTTGTTTCAGGGTAACATCTAACATAGTCGATTGAGACGATAACAAAGCGATTCCCTGCAGTAGAAGTAGGAAGTGGCCAAATATATCCATTCCGATTTGATGAAATGGTCTTCTAGAAACCTGGACGGGTTGTAGGAGGCCGGCTGGTTTCGAGGGAGGCGACTTGTGCCTCTGGCAGTCAAGGCAACTGCGAACGTGATGTTTCACGGTGGTGGTAAGTCTCGGTCAAAAGTACCTCTGCTGCACTCTGGCCAACGTTCTTGTGTATCATAAGTAACCAAAAGTCACCTCGGTGTGACGGGCTTGAAGTACTTCCGTAGGAAGAGTTGCAGGAATGACGAGCAGATAGGGGGACCCGGTCAAAGAAAAGTTTCTTTGGTGCATAACTTTGGCACGCAGACAAAACCATAACAGTGCTCTTGCGAAAACTCTAGGCAGTTTCGCAGATCTGCCCTCTAAGTAACTGACCAGTTCAAGCAACTCAGGGCTGTCCCGTTATTGTAGCGTGATGGTGGATGTGTCTAGAACACAAAGAAAGGCTGAGTCGTCTTCTTATGGTGGAGCAGGCGACTCTATCGGCGATCGAGACAGGCAGGTCAGCATCCGTATGTCATTTCCCCGACTTGTGCATGACAGTCATGCCAAACTTCTGCACCCGTAAGCTCCAACTCGCCAATCGTCCCGAAGGATCTTTAAGGTTTGTCAACCAACACAGTGAATGGTGGTCGCAGATAACTATGAAGTGGCGGCCATACAAATATGGGCGAAATTTCATACCCGCCCATACTACGGCGAGGCATTCTTTCTGAGTTGTGGAGTAATTAGCCTCTGTGCGTGAGTGTTCTACTTGCATAGGCAAGCACTCTTTCTGTGCCCTCCTGCCGCTGCACAAAAACAGATCCCAAGCCAACATTGCTGGTATCAATGTGGAGCAATGTAGGAGCGGTCTCATCAAAGTGGGTAAGCACTGGAGGTGTCTGGAGATGTTCTCGCAAGTCGTTGAATGCAACTTGCTCTTCGTCGCCCCATACAAAAGCAACGTCTTCTCTCGTCAAGCGAGTTAACGGTGAATCAATGCGAGCGAAGTACATACGGTCCGCCGGCCTGACCCGAAAGCCGGAGAAGTGCCACTTTGGCTTTGTGGAGCTACAGTTCCTCGGCCTCTGTGGGGTAGCAAGCACAGACGCCGAGAAAGCGCCTGACAGCCCTTTTATCGAATGGTACAGGAAACTGTGCTACGGCGGCGATTTTCTCAGGATCCGGGTGAACACTTGCGTGGTTGACGACCTGACCAAGAAACTGTAGTTCCACAAAACCGAAGTGGCACTTCTCTAGCTTCAGGGTGAGGCCGGCGGACCGTATGTATTGCAGAACCGCTTCAAGCCGTTCGAGGTGTTTTTCGAACGTTGCGGAGAACACGATAATGTCGTCGAGGTACACTAAGCAGGTTTTCCACTTCAGACCCGAAAACACAGTATCCATGAGGCGTTGGAACGTAGCAGGGGCAGAGCACAAGCCGAAAGGCAGGACTAAGTTTGTACAGGCCATCTGGCGTCACAAAAAGAGGTTTTTTCATGGCCTCTCGGGTCCACCTTGATTTGCCAGTATCCGCTTTTTAAGTCCATTGAAGAGAAGTAACGTGTGGGACGAAGCCTGTCGAGTGAATAGTCTACATGGAAAAGCGGGTACACGTCTTTCTTTGTCACCTGATTTAGGTTTCCACACAGAAACGCAAGCTGCCATATTTTATCTCGTCTAGAACTACAGGAGATGCCCAAGGACTCGTAGATGGTTGGATCACGTCGTCTTCCAGCATTTTTCTCACTCGTTCTATGGCTTCACGTTCTCTGGGAGCCACACAATAAGGATTTTGGTGAATTGGTCTTGCCGTATCCTCTGTAATGATTCGTTGCTTCGTTAGAGGCGTCCGAGCTACGGTGGACGTCGACTCAAAGCAATCGTTAAACTTGGAGAATAGCGTAAGAAGCCGTTCTTCTTCGTGCTGCGACAAAGCAGTGCTGACGTCAAGTGCAGGAGCTGGGTCTTGCGTAGGCGCCTCTTCGAGTAGTGAAGAGCAGCCGCAAACATCCGCAACACCATCAAATTAAGCCACAGCCGTGCCCTTCGGAAGGTACCACGGCTCTGTGCTAAAATTAGATAGCAACAGGTTCGTGCACCCGTCGGTGACATTTACGATTCCTCGTGCGACCGAGACGCAATGTGGTTATTTGGTCGGGAACTCCCTCGCAATGAAACGGTGCGTCATATGCTACGGAAACAAGGGTACGTGATCGAGGTGGGATGACGACGTTCTCTTCTGCTAGACGAAAGGAGTTGCGTTGCGGTGATCAGCAATGGACTAAACCCGGTCTCTTATAAAACGTCACAATGTAGTCTGAGATGTTAATTACGGCACCATACTCTTTCATGAAATTCATTCCAATAATCAAATCTTCACAGCGCACAGGAAGAACGATGAAAGCGGCCACGAAAGAAGAATCCCGGATGTTAATTCTGGCAGTACATCTTCCAGTAGGCATCAGTAATTGCCCGCCTGCCGTCCTTATGGGAGGAGGTCCCTTCATGGCGTCTTTACTTCCTTCAGGCGGAAGACGAGTTCCTGACTCATTATACAGAAGTGTAGACTAACGCTATCAATGGCAGCCATCCACAGAAACGTCGGTTCTCACAATTTCTTCGGTGTCGGTGTTTATCGGCTTCACTTCGTTCTGTGACGAGACTGTTGGGGGCTTTTCATTGTCTTGAGGCGGGCTTGTAACCTTACCCCCAGAGGTCGCCACCTTCAGTTTCCCCGGCGTAGGCTGGGTGGTCTTCGTCCTCGGAGGTCAGCAAAAGTATGTCCAGTAGGGGAAGGCATCCGACGTGGAAGGGTTGGAGAGCGCGACTGACTGCCGAAAAGGGACTGATCATGTGGCACGGATTCGTCATTCGGGTACGCTATTGGAGGTCCCTGAAAAGCAGTGACGTCGCGGCGTAGCATGGAGTCGTCATTTGCACGTCGACCATAGGACCACGAACGAAGAGGTCGAAACGATGTGTCTCGATGCCAGCAATGACGTGAAATATGGCCGGCACCTCCGCAGTGAAAACAGAGCGGGCGCCTATTGACGGTGCGCTGTACGTCGGTTCTCTGAAATTGCGGCCGTCCCGTAATGTCGTTTTGCGGCGTTGACCAAGGCGCGGTGAACGGCGGCTGATGGTATGACTGCAGCGGCATAACTGGTGCGCGCCTCGAAACCTGCTCTTGCGGAGGCGTCCAAGGAGCGACTGTCGGAGGCTGGTGGCACGGCGGTGTCGTTGTAACGGGTGGTGGACATCGGACAGCGGCGGTGTTAGTCATGGGACGCTGGTGATCTTGAAGGTCGGCTGCCGGGAACGCCTGCATGATTTTGTCGCGCACCACTCCGGCGATTGACGTCACGGGTCTATTCACTGTCGGTGGCAGCATCTGTTGACTTTCCTCTCTTACGAGTTCTCGCCAGTCACTGTGGCGGCATTGATTGTGGTGCTGGTGGACAGTAAATCGTACTGCCTGCATCTCTGACGAAGGGCCCGCTCAATAGCCGTAGCCTCTTTGATAAAGCCAGCGACAGTGACTGGTGAATTCCGCACAAGTCCCGCGAACAATTGATCTTTTACACATCGCATGAGGCAGCGCAACTTTCTTTCTTCCGTCATGTTTGGGCCCGCTCTACGAAAGAGGTGGGCCATGACCTCGGCGAACATTGTAACCCACTCATTAGGTTGTTGTACCCGTAGCTCCACCATCTGCTGGGCGCTGTCGCGTCGGTCGGCACTCGCAAAAGTATCCGTGATTTTCTGACGAAAGTCGTTCCATGTCGTTAGGTTAGCTTCGCGGTTCTCGTACCAAGTACGGCCGCTGTCGTCAACGGCGAAATATACTGGGAGAGCTTTTGCTGCTCAGTCCACTGGTTAATCTGTGCGACGCGTTCATACTTGTCAAACCAGTCTTCAATGTCTTCGAAGACTGCACCGCGATAGCGATCGGGAACCAGAGGATGCAGAACGGTTACTTGTTGTGGACTGGAAAACGGCTGCCTTGGGGTGCTTGCGGTGGGCTGGTTTCGGCCATTGCGAGATGTGTGGAGCCCCTGGAGAGAGGTGGATGAAAAGGGGAGACCTCCGGGGCAAGGCCTAGCGGTCGACGACTAAAGCGATGCAAGGGTGTCGTAACTGGTGATAACGGGTCGGGGCTACATGAACGACTCCCAGAAGGATTCCGGAGCATCAGGCGTGGTCAGTACCCAGCACTTCCGCCAGTGTCGCAGTACAACGCGGACAGAAGACAGGCAGACGTTATTCAAGAACAGCAGGACAACCTGTTCAAAAACAAACAGGACAGAGACACGTCTTCTTCGTCCTCGCCGAATCTTACGGACCCACTAGACGAACTCCGTTAATGTACCTATCGTCGTTGTCGTCTGCATACAATACACGCATCAATATATTCAGTTGGTTAGTTAGTTAAATGTGATGTAGTGGCGCAAAAGCGGCTAAGGCTATTCTGCGCCAAACACGAGGTGTTTGGAAATCCAATTTAGGAAGAAAAAGCATGTTTAATTATCTATATTGTATGTAAAAATGCAGTGTCGTCTAGAAATTTACGCACGTCGGGTAATGGGACTAGCGGATCATCTCCTAAAATGAAAGAGCGGTGTAAAGGCATGTGTAGTTGATAAAAGTTGTGCAAAAGGTTTCGTCTGTGTGTTTCAATATGCGTACATGTCAGTAAAATGTGCACAACTATTACTGGTTCTTGGTATTTCTCACATGTTGGTGTCTTGTTTCGTAAGTAAATAATTGTGCGTGATGTGTGTGTGCCCAATGCGTAGTCGGCATAAATTACTTCAAAGAACCACTCCTGGTGTTAACATGACTTTCACTCACTAAGTATGGGTGTAGTAAGATGTAGCTTGTCTGCACAACGGTCCCATTCATGTTGCCATTTTGACGTTAAATCTTTCCTAATCGCACGGATACTATCTTTATATGGAAGTTTTGCGCTTGTTTTGTCTTTGTACGATGGCATCGATGCAAATTTATCAGCTGCTTCGTTACCCGGTATCCCAACATGGCTTGGAACCCAGCAGAAACGAATTGACCTCCCGTTATTTCGTAAGGGCCACCATGTTTACAATGTCCCCTACCAGGGGTTCACACTGAGATTTAAGATGTAGAGTCTTTAGTGCACTTAAGGGATCAGTGTATATGACTGCATTGTTGTGTTTGTCAGTAATAATCTCTTTAAGTACAACCCATACAGCGTAAACTTCAGCCGTGAGAACAGAGGCATGTTTCGGTAATCGAATACTTGTTACCCAATTTTCCGGTTTGGCCCCCCCGCCCACGTGTTTGGTTTTAGAGCCATCAGTGTAATATTTCATGCTATTTTGAACTTTGTCCTGAAGAGCACGGAATTCTTGTATAATGTGTTTGTGTGGGGTGTCTCTTTTCTTTAGATGTGTCAATGTCCAGTCACATAACTGTGTGAAATTGTACCACGGGGGCAACCATTTTGGTTTTTTGGCAATCTGTAGGACTTCATGAGGAATTTCATAATAACGACAATATTCCCCATACCGTAGGACAAGCGGCCTAATCATGTTCGGTTTATTTGTATATTGTACGCGTGAGTTGCATTGTGTGAGGATGTGTAGCATATGTGTTGCGGTAATGACTGAGTACGTAGGAAAAAGTGAGTAACGCTCTGCGTTGCTGTAAGGAGGGTTCATTAAACTCAGTGTATAAACTTGGAACAGGGGACGTTCTATAGGCCCCACTTGCTAGTCGCAGTCCAAGGTTTGCACCGGATCAAGTCGTTGGATGCATGACTGCCTGGCTGAGCCGTAAGCCATGGAGCCGTAGTCTAAAAGGCTGCGCACAAGAGATCGGTAAATACGTAAAAGACACTTTCGGTCGGAACCCCAGTGTTTATGAGATAAAACTTTTAGGATATTCAACGCTTTATTTTCATTAATCTTTAGTGTTTTAATGTGGGCTAGGAAGTTTAGTTTTCTGTCAAAGATTACTCCCAAGAATTTATATTCTTGTTTTACCAGCAGCGAGACATTATTCAATTTTAAAGCTGTGTCTAAGTACAATCCTCGTTTTTGCGAGAATAGCAGTGTAACAGTTGTTTGAGTAGAGAAGCGGGAGCCATTTTTCTCAGCCCATTCTATTAGTTTCTTTATTGTGATCTGGAGCTGCCTTTCACATGTTGGTAAGGTTGAGGCGCGGCACGCTATCTGCGGATCATTGACGTATATATGGAGTGCATAAAAGAGGGGGGGGAGAATGAGTGTTAAAAGTGTTCGTTTCTACCATAAATAGTGTTGTGCTAAGTATGCAACCTTGTGGCACACCGTTTTCTTGGGTGAATATGCGCTAGAGCACAGTGCCTAGATGGATTTGGATTGTTCTGTTGGACATAAAATCAGCAAGACAGTTTAGCATTTTGCCACGGATTTCTAAAGCAGCGAAGTCACGTAAGAATCCAAATCTCCAAGTGGTGTCATAAGCTTTTTCTAGATCGAAGAACACTGCCAGACAATGCTGTTTGTGTAAGAATGCTTCACGTATTTCGTGTTCAAGTCGGACAAGGTGGTCAGTCGTTGAGCACCCTTTTTTATTCCCGCACTGATCAAAATCAATCAACTTCCGCATGTCAAGAATGAATGTTAATCTCGCATTTACGGCACTTTCACACGATTAGCCAAACAGCTCGTCAGGGCAATGGGTCGAAAACTGCTTGGGGATGTGGCGGATTTGCCTGTGTTTAAAAAAGCACAACTATTGAGTTTTTCCAATCTTTTGGCATGATTCCAGACTGAAATACTTTATTGAAACGTTTAAGGCGAGCATCTACGGATGCTTATTACAGGTATGCAAGCATGAAATAATGAATCCGGTCAGGACTTACTGACCGCAGTTTTTTTTGCCAGCAATGGAGCATTGTATTCTTCCTTTGATGTACAAGCATTTGGTAATTTATCCTTTTCTGCTGACAGTTTTGCATATTGAGAACATGCCTGAATTGATTGCCGAGCTAGAGGCGTTATAGAAATGTTCCCCCATTATATTCGCTTGTTCTTGTAGTTTTGTGTGAGTGTTTGAAGGTGTAGGTATGGGTATCGTGTATGATGAGTAGTCCCCCTTAAACTTCCTGACCTGTTCCCACATCCTTTTGGATGTGGTGGTGCTATTAATTGTAGATACGTATTTCTGCCAAGACAATTTTTCGGCCTTTCTCTGGATATATCGTGCTTCCGCTTTGGCTTGTTTGAAATTCATAAAGGCATATATTGGTTATGTACGCAAGGTTCCCCAGGCCTTATTTTGCTGCTTTTTTGCTTCAGTGCATTCATGTGTCCACCAAAGATTCAGCTCTTTCCGAACAATACCAGAAGATTGACGACTAGCTTTTTCAGCTGCGACAATTATACAGTTAGTATTTTTTTCATTAATTTCATCAATGGTGCCGTCTGTCAAATTGATCTCCTCCAGCTTGGCACTTTCTGTGAGAACAGAGCAGTCTGCCATTTGTAATTTCCAACGGTGCGGTTTATAGGATATAATGGGTAGGGTTGATGTGAGATTGATTACAGCAGGTAGATGATCGCTGCCATAGGAGGCGTTTAGGACTTCCCATTTAAAATAAGTAAAAACACATGGTGAGCATAAGGCTAAATCCATGCAACTAAAATTCCGTGATGTAGGCGAGAAATAGGTTGGCGCACCTGAATTTAAGATACAAATGCTATTTAATAAAACAAGATCTTCGATAAGCTGTCCTCTTTGGTTAGTTTTATCGCTGCCCCAAAGAGTGCAATGAGCATTAAAATTTCAAACTAGGTCCAGGTCTCGAGTAGTGAATTTGGTATGGGGAGGAGTGTACAATAAACGGATGCTGACAGTCTTAAAGGATAAAATGGTGACAGCTACAGCCTCATACGGAGTGTTTAATAAAACGCTCCGTGTGGGTATGCCGCCATGAACAACAATAGCAACACCTCCTGATAGATGGCTGGAGCGTTCGCGGTCCTTTCGTACGACCGTAAAACCTTTAAGAAAATGTGTATTTTGAGGGCCTACATCATTTCCTGAAGGCACAATGTCAGTGGCGATAACTTATATATAATGTATTTGATGTCACCTAGATTGTGGATTAGGCCTCTGCAATTCCAATCAATGATGAAAGCCATTTAATTGGAATTGAAAAAAAAATTTACTTATGTGTATGAGCTTACAAGTCGTAGGTGACATCTGTTAGAAAGTTAATTAATCTCATTAAAGACGCTAACCATCCAGGTTACCTGTCCCTTTCTCGGTGCAGTTGCAAGAAGTTTGTCCTTCTTGGCACGCTCCACGGAGCGCGCGTCTTTCGGCCTCAATGATGCCGGGGTTTTCGGGTCGACCTCAATCACCTTCTCCGAGGCGCGATATGATCGAGAGCCAGGCGCCAAGATGTGCGTCTCGGGCCGTGGAGTTCGCTTCAACTTTCGACCCTACAGCACTCCGGTCTTTTGATGATGATGGAGCAGCACTGGCTGCCGCCACCAAGGGGGCGGATGGAGTTACAACAAGGATAACGGACGTAGACCCTGTAGACTCTTGAAACCGGTGTGGCGCTGCTCGCTGCCGCGTCACACTGGCATAGCTCACTTGAGGTAACTGCCCTAACCTTTTCCTCGCTTCACAGAAAGAAATCTTTTCCTTTACAGTGATTTCGCTTATTTTTTTTTTCTCCAGCAAGGGCAGCTCCGTGAGTAAGCTGGATGATCACCCTTGCAATGGACACATTGTGCGGGAGCATTGCAGTTATCAGATGGATGGCCATTGGCACTACACTTCGTGCATATTTCTTTGCCTCTGCACAATTGTGATGCATTCCCGAACCTCTGGAACTTGAAGCTACGCCTCAGGTTCGGTATGTACGGTCTGATGTTGATCTTGAAGCATCCTGCGTCAAGTGAACTGGGTACAGTGCTGGTTCCAAATGTCAATATCACATGCTTTGTGGGGATCTGTTGGTGATTTCGTCGTAGTGTGATTCTTTCTAGCTTAATTACGTTTCGCCCCTGAAATCCTTCAAGGAGCTCTTCGTAACTGAGGTTTAGGAAGTCTTGTTCTGATATAACTCTCCTGCTAGTATTAAGCGAGTGATGTGGAGAGATTGTTACTTTAATGTCACCGATATTGGCGAGTTCAGCGATGTTTTCAAGTATATATTTCTTGGCCAATTCGAGGAGGAGGTCTCCACTAGCCATTTTTGAGGCTTTGTAGTTAGGTTCAATCTTGTTTTCTAGGCATTTGGATACTAGGAAAGGTTACACTTTTCTTACGGTTGTGTTGCCTTCAGTGTGAAGAGCATCGTATATTGGAAATGTGTTTTCGTTTAGTTTGTGAAAGAACTGGAAAGTTGCTTCGATGCGCCCTCTTTTTGGAGGGCGATCTTGAAGGGAGGGTCCAACGAGGGAGGGTCCAACCCTCGTGTACTCGGGTACGCGGTGTCGCAACACAACGCCTGCTGACGCAGTAGTCCCCGCGGGGGTTCATATATTCACGCAGTCCTTAACGCCTTGTATGCTTCCTTCCTACTGGAAGACAGCAAAGGTTGTACCGATTTACAAAAAATGGAAGTAAAAACTCCAGTGAAAATTACAGGCCCATCTCGCTTACCTGCATTCGCTGCAAAATGCTCGAACATGTCATCGCTTCGCATATTTAGACCTATCTCGAATCTAACAGTTTCTTTTTCAGCAATCAACACGGTTTCAGAAAAGGCTTTTTGTGCGAGACGCAGTTACTCGAATTTACAACAGATATCTACCTTAACATGAATCACTACTTACAGACCGATTGCTTATTCCTCGGCTTTTCAAAGCGTTTGATCGCGTTGCACATTGTCGCCCTATATCGAAATTACCTGCGTTAAAATTACACTTCTGTACATTGTCAGGGCTACGTAACTTTCTATCTAATCGTGAGTAATTTAGCTCTGCTAATGTCTTCAATTCTCCCAAATCTAACGTTGCTTCTGGAGTGCCACAAGGAAGCGTCGCTGGGCCTCTGTTCTTTCTAATCTATATAAAGGATCTGCGTAACAACATATCGTCTTGCATACGAATATTCGCCGATGATTGCATAACCTACCGTCCAGTAACTAACAGTGATGATCATATAGCGCTCCATCGAGACCTAGAGATATTGAACCAGTCGTGTACTACATGGCTCATGACACTAAACGTGTCAAAGTGTAAAACAATCCCTTTCACCCGTATATCTGTTAATTTGCAGTTTATCTACCACATTAACAATAGTATTATATCCCCGGCTGCACAATGCGCACCTTACACCTAACCTATCATGGTCTGAGCACATTACGTGTGTCTCTGCCAATGCATCCAAATCATAAGGCATCTTGCGCCGGAACTTGCGCAGTGTTCCATCTGCCTTGCGTAAGATGGTTTACGTAACGTCCGTGCGACCCCAGCGTGAGTACGCGTCTCCCATTTGGTCTCCACGCCAGCAATACTTAATTGAAGCGTTGGGAATTATTCAGAATAGGGCAAGTCGTTTCATTACTGATAATTAGAGCACCCAGTTTTACACAAGAAAACCAGGAAGATACCTAAAAAGAAAGGAGCCAGACAGGGAGACACAATCTCTCCAATGCTATTCATTGCGTGCTTAGAAGAAGTATTCAAGCTATTAAACTGGGAAGGCTTAGGAGTAAGGATCGACGGCGAATATATCAGAAACCTTCAGTTTGCCGATGACATTGTTCTATTCAGCAACAATGCAGACGAGTTACAACAAATGATTGAGGACCTTAACAGAGAGAGTGTAAGAGTGAGGTTGAAGATTAATATGCAGAAGACAAAGATAATGATAAATAGCCGGGCAAAGGAACAAGAGTTCAGGATCGCCAGTCGGCCTCTAGAGTCTATGCAGGAGTACGTTTACCTAGGTCAATTAATCACAGGGAACCCTGATCATGAGAAGGGAATTCACAGAAGAATAAAAATGGGTTGGATCGCATACGGCAGACATTGCGAGCTCCTGACTGGAAGCTTACCATTATCATTGAAAAGGAAGGTGTACAATCAGTGCATATCACTAGTGCTGACATATGGGGCAGAAACTTGGAGTCTGACAAAGAAGCTTGAGAACAAGTTATGGACCACGCAAAGAGCGATGGAACGAAGATCGCTAGGCATAACGTTAAGAGACAGAAAGAGAGTGGTTTGTATCAGAGAGCAAATGGGCATATGCAATATTCTAATTGCCATCAAGAGGGGAAAATGGAGGTGGGCAGGTCATGTAATGCGCCGGTCAGATAACCGTTGGACCATTAGGGTTACAGAATGGGTACCAAGAGAAGGAAAACGCAATCGTGGACGACAACAGACTAGGTGGAGCGATGAAATTAGGAAATTCGCGGGCACTTGTTGGAATCGGTTGGCGCATGACAGAGGCAATTGGAGATCGTAGGGAGAGGCCTTCGTCCTGCAGTGGACATAAAACAGGCTATGATGATGATGATTACGATGATGACAGCATCCAGTCTAGCATAATGCAGATCAAAGCCGAACTGTTGCTGCAGTGGTTGAGTATACTCGCCATTGAGTTGCATTGCTGTCATTATTCCATAAATTCATTGACTCTGGCGGATTATCCCTACCATGCTTGAAACACCACGTCTTCACATCGCGCAGGTTGCACAACAATTTCAGCTATGTCCGCGTATATGGAGCGACACAAGCATATAACTTTTCACAGCTGCCTCGCGCTATCCGTCTCTGGAACAGCCTTCCGGATAGCATTGCTTCACTCAGAAATGATGATGCCTGTTGCAGTAATTTGGTGAAACATTTTTCTCCACACTGTGTGTAGGGTTGAGTTAGTACACGGGCAATTATCAATCTCATTACTCTTGCGTTTTCAATGCATTGTCACACGTTATGCCATGGGCTTGTTTCTTTGTCTTTTTTTAAAGATCACGCAGTGTATAACGTCTCAACGCAAAGTACGCTGCTGCTTTTATGTAATAGTTCTTGCTCTTTTTGCTGCTTTTATGCAATGCTTATCTGTTTATTCCTGTTCTTTTTTTCTTTCTTTTTGACGTCTTTCTGTAAGTATACAAATGTCATCATTTTGTCCCAATATTTGAATTCCTTTATGCATCGATATCTTTTTAGCGATTGTATCTTGTGATAAACTGTGCTATATGCCCCCATCACCCTATGCCTCTTCGTAGGCCTGTGAAGATTTTCTAAAAAAAAATCTAAGGCATTCCCTGCCTGTCTGAAACAGTAAGAAGCATTGCATGATTAGCATCACCGAAAATGTTCTTCTTACTGTTGAAAGGACATCTGGCGTTGAACTAATGTGTTCTTCTCTCTATGTGATTGAGAGAAAGCACTGCATCTTTAGCATCATCGGAAGGTACGTTTGTAGAGGGTAAAGTAAATAGGGATTGATTGACTACTGACCCGAATCCACCAGCTCCGAGAAGCTTCACGCAATGAAAGTCCTTCATCTTGGGTATGTAGGTCCAGAAGGGCGCGATTTCGGCCATGTTGAGCTTCTCCGTTTTGGCGACGACAGTGTCGCCAACGCCCATCCAGTCGGTGGGGGGAACGTCGGACACCTTCTCCAGTGACGTGGCCAGCTCACCGATGATGACGATCATCTTGCGGATGCTGTCACCCAGCTCCTTGGCGATGTCCGGGGCCTTCTTGAACACCAAGTTGTGCAGCCCTAGCTGGGCGAAACGTTACATCGATTCACGCGTGCATTGGTACCAAAGATATCTTGAGTGAACCACAACCGAGCAATACGCTAAAGGAGTATTCACACGGCGGAGAAACCACGGCTGTGGCCGCGGGGAGTGTGCATCACGTGACACCGACGTCGAAGCTTTGCGAGTCGGTGTGCCGCCGCCACGTATCCTGCGGAAGAGGGGTCCTTTTATTCGGACGGAACAAACGATCCCGCTGGCGAGGGAGGAAGCGGAAAATCGTGCATGTGTCTGGGAGCCTTGACCAAAGTGCTGCTCCAGAGGGCGGAAACCACATCGCAATCGCTTCGTTGTTGTGGTTGACGGCCCTGTCGAATTTTCAAAGGTGTGCTGCATGTGCGCCATAGTATGCGATGGCCAAATTAGGTGACTATGCCACTTCATTCATTTCTTTTGCCTGGTCTGACATTTCCCCGGGCCTTTCGAACACTAGATCTGAAGCGAACGAGAAGGTGAATTTGATGAAATTAAGAGTCGTCTCGAAAGTAGGAAGCTCCGGAGCAGTCTGCTAACACTGGTGTTCCGCGGTTGCCTCGCCTGTTTGAGCGGATGATGATGTCTACGGGGAATTTTTTGCGATGGTCGACGCCACCCATAAGCCCCGCGAAAACATCCTTCGTGTGAACACCCCTTAAATAGATCCATTTTATATTACCGGAATATTTTTAGCTGCTCATGATAGAGCAATTTCATGCGCGCAATAACAGCATTGAGCACGCGGCGCCAAATACTTCCGGTTATGTGCCTTAACAGTCGACTAGACAGGAACAAGAAGCGTGTTTTTGTGCTGTTTCAAAGTACGGAAAGTCACTGTTTTGCATGCTCAAGTAATGGAAAGCCACATAATGCCTCAATATTGATACTTCTCATTTTATCTATGACTTACAGCAAACCTGACTGGTTGTGCACAGGGGAAAAGTGCAGAGAATCTGCGAGCTCCTGTTTTAACGCACTCCTGCTACTCGCCATTGCGTATCGCGCCCGCTAAATCCAGGGAGTTGCGTCAGCGGGGCAAAACCGGAAGCTGCCCATAAGCATGTTTATCAACAGCGAAATTGTCTATAGCACGGAAATATTGCTTACTAGGGTAGCAAAATGAATGCCGCACTTTGTCTTATGAAATTCACATGCCAAACGCTGTTTTGAGAACGTCGGTGTGGCAGCATGAATTTCACATATATTCTTGCTGATCTGAAGTATTTTTGAGCAGCAATAGCTGCCACATGCCACATAGCAATGTGACTATTCTCTGCGAATAATCACAACTGCCTGTCCAATAGCAGAGTCTGTTAAAACCTGCGACATCACAGAGAGATAGCTGACGTGGGTCATTCAGCGGGGTATTGCCACTCGCCTTTTGTACACAGCCAGACGGGTTTTCTAAACAGTGCAGATTCTGTTAACAAGTTCCATATTCCCCATTTTCTATTGCACACATGTTGACTAAGCGTGCATAAACATACGTGTAGGAACTGCATGTGCACAATATTGTCAGCGTTCATGTCCAGAGGTGCTCCAGTGGTGTGAAGAACTTTCTGTGTGTGTCCCTTTATTGTGTTTACTTTCTTGAAATTCAGAAAGTTACTGTCAATGCAATCGTCAAAAAAGCTCGTGTATCGTGGAATGTGTAAGCCTAAACAGCCCAAGTAATAAAAATAAATGGAGTTTGTCACTACGGCGTGCCTTACAAATCAAATGAAGGGTCTGGCTCGTAAAACCCCGGAGTTTAATACTCTGGGTAATACTCCGTTACCACGCGTGTTAAGTCGAAGTGACAGCCACAAAGACCTCTTTGCGAATAGGTCGGGCAATATGTTCATACTCAATCGTCCCACCGAGTGCTGTTCGCCAGCAAAGTTCATAATATGAAACAATGGCGGAAACCCTCTCACGATGATTGTCGACGGTAATGCGTCTAGCATTGAATCAGTACACAATCAGCGACACAGTGTATTGCCACTGTCAAAACCAGTTAATTATGAAGCGTGTACTGCAGCGGGATTCCTATTTCGCGCTTCCCTTGAACACCTGCCTCCATCAAGCGGTACCGCCGCGAAGCCTGCGCGTGGCCTCGAAATACATGTCACACCGGGGTGTGCGAATGCTGTGAAACAAGTTATGCGGCCACCGGACTCCACACTCGTGTTTTTCTCTTACGGCGTTTTTCATTGGCCGATTCGGAGCAGGATTTCTAGCTCCGTGGCAACGAGTCCGAATTTCACTGGTCGACCTGGAGCGTGATCGCGCTTTCCGCTGGTCGTTTCGGATGAACTCGATCAGTGCCGGATCGTTCTCACTTGCTCCGCCGCCGAGGCGCGGATTCGGGCGAAGCTAGCTCGTGTCACTTCGGCCTTCAGGCTAAATCAGTGCCCAGTCGGTACGCACAACATTGTTTTGCATCTCAAGATGGCTGCGTTCGGTGCTGCTGTAGAGCTCGAGTTTAGCGATGAGAGCTCTGACGACAGCAATTTCGAGGTGACGCAGCTGCTGTACGAAGCCTTTTATGTACGTTGTCCATGCACAATCCCTGCGGGCGCGACATGGAAATGACGGACTCTGCGACTGCCGCGGTCAAATTACGCACGGGGGACGGAGACTTTGGGTACGTTCGATTCGCCTGCACCACTTGAACCAGTTCGCGAGGTGCTGCACCCTGCCATTCGTTTCAGCGGCGCAGCAATGGCGCCCGCAGAACCACGACGTTCGTTTCAAAAGGTGCAGGAATGGTGCAGGGCTGGTTCATGATTTTGCTGCACCCGCTCCACTGTCGGTGACGACTTGGTGCAGGCATACAGGTGCGAAGCAGCGGCGCAGCAGACGACGCAGCACACGGGCGCGAGCACCGTTAGAACCCCGCTTACGCACGTCTGATGTGTCTACGCAACTGGTAGTGTGTATTTACGCCCCAGAAACCAATCATACCTACAATTCAGGACCTCTCAAACTTACTCACTCCGTGCACATTAGTCTGACAGCATAACGCCTGCACCGCGTCTGCACCTTTGCATTTGTTTCGAGTGTTTCGCTGGGCCTGCACCTCCGGACTCAAGCTGCACAGTTTCTGAACTTCTCGTGCACCGCCGTGAACTGGTTTACAGTGGTGCAGGCGAATCGAACAGACCCTTTTGGTTGCGGAAGTCGGGCATAGTTTCCGGAACCGGTTTGTGTGATGATGTTCGATGAAGCGTTCTTGGTATGAGCATGACTTCCGTTATTTTATGACAGGTTTTACTAGGTGTAATTTACTGGTTACTTCATTTTTCCGTATAGTCTGCCATTTATTTCTCAGTTTATGGTGCACTAAGTTCATGCAATCTTTGCTAGAAATTCTTGCTTTGATGATTTATTTATGTCGAGGTTTCGCTGCACATTCATCTGCTTTCTCATTCCCACCGATTCCGACGTGGCTCGGCAGCCAGTAAAATTTTATGTTGTGTCCTTGTCTTGTGGCTCTTGTTATGTTATGCAGGATGTCGCCGATTAATGATGTAATTGCATTTCCAGAGTCAAGTGCTGTTAGTTTGCTTAGTGAATCTGTGTAAATAATGCTGTTTCCAATGTTCTGTGTGATTCCCTGCGGAGCGTTCTTGGTCTCCGCTGGCACTTCGGATTTATGAAACCCGAGCGCTCGCTCGAGGATTTCGGCAGCCGTCCCACACCGACCAGTGAAAAGCGCGATTAGTCCTATTGCATACGCTCCTTTTAGGGCGCCAGAGTTGCGCCAAGGTAAGCTATCTTGGCTCGGTAGTTATGCGGGAATGCGACTCCCCGTGTGCTTAGGAGGCGGGCTCGTGCGGCACTGCCGGCAGAGCTTTTTCTTACTTGGTTATAATTTTTTATTATTTTGCGAGTACAAGTAGATCTCTCACCTCATTATTATGATCGTGGATGGCAATGTATGTGAGCCTTTCCAATTTCTCTACAAAGCGTCGAATATAAGGATTAGTTATAATTCTTATTAGGCATGGATGTGACTACGGCTTGCGATACCTGAAAAACTGAATGCGCGTATTCAAGAAACAGCGCTGTCGCGTCTAACGTTCCTCGTGTGTAAGGTAAGAAAGCTAAATACGATGGATGGATGGAAACAACTTTATTTTAAATCCGGCAAAGTTTAACGACCCGGGCTCAGGTCTCCCATGAGGGGACTTCGAGGCCTTGCCTCGTCGCCGCCTCTCGGGCCTGCTGGACAGTGGGCTTCTTGAGGTTGGAGCTGCGCAGAGCGGCGGCTCGCTTTGACGCAAGAGCTTCCGGAGCTTGCATTGTAGCTGATATAACACGACACTCCCACAACGTGTGTGAGAGCGTCGCTCTAGTTTCCCGACATAACTTGCAAAGAGCACTCGGGTATTGCGCGGGGAACATGTGCCGCAATCGCACTGGACTGGGGAAGGTTTGTGTCTGTAGTTGTCCCCAGACTGCTTGACCAGTACACGGTTTAATCGGGCATTTCTGCGTTTCGCCCCCATCGATATGCGGCCGTATTGGCCCGGTATTTGCCTCTCAGATTAAATGCTTCTGGTACTACATAGTGCGTCAAGCGCAATAGATTGGAACGTTAAAAACCCGTCATAACACAACCGCGCTAAAAAGTAAAAGTGGAAAAATACTTCAAAACAAAGTCCCCCGACCGTACACAGCGTCGCACATGGCCTGTAAATGTATCGACTGCCTCTCGATATTAACGCGCTGATCGTTTTCTTCTGGTACTCGGCAACCAGACACAGATACCCGTAACGGGTCTACATGTTGCCTACATAACGCCTTTCCATAAATGGTCTACATATTCAATGGTAGCACACTGCTCGACGGTGAGCCACAAATCGGTTTTCCGACGGTGATAGTTCGGCGGCACCTCTCCATGGAGCCAAGCAGTGGCGTGCGCACGTCGAAGAGACGGCATTGTTTGCGCTGACGTCAGGTCGGAAGAGTCGGCGGAGGTGACGATATCATCGACTCTGTTTGTAGCGTAAGAGAAGTTATATAGTTGTGGGCGTCAACGGCCTACAAGTTGCGTTGATGGGACGGCGAACAGCCTCGACAAAAGTAAGGCGCCGCGGCACGTTACTCGAGGCCGTTCCCGTGCCTTGTGTGAAGCCGTACTATGAAGACAGACAAGACCGCGCAGTTTTTTATCGCTGTTTTCCAAGCCTCTTCATCGGGACGATGATTTTTTTTCTAAAAGGGGGAGCAAATGGCACAACTATATAGCCGCAGGTATGTGCCAGTGGGGACGAGGTTGAAGTAGCGCGGGTTTTTAGGTTAAGCGTGGAGACGAAGACGTTGATCGTTTGTCTTTGAAGACTGATAGCGTGTATTTGTTAGTGCTGCTGCCCCGCGTCCTCGTCGATCCCACGTCGTTACAATTTAATAATCAACTGTTTCGGTAGCGTTCCGAGACAGCTTATAACGTTGTGGGCTATAGGTGCGGACTTATTAGCTTGTCTTTTGGTGACGCGCTGATCGTGCCGTTGGCATAAGCTCACAGTCACAACGTCGTAAAAGCCTAATGTGTTGTGTTGTGTTGGGTTTAATGGCGCATAAGCAACTCAGGCTATGATGTGCCAAAGACAAGGCAAAATTTATTTTAAAAGTTGGGTCACCTCAGCGACGGTCCTTGCATGGCAAGGACTCCGAGCATCTGCATGGCAAGGACTCCGAGGATCTCAACAAACTAATTACCTCAATCTTCTTTTCAAATATGAGAAGATGGGTGAGGTGTATCATCATATGAAGCAGATGGTAAGATCAGAATTAAGAGTTTTTCAAGGATACCTGCTTCTCTTGAAAAGCTAATAGCATGTATGATATCGACAAGTGTATTTTTGCCTAAAATCAATGCTGCCTGAAAAGCAATATGTTCACTGTAAAACTGTAAAGGTTTGCTGTAAAGTGGTTTTTTCTCAGTGTTTCGAATTGCATGCATGATCATAAGATGTGGTTTATGGTAAGTTCATTTCCGCATTTCTCACAACCAGGCTTGTCTTGTTTTGTCAGAAGGAAGTTGTGTGTAAGGTGCGTGGGTCCAATGAGCAAGCGACATAAAATGACTTCGATGAAGCGTTCTTGGTGTTAGCATGACTTCCGTTATTTTAGGACAGGTTTTACTAGGTGTAATTTACTGGTTACTTCATTTTTCCATATAGTCTGCCCCTTATTTCTCAGTTTATGGTGCAATATATTCATGCAATCTTTGCTAGAAATTCTTGCTTTGATGATTTATTTATGTCGAGCTTTCGCTGCACATTCATCTGCTTTCTTATTCCCACCTATTCCGACGTGGCTCGGCACCCAGTAAAATTTTATGTTGTGTCCTTGTCTTGTGGCTCTTGTTATGTTATGCAGGATGTCGCCGATTAATGATGTAATTGCATTTCTTGAGTCAAGTGCTGTTAGTTTGCTTAGTGAATCTGTGTAAATGATGCTGTTTCCAATGTTCTCATTTATTATTTTTTGTACAACTAAAGAGATTGCGTAGCACTCTGCAGTAAAAATGTATGCACACTGAGGTAGGCGTACCGTTTTTTTTCAATTGTTTTGTATCGCGGCAATTCCAACGTAGCCTGCTGATTTAGAGCCATCAGTATAAAACACTGCGTATTCCGCGTATTTTTCGTTGAGTGCTATGTATTCTTGGGATATGTGTTCATGTGGTGTTAGTTTTTTCTAAAGATGAGTTAATGTGAAGTCGCACACTCAAGGCTCGCAATATCAAGGTGGGAGTGGATCAGGTTTCCGGGCTATTTGAGGCAATGTGTCGGTTATGCCTGATTTATTGCATCTCTGCTCAAATCGGAGGAAGAATGGTCTTATTGCTTGGGGTTTGTTGGTAAACAGTGTTCACTACGGGAACTTTGTAACTATTGGGTAACAGATATGTATCGGCACTGAACTAATATTTAGGATGTATGAGCATGTAAGCATGGTTCTTCTGTCTGAAAGGGGTGGTTCATTGGTTTCTACATATAAATTGTGTATAGGCGACGTCCTGTATGTGCCAGTTGAAAGACGTAAACCTAGTTTATGTACCGGGTCCAGGCGGCTCAAATACGACTTCCTTGCTGAACCATACACTATGGACCCATAGTCTAAGCAGGAACGTATAACAGAACGGTAATTGTGTAGGAGGCATACCCTATGGGAACCCCAGTGTTTGCGTGAAAGGATTTTTCAGAGATCGAGATGCTTTCTTTTTCAGCGCGTGATGTGCGGTAGGAAGGTGAGTTTCTTGTGAAAAATTATACCTAGAAATTTCGGCTCGTTTTGAACAGGTAATACGGTTTCATTTAGGTGTAGGGTGGGGTCTGTCTGTGCGCCTCGTTTGAGTGAGAATGGCCACTGTTTTCTGTGGAGAAAAACGGAAACCATTTCTGTCTGCCCATGTTGCTAGTTTATTTATTGCTGTACTTGTCTTTCGCATGTTGATATATTGGATGCCGTGCAGGCTGTCTTAAGATTGTCGACGTAGAATGAATACGTAATAAACTTTCGGATTATTTTACTAATAGAATTCATTTTTATAACAAAGAATGTTGTGCTTAAAATACATCCCAGACCTATTACATTTTTCTGAACGAAATTCTTGAAAAGAGTTGAGCCTAGGCTACATGGAGCGAACGGTTAGACAAGAAGTGTTTTAGGCAGTTCAACACCCTGCCGTGTATGCCAAGCTCGGCCAGGTATTTAAGAATACCCAACCTCCAGTTTGTGTCATCTGCCTTCTCTAACACGAGAAAGACAGCAAAAAAACTTTGTTTGTGTATAAATGCTTCTCGGACCGTATTTTCAAGACGAACTAGACGGTAATTAGTGGAGGATGCCTTTTTAAAACCACTTTGATGAATATCAGGAAGCTCACGGGCTTCTAGCCCAAAGGTTAATGTAAAATTCAAGACATTTTCAAAGAACTTCGCGAGAAAACTGGTGAGGGCTATAGGACTATAGCTACTGGGGGAGGTTGGTGGTTTTTCGGGTTTCAAAACTGGAACAATAATAGCTTTCTTCCAGGCTTCGGATATTTTCCCCGATACCCTAACTTTGTTCAAAAACTTAAAAAGGCTTTTATGGCAGGTTCAGAGAGATGCCCTAGCATTCGATAATGTATTTTATCGGGGCCAGGTGCAGTCTGTTTACCAGCGGACAGTACTCTGTGGATTTCTTGAACTGTAATTAAAGTGTTGTATGGTTCATTTCTACTGCCGTTTCTCGGTAGTCTTTGTTCTCAGCTGTACTTTTGAATTTTAGAAATGATTCTATATAGTGTGATGAACTGGAAGCTACCGAAAAATATCCAACTAGTATGTCTGCCTGTTCTTCTATACTTGTCTCTATACGGGGGGCTGTGAGAAGGGGAACTGTGAATGGGGAGTAGGCTGTTATTTAGCTTTCGTACCTTCTCCCACATTTGTTTTGATGTGGTTGAGCTGTATCTAGAGGACACGTAACTTTGCCATGAAGACATTTCAGCACTGCGGCGGATATATCGAGCATTCGCTCTCGCTTTTCTAAAATGTATAAAATTTTCTACCGTTGGGATTCGGCGAAAAGTCCCCCAGGCTTTGTTTTGTTCTTTTTTCGCTTCACTACATTCTTGTGTATATCATATTTTGTGACATTCTTTTACTACTCCAGAGGACTGAGGTATAGCTAGGTGTGCAGCGTCAATAATACAGTTTGTGAGAGCTTCATTTAGTTCGTCTACGCTGAGATTATTTGAGACAATTTTTTAGGCTGGCCTTTTCTTGAAACAGTGCCGAGTCGGCTAAATGGAGCTTACAGCGTCGTGGTTTTGTTGGGATTACTTCTGCTGAGGATTTTAAGCTGAGCAGCACAGGTCGGTGATCGCTTCCATATGGGTTGTCTAGGACATCCAATTTTATGTCAGTAAAAATAGAGCGTGAACTAAAGGACAGATCAATACAGCTCATTTTTTTAGCTAGGTGAACAATAGGTTGGTTTTCCGGTGTTCAGTAGACAGAGGTTATTAATCAGTATAAGATCCTCGATAACTTGGCCTCTTGTGTGAGTTTTGTCACTGCCCCAAAAGCTGGAGCGCGCGTTAAGATCTCTGATTATTAAATACGGCTCTGGTAACTGTTCTATACGGTCTTCCAATTCATGTATAGCTACTCCGAAGTAGTATCCAGGTATATGCAACCTAATGTAATTGTTTTAAATGTGTGCGGGGTGGCTGCCACAGCTTCTAATTTAGTTTTAAGGTGCTATTCTTTAGCTCCGACCCCATTTTTAACTATAATACCAAAGGCAGCTGAAAGCGTGCTCGCGTGCTTTCGATCGCGGCGGAAGACTTCATACTTTTTCAGTATGTTTTCATGTTTAGGGCCTAAGTTTGTTTCTTGTAAACGCAGGGCCACTGGTGAGAGTGTGGCTAGTATGTCTTTTATGTCATTTAACTTATGTAAAAATCCCCCGCAATTTTAGTGTAGGAAAGCCATTTTCTATTATATGTGTGGAGTCAGGGAAGATCTAGGTTATATTTTCAGGCCCCTTGATTCGAGGCCTCTTTTTGTGGCGATCCAAGGAGCCCCTCCGTTCACCCGACGTCGAGGGCACGGGGCTGCCTTGACTTGTGTCCATCGTAATGTCAGATACACTGGACGTCCACGCTGGACGCGCGGGCACGTTCAAGTTGGATCTCGCCGTGTGGGGAGAGGCCTTGTGGCCTACTGACCTGTGGGTCCGCACGGCCTGCTTTCGAGGGAGTGGCGCAATGCTAGCTGCGTCCACTGTCGGTGCGGGAGGCTCTGCTCGAGCCTTACTGTGTGACCTGGGCAGGCTCTGAAAGCCGCTGTGTTGCCGCGCCCTGTTGCAGCACATCGGAATAGTTCTTGTTTTGCGCCAACGAAAGTTGCTTCCGCGCTTCGCTGAAAGTGATATTTACCTTTACTTTGAGTGTGGTAATGCCTTTTTCTTGTTTCCATGTTGTTCAGGCACCGAGTAAACAGGATGACTGCCCTCGACGCTTATACAGCGGTGTAATTCAGCTTCGAAGTTGTCTGAAGGGTGGTCATGGGAAGCACACTTAGCGCATGTACTTTGGCTCCGGCAGTTCTGTGAGCCGTGGCCCTACCTTTGGCATTCGAACCAGCGTCGCGGGTTGGGTATGTACGGTCGAAGTTTCAGTTTCGTGAAGCCTGCCTCCACAGAGTCAGGCAGTATGCTCAATGCGAACGTTAGAACGAAGTGCTTCATTTGGATTTCCTTGTTTTCCCATCTGATTCTTATTCTGTACACATTTGTGACATTTTATTCTTTTAGTCCGTTTAGGAGTTCTTCGGTCACATACTTTAGGTCATCGTCAGAAATGACGCCACGAACGGTATTCAGTGATCGGTGAGGGCTGATAACTATGGGAATGTCACAAAAGGTTGTTACTCCTGAAGGTTTCTCGTACTGACGTTGGTACAACCATTTCAAACGAAGGTCCCGATTTGCTAGTTTTTTAATTTCAGATACTTGTCCAATGGCGTCGGTTAGGATCCTTGTAACATTGAACGGACAGGCGTGTCGTGCTGTAATTTCTGAGTGCTCACTATGCGCCACATGAAATCTAGGGAAGTTGCTTTTGTTCTTCACAAACATCTGAGCAGTGACATCGGTGTCATCATCATCATCAGCCTGGTTACGCCCACTGCAGGGAAAAGGCCTCTCCCATACTTCAACAACCCCGGTCATGTACTAATTGTGGCCATGTCGTCCCTGCAAACTTCTTAATCTCATCCACCCACCTAACTTTCTGCCGCCCCCTGCTACGCTTCCCTTCCCTTCGAATGCAGTCGGTAAGCCTTAATGACCATCGGTGAACTTCCCTCCTCATTACATGTCCTGCCCATGCCCATTTCTTTTTCTTGATTTCAACTAATATGTCATTAACTCGCGTTTGTTCCCTCACCCAATCTGCTCTTTTATTATCCCTTAACGTTACACCCATCATTCTTCTTTCCATAGCTCGTTGCGTCGTCCTCAATTTAAGTAGAACCCTTTTCGTAAGCCTCCAGGTTTCTGCCCCGTAGGTGAGTACTGGTAAGACACAGCTATTATACACTTTTCTCTTGAGCGATAATGGCAACCTGCTGTTCATGATCTGAGAATGCCTGCCGAACGCACCCCAGCCCATTCTTATTCTTCTTATTATTTCCGTCTCATGATCCGGATCCGCCGTCACCACCTGCCCTAAGTAGATGTATTCCCTTACCACTTCCAGTGCCTCGCTACCTATTGTAAACTGCTGTTCTCTTCCAAGACTGTTAAACATTACTTTACTTTTCTGCAGAATAATTTTTAGACCTACTCTTCTGCTTTGCCTCTCCAGGTCAGTGAGCATGCATTGCAATTGGTCCCCTGAGTTACTAAGCAATGCAATGTCGTCAGCGAATCGCAAGTTACTAAGGTATTCTCCCTTAACTTTTATCCCCAATTCTTCCCAATCCAGGCCTCTGAATACCTCCTGTATATACGCTGTGAATAGCATTGGAGAGATCGTATCTCGTTGCCTGACGCCTTTCTTTATTGGGATTTTGTTGCTTTTTTTATGGAGGACTACGGTGGCTGCGGAGCCGCTATAGATATCTTTCAGTAGTTTTACATACGCCTCGTCTACACCCTGATTCCGTAATGCCTCCATGGCTGCTGAGGTTTCGACTGAATCAAACGCTTTCTCGTAATCAGCGAAAGCTATATATAAAGGTTGGTTATATTCCGCACATTTTTCTATCACCTGATTGATAGTGTGAATATGGTCTATTGTTGAGTAGCCTTTACGGAATCCTGCCTGGTCCTTTGGTTGACGGAAGTCTAAGGTGTTCCTGATTCTATTTGCAATTACCTTAGTAAATACTTTGTAGGCAACGGACAGTAAACTGATCGGTCTGTAATTTTTCAAGTCTTTGGCGTCCCCTTTCTTATGGATTAGGATTATGTTAGCGCTCTTCCAAGATTCCGGTACGTTCGAGGTCAAGAGGCATTGCGTATACAGGGTGGCCAGTTTCTCTAGAACAATCTGCCCACCATCCTTCAACAAATCTGCTGTTACCTGATCCTGCCCAGCTGCCTTCCCCCTTTGCATAGTTCGCAAGGCTTTCCTTACTTCTTCCGGCGTTACCTGTGGGATCTCGAATTCCTCTAGACTATTCTCTCTTGCATTATCGTCGTGGGTGCCACTGGTACTGTATAGAACTGTAGAACTCCTCAGCCACTTGAACTATCTCATCCATATTAGAATGATATTGCTGGCTTTGTCTCTTGACGCATACATGTGATTCTTGCCTATTCCTAGTTTCTTCTTCACTGCTTTTAGGCTTCCTCCGTTCCTGAGAGCATGTTCAATTCTATCTATATTATACTTCCTTATGTCAGCTGTCTTACGCTTGTTGATTAACTTCGAAAGTTTTGCCAGTTCTATTCTAGCTGAAGGGTTAGAGGCTTTCATACATTGGCGTTTCTTGATCAGATCTTTCGCCTCCTGCTATAGCTTACTGGCATCCTGTCTAACGGAGTTACCACCGACTTCTATTGTACACTCCTTAATGATGCCCACAAGATTGTCGTTCATTGCTTCAATACTAAGGTCCTCTTCCTGAGTTAAACACGCATACGTGTTCTGTAGCTTCATCTGGAATTCCTCTATTTTCCCTCTTACCACTAACTCACTGATCGGCTTCTTATGTACCAGTTTCTTCCGTTCCCTCCTCAGGTCTAGGCTAATTCGAGTTCTTACCATCCTATGGTCCCTGCAGCGCACCTTGCTGAGCACGTCCACATCTTGTATGATGCCAGGGTTAGCGCAGAGTATGAAGTCTATTTAATTTCTAGTCTCGCCGTTCGGGCTCCTCCACGTCCACTTTCGGCTATCCCGCTTGCCTAAAAAGGTATTCATTATCCGCACATTATTCTGTTCCGCAAACTACTAATAACTCTCCTCTGCTATTCCTAGTGCCTATGCCATATTCCCCCACTGCCTTGTCTCCAGCCAGCTTCTTGCCTACCTTGGCGTTGAAGTCGCCCATCAGTATAGTGTATATTGTTTTCACTCTACCCATCGCCGATTCCAAGTCTTCATAGAAACTTTCGACTTCCAGGTCATCATGACTGGATGTAGGCGCGTAGAGCTGTACAACCTTCATTTTGTACCTCTTATTAGGTTTCACATGACCTGCCACCCTCTCGTTAATGCTATAGAATTCCTCTATGTTACCAGCTATATTCTTATTAATCAGGAATCCGACTCCTAGTTCTCGTCTCTCCGCTAAGCCCCGGTAGCACAGGACGTGCCCGCTTTTTAGCACTGTATATGCTTCTTTTGGCCTCCTAACTTCACTGAGCCCTATTATATGCCATTTACTGCCCTCTAATTCCTCCAATAGCACTGCTAGACTCGCCTCACTAGATAGCCTTCTAGCGTTAAACGTTGCCGGGTGCATATTCCAATGTCGGCCTGTCCGGAGCCAGGGATTCTTAGCACCCTCTGCTACGTCGCAGGTCTGACCGCCGCCGTGGTCAGTTGCTTCGCAGCTGCTGGGGACTGAGGGCCGGGGTTTGAATGTTGTGCTCATATAGGAGGTGTATAGGACATCGGTGTACTCCCTCTTGTTTGGAGGGTGATCGGTTGAAGCAGATGAAGCAGCCATAAACGTTGTCTTTTTCAGCCACGGTACCAGCTGGCCACCGCGGAGCCCAACGAGAGGACTTGCAAGCAAGACCTGTACACGCCAGCTGTACACCGCGGCTATAACCCACTATGGCATAACTAAGGGTAGTTAGCCAGACAAGATTAAGCCTAGCCACCAGGTAAGAAAGGAACAAGAAGAGAGGAGGGGACAGGAGAGTAGAAAAAAAGTGAAAGATCGAGAAGAGGATCGGAATAGGTGACTGCAGATACCCCCGGTCAGGTCAGGCCGGAGGCGCCGTCTGTGTGAAGCAGAGGCCAAAAAGGTGCGTTGACTCCGCCGAGGGGCCTAAAAGGTACGAACACCCGGCATCGGCTCAACCCCCAGAATACCCCTTAACCCCAACACGGCTGAGCCACGCACGGCTACACGCGGGAGGGTCCAGCCCTCGTTTGCTCGGGTACGTGGCGTCGCAACACACCAAACACCTGCTGAAGCAGACACCCCTGTTCATTATTCATTCACACGAATTTGTGCAAACCTGCAAATTTTATTGCTTCTTTTTCTTTTGACCCCCCCTCCCCCTGTAATGCCTGAATGGGTGCTGTGGGTACTAAATAAATAAATAAGTAAATAAATAAGCAAATAAATAAATAAATGCACGTAAGTGACAACGGCAGTGTGGCACTTTGGAGCATTTGCTGAAGACATTTTTTTTTACAAACACAGTATTTGATTAACCCGCGTTTAACTTGGCACAAGGTTATGCGACTGCATTCCCTCAAAGATCGTTGAACATGTCTTTGGTGGTATTTGTAATTACGCCAGGGCAGTTGACTAAATTTGGCGCCGATTGTAAAACGTACTCATAAGGCTCGGGAGCGCTTGGATTCGGATTTTTTTTTTTTTGAGGTAGTGATTATTGCGCACACTGTGAACTTTGCGTGCACATGCCCGTAACCTGTTCCATATGTTTTTAGACTATAAACATAGTCACTTGTATAGTTCACCTAATAAATCGCTACATAGACTTAATATTCATTATAATATAGCATGGAAAATGGAAAATTAAAACGAAAGTGCTGCGATTGTACACCACTTACACTGCAATAAGAAACTGCAGTAACAGGACACTCTTTGAAATGTCATGTGAGCGGAATACATGCTTCAAACGTCTTGAAGGGACACAAAAGGTTAATATTAAGTCAATGTGGACTGTTGAAATACCATCCCAGAAATTTTGAAACGCTTGTTTCATGCGAAGAAGAGACCTACTTTAAGGGAAAATGCATTCTGAAGCCTCCGCGTACCTCAAGCGCAGTTCAAATCGCCCGCCCTCCGATCGAGGAGTGATGACGTCAGTGTCTGATAGTGACGTTGCGCCGTCGCTGAGTAAAACGGTGCCCGCAGACGGCGCTACGACTTTTCTGCGCAAAACGCAAACGCGCGGCCAGAAACAGAGCCAAGACAGAGCCGACTGCAGCGCGAAAGCGGAACTATGGTGGCTAGCGGAAGGGAAAGCGCGCGACGATAAGTTAGTTCTTTATTTTATGACGCCAACTTTGACGCTCGTTGCAATGGACGACCCTGACAACGATACATTGGCTCGCGATGCTGGCCTCGACTTCAGTGATTTAAGCACTGATGAACGTGACCTGCTGCTGAGGGCTCGCGCTGCCGGCGTCGTTGCGTACTACTACAACGGCAACTGTATGTTATGGCTGTACATATTCGCAGATTTGTAGCTTTTCCTTCGTGAAAACCAAATGCCGCACTCGCCGCCCCGTCTTCGACCTGTAATTGTCCTTGCGCTTCGGAGAATGCAGGCAAGACCGACGGAACAGCGCTACGGGAAAGCATTGCTTTGAAATGCACTCCACACGACTTCAGTAAGTCGGCGTTGAACTCGTAATCCTCCAGATGAAAGTGCAGCGAGCACACTATGCGATTTTTCGGCTCTTTGCCAACGAGCTGTGGTAGAGGTACGGCCCTTAATCACTTCGAACGGAGAGGTTCACTCGTTGGCACTGAGTGATAAGTAACGTTGCATTCGCCGCCGCAACTGCCCTTGGCCAAGTTCCGCGGACCGTTCGCGCATCCCACGACATCACGTGGAAGTGGCATTCTCGCTGCTTGTTCCAAATGCAAGTTTCGCGAGCCAGCAGAACCAGCGCAGTACGACGCAATGACGAAGCAACTCCAACTCCAAAGCGCGCGCGGCGCAGAGTCGAGCGCGTAGAGTCGAGCGAAAACGAAACCTTTCGACCATCCTTATTACTGAAGGGTAACGTCAAAATGTTATTTTTTCTTAGAATAAGACGGAACTAGACAAGTAGCATTTTCTTCCGTCTTATAACCTAATGAAATAATCTTTTTAATACGAGTTGTTGAGTACTAGTTACATAAATTATGATGAGGAGTGCCTTCGTCATCGGGCTAGTACCGGAATGTCGCTAGGGGGGTCTCAAATCAAGTCATGCATTTACCTCAATTTCTCGGTTACTAAAGCTCTGTTCGCGATTATATTGACGCCTTAGACGTTCTAGAGCATTGTTTTATCACTTTAACTTGACTTCATAGTAACCTTTAGTGCCCCTCTAAATGATAAACAGTGCTACCATACGTTGCAGACACAGAGAGTATAGAGTACAAAAACTGATACACTGTTAACGACACATAATTGGAGGACTATTACCAAAACTGAAAGAAGAGAAAAAACCGCGCGCAGAATAAATGGAGATGAGATACATGCGAACACTATTTTTTCAAATTAATTATCATCATGTACAACTTAATTCATCAGCCTTCTTTGCACAAACACACATATCTGTTTTGTTCTCATAGCGCTCAATGGGGGGGGGGGCGATTATTTCTTTCCGAACAGAGACATCAGAGCATTGTGCAAGCAAACGCCAGAAAATAAGGAGATAATGGTGAAGCGGAAAGAAGTGGCGCAATATAAATAGAAGAATTGTATATTTCGGATTTCCTACAGAATGCTCTGAAGATCTGCAAGTTTCGAAAAACATGTAAAGCACGGAGTTTATGATTATGTTACATTGGACGTAAACCAAACCAACTTTTTCTGTTTTCTAAAGTGCGTACGTTAGATTATCTAAAGTGATAAAATCTGATATTAATTTACAGTTTACGCGATATTATTACAATGCTTACGAGGGTTTCAAAAGTTTGGGGGCTCACGTAAGAGCTCGGGATTGGAGACATGTTTTTCTCGACAAACAATGGAGTGAATGATAACGTAATTGGTCCAGATGTCGACATCTTTTTTCATGTTTTTGTGAATATTTTTTTGCTGCCCCTTACATTTGTATTGAGTACGTCTATAGCTACTGTATGCCAAATTTCTTTTGCTAACGTTCTTCTATTGGACAGATCTGCATTTTTTCATCGTGGTCAAAACTCATCAAGCCGACTAGCCTTTAGCTTCGCTTCGATTTTCTGTATATAGATGTGTGCAGAAATAAAGACCGATTAGTTAAACAAAGTTTGTTGCAGTTTCAAAAGTTGAAATCTAGGCACTGATTAGTCGCGTTCTTTATCTCAGCCATCACTCTTTTCACAAAAATTGTCAACAAATTGTGAAATAGAAAACTCAAATACAAACCGCACATTTATACTTCAGCAATGAAAATTTATATCATAATTTGGTAAACTGCACGTAATAATGCATCAAAATCGGATGAAATTGATCTATTTTACAAACGTCTGGAATATACAACTAATTTGCGAGAAGGACCTTTGAGAAACCCTTGTAAGCTTTGTAACCATTTCATGTAAGCTGTAAATTAATATATGAAATACGTCTGATTTAGTTGAGCAATGGTGGCAGTGTATAAAACAGCGATGTTTGTTTTTACCGTAGCGTTACGAATTCGTAAGCTTCGTGCTTCAGCTTTTTTACAACTTGAGAACTTACAGCGATCTTGTAAATAAAAATTCAGGACACAGATCAAAGTTTGCTGCGGTCACTAGAATAACGTTTATCTTTAAAATTAAACAAATTTCATTTCAATTGCTAATTGGTCCAGAAGTGTCATAAGAGCTTTCTTGTATTTGAATTGGTGGCAATGGTGTTGTCCCCGAACTAAAGGTTCCTCTTAAATCGTGTAAGCGGATTCTCACCTATGAGATTTTCGGCCGTGTCCCGGACGTCCTGGTAAGTGATGACCTGCCGGCTGAGCTTGTCCAGTATGTCTTGCGCGGCCAACACGACTTCTTCCTGGCAGAAGTGCGACAGCGGCTCCCGGGTTAGTACCACGTTGTTCTCTCGCTTGATGAAGAAATCCAGCAGCAAAGTGGTGACCTTGGGGATGCGCGGGAACAGCGTGGTGACAACCTTGGACGCCGCCCGCTTTTTCTCTTCCATCACAGCCGCTGCGCAGCGTAGGGATTTCCCGTGTCAAACTACGTGCTTCCAAAGGGGGCAGAATTGCCCAAAAGTCCACCATAATGTTCCAAAGCTATGCGGTAAAGCCACTCCTCGCGTGCGCCGAGCCAAATTTAGCATGGTGGAAGACACGTACAGACCATTTTTGTGGAGCACGCTCTAGAGAAGCGAAATGGCGCTACCGGCGGCGCGATCCTGCAGGCGAATGCGCGCGAATGGGAAACCATTACCGATGCTGCCCTGCTGCTATACGATCAGTTGTCGGAAATGTAACTGGGTGGTTGCTGACAAACGGTGCTTCATTCATGCTGCGAAACGTACAGCAGAAGAGAGAAGACCAGTGCAGTAGTTGGCTGCTATAATGGTGACTGCAAAATAAAGAAGAAAGGAATGAATCTGTGTGACCCTGTCTACGGACCACGGCTACACAAGAAGTGCCTGCGTTGCCGGCCCTTCGCGATGCACGGCTTTCCTGGAGGATAAAAAAAATGTATTGTAAGAATTTTAACGTTGTATCGCTAACCTCAATAGAAAGGAGTTCAATTCCGGAACGCCGGCATGAGAGAGTACAGCTCGTAACACATTGACGAAGGAGAAGAGTCAATTCCTGGCATAGTAAGTTCCTCGCACGTTATCTGCACGCATCCCATCCAACACAAAATCACACTTGCGCCTTCTATATCGCTCACGTATCAAGAATTGATGAATGGAAACAATGCGCTGAAGCGTGGGGGACGACCACCCCGACAGCACATGAATGTTCGAAGCCGAGCGTCTCGTGGCGGTCCGAAGAGAAAACGAATGACTAGCGATAATACGCCTTGTTGCAAGCTACTGCGAAGCAGAGAACATTAGCGTTCCAAGCCTCAGTTGTGCGCGGCAAGAGCAAATCTACCGAAACTGACCAAACCCACAAGCGATTCGGCAGAAAATAAACTAGCAGATAGCGACCGCATTGAGGAATGTTACTGACTGAGGTACATAAAAAGCCGCTGCTTCAAATGAATTGCTAAATAAGAAAATGAATAGGAACAGATACTATTATCCTGATTTGATTGAGAAATGAAAATTTTGGACAGATTCTAGTAATAGCACCGTATTCGCTGCTCGCAATGCTTCGACAACGCGTAACGAGCTGAGAAGCGCTCACCGGTCCTCTAAGGGTGCGGCAGAGGCTGCGTGTCGTTCACCAAAACAGCGGTTTACTAAGCCGCACTGAGTGTCATGCCCATCCACTGTGAACCTGGAGGCAATGGAGGCAGCTGCGGCAACCAATGGACGTCGAGTGACCACGGGATCAAATATGGCAGTGCCAATGGGAGTGCTGGGGAAAAAGGTCTATAGACGTTGCTAAAATTTTAATAATACTATTACGTAATTTCATGCATCAGCTTAAGTCTTACACTAGGTACGCGCTTGTGGTCGTGCATGTCATTCATATCGTGACAGCAATTCATTCTTGTCGTATACATGTTATGTCAGTCATGTCATGACGTAATCTGTCATGCATACATCTCACTACATTCATGTAATGTAATGACATGCCATTCGTTTCATGCATGTATGTCATGCGGGCCATGCGATGTGAGTATATGTCATGTTATGCATGTCGAATCCTGACATGCTGTCGCTCATCTCATGCATACATGTCATTCACCTCCTGTAATTCATGTTCATGTCATGTGTGGCATTCATGTCATGACATCTCTTTCATGTCATATCATTAATTCACGTCAGGTCGTGCGTGTTAAGGGAGCGGTGGATTCCGATGTTGATGGCACTGTAGGCAAGGAAATGTTGGCGTTGAATTCTTGAAGTTGGTTTCTCGGCAGCGGATACTTTGACGTCATATTAGACCACGTGACGGCCCTCGCCGAGTAGCGGCGAAAGCGGGGAAGGGAAAAGTAAGGCGCAACTCGGCTGCCTTTGGAAGCATATATAGGGGCACTAGGAATTTCGGGCACGTAACACCACCTGTTGCACTAACTAATGCTCTAACGGAATTTTAACGGTGCCGCTTTACTGACGATGACATTATGAAAGAAGCCCACACTGAGTGAAGTGAGAGTGTTCCAGCCCAAATCGGCAGTGCGCTTTCTTTCGCCGCTCCCTACGAGGCAGCTCCTTCTTCAGCGCCCGCCTAGACGGTGACGGGGCCCGAAACCGACTGTGTGGGGTAAAAAATGAAGCACTTTTCGAGGCGACAGGAATGGTCGCCTTACGTGGAAGCGGCAACGACGATGAAGACCAGTCTCATAACCCTGACAAGCTGAGAGCACCGAACCGGAGAGCAAGGAACTAGTGTCTACGACTTTCGCAGAAATTGCGTGAACCCCTGTTTCCGATCGCCTAGTCATTGCTTCGGAGGCGGTTTCAAAGGTTGGACACCATGGGCGGAGTTCTGTGAAAAGCACGACCGCCCTGATTCGTCTTGGTGTTGATGACTTCTAAAGGTCATCAACGAGGCGTTGATGACCTTTAGCATCAACACCTGGTTGAGTCACGACGTGTGTGTATGTGACTCCTCCGTCTAGCTGGCTCGATCTTCCTTCCTGGCGACAACAGTTTGCGCAATAGTAATCTTTACCGGGACACGTATGCAGGGTGCTGCGTGCCTCGCATTGTTATCAGGAGCGCCTTATCATCAATTATGTGGTTTGGATGCTTGTTTTGAGCTTGTTCTTTATTGGTGCGCATGCTATTCTCTATGCTGTACGTGTGATTCCAAAGAATATATGCACTGTTCGCTTCAGTTTGCTTAGTGCTTGTAGCCTCTATTTTACGGGGATATGAGCCATTACATTTTGTGGGTGTGAGCCATAGATGATTGTTTTCTGTCCACGTTACACCACGAAGGAATCCCGGGACCCTAGCCATAGACATCTCCGCTCTAATGTCGCGCACCCAAACTTGACGTGCGCGGCGGAAGTGTGGGCGTGTGGGAACATCCGGGATGTCCGACGCGCGTTTGTAAGTTAGCGCATACTCGGTAGACGGCGCTAGCAGTAAAATATTGCGCACTGTTAAGCGCCGAATCTATACAGATTTACACTCCTTTTTGATAGACACGTTTTAGTTAACGGCGAAGAACGACACAGCGTCAAAACTGTGACTTACAATGTTTACCTCTTGATTGAGGGAGATTCCGCCCCCCTCCCCCCCAAAAAAAAGTAACAGTCAAGGGCAACAATAGCTGGATGCAAAGTAGGCGATCATCGAGAATATGATCTGTAACTGAGACGCGTTGGCTCTCATACTTGGCTCATCGAACGTTGCAGCATAATCGCTTGCACTCACACGAGTTCTAGAGTGTAGAACACTATGCGCGTCGTGCACGAAATCTGATTAGAATAGATTATGGTTGCAACAAAGACAACAGTTATAATTGTCTACAAGAACTGAGAATGTTCTGCTACATGCAGGCGCGTCTTGTGCCGAGCGATAACATTTAACATTTGTTAGCCGGGGGAAAAGCGGTCATGATTATTGCGACGTGTTTTCGACGAAGAGAGGTATCATGTGGTACCATCTTCATGTCCCTGATACAGCCAGCAGCCGCCTAATCAATCGCGTTTTCCTGGAACTGGTCACGAGATACAGATCCCAGATACGCGAAATCCTCGCGAAGTCAGCTAAGAAAACTTAGCCTTATAAAGAGGTGCTAAAGATATAAGAGCAAATTATTTAAGGCGAGGTGATGCTTCCCAATATTTTGCTCAAGAATTACATGATTCACGACCTTTACATAATTCAATTCGTAGATTTCAAGTGCCAGAACCACGATATGGTTATGAGGCAAGATTATTTAAAGCAATAACTGAAAAAATACAAAAAAGTCATGTCGGTAGAACTTTTGGTTGACTGACCCCTTTCAAGCATTACGTAGTTCATGTAGTGAGACATAAGTGAAGGTCTGTTCTATTTATTATTAGGTAAAAATAAAATCGTACGAATGCCCCGAAAGTGAAGGTAAACACCCGTACTGAACATACTACTGTATATGAAAAAGAAAGACAACGAAGCGAGAGAAAGCGCCATACGTGTAATGCGGAAGTTGTGAGTTCGGCTCCCACCGAAGGCAAGTTGTCCTTCCAATAATTTTCACTTCCATTTCTTTATTATTTCTACTTTTCGATCAACATTGTGGCAGCCCCCCTGTTACCAGTTCCAAGCAGAACGCGAGGAATGCGACTGAGAAATAAGCCTGCTCCAGAACGGTGCGTCGGCAACCAGGTATCGGACGCCACCTGCCTCGAAAGCCCTCAATAAGCTGGAGACAGTGCAAATAACCTCACTGTCCTTCTATTGGTGAGCACTGACGTCGAAAGCATGGTGCTCCTGTTTGAGGGCTCACAGGGAAGCTCCATCCTCGTGCCACTGCCATTCCTGGAGTTCTGTCCGGGAAGCCCGGCCATCTGGCCACTGAAGCTTGAGGCCGGATTCTAGCTCCGTGCCATTACGTCGGAGCAGGACTGGCACCACATCACAGTGGCTACGCTTTCTCCTGCTCTGCTTCGTGATGTCCCGCCTCCAGGACTATGTACTTACGACGCGCTGCGGGCTTTCGTGCTAGCTCTACCAGAACCAGCAGTGGAATTCGGCTTGCCCCTATCGAAACTAGTGCTTTAGTCTCATGCAATGATTTGCTCTGCCAGCCCCGTCAAGTCCTCCCGGTACGGCACTCAATACCCATGGTTCGCCATTTCAATTGATTTCGGCTCCAGCCCGTCGTCTTGCATCCGGCTTTCTCACAGCTCCCGTCCGTTCCCTGGTCGCACCCTTCCCCGAGAGGTGCTTTAACTCTGCACCTATAGCATCCACTGATGCCAAACCAAATAGGCAGCGCCGCGAAGAATTTGCACCAACTGAAGCGCCCCCTTTTATCCCGAGAGCCTCCGACATCCAAGACAAGGTGACCATCCAACAGGGCAATCGAAATGCAGCTTCCGAAGCGTGCTATTCCACTACTATTGCTGACAGTGATTTGACAACTATACACACAACGGCAGTTCCTTCTGCACGGTCGATAACTCCTTGTGTGGTCCCCACTGAGCGTGTTCTGGAGCCCTCAGCGGACGCGACATACCATCAGGCGAGCTACCAAAACGCGCACGTGCGAGTCGCAATGCCACCGATACCAAGACATGTCTGACCGCGTCCACCGCAAGCAACACTCCGGCGACGGCACCACCATACCCGGTGCCATGCCGTGGCACATAAACGACCATAAAACATGTGCCAGCTAGGCTCCATGCGCCCACGTATGCAGCCACGACTCAAGTGACGCGACGGCGTCCCGTTGCCTGTCGGCGGCTGGTACAGCTGCGCTTCGATCCTGCCGACGAGACCCACTACTCAACGCGGGCTTCAGCGGCCCCGTGTATTAGCATCGGACGCCTTCTCAAGACCGCATTCTACATCATGTTGTATAGCCTGACACGCGCGCGTTGGTGTGCGCCGAAGAACGCCACTGAAAACAGTGCGCGTACACCAATGTGGACGGAAAAACCGTACGTCACCTCGAGCATGAGCGTGTCTCCTTCGCGCACACAGTGCCACAATCCCTTGCAAGAGCCACCAACAAAGCCACTCAGCCACGGCCAGCACAAAACATTGGTCGGCCCTGTCGCCCCTACACGAACTTCACGCACATGGACTGTCTAATGGACACACAGAACTGCCGACAATGCCGTATTCTCTAACTATTCGTTTAACAAACTTCGTATGTAGGCATTGTCAGGATACTATTTTTTGCGCCTTTTTACTTTTTACTTTTTATATTCCCGCGTTTTACATCCTTCTTTTAGTTTCGTTTTTCTCCACATGTTTCCTTGTGCTCATGAATACTCGTAAGTTTGCGCTGGGCGGGGAAGGTCTCCACTGCCACCAGCTCAAGGCAGAACGCGAGGCACGCGGCAGACAACGAAGCCTGCTTGGAAACGGCACGGACCCCGACCAGCCACCACCTTCTTTCATTTCTGCCCGGACGCCATGTCCTGCCTCTGAAGCCCTCAATAAATAGGAGAGGGTCTAAGCGACCTCGCCGTCTCCACAACATCATTAATTTCCTCTGCTTTCTCTGGTTTCATCATTTTTTTTCGTATGGATTGTAACAACAATCAAGCCCCTCTAATGTTGTTATTCTTCTCGCTATGCTTTTAAAAATGCAATTTCTTTTGACCAATGTGGCGACCTACCTATTCTAATTAACCCTGGTCTTCCTTCCATGGAACCAATCATTATTAATGAATTAGGGCTTTTTACTCGTGTACTAAACATAAAAATATCAGCAGCTCGCACGGACGCAATTCCTCCTCAATTTCTAAAACAGACTACCATTCATGGCTTAGTAATCTTTTCGCAGCTCTTTAACAAGTCATTGGATCGTGCAACAATGCTCAGCGATTGGAAGGCGAGGAAGGTGGTACGTGTTCCTAAACAAGGTGATGCGTCCAATCCATCGAACTACAGTCCAATCACTTTATTCGAATTCCGTGCAAGCTTTGTTGGACACATTATCTACTCCAACCTAATTTGTTTTCACGAGTAGAACTTTCCTGCACAACAGTCAACATGAATTTAGAAAACATTACTCGTGCGAAGCTCAGCTCCTCCTTTTTATTAGACTTGCTTTCGGCATGTGACTGAGCCTCTATTATTAACTGGACTTCTTTTTCATGACTTACAGAAAGCTTTCGAAACCATTGCTCACCGCCTGCTTCTTCTAAAACTTAGATTGGCAAACACTGACCCTAATTTATTGCACTGGATTAAATGCTTTCTATCTAACGGGACCCAGCTGTCAATTCCCAACGATTGTCTCCACTCGCACATCTGTTCCGTTGCTTTCGGCGTACAACAAGGTTCCGTCATCAGAGCCTTATTATTCCTTATCTACATTAATGACATTACCGCCTGCGTTTTCTCAACAATCCGATTATTCGACGATTATTGTGTCCTCTACCGATCAAATAACTAACCCGCATGATTGTACAAGACTTCAATATGATATTGACAGCATTACATTGTGTTCTCTGTGTTCCACGAAACAAATATTAACAAACGCAAGATAATGATCTCGAGTAGCATTTTTCAATCTGGGATACTCTTTTCTACACTTGTATCCTCACTCGTAGACACCGAGAACCGTTCAGCTCGGATCATTGCTGCCAACTATTCTCGTACAGTCAGCATTACTGCAATGAAATCTTCTCTTGACTTCCCTATTCTTTGTGACAGGGGAAAAATAGCCCCTTAACTTTTTTACCAATCCGGAAAAAAAAAACGCACCTTGTTCTCCTCCCATTGTTGCGTTTCATCTCGTGTCGGCGTCAGCTTAAAAGTTCAAGTACAATTTGGCCATACCAACACGCACTTCCGTTCGTGGGTGCCGAAGACGTCATCTGAATGGAATCACCTCTCCACCTCTATCGCCAGCAACCCGGGGTATACCTCATTCAAGATTACCATTTTGAACATGCTCTATTTGCATAGTCAGTAAATTGTACTAGCGGAATCGTTCGCCGTGTCTCGTTGATGTTGTAAGAGAAAAATATAACAATGAAAAGTTTTTTTATGCAAAACTACTCGTTCTGATGATCTCTTTGCTTTCATGCACAATGGAGTTGTTTATGGAAGTAAATAAACTAAAGAGGACACGTGACTACGAGGTCTGTTAGAAAAGTATCCGACGTATGGCCGAAGAAAAAATTGGCATAACTAGAGCGTTGGAAACCTAATCACCTGCAAAGTAGTCTCCTTGGGACTCCACACACTTCTCCCAGTGATGCTGCCATTGTTGGAAGCAACCTTAGAAGGCCTCTTTCGGAATGGAGTTTAGCTCAGCTGTCGTTGCGGCCATAATGTCCTCTCTTGTCTGAAATCGCGCTCCTTTCAAGGGCCTCTTGATTTTGGGAAACAGCCACAAGTCGCAGGGGGCCACATCAGTAGAATAAGGAGCCTGTTGAACTACAGGAGTCTAGTTTTTTGTCAAAAAAGTCTGAATCAAGTTCGAGGAATGTGCAGGAGCATTGCCGTGATGGATGCGCCAATTTCCTGTTGGTCACAACTCCGGTCTCTTGCGCCGCACAGCATCACGTAGGCGACGGAGGACATCCCTGTAGTACTCTTTGGTGATTGTTTGACCCTGTGGTGCCTACTCGTGGTGTACCACACCGCGGGAGTCAAAGAAAGCAGTCAGCAATACTTGGACGTTGATGCGCACTTGGCTGGCCTTCTTTGGTCTTGGTGTCGTGGAAGGCTTCAACTGTGACGACTGGGATTTGGTTACTGCGTCGTACTTGTACACCCAAGACTCGTCACCAGTGATTATGATGTTCATGTAGTCCGGGTCACTGTTTCTGGAATCCAGCACGTCCTGTGAGACTTCAACACGAAGTTGCTTTTGCTCCACCGTGAGCAACTTCGGCACGAATTTCGCCACAGCTCTCGTGATGGCCAAATCTTTGGTCATAATGGAATGTGCAGAAAAAGTGCTGATGCCCACCTCTTCCGCAATTTGTCGGATAATCACACGATGGTCCCGCATCACCACAGCATTCACTTCGGCAATGACCTGGTCAGTTCGGCATGTTGATGGCCGAACGGAGCGTGGCTCGCTCTCCACCGACGTGCGGCCGTCTTTAAACCGGTTGCACCACTCCTTAATCTGTGTGCTGCTCATAGCATCGTCACCGAAAGCCGTCTGAATCTTCCGAATGCTTACTACTTGGCTGTCACCCAGTTTCTGGCAAAACTTGATGCAGTAGCGCTGCTCCAGTCGCACCGCCATTTTCCTTGCAATAAAAAACCGACGAGAGCACTGCGCACTACCTCACTCAAACGCTGCATGCCAGCGACTGACGCTATTGGCAAGCGGGAAAAACTTCGCGCTTGCGCACGAAAGTTCAAGGTCAGCTGACGCAAATGCGCTTGTTTCATATCCATCAGGTGTTCGCAAAAAGCAAATAATGAAGGTCGGATACTTTTCTAACAGACCTTGTACGCGGCACTGCGTGAAAAACATGTTCTTACAATGTAGCCCTGCACGAAGGCTGTAAGTACTGAATTGCAAAGTTGGCAACGAAAGACAAGGAATGTAAAAAAGAAAAAGAAAAATGTGGGTGGAATACAGAGGAAAAGGTTGAACAATATAAGCTTCGTTTAATAACCTTAACAAAAACGGTTCGCGTCACAAGACCAGCGGACGAAACTTGACTCGATGGAATTTAGGTCCCACCCGCCGTGGTTGCTCAGTGGCTATGGTGTTGGGCTGCTGAGCACGAGGTCGCGGGATCGAATCCCGCCCACGGCGGCTGCATTTAGATGGGGGCGAAATGCGAAAACACCCGTGTATTTAGATTTAGGTGCACATAAGAACCGCAGGTGGTCGAAATTTGCGGATTCCTCGACTACGGCGTGCCTCATAATCAGAAAGTGGTTTTGGCACGTAAAACCCCATAATTTAATTTAGATCCCGCTGCGGTCTGGCTATGGCGTTGAGCTGCTCGTCGAGCTCGAGGTTGCTCGCTCGATCGCGGCCACCGCAGCATTCCGTCAGGAGTGGAATTTAAATATATATACAATGATAAAAAAGTCACCGTCCAAGCACTTCGTACAGATGATTAACCGGCGAAACTGAAACGTGAGGCCCCGGTGTTAGCACCTGGGTTAATCCCCACGGTTCATTTAACGACGGTTTCGTAGGCTGCCGGATCCTCGGCACGCAGTTGCTGCTTGCGCTCGGCTGCAGGGGCCTGTTCTTGTGCCCGGGCTGCAGTATCGGAATGGTGTAGACGAGCCCGTTCCCGGCTCTGCTCGCTGCGTTGCTGATCGAAAGCTGTCCGCTCCTTAAGAGCACGTATGACGCGTGGCCTACTCATTTCAGTGTCGGAGAGAAACTGCTACGCACGCGCTCAGCTGCGACGGAGAGCAACAACGTCGGTACTGGAGCAGCCAATCGCGCGCCTCTCTTTCTCCATTTTTATCGCACATGCGCATGGGGCTGCGCCGGAGGAGTTTTCGACGCACAGGCGGCTGACAGACGGACGGGCGAATCGGCTAGCCATATACAGTTTCGCTGTAATAATAATAATAATAAAAAAAAAAAACGCGCGTCCACCGAGTACTGGGTGCAAGTTAAAGGACCCAATGTGGTCAAAATTGTTCCGGAGCCATTCACTGTATGGCTTGGCTCATATTCACATCGTTGTTCTGGCACGTGAAAACCCCGAGCTTCATTTTTTAATCAAATAACCCAAGGGCACCACGACGTTCACCTTTGTCTCTAGAATGGCGTCAGTGTACGACATTCAGCACCGCGGGAAACCACGGAGGAAGGAAAACGTAGGAGAGATTCCTTGCGCTACCGGCTATGTCGGAAAGTGTTGGCGCCGCGCGAGACTCCAATGGACGCAGCTATTCCTCGTGCTTGTCCACCAACATGGCGTCTAGGATAACGTCAGTGCAATAAATCTATACCACTTTACCGACAAGCCAAACAAGCCACTCTTATGAAGAAGGCACCGACGCATGGAGTCAACCGACGCATTGCAGATGGTTTAAAAGAACTCGTCTATAGACGCTCGCTCGGCCCAATCCGCTACCTTTACACAATCCCAAAGACCGATTTTCGGGCCGACAAGCCAACTCAATTGGATTTGATATGGCTCATGCAAACATAACCTATGAAATGCAATTGAGAGAAGCAGATGTGTGTCGCGTGAGATGGGCAAGCGGAGGTAGCAGCAAACCACCCGGAAACGCTTGTAGCAACCAAGGGTAAGCTTACGCGCGATTTTCTTACAAATAACGCTGTTTGCGCGCGTGCGATAAATTTTTCCGCCATCGTAGATCCCTGTCGCGGGATCCTGGTCTAATAGTTGGCAAACACTATCACATTGTTGTAACGCTTTGAGTGATACCAGCCTGCTTCATTCGCGCAAGCTGTGGGCAACACTGCGTACTTTTGTCTCAATCTTTTACCCCGGAGCATTGGATAAATGCGCTGTTTTGTAAAGGAACAGTTTCAAATTAAGACACAACACAAAGTACACTGGGCGAGACGATACAAAACACCGAGCACGGAGCATTCCGGAGCATACTAGCGCCTTTATCCAAAAAGATGTAAAAATCACTGGTCCCAATGCGTGCCCGCTCCAGAGGAGCTCATCGCGAGTCCGAGGCATTAAGCGACGCCGACAGCTCTCTCACCATTGGCTCCATGTGTCTCTGGTGATGTCGGGGAGGTCGGCGCAGAAGCAGCAGCAGCAGCAGCCATCTTGGGCACTAAGTCTGCGACCGCGCACAATTTTCTGCCAGAGTGCTAGCCCACGGGACGCGGCTGCTGACGTGTAGAGAGAGGTGGGGTCCACTGAGAGAACTCGGGGCCGGCGGCGAAGGCTGCTGACGATGCACAGCGACGACACCCGGCCTTGACGACGACGGCCCCTCTGCCGCGCCGGCTCACCTGCGCCCAGCCCAGACCTCGCGCAGCGACACCTTTCGGGGCACTCGAGAGCCCGCCGACCATGGGCCGCTCGACTTCAAGCGCGCGCGAGGCTCTGGAGGCCGGCCTGGCCTGGCGAGCCGCGGCTGAGGCAGAGCCGACGACGATGGCGATGTTGATGATGACGTGAAAAGGCCAACGTTGAAGCCGTTGAGAAATTTCTGTTTCAATCAGCATGATTCCCTCACTGAATGCTTAAACGTGATCTTATTTTACTTTTTGTTTTGATCTTACCAAAACTTCTAATTTACGTGTAATTTCCCACTTGGTCTTTACTACTCGTCGGATTCTTGGTCAACTCCCCACAGTGGGTATGGACCATGTATAGATGCAAACCAACCGGCCAACCGAATTAACCGATAAAAGCGAGCAGATAGAACAAAATAAAACATGGTCAATCATGCTGGTGCGAAATATAGATGAAACTTTTTGTATTTCATCATTTCAGAATAAGCTAACTTGCCTATTAAATGGATGCCATATGTAACCAATTTTCGAACAGTCCTTCTTGTTTTCAACAAAGCGAATATTGAAACTATCATGTTACCGCCATAATTGAAGTCCTGTCTTTTTTTTTTCGTTGGAAGGCTGGCGGATCAAGTACGCTATATCATTTTTACTAACATATCGCTATAATTCAGGTTCACCTATGCACAACGCCCCCATCTTTGGCTACAGCAATTGGGTGTACGCGGTAATGCGAAGATAGAATGGCAGAATGTTCGATAAGGTAGTTGTCGCAGCAATGCAGTCCTTTGGGTTAGGCCCTCTAGCGCAACTTCAACAAGACGAGACAGCCCGAGAAGAGGTGTCGGAGATCAGGTGTGGAGTTTTAGCTTTTATTCGGGGCAGAGTTCTTCATTTTGGGGTTCCGCTGTAGAGACGGTTTTCTCTTTGCTGGCAGCGGGGTTTCTATTTCGCATGCTCGCCAAGTGTTGAAATTAGTAGGGAGCCCCGTCCTAACACCGATCTTGTCAGCCCAACCTACTGCATATTCAAGGGAAGTACGGTAGCGCGATTAAAAGACGGGACAAAAGAAGACACATAGGGACACACAGCGCTGTGTGTGTCCCTATGTGTCTTCTTTTGTCCCGTCTTTTATTCGCGCTACCGTACTCCCCTTGAACTAGCATTACCAACAAGCCCACATTGCAACCCTACTGCATATGCTCAGTTTAGGCAATGTGCGCACGTATGCGCGTCCCATTGCGATATAGGCCAAGAAGCATACAGAAAACACAGGCAGAAACGATACGCGTACGCACAGAAAGTACAATTGTTTCACCTATGGGTATGGCGTAAGAAAGGAGCACCAACAATGATATGTGTAATGTGTTTGGCATTACTCTGCCATACGTGCTTCTCTGCTTCCGCTCACCTACTCTCTTTATCGCGGCATTCTAAGCCACTCTCCTCCTTTGCTTTCTTCCCCAGCCGTTGAAGATGATAATGATTATTTGGCATGCGCTTTCAAACGGGGCGGTGACAAATTATTACCTAGCTTGCCTAAGTTATTCAAGGATGCTATATATGCTTATCATTTTAGTGCTTCTGTTTACCTCTCTTTCATATTTTTTTTTCTCTTCTGGATAACTTTTGTATCAACCCTGCACCGCTACCTATGACTGCAACTGATCCGGTCGTATCAATCTCCTGCCTGCTTATATATGCGTAAGCATTTCTATGCCTACCCAACGAGACATTGATGACGATGATGATAGCAACTTTATTGTACCGCCGGCTTAGGAGGCCCCTACTCCCCGTCCCCGGCACACAGGCCTCGGGGACGGGGGCCGCGGCCTCCGCGATTAGGAACAAGCAAAGAGGTCTTGACTCTTCGCGGCTTCTTCCGCCAGGCGGATGGCATGTTGCTGTGGAGTAGGTTCCTCGCCCGCAGCAGAGCTTCCCAGGCCTCTCTAAATGTAGAGAGGCCAACGAGAAGGAAGGAAGGAAGGAAATCAACTTTATTCGAGGTCCTGCAGGCCACGAGAGCTTTGGGCTTTCATGGAGTGGGCGTCTCCCACAACGGAACCGGGAGGTTGAAATTTGTCCATCTGTGACGTAATACAATGAATGGCTCATACCCCCGTAACAAATGGCATGTACCCCTCGCAAGCAGGCAAAGAATGAAATGGTTCGTACCCACGTAAGGCGCAGGCTACGAGCCCTCAGTATAGTGAAGCGAACAGTGCGTATATTGATTGAAATCCCCCATACAACACACATAACAGCATACGTTTCAATAAGGAACAAGCTCAAAAGAAGCATCCGAACCATCATTAAAGCACTGAATACCCCCTCAGCAAGTGCTGTGGTGGTTTTGCAACAGCTACTCTAAGTTAACCTTCTACATCATCATCATCATCATCCTGGCTAAGCGCGCTGCAGGGCAAAGGCCTCTCCCATACTTCTCGTCAGTCGGGGGCACCCCTGTCCCATTGGATTCCTATCCATTCCATTGACAGTAGGGACGCTTGTGAGGTGTGAGGCCTTGCTCCAGAGCGAGGCTGAAGACGACCAGTGTCGAGCAATCCGCCTGGCCGTTGAGGCCGTGAAGACTCACCGTCCTCAACGCGCGTGGACTGCTTCGTCCTCCCCCCCCCTACCTACGTGTAGGTTAAGAGGCGGGCACCCCAGCTCGGTGGAATATTAAAGTTTTCAATCAATCAATCAATCAATCAATCAATCAATCAATCAATCAATCAATCAATCAATCAATCAATCAATCAATCAATCAATCAATCAATCCCATACTTCTCCAACTACACCGGTCATGTGCTAATTGTGGCCATGTTGTCCCTGCAAACTTCTTAATCTCATCCGCCCATCTAACTTTCTGCCGCCCCCTGCTACGCATCTCTTCTCTTGGAATCCCGTCCCTAACCCTTAATGACCATCGCTTATCTTCCCTCCTCATTACATTTATTTATTTATTTATTTAATACAGACTGCAGACCAATTTGGTCCAAGCAGGACGGGAAATACAATTTACAGATATCTGTTTTACACAAAAGGAGAACAACAACAAGAGAAGAAACATGACAGTACCAGCGGAAAGAACACAAAGAAAGACATAACCATCTAGTCATATGGTGCGTCATAGGGTTCTGTTAGGTTATTCTAGTCGGGCACAGAACGCGGAAAAAAGTAAAAATTATGAATGTCTGTTCTTGCAAAGTAAGGGGTAAGAAAGTGTGTTTGGTAATGTCGCGTAGGTCTTGTGGCCAAAGGGGAAAGAAACTGTGTCTGATCAATAGCCATTTTACCGTTAAGAAATAAGTTTAAAAAATTCAAACGACATTTTTTTCTTCTCAATTCAAGTAGATCAATGTTGTTAGCTTTCATGTGCTCAGAAGGAGAATCGGTATACTTGAATTTGGAATAGATAAACCTGACAGCTTTTCGCTGAATCCTTTCTAACTTCTTAATGTTAAGCTTAGTATAAGGATCCCAAACAATAGAACAATATTCAAGCTTAGGTCGAATGAATGTGAAATAGCTAAGAAGTTTGACATTAGGAGGAGAATTACGAAGTTTATGTCTTAAGTAACAAAGTTTGCGGAAAGCTGAAGAGCAAATGTTATCAATGTGCAGATTCCAAGAGAGGTTATTAGTGATTGTAACTCCTAGGTACTTGTAACTGGTAACCTGTTTCAAAGGAAGAGGTGTCAGGTTATAAATATATTTTAGAGGAGTTTTCTTAAGCGTTACACAAATATAAACAATTTTATCGGTGTTAACAGTCCTGCTAAAATCTGTGCACCCCTTAGATACATTAATAAAATTAGAATTCAACTCAACCTGATAATGTATACCTCTGATTTCACGTAATAAGACATCATCTGTAAATAACCTAATTTGAGTTCCAGGAGTAATTACGGAGACAATGTCATTTATATATAAAAGAAATACCAAGGGTACCAGAACACTTCCTTCAAGCACACCCGATGTTACAGGAAGACTGCAGGAATCAAAACCGTCAACTGAAACAAACTGTGTTCGGTTATGTAAGCAATCAGAAACCCAAGAAACCAAAATGTCGGGAAGGTTAATATTTACGAGTTTGTTGAGCAATTTATCATGAATAACTCTGTCAAATGCTTTACTAAAATCTAAGAATATCGCGTAAATTTGTCCACAATTATCTATGCATGCTGCAAATGAATGTACTACCGTGACCAATTGTGTTGCAGTATAGAAATTTTCTAAACCCGTGTTGAAAGCCATGCCCATGCCCATTTCTTTTTCTTGATTTCAACTAAGATGTCATTAACTCGCGTTTGTTCTCTCACCCAATCTGCTCTCTTATCCCCTTAACGTTACACCCGTCATTCTTCTTTCCATAGCTCGTTGCGTCGTCCTCAATTTAAGTAGAACCCTTTTCGTAAGCCTCCAGGTTTCTGCCCCGTACGTGAGTACTGGTAAGACACAGCTGTTATACACTTTTCTCTTGAGGTATAATGGCAACCTGCTGTTCATGATTTGAGAATGCCTGCCAAACGTTCCCCAGCCCATTCTTATTCTTCTGATTATTTCAGTCTCATGATCAGGATCCGCAGTCACTACCTGTCCTAAGTAGATGCATTCTCTTACCACTTCCAGTGCCCCGCTACCTATCGTAAACTGCTGTTCTCTTCCGAAACTGTTAAACATAACTTTAGTTTCCGAAGATTATTTTTAGACCCACCCTTCTGTTTTGCCTGTCCAGGTCAGTGAGCATGCATTGCAATTGGTCCCTTGAGTTACTAAGCAAGGCAATATCATCAGCCAATCGCAAGTTACTAAGGTATTCTCCATTAATTCTTCCCAATCCAGGTTTCTTAATACCTCCTGTAAACACGCTGTGAATTGCATCGGAGAGATCGTGTCTCCCTGCCTGGCGCCTTTCTTTATTGGAATTTCGTTGCTTTCTTCATGGAGGATTGCGGTGGCTGTGGAGCCGCTATATATATCTTTCAGTACTTTAACGTACGGCTCGTCTACACCCTGATTCCGTAATGCCTGCTTGACTGCTAAGGTTTCGACTGAATCAAACAATTTCCCGTAATCAATGAAAGCTATATATAAGGGTTGGTTATATTCCGCACATTTCTCTATCACCTGGTTGGTAGTGTGAATATAGTCTATTGTTGAGTAGCCTTTTCGAAATCCTGCCAGGTCCTTTGGTTGACAGAAGTCTAAGGCGTTTCTGATTCTATTTGCGGTTACCTTAGTCAATACTTTGTAGGCAACGGACAGTAAGCTGATTGGTCTATAATTTTTGAAGTCTTTGGTGTCTCCTTTCTTATGAATTAGGGTTATGTTGGCGTTCTTCCAAGATTCCAGTACGCTCGAGGTCATGAGGCATTGCGTATACAGGGTGGCCAGTTTTTCTAGAACAATCTGCCCACCGTCCTTCAAGAAATCTGCTGTAACCTGATCCTCCCCAGCTGCCTTCCCCCTTTGCATAGCTCCGAAGGCTTTCTTTACTTCTTCCGGCGTTACTTGTGGGATGCCAAATTCGTCTAGACTATTCTCTCTTCTATGATCGTTGTGGGTGCCACTGGTACTGTATAAATCTCTATAGAACTCCTCAGTCACTTTAACTATATCATCCATATTAGTAATGATATTGCCGGCTTTGTCTCTTGACGCATACATCTGATTCTTGCCTATTCCTAGTTTCTTCTTCACTGCTTTTAGGCTTCCTCCGTTCCTGAGAGCATGTTCAATTCTATCTATATTATACGTCCTTATGTCAGCTGTCTTACGCTTGTTGATTAACTTGGAAAGTTCTGCCAGTTCTAGTCTAGCTGTAGGGCTACACGCTTTCATAATTGGCGTTTCTTAACCAGATCTTTCGTCTCCTGCGATAGCTTACCGGTATGCTGTCTAACGAAGTTACCACCGACTTCTATTTTACACTCCTTAATGATGCCCATAAGGTTGTCGTTCATTGCTTCAACACTAAGGTCCTCTTCCTGAGTTAAAGCTGAATACCTGTTAAAAAAAATTAAATTATGGGGTTTTACGTGCCAAAACCACTTTCTGATTATGAGGCACGCCGTAGTGGAGGACTCCAGAAATTTCGACCACCTGGGGATCTTTAAATTGCACCTAAATCTAAGTACACGGGTGTTTTTGCATTTCGCCTCCATCGAAATGCGGCCGCCATGGCCGGGCCGAATACCTGTTTTGTAGCTTGATCCGGAATTCCTCTATTTTCCCTCTTACCGCTGTTAGGAATGGCGGGACGGGGTGGCAACGTGCCAGCTTTCAGCCCGCTGCACGTATTCCTATCCAACCGGACGGGGCACCCTTCAGAGAACTGCGAATGACCGGCAGCCACGTGGCGCGGGGTCAGCTCAGGAATGTGCTACCCGCCAGCGCCACCCGGGACGGAGCAGACTTCTACGAAGCCCTCTGACGTCGGCACCGAAAGCTTTGCGGCACTGAAAGCTTTGAGGCACTGAAAGCTGGGCGGTACCGAGAACTGTGCGGCACTGAATCCTGTGTGTATGTGCGGCACGTGTATGTCAGCCCTCATCCTCCTCCAAGTCGACAGCCCTCATGCTCCAAAAAGGCGGGTCATCTTGAATGACGTCGAACTATGACGTCGAGCAGAGAGCTTATAAGCAGCGATTGTCGGCTGCTAGGGTGTGCTCGTTGTTGTGCTCGAAATGTTCTAGTGAGCTGTGTGCTCGTAAGCTGTTTGCTGTATGTTAGTCTTGCGGGCTCCATATGGTAGTCACGCTAGACTGCCAATGTATCTTGCTTAAAATGTTAATATGTAAATAAATCCTGTTCACCGAGTTCCTCTCTACGGCCTTCAACTCCTTCAAATGGTGGCAGCGGCAAGGTCGTCCGACGACTCCTACATCTGGTCGACAACGGTAAGATCGTCCGACGAATCTAATAACTGAATGACAGCGGTGAGATCGGCCTACGGCCCCTAAATCGGCCTACGACTCGGAGACAGCAACGGCAGCTGAAGGACGTTGGCACATGGTGACCGACAGGCATCCTGATCAAGTTGGAGGTGACTTGGGATTGACCACCTCTTGCAACTGACTGGATACGGCGGGAAGGACTGGTGATATGGTGCGGCTTCAGTGGGTAAGCGTTTGGTTTTGGCTGTAAGATTTACCAGGCTTCAATTTCTCTGTGTTTTTGATTTGATTCGTTGGGGATCTTTTTACTTGTATTTTGATTTGCGTGGGTATCGCAGCAAGTATTGTGTGACAGCAGAGCCAAAGCTTAAAGTAGCGACCATGGTCCTAATGTGTTTGACGGGAGCTGGCCTGTTGTGGTTGTGTGAAGAGCTCGAGGTAGACGTAGAGAAAGACTTGACGGAAGCAGAAATTCGGAAAACCATTCTCGCAAGTAGCAATGATTTGAAAGTAACCGAAAACCTAAGTAACCGAATTACAAGAAGAAGACAGGAACAGGAATCAATTAAGCAAGAATGCCAAGAGCGCGAGCGAAAACGCCAAGAGCGTGAGCAAAAACGGCAGGAGGTTGAAAAACAAATTGCAGCAGTAAAGAAACAGATACAGGATTTGCAGCAGCTAAACGCAGGAAGTCAACAGCGGCTTGAGAAATCTGTACGCTGGATGCAGCGAAAGTGTGAGGAAGTAGATTGCAGATTTTCGTCGAAAGCCGAGAAAAGTAGTAGTACCTGTGAGAGTAGCAGCACGTTCACAGGTGAACTCGAAGTGCTAGCAGCTAACGATGCCTTAGTGGCAACAGAGGCCGTTAAAGGCCAGAGTGAGAGCGACGAGGTGCTGTGCGAACAGAGTACTGTAGAGACAGCTAGGCCAGCTGCGAACAAATTGGCACAGTTACCGCGCGTGTGCGTCGCGTCTCATGGTAGCGAGGTCGTTAGCGAGGTACAGAATACTACGGACTTGACAGGCACGAGCACCCATGTCAGGTCAGATCTGCGTGCAGAAGTGAAGTGCGAACTGGACGATGCAGTTGAGAGTAGTTCTCGGGATGGCGAGCTCCGTAGTTCACGAGAGAACAACTGCATTGTTCAGGGATCGGTGCAGCTCTCTGCCAGTCTAGATAGCCCAGATAGGGATGATTCAGTTGTTAATCATTCGGACTGTGCCCGTGAGACAGCGATCGATACCGACGGGCTGTGTTTCGATGCAGTGAGTTGGGCAATATAGTAGAGGGCAGTTCGCAAGAATGCGAGTTGCATAACTCGAGTAAAGCCTGCTGCATAGTGCCAGAGTCGGTTGAGCTGTCCGCCAGTCGAGGCAAAGATAGAGTCGATTTAAATGATAATCACGCAGACTGTGCGGGTAAGAGACCGATCCGGGCCGATGAGATGTGTAACGGCCAGCACGAGGCGCCAGAAGGCGACATGCAAGAGAATGCAAAGAGAAAGCGCCGCCGAAAGAAGCGCCCTAAAGATAGGAATGCGGTGACTAATGTAGCGCCGCCGAAGGCGGCGAGAGACCCAAAAGGGCAGGGCGCGAGGAAAAGAAAGGTGCGGTCGTCAATGACAATTTTGACGCATCAAACACGTTCGAGCCACCGGTCAAAGGGGGACCGCGAAGCATGTTCTGCACGGACGCGGACAAAGGGCCCGGGGCAGTTAAATTTCTCGTCGTTCCGTCGTTCTCCTCGAAGCTCAGCGTACAGTACGAAGAAGCGCAAGGTGGCAAGACGAGACCAGGTGGGGAGTAGCGACGCGGTCAATCGAGGTCATGATGAAAGCGGGGCGCCAGGACGCAAATGGGCAGGAGACTCTAACGTCTTGGGGGAGCTGATAGTGAGTCAGCCCTTTTGTTCTTCCTCGGTAGCAAGAGTAGCTTTCGGACCGCGACCACCTCGGGTGCGGCTCCAAAGTGAGTCAGTTGTAACCGTTTGAAACGGGGGGGGGGGAGCCAAGAGGGCTTCCGTAGAAGTGAAACTTGTTTTGTTTTATTTTTTGAGCATCGGATAATTTTCGCGATTTAAGTTTCTTTCAACATGTAAAAGTATGAGCTTTGTTTGTGTTTTGTTAGAGAAGCTCCGAGGTTTGAAAAAGGTGTTTTATGTAAACATATAGTTTCGCGAGGTGTTCATTAATGAATAGATGGGCTTTCTTTTTGTGTGCGTGAGTAACCTGAAGGTCAAGGTTATCGTTGAGAGGCCTATCGTAACGCGCGTGTGTGTTATTTCCTCTTCTTTCTTTTTAAGTGTTTTCTTGAATTTTCTAAGGTTAAGCGCGTAGATTTTCAGTAAGTGCGTGATTTGCACTGAGAAGAGCTCTTAGGTTCATTAGCGCGTGTCCTGTGCGGACGGAAGGAAGCAGAGCGTTTATGACTGGGTTGCTCGTGTGTGTCGAGGGCAGCCGTATTCTGACTTCTCTAGTACGCGTGAGTAGAGCTAGTTATTAGAAGACACATTTGTTCGAAGGTTCCTCTGTGTTGCGTAAGTCACGCCAGTTTGGTTGTTTGTTTAAGGAACGTGTCCTGTGTGGATTAAAGGAACAAATGTGCGTCAGCGTGATGAAAACTTTGTATGATGCAAGCACGTGTTCGGAATAGAGACCACAAAGCTAGCGCGATTGTATTTATGTACCTGTGGAGTTGGCGAGACGGTTCAGTGGCAGCAGTACATGAGATAAGTACGCCACTGTGATAGGATAAGAACAGGCTGTTCATGAAGCTAGGCTGCTTAAGATATGTTTGGGTATTGGTATTTGAGAGTACCTTCGGTTTAATTCTACGTAAACCTTTGCTCTTGTGCAGCGCGACGGTCGGGTTTGGTCGACCTCAAGAGGAACGTGAACGCTCGCTTTGGCGGCAGAAAATTTTGGCGCAAAATTTGGGGTTCCCAGTTCAGTGACTTGCATTGAAATTTTGACAGGAAGCCTGGCAGGTTAACAGCTAATTCCGGGCGTTTGAACGCTGAACGGTATTGTGTTGCCGGGTAGACTCTTCTGTGCCAGTTGTTGTAAAATGGTTGAAGGCATTCCAAGTACGCAGGGGTTGCAGAGAGCAAAGCCATCGTCTTGCTCGCCAGCCATTCTCTTCCTGCGCACCGGTTGCCAGCACTGGCCAGGCGAGATTTTCCGGGACATGGAGGTGCTGTTAGGAATGGCCGGACGGGGTGGCAACGTGCCAGTTTTTAGCCCGCTGCACGTATTCCTATCCAACCGGACGGGGCACCCTTCAGAGAACTGCGAATGACCGGCAGCCACGTGGCGCGGGGTCAGCTCAGGAATGTGCTACCCGCCAGCGCCACCCGGGACGGAGCAGACTTCTACGAAGCCCTCTGACGTCGGCACCGAAAGCTTTGCGGCACTGAAAGCTTTGAGGCACTGAAAGCTGGGCGGTACCGAGAACTGTGCGGCACTGAATCCTGTGTGTATGTGCGGCACGTGTATGTCAGCCCTCATCCTCCTCCAAGTCGACAGCCCTCATGCTCCAAAAAGGCGGGTCATCTTGAATGACGTCGAACTATGACGTCGAGCAGAGAGCTTCTAAGCAGCGATTGTTGGCTGCTAGGGTGTGCTCGTTGTTCTGCTCGAAATGTTCTAGTGAGCTGTGTGCTCGTAAGCTGTTTGCTGTATGTTAGTCTTGCGGGCTCCATATGGGAGGCGCGCTAGACTGCCAATGTATCTTGCTTAAAATGTTAATATGTAAATAAATCCTGTTCACCGAGTTCGTCTCTACGACCTTCAATTCCTTCAAATGATGGCAGCGGCAAGGTCGTCCGACGACTCCTACATCTGGTTGACAGCGGTAGGATCGTCCGACGAATCTAATACCGCTAACTCATTTATCGGCTTCTTATGTGCCAGTTTCTTCCGTTCCCTCCTGAAGGCTAGGCGAATTCCAGTTTATGACTGGATGTAGGCGCGTAGACCTGTACGACCTTCAATTGGTACCTCTTCTTAAGTTTCACAACAATACCTGGCACCCTCTCGTTAATGCCATAAAATTCCTGTATGTTACGAGCTATATCCTTATTAATCAGGAATCCGACTCCTAGTTCTCGTCTCTCCACTAAGGCCTGGTAGCACAGGACGTGCCCGCTTTTTAGCACTGTATATGGTTCATTTGTCCTAACCTCACTGAGCCCTATTATGTCCCATTTAATGCCCGCTAATTCCTCCAATAGCACTGCTAGGCTCGTCTCACTAGATAGCGTTCAAGCGCTAAACTTTGCAAGGTTCACATTCCAATGGCAGCCTGTTCGGATCCAGAGATTCTTTGCAGCCTCTGCTGCGTCACAGGTCTGACTGCCGCCGTGGTGAGTTGCTTCGCAGCTGCTGGGGACTGAGGGCCGCGGCTTGATTGTTGTATTCATATAGGAGGTTGGGGCCAAGTACTGCACCAGGGTGGCCAATCCTGCTCTCGTGAGGGAGTGCGTCATTGGTTCTGGTCACCGGGATCAGGCCGCACACTAGGCCTGTTTCGCAATTTTATGAACACGTGGATTTCCTTTTTTTCTTTTTTTCATCCTGTGGAAAATTGCGCGGCACCGGGATTCGAACCACGGTGCTCTTACACGCGAGGCGGTTGCTCTACCTCTACGCCATCGCTGTTGACCTTAACCTTAATTAACTCCAAAGGTCGTGGCTTCGGCTCCGACCAAAGGTCGAGGGTTCACGCGCCTTAATCAAGTGTGGCTAATTAACTTCACTTGAAAAGCCCCAAAGGCCGTGGGTTCGGCTACCACCAATGGTTGGGGGTTCGAGTGTCGGGCTGAACTGAATCTTATTGAAGCTGTTTTATCATGTCCGCTATCGAACATAATAAGCGATCGAAGCTTATCATGTTAGCTAAGCTTATCATGCTCCATAAGGTTGATAACGACCGATGTGTGTTGAGAAGGGGTTATACGGACACTTCGGATCAAGTTTCATAACATCTATAATGACACGAGGCTGCATGGAGATGAGCAAGTGGCACAATGTCCGTACGCACACTTAGGCAACTAAACGTCTCTCTAAACGTCTCTTGCTCTAAACGTCTCTTGCTTAACCCCACCACTGACCGGTTGATGCTTCCGTCCACATTAAATCCATGTGCTTCAGGAAGGTGTGCGTTACTTACGCGTCTCGCTTGGCAAATACTTTCGCATTCGTTTAGGATGTGCTGAGCGGCCTCCGGAATTTTGCTATAGCGGACACATGCTTCATCTTGTCGCGAATATTTCATCCGGTGTGTTTTACAGCGAAGCTGTACATGGCTAGAGTTCCATGCATTTTTCTTCTTCGTCAACAAAAATGCCATCATGAGTGGCTCATACCCCCGTATCATGAGAAGCCAACAAACAAGGACACGAAGAAACTCATAGTGGAAATTACTTGTACTTGCTAATTGAATTAAAGAAACGATATTTTAATGGCAATGAAAGTGGATGAAAAAGCAACTTGCCGCAGGTGGGAAACGATCCCACGTCTTCGCATTACACTTGCAATGCTCTAAGCAATTGAGCTACCATGGCGCTGTTTGCCCATCCACTTTCTTGGGTACTGATGTGTTACCCCTAAAACGAAACTTGGGAGTGTTAGCCAGCGCCACCGCTCACAAACCTTGGAGGTGGATGTGAAACGTACCTTCTGCCACAGGCGTCACGAGTACGTGATCTTTCTGGGTGAAGGCAACTGGTCAATAAACCCGCACATGCTATCTGAAGGCATCTATCTTGCCGGATTCGAGACCCTCGTTATGTAACAACGAGAAGAAAGGGGGTTAACCGATGGACCCGATTTTTATTAATCCTATCGTGAGAAGCCAACAAACAAGGACACCAAGGAAACCATAGAGGAAATTTTATTTATTTTATTTATTTATAGAAGTACCTGCAGCACCACAAGGGCATTATTGCAGGGGGGGTGACGAATTGAAGAAAAATGAACATGTAACAGCATGTAAACTTGAAACAGCTAAGCAGAGGTGGTAAATGTAACAAAATACGTAACATCGATGAGTCATCTCGACGGCAAAACGGCCTTCAGTGAAAATGCGGTACAAAACTGCAAGACAGAAATGGAAAGGGCACACTATCGCATAAAGTGCAATGCCAGCCAAATGATATAAAGAAAACGGGATGATATACTACGACAGACTGCGTGACAATAAAGACAGAAACTCTGAACACGTTTTACATTCACTAATGCTCCTGAGAAGCCTATTCCAGTATGCGGAAGCATGCGGAAAAAATGAATTACGGTAGACATCAGTACGACAGCGCATTTCAAGAACTTTCAGCTCGTGATCACATAGTTTAGAGATGAAGTGGGGAGGGAAAATATACAAGTTCTTATTTATTCCTGTGAGATCAGAGTAAATCCGAAAAAAAAGTTCTAATTTTGCAGTTAATCGGCGGTGTGCTAGTGTTTTACAACCAAGGTCCTCTTTAACTAATGTAATACTGCTACGGAAGTTATAATTACCACAAACAAATCTTGCAGCGAGGTTTTGGACGCGTTCAAGCTTTTCTATAAGTTTAGAGCTTTGAGGGTCCCATACCTGGCAAGAGTGTTCGAGTACCGGACGAACATTTGTTATGTAAAGCAGTTCTTTTACTTTCTGGGGGGCCTTATAAAAATTACGTCTAACAAGGTTTAGCATACGAGATGATCTTAAGGTTAAGTATTCAATATGTCTGTTACATGTTAAATTTTCTGAAAAATAGACCCCGAGGTACTTGTAGTGTTGAACCTTTTGAAGAAGTAGTCCGTCCAATTTATACACTGATCTCACAGGAAAGCGTTTACGGGTGAATGACACAAGTTGGCACTTAGCACTGTTTAAAGACATGCCCCACTTAATGCACCAAGCATGAATTTTGTTTAGATCATTCTGCAAACTACTAACATCACAATCATTTTCTACATTCTTGCATATGGCACAATCATCAGCATATAACCTCACTTTGCATTCTAGATTGTGGACAATGTCATTTATAAAGACTAAAAATAACAAAGGCCCCGAAACAGACCCTTGGGGCACGCCAGAGGTTACGGTGACAGGTGTTGATTTAGTGCCGTTTATTAAAACATGCTGTGTTCGTCCAGACAGGTAATTTCCAATCCAATGTACTATTGCAGGGTGTATACCGAGACAAGATAATTTATGTAAAAGCAATGCATGAGAAACGGTGTCAAAAGCTTTCCGGAAATCCAAAAATATGCAGTCTACCTGAAATCCAAGGTCAAAAGAGTAAAAGAGATCATGGGAGAACTCTACCAGTTGAGTCGTACATGACAAGCCAGGCCTGAATCCATGTTGAAAATTCGAAAAGAAATTATTGCTTTGAAGGTGTTTCACCACAGCACTGTATATAATGTGTTCTATTGTTTTGCAACATACACATGTTAGAGAAATAGGCCTGTAGTTTTCAAGTACATTTTTGGGACCGTTTTTATGAACGCGAACGACGTGGGCTACCTTCCACTCTGCAGGTAATGAAATGGTATTTAGTGATTTATTAAACAGAGCTACTAAAAAATGCACAATTTCTTGAAAGCAGGATTTCAATACCTGCGACGGAATACCATCAAGACCGCCAGCCGATTTGTTGTTCAGATTGAAAATAAGCTTCAGAACACCGTTATATGTGACAGTAACCATAGGCATATTCTCGTAGACTATTTCTTGTATTTCAGGCAATTCACCAGTAGACGTCTCAGAAAAAACACTTTTAAAATAGGAATTCAGACAGCAAGCCTTCTCATTATCATCAAGCACTGTTTTCGCGCCAACTGACAAAATAGGGACAGTGGTGGCCACTTTACCATTTATTTTAACAAATTTCCAAAATTCTTTAGCATTATCCCTCAACTTTGTATCAAGCGATGAGATATACGTTTGTTTATTTACCTTTATTTCTTGCTTAATCTTGTAGTTCTCGTGACGCATTTCATCGAAAACAGACTGGCTGCGAGTCTTCAAATACGAAGCACACAGGCGGCGTTTTTTGTTAATTAGCGAGCGAATTTTCTTATCTACCCAAGGTTTATCTTTCCGGCGTCTAGTTGTCAAAAGTTTGGAAGGTATGTATTTTTCAATTAAAGCCTTTAATTTCTCTCTAAAAAGAACCTAAGCTTCATCTATGTCCACTGACTGGCTGACCTCATAAAGAATAGGGAAGAAATTTGAAAGCTCTCGTGATAAAGACATGTAATCCCCTCGGTCGTAGAAAAAAACCTTTCTAGGATATTTATGGGCTGGTCTAACTGAAGCGGCACTAGACGTGGCAACAACGCAATCATGATCACTGATACTAGAGATGACAGCTACATTTTGGATCAACGACTCAGAGCTAGCAAAAAACAAATCTAAAGTGCTGGCAGAAAAATGATCTCGTCGTGTGCATTCGGAGACGAATTGGGTTAGGTCATTAGTTATAAGAAACTCTGAAAAGGCAAGAGATAGGGCAGTCGAGTCTGTGAACACAGGTTTGCCATCTTCGCAGACAACAGCAGGCATGTTAAAGTCACCCCCAAGTATATACTCAGTATTTACGGTAGTTAAAAAGTTTGATAGCTCGGTAAATGATTCCGGATTACAAGAACTAGGAGGCTGGTAAAAAGACCCAACAGCAAGGTAATTGCCATTGCTCATTCTAACCCTGCACCATATGGATTCAGAGTGATTGAAAGAAGTAGGGAGTTCAGTACTGTGAAGGCACTCATTAATGAGAAGAAAAACGCCGCCACTATGTGGGTTTCTGTCACACCGGTAAACACCATAACCACACGGCAATACCTGGTTATTGGCGATGGATTCATGAAGCCAGGATTCAGTTTCGATCACTATGTGCGGTCGAACAGCGGAAAGTAAAGCTGCAAACTCATCGACGTTATTTTTCAAGCTTCGGCAGTTAAAGGGCCCCTGAAATGGTTCGGACAAATTTTGTAGACGCGTAGGGTACAGCTTAAGTAGAACATTCACACCACAATTTAAGTGAAGCGTTACGTATTAATGGAGCTACAAGCGATTAGAAGTTACCCTCCTCCCTAGTCATGCTTTTCCTCCTCAACTCGTTCGCCGAACGATCGGGGCTAAGCTCCGCCTTCACTGGTTTCGCGTCACGATGCGACGTCACATCGTCCACTTCCGGTTGTTTTGGAGCCCGCCCCCGCCCGCGTGAAACCTCTCCGCTAGCCGCTTCGCCGTCGACCCCAAGCGAGAGCTATCGAAGCAGCGTGCGTTGCGAGCATTCTGTCGTAGCGCCGAACGTGTCTGGTATTCCGGTAACCACAGGCAAGCTGGTCATTTCGGCAAATGACTGGAGGCATAAACTCAAGCTGATGAAGGAACTTTAGCGTAGACGTACGTGCGGCCTGATCGGTCTGCACGGTCCAGCCACTTGCTGGCGCAGCGCTTAACCAGCCAAACAAAGCGCTAATATTGCTCTAACCAAGTGTAAAACATTTTAAACATTTATAAAAACAAAGTGTTGATGATTACACTCCTGCGAAAAATACACACCAGCAGCAAAGAAGAATACACTTCGTTACTGCTACTCTGTATGGTTGAGCTCTGTGCCACCAGGTGGCTGCACCGTGCAGACCATTCGCATATGCGATTCTGCTCATCCCATGGCTCATCCCGCTACGGCACAGTCAAGCGGCCAGACCCTGTCCCCTTGCGCTTGCATTTGGCCTAATACCGGACTCGCGAAACACTATTGCGTTAGTAATCTTCCGGTGTAAAGTGACGGCCACAAACGCGCAAACCCTGGCGCCGATCAGATAGCGGCAGTCCGATGCGCAGCAGCCAGCTCGCTCGTATGCTGCCTTGCAGAGGGACACGATGTCGCAGCTTGACATATTGCCAGTCGCTACGTTTGCAGTCCACAAAGCAACAAAGTCGAATCATAGTGCTCGCGAAAAGACTGAGACCGACTCTGACCGCGGAGCTCTCGTCAAAATGGAGTACGTTGTAACACAAGCAGACGACATTTGCTGTGTGCCGGAAGTGCTTAATTGTATTGAAAAATCGTTCTTGTGCATTCTCTTTACGTTACTTTCTGTTTATAAAAACAAATGAACTAACATTCCAACTATTACGAAGATCATTTGTTTACCATAAAGTTGGAAAAATTATTGATCACGCGCCCTGGTCAGCCAATCGGATAGCTCGCCCCACTGACGTCATATGGGTGATTTTCGTCATATGGGTATGGGTGGCTTAAAATTCCGCCGAGCAGCGTGCTCCGATCGGCAGCGATGTGCATTTTTAAAACCTCATAATAAATTACACGCTTTACGCGGAGCACTTAGATGTGTCAATTAATGATCAGAAGGACCTACTCTAACGACTCAGTACGTTTGTAGAAAATCGTCAAAATTGTTTCAGGGTCCCTTTAACTAACAGAAGATTAAGTGTAAGATAACAAGAAGTGTTATTTTTCGCCCCAGTACACAAGGTTTTAGGTTCTGCACAATGCTTGACCTTTAGCTATCTTATTTCGGTTACCACCTTTTTTCCGCTATCATAGCCAAAGATTTTGTTGCCCATGTGCAATTTATCGAAACATAGTTTAAATGATAGATTTGTGGCTAAAGCATATTCCACCAGTTTTGATCGTGCATATCTGATAGCAGGACTGAAATCCTGTCGAATTGCGTATTCCTTATCTTTCCGCCTGGATCCGCACAACAAAAGTTGTTCCTTAACTTTAAATCTACAGAAATTGACAATAATTGGCCAGTTCTTTCCCTCGCGAAACTTTCCCAGCCTATGAGCAGGTTCAATATCCTCTGTTGTAATAGTCTGTTCGAGCTCAGTTTCAAAAAACGCGAGTTTCAAGAACGCGGAAATTACTTGTACTTACTAATTGAATTAAAGAAATGATAAATCAGTGGCAATGAAAGTGGATGAAAAACAACTTGCGGCACGTGGGGAACGATCCCACGTCATCGCATCGCAGGCGTACCTCCGTAAGCAAGCAAAAAATGCAATGGCTCATAGCCCCGTAAGGGAGAGGCTGCAAGCACTCAGCAAATGGTACTGAAAGGAGCTTACATTCTTTCTAATCACGCATACAACATAAAGAACAGCATGAGAAAAACTGTCACCATCAATGGCTCTCACCCCCGTGCTCATACACCCGCAAGCAAGCAAGCAAGCAAGCAAGCAAGCAAGCAAGCAAGCAAGCAAGCAAGCAAGCAAGCAAGCAAGCAACGCAGTGGCTCACAGGCCTGTAAGGTTCATGACTATACTCACTTTGCGTAGGTTAGCTGCGGTAACACAGCCCGTGTGATCATTGTCGGCGATTTCAATGTGGATGTGTCGGGACCGTAAATGTAGTGGTTTAGGCGTTTCGTGCTGCAGACATATCGATTGCGATGCCATACCGGTCTGGCCCAACCGACAACCCAGTGGCGTACGTGAATCGATTGGACATTATCAAAGACTGTGTTTGCAGGTGCGACTATGCCGATCAATGTACGTCATAGCGACCACAAAGCCATTGTGACAGTCGTTACTAAGTGATAATGTGTGACGCAATAAAGCTTTATTGCAAATTTTCTCACCACGATGTGTACAGCTTCACTGGTCATCCACCTTCAATGAGCGGAATGGCTCAGATTTTTTGCAGCGAAGCGGGGGTATGAGCCATTGCATTCGTCTTACCTGACGGACGGTGAAATTTCTCGCTGAGTATTATTGCGAGGAAGGGACGCAAAAGGGGACAGAGTTAAGACAATATCATGATGACATAATTAACGAAATACTTTTACAGCCAAGCTGTATATGCCTAGGTGAAACGCTTGCGGTCCGACCACAGAAACCCTCAGACGGAAGGTGCGGCGCGCCATTGGCTACGCCGATAGTGACATCGTTTCTCACTCGCAGCAGAGCACGCGCGCAGCAATCTCTCTCTGACTTCGCGATAGGTTCAAAAATGTGCTCCTGTCTTTATTTAAATGAAACGTGCGGCCCGATGTGTCCCTCGGTAACTACAGTACACAACCAAGTCATTAACACTGTGAATAAGGTATTACGAAACACAAATGTGCAACATAATTCAGAAAATACAGAACCCGCTGAATTAACCCAATGAACCGCTCATTGCAGCCCTCCATGATGATGATTATGCGAAGCCCAATATGTGGCATTGCAAATAAACACTGTGATATAAACCCAAGCCAAACGTGTGCGTAACCTCAATATGAAACACAAAGACGTAACCAATAATTGATAAAGAGTTTCATAAATCGTCGGAATTAAACCAGCGATAAACACCGGGACCTCACTTTTCAGCTTTGCTGGTTTGCCATCTGTACGGGGTGCATGGGCGGTTTTTTTCTTTGTTCTAAGGAAACTAGCTAGAGCCTCAAACAGCAAAGCGCTGTCCTTTGTGTTATCATACAGATTTACCCTCATAATTTCTTTCGTCACAGTCTTGCAAACCTCCACAGTCTTCTGGCGCGCACATTTGACGCTTGCTGGCACCAAAAGTGTGCGCCACACGACGGTCCACTCAGAGATGAGTGTGTCCAAAAGCCTTTCAGATCTCAAAGAATGAAAAAGTGGGATGACGGGCTTCTGATGTTGTAACTGCCTGATACGGAATATCGCTGCCGCGTGGTTCGGTCGAATGAGAAAGACTTGTGTCGCAAAGTGACCCGGCACAGTTCCACTAGCGCAGACGAAAGGATAACTATGGGCCGTCCGAGTAGAGCAGACGCGTACATTCGGATAATATATTAATAGAGCGTGTTGGCAGTCAACATCATCATCGTCATCATCAGCAGCAGCAGCCTGTTTATGTCGATTGCCAGGACGAAAGCCTCTTCCAGTGATCTCCAATTACCCCTGTCTCGCGCTAGGCGATTCCAACTCGTCCCCGCAAATTTCCTAATTTATCACTCCACCTAATTTTCTGTCGTCGTCGACTGCGCCTCCCTTCCATTGGCACTCATTCTGTAACTCTAATGGTCCACCGTTTATATAATCTACGCATTACATTGTCTGCCCAGTTGCATTTTTTCCCCTAATGTCAACTGGAATATCGGCTATCCCTGTTTACTCTCTGATCCACACCAGTCTCTCCTTGTCTATTAATGTTGCACCTAAAATTTTTTGGTTTCATCGCTCTTCATAACTCTTTAACTTGTGCTGAATCTGTTTGTTAACCTCCAAGATTATGCCCTATATGTAAGCACTTGTAGAATGCAATGATTGTAAAGTTTGCCTTTCAACGACGGCGGTAAGCTTCCAGTCAGGAATTATGGCTGCAGTACGTACTCTAATTCATTTTCATTCTGTGAATTTCCTACTCGTGATATGGGTCTCCTGCGAGCAACTCACTTAAACATACTCCCGCACAGACTCTTGAGGCTGACTGGCGAACATGAATGCTTGTTCCCTCTTTGGCTCTTCAACATTACATATGCCTTCTGCATATTAATCTTCAACCCTACTGAGGCCTCAATGATTTGTTACATTTCACAGTCACTGTAGCTTAACCGGACAATGACCTACCAAATGTTTATATATTTGCCGTTAATCCTCACTCCCAGCCTTCCCTGTCTAACAGCTTAAACGCTTTTTCTAAGTATATAGTGAATATCATTGCAGAGATTGTGTATGCCTGCGTGACCCCTTTCTTGATAATTTTATACGATTCTTGTGGAAAACCAAGCTGACTGCGGAATCTGCTGATTTTTGCCAAGATATTCACGTATGCCTCCTGCAGTCCTTGATTGCGCAACGCCTCCATGACTACCGGTACCTCTACAGATGGAATGCATTTTCGTAATATATCAAAGTCACATATACAGGAAAAACACGGGGAATGCGGGAGATGGAAATTCAAGACGATGAGCAAAACGTGAACAAGGTGAAAGCACGAGCCAATGTTTCGACAAGTGGACTTTTCTTCAAGGCGACGTATGCTTTCCTCGCCACAGTATATATAGGTGGGGTTCTTCAAAAGGGGAGAGGGTGTAAGGCAGGAGGGTGCGGCAACGAGGGAACGTGTGTTAGCGTGTCGAATTGAGAGTAAAGGAATGCTGTGAACAAGGCCAAGGCCAGTGACACCCCCCCCCTCCCCCCGTTCTGTCAACACACGCGTGTTAGCCAGCATGTCAAGTGCGTCTGACACGCCGGCTGAAAAAATAAGGAGAAAAAAGGGGAGAAAAAGGGGGGGGGGATACGCCAAGAAATCAAACGAAGTGTTGTTGCCTATAGCTTGAAATTAAGCATAGCGAATAGATTATAAAGCTCCCTTTGAAACGTTTATGCCTGTTGGTTGCAATGTCTTGAACTTATGGATAAGGTATGATTCTCTGTATTTTCTTTCTCGTTCAGAACGGAAATTTGACTGTAAGTTGTAGAGTTTAAGTTCATCAAAGTTACGATCCATTGTATGACATAAGGTAACATGGTTACCCTATGATTCAGCTCACTCTAAATATCACCGACAGGTCCATTGCTAAACAGATTATTGAGCAATCTCTGAAAAAGTAATGTACGCATGCCATGCAGGCCAGCTTCGACATGCAAATTGCTAGGCTGAAAGAGGCTGGCTTCTCTGATTTGGTTGTGCTGGCAGTGGTTGAAACGCTCGAAAAGATGCTAAAAGCGCCTCAAAAAGTGAACTCTGATGTTGCCATCAAGGCTGCAAAGCCAGTCGTAATTCCATATGTTCATAGAACTGCGCACAATCTGAAGAAGATAGCAACCAAGCACGGTGTCCCACTCGTTTTCTCGGCTCCCTGCAAGCTGAGTCACCTTTGCGCTCGCATTGGGAGACTTCACGCCAGAAAGAAGCAAGGTGGCTGCGGCGTGAAACACAAGAACCCCCATGTAGATTGTCAAGTTGGCGTTATTTATCAGATTCCCCTGACATGCGGCAAAACTTACATAGGCCAGACGGGCCGTTGTTTGAACGTGCGAATCCGAGAACACGAAAGGTCAATTAAAAAGCGGGAGCAACGTCATTTACCCATGCATTGCCTAAATCATAAATGCAGGCCTCTGCTCAACCAGGTTAAGATCCTGCACAAGTGCCGTAACGAAAAAGGACGAGAACTTCTAGAGGCATATTATATAAGAAAGAATGGACAAGCATGCATCAGTGACAGATCGGTCCTGCTTTACAATAGGGAGGCACGTTTCCTAGATAATATGATTAGCTGAGCCACGCCAGTGGTTTTTTCTGACTTTGTGTGTTTTTTTTCTTCTTCTCTGCTGCTGATACCCTGATGCGCCTGCGCTGGCATGATTTGATATTTAAGCGTTTCCCTCGAATAAACCTCAGTTGTTAGTATGCGCCTGTCCTGTCTTCTTCCCTGTGATTGTCTACAAAGCGCATCCAATCTTTCCAAATATACATACTGTGGCGAGGAAATCATACGTCGCCTCGAAGATGGCAAGTCCACTTGTCGAAACGTTGGCTCCTGCTTTCACCTTGTTCATGTTTTGCTCATCGTCACATATATCGGGTGTTTCATGTAACTTGAGCAAAGATTTAAAAATGTGCGAATCCCACGCACATGGATCGAACCAAGATAATGTTGTATGCCTTCGCTTGGGGACGCTCAGATTACTTTTATTGTGAAAGCAATACTGCACGCACTTTCGGCCCATCGGTGGTCGTGGCGCCTCCTTACACAGCTGCGCGTCACGTGACCATGTGACGTCACGCCAGACCGAGAGACGGGGCCCCAGCTCGCGGCATCGATGGTGGAGGCGAAGCCTTGCGCGCCGCTGCTGCGGCGCTACCGAGAGAGGGCGCTCGCTGGTGTGACGTCACGCCAGACCGAGAGACGGGGCCCCAGCCAGCGCCATCTAGAATTTTCAAGGCCTCCGCACTCCCGTTACAGTGGCTAGAAAGGGGAAGTGTGATTATCCCCGAGCGGCCACTATGGGAGTCGCTGACACTGCCTAGCGATGCCACCACCAGATGGCGCTCGATCCTGTTTACACGTCGTCGTCGAGTTGAGCGCTTTTACAGCGGATGACTGCGAGTTTCCTACACGTGTTTTCGGAGTTCTTTCAGTCCGCTTGCTAAGATTTTCGTCGAAGTTTGTGCGAATGACGCACAATGAGCCGCCGTCAAAGCCATTGTTTTGTGCCCGGATGCACGACTGGTTACAAGTCATGCAAGAACAAGTTTTCATTGTTCGGAGTCCCGAAGGAAGACGCCGTGTTTCAGAAGTGGCAAAGGAACATACCGAGAGCAGACAAGCCACTTGAATGCAACGCAGCCGTATGTGAGCTGCATTTCGATCAGCAGTTCATCTCACGACACTTTGAACACTCAATTGACGGCCGAATCTGACAAAACACTCCCTTGCGACCACGGATTAGTGGTAATGTTTCAGCCGCTGTCAGGTTCGTGGCACCAGATTCTCAGTGTGTTTGCCTCTAAGGGCAATGTCAAGGCGCCACTACTCTCCAAGATCGTCTTAGAAGCGGTGATGCTAACTGAGAATGCTGGGCTGAGAGTGGATTATGTGACATGCGACGGAGCATCATGGAATCGGGCAATATGGCATCAGTTTGGAATATCGGGTAAAGGAACAGCTATCAAACCATCAACAGCCCACCCCACTGATGATGACCGACGACTATTTTTCCTGTCAGACTTTCCACACTTAGTGAAGTGTGTGAGAAACGGCTTTGTTAAAGCTGGTTACTAGACACCAGCAGGGCATGTGGACGTGAAGCCACTAAAGATAGCATATGAACTGGATAAATGTGCCACAACGCTCAAAGTTATGCCAAAGATAAGCGAAGTCCACCTGAACCCTAATAATTTTGAAAGAATGAAAGTTAATTATGCCTTTCATCTTTTCAGCTCTGAAGTTCTACGTGGCCTCTTCTTCTATAAGAGCCAAATTGACAAAGCCTTGGCACATCGGAAGCAGACAGAACATTTCATTGGATTTATGCAGAAGTTAATTGCCATCATGACATCAAGACTTCCATCCAGTGCCCTCAGACCGAATTCACCAGAAGAACAGGTGCTGAGTGATTCCCTACTTTACATCAATGAATGGGAAGCCAAAACAGGCCACTCAAAAGCAGGTTTTTTGTCTTCAAGCACAGCATAGGGTTTAAGAGTGACCCTGCAAGGAACGTTGGAGCTTTTAAGATACCTAACCGAGCAAGTAGGTTACAAATATTTGCTAACTTCCCGCCTGAGCCAGGATCCCATAGAGAAGTTGTTTGGCATAATTCGCCAGTTTTCGGGATGTAATGATCATCCAAACTCAGCACAGTTCCTTACTGCTGTTAACTGTCTGAGCTTCAATAATTTAGTAAAAGCTCTAGACACAGGCAACTGCTCAGGTGGCGCAATCGTGTCATTTGTCGGACCAGCTGAGGCAGCCGACCAAGTGGACAACTTGATTGGTGCAGGAAGAATTGACGAAGCCTCCAGCGTGCTTGAAACATCATCCTTGTGCACTGATCATCCTTATCCGGAGAAGCATAGTGATGCAAGGCTGGTATTTTATTTGGCTGGCTATGTGGCCCGAAGGAAAATACTAACAACGAAATGTCGGGACTGCTTTGAGCAGCTGCAGACATCGGTTGAGAATTCACATGAAGCTCTTTCATCTTTCACCCAGTTTTGTGATAAAAGAGGGCTTCTGTATCCCTCAAGACAACTTTTTTCATTCGTGGAAGCTTTGGAGGATAGCTTCACAATGTGGTTCAGTTGGAAGAAAGTCCAAAGAGATAGCGTCACCGATATTTTGCATTGTATGCAACACGTGGCTTCCATTGGTTGTGATGCCCACAAAGAAGCACTGTCAAACAATATAGTGAAGTTTTTTATCTTGACACGACTTCACTTTTACATCAAGTCTTTGAACAAAGAAAGAATATCAACGCGAGAAAAAAAGAAACATCTGAAGATGCGCCGCACTAGATAACCAACATAACAATGCGGATGCTCACTTTGCCTAATCTTAACTTGCTGAATAAAACTGATAAAAATTAAGAAGCTTGTGTGGATCTCAGTTATTTTTTATTTTCGTACACAGTGCTATGGTGCCTGTTAGGAATTAGTAGTCAACACCAGCATGCCAGCAATTTTGAATCTCCAGTAATGCAGGTCATCTCACAAGGTGAACCGATTAACTAAGTCAGACCTCACGGGTTAATGAGGAGCAAGATCGGCAGGAGGGCACGAAGGCAGTTACAATAAGGTCATTTTCGCAGTATTATTTAGGAGCTAATGCCACGGTCGTGATAAATTAGTTTCGGATATAGGTCAAACATGGCGCCGTTCAACAGATCAGCGTCGCTTGTCGAATGAATAAACGCAGATCTCGGCACTAATACGCTCTGTGTTTAGTGTAGTAAACATGTGAAACTGCGATCGCGTGGCCTCCGCTGTAGAATCAACGCCACCAGACGCATGTACGGAATAGGCAGCTGTAGATGCATTTTGGACCGGCTTTTGCAACAGCGCAAAGCGAAGTGCGGAGGCCATGCGATCGTAGCTGCCTCAGATATGGCTTCATTATGACTGCAGCTAATCTAAAAAAAGGAGTGTAGAACAACAAGCTGCCTCAGTGCCGCGGCTGGAATGCCACAGTGCCTACAGCAGACCGCCGCCTCCGAGCGACGTGTAAGCGAATGCGAGCGCCACCTGAGCGGAACATCCGAGAAGCCCACGCGAGAGGCGGCGCCTTGCGCACACTTCCTCTATTCTAGCCACTGTACTCCCATCTTTCGTGGCTGTGACGTCACTACACTTGGCCCTAGCCCAAGCGGGCCTAGCTTTCTCGGCTTTCCGACAGGTGGCACTGACGGTCAACAGCGCGTTTTTTTTTTCTTTCTACTTTTGTTGACCGGCCCATGTGCACGCTTACGCTTGGATGTTGTATTTCTTGAACTGTTTTGTGATCATAGTGCAGCACATCGCGTGCAGACTGCACGAATAGTCTTTTAAGTGAAGTGGTGGTGTGGGGAAGTTTCCAAACAACGTTGACACTGCTCGTAAAGCCGACGACCAGGCTGGAATCAGTGCGTTAGGCCTAAGCTTGCGGTGTGGTACGAAGCTCTGCAAGGTTTCTGCATGCGTCGAGAGCAGCGATGGGTCGGTGCTGCGTACCCAGCTGCCGCGGAAATTACGATAAGGGTCCTAAAGTTAGACTGTTTTCGTTGCCGCGTGAAGCTGCCCGCAGAAAGCAGTGGGTGAGAGCCATCCGTCATGACGACGTCGACATCGGCACCTTACGCGATCCCAAGGTATGCAGCACATTCACATGTTCTCTTCCGTAGGCGCCAAGTTTTCAAGCAATGTCTATCGTTTCTTGAATCAATGCATTTTTTTTACGGAGACATGTTGTTTACTGTGTAAAAATGGTGAAAAATATTTCCTTTGGTTCCTGTGCTGCCTGCTAGCTTCGTGCTGAAATCGAGTTGAGCTAGTGGCATATTAATGAAATAGAGTTGGCTTCTGTTTGCATTTCTGGTAAAAATATTGGAATATCGTATTTAATGTTTTGGCGAGTCACTTGTGCCTTCTGTACTCGTCTGGAGTGCTTCTTGATGCTGAACCTTTGATCTTACACTTGACACGGCCCTTCTTGACTACTATTTGCTGACGAATCTATACGGCGTGTTATATATGAAAACAAAAATGACGGTGGAGATGGTGAACGAACCCAAATCTTAATAATTCATCTTTTCTTTTGCTGTGAAGTTAGCTACATAGCGAGCTACATTTCAAGCCAGAGTTTCTCAAGGCCACCTCTAGCTATACAGCTTCTGATGGGAGGACAGTGGAAGCACCAATGAGACTTACACGTCTGACACAAGAGGCTGTGCCAACCATTTTCCCCAATAGCCCTGCCTACCTATGACACTTTGCTCCAGTGCGTGATGCACCGGAAGACAAACGAAGGCGCCTTGAAGCATCCCATCTGGATGAAGCCGTGCAGTTATCACTGGCAGCACATGCTGAAGAAGAGCACAGGAACAAGCTGGCGTCGTATAATGATCTGCTTTCACGGCTTCCAGATGTTCAGGTGTGCGATTTCTGGATGGTGAAGACTGTTCAAAACGCTGTGTTTTTCGTGCACATTGCAGGTTACTCAGGAGAACTAGAGGTGGAGCGCTCTGTTATAGTGAGTGACCTTATGAAGGTTACGGCCTTCTGGAGGAAGGCAAAACTCTCTTCTGATGATGTAACTATGCCTAGCAAGCTAGATGATATGCGCACTCTTGAGTCTGTATTAGAAAGTGTAAAAATGTTCAAAGCGCCATCTGTATGTCACGCAGATGAAAAAGTGTAAGCGTCTTTTCAGCTAGTGTGCTCACTTCTCGATGACATTGCGAACGTCGATCTTTTGCCACAAGAACAGTTAGAGACAGTTAAATTTTTAACGGAACAGTTGCGCTTGCTCCTTAAGGATAAAAGTGCTTTAAGGTATCCAGCAGAGCTTACGATATTTTCAAGCATCCTTTATACCATTTCCCCACATGCCTATAGGTTCGTCCGCAGTACTAGCAAAATAACTTTGCCACACCCTTCTACAGTGATGAGGATTTGTGGAGAGTATCGTGCTAGTCCTGCGCACGAACAGGCAGATGAACATTTCTTGAACTACATCAAAAGAAGGACAAATCATCTAAAGCAACATGAAAAAGTCGTCATTCTCATGATGGACGAAATTCACTTGACGCAGTACTTTAATTACAAAGGTGGCTCATTGACTGGCACAGCAGCAAACTGTTCTGATGCAGCAAAAACTGCTCATGTTTTCATGATTCAGAGTTTGCTATCAGGGCACAAGGATGTTGCACATATCTTGCCTGTTTTTAGTATCGAAGCAAGGCAGTTGCACGATGTCCTCAAAAAAGTTATCTTGGAGCTTGAGAAGGCAGGACTCACAGTTATTGCTGTCATAGCAGACAACAATGCAATAAACAGAAAAGTGATGTCCATGTTTTCGCCCCATAACAGGTTGGATATTGTTTACCCTCACCCTGCTGACAAATCTAGGCCCCTATTTTATGTAGTGGATCCTGTTCATTTATTAAAATGTGTGAGGAACAATTGGCTTAATCAGAAAAATCCTGGAACATGCATTTTCTATCCGGAGTTTTCAAGTGCATCATCATTAGTTCGCATTAATGGAGCTTCTTTTAAGGCACTCCGTGACATACATGAATTTGAAAGAAAAAGTCTATCAAAGTTTGGCTATGGGCTTACATACAAAGCTCTCCACCCATCCAACATAGAAAGACAGAACGTAAAACTAGCACTGAAAGTTTTCAATCCATTCGTTATTGAAGCACTGAAGTCACTTGGAGCAAAACTTGGCCTGTCCTATGCTGAAGGAACGGCAGACTTTATCAGTGTGATACTAAAGTCGTGGCACATTGTCAACGTAAAAACGCCTAAGAAAGGCCGTCGGCTAAGATGTCCCTATCAAGAACCAGTGACGAGCTCGTATGGTGTGCAAGTGCAGTTCCTGAGTTCTTTTGTCAGCTGGTTAGATGTATGGAAAGAGGTGAAAATGGACACCGGTGCTCTGACAACTGATACGCATGCTGCACTCAGGCTCACAGCTTATTCCCTAATTGAGGTCTGCCGCTATTGCATTGACGAGCTTCACTTGGAGTATGTCTTGCTTGGCAAATTCCAAACTGACAGCCTCGAAGAAAGGTTTGGAAGATACCGTCGCCTTTGTGGGACAAACTATCATGTCACCATACAGCAAATATATGAGGCGGAAGCGAAGCTAAGGCTGCAAGACTCGCTTATCTTCCCTGAAATGAGAGACATGTGGAAATCTAGCAGCAAAACATTAGATGCCAGCCGCCTCATAGAAGACTACAAGATAAAAATAACAGGATAACAGGAAAAATAACAGGAGATACATAGCAGGATTTTGTGCACATGCAGCTCTAAAAAAGATTCCTTGCACAGCTTGTGCAGAAAACCTTACTGCACAGGAAAGAGAAATGGAGCTGGATCGCAACGTAATAATTGAGAACCTCTCCCGGGGTGGTTTGAAGTTCCCGAGGCCTGTAGTCATAGAGCCGTGCTGCGAATGCAACTAGTTCTTCAGAAATTGACTACACAAGAAAATGTTGTGCAGTTTCATGCTTCCAGACATCAAAGGGAATTGCTGATTAGTTTGACACAAGTAATAGACGATGAAGGATTCGATATCTGTTCTCAAGGTGATCATCCTGATGATGTCTATCAAAATATACTGCGGGCAGCAGCGAACACATTGCTTAAAAATTATGTCCAAATGAAGACAGACCTCTTAAACACTGAACTGTCAAAAAAGAAACAGCAAAGAAAGCTCAAAACGCTTTCGTAATGCAGACCAGCTGCAGACAGGTTGTTTGGTTCAAGGATTTGTTTGTATTGTTTGAAGTCAGTGTATTGTAGTGTGTCTATACAGTGTTTGTGAGGACTCCCTTTTCGTTCTTCAGTGTGCATTTGAAGTAAATCTGTCAGGGTATTGTTCAGTGTTTTTTTAATCAGTTCTAGTATTGGAAAATAAACCGTTCTTCCTTAATGCTACTGTCGCCCACTCTCTTGCTTGCATGACAGCATGACACCGTTAAATAATGGTTTTAACCGCGGGCTTTTAAATGGAACTTCATGTTGGTATGAGAAATCAATTGACACTAAATACTGGTCGTGCATTGAAATTCTTGGACGCTCCCATTTCACTTCGGTTCAAAGGCGAACGGGTGGTAGCAAGCAGGCGCACTCCGGCGGGGTCGGGCAAGGTACATGACGTCACGGACGGAGCGCGCAGGCCTTGAAAAAATTCTAGGTGGCTTTGCCTCAGCTCACGGCATCGATGGTGGAGGCGAAGCCTTGCGTTACAGTGGCTATAACAGGGAAGTGTGATGAACACGCCGGCTCGCGCGTGGCGCTTTGGAAGAAACCTTCCAGGGGGCGCTGCCACACACATACACGTCGGCCGCGACGGCGGATAGCAGCCGCAGCGCAGGGGCCCTGCGCGGAATGCGATCATACGCACGCGCAGTCAGGAATGCAATAACAAATAAGAGAGCTTCACACTACATATATGCTCGCTCGTTCATGGCTGCAAATTGCTATATAGTAGCATAGCCCCTTACGAATTACAGGGCGCCAAGGTAACAATCCGATTGAGCGCACGTCGATGGTAGAATGCAGCTTGTTTTATCTGGTTATCGAATTCAAAGCAAGAAAATTCCCAGTGGTAACTCGGAAGCAAACATTTTATTTTCGACACACTGCTTGCGCGAACAACTGATTTTTTGAAGAATGACTTAGAATCTTTTCAAATCAAACCATTCTCAGTCATCGATGATATTTTGCTACGCGACACGTCTGAGCTGGTGCTCTTTTTTTATCACGAGAACAAAAAGAAAACATTTTGTTTAAATAGTTTACAAGCAGTTCAAACAGAACGTTGTCAGCCTCTGCTAAGTGACGCACCTGAGCTTCAGGTGCTTCTTTTGCTTGCCGTTGTTTTCACGGGAAGAGTGCCTCTTTGTTGAGTGCCTTCGTGTAGGAGTGCAAACGGGGGACCGAAAAAGATTTTGCAACCTGGTTGGTGAGGTTGGGGCCATGCTGTGCACAGCCTACCATGGAATCTTTTTTTTTTCAAGCAGATGACAAGCTTTTCCAAGATGTCACTGTGCAGCTCGTTGTAACTGAACCACACCGAAAAAGTTGTTTCAAGGGCGTCTACGTATGAGAAGAGCTTCTCAGAAGGGTATATGAGGCTCCGCAGAACTTGATGAACATCGCCAGCTATTCGTTGGCTTGTTTGGCGGAAACAAGGAGCTCGTCGAAGCATTCTTTGCACGCAGTCTTCGGGATTGTTTTGTGTGCAACATACCCTGCCATGTAGAAGATTAGCCGCGGATCGCTCACCTTTTCAGGGTACTCATGGTTGGGGAGCATTGCGGACTTCTTTATCATGTGAGAAGCTTCTTCTACCTTCCCACTATCCTCCATCCACTATCTCCATCCACTATCCGCTATCTTCCATCCTCACCACTGAGGAGAAAGGTCAGATCGCCCCCTTGACAGTGGCCACTCCTGGACGCTTTGACAGCAAGAATTGGGCAGAAGAGGGATGGTCGTTGCCACCAGAAAATCGTCTAAGGATACCAAACAATTTCTCTAGGCAGTCTTGGCTCAGCCGGCACGTCAGCCGCTACTTAAAGCCAAGCTTCTCACGAAGGTACTTCATTAGATCAAGCGTGGGCTGAAGGGTGACTCTTAGTCCCTTGGCAGTGCTTGCTGGAAGAAATCCGGCTGATGACGTTCCCGTGTGAGCCTCCCATCGGTTTAAGCAGTCTAATACATCCTTGACGTGCCTTTCATGTGCAGAGTCAGGTTTCCACCCCTGAGGTGGAATCCGTGCTGTCATTGCTTTTACTAGCTTCCACATCAGCATGCTCCTTTAATTGCTTCTTGTAGAAAAACAGGCCCCGAAGCACCTGCGGAATGAAAATATGCTGTACCAGGTTTACCTTGACCTTTTCAAAGTTGTTAGGTCTCACGTGAGCAAGATTTATATTCGGCATCACTTTAAGGGTAAGTGGACACTTATCATCTATGTGTGCTGCTCTGATGTGCTCAGTGTAAACAGAACCTTTAGGCCTTTCGTACTTTGCTTTAACAAGACCATTTCGAACACATTTTATCAGGTTCGGAAAATCCGAAATAAACAGGCGTCTTCCAGTGCCAACAGGATATGGTGCAGATGGCTTTATGGACGTCGAGGAGCCAGAAATCACAAAAAGGCACCACATTGAATGGTTCCACGAAGCTCCGTCCGCCGTGATATAACCTACTTTCAGCCCAGCCTTTCCTGCGACCCACACGGCTTCTGTTAAGATCTTGCACAAATGCGCAGCTTTCACATCTCCCCTGGAAGCGAAAACGCCGAATATCTGGTGCCAGCTAGGAACCAGTGAAAGGCTGAAACATGATCCCGAGACCGTGATTGCAGGGAAGATGTTCGTCATTTTCCAATGTGAATTTTCCCCAAGTCCACCAGTCCTTTCACTTTCCCTCCTGCGCCAACATTCAAGAACTCTGACAGCTTCCTTTCGTCTACAATCAGGCCGCGTGGCACTTGAATTCCTCCATAGATTTTGTTCTTCTTTCAGTGCCTGTGACAATAGCAGGGTTGAGGCCAAACCCATCCTTGTATTTCCGCATGTGCACCTTCAAGCAGCTTCTGCTTGGGAGGATGAGTATGCCTGCCCGCCCGACATGCTCGTCGAGCCTCGGGTTTTTCATTATCCTTATTACGCAATCTAGCAACCAGTCCGGATGGTACTACATACCTTACGTTGATTTTTGGCGAGCGGCTTAAGCATTGCATAAAAGCAAGTCCTTGCTTTGGTGGAAGGACGTGTAACAGGCCTGCGAGGACGCCTTCTTCAAGTTCTGCACTTTGTCTCTTCAGTTTTTCAATAGTTTGAGTGTAACGTGACAGCTAGGCTTTCAGCCGGGAAGTGGCTTGTGCGTGCGCTCTTCTACGTTTTGAAATTGCTGCAGCAGAAAAAGAAACGAGCACTACTTCCCAGAGGTCAGGGCGCGCGGCGTTGCTGATGCAGCAGAGCCGGCGAAGCTCGCCCCGGGCGACGTGTAAACCTCAGCGCGCTTCCCTCGCGGCTCCCCTGTGGGCGGCTTCACTGCGTCTCGTAGGCGCTGCGTGCTGGTTGCCACACTTCTCCATTCTAGCCACTGTAGTTGCGCGCCGCTGCTGCGGCGCTACCGAGAGAGGGCGCTCGCTGGTGTGACGTCACGCTAGGAGAATAAATGGGGCTACAGCTCGGCTCCTCGCAGTGGTCGGCGCGCTGCCTTGCGCTATATCGAATGATGTATAGCCATAAGTTTAACAAAGGGCAACCATGTCCACACCATCAGCCGAACCAAGGCGCAGCCAAGGGTATTGCTTTCGCAATCTTCCAGGCTTAACCAAGCTAAGCCTTCAGCCAATTTTTCGCATCCCGCATAATTAGCTCACTAGTATTAATTAATAATACAACTTCTAAAATATTATAATTAGATGAAAAGTGTCAACTAGATAATTGTAGAGCAACAGGAAAAGCTGCCGACACAAGTTGCGCTTGCTCAATACCTGCTGCATAAAAGTGTTTTTCCGAGCGTGAAAGGAGTGAGTGAGTGAAAGAACTTTATTGGAGGTCCGGCGAGGACACGAATCCGTTGCGCACCTGGCTAGTCCCACGTTGGGACCAGCAGGTCTAGCCCACTGGCCTGGCCGCGGACACGCCCGACAGCCAGGATTTGCTTGTCTAGAGCGGGGCTACGCAGAAGCGAGTCCTCCTCCTTGCTGAACTTCGGGTATCCCGATCCGCACTCCCACAGCATGTGGGCTAGAGTGGAGGTCCGCCCGCAGGACGGGCAGGCGTTGTCGGCATGCATACGTCGGGGTAATCTTAGTTGAGAACGGCCTGACGCGGATATGTGCCGGTCAGTCACAGTGTAAGAGAAAAGGCCTGAGCCCTATACACCTTGGGGCGAGGGGGTGGAAAGAACCTTCTAGACATGTAGAAGAACTTCATAACCTCGTTGTGAATAGCGGGAGCGTCCCTGTGGCCGTATGGGGGAGGGGAGTCGGCCTTCCTTACAGAGGAAGCGCGGTCGGTGTTGTCGCGCGCAGCCTCGTGAGCAGACCCTAAGGCTCGGGGCAGCGCCCACGGCCGACCCTACGCTAGCGCGAAACCAGTGAATCGAATCATGCGTGAGAGCATACGGACTTGAGACGCTAAGAAGACGAGTAGCTTGCTCGGCGATGCAACCCTTCTGAAAAGCCCTAACTGCCGTTTTGGAATCGCTATAGACCTAGGACCCATGACCGTCTAGCAGGGCGAATGCGATGGCGGCTCGCTCTGCGACTTCGGGGTCTGAAGTGCGAATCAAGGCGCTATTGGAAATCATGCCGCTGTAGTCGACCACGACGACCGCAATGGTTTTCCCATCGCTGTACTCCGCAGCGTCGACGAAGCTTGCTCTCATGTCTTGTTGCTTCATCTGTTTGAGGATCGCTGCTGTTCTGGCCTTGCATCGCCCTCGTTTTGCACGGGATGGACGTTTCGGGCCACGGGGGCCCCTTCAAACTTGTCTCGAATGCACCTAGGGATCGGGGTACTGACCATCGGGAGTCCTGCAGGGTGGTAACCCAGCTCTTCGAGGATGCGTTTACCTGCCGCTGTGGTAGTCAGGCGACTGAGTTGCGCGCGTTCTTGGGTGTCGGCAATGTCCTCGGCAGTGTTATGTACCCCCAGCTTGAGGAGATCCTCGGTATGGGTCCTAATGGGTAGCCCGAGAGCCCTCTTTACTACTTTGCGGATGAGAGCGTTGAGCTTGTCTCGCTCTGCTCTGAACCAGTTGTGCATAGAAATCGTGTACGTGAAGTGGCATAGTATGAAGGCGAATTCAAATTCGAATTCAAATTCTTTTATTTTCCAAAACAAGTTTTGTGGTTGACAGGGCTAAAAGCTGCGGTCTGCAGCTTGACAGAGGCCCGGACACCATATTCAAGGCAGCGCTTGACCTCGACGTGAATGTCGAACTGTTACACAAAAACGTATGGAACAGAAAATAACAGTTCATCAGAATAAGAAGACACAATACTAGACATAATGCTTTATATACAGAAGTAATATATATATATATATATATATATATATATATATTCAAGATACCCCCAAAGGCCCTCATTAACTTATATTAGGATATATGTGAATTCACATATACCTACACAGAAACACATATAATACATCAGGAAAAGATATCACATTCTAAAGACACTACAATGTGAAATAAAAGCAGACACAGGAGGATTTAGGTTCTGTTAAAAAAAAAGAATTGTGAATGTATGTAGCTTCACGACAATAGTGGTAGCTATGATTTTTTTTAAAGAAAAGAGCTGTTGAAGTAATTCTAGTGCGGGCTTTACTATATCTTTGTATTTATTGAGGCATAACGGAAGATTATATTTCAAAGACTGCAGTTTGTAAAAAGTATGGAAACGTGGAATTATCCAAAAGTCAAGAGAACGTGTACGAACATTCGTATTTTGCTGAAGCTGAGCTATTGTACTAATAAAATTTTTTAAAGTGGGTGAAGACACATAGAATGAACGCAAAAGACTAAATTCATGCATACATTGTACTTTCATAATGTTGTACAACCTAAAATAATATTCTGTGGAAGCTAAATAATCAATATTTGCGATATTGCGAACAACTTTCTTTTGTAATAAACAAATCCTCGTAATATTCCTTTGTGCAGTGGTTAACCATACGAGACTACAGTAATTGATATGGGGAGCGAACAATGCAGAATAAATAAATTTTTTGGCATCCGCTGGGAGAATTGCATGGCAACGCGATGGAGCTCCTGTCGTCATCGAAAGTTTTTTGCATAAGTTGTCAACATGCGAATCCCGTGTGCGATTAGAGCTAAATGTTACTCCGAGAATTTTATATTTATTGATGATTTCGATCCTGTGCCCGTCGCAGTATATATCCTGTTGTAAATTAATTACTTTATTTTTTGCACGGAAGAAAAGTACCTTGGTTTTAGCTGGGTTAATCTTGACGCAGATAGAATTTGACCAAAATACAAGCTTCTCAAGGACCTGATTACATCTTGACGCTAGATCGGCTTCATCAGTTCCGGAGAGTAGGATAGTGCTATCATCGGCATATATGATAAATTTTGAGCTTGCGTCAATACGGACAATATCGTTTATGTATACGTTAAACAAAAGAGGACCTAAAATACTGCTTCGAGGTGCACCACACCTTATATGGAGGGGAGATGAATGGTAATTGCCAATGTACACACACTGAGTCCTGTTGCCTAAGCACGAACGGAATAGTTCGAGCTGCTTACCACGAGCCCCGTAGTCCGAGAGCTTTAGTATAAGTATGTTATGGTTAAGTGAATCGAATGCCCTACTGTAATCTACGAAAAGACCGAGAGTTATATGTTTATTTTCAATGTTTTGTAGCACACTTTCTTTAAGAGTTAATAAAGATGTTTCAGTAGAGCGTCCTTTTCTAAAACGAAACTGCGCGTCGGAAAGAAGATATATTTTGTCAAAGAAGTTAGTCAGTCGAGAAAACAGTATTTTTTCTAAGCCTTTAGAACAAATTGGTAGCACAGATATTGGCCTCTAATTTTTTGTCTCATTTTTATTGCCTCCCTTGTAAATGACTGCTACCTTGGATCGTTTCAGTGCGTCAGGAATTTGACCTGATTGGATAGCGAGATTGAATATGTCAGCGAGCGCAGGTGTAATGCATTGGATAACATATTTTATGGGCTTTATTTGTAAGTTGTCTATATCTAAAGCCTTGCTGTTATTTAGACCTAAAGAACAGCGAGGTTCGATAAACTTCAGCTTCACTTACATCATGAAGTCTAGGGTTTGACGAAACCTCGTCTGGCGAGGAAAGAACATGGCTGAATAAACGTACACTCGCCAACTGAAAAAATTTCACAACACAGATTGACGTTTCGGCGCCCAATACGGGTGCCTTGTTCACAATGAAGGAATGCATAGTGGTCTTTATTATATACGCGTCGGAAGACGTAATGCGCTTGCGTACAACTCAGGGAGGGGTCCCCGTGTCCGGTTTATCGTGTTAGTAGTAGATTATATGCAGAATGATTCAAGGAGCAATCGGGATGATAATTTTTTCTCTCTTTCGATGATAGAAGCCGAATTCCAGTTAATTTTGTGTCCAGTCTTCTCGTGATGCTCTGCCAGGGCGCTGGAGACCGTGTGTCCTTTGGCTACATCATTGCGCTGCTGCTGTAGCCTTCTTTTAAAGTTCCCCGTCTCGCCTACGTAGCTCGCATGGCAATCCTGGCAAGGAATATTGTAGATGACGCCCGGAAATTTTTCTTTTCCGAGGCTGTCTTTCACTCGGACGAGTTGTTGTTTTAGCTTGCTTGAAGGGACGTGGCAGATATGTACATCCTAATCTTTGAAAATTCTTGATATTGACTCGCTCACGCCTCGTGCATAGGGGAGAGACGCCCGTTTTTTGTTGTCATCGGCCTTACAGGGAGTTCAGCTGCACGCTTTTCTTCAGTCTTTATAATCTGGCCGGGGTAGCAATTGCTGACCAAATCCTGCGTCACTCCCTTCCACTCAGCTCTGCGTGCGTCAGTAGTCGAGCACAATCGGAATGCACGGGTGAACAATGTGGAGGCAACAGATCGTTTTTGCCCAAGGGGATGGGCCGAATAAAAGTGCAGATATTTCCCTGTGTGGGTAGGCTTTCGGTAAACACTTGTGGAAAGGCCGGATCCACTGCGCATGACTTCAACGTCAAGGAAGGCCAAGCGACCATTAACTTCTTCTTCAAGGGTGAATTCTATCGCACGAGATTTTTCGATTTTTATTATATTATGCAGAGCAAAGCTCTCAGCAAGGCAATTGCTTGCCGGTCTGATAACCTGTAGGTTACTATCTGGAAGAGCGCGTTCTAGAAACGCTTGGTTGAAATTATCAAGCGCCTGACCGACTATTTCATGGTTATTGTGCGTTAACTTTGAGGGCGTTTCCGTTTTACTTTCGCGACCGAGAACCCTGTTTAGCACTTTCCATGAGGCGTCGGGTTGCTGTTTCTTTATATCAGAAAACAACCGCTGATAATATCGTAACTTTGCCGACCTAAGCTCGGTGTGTAGTTTATTTCTTAATGTCTTAAAATCTTTCAAGTCAGATGGTGCTCTAGTACGTGAGAAGGTGTGAAATAATCGATTTTTCTTATTGATAGCTTTCCTGTGGGCAGGAGTGACCCAAGGTTTTCTTATTCTTTTTGATGGTTTGAAACTTGTAAAAGGAAAATGTATAGCGCATATTCGACGAAAAATTTTAATGAACTTGAAATATGCATCATTCACGTTTTTTATTCCGAATATAAAAGACCAATCCTGAGCACTGATGTCACGCTTAAATAAAAGTAAAGCATCGTCTGATACATACTGCACTGTGATTGCGTCCCTTCGACTATTCTTGTGAACTTTGGGGGGGGGGAAGAAAATCATGAAGATTGGGCAGTGGTCACTTATGTCAGAGGCTATGGCTCCTGCCTCAGCGACTCTAGTTTCCGCATTGGTAATAAACAAATCAAGTGTCGATGAAGTTAGTAAAGTGATGCGTGTCGGTGTACTGATGATATTCACAAAGCCTGTGGAAGAAATGGTGTTGTTGAAATCTGGAGCGCAAGTGCTAGCGTCAAGGGTATTTATATTAACGTCTCCACCATAAATGAGTTTCAGACTATTTCAGGAAACAAATTGCAAGAAGCTTTCCAAAAAGTTCATAAAGTGCCCAAAATTCCCATTTGGTGGGCGATAAACGACAGTAATGACGTCAGTGTTTCGTTTCAGTGTTAGTACCTCGTAATCGTTTGTAATGCATGTATAATCTGGTATTACTTCATATTCCTCATATTCAGCATTACTTCCATGAAAAACACACTTACATTACCGGCGCTTTCATTGCGCCGTAAATGTTTTAGACTGTCTTTTCCACAGGCTGTATCACCACAACCCACTATTAAAGGATCATCTTATTACTCGCCCTTCATACATTTCATCCCGTTTCTATCACTTGTTTAAAGTTGGTGTTCCATATTTTAGAACAAAAATGTGTCATGGTTCTTTTATTCCTAAAACCAGCGCCGATTGGAACGACCTTCCTCCCTCCATCGCTGCCATTTCTGACGTTGGCAATTTCAAGACTGCTGTATTTTCTGCCGTTTTGTAATACCTATTATTGTATAATTATGTACTGTTTTTTTCACTTACCACTCCTTTCTGTAATGCCTTCGGGCCAGGAAAGTATCCGAAATAAAGAAATAAACAAATATTCTTCAGGAGCTTTAACATAAATAGCGACGCCACCCCCCCCTACGACTACTCCGATTGATAACAAAGTTTTTGTATCCATTAAGATGGAGCATTGCACAACCCTGGTAATACCACGTTTCAGTAAGCATTCAAATATTATACTGAAAACAGAATTCGTCTAGGAAATAAGCAATCTGGTCATGCTTAGCGAGAGCAGAGCATGCGTTAATATGCAAAACAGAACCGTACATAAAAGAACTTGGAAGAATTTCATAGCGCAACGCAAAACCATGGTAGCGCATTTTGAATGCTTAAACTGTACGCAGAAAGAGGTGGGCTAATTACACCGATGTTATCTTATTGAGGTCGTCTTCACAAGTTATGGATATGGCGCCAGAAGTGTCTGACTGCCTCACAAAAATCCTTCCATTAGAGGTGCACACGGATCTCCACTGGCAGTCCTTCTAACGCCTGATAGCCATACTGAGAAGTCTCTTTAGTGTAGGACAAAGATGCTCATTTACATAGATAGGACTTGAGCTGCCAAGTCCTAGGCTGTCATTAGTAAGCCGGGCTTTTCTCGCTTTCCTTAATGTCATGTAGCGCTTCAACCGCGACTTGAATTGCACGATAATGTTAGTTTTGTCCGTATTACGCGTGGGGACGCGATGGCAAGTCTCGATATCGCACTCACGGATCGGTTCTTCAATAGCGTCTCTAATAGTGGACAATATGGCAACAACACTTTCATTTTCTGTCTTAACGACTCCCTGGATTTCAAGATTGGCATCCCTAGAATACTGTTCAAGATGAACTACCTGGTTCTCTAGTTTGCCATTCTTTCTTTCGAAGGAAACGTACTTTGCATTGATTGCCATGTTCTCTTTCAAAATCTGAGTGTCTTTTGCTACTTCAGCTTCAAATTTCTTCTTTAAGTCGTCGATTTCTCTATGCGCGAATTCGATGCTCTGTGTTACGTTTCGCTGCTCATTCTTCAGATCACGAATTTCATTGCGCAGGTCTCTCTCGTGCGCTTCGCGTGACGATTTCAATTCTATCTTGAGATCCTCTTTTAGTTTCTGAAGGATTTCATCTTTCACTTTCGCAAACTCTTGACATCGTCACACATCGTCTCGGCCGATGCTGACGTGGCGCACAAATGCCGCTGCGCAGAGACAATCTGTACCAAAGGAAATAGCAGGCGTAAGGCGATGCACACCAGGGTCGTCGCCCCTGCCAGGCATGAACAATATCCTCAGGGCTTATCGAGCGTGAAAGAAGCCCGCGAATAGACTCAATATCGCTGCGCGAATGGCCCCTCTTGGCTGTTTGCGTGTACATATATATATATATATATATATATATATATATATATATATATATATATATATAAATAAATTGTGAGCATTCTATTACTCCTTCATCTTCTTCATCTGTTTATATGCATCATCATGGCCAGCCTCAACTTCTTCAGCGCACAACCTGTAAAATAAACTGTTGAGGTTTAACAGCTGTCTCACAAGTGGTGGAGGCTGCTCTCGATCCCTTGGTCATCTACGACTTCGAGTTTCCCTGGAGCTTCGTTCAGGTCGCCGCTTGCTCCGCCTTTCTGCCACCATACCCCAAGAACATACACCAGAAGCCTCTGGCGTCACCGTGTCTGCCCCACCGGCCGTTTCTTCATAGACCGTCAGCACGCGGCAGCGCGATCTCACCATGTTTGCTGACCTTCGTTGTGACGATGTCGACGACTGGCTGGGCAATAATGACCGTGTGAGTGAGTCTAACCGGTGGGATGATTTTCACAAGCTTCCCAGCGTCACATTCTGCCTCAGTGACGTTGCCAGGACTTTGTTGCTTAAACACGAGAGCACCTTTCCTGACTAGGCGGCATTCAAAGACCAGCTTCGGCAGATTTTAGGTGCCCCCAACGACCACTCTGAGGTCGCCAAGAAAAACCTTGATGGATTCATGCAACTTCCAGGGGAAACATACACCTCTTATTTCGAGGACGTCCACCCGCCGTGGTTGCTCAGTGGCTATGGTGTTGGGCTGCTGAGCACGAGGTCGCGGGATCGAATCCCGGCCACGGCGGTCGCATTTCGATGGGGGCGAAATGCGAAAACACCCGTGTACTTAGATTTAGGTGCACGTCAAAGAACCCCAGGTGGTCGAAATTTCCGGAGTCCTCCACTACGGCGTGCCTCATAATCAGAAAGTGGTTTTGGCACGTAAAACCCCATAATTAGAATTAGGACGTCCTCGCCATTTGTCGCCGTGTTGACGCCACCATGATAGAAGCTGATCGTGTTCGTCATATCCTAAAGGGCATTGCCTACGTCACGTGCAACTCACTGGTGACCAAGAATCCGAATACCGTTAACGATGTGATCGGGACTTGCCAACACCTGGACGCACTGCAGGACATCCGTTTACAACCTGTCGCCTGTGACACGCCTGATACGCGAAGAGCTCCAAGCGTATGGCCTCCTCAGTCTTCCCGTTCTTCAGTCTCAACCTTCGGTTCTTTGCCTGCGCGACATCATCAAAGAGGAGCTGTCCCCCATGACCGGCGCTACGAGTTGTACCCCTCCTTCGCCGTCCACCTCGTATGCTCTGGTTGCGGGTATGCAACCAGCGTTCGGTCAGACAGCGTCTCCTGCTCCTGCTACTGCTCCCAACCATGTGGCAACTCTAGCAGCCCACCTGCCTGCCACAGCATTTTACACTACGCCGCCTGCGCCCCGCACCATGTGTTATTATTTCGGTATTCGCGGGCCCCTATCGCGTTTTTGTCAAAGACGACAACAGGACGAACGCCGTGGCTACGATGTTTATGAAAGAGACCCATTGCTTCCTCCGAGTCCCTACTAGCGCCGGCTTTTCCCACGCTCACTTTCTCCACCTCCCGAAGCACCTCGGAACTACCGTCCAGGGCGCCGCCACTCGCCCTCCCCTCTCCGACGGTCGACATCACCTCTGCAACGGGCCACCCGCACTCCTGATTACCGATCGGAAAACTAGGTGGTGCAGTTTTTGGAGGAAAATCTGCATGGCTCGCAAAGACAATTCCTCCAGCGTGCCCGGCCAATACTTTATTCGTGTGTGTAGAAGCTGTACCAGTTCCAGCATTGATTGATAATTGATACGGGAGCAGCTATTTCTATTATTCACGCTGACTTGTGCTATCGTCTGCGCAAAGTTACAATGGAGCTCTTCTACGTGGTGCAAATAATGTTATGATTCGGCCGTAGGCACAATGCACCGTTCGAGTTTCGATTGACGGGATACGCCACCATATCCTGTTCGCAGTGGTGACTTCGTGTGCTCACATGCTTATATTAGGGTGGGACTTTCGCTCTTCGGCGTTTGCTTTAATTTCCTGCCGTCAACGCCTCCTTTACTTGACAGAGAGCGACAATTCCGACGACGTGTACGAACCGCGCCTTCGCTCACGAACTGCTGACGATTTTATGACGCCACCTCGCCGTGAACAACTTCTTGTAGTTACCACTGACATCACCGATGGTGACGTTTTAGTTGTACTGTCTGCCCATTGCCTATCCAAAGGAATTGCTCTGACACTGAGCCTTGTTCGCTTCACCAAGGGCACGGCCACTTTGGCTTACTCATCAGAACCACTGAGCCAGTACTACTTCCAAAAGGCATTGTTGTCATGCTCGTCTTGGACAGTCAGCCTGTTTCTGTGCTTACCTCGGCTACAGCTGCTTCACAACCATCTACAGCTATAGATGCGGTCACTGCTTCTGTTCTCCCTAGCCCCATCAGCACCAATCTAACACCACAGCAGACGGAGGAGCTACTGGCGTTGTTATCCAAGCATAAAGACTCCTTCGACGTGCACCCTCCTCTTCAGGGACAGATTTCTGCGGCAGCTCATCGCATACACATAGATGGAACTTTCATCGTGCGCCAGCGGCCATTTCGCGTTTCTTCCGCCGAGCGCCAGATCATCGACACCCACGTTGCCGATATGCTTGAACGAAGCATAATCCGCCCTTCCTCAAGCCCTTGGTCGTCACCTGTCGTTTTGGTGCGTAAAAAAGACGGCTCAGTGCGATTTTGCATAGACAACCCTGCCTTGAACAACATAACCTGCAAAGATGTATACCCACTGCCACGAATCGATGATGCGTTAGATTCATACAAGGCGCGGAGAATTCCTCCAGCCTTGATCTACGCTTCGGATAATGGCAGATTCCCATGGACGAAGCAGACAAAGAAAAAAAAACTGCCTTTGCCACACCCGGTGGACTTTAGGAAGTTAAAGTAATGCCTTTCAGCCTGTGTAATGCTCCCGTCTCATTTGAGCGGATGATTGACACCTTACTACGGGGCCTAAAATGGAAGACTTGTTTATGCTACCTTGACGGCATCGTCATATTTTCGTCGACCTTCCGCCAGCACTCGGAGCTGCTCGACGAAGTCCTGACATGCCTCTCAGCTGCTGGCCTTCAGCTGAATACAAGAAAAGTGCCACTTTGCCAGCAAAACCAATAAAGTACTGGGACACCTTGTCAGCAAGGACGGCCTTCGACCTGACCATGATGAGATTACCGCTGTCCTCCGGTTCCCCAGGCCTGAACGGGCCAAAGACTTGCGTAGCTTTCTTGGCCTAGCTTCGTATTTCCGGCGCTTCATACGAAACTTTGCCGCCACTGCGGCGCCACTCCATCAACTCCATCCTTCTGGAGCTCCCTACGAATGGTTGGACGAATGCCAAACTGCTTTTGGCGTCCTCGAGCGTGCCCTCACGTCCGAACCTGTGCTTTGTCATTTCGACAACACCACACCCAGTCTTCTACATACTGACGCCAGCGGCCACGGTATCGGCGCTGTTCTTCTGCAACGTCAGCAAAATTCCGAAGAACGTGTGGTTGCATACGAAGGTCGTACGCTGACATCTGCAGATAAAAATTCTACAATTGCCGAGCAAGAGTGTCTCGCCGTTGTTTGGTCCGTCCAAAAATTTAGGCCTTATCTGCACGGCTGCTACTTTACGGTCGCAGGGATCAGCGCGCCTTGTGCTGGTTGGCGACGCTAAAAAAACTGACGAGACGTCTCGGCCGTTGGATACTTCGTTTACAAGAATATGACTTCCATGTCACCTACAAGTCTGGAAAGAAACACGAGGATGCCGATGCTCTCTCTCGTCCCCTAGCACCGTCATCAAACTCTGCTTGCTTACCACCTTCCATGAGCAAACCGCAGAACGCGTCTTCTGCATTTCCTTCACTCGCAGCTCTCGACCGGCTCTCATCCAGCTATTTTCATACGTTTGCATCTTGCCAACGTAGAGGCTCTTACTGCTACTCCGTTATGGAACGTATTTGCGGATCATCTTGCACGCTTATGAGGAAGCTTTAGCTCGAGTGCTCCTATGTAAATACATGTAAAAGGAGAATTCGTTCTTCTCGGCAACCACTGCACGGAACTAGACGAGATTTGTTGCATTTAAAAGGCAAACTTAAAATCTAGTGCCTGTTGGTTTCGAATTTTCGAGTTAGACCGTAAATTTTTTATTAAAAATTGGCAAAAATCGAAAATTTTCAAAAAACGAAACTATCAAGTTTACAAATTTGTAACTCAACCACTAAAAATGATAATACAATTCTGTGAATTGCATCTAATAGTACATCTAAAGCGCACAAAATTGATATGTTACATATGAATATAAAAAAATGTAATCATTGGGAAATGCAACTTTTGCAAAACCGTTGTAACCAACGTAACAAATTCACGTAAGATGTAAAATGACATATTGAATTTGTCCGCTCCGAATGATTTAATGGGTGCCGTTTACAGAACCGCGATATCGGTTCTTGATGCAGAGCTGTGAATTTGTAAACTTCGTGCTTTTATTTTTTTCAAACGGTCAAATATTTGAAAGTCGTTTTAGGAAAATTTAAGCCCTAAATCGAAATTCCGCTTCCCACAGTCACTAGAATTCAACTTTCTCTTTCAAAATCGGTCCAGGGGTTATCTCATAAAAACGTTTTTGCGTTTTACATGTATTAGAATAGGCCGCGTCGGAGTTGGGCCCGAGCTAGAGCTTCCTCTTAACGTTCGGCTCCGTCGGCAGTTGAAGAAATTAAGATCGAAAATTCGATGTTATATCGGTACGTGTTTTATCCGAAGGACAACACCATTGGGTTCCTGTCGTTCCCCGACCACTTCGGGCCCAGATACTGGCGACCTTTCACGAAGACCCCACTGCAGGTCGCTTTGGTTCCCAGAAAACCTATGAAATCCGCAGCCGCTTCTCTTGGCATGGACTTGCAACCAGCATAGCGAAATACGTAGCTTCCTGTTCGCTCTGTCAACACCGAAAACAACTGACCTCACCTCTGGCTGGACTGCTCCAACCTGTCCCGTGTCCTGAAGCTCCTTTTGCAGTCATTGGTATCGACCTCTATGGACCGTTACCCTTATTCGCTAGCGGTAAACGATGGATTGTCACACCTGTAGACCACTTGACTCAGTACACTGAAACAGCCGCACTATCTTCGAGATCCGCAGCGTAGGTTGCAGCCTTTCTCTTGGAAGCCATCTTTTTATGGCACGCAGCCCCACGTGTCCTTTTGAATGGCCGCGGCAGGACCTTTCTGTGTAAACTTCTCGACGATGTGCTCCGTGCGTCCAATACCAACCATAAGATGACATCCAGCTACCACCCTCAAACTAATGGCCTCACAGAGCGCTTTTATCGCAGGCTGTTCGACATGATATCAATGTACATGAACCCTGACCACACCAATCGAGATGTCATTCTACCTTTCGTCACTTTTGCATACAACACGGCCGTCCAGCGCACAACGGGGTACTCGCCCTTTTTCCTTGTGTATGGTCGTCAACCAGTCACTATCCTCGACGTTTCCTTCTTTGTTGTCCCCGTGCCCCCGTCCACATCAGTGTGTGAGCAATTCGTCTCGAGCATTGACGGATGTCGCCAACGTGCCCGTCTCAACACCGACGCCAGTCAACAAGACCGCAAAACTTGCTATGTTATCATCCCACTGTGTCGTTTCCTTCTACCCTGGAGACGAAGTGTTGCTGTGGACTCCAGTTCACGCTCCTGGCTTACGCGAGAAATTTCAGTCCCATTTTATCGGGCCCTACACTGTTTGGGAACAGAGTTCGCTAGTTAACTATCATGTCACTCCAGTTGTTCCGCCTTTGGACGGCCGCTGCCATGCCACAGAGGTTATGCATGTTTTACGTTTAAAGCCTTTCATACGGCGTTCGCCGCCATAACCAGCGGCCAGGGTGGCCGCTCCACGCTCGGCGGATATGATGATGGTGATGATGATGATGAAGCCTCAGTTAATGGCACAAACCCACTGAAGGGGATAGGCCACGAATCGGGTGGTAATATGATTCAATAAATAAAATAAAATAAATTGGTTAATAAATAAATAACCCGAAAAAAGAAAAGAAAACAAATAATCCAAAATGCAAAATAAGTTATGAATACATGAGATAAAGTATGGTGGTAACAACTTTATTGAGACTCTGCTCAGTTGTGATCTGGCAGGCCCGAGTCCTAGAATGGCCCCTCACGAGGAGCGACCCTTTCGGCCCAGGCAACGAGGGCTTTTTGTACTTTTTCTTCCGGCGTTCTCAGCAGCTCTTCCCACGTCTGTTGTGAGGGAGCTGGCAGGAGCGACCTGGGAGGGGGTAAGCCCTCGCACCCCCAAAGAATGTGATTTTGGGTAGCCAATGTTTGATTTGTGCAGTTTTGACACATTGGGTTCCATTGCCCGTTGGTAATTATGGCTAGCCAATGTGGGCTGGGGAACGATTTAGTTTGGATTCGACGCAGGATCGAGGCTTGCGCTCGCGTGAGGCTTGCGTTTGGAGGCGGGTAGATTCGCCTTTTTTGCTTGTAATAGTTTGTTATTTCGTGGTATGTCGTCGGTGCCTCATCCATGGGATCCGAGTCTGAGGGGCACACCTCCCGGTTGATTAGACCTCGGGCTACCCAGTGCGCCTCCTCATTCCCTTGATTCCCCGAATGGGCAGGGACCCATACGAGTTCAACAGTGTTTTCATTATTAAAGTCCCGTAGGACTCGCGCTGCACAGACGCCTATGCTGCCTCTCGAAGAGTTGACTATTGCCCTTTTGGAGTCGCTTATGATAGTTCGCACGGAGGGATTCATGATGGCCAAAGCAATGGCAGTCTCTTCCGCTTCCACGGTGGACGCTGTTTTTATGGTCGCGGCGTTGAGGATACTTCCCTCTCCGGTCACGACGCTCACTACGTAAGTTTGGTGATTTTGCTTTGCTGCATCGACATAAGCGGTGTGCTGGTTGCTTTGGTACCTTTCTTGAAGGGCCTTGGCTCTGGCAGACCACCTCTTATCGTGTCTCCCAGAGAGCATGTTCTTAAATAACGGTTTTATAACCAAACGGCGTTTGACCGCACCGAGTAATGTTGTTCTTCCTGCTGAATTCATAACGGGATTCAGCCCGAGTTTGCTTAGAATAACCCTGCCAGTTGCGGTGCGGGAGAGTCGTTCACGTTGGGCTGTTTTATGGGCCTCCACGAGTTCGTCTAAGGTATTGTATATACCTAGCTCAAGTAATCGTTCAGAGTTCGCATACCTCGGGAGACCAAGGGCAGCTTTATGAGCTGTGCGAATGACGCTGTTAACCTTTTCTTTGTCAGAAAGGCGTAGGTGGTAGTAAGGGAAGGAATACACGACGCGACTGATCAGGAAAGCCTGCGTCAAATGGCAGATATCAGCCTCCGCGGTGTCGTGTGGCTACTCGTCTGATTAGGCCACATATTTGGCGGGCTGTCGTCCGTAATCGGACAATCGCCTCAGAATTATGGGTGTTATGTTGAATTAGCATGCCCAGGACTCTTATAGTCAGTACGGGCGGAACTGGGCCGTCTTCCATACTGACTCGTATAGTGGAGGTGGCGTCCCTTTCGGTGGCGTGTTTCGTTGATTTATCACAGATGACGAGAAGCTCCGATTTTGTCGGCGAGCACGCTAGACCATTCTGTCGCACAAAATTTTGTACGGTATCCGCGGCCGCTTGTAATGCTTCCGTGATTTCTCCATCGGAACCGCTATTTGTCCAGATGGTGATATCATCGGCATAGATGGCGTGTTTGATATGCGGGATCCTTTCCAGTAATGGAGGCAGGTTTCGCATGGTCACATTGAAAAGGAAGGGGGAGAGGACCGCACCCTGAGGGGTGCCCCTTGTACCTAATTGAAATTGTCTGCTTTTAATGTCCCCAAAATGTATTTCTGCAGTGCGATCCTTAAGAAAGCTTGTAATATAGCTATAAGTGCGCTTCCCGACATTCATTTGGGCTAGATTTGTGAGTATTGAAGCATGTGACGCATTGTCGAACGCTTTACTCACGTCCAGCCCTAGAATTGTACGGGTGGCTCTTATAGGGCCCGGATGTAGGATATCCTGCTGAATTTGCCACATAATGTCTTGAGTGGACAGATTTGATCTGAAGCCTATCAACGTATGGGGCAGCAGCCCATTGCTTTCAGTGTACTCGTTTAGCCTGTTAAGAATGACGTGTTCCATAACCTTCCCCAGGCAAGAGGTTAAGGAGATAGGGCGGAGATTCTCTAGCTCCAGCTTCTTGCCTGGTTTGGGTATGAAAATCACGTTTGCATGTTTCCAGCTGGTGGGTATAGTTCCCTCTTTCCAGTGGATGTTGAAAAGATTGGTGATTTCAGTAACCGACCGATCGTCTAGGTTCCGTAGCATTTTATTGGTGATGCGGTCCTCGCCAGCCGCCGCTGTTGTTTTGATGTTGTTTAGGACAGCACGTACTTCAGATTCCATAATTTCGCTGTCTAGTTCCCTGTTTTCCTTTCCGGTATAAGCTACGGGTAGAGGAATATCGGTGCTTGTATTAAAGTAGCGGTTTTTTAGAGCTTCAAAAAGGGCATCATTATCTCCCGGGAAAGAGTGTATGATCCTCTGAAGGTTCTTTTGTGATGCTGTTTTAGTCTGACTGGGGTCAAGTAGGTGTTTAAGCAGGAACCAGGTGTTTTTGCACCCTAGCTGGCCATTAAGCCGGTCGCATAGCTGGTGCCAGTGTTCCTGACTGAGCTGTCGTATTTCTCGATATCCCGTTCGAGTTGCGCGATGCGTCTGCGTAGGCCACGGTTGTGTTTCTGCGCGAGCCAGCGCTTCTGCAAACTCTGCTGCGCAGACCACAGGTGGACCAATTTAGCATCTGGAGCCGGGCCATCCTCCTCCTGGTCTACCTCCGTGGTCGAGTTAGCTGCGTCTTTGAGAAGAGTGGATATCCATTCTTCAAGGTTTGTAATGGTTGCGGGTTCGCGTCTATTGCGAACATACCGGAAAGTGTCCCATTTAGTGTGCTTAATTTTCACCTTATTTCGCTTGTAGCCTCTGGAGGGTACCGTAATGGAAAGAATGTAATGGTCGCTACCAACGTTTAGTTCGGTATTCTCCCAGATGGCATTGTCTATGTTCCTGGTGAAGGTCAAATCAGGCGAGGTGTTTTGACTCACGCTATTGCCTATGCGGGTTGGTCTTTCAGGGTCAACAAGAAGAGTAAAACCAAGGTCTTGAGCGGTCTCCCAGAGTTTAGTGCCCTTCTTTTGACATTTTTGGTAGCCCCAGGCCGAATGGTGCGCGTTAAAATCTCCCAGCAGCACGAGTTGTGCATGCTTTGCAGCTTTATATGCTTTGCCTATTAGTGTAGCTACTGCTAGGCTTTTATCCCTAGGGGGGCAATAAACATTCAGAATGTAGAGCGTTTGGTCCGATCGTCGTTTTGGCAGGATTTCAACGAAGGTGTATGACACCGCCGTGAATTCAAGGTTTAATTGGTTGGCGGTCAGATTTCTGTTCACCATGATCGCCGTGGCCGGAGAGATATCTGGAGCGGTAATTTCGTTGTAAGCCGCAAAACCTGATAATTTTGCCGCTATCCCAGTTTCCTGAAGGGCAACTATGTCAGGTTTGGTTTGGTGATTTTGAAGCGTGTATTCCAGAGACCTGTGTTTACGGCGGAAGCCCCTGCAATTCCACTGCCAGATTACGATTGGTGCTTTGACCATCATGTTTGTTTTTGCGGTTCCATGCACGGTGAAACCGTGCTAGGTGTTTTTGTGAGCACTCCGGAAGCGCGTTGAGCCACAGAATCGCGTAGCCTGTTTGGTTCTGGCGTCGGTGCAGGCGGAGTTACCAACTGAGGCTGAAGGTAAGGTTGCGGTTGGGATTGGGGTTGTGCCGCAGTTAATCCAATGTGGGACATAACTGCAGTCATGGCGGAGCTAAGAGCGACAATTAGAAAACGGACATACTCCTAGTAATGCCCCCAGCACAAAAAACGCGAGCGAGATCGTGGCTTGTGTTAAGCGTGGAGCGGATGCAGAAAACGACATGGAGGTAGATGGTGCGCGCCGCACTAAACGGAAGGCGGAAGGCCCCGCCGCAGTACCCGTCGAGAGTGTCGCCGCGCCGGACCCCCGAATTTCAAAACTGGAACGCGTGATCGAGAGTATGGTTGCTCAGCAAGCCGCCCAAAACAAACAGCTGGTAGAGATAAAGTATTGATCAATACTATAGGATATTGTGTAAGCAATATATTACTCCGTCATCTTCTTCATCTGCATATATTTATCATCGTGGCCAGCGCCATGTTCTTCAGCGCGCGGCCTGCAAAGTTAACCGTCGAGGTTTAACAGCTGTCTGTTATTATTGTTAGGGACCTGCCAGATCGATAGCCCTCCAGTGCTGCCAGAGCCACCGCTGCCTCTTCGGCCTCGACTACCGTGCAGTCCTGTAGTGATGCGCTGGTGATCTCCTTGAGGTCCGAATTGACCACCGACGCCACTGCTCTGCTGTTGTGTCTTCCGTCTTTGACGAACGTTGCCGCGTCCGTATACCTTGTGTTGTCCTTGTTCGCCAAGGTTCTCTGCACGTACTCCGCTCTTGCTTCTCTACGCGCCTTGTGCAGGTTCCGGTCCATATTCTTGGGTATCGGTGCGACTCGCAGTGTACTGCGATACTTGTACGGAATGGCCTCGGTACGTTCGATCTCTTGGATCATGTTGCTGCCGCCATATCTTCGCAGGAGCACCCTTCCCGTGGGGGTCAGCACCAACCTACGTGCCTGAGAGCATAGTAGTGCTTCTCTTAGTTCATTGAAGGTATTGTGCAGTCCCAGGGCCAGCAGTTTCTCGGTCGATGTGCGCTGCGGCAGGTGAAGCGCAGTTTTGTACGCCTTTCGCAGTATGGCGTCCGCTTGTTCTTCTTCTTGCTTGATGCATTTGTGGTAGGGAAGGCTATACACCACTCTGCTAACCACGAGGCTCGTGACTAGCCTAAGTGTGTCGCTCTCCTTCATACCGTGTCTCTTGCTAGATACTCTGTTGATCATACGGGCTATCTGCATGGTGGCAGTCTTCAGCAGTGTCAGAGTATGATTGCACTGTTGATTGGACTGAAGCCACATCCCCAGGATCCGAATGGTGGTCTTCTCCGGAATGCGTTGTCCCGCGAGGTATACGTTGAGGCTGAGCTCATCGCTTGTAGGGACCGTTCGATTTTGTTTGCCTCGCCACACCCTTAGGAGCTCGGACTTCTCCGTCGAGCAGGTGAGGCCCCTGGCCCTAACGTATGTTTCTACGCAGGTGGCCGCTTTTTGCAGGCACTCTTCTTTTTCGCTGAGCGATCCCCGGTTCACCCATACCGTGATGTCGTCTGCGTAAATGGCGTGCCGTATGCCTTCAAGTTGTTCGAGTTGTCTTGCTAGCCCGATCATTGCAACAATAATAACAGACTCTCAAGCAGCATGCCGTAATTATACAAACGGCAGAATTGGGCGCAGAGCACGCCACATACTCTGCTCATGCGACCCGGGAAACAAAGTTCAGCATACCATAATCTGGGTACCAGGGCACACTAGCATAACAGGGAATCAAGAGGCGGATAGGATAGCTCGAGGACATACCAACCGGGCGTCCGACATATCCAGCCTTGAGGAACCTGAGTCAGTACCCATGGGCTACTCAGATATCCTAAATTATTATAAAGGGGTCAGACTGAAGCACCCACCCCCGGATAAGGATCTAAGCAGAGAGGATGCTGTTGCATGGCGACAACTGCAGACGGGTACTTTCCCGAATCTAAACCTTCTGAATAAAATTTTCCCTACACAATATGAGGCTAAGTGCCCATGGTGCGGAGAGAAACCAGATCTGTACCACATATCATGGGCCTGCCAAAATATTGACTCCCCAACTATCTATAAAATTAAAAACCCGAGTGCGGAACAGTGGGAGAGTATGCTTTCCAGCGTAAGCTTGAACGGCCAAAAGCGCCTAGTAGAGCGAGCTCGCGGGTTGGCCATACTCAGTGGAGCCTTGGACTAGGGCACTAACCCTGTGATTGCAGACAGAAGAATCCATCAGAAGATGGAAGAGGCCCTCTGAAGCCGCGAAGATCTCTTTTCTAGAGCCCTATAAATGTTTTCCGATCCGATCAGAACAGCTGTCTCGCCACACACACACACACACACACACACACACACACACACACACACACACACACACACACACACGCACACACACACACACACACACACACACACACACACACACACACACACACACACACACGCGCACACGCGCACGCGCACGCGCACACACACACACACACACACACACACACACACACACACACACATATATATATATATATATATATATATATATATAAGAATTTTCGAGGCCGGACTGCGCTACCATCACGCTACGAGCACCGTCCTTCTCCTGTAAATAAAACCATTTCTTCGCAACACTTCATAACAGTTGCGGTGGAAAGTGCGGGGTAATTGACACCCGAAGACGGAGGCTGAAACCCAAGTTCTTCGACAGAGCCGTCGCCTTGCCGGACTCCCACCGACTCCACCGGAGTTGAATATGTCCCACGACGCAGGCGAACAACGGCCCATTCCAACAGCTGCGCCGACAAGTTCAGTTCTACAACTGATAGATGCGCGTCCCTTCGCCGGAAGATCGGACGAAGACGTCGACGAATGGCTCATCCATTATCACCGGGTGAGTGCCGCCAAAAAGTGGAACAGCGCATCTCAGCTTTCGAACGTTGTGTTCTTTCTAACGGATACTGCGTTGCTGTAGTTCGACAATCACGAGGAAACGTTCACAACATGCGGAAGATTTGTTTACGAAAACAAAGAGCGATTCGGTGACTCCGCGACGAAAAAGAAAAGGGCAGAACAGACGCTACTGCAACGTGCGCAAGTGCCAGGCGAGACCTGCACGACCTCCATTGAGGTGGTAATAAAACTGTGTAGGATGGTGGACTTTGGAATGTCTGAGGAAGATAAAGTCGGGCACATCCTGAAAGGAATTGCTGAAGACGTTTATAATTTCCTCATCGCAAAAGACAACCTGGCGTCCGTCGCTGACATCATTCGGCACTGTCGCACTTTCGAGCAGCTGAAAACGACGCGCATTACGCCGAAGTTTGGCAGGCTAGCCAATGTGACGACAGTTTCAAGCGTGGACAGCAACCAGGCCCTCGATCTTGCATCAACGATCCGACAAGTAGTTCGCGAAGAGCTCAGCCTGCACGCGCAAGGGACACATCCAGGCACTCATAGCTTCCGCCTACTACCAGATTTCGAGCCAAACGTGGCATCCTTCTCCCCGTATCCTGCAGCGAGGGGCACCGAGGATTATGAACTCACACCCCGACAGCAGCCACGTCTCTACGACAGAGGTGCTACTTATGACGCTCGGCCACAACGACAGCAGCCGCGTTTTTACCCCCGAGGCCCTGTGACTTCTGTCAGGCCGTGACAAGAACAACACCGACCCTACTACCATGACGTGACTTATGAACGATATAACGGATTTCAGCGAGCCGCAGAGACACGTTATCCACAGGATAATGAACTTTCTCGCCGCCCGCAGCAGCCTAGCATCCGTTTCGAGGAAGATGCTGTGAACCACGACCCTCCCGTGTGCTACAACTGCGGTTCCACAGGCCATATAGCTCGGTATTGTCGCCAAGGCCGTCAATCACGAAGGACACCACCAATGTTCTCGCCACCCAGAACCCGTACTTCATACGACTTGCGGACGACCGATTCCCTTCCAATGGACCACTTCTCACACGAGAACAGACGCAGCGATTCGCCAACTTCTGAGCGGAGTTTGACGCCACCAAATAACCGTCCCCGTCGCTCTCCGTCCCCTCGGCGCCGTTCTTCGTCACCGCCGCGGGAAACTAGCATCCGCGGCTAATGGAGGTGAGGCCGCCGGACGGTCTTTGCCAGAAATGCCTCTGCCTGTTGTGATGCTCAAAAACAAAGTGAATGTCTCGATTGACGGAATACCGACCCTGGCGTTAGTTGATACTGGGGCGACTGTGGCTGTGATGAGCCTCGCTTTCAAAAACCGTCTAGGCCACAAAGTTATGTTTTCTTGGAACGACGGTATTGCCCCCCCCCCCCCCCCCCCTTGATCCCCTTGATGTTTGTGCTGTGAGTGTTTTATTGGCTGCGAAAGTTCTTGTGTCGGAATTCCTTGTTCTTGCTCGTTGTTCGCACGATGTTATTCTTGGTATTGATTTTCTTAACAGTGCGGCGCTTCCGTGGACTGTGGTTGTGGCGAAATATCATTGAATAAGTTAATTATATCTGCAGATTCCGAACAAAGCTCGCGTGGCGAAGACAGGGACACAGGCACATTGAGTGTTCTTGATGAAGTGATTGCACCATCGTGGTGCCTGACGCCCGTTCGTGTTTCTGCAACTACTGTTGAGGCTGATTGTGTTGACCTTGTAGTTAGGCTTCTCCGCATAAACTGTGCTAAAAAGGATATACTTGTGCCCTGCTCTGTCGTGTGCATGACGAAAGGAGTCGCCACATTGTGGGCACTGATCTGTTTCGCCACGCCGGTTGTCCTTCCTCGCGGTGTGAAAATCACTCTCTTCGATGAAGCCGCATGTAACCCAATGGCGGCCCTCAGTACGGACGTCTCTACAGCTTGGTCTCCTTGCGATAATGGCCATTTTGAAGAGCTAATGCTTGGCATGATCAGCAAGGCTCTCGGTACGTCGGAACGGCAAGCACTGGTACATGTCCTTGCCAGGCATGAGGCTGCATTCGACTTCACGCATGGAGATGCACTCCTTCATTTACCATCGTCCCGCGCTCGTCACAGAATAAATACTGGCTCCGCACACCCCATTCACCAGAATCCACCAACGACGTCATCACGGTGCACCACCCTCCGCACACCCCATCCACCAATGACGTCATCTATTCGCGGTAGCGAATAGATGACGTCTTTGCTTGCTTACGCGCTGCTTCTCACTTCTCAACACTTGATTTGCGATCGGGGTATTGGCAAATACCTATGGACCCTGCCGACAAGAAAAAGACCGCTTTCGTGACTCCAGGTTGCCTATTCGAATTTAATGTTATGCCTTTTTGCCTTTGCAATGCTCCTGCCACCTTTTAAAGAATCATGGACACAGTACTACGTGGTCTAAAGTGGGAGATATGCATGTGTTACCTCGATGATGTTGTAATCTATGGCCGCACGTTTGAAGAACATAATGAACGCCTCAGCCTCGTTCTCGACTGCATCGAGAAAGGTGGACTGGTTCTAAACTAAAAAAAAATGTCGCTTTGGCGAACGTCAAACACTGGTCCTGGGACACTTAGTCGACAAGGATGGCGTCAGACCCGATCCTCGTAAGATTGAAGCGGTGAGCTCCTTCAAGCCACCACAATCAGCACGAAAACTTCGCTCATTCATTGGCCTATGTTCGTATTTTCGTCGTTTTGTTCCCAGGTTTGCCGACATCGTTTACCCGTTGACAAGTATTTTGCGACAAAATGCATCCTTCAATTGGACACCAGAGTGTGACGCATCATTCTCTCAACTGAAGTTTGTACTAACGTCAGCACCCCTCTTGCGTCACTTCGATCCATCTTGCTCGACTGAAGTTCACACTAATGCTAGTGGAATTGGGATAGGAGCGGTGCTTGTACAACGTCACAGTGGCGCAGAACATGTTGTCGCATATGCCAGCCGTTGCCTGAGCAAATCTGAACGCAATTATACGGCTACGGAACAGGATTGCCTGGCAGCTGTTTTCGCCATACAGAAGTTTCGGTGTTATCTTTATGGCAGACCATTCAAGATTATCACCGACCATCATTCTTTATGCTGGCTGGTCGGTTTGCGTGATCCCTCTGGTCGCCTCGCACGTTGGGCGCTGCGCCTCCAGGAATACGACTTTGTGGTTTCGTACAAGAGTGGCCGTCGTCACGCTGACGCAGACTGCCCCTCTCGGATTCCTCTTGAGGCTACCGACTGCGATGCTTAGAATTTTGACGACTGTCTCGCTGCTGTTACTTCTACGTTCCCTGACGCAGCAGACTTTCAGCGAGAACAACGTAGTGATGTTACCCTCGATCCGCTTTTTGTCGCAGCCCGTACTTCTAAAGGCAGCGGTCGCTTTACTGTCCGTGATAAATGACTCTACAAAACTAATTATTCCGGGCATAGAGCGCGTTTTCTGCTTGTTGTCCCCGAGAGCGTTCGCTCCGACGTTCCACGCGCCATGCATGACAATGTGACATCCGGCCATTTCGGCTTCGTACGAACGCTACACCGCACGCAGGAGCGCTTTTACTGGCCCAAGATGTACGAAACAACCAAGCGCAATGTCGCTAGTTTTGAAACGTGCCAACGTCACAAGCGACCGACCACCGCAGCCCCGGGTACCCTTCGGCCATTGACACCGCCCAGCACGCCGTTCGAGCAAGTAGGCATTGACCTTTTCGGTCCATTCCCGTTATCTAACAACAAGAACCGTTGGATAATTGTCTGCGTAGACCATCTTACACGGTATGCAGAAACTGCAGCCATACAGTCTTCCACCGCCGTTTGCGTGGCGGTCTTGGCCCACCACGTGTCATGGCCCACTACGTGTCATCATCAGCGAACGTGGTCGCTAGTTCGCGGCTGATGCCATTGAAGAGTTACTTCGTTTGTGCACTTCACAGTTCCGTCATTCCACGCCGTATCATCCACAGACCAATGGCCTCGTTGAAAGGACAAACAGAACGCTCACCAACATGCTTGCCATGTACGTCTCCTCCAATCATAAGAACTGGGACGACGTGCTGCCCTTTATCACCTACGCATACAACACGGCGAAACACGAAACCACGAACTATAGCCCATTTTATCTCCTGCATGCAAGGTTATCGCGAAGCCCTCTCGACACTTTCTTACCCTTCGTTTTTCACAGAGACAATTCTGTATCGAAGACTTTGTGTATCGCCGAAGAAGCCCATCGAATAGCTCGTCTTCGTACTCTGGCCTCGCAAAGTCGTTCGAAAGAGCGATACCACGACCGTCACGTACAAGTATCGTTGGAAAAAGGTGACTTGGTCTTTCTTTGGACACCGCAACGCAAGCGTGGACTGCGCCAAAAGTTTTTGTCACAATATTCAGGCCCATTTGTAATTGTGGACCGCCTGAGCGAACTCACGTCATAGCTCGCCTACTGTACAATGGTCGGCGATCAAGCAGAACTCAGCTGACTCATATTGCTCGCCTGAAGCCTTTCTACCCTGCTTGTCCATCCTGACTCGCCCCATGGGCTTCGTCTGCTTGCGGGGAAATGTAACAGATACGAAAGGCACGGACAAGAGAAAAGAAGGGAAGACGAAGAGAACAAGGAGTTGAAGAGGCTGAGCTGCGCTTCTATCACGCTACGATCATCATCCATCGCCTGTAAATAAAACCATTTCTTCGCAACTCTTCGTAGAAATATATATATATATATATATATATATATATATATATATATATATATATATATATATATATACACATTATATATGTATATATATATTTATATATGTATCGTTAAATAATTGGTATGTGACTCCTAGGTGTGAGTGAGTGAGTGAATAAACTTTTATTTGGTCCAGCAAAGGGCTATAAAACGCGCACCCGGCTAATCCCACGACGGGACTGACAGATCTAGTCTGCCGGCCCGATCGCGGGCGCGCTGGACGGCCAGGATTTGATCCGCAAAGACGGGACTTCGCAGGAGCGCGTCCCACTCTTCCTTGGTGAACTTCGGGCCCAGTGACCCGCACTCCCAGAGCATATGAGGCAACGTAGCTACCTCACCACAGGCCACGCAAGAACAATTTGGATAAATCTCTGGATATATGCTATTAAGGGACGCCGGATTTGGGTACGAGTTCGTTTGCAGAAGTCTTAGTGTGACCGCCTGCGGCCTGCTTAGCTTGGAGTGAGGCGGGGGAAAAACCCTTCTCTCTAAGTAAACGAATTTCGTGATTTCGTTGCGTGTGAGAGGAGCGTCTCTGTGTCCGGGGAGAGAGTCGGCCGATCCGAGGGCAGCGCGGTCGGTAAAGCCACGCGCAGCCTCGTGGGCAGACTCGTTGAGGTTCAGAGGAACCCCCTCAATCACCCCAACGTGTGCAGGGAACCAAAGGATCGAGTGCATGAAGGTGTTGCCCTGTTTGGCGCCTTTCAGAATTTGAACTACCTGCCGGGCTACCCGGCCTTTCTGGAATGCCCTGATGGCGGCTTTCGAATCGCTATACACCCTATCTCTCCGACCGTCTTGCATGGCGAGTGCAATGGCCACTTGCTCGGCCACCTCTGGGTTCGTCGTCCGGACGGAAGCACAGTTGATGACTTTTCCCAGCGTGTCAATGACGGAAACCGCAAAAGCCTTGCCGTCTCGCTATGCAGCTGCGTCCACGAAGCTTGCTGCGATTTTGTCTTTGTTTATTTGCTTTAGTATATTAAATGCTCTTGCCTTGCGACGACCTGCGTTGTGAACGGGATGAACGCTGCGGGGCAAAGGGGCGACCACGATCTTCTCCCCTAGTTCTCTGGGTATTTGGGTGTCTTCAGCCAAGTTCTTGGTTGGTGCGAGTCCGATCTCCTCGAGGATACGCCTGCCGGCTGGCGTAGTGGACAGCCGAGTTAGCTGGGCCCGTTCCTGAGCCTCGGCCATCTCCTCCATGGTGTTGTGTATGCCGAGCCGAAGGAGGTCCTCTGTATGCGTTCTGACGGGCAGCCCGAGGGCTCTCTTGAAGAATTTTCTAATGAGGGCATTAAGCTTTTCCCGTTCGGCTCTGAGCCAGTTGTGCAGGGCCACCGTGTAGGTGAAGTGACACAGCACAAAGGCGTTGATGAGCCGAAGCAGGTTGTCCTCCTTGAGGCCACGATGTCTGTTCGTGACCCTTCGGACGAGGCGAAAAGCATTGTCGGTTTTCGCAATTATCTTGCGTAACGCAGTGCCGTTGCCGCCGCGTGATTCTATGAACATACCCAGGACTCTGGTGGTGTCGACCCTGGGTATCGGGTCACCGCTCCGAGTGAAATGTCGCTTTCCGAGACCGGTTTCCAGCCCTTGGGTCTGCGGCCTTTTTCTTTTCTATAAAGGAGAAGCTCAGATTTGGTCGGGGAACATCTGAGTCCGGTGGGTAGCAGGTAATGCTCCGTGACGTCTACCGCCTCTTGCATGGCGCTTTCCACTTGCCCTTCGCTACCGCCGGTGCACCAGATGGTGATGTCGTCTGCGTAGATGGTGTGTTTGATTCCTTCAAATTGGGCCAGATTCATCGAGAGGCCGATCATGCAGATGTTGAAGAGAGCAGGCGAAATGACCGAGCCTTGCGGCGTGCCCCGTGGGCCCAGGAGCACCTCGTCGGAGACAAAGTCGCCGATCCGCAGCCTCGCTTTCCTCCCCGTCAGGAACGAACGGACGTAGTTATATAGTCTGGGGCCCAGCTTGAGGTTTGCCACGGAGGCCAGAATGTATTCGTGGAGAACGTTGTCAAACGCTTTCTCGAGGTCGAGTCCGAGCAGGGCCCTGGTGTCTCTGGTACTGCCATCGATGATTTGATGTTTGATCATCTTCATGGCGTCCTGCGACGAGAGGCCGGCACGAAAGCCAATCATGTTGTGAGTATAGACGTTGTTTTCTTCGAGATATCTGTTTAGTCTGTTGAGGACGACGTGCTCCGCTACTTTCCCAACGCAGGAGGTGAGAGAGATCGGTCGGAGGTTGTCCGCGTTCGGAGCCTTGCCGGGTTTGGGGATCAGGAAGACGTTGGCGGTCTTCCATTGCTCAGGGACGATGCCGTTTTTCCACGTCTCGTTGATCTTCTCGGTGAGGTATGCGATCGAACCGTCGTCAAGGTTCCGCAGCATCTTGTTGGTGATTCTGTCGGCACCTGGCGCACACTTCCCCTTGAGCGCGAAAATGGCTTGCCTAATTTCCCCCACGGTGAAGTCTTCGTCCAATTCCGGACGGGCTCGTCCGAGGTAGTCGGGAAACCGGTCTTCCTCGTCGCCATGCTTTATGGGAAGGTATTTCTCCATGAGCTTGGCAACCAGCTCGTCCCCGGAACAGGATATGGTAGCTTCGTGAAGGGCTCTGGCGAGCGTACGTCTCTGACTAGATCTGGTGCTGCCCTCGTCGAGGAGATGTTTAAGCATGCCCCAGGACTTGCCGTTACGCATAATGCCCGTCGATCGAGTCACAGACCTCGTCCCATTGCTGCTTGCCGAGGGTCCGACAGTGATCTTCGATGGCCTTGTTAAGCTCGGAGATCTTTTTCCTCAATCTTCGGTTAAACCTTTGTCCCTTCCATCTCAGAAGCAGCGCCTGCTTGGCTTCGGGCAGATGGACCAGCCTACTGTCCATCTTTTCTACCTCCAAGTGGCTGACGATCTTCTTAGTGGATGACTCGGCGTCACTCTTGATTCGCTCGCACCAATCTTCCAGGTCTTTTGGGACGGGCTTGATTCGCTCGCACCAATCTTCCAGGTCTTTTGGGACGGGTGCGCTGTCGTTGCCGCGGAGCTTGCGAAAAAGGTTCGAAGCGCGTCTCGAGCACATAATGGTCCCTACCAAAATTTATTGCGGTGTTGCTCCACTCGGCTCCCTCGACGTTCTTCACGAACGCCAGATCGGCGGTGGTGTCCCGGCTAACCGAGTTGCCGATTCGGGTGGGGAACGCCTTGTCCGTGATGAGCGTGAGGTCCATTTCGTTGGCGTTCTGCCACAGACCCCGACCCTTGCTCATGTCGTAGACGTACCCCCACACGCCGTACGGTGCGTTGAAATCTCCGACGACGACCAAGGGATGGGTGCCGGCCAGGTCGACGGACTTCTTGAGTATCGTTTTGAACTGCTGTTGTGAGTCCCTAGGATTGCTGTAGATGTTGAGTATGAACACGCTATTTCTCCGTTGGTTGCGTTGTCTCGTATTGAGCAGAACCTCCGCCATGACGTATTCGACCTTGCAACTCGCCATTTTCAGGTTGTGAGACAAGTGTGTAAGCCTCCTGTCAACTAACGTGCACACTCCCCGACCTTCGGCTGCACGGAGACGGCACGATAACCAGAGAGGGATGCGGCAGAGACGAGGGTTTCCTGTAATGCTATTACTTGTGGTTTGTTACGTAGCGACCTTAAATATTCCTGCAAAGGAGCCCTCTTATTAGAGTACCCCCTGCAGTTCCACTGCCAAATTTTGAACTCCTCTTTGGAACTATCCATGATTAGATAAATTGTCCGGGGTACCCGCTGTAAGCACAGGTGCACGCAAGACGTTCCCCCCCCCCCCCCCCCCTCTGACGTGCCGATGTGCTCGTAGCCCTGATTTGAGTCCCCGACGCGTTCGGAACAACGACCTGCATCGGAGTTACGGACGTATTATTCGGGATCACCAGACGCTCGAAGGCGTCCATGCGATCGGCCAGCGCGCCTAGGCCTCTCCTCGGGTCTCCTAGGGCGACTTGCACCTGTGCTAAGCCTTGTTGTAACTGCTGCACGCTCTTAGTGAACGTGGCCAGCATGCCTTTGATCTCATAAGTTTGCGAATCTGAATCGTCCTTACTGGAAACTGCCCTACGCTTGGCGGCGCCGACCGAGTCGCAGGTCGGAACTGGTGCTTCTGTGGCGGTCGGCGCCGACGCGTTGGATGTAACACTCTGACTGATTACTAATTTCTTAATCTCTATCATTTCGCTAGCCACCTTTCTGATCATTACTTTTATGTCCGCGTTTTCCTTCATAAGGCGCGCTACCTCTGCCTCCCTGGATTGCTATGGAAGCGGGTTGCCTGGGCCCCGGGTGGATCTCGCATGGGCGCCGCCAGCAACCATATCTGCCCACGATAGCGTCGACTTTCTCTTCCTCTGCTGGCCGGCACTGGACCCATACCGGGCCCTTGAGACAGAGCGGCTCCTGGAGCGGCTTCCGGATCTGCCCCTGGACATAGATCTGCCCCTGGACCTTGAACGGCGTCCGGAAGGTGGAGAGGGGCTCCTGGATCTAGAGCTCCCGCGAGCCGCGGAGCGACCGGCGGCGGCCGGGAGTTGTCACTCGCCCATGACGAGGGCCGGAGACTTGCTTCTATTGGCTCGGGATCGGTCCCCGCGCCTGCGTCTGACGAGGTACGGCGTCTGGTACCTCTGCTTGCACTCCTTGGCAGCGGTGAAGTGTCGGCCTCCGCACAGCCTGCATTTGGGGTCGCACTTGTGTTGTTCGTCCGGGTTGGCGATGCCGCATACCCTGCACATAGTTTCGCCTGGCGAGGGGCAGACGTCCGCTGGATGCCCGAGGCGGCCACAGGCGTAGCACACCTCCACTTGCTTCCTATATAATGCACACCTGACAAGTGTGCCGCCGTACGACACGTAGTTTGGCACCTTGTAGCCGTCGAAGACCACAACCACGGTGCCCGTGCTCTTGATTCGTTTGGCTCCGAAGGCAAGCGGGTTCTTTGAGTTGACAATCTTGCGATCGAGCTCCTCCGGGCCTTCACTCGGTGCGATGCCGCGGATGACGCCTTTGCACGTAGAGTTGGGCGCTGCCTCGTATGCGTTCACCTCGTGCTGCTGGCCGCCAACAGCGATGCACTCGACCCTGACGTAGAGGGTCGCATTCTCTCTGCTGGGGGTGCTGATGACCATGATATTTTGTTGGAAATTCGAGCACATCGTGTCCGAGTCCCGCTTCGCCTGGTCGAAACCGACTGCGTTCCATATGGCCTCGGTCACAACTGTCGGCCCCACCTTGCTGATGTTCAGACCTCCCTTCGGCCTGACGATGATCTTCGCGTCTTCTTTGGGCAGCGGAGGCATCCTTCCACCCCGAATAATTTTGGCTTTAGCGCTGCAGCGGTCTCGGCGACCCTTTGCGGTCGCGTTGTCATTTGGTTTAGCGCTGGTAGAAATGGCACCAACTCGCTCGACGGGCGCCGATTTGGCTCCGGAGCGCCTGGCAGCAACTGTTTGCCATCCGGGATCCTTGGAAAATTCCTCGGGAGTCAGAAGCTCCCCTTCCACTTCACATTCCATCACTGCAGACACTGACGAGAAAAGCTGGCGCCGCAGCAGCTCTTCGCCGCGCTAACACAAGCGCGGCTAGGGTTAGCGTCGCAGCGGCGTGGTCTGGACGGAAAAGGCCGATAAAATCGCAACAAGGCCACCCACCTTCAAGATTCGGGTGTCTACGGGATCGCCACAACTTAAAGAGTCCGTTGGCACTAAAATAGTCGCAGTGGGCTCAAATTAAATCACCGAAATCATTTTCAGAAGCGGGAGCCGGTCCTCGACGCTTACTGGCACGTTCGTCGTCGTCGTCGTCGCCCCCTAGCTGTCTAAGTAGCCATTTACTAAGGCAGTGATGTTGCGTGTTTTAGGAGATATGTTTGTGGTTCGTGAAACATGTGGTAAGGAAGAGCGTTGATTTCGAATGCCCCGCAAGCAATGTGGCGTGGAAGACGACGTGCCAAAAAACGCAAGCTTAAGAAGCTTTCTACCCTCTGCGAAAATAACTAGCGCCGGTTTCTCCCGCTTGATCTATTCGACGACGACTCTTTCCGTAGCTAGCTGGTGTCCCATGTCCGTAACTACAGGATAGCTGCGCAGAGGTGGTAGCACCCCTGAGCTCCAACCAATGAACAGGAAGAATGACGGTAGATTTACGCATTCGTAGACTTTCGAAATGGGCAATTTAAGTATTACCATTGAATGTACACATCAGCACCTGCAAGTGTGGTACGTTTGTAAAACTTTGTGCTTGATGGTTCGGATGCAGTAGGTAGGTTCGATAGAGCGGCGGTGATTTGGAGTTTCAAAAATTGCACAACCGAATGCTCATGTGTACCCAAATTTGCGCGCCCTCCTTGCCTTCTTCTGTATAACATTATATAGTATATACTTTAGTATATATATATATATATATGGAGAGAGAGAGAGTATAATAGAGTATAGTATATAGATATAAGACTGCAGGGGCAGAAAACCTACAACTCCCAAATATCTTGCAAGGCGTTTCGGTGTTCATTGCCGCTCGTCGAACTCATCGAAGAATGAAATAAACTAGGAGAGAGCAGCCCTGTCCTTCACTTTTCCCTCGCAGTATCCCCCAACGCGCGACCTCACAGAGTCGACGTAATGGCTGAGAATGCATGGTTCTCTGTAGCTTTTCATCGATGTACCCTTCTTCGTCTGCCCTACCGTAGCAAAGCTCAACCGGGAAATGCTGTCTCGTGCTCTGAACTGGTGATCATGTGTTGGGCCGATACATTTGGCGGCAGTCGTGTCCCGCTATGCCCTCTCCTGACTCTTTCATTTCTGCGGGGTGAAGTTTTACGGCCTGATGAACCCACGGCGTAAAAGCATAGCGCGGCCGTAGACAATGCGCGTGTACCGAGCGAGTGACTCTGCCAGCCGTTCGATTAGCATGCAGACACTGAATACATCTTCACCACGGATTCATACGAGATACATTGGTTGCTTTCACTCTTGCAGAAAATGTGATCCCAGCCTCCGAAGGAACAAGGCAGGGATAAAAATGTGGGCGCTCTACTGCACGACTAAAGTCAGCGAGCTCGTGCTGACGAGCTAAGTCTGTTCTACCACCGGGTTGTGACTGTGGCTGCTCGTGGCGTTTTCACTTCCTGTCGTGATTGTCATCGTGGGCGATGTCGACGCCATCTCTACGCCGTCGTGGATCATGGTGGCTGGCCTGGCGGTGTTCGTGCCCGTAGCCTTGGCACGCCTGCGGATCGACACAAGCATACTGATGATGACGACCAGCATGAGGCACATGATTCCCGCACTGGCGATCATCGGAAGGATTATTGACCTGCGGCAGAGATAAACGGAGAAGAAGCGGTTGTTTTGAGCTCAGTCGCTGGGAGGGAAGTGGGGGGATGGTATGCAAGTGTGACTGCGGTAAAAGAGGAGTAAGCAAGAATAACCTGTCTGAGATGTTGCCTCATGCCCGAGCAAATGACGGGTCCTGACACTGCTCTAAATGAGACGTGCATTCAATGTGCTGAATGATCCTTATACAATCTGTTATCGGCATCTGAGCCTGCTATGAAGTTTACAAGAGAGCTAATGCACTATATATTGTACTTTTTTAAAGCCCATGTGGCTCTTCTCGTATATACCTAGTCACCTTCAGACAAAGGAGTCATTCTCCAGGTTTTTCTAGAGTTCACGACTAGCAGGAGCATGCGCTGACAAGTTATCACTGATAGAACAGGCAGTACCTGGGTACGGCTAAAGAATATCGCTCAATTGGGACCTACAAATTGAAAATATTCGTGCTAAAATGAACAGCTTAAAAGGCGTGTTATGTAATCATAGGTTAACCCTTCCCACACAGGTTAAACTGCTCCTCTATAATTCATATATAACGCCAGTGATTACTTATTGCCACACAGTTTGGGCTACGACGGCACAGCATAATAAACAGCGCCTTCTTATTGCACGAAAGCGTGCGATAAGACTGACAGCTAATGTGCCGTGGAATGCTCGCGCCAGACAGTATTTCAGGCAGTTCAATATTTTAAGCATGACTACGTGCATCTGTTCAAATTGCTTTGCATTTACAAAACTGCTGTAGCAACGAACAATAGCCTTGTGCTAACGATGTTTCGGCTAGTGCGTCATGAACCTACATATGATGTACGTCACTCTACATCATGGACCCTACCGTTAAGTCGCACCAAATACCGCACACAATCCTTATCGTACAATCTGCCGAGGTGCTTAAATGTTCTCGAATATAATCCTTTTTCGGTTAGGTTGTTTTCTACACTACTTTCATGGAATTGATCAATCTTTTCGAGCCTTCGACCGAATAGCTCACCTGTGTAACTGTTTGACGATGCATTGTAAGGGACTTGAATGAATTCTATTTATCTGTATTTTTGTCTACCTTGGCGTTGGAATTGTGTGATGGGAATTGGCGCAAAAGTGTGTAATTGCGCTAATTGTGTAAAATCACAATTATGTAATAGATCACCTGTAAAATTACAATTATGCAATAGATCACGGGTATTGTGATCACGGGATTGTGCTTTGTGCGGCCTAGGGGGTCCTCAAGCTGCATTTGGCAGCTTTTTACCTTCCGTCCTCTCTCATTCTGTACTTTGTTTTGAGGGAAATCTATCTATCTATCTATCTATCTATCTATCTATCTATCTATCTATCTATCTATCTATCTATCTATCTATCTATCTATCTATCTATCTATCTATCTATCTATCTATCTATCTATCTATCTATCTATCTATCTATCTATCTATCTATCTATCTATCTATCTATCTATCTATCTATCTATCTATCTATCTATCTATCTATCTATCTATCTATCTATCTATCTATCTATCTATCTATCTATCTATCTATCTATCTATCTATCTATCTATCTATCTATCTATCTATCTATCTATCTATCTATCTATCTATCTATCTATCTATCTATCTATCTATCTATCTATCTATCTATCTATCTATCTATCTATCTATCTATCTATCTATCTATCTATCTATCTATCTATCTATCTATCTATCTATCTATCTATCTATCTATCTATCTATCTATCTATCTATCTATCTATCTATCTATCTAGAATAGCTTCATCGATTTTTGATAGCCTTCAGGATAAGGTGGCACGTTCGAGTGTCACGCAATATGGAATTTGGAGCCGCATACCGAAGGAAAATCTGGATAACGCGATAACTATAACGTAGAGATGAGCATGGTGAGCACTGATCACAGCGAATTTGCATGGCGCCAAAGCAAGAAGTTAGCCAAGTTCGTTTCGAACAGCGAAAGGAAGGTGAAAACTGCGATGATGTGGCAAAGGCAGGATTGATTACTGATAACTCTGTTCGTACAGGCGCATACGCGCTCACGTGACCCACATAAATATGGAGGCCGCCTTACATTTTCGGTCTCCTCTGCTCAATCGTAGAAAGGCTGTTGTCGAACCCGGGTGGTTCCGGGACGTCTTTTGCTGGCGGGTACATTTCGTGCTGGGCACAGTGAGGAGAGTAACAGCGTTTATTGCAAGTGTACAGTCGGAAGTGCTACTATATACGTACGACAAATTTTACAATACGGCTGCTTGAAAGAAACGACAAGCACATTTTCACTTCAGGCCTGTTGTCTCATCACAATAAATTTTATTTCGTGGCAAGTGAACGACCATACTGCAACCAGTACATTTCATCCTTGCGACGGAATGAATGAATGAATAAGCATTATTTCCCTTTTTAAGAAAGGAGAGGGTCCGGCAGAAGAGAGGGAGGCCTGTGTGCTCCAGTCCCAGCAGACATCTGTCGCCACCTTATGTGGTTAGACGTCCGTCGACCAATTGTGGTAAGCCTCCGCTACATCCTCAGTCAACCTCAGGACTCGGTACTGTACGGTGGGATCAGAGTTGCACAGGGAAGTCTTCCACAGCCCCTCGCTAATATTTAATGGTTTGAGGGTGCGGGGGGAAGTATTGATGGGGCCTTTCCACATGATATGGGACAGTGCAGTAGCGACGCCTGGGTGTCGGGTATGTGACGGGAAAGAATAAGTGCAAAGTGCACAATGTAAGAAAAATGCGAATTTGTAGGCGCCACAATATTTCTCTCTGGCGCGTGCTAGGCAGTGGCAGAGATGAATACATTAGGCGTTGGTGTCTGTAATGTGTGCAAATTTCATGGAATGTGATGAGTGTGTATTTATTGGAATGTTGTTGGGAGTCACTGCGTTCTAGAGTTAGGCTCACATTTGCGGCCAACCGGTCCGTGAATCTTCGAGCAGCGGCATGAGCCATTTCTTTTCTTGGAGTCCTTGATGTGCTGAAGTCCAGGTGAGAGCGATGCCATTTTTGGTGGGTGAGCGACAAGCAAAAAGTGCGCGAGTTCGGTAATGGAGACGCTACTGACGTTCCTAATAGCAGTCTTAGAGTCACTGATGATGACATCGCAATAAGCTAGCCACTATGCGAGTGCAATGATGGCCTCTTCCGCGTCACCCGCCGAGATGGTCTTGATTGATGCTGGACGAACAGTATTGGCCTGGTTGTCTACGACCGCCAGAGCATAATCATGTCTAGTGGTGTAGGCTGCGGCGTCCACATAGCAGACTCCTTCAGCCTGTCCATAGTTGCGTTGTAGTGCCTTGGCTCGAAGTTTCCGGCGTTTGATTCGAACTTCAGGGTGCATGCTTCTGGGCATTGGTTGGATGTGGTATTGGGCGTGCATGTTCGGAGGAAGTTGGTGTCGCTTGCTCTCGTTGAATAGTGGAGCGTAGTGAGGTTGCCTCAGGCTCTCAAGCACAGCATCAGAGGTGGTGAGTATGTGGTATTGTGATGACTGATGTGCTTCGGTTAATTATCGACGGGTATTGATTGTGGTTGAGGCCATCATCCTTTGTGCGAATGCTTTAATTGAAACACCAAGAGCGTCTTTGTGTAGCTTGTGGATCAAGCAATTTACAGTATGCTCTTCCTAGAGAGTGAGAGGTGTTGTAGTGCGAAGGTGATTTTGCTTAAGACAAAAGCCTTGATGAGCTGAATTAGCTCCTTCTTTCGACGCCCTCCGTGTTTATGGGAGATCCTCTCTATCTATTATTGTTTGTAGTGCTTGCAAGGCATGCTGATAGGCTAGGTTGCTTGGGAGTGTAGTCATAGGACCATTATCCTGTCTACCTGGGGTATAGGGTGCCCTTCAGACGTGAGTTGGATATTCGGGGACAACGTCCTGAACTGTCTCGTTGGAGACAGAAATAAAAGCTGTGATTTGGTGGGGGAGCACCTGAGATTCAAGCGGTGACCTGCTTGTTCGACCTGGTCAATTGCTGCTTGAAGGGTACCTTGAATGTGCCTGTCCGAAGCTCCGGTCATGCACAGCGTAATATTGTGCGTGTACGAAGGTCAGGAATCCTCTTGAGAGTGAAAGCTAAAGGTCCCATAACCAAATGCAAGAGCATGGGGCAGAATAATTCCCCTTGGAGTGTGCCAGTGCTTCCTGAACTTATCTGACCAGAGTATTCACCGCCTAATCGGAGCGTCGCAGTGCACTTCGTGAGGCAGCAGCCTATATAACGGTTAGTCACTCTCCACAGTTATGTTCGCGTAGAATGGCCAAGTGGGACACATTATTGGACGCATTTTTGAGTGAACAGACAGTACCAGAGCACCGTCCCCACCGATTATCGGGTCAGAAGGAGGTGACGGTACTTTTGTGCTTTCCCAGAACGTTTGGTTTGTACGAGCGGCTTTGAAGTACTGTGCGTGCATGTCTCTATACCCTCTCCCTCTCTCCATTCTCTTTTCCCCTCTCCCTTCTCCCAGCGTAGGGTGGTAGCCAAGCGCACTCTTGACGGGTTAACATACCTGCCTTCCTTATATCCCTATCTCTTTCTCTCTCTCCCTAGAGGACCCGGCCGATCAACGCTTGTGTTCCACCTGCGTCGCTCGGTTCGATAATGTCGTGCTTGAGCCTTAGCATGACATCCTGACAAGAAAGTTTCGAAAGCTAGTCATTTCCGAGGGGAACAAGTGATTATGTTCCATCTATTTGGAGAGGCGTAGGTGGATTACGGGCTCCAAGATCTTCCTTATGCATTAGGTGAGAGAGATTGAACGGAAGTTATCAAAGTGAATTGGCTTATTTGGCTTGGGTATGAAGATCTCTCGGCTGCTTTGCATTGTTGACTTACCTCGCCTTCTTCAAGACATTGGCTGTAATACTCGGTGAGTTTCCATGTAGATTGCTCATCGAGGTTGCGAAGTCTCTTATTGGTCACAAAGTATGGGCCTGGTGCTGTGGTGGTTCGCAGTTGGTTGAGAGCATGTGGAACCTCTGCTTCTGTGATGGGTCTGCAAAGCTTCTCATTGGGTTCACCAGCATTGTGGGGCATGGGGATTGGCGTAGGAGGGGGAATATGTTTGGAGGCCAGATTTATGAGCATGGTCGGCAGGTCCACTGCATGCTCATGTAGCAGCTTATTGATCTGTTGGTTATTATGCTTCCTAGACGCGGTGGAGTCGAGCAGGTGCCGTAGCAATTGGAAGGCCTATTTAGTGCTAACATGACCAAGTGCGTCTTCTCAAAACTGAGTACTTTGCTGTCTCGCCAATTTGATAGCGTATGTTGAGAGTAGATTTGAGAGTCCAAATTCGCGATTCTGATACGAAGTTTGTATTTGTAACAGGTCGTTAGCCATGTCCTGACTAAAGCTAATTTCGTTTCCCACATGTGTAGCAGCTGCGAATAAATTGTGGCCAAGGGTGTATCTAGGGGGAAAGTGGTGCTATGGGCCTCTACGTCTGCCTCTAAGGCGTTGGCCCATTGCTCTACGTCGCTAATGTCTTCCTCGTTAGTATTGGAGCGAGATTTTCTGAATTTCGTCCAAAAGGTAAACCTTAGTGGCTTCGTGGCTAGCTGTGTGTATGCCTAAAATCTACGCGGAGTTCGAGGATGTAATGGTCGCTTCCTAAGTTGTTTTGGAGGTTTGACATGTCGCCTGAGTGATGTGAATTAGGGTGAGGTCGGGTGATGTATCCCCTACTGACGATTCTGTGTGCTGCCACGGAGCTCTTCCCACATGGGTGGTTGCGGAGTGGCGCTACATTTGATGGGAGGCACTGAAGTCTCCCATTAGGACTAGCGGCTGTTTATTGGGGTTAGTTTTGACTTGAGAAAGCATGTGTTCAAAGCGGTGTTGTCGTGCATTGCGAGGGCTATAAACATTCAACAAGTATAGGGTGGGTTGTTTGTGGCTTTCAGGTTTAATGTTGACAAAATCATGGGGGATGTCAATGCTGTTGAATGTGCCCCATTTAACAGAAAGATGCCTTACAACTTCGGCAGTATTGGGCTTGTATGCGTGAGATTCTTGAAACGTGTTGTATCCGGTTAGAGTGACTTTCCCGTGTGTTGCCTGCAAGGCTATACAGTGAGAGAGCCCATAAGACTTTGTATAAATAGCGATAGACTGGTGCACTTGTTGCAGAACCCCTGCCGTTTCACTGCCACATAAGCAGACTACGCACTGGCTTCATTATTATTGTTGTTGTTGTGAAGGATAGGAAGCTGTGACATCACGGAGCGTCTTCCCCAGCTGTCGATTAGCACTTGGAATCTGCAGAACTGTGCAGAATTTAGAACTGCGCAGAATTGCGCTGTCAAATAAAGGAATCAAGCTTGGTTTGTAGCCGATTGTCAAGGGCAACAGGTTTGTCTACCAGGGTGTTCAGGCGGTCACTGAGGACAAATATGATGTTTTCAATGGTGTTGTCGGTGTCTGTTATTCCGGAATTCTTCTTTCTTGTTGGTGGAGGCTGCATGTGTGGTGAAGACCACCTTGGAGTTGTTGCTTCAGTCGTAGCAGTGGATGCAACCGTGTCCATTTGTTCTGAGGGAGGGCATGTGAGTGTGGGCGCAACCGTTTGTGGTAGTGGGTTGGAAGTAGTGGCAGGGGTGTCATGCAGTTCGACGGGGGCAGTCATAAAAAGGCCGCCAGATGCTTCCTCGGCCTCTGTGCCTATTACTGGCGGCTTATTGCGGACTTTGCTCGCATTGCGTCACCGTTAAATGACCTGACGAGAGACGACGTTGCTTTTGTATGGGGCGACGAAGAGCGAGGTGCATTTAACAGCTTGCGGGAACGTTTCCAGACACCTCCAGTGCTTGCTCACTTTGATGAAACCGTTCCTACATTGCGCCACACTGATGCCAGCAATGTTGGCTTAGGAGCTGTTCTTCTGCAGCGGCAGGAGGGCATAGAAAGAGTGCTTGCCTATGCAAGTAGAACACTCTGACGCACAGAGGCTAATTACGCCAGAGCTGAGAAAGAAGGCCTCGCCGTAGTATGGGCGGTTATGAAATGTCGCCCATATTTGTATGACCGCTACTTCACAGTTATCAGTGCCCACCATTCACTGTGTTTTGACAAACGTTAAAGATCCATCGGGACGATTGGCGCGTTGGAGCATACGGCTGCAAGAGTTTGACATGTGTGTCATGTACAAGTCGGGGAAACGACATACGGTTGCTGACTGCCTGTTTCGATCGCCGATAGAGTCGTCTGCTCTACACGAAGAAGAAGAAGACTAAGCATTTCTTAGTGTTCTGGACACATCCACCATCGCGCAACAACAACGGGACGACCCCATCAATTACTTAAAGGGCAGATCTGCGAAACCGCCTAGAGTTTTCGCAAGAGGACTTGTCGTTTTGTTTGCGGGCCCAAGTGCTTTACAAAAGAAACTTTTCTTCGACCGGGTCCCCCTATCTGCTCGTCATTTCTGCAGCTCTTCGTACGGAAGTACTTCAAGCCTGTAACAATGAGGTGACTTCTTGTCACTTATGCTACACGAGAACGTTGGCCAGAGTGCAGCAGAAGTAATACTGGCCGAGACTTACCACCAACGCGAAACTTCACGTTGGCACTTGCCTCGACTGCCAGAGGCGCAAATCGCCTCCCTCGAAACCAGCCGGCCTGCTACAACCCGTCGATTCCTCGAAGACCATTTGATCAAATCGGAATGGATATATTGGGCCCACTTCCTGCTTCTACTGCAGGGAATCGCTTTCTTATCGTCGCAACCGACTACCTCACACGTTACGCTGAAACAAAGGCAATCCAGAGAAGCACAGAAGCCGAGGTGGCGCGCTTTTTCATTGAGCATGTTGTGTTGCGACACGGCTCATCGGAAGTCAATAGCCTACCTTCCACAAACCAACGGATTAACATAACGACTAAACAAAACAATTGAAGACACGATCTCAATGTATGTGGATGTTGAACATAAAAATTAGGATGACATCCTACCTTATATCACCTTTGCATATAACACGGCAAAACAAGAGACGACGCGCATAACACCGTTCACCCTTGTTCACGGACGGGATGTACGAACGACGTTGGATGCGATGCTTCCACACGACTTTGACGACACTAACACGAACGCCGATGTGCTTACGCAACGCGGAGAAGAGGCTCGGCAGCTCGCACGCTTTCGGATATGGGAGCAGCAAGACTACGAGACAGGGCGCTATGATCTTCACCGTAGAATAGTGACCTATGAAGTCGCCGACAGACTGTCGGTTTGGACACTCATACGGAAACGAGGCCTCTCCGAGTAGGTGTTAAGGCGATACTTCGGATCATATCGTGTATTGCACGGACTCAGTGATGTCACATAGGAGGTCGTTTCCGGTAGTCCCAAATGTACGCTGCGCCGCACGCACCGCCCTGAACTTGTGCACGTTGTCCGCATGAAGCCGTATGTGAGCGAATAACTATGCGAGAGACCCTCACTTACGCAAGTGACGCTTCTGGTCTAGCATCGAGGCGTTGCTACTTAGGGAGGGACAAATGACGCGTGTATTCTGTGCAGCCGACAACGATGGTAGGGACATTAACAGACATCGTCTGGCGGGTCAGTGAGGTTCGGCGAAGACGAAGAAGACCTGTCTCTATCCTGTTTGTTTTTGAACAGGTTGTGTTGCTGTTCTCGAAGAACGTTTCCCTGTCTTCTGTCCGCGTTGTACTGTGACAATATGTATAAACCACTGGCCAGTGCCCGTGTCATTTTGCTAGTTGCCGCCGGCGAAAAAAAAAGCAGTCACTATGCGTTCGAGTATAATTTTCACCATAAAGGGTGCAGTGACGTTGAGGCTTCAGTAAAAAAAAAATTCCAAGCACGATCCCTGGTTGCTATGCAAGAATGCGTTTAGCTGGCTTTGGGACCTGGTTATTTGTAAAACTATCTTGTCTGTTTGAACATATGTTGCACTATGGGGCAGTACTCTTACCACCAAAGCTTACCCGTACGCTGGTAGCAAACTGTACTTAGGGTTCCACTTGCTCAAGGACAAGTTTAGAAAGCCCTGCCTTGTCTGCGACCGCCTGCGACCACTTGTGATCACTCGGACCAGAGGGTCCGCGTCTCAGATGATAGCTTCTGCTCCTTCGAGCTTCAGCATCAACGTCAGTGAATCAAAATGCTAGATGTCACTGGAGAAAAATGCCACCACCCTCCCTTTAATTACCACCATGTCACCAGTACCACCGCACGGGGTTGCGATGGTAGTGTAGGATCGTACTGCATTCGCTGTTTTGTTACACTGCAATATCTTCGGGACCGATCTCGAAAACGATCACACAGTGGCAAGAATCAGTGGTTAGTTCGAAAAGAATGCTAAACGCGTGAAAAGTCGCACTTTCGCAAAGGAGATGCTGATAGCGACAGCAAAGTATTAGATAATTGCACGAAGTAGGGCTTTTAGTTTTATCGGCTGCATAAATTGCAGTTGACATTGTCTTGCTAAATAAATTATCTAGCACGGTGCTGTGCGCGCACAGACAAACGTGAAGAGATCTCAGTATATGACCACAAGCCCTCGCTGTCGCAACGCTAGTGTGATTAGTGGCGGCAGCGGGGAGCGAACGCTTAGTGGTGCCGCTCGCTTCACCACGTCACCTAAAGTTAGCTTACGCGACTCCCAACGCTAGGTGCGCGGAGAGTCAGAATGCGTGACGCCTCGGCAGCAGATTACTTCTAAGATAGGCGCGCGGGTCGCGTATGCGCTCAGCGGCGCTGATAGCCATGACCAGGCAGCTTGAGGAGGGGACGTGTGCTCTCATACAGTAGAATGCGCTTGTTCACGTTACAGCTTACATCGCGTGCGCAGGAAGATTGCGCGCATCAAGCCAACATCATTTCGGGCTCTACCTCGCAGATTTTTTTATCCCACTGCAGCCCACGGCGTGCAGGCTTCATTTCTATCGCACCTGGACTTCAATAAGACATTCGGGCAACGGCAAAGATTCACCCGAAGGGTTCATACAGTTGTTACCGCGATAAAATACACGAATTGTATCTAACACGCACACAACCTAATAGAGTAGCAAGGTGGCAGACGGTCACTGAAGCCTCATTTTGAAGCTCTAACGTTGCATCCTCGTTAGAAAAAGCTTCCGTAAGTGGCAGTAGGCTGTTGGGGTAGCACGAAACTTCAGTACTAACGCAAAATTCTAGTATTACGGTCATTGCACGCAAGCTTGCGTTAGCTGGTGTAGCGGGCAGATAGAAGGTGGGGTTTTTCTCATAATAGGACTAGTAAATATACATTATGACCCAAAACAAGCAACCACCACCAGACTAAAAGCAGACTTTCTTTTTCAACTGTAAGATATCACGCGCAGTGACATTACAAGACGTTCCTCACGTCTACAGGTTTAGGTGCTCCGTGGACATGTGGAGCAACCGCAGCCGAGGGCGCAGCCGTTTTTTCAACAAGCGCGACAGGTGGCGGCAAAGGCTCCGGCGAGATGTCCTGGCTAGATGGCGGCACTGGGACAGCGTCGCTGCCTTTGGCCTTCGGCTCCCGCTTGGCTTTCTTGCCCCTTCCAGGCAACGAATCGACAGCGCTCTCAGGAGACCTGTGCATGTACATTACATTCCACTTCACCACTGCAGATCCACCAATCTCGCGTTCCTTAAGAGGAAGCGTTAGCCGTGCCCAACTCTAACGCGACCTATTCAAATACGTGTAAAACGCAATAACGCTTTTCTGAGATAACCCCTGGACCGATTTTAATCAAATTTGGTGTATTTGAGGAAGACATTTCAATTCTAGTGACTGTTGGAAGCGGAAATTTGATTTAGGGCATGATTGTTGTGAAAAGAATATTCAAAAATTCAAAATTTCGAGAAAGACAGACGCGCGAAAGTTATGTTAATAGGTCTGCATCAAGAACAGTTATCACGGTTCTGTAAACGGCATCCATTAGATCATTCAAAGCGGACAAATGAGATATGTCAATTTATACTGTACGAGAGTTCCTTACGTTGTGTGCAAGGGTTCGGCAAAAGCTGTATTTCTACATTATTGAAGTTTTTAAGATTCATGTGCAACACGTCAATTTTGTCCGCTTTAGATGTACTATCAGATGCAATTCACAGAATTGTGATATCATTTCTTGTTGCTGAGTTAGAGTGTTGTAAACTTGATAGTGTTATTTTCTGATAATTTTCCATTTTTGCCAATTTTTAATAAAAAATTGACAATCTAAATAAAAAATTAGAAATAGACAGTCACTAGAATTTAGGTTTTTATTTTAACTTCAACAAAAGCTCGTCAACATTGCTGCGGTGGTTGCCGAGAAAAACGAATTCTCCTTTTACATGTATTTAGATAGGAGCACCCGAGCTAAAGCTTCCTATTAAAGGGCAACTCCGGTGATTCTTTGACCATGTCAAGGTAATGGAATATTTAGGTTCCCGAGAGACTGTCATCCGTCTGATAGAATTGTTCCACAAATTTGAAAATAATTTTAAATAAGGAAGAAAGCGCAAAAACGAAACTCGAATCCTGACCGAGCAGCCGATCGAACCTCCTCGTGTGACGTCACGAGCGTACCCAACGGCGAAGCCGCGCAAAACATGCCGGTCTCGCCCGCTCGGCGAACGAAACCAGCGAAGAGCAGACGCTCAGGTTATTCCTGACCGCGCCGGACCTTCAGGTGGCAATGTCATCTGCACCAGCTCTTCGGATCTGCCAATTATTGACAGTTATGATTCTGATGAATTCAATAGCCACGAATCGCCGTTCGCATTCGACCTCCCACCACGAGAGCCAACGCCCATGCGCTATATATCGTGCTGCAACATGAAGATCAAGGGTAGCTCTAACCACTGTTTTTTTACCTACTGCTTGCTATTTTGGGTGTTTTACCCCTTCTCAGGGAAGCACTTCGGACGCACACAAGATGTTGATGACGATTTTCCACATTTGTATCCCGTAAGGACGCCGCTGACACTCCAGATTGGTGCATTGATTGGTGCATTTGTTTAGAACGGCAGGTACTGCGACCACTCGTCGTTCGCTTGAGACATAGTGCTCGCCGCTCATTGGTGACATCAGTTAATGTCAGAACATATAAAACGGGTAGATTGTGTATGTAATCGCCGTTGCATCACTCTGAATCGCGAATATCATCATCATCATCATCATCATCAGCCTAGTTACGCCCACTGCAGGGCAAAGGCCTCTCCCATACTTCTCCAACTACCCCGGTCATGTACTAATTGTGGCCATGTTGTCCCTGCAAACGTCTTAATGTCATCTGCCCACCTAACTCTCTGCCGCCCCCTGCTACGCTTCCCTTCTCTTGGAATCCAGTCCGTAGCTCTTAGTGACCATCGGTTATCTTCCCTCCTCATTACATGTCCGGCCCATGCCCATTTCTTTTTCTTGATTTCAACTAAGATGTCGTTTACCCGCGTTTGTTGCCTCACCCAATCTGCTCTTTTCTTATCCCTTAACGTTACACCCATCATTCTTCTTTCCATAGCTCGTTGCGTCGTTCTCAATTTCAGCAGAACCCTTTTCGTAAGCCTCCAGGTTTCTGCCCCATATGTGAGTACTGGTAACACACAGCTGTTGTACACTTTCCTTTTGAGGGATAGTGGCAACCTACTGTTCATGATTTGAGAATGCCTGCCAAACGCACCCCAACCCATTCTTATTCTTCTGGTTATTTCAGTCTCATGATCCGGATCCGTGGTCACTACCTGCCCTAAGTAGATGTATTCCCTTACCACTTCCAGTGTTTCGCTACCTATCGTAAACTGCTGTTCTCTTCCGAGACTGTTAAACAGTACTTTAGTTTTCTGCAGATTAATTTTCAGACCCACCCTTCTGCTTTGCCTCTCCAGGTCAGTGAGCATGCATTGCAATTGGTCTCCTGAGTTACTAAGCAAGGCAATATCATCAGCGAATCGCAAGTTGCTAAGGTATTCTCCATCGACTTTTATCCCCAATTCTTCCCACTCCAGGCCTCTGAATACCTCCTGTAAACATGCTGTGAATAGCATTGGAGATATCGTATCTCCCTGTCTGACGCCTTTCTTTATAGGGATTTTGTTGCTTTCTTTGTGGAGGACTACGGTGGCTGTGGAGCCGCTATAGATATCTTCCAGTATTTTTACATATGGCTCATCTACACCCTGATTCCGTAATGCCTCCATGACTGCTGAGGTTTCGACTGAATCAAACGCTTTCTCGTAATCAATGAAAGCTATATATAAGGGTTGGTTATATTCTGCACATTTCTCTATCACTTGATTGATAGTGTTGAGTAGCCTTTACGGAATCCTGCCTGGTCCTTTGGCTGACAGAAGTCTAAGGTGTTCCTGATTCTATTTGCGATTACCTTAGTAAATACTTTGTAGGCAACGGACAGTAAGCTGATCGGTCTATAATTTTTCAAGTCTTTGGCGTCCCCTTTCTTATGGATTAGGATTATGTTAGCGTTCTTCCAAGATTCCGGTACGCTCGAGGTTATGAGGCATTGCGTATACAGGGTGGCCAGTTTCTCTAGAACAATCTGACCACCATCCTTCAACAAATCTGCTGTTACCTGATCCTCCCCAGCTGCCTTCCCCTTTTGCATAGCTCCTAAGGCTTTCTTTACTTCTTCTGGCGTTACCTGTGGGATTTCGAATTCCTCTAGGCTATTCTCTCTTCCACTATCGTCGTGGGTGCCACTGGTACTGTATAAATCTCTATAGAACTCCTCAGCCACTTGAACTATCTCGTCCATATTAGTAACGATATTGCCGGCTTTGTCTCTTAACGCACACATCTGATTCTTGCCTATTCCTAGTTTCTTCTTCACTGTTTTTAGGCTTCCTCCGTTCCTGAGAGCCTGTTCAATTCTATCCATATTATAGTTCCTGATGTCCGCTGTCTTACGCTTGTTGATTAACTTAGAAAGTTCTGCCAGTTCTATTCTAGCTGTAGGATTAGAGGCTTTCATACATTGGCGTTTCTTGATCAGATCTTTCGTCTCCTGCGATAGCTTACTGGTTTCCTGTCTAACGGCGTTACCACCGACTTCTATTGCGCACTCCTTAATGATGCCCATGAGATTGTCGTTCATTGCTTCAACACTAAGGTCCTCTTCCTGAGTTAAAGCCGAATACCTGTTCTGTAGTTTGATCCGGAATTCCTCTAGTTTCCCTCTTACCGCTAACTCATTGATTGGCTTCTTGTGTACCAGTTTCTTTCGTTCCCTCCTCAAGTCTAGGCTAATTCGAGTTCTTACCATCCTGTGGTCACTGCAGCGTACCTTGCCGAGCACGTCTACATCTTGAATGATGCCAGGGTTCGCGCAGAGTATGAAGTCGATTTCATTTCTAGTCTCACCATTCGGGCTCCTCCACGTCCACTTTCGGCTAACCCGCTTGCGGAAAAAGGTATTCATTATACGCATATTATTCTGTTCTGCAAACTCTACTAATAATTCTCCTCTGCTATTCCTAGAGCCTATGCCATATTCCCCCACTGACTTGTCTCCAGCCTGCTTCTTGCCTACCCTGGCATTGAAGTCGCCCATCAGTATAGTGTATTTTGTTTTGACTTTACCCATCGCCGATTCTACGTCTTCATAAAAGCTTTCGACTTCCTGGTCATCATGACTAGATGTAGGAGCGTAGACTTGAACAACCTTCATTTTGTACCTCTTATTAAGTTTCACAACAAGACATGCCACCCTCTCGTTAATGCTATAGAATTCCTGTATGTTACCAGCTATTTCCTTATTGATCAGGAATCCGACTCCTAGTTCTCGTCTCTCCGCTAAGCCCCGGTAGCACAGTACATGCCCGCTTTTTAGCACTGTATATGCTTCTTTTGTCCTCCTAACCTCACTGAGCCCTATTATATCCCACTTACTACCCTCTAGTTCCTCCAATAACACTGCTAGACTCGCCTCACTAGATAGCGTTCTAACGTTAAACGTTGCCAGGTTCAGATTCCAATGGCGGCCTGTCCGGAGCCAGGTATTCTTAGCACCCTCTGCAGCGTCACAGATCTGACCGCCGCCGTGGTCAGTTGCTTCGCGGCTGCTGGGGACTGAGGGCCGGGGTTTGATTGTTGTATTCATATAGGAGGTTGTGGCCAAGTACTGCACCAGGGTGGCCAATCCTGCTCTGGTGAGAGAGTGCGTTACCGGTTCTGGTCACCGGGATCAGGCCGCACTCCAGGCCTGTTTGTGCAATTTTCTCAACACACGTTTTTTTTTGTATTTTCCGGTGGAGAATAGCGCGGCACCGGGATTTGAATCACGGTCCTCTTGCACTGGAGACGGATACTCTACCGTCCCCGTAGGAGTTAAATTAAAAATTAATTTATGGGGTTTTACGTGACAAAACCACTTTCTGATTATGCACGCCGTAGTGGAGGACTCCGAAAATTTCGACCACCTGGGGTTCTTTAACGTGCACCTAATTCTAAGTACACGGGTGTTTTCGCATTTCGCCCCCATCGAAATGCGGCCGCCGTGGTCGGGGTCCGATCCCGCGACCTCGTGCTCAGCAGTCTAACACCATAACCGCTGAGCAACCACGGCGGGTCCCGCAGGAGTTGTACGCCTCATTTAACCTACAGTGGTGCCCTACTTGGTCAGTCAAGGTGGACCAATCTGAGCTCGGTTATACCGCATGGATGGCACTCGGCTAGAGAACCTGGTATTTATGACCTGCACATGTGAGTGTGAGGCCATAAATATTTGAAGATCTATATAAATATATATATATATATTTTTTTTAGGAGGGTTCCCGTACAGTGATAAAATAAAGGAAAAGACATTAAAAGAAAGAAAAAAAAAGAAAAAAAAGAAAGAAAAAGGGGCAGAAAAAAAAAAGGAACATAACAGGTGATTTGAACTCGTGACCCTTCGATGTTGCCCAGAAAGATAGCTCAGTCGGTTGGTTCGTCAGGCCCCAGGCTACTTTCAAGCGCCACAGCTCCTGCTCCGAGCCTCACACTTACGTGGAAAGGGACTCATGTTGTCCGCGATAGTCGAGTGGTTGGAAGGCATACTTTCTTGGAAAAATGGCTGCCCGAGGAGAAGAGCGAACTCGAGCGGCTTTAGAGACAAGGAAAACTGCCTTAAAATATTTAGACTTGAGGGAAAGCTTCGTTAACAAACTATAACACGGCAATCAGCACTCGAATACGACGAGAGAAATTACTGAGACGTGGAAAATTCCCTTGAAAAAAAAATCTGGTTTGCTAGGCAAATGCTTGTATGTATTGAACCTCTTAAAAGATGAGGGGTGAAATATGCGCTCACCGAGAGGGCATCTTCGGCACGAGACATCCCCAAGGCACCTTACAGAGATGTGGAGAGCTTCGCGGCCGGAACGAAGCTTCCCTTCTCCGCCGGCCAAGAGGGGGAAACGCGCTTTCCGATCGCTCAAGGTTGCGCGGACAAAGCCTAACTCTAGCGTCTAGGAAAAGCTTAACCAGGTGCGATGGCGGCACGCATAGCGTGGGAAGCTAGCCGCCAGAATAACTATACCAAGGACTGCTGCTGATGAGGGCGAAATACCTTCGTGTAATTATAATAACCCTAATAGGACTACTTTCGAAAAAAAAAGGAAACGGCCCAGAGGGCTATACTACGAGAGCTATGACTGATAGTTTTCTCTCTCTCTCTCTCTCTCTCTCTCTCTATATATATATATATATATATATATATATATATATATATATATATATATATATATATATATTCATCTCATCTATGGGATCGCATGCGCGCGCTGTTTCTTTGTCTCTGCGTGTAGTACAGTGAAGAGAGCCAGTTTAAGGGCGGAGAAGAAGAAAGAAGAGAAAAGCAAAAACTGCAGCGCCGTGGTTTTAAAGCGCACCCGTGGTAGAGAAACGGAATGCGATATAAGCGTGCGTAGCCATGATACGCACACGACAAACTGCCTTAAAATATTTAGACTTCAGGGAAAGCTTCCTCAGCAAACGATAGCACGGCAATCAGCACTCGAATATAATTATAACCCTAATACTAATTGTAAATATTCATCTCATCTATGGGATCTAATGCGCGCGCTGTTGCTTTGTCGCTGCGTGTAGTAGTTGAGAGAGCCAGTTTAAGGGCGGAGAAGAAGAAAGAAGAGAAAAGCAAAAACTGCAGCGCCGTGGTTTTAAAGCGCACCCGTGGTAGAGAAACGGAATGCGATATAAGCGTGCGTAGCCATGATACGCACACGACAAACTGCCTTAAAATATTTAGACTTGAGGGAAAGCTTCGTTAGCAAACGATAGCACGGCAATCAGCACTCGAATATAATTATAACCCTAATACTAATTGTAAATATTCATCTCATCTATGGGATCTAATGCGCGCGCTGTTGCTTTGTCTCTGCGTGTAGTAGTTGAGAGAGCCAGTTTAAGGGCGGAGAAGAAGAAAGAAGAGAAAAGCAAAAACTGCAGCGCCGTGGTTTTAAAGCGCACCCGTGGTAGAGAAACGGAATGCGATATAAGCGTGCGTAGCCATGATACGCACACGACAAACTGCCTTAAAATATTTAGACTTGAGGGAAAGCTTCGTTAGCAAACGATAGCACGGCAATCAGCACTCGAATATAATTATAACCCTAATACTAATTGTAAATATTTATCTCATCTATGGGATCTAATGCGCGCGCTGTTGCTTTGTCTCTGCGTGTAGTAGTTGAGAGAGCCAGTTTAAGGGCGGAGTAGTTGGAAGGCATACTTTCTAGGAAAAATGGCCGCTCAAGGAGAAGAGCCAACTCGAGCGGCTTTAGAGGCTAGGAAAACTGCCTTAAAATATTTAGACTTGAGGGAAAGCTTCGTTAACAAACTATAACACGGCAATCAGCACTCGAATACGACGAGAGAAATTACTGAGACGTGGAAAATTCCCTTGAAAAAAAAAATCTGGTTTGCTAGGCAAGTGCTTGTATGTATTGAACCTCTTAAAAGATGAGGGGTGAAATATGCGCTCACCGAGAGGGCATCTTCGGCACGAGACATCCCCAAGGCACCTTACAGAGATGTGGAGAGCTTCGCGGCCGGAACGAAGCTTCCCTTCTCCGCCGGCCAAGAGGGGGAAACGCGCTTTCCGATCGCTCAAGGTTGCGCGGACAAAGCCTAACTCTAGCGTCTAGGAAAAGCTTAACCAGGTGCGATGGCGGCACGCATAGCGTGGGAAGCTAGCCGCCAGAATAACTATACCAAGGACTGCTGCTGATGAGGGCGAAATACCTTCGTGTAATTATAATAACCCTAATAGGACTACTTTCGAAAAAAAAAGGAAACGGCCCAGAGGGCTATACTACGAGCTATGACTGATAGTTTTCTCTCTCTCTCTCTATATATATATATATATATATATATTCATCTCATCTATGGGATCGCATGCGCGCGCTGTTTCTTTGTCTCTGCGTGTAGTATAGTGAAGAGAGCCAGTTTAAGGGCGGAGAAGAAGAAAGAAGAGAAAAGCAAAAACTGCAGCGCCGTGGTTTTAAAGCGCACCCGTGGTAGAGAAACGGAATGCGATATAAGCGTGCGTAGCCATGATACGCACACGACAAACTGCCTTAAAATATTTAGACTTCAGGGAAAGCTTCCTCAGCAAACGATAGCACGGCAATCAGCACTCGAATATAATTATAACCCTAATACTAATTGTAAATATTCATCTCATCTATGGGATCTAATGCGCGCGCTGTTGCTTTGTCGCTGCGTGTAGTAGTTGAGAGAGCCAGTTTAAGGGCGGAGAAGAAGAAAGAAGAGAAAAGCAAAAACTGCAGCGCCGTGGTTTTAAAGCGCACCCGTGGTAGAGAAACGGAATGCGATATAAGCGTGCGTAGCCATGATACGCACACGACAAACTGCCTTAAAATATTTAGACTTGAGGGAAAGCTTCGTTAGCAAACGATAGCACGGCAATCAGCACTCGAATATAATTATAACCCTAATACTAATTGTAAATATTTATCTCATCTATGGGATCTAATGCGCGCGCTGTTGCTTTGTCTCTGCGTGTAGTAGTTGAGAGAGCCAGTTTAAGGGCGGAGTAGTTGGAAGGCATACTTTCTAGGAAAAATGGCCGCTCAAGGAGAAGAGCCAACTCGAGCGGCTTTAGAGGCTAGGAAAACTGCCTTAAAATATTTAGACTTGAGGGAAAGCTTCGTTAACAAACTATAACACGGCAATCAGCACTCGAATACGACGAGAGAAATTACTGAGACGTGGAAAATTCCCTTGAAAAAAAAAATCTGGTTTGCTAGGCAAATGCTTGTATGTATTGAACCTCTTAAAAGATGAGGGGTGAAATATGCGCTCACCGAGAGGGCATCTTCGGCACGAGACATCCCCAAGGCACCTTACAGAGATGTGGAGAGCTTCGCGGCCAGAACGAAGCTTCCCTTCTCCGCCGGCCAAGAGGGGGAAACGCGCTTTCCGATCGCTCAAGGTTGCGCGGACAAAGCCTAACTCTAGCGTCTAGGAAAAGCTTAACCAGGTGCGATGGCGGCACGCATAGCGTGGGAAGCTAGCCGCCAGAATAACTATACCAAGGACTGCTGCTGATGAGGGCGAAATACCTTCGTGTAATTATAATAACCCTAATAGGACTACTTTCGAAAAAAAAAAGGAAACGGCCCAGAGGGCTATACTACGAGAGCTATGACTGATAGTTTTCTCTCTCTCTCTCTATATATATATATATATATATATATATATATATTCATCTCATCTATGGAATCGCATGCGCGCGCTGTTTCTTTGTCTCTGCGTGTAGTACAGTGAAGAGAGCCAGTTTAAGGGCGGAGAAGAAGAAAGAAGAGAAAAGCAAAAACTGCAGCGCCGTGGTTTTAAAGCGCACCCGTGGTAGAGAAACGGAATGCGATATAAGCGTGCGTAGCCATGATACGCACACGACAAACTGCCTTAAAATATTTAGACTTCAGGGAAAGCTTCCTCAGCAAACGATAGCACGGCAATCAGCACTCGAATATAATTATAACCCTAATACTAATTGTAAATATTCATCTCATCTATGGGATCTAATGCGCGCGCTGTTGCTTTGTCGCTGCGTGTAGTAGTTGAGAGAGCCAGTTTAAGGGCGGAGAAGAAGAAAGAAGAGAAAAGCAAAAACTGCAGCGCCGTGGTTTTAAAGCGCACCCGTGGTAGAGAAACGGAATGCGATATAAGCGTGCGTAGCCATGATACGCACACGACAAACTGCCTTAAAATATTTAGACTTGAGGGAAAGCTTCGTTAGCAAACGATAGCACGGCAATCAGCACTCGAATATAATTATAACCCTAATACTAATTGTAAATATTCATCTCATCTATGGGATCTAAGCTATTAGGGTAAAGAAAATTGAGTTGGGTTTTGACCATACCGATTTGGAATGGACCATTCCTCATTCCGCGAATATACGAGCGACTATATGGGATACGAGGCAAGCAGTACACCTCGGAAGCTAAATAATGAGCCTGCATGAGAATACGTAAAAATACACCCATGCTCGCAGTCGCATTTAATTTAGGGAAGTGCCGGTGAGTGCGGCTGGCAGCTTTCCGTCGAAAACGGAAACGTACCGATGCTGATACTGCTCCGTGTCATCGCTTCTCGCTTTTTGTGCAGGCACTGTTCGAAATGAGGAATGGTCCATTCCAAATCGGTATGGTCAAAACCCAACTCAATTTTCTTTACCCTAATAGCTTAATTGGCTTCAGGTGAGTCGCTCAGCTCCGCGTGCTGTAGACGCGCGAACTATGCGACTATGTTACATAGTCCAAAGTTTGACGAGCACTGGTCAGGTGAGAGTGACACATTGTCAAATAAACTGGCACTCGCCTAAGGTTCAAAACGAAATAAAACATAAAATGACGTTTCGAGACCGCTACGGGCCCCTTGTTCACAATGAAGATGAGCGCAAGAGGGGGTAATTAATTATGTGTTAGGTGGCGCAGAGTGGCGCATGTATATCTCGGGGAGATTACCCCATGTCCTGTTAATCGTGTTTCTAGTCGTTTGAATATGTAAATATTCTCAGAGTAGTCGTGAAGATAGGCGCTTTTCTGTCGCGATTATGCTCGGAGCATCTCAATCGACGATGTGGTTAGTGGTCATGTTCAAACGCCGCCAAGGCGTTTGAACTTGCATTGCCCTTCTTGACATCGTTCTGGTCTTGCTGAATCCTTCTTTTAGAATTCTCAGTTTCACCTATGTAGGATGCGTCACGACTCTTGCGCGGAATGCTGTACATTACCTCCGGAAATCTTGACCTTTCCAAATGGTCTTTCACGCATACGAGCTTCTGTCTTTCTTTGTTGGCACGCGTGCGATTTTTACAGCGTACTAGCCAAAAGCTCTTGCCGGTGTCTCAAAGGTGCCTTGTGCGTAGGGGACAGCCACCCATTTATGCTTCTCTTCTTCTTGTACCCTTGCGTGGTTAGCAATTGACGATCACAATTCTTGAGTCCTCAGAAGCTGTGCTGGGTAGCCGTTGTTGGAGAGGTCCTTCCTTACCACGGCTAGCTCTCACTTGCGCAGTCCAGGCTCGGACCAGATTCGCAATGCGGGAGACAAGCGCAGAGCGGCAACGGAGAGTTTCTGTCCTATTAGATGCGCAGAGTCGAACCTCAGGTGTGTCCCCGTGTCGGTCGGCTTCCGATACACACTGTTCGTAACGCCCTTGGCAGAATGAATGGTCGAGGAAGGCAATCTGTCTATTGTTTTCTTCTTCCATGGTGAACTAGGTACTTGGTATAAAAGAGTTCAGATGCTCAAGGAAAGGCAGCACGTCTTCGCGCCGAATTACACAAAAACAGTCGTCTATGTATCAGGCAAAACATTTTGCAACGGTCTTCTACGGGGTTATCGCAGAATTTTGAAGTGTCTCTAGGGCGATGGTAGCAGAGGCGACGGAAACGAGAGCTCCCATTGCTGTTCCGAACCGGGGCTTGTAAAATTCTTCGCTAAACACAAAATACGTGTTCTAATGCAGAATTCAAGGAGGCGGCATAAGTCTTGCGTTTAAGATGGCTGAGGTAACGAAGCGTCCTTCTCGAGAAGTTCCTTGTAACACTGGACAGCGTAATCGGTGAATTGATCGTCTTTTCGATTTGACGTTGAAAAAGATAACCAACTCATCGTCATCTATGGTGATATCTCTCACAAGTTCAATGAGATGGGCGGAATCCTTTACATAAGTGGGCTTGGGTCCTTCCAAGAGGCGTAGGACGCAGTGCAGATAGCCGGATAATTAATAGAACGAAGAACGTGTGAAGTCTACTGTTGGCCTAAGGGGGACCTCGGCTTTGTGAACCTTTGGCAAACCGTAAGTTGAAGGTGCCGAATCGTTATGGCAAGACAACTTGTAACAGGCATTTGTTTGCTGGTGGCACAAACTTAAATGCTTTCATGAGTACCTTTTGTAGCTTGTATTCTATCTTTTTCGTTTGGTCCCGGCTCACCTTGGTATAGGTTATTTCGTCTTGAAGCAACGACGTAATCTTGGCGACGTAGTCTGAGCGGTCAAGGATGACCGTAGCGTTTCCTTTGTCTGCGGGAAGAATAACAATGTACTTATTCTGCAGAAGCCTTCGCAACACTGTCTTCTCAAGAACACGTAGCGTGTCAGCCTTGGTCTTTGACAGCTTGGAGAGGACTTCGGTGGTGCGTGAACAGGCCTCCTCTTGTAGAGGATGGTTGACCAGGCGTACCCCTTGTTCCACGGCACACTTCATTTTTTCGTAGTTTGTGTGGTAACCCACATTAAGTTCTAGCCACAGCTTAGAAGGCGCTCTTCCTAGGGGTCGAGCTTGTGCGAAGACAGGTTGCTAACACTCAGCATACCACAAGGATCAGGTTACCGACGCAGTAGTAGAGAGAACTTGGTGTCCTGGGATTCTGTCCTAGTTTCGCGAGTCCAGCAAGCGATTTGCAAGTAGTAAAACATCGAGAAAATCGTACGGAAGGCGGTATTCAATCTGTCGTTGGGCGAAGAAAAATTCATTTTCCACTCGCTTAATCGTTGATGTTGGTTCCGAAATCCGGGCTTGCAGCAGACGGTGCTCTGCTTGGGCGATTGTCTTTCTGCCCATGGTTGTACGTACAAGGAGCGGCAGTCACAGAGACATTGGGATGCGGCCAGAAGATTATCGATCGATCAATCAATCAATCAATCAATCAATCAATCAATCAATCAATCAATCAATCAATCAATCAATCAATCAATCAATCAATCAATCAATCAATCAATCAATCAATCAAATTTATTTACCAGAAACAAAAGGAACTGGAGGGACACCTGGGCAAGAAGCTGTCGCAGAAGCTTGACGGAGGCCCTGGGTCCCTTACATGGCAGTAGCACTGACATGATATTGCTACGTAGGAAGACGCAGACCAAAAGCTATATACAAGTATATTTACAAGGGAATACGCCGCACTTGGCCTTGAGGCAACAGCCCGCGCTAGCCTCCAATCGTCGTCGTCGTCTTCTCCCTGCTCGCCTCTGTCGCAGAAGCTTGACGGAGGCCCTGGGTCCCTTACATGGCAGTAGCACTGACATGATATTGCTACGTAGGAAGACGCAGACCAAAAGCTATATACAAGTATATTTACAAGGGAATACGCCGCACTTGGCCTTGAGGCAACAGCCCGCGCTAGCCTCCAATCGTCGTCGTCGTCTTCTCCCTGCTCGCCTCTTCGTCATTGTAAACACTGTTCCGTAGCACTACCCCCGGCGGCAAAAGCGCCGTCCCGGAGCGACTAACGGGGAGGCTCCGAAGCAGTGTAGTAGGCCTTTGGCCTACTGACGTGCACGACATCACTAGATGCCAGTGTAGAGGACGAGGTTGAACACGCAGGAGCAATTTCGTACGCCACAAGCGTCACTTGGCGCAGCACGCGGTAGGGCCCTATGTATCGCGAAAGGAGCTTTCCGACTTGACGAGAGGGCGACCACAGAAGCACGAGCGCACCAGGCGAAAACTTTACGTCAACGTGTCGGGCGTTGTGCTGACGCTGCTGAGTGGTTTGCGAGGCCGTCAGTCGAGCACGGGCAAGCTGGCGTGCATGATCCGCGAGGGCGATGGCGTCGCGCGCATACTCGCTTGTTGAAATCGCAGCAGGAGGAAGTGCCGTGTCAAGGGGCAAGGTCGGTTCGAGTACATACAGTAGGTAAAATGGAGAAAATCTGGTGGTGTCGTGCCGGGAAGAATTGTACGCAAATGTGACATAAGGAAGGGCAATGTCCCAGTCATGGTGGTCCTTGGAAATGTACTTGAAAAGCATATCGGTAAAAGTACGGTTTAACCGCTATGTCAGGCCATTGGTTTGAGGATGGTGTGAGGTAGTCAGCTTGTGTTGAGTGGAGCAGGAACGTACAATGTCGGCGATAACTTTCGAGAGGAAGTTACGACCACAGTCAGTAAGCAGCTATCGCGGGGCGCCATGATGTAAGATAATGTCACGCAAGAGAAAGTACGCGACGGAAGTGGCGCAACTTGTAGGGAGAGCCCGCGTGATAATATATCGGGTGGCGAAATCAATTGCGACGGCTACCCATTTGTTCCCAGAGGATGACGTGGGAAAGGGACAGAGGAGGTCTAATCCAACACAAAAGAACGGTTTCACAGGGATAGTGATCGGCTGGAGATGACCGGCAGGTAGCACATGAGGTGTTTTCCGACGCTGGCAGGGATCACAGGCAGCCACACAGCGTCGCACGGAGCGAGCGAGACCAGGCCAATAGAAGCGGCGGCGGACGCGGTCGTACATGCGGGTTACCCCAAGATGTCCTGCAGTGGGTGCGTCATACATCTCAAAGAGCACAGTCTGTCGTAGATGTCTTGGCACGACAAGAAGAAGATCAGAGCCGTCAGGGAGGAAGTTCCTTCGGTACAGAATGCCGCCCTGGAGGACATATCGGCGAACGGATGCGTCGGTAGGTGTAGAGCGCAGACGCTCGATGAGTACTCGCAGCGATAGGTCTCGGTGCTGCTCATCAGCGATGTTAGCGAAGGCAGACACAGAGAAAATGCCGTTGGCGGTACTACTATCGGCGTCGTCAGGCTCGTCTACCGGGTAGCGAGACAGGCAGTCAGCGTCCTTATGTAGTCGGCCCGATTTGTAGGTGACAGTATACGAATATTCTTGCAGGCGTAAGGCCCAGCGACCAAGTCTTCCTGCAGGATCTTTCAGTGAGCATAACCAGCAAACCGCGTGATGGTCTGTGACAACGGAAAAGGGTCGGCCATATAAGTATGGGCGGAACTTCGCTACCGCCCAAACTAGGGCCAGACACTCACGCTCAGTGCTGGAATAGTTGCGCTCCGAGGGTGAGAGGAGCCTGCTGGCGTAAGCGATAACACGGTCGTTGCCACGCTGGCGTTGGGACAGTACTGCGCCAATTACGTGACCGCTGGCATCAGCACTGACTTCGGTAGGTGCAGAACGATCGAAATGGGCCAGAACGGGAGGCGTTGTGAAAAGGTCGATTAGATGCGAGAATGCAGAGGCCTCGTTATCACCCCACTGGAAAGGGGCGTCTTTCTTCAAAAGCTCGGTTAGGGGTCGTGCTATGGCCGCGAAATTTTTCACGAAACAGCGGAAGTACGAACAAAGGCCGATGAAGCTACGCACATCCTTGACAATTCGGAACATGGAAGTGCGTAACAGCATGGATCTTGCCTGGGTCCGGTTGCACTCCGTTCGCGTCAACGAGATGCCTAAGGACGGTAATCTGGCGACGGCCGAATTGGCACTTCGATGCGTTGAGTTGCAGGCCTGCTCGACGAAAAACATCCAGGACTGCTGAGAGGCGCTCGAGGTGCGTCGCGAACGCTGGGGAGAATACTGTAACGTCGTCCAAGTAGCACAGGTAGGTGGACCATTTGAAACCGTGAAGAAGGCAGTCTATCATGCGTTCAATAGTGGCAGGAGCGTTATATAGACCAAATGGCATCACTTTGAATTGATAAAGATCGTCTGGTGTTACAAAAGCAGTCTTCTCGCGGTCGAGATCGTCCACGGCAATCTGCCAGTAGCCGGAGCGAAGGTGAATAGAGGAGAAGTAGCGAGCACCGTGGAGGCAGTCAAGGGCGTCATCAATCCGAGGTAGGGGATACACGTCCTTTTTGGTAACCCTGTTAAGGTGCCGATAATCCACGCAAAAGCGCCATGAGCCATCCTTCTTTTTTACCTGTACAACAGGTGACGCCCATGGGCTACATGACGGTTCAATAATGTTCTTGGCAAGCATTTTGCGAACTTCTGCGTGAATAACTTGACGCTCAGCCGGTGACACTCGATACGGGCGGCGATTAATAGGAGGGGCATCGCCGGTATTAATGCGATGTTTGGGCCAAAGGACGATCGTTAAAGTAAAAAATAGCGTGGTAGGAAAACAGAATGCGGTAGAGCTCACAAGCGTGCTCGGACGGCATGTCGGGCGCAATCATTTTCTGTAAGTCGGCTATGGTATGCCGACTGCGATGGTAGAGGAGGATCGGCTGAATTGTCGTCTACTGCAATAGATGCTACTAAGTGATCCTCGAATGAGCAAAGCTGGGCCAGAGACATCCCACGTGGCAGTACTTGTGTCGTCAAGCCAAAATTGACCACTGGCAGGCAGACGCAATTCGCCATAATAAAACTGTATGAGGCACTGTGATCCCGTGTGTAAGGAGGACGTCTTGCATAGGAGCCGCGAATTAGTGACCGTCGGGCACTGGTGGGAATGACACTAAGTCAACGTAAGTCAGTGCCGAAGGTGGCACTCGAACGAAGTCGACGGAACAGAGACGACTGGGTTGTGCTTAAGCGGGATTCAGAACGGGCAGGTCAAGGCGGAGAGTACTGGCGGAACAATCGATGAGAGCAGAATGTGCGGAGAGGAAGTCTAAGCCGAGGATGATGTTGTGGGGACAATAGGCGATGACTGTAAATAGCACGATAGTGGAGCGATCGGCGAAGGAGACGCGGGCGGCACACATACCAATTACGGGGGCTGTTCCGCCATCGGCGACACGGACAACAGGCGTCGTGGCGGGCGTGATTATTTTCTGCGGGCGGTAGCGAAGGTCAGCGCTCATTACCGACAAATGCGCCCCAATGTCTATAAGAGCAGATACAGAAACACCGTCGACTTGCACGTCAAGAAGGTTCAGGTGAGTGGGCAACGTCAGTAGAAGATTTGGCGGCGTAGGGAGCGATGCAGCGTCACCTCGAGGCGTTGCATAGTCTAGTTTTTCCGGCTGAGAACGGCGCCCGAAGGGAGTCGGCGAAAAGGAGCGACGGGGCTGGGGAGAGCGAGATTGTCGTCGTTGGGGTGAAGGCGAACGATAATAAAGGCGGTTCAGCGCAGGAGAATCAGTGGCGGCATTATCCGAGCGTGCGACATAGGGACGAGAAGGGCCACCTGAGGGGCGATGGTAGTCAGTATAAGTAGACCAGGTCGGGGTCTCCAGCGACTGCGACAGTACCGAGAAATGTGCCCGATTCGACGGCAGTGAAAACAAATGGGCTTGTCATCAGCAGTGAGCCATTCAGATGGGTTGCGAAAACGTAGTGGGTATTATGATGCGGGACGGGGCGGAATCGAAGAAGCCGGGTGGGTATCGGGGCGATGGGCCGAGCCGATGGTGTGAAGACCCATGTTTGCGAATTCCTGGCGGACAACTGCCTGGATCAGGGAAACCGTGACTGCAGGTGCGTTGGAGGGGCTGAAGTCGAAGGCAGCCGGATAGGCGGCCTCGATCTCACGCCGGACGATCCGGGTAACATCGCCAGTGTTGGTGGGACGAGGTGCGTCGGTGCAGGAAGATGTCGCTGGGGTGTTGGGCAGATGGGCAACCTGCTGGTCGATACGTCGGCTTTTAGCGAGTTCCAGGCGGCGGCACTCTTCTATGACTGCATCCACCGTTGCCACATTGTTGAAAACGAGCAAGTTGAAGGCGTCATCGATAATGCCTTTGAGGATGTGGGAGACCTTGTCGGGCTCAGTCATGCGTGCGTCAACTTTGCGGTACAGAGCCAAGCCGTCCTGAATGTACGTTGCGTAGGGCTCCGTTGACGTCTGCATGCGGCCGGATAACGCCTTCTGCGTGGCAAGTTGGTGACCGTAGGGGTCGCCGAACAGGTCTCGGAGCTTTTGCTTAAGCGAATCCCAACTGGTCAACTCATCATCGTGCGTCCGAAACCAAACTCGAGGTGTGCCACCGAGGTAAAAGACTACGTTGGCGAGCATGATAGTAGGGTGCCATCGGTTATTGCGGCTGACGTGTTCGTACAGGCTGATCCAGTCATCGACGTCTTCCCCATGTTTGCCCGAGAATACGCCAGGATCACGGGGAGCGGGGAGAGTGATGTAGGTCGTCGAAGTGGCAGCAGGTGTCGGAGCCGGTGGACTCGAGTTGTCGTCACCGGGAGCCATGAAGAAAGGCTCGACGTACCATGCACCGCGGAGCTCCGTATGACGAGATGAGGCAACGTCCACCTCCACCAGATATGTTACGTAGGAAGGCGCAGACGAAAAGCTATATACAAGTATATTTACAAGTAAATACGCCGCACTTGGGTAACAGGCAACAGCTCGCGCTAGCCTCCAATCGTCGTAGTCGTCTTCTCACATCTCGCCTCTTCGTCATTGTAAACACTGTTCCGTAGCAATATATACACAGAAGGCTTTGCACACAACAAACATTACACATCGCACGTATGCATAAAAATGACATTTTACACTTGAATGCAATATACTAAAGAGTCACCATAAAGAAAGAAAGTAATCATGCAAAGCATTTTTACTTGGCGTAGCTGTGTACATATATTTGTTTAGTACAGTCGGTATATTATGTGTTAACGATTGTAGGCTGTAATTATTTCGAAACCATGGTACCTTCCATACCTCGTGGTTTCGTGTAGTATGTTTTGTGTGAGTGCAGAGTTCTAGCTGAGCAAGGGATGTAAAATAATTCTTAACATATTCGGGTCAGATGTAAATTGTTTCTAGTAATCTATGTTCGTATAATTTATGTACGCGGTATAGTCTGTATTTGAGAAATATATTATCTATTGGTGAAAGCCGATTAACGTTCTTTATATACCGAACGATTTTCCTTTGAAGTATTACCAGCTTTTGCAAGTTAGATTTCGATGTTGTAGCCCAGACAAGTTAAGAGTAATTTATATACGATAAGAAGAGACCATAGTATATTTGAAGTTTTGCTCTCGTAGGTAGAAATGTACGGCAACGTGCCATAGCCCTGGTAACCGCAGAGAGTTTGCCGCAGAGATGTTTGATAGGGGCATCCCAACGTAACTTAGAAGAAAAATATTTGCAGCGGTTGTTGAATACCAGGTGAAATACCGTTTCACTGGCATAATGGCTGAACAGATGGCTTCCGTCGTTAGTGATCTGCCGGGTCTCGCCGCGTAATGACGGGTTGCTTGAAAAAAAAAAAATGTGCTGACTAGCGTGAAACTTGGTCGCTGCAACCGAGCACAGTCTGCTCGGGAACTACTCACGAAAGTGGATTAACCTTGCAGCCTCCGGGTGTGTGCACCGGTGAGTAAAAAATAACTGGTTCGCATTGTCCACTTTGAATTTCTTTGCATGCGAGGCGGATAAAACAGATTCATATAGTCATTTATTAAATTATTCCTATTCAAAGGCAAATCAAAGAATAATCTTTTTATTTTGCCACGTTGCTAAAATTCCCAAATGGAGTAGAGAATAAAAATAAATAGTTTTGGCAGTTTCTTCATAAATGATACATTGCGATAAATTCCCTGCACATTAGCGCCAAATGTACTTGCGGAGCTACACGTAGATTAGTTGCATTTGAGGCATTCGAGCGGGAATGCTAAAATTTGAAATACAAAGTTACTTGCTTTTAAGGGCGTTTTATGACAAACGTAGAACTAACATGTTCAGTCCCAATTTGCTTCTTTTCTAGTCATTATAGCCATGATGACCAGAACAGAAACGGCTCCTACTTGTTAATGCATAAACTCTGTCATTCGCTCTTTGCAAATCACCTCCCAAGTACCAAGTATCACATACTCTCTCACTACAATAATTTGTTACATGAAAATGCAAAGAATTTCGAAACGATCAAAACCGCTCGATGAAATTTTGAGGTAATGATACTTCATGTTGACAAACTCTGGCACGCACTCTTCATTTTATGATTTTATTTTTGTTTTAAAAAGCCCTCAGGCTCATATGGCATTAAAGAGGGGAGTGGTTACAAAGTAGCGGAGTAAAGCAAACAAACAACTGCAGTGAGTTCTGGTAATATGCATAGCAATCTCTTGATTATACAATGTTAGCTAATGATTTGCGAAAAAGTTTGTTATCCTTCATAGCTAAGATATTTGAGGGAAGGTGGTTCCATTCTTGAGATATATGGAGGATGAAAGAATGACTCCGTGTAACATGAATGAATTCCTACTTTACTGCCAAGATCGACGTGGTTTAAAATATACTGACGCCGCAGTATGAAGTCGTCGTGAAGTGTGGTAAGGTGGAAAATCTTATTAATAGCCAAAGACGGGTGACTTGGCGGTGGTTAGGTAGTCGAATAAGCACTAGGTTAGTTTTAATTCAGGTTATACTCGCGATACGGTTAGAATTAGAAATAATTAAACGAGTAGAGTTATGTTGTACTAGTTCACATAAAGTAATTAAGATAAATGCGAGAATTTGAAATAATTAAACGAGTACAGTTATGTTGTACTAGTTCACATAAAGTAATTAAGATAAATGCGAAGGGGATCCCATATTGCAGATGCATATTCAAGTTCCGAGCGTATAAAGGGTCGTGTAACGCTGTAGTTTTTAAGGAGAGTGAGCTTCGGAAAAGTTGCGCCCTAAGTACCCCAGCATGTGATTAGCATTGTTAATGACATGATATATAGTAATGGTCCAACTTAGGTTAATTGTAATGTGTACAGGTATATATTCATAGGAGATGAAATCTAAGGGAATGTTGTTAATATGGCAAGTGCTAGCATTAGAATTAGATCTCTATAAACGCATTATTTTACATTTGTTAATTACAAATGGGTTATGTACAGTGTGTATCAAATCAATAACTAGGCTAGCGCTGCACCGTAAAAGATATGTAGAAAAGTCAAGTTCACACAACCAACCTACTGCGCACTTCTCAGACAGACAAGCCAGTAAAAATAATTGTTCTTTCTCTTCGTACAGCAGATGACAAACCGGACCCCATTTCAAAAATGTTTTTGAAATATAATCGGAGTAAGCTTCGCTTAACAAACAGCCAATCAACAGTGGACGAGCAAGGGAAGCCCCAGCGCGAGAACTTGTCTTCGTCACGGCCCTCACAGATATGTTTGCTTGTTGAAACTTTGGAACCAGGCTGAGGCTTCTCTTGCTCACCTCTATTACTCAGTTCAGATGTACATCTCCTTGCAACATGTTTGCGCTGTTTGAATACGCAAACCGAGATTCTTCTTCAGCACGAACTCGTAAATTCCATTTTCTAAGGATCCGTGAGCATTAATTGGGCTTGCGTATATGTTTATTTAGTTTCCTTGTTTATTCGCACGATATTTGCAAAAAGCCCTTGTAAGTACTGTTGTCTTTTAACATTCCTTGCTTTCCTACGAGGACTCCACTTGTGTCAATGCCTTGATTGCCGCACCTGAACACTAAATGTGCAGCAGAATTCTCAAGAGCAGACAATATGTGATGTAAAATTTTGCATAATATTCCCTCTCCCCCCTAAACTTCCTGCCTTGTCAATGTGTTATGAAAACAATGGCTCGTTGCGGCTCGAGTTTACCTTCTGACACTACATCTTTGCCGAGCACTTTTTATGTTTCTTTTTATATTATGACTGAAACTGTCGAGCGCAGAGAATATACGTATAGCATGTAACATGTTAAGCAGCACTGTAAGCAACTACTAGTACGAGGGTAGCCCAGCATAAATATCGTTGTCTGAAGCTTCGTTGTCCCTGCTTTAGCGGCCTGCTGAACACGATGAGAAAACTTGGCTCGATTTCTGCTTTCAATTCCATTAAATAGATGGCTATCTGTGCTTCCATGTATTGTAAACTCAGTGACTGGCTACAATACCTCCACCTAACCTGTACGGAAATAGTGAGCTTGTACTGATTTATTCACCATTGGCAATAAACAATGTGAGCTTACTTGTTTTAAATTTCTTTTTTTGCAGGTCTCTCAGTCATCTGGCGACATAGTAAGGATGCCTGGGGAGGTATTCTGTAAGAGTCCACTTAGTGGGCATGGTCATTTCGTGTACTGCTGATGTGCTGATTGGCTGGGGCGCCTCGCTGCCGTGGATGCGCAGCGCAGCCCAGCCAATCGGAACTTCAGCACCAGACGAAATAGACATGTCCACCAAATGAAAACTTAAAGAATACTTCCCCTGTAGTCGGTACCATGGGCTTGATTACCGCTCCGAAAGCGGCAACAAAACGCACCCAACCAGCGAGCGAGCAGCGCGTCAAGCCCCACCAGCCGTTACCGCAGGGGCCGTAATACTCATTACGTAATGATGATGGTATTTGTTTTGATTTTCCCAGCGCCATATCTCGGTCGTAAATTTATTTCACAACGTCACCGCTGCGCTTACTTCCGTTACATTGTGGAAGGTACAGTTTCTCTTCTCTAAGGTTATTAGGTGTTCTGTGCTTCTAATACGTTTGGAGTGCCTTTATCTTTACGAGCAGGCAGGTCGTATGCTAAGGAAGAGAACATGAAACAGCTATTGCTGTAATAAATACCCAGAATTGGGGGGGGGGGGGGGGGCGTGTCACGACGGACGGTATGTCTAAGGCCTTCGAAACAACAAGTAAGTCTGTGGCCCTGCAAATCGCAGTGACTGTGTCCAAAGCCAAATAAATGCTATTTGCGCACCTATCACTGGCTGCCTGAGTATTTTTGGCAGCGCTTACCAGCTTGGCCTTCAGCGATAGCCATCATCTCGAATGTTTCTGTGCTTACGTTTCGTTGTTTCAGCTTCTGTGTCGCGTGGTTAACGAAATCTCTTTTTGACTCGTGCAAAGGCCACCGGCAGACTGCAGCGGATATCGAAACGACTAGGTAAAGGAATCCGCAACAGCTATCGCTGTAAAGGGAACCAAGAGCGGCGACTCACTTGCCGCCGTCGTGGTGCACGTCGGCGGACTTAGTGCGCTTCTTGCTGTGCTTCTTGCGGACCTTCTCGGCCAAGTGTGACGTCATTCGGCCGGCGCTGGCAGGGCCACTGACCGCGACTTGCTCCGATATTTCAGCGGTGCTATGCTCCTGCGCTGTGTCCTTGCCACCGTGATTTTCCATGCTTGGAGCTGTCTCGGTGTGGTACTCGACTGACGCGCACGGTGACTTCTTGTTCTTCTTTTCGTTTTGCGTGTATTGCACGTGGATGCTGCTGCTTCTGATGACGATGATGACGAAGATGATAAGGCTTTAAAATATGGCACGCACCCACAATGCAGGATGGATCAAGGATCGGGCGGTTGCACTCACGCCCAATAAATTGAAAAAAAAGAACTTGGAAAGGAAACATGGCTGTACAAGTCGCTAAGGATTGAGGGTGGTGGCGCTGCACGAGCGTTCTTGTCGCTGCGTGACAGCAAGCCATGGAGAAACCTAGGGCACAACTAGACAGCTGTATGGAATTTCGAAGCGAGACGGACGAGACCCGGGTGTAGGTAAGTGCTCGCCTGTGTGGCCAAATAGTAGTTATCATGCGCTGCTCAGCATATATTTAACTATGCTTTTTACAAGGCCTGGAACTAGTGTGTACTGATGGACTTCATACAGTGGACTACGGATAAACAAAGCTGACTTCAACAGAAATGGCGGCCAAACGGAACGATGGTGTCAACTATAGTTGGCCTGGAAAAGTCCGATAAATGCTTCAAATGGTGATGCACTCCATCGGACAGTGACACGGAAGGTAATGCAAATTAAGGATGTCAAAGTTGCAAGGTATTGACATCATGAGGAATTCGCTGGGCAAGCAATGATCCCTGATGAAGAGAGCGCTGCGAGGTAGGTAGGGTCTTGCATCAACGCTTAATTCGATTTGAGACACCCGGCCAAAGGCAGCGCTTGGTGGACCAGTAGGTTTCCTTATACCTAACTTTACCCTACTGGTGGCGACAAGAATCTCAAGATAACAACTCCTCTTTCGAAAATATGAGCCCCTCCTTGCTGCACCGGGTTACGGACATTTAGCGCTCCCATGGAATGTCCGGTTGTGTGCCTCTTGGCAATGCGAAGTTTCAGTTTTCTATTACTATGTCGAATACCGCAATTGAGCCTGTACATGAGCAGGTATGGGTTCGCACCATCGATCCTTTGTGCATCACGTGGGTATATAGAATCACCTAGTCATTTCCTCCTCTATTGATTAAAATTTAAACTTTGAGCAACCCCTATCGCGTATGAACCTTCAATTCTAAGTGATTATTATTTCATCTTCTGGCCCACATACCCTTCGTCGAGCCCGAACGGAAGTTTGTCTGATTGTGCATGAGTAATGCGTTGCTACAGGGAGACTCTTGCACTGAACACCTCTTTCATCATCACTAACATTAGATCGCATTTTCCCGTAATCTAGCAAAATCGTCAAAAATTGGTATGATCACTTAAAAATAATTTATATTCGTTCTTATTTAAATATATATGTAGTATCGACCACTAGGTTAAGAAGAAGCTAGCATAATATTAAAGTGTTTTGTAATACTATGTTTCCATCGCGAACAACTGCCGTACCGCTCTCGTGTGTATGTGCCAATATTGTTGTTGTTTCCTATCACGTTTGTGGCTCATACCCACAATGGATCGATGTTGAGGGCGACAACAGCAAGAATCACGCTACCACTTATTCTTCGTTCACTCCTTCTGGAACAACCGACTTCTCATGGTGCCCAAATTTTTACCTATTCTGAGGAGAAATGTGAAAAATTTGAGGGTCTATTGCGTGGCGAAGGATGTGATTGTATTGACGAAGAAACCGAGAATATTGTTCGAGTGCAAGTTACTGTTTCCGACCAGACGGTAAGAGATGCAGTTGGAAGCCTGCATGGAATGTTTTGGAATGCAAGAACTACGCTGAAGTATTCGAAACCTTCCCGCATGAACACGAACTTAAAAAAAAAATTTCTGCCCTTCCACTTTGCGAAGAAGGATAACCAGCGAAGCTGTTTAGCGCACGACACAGAGGTGACCCAGAATATTGAAGAAAGGTACGAACATATTTATTGTCCTAATCTGTGGTCATTATGCCGATATAGGTAAGCACAGGGGCGTAGCAAGGGGGGGGGGGGGGGGCTTATGGGGCTTCACCCCCCCCCCCCCCGAAAGTTTTTCGTGCTCTCATGCGCCGCCGACCTAAACAACCCCCGGCGTTGGAAGTTATGTTGGATTTTGTCTACACTGCAGAAAAAATTTGCCTTACGTTACAGAAAATCTGCTGGTAATTTGTGACCGAACACTTTTCCCTAAATTAAGAACGGTCATTTCCGTAGAACGGACAACTGTAAAAGAGAGACCGTAATACAAGATACGAGTGCTTCTGTATCTAGAATACGGAAGACTCTGTATTCTGAATCTGTACTATAACCGTTAAAGTACGGTGCTTCTCGTATTCAGAAAACGGAACACACTGTGTGCTGAATCTGTACTATAACCGTTAAAATACAGGTGCTTGCCGTATTCAGAAAACGAAAGACTTCATATGCTGAATCTGCACTATATCCGTTAAAGTACAGGTGCTTGCCGTATTTCCTCTTGCAGAGCATATCCATTGTTCAAAGAATGTGTCATCGGGGACAAAATTGCCCAGGACGTGCGAGAGTCGCCCGAATTTTATTGGTGCACTATTTGCTGAGATCAGCCGTGCTAACATCTGCGTTCGGAATGTGCATACGTGACCCACTGTTTTCAGCGGTCTTGAACGGAAATGCAATATTGTCGATGCTCGCACTTCCAGGGTACTTTTGTCCACGATAATATATCTCCTTTAAAGCAAATGTCATGAAGGCAACTCATAGCCGAAGCAGCAGGTCATCATTGAGAAAATTATCTTGCCAAGAATCTGACATGGCTGCAGAGATAAAACACTTTGCCCTTCGTGATATGAATGCATTGCATAGCATATATACAAAAAGGTGCAACATTTCAGTCCTCAAGTTCTTAGATCGCAGAAGCAACTTTGTTTTCTTCAATCACTCGTCTTGCACTTTTTGCTGGTGAAAGTTGTTCTTGACCCCAAACGCTTGCAAGGATAAACTTGCTGCTGTAAGGAGAAACAAATAGTATTCGTGAATATCCATCCTAAAGAAAGCGGCAAAAAAGTAAAATCACAGAACATGACAAAGCAGTAACTTCTGTGTAAGAAAGACATGTAAGTAGACCAACATTGTTGGAACAACGGATGTTGCTGTAGCCAACATTTCGACATAGGCGCTTGTCATTAGGGTAGCAAATGTTTTCCTTGGCTGTGTTGTTTTGGATTGTGCATAGCTCACTGGCCCCTAGCCTCATTGGGGGAGAAGAAGCTGGTGCATATAATAGGTCAAGAGAAGCCAAAGTGTTAAAATAAAGAAAGGAAGGGTGTGCTTAGCAGTGGTGATTGTGATGGAGCGGGTATGAGCACTGCCGTCAGTTCTTGCTAAGAGTAGGGGTGACCAAAACAGAAAACGATGTACACATGTAAGCAGTCGTTAATCCAGTAGACCTAATCTTCCCAGAAAACAAAATAGGTATTAAGATAAACAGTTTGCACATTTGGAAAAAGGAAACGAAGAATTAAGGAAAATAAATTTTGTATCAAGATACATCTGGTTAAGATCACTGTAAATGGTAAATGAAGGCACATTATGAACACTTATTTTGTTGAAAGCCGATGAAGAAAAGATATATTAACCAAATATTAAAAAATAGGGACATTAAAATTAAACTGGGTTTGACCATAAAGCAGTAAAGAACAGCCTGTGGAAAAAAATGGGATGGACAATATGATAACCAGGTGCAAGATTGCAAAACGTCGAGCGCTGTTTATATTCATGCTGCTGTTGACGGCTTCAAGTTTCTGTCTTACTGTGGAACCTTTGTCTTACTTGAACAAGGCAATGGGTCATTTTTTAAACAGGTCAGTTCAAATGCTGTTCAAAGCTTCAGCATTATTGTAATGAAAGAAAATATTATGGGCAGTTCTCCTGGGTGTGCTTTCATTCACCAGTTATTTCCACAGGTGTAAGCTCAAAATTTAATGGTCTAAATGGACCTCAGCTCCGGCAAACCATTAGCTGGTCTTTTTTTTAACACAGATGCCTGCACATTATATGTGTTGGCAGAAGCGCTAGCGAACTACATTATACTTGTTGCCACCACCAAAGTGAAACTTAGTAACAGTGAGTGAAAAAACAGCGTTCCACAATACTGATTCAAGTCATCTGGGAAAGTTGCTTAAGTTATTGTATACCGCCCACCCCACCATAGACACAATTATACACCACACTGACTCTCATGGTATCAACCATGCTATTATACCACTAGGCATCAAGTGAGGGGAATTAGGGGATAAGAGGACACAATTCTTTTTGTTAGAATCAAATGTGCTTTATAATAATGCTACATTGCAACTAAAAAAGGAGCAGCCGGTTTGTGAGATAGTGACCAATGCATACGAAAGCTAATGACATTCTGTGCAGCAGAGTGTTGCCGATGAGGTATTTGCACACAAGTGCACTCTTTCACACAAAATGACACCCTGCAGTCAAACCTTGTGCCAACATTAGAGTTTGAAAAACACCACAGTGGAAAGCAAAGAGTGCTAAATTTGTTGAAAATTACTAAATATTATTCGATTATTCATTATCCTTACTGTTCGTTAAAGATTCACAGACTTTTCCTAACGGATGCTGTAAATAGGCACCCTGCTTTTACAGTCGTAGCAACAATGATCGGTGGCACAGACAAGAAGAAATGCTCATGAAGTTTATGCATGAGTATACCCTACAAATTACACCCCATTTCACATTCTAATGTGGTAGAAGGGGAAGACGAAAGAAACTTTTCTGGTGGAGGATGCATACCCAGAGTATAAGAAACAAGTGTACCCTAACCATTGCTGTTGCCGATGCCTGTGCACTATCAGTTACATGTAATATGGCAGTTACAATTGTTTGTCCACAAGCACTGCAAGCTGCTGCCAGTTTACCAGTACACAGCTGTAATACATTTAGGGCAAGTCAAAGCTCTCTAATGGATTTATCTCATATGACACAATTGGAATGCAATATTCTGCACATAAGTGAAGCGCGATGTGCCATTCCATACAATGAAACACCTTTGAAGGATCTGAATCACCACCTGGGCACTGACGAGGTAAAGAGTGTGTTCTGTGTAAAGTAGTGCACCTGTATACCCTAAAGCTGTGGAGAATGCATTTAGTATCAGCTGTGAAGGTTTCTAATTTTAATTGCACACAGTAAAAACCTCCGTGCAGTTTTGAAAAACGCATACCCCCTACCATTTTGCTGTTCAAAGGTAATGACACGTAGGGCCACAACATGTACATTATGGGTTTCGTTTCCAAACAATCAAAGTGAATAGCCGCACCCTAAGTGTTATGTGCCTCCTGTCTCACATTTTCTGTCAAAAATTGTTAGTGTTGGATGCTGCGATAAGCAGACAAACTGATTTCTGGAGCAATATAAAGTATTAAGTACTGTGATCTCAGTTATTTCACTACTGTTTAAGCATTATTGCGTCTTAAAGTAAAAAAAATGAGGAATCAATACAACATGTATATTTCACGTCACAACCCTCATGAGGTATTTAGTAGTCTGGATTATAAAGGATTCCAGATTTACAATGCAGGACAGATTTTATTCCACTGAAAAAAATAGCATCATGCCAATGATTCTGCATTTGGTGCTATATCTATTTGTATTTAGTTCAGTTGGAATGTGTGTGCATTGTCAGCGATATCGCTTGACATGTTTCAGATTGACTTTTTCCCAATTTAGGCAAATTCTTGTTCGCAGATAACCTTGTATGACACCAAGAACTTGTTTAGCAGGAGTATTTCTAACATTTGCAAGATATGAGGCTCCTGAATGAATAGCTAAGCCTGGGGTGCACGCCGCCCTCTAATCTCATCAGCAAGTTTCTAGAACTCATCTACAAGGTTTCTTATGATGAATGTAAAGTCGCTTGAACGGGAGAAATAGGGAATTTAAACAGGTAAATTATGCAGCATAAGAATGATGTTAGCAAGAAGCAAGCATCAAGAAGCACTGTCACTCGATGTGCATAGGCTATCAAACACAAGATTTGGGATGATATAAAATTATGGCATTGGAACGAAATGTCTTTTAATCTATATATCTATATATAAACTCTGAATATTCACTCTACTGCCACTACCTTCACCAGAAACATTCATAATCATTATCATATCTATGTCACATCATCCTGGCCAATATTGAAGCCTTCATAAGCTGCTTCGTTTACTGCAAATTCTCTGCGGGAAAGAGGTGTCCGTATGAAGACTATATCATATACTTATTACCCGTTTTTTGATAAATGATAAGGGAAAAACTTCACACCAAAATGCATTGAGCTTGAGCAAGTTCTATGTTTGAAGCTGTTGATTCTATTTTCCCTTTGGCATCTTTGACCCACCTGGTTAGCTAAGTAGACAGAAAAGCTGCAGGAGAAAGATGGGGGTGCCAAATTAGACTTGTGCCCCAGGGGATCTTTTCACGGTCACTGGAGGAACTGCCTGTGGTCTCAGTATCTTCCTTGAGGGCCATGGCCATTCTATGGAGCCTTGTCTCCACAGGCTGCATAAAGAAGAATAATTTCCTGAGCTAAGTCTTTTTCTTAAAAGAACCCATTTAAGTTGTATTCGTGGCCTTGCACCACAAAACTGACACATGACTGGCCACTCAAGACACTTTATGTGTATTCGCAGGCTTATTCCTTGGAAAAACACTTTTATGTAGCACACAATGAGTAACAGTAACAGAAAAGTGTATCGGGTGGCTTTCATATTGCTGTACAACTTTTCATTGACACTGTTCATTTAATTATTATGTAAATTATGTCATTAGGCAGAGTGCAAAAAATAATCCGAATATCTCCGAGTGATGGCAAACTACATTACCTTCGTTCTGTCTAGTTACATCGCATTTACATATTTCTAAATCTTGCTGCATGATAGTTAGGACACCCTGTAGATCAAAAAACAATATTACAATTTTCATAATCATCTCTTGCATGTTATTGGTGGCTATGGCTGCTTCAAGTTATTCTTTCAGTAGGGTACAAGCAGTTTTGAAGTAAAATTGTTTTGCATCAAGGGCGCGTAATCTAGAAAATCAAGCTAAAGGTCAAGTTGTGTTCACTGTTCAGATGTTTACCTAAGAAGCTGCAGGAAAAGAAAACAGGACACAACACCTAATAAACAATGCAAAATTTGAAAATCTCAACTGAGCAAGAAACCAGTTTTTGCAAACGCAGAAAAAAGCCCTTGTCGAGTACACCCTTGCTATGTACTCCAAGTGAAGTTGTTACCGCAATGCTTGGGCACCATATGAACGTAACAATCAACAACTTTGAGCAGAATATTAACACCACTAAATGAACTGGCCTTTGAAGATTCTTGATCTGAAATCCTCAACGACTTGTTCTGGCGTTCAATCTGTCGAGTTCAATCTGCATTCTCAAAAGCTGGCTCTCGGCCATAATTTCTCTAAACGTAACATCAGCTTAAATCTCAAGATAGGGTTGACCTGTAGATAAAGTGGATAATGCATGGCAAACATCATGAGCACTCGTACATGTTAACGAGAGGGTTCACGCATGCAGCCATGAAATTATGTGATGCAGACATGATATATTGAAGCTGGTTTTGTGAATTGTTTCATGCTTCCAAGACGTCTTCTCCAGTTGTGAAAACTGTCTCCACTAGCTAAATAAGCGATGAGAATAAAAAAAGAACTTGAACATCCTCGCAATACGTTGGCCATGTGCAAGTAACCAGCAGTCTTCTTGGGCTCCTAGGTTGCCTGGTGCAAATCTACTATGCCGCAGTACTTGCGTTACCCAGTACCAGCCACTTTAAAATACAATGTGTTCGGAGCCCTTTCCCTCTGTTTTTCTGCTTTGGAAACAGTTTACCATGTGTTCAGTAGGCGTCGAGAAAGGGGACCGAAAACACTGTGCACCACTGATTTCTAAAATGTTTTGCTAGATGCAGCACACCGTACCGGATGCAGGTGAATCTTGTGGAAATGCGGCGTCATGCAGTCGCTTGTCCTGGAAGCAGGGCATATGGTGGACTAACTAGTGCGTGCGATCAGATAATATTGCTGCCGAAAAAGCTTTCTTTGTGGTTTTTCACATTTTAGGAAGTCTCTACATGTCTGGTAAGCGTGCTTATGACATGGCTTTGCACTTCCACATTTTACAATGTTGAGCCAAATGGGAACCTATGCCTGTTGGTATGGATCGCTCATGTTCGCAATGTTTCGTGATACTACGATTTTGAAAAAAAAGCTGTGATACCACCGCCCGAGAGTTATCGGAAGCTTTATGCATACAGTCATTGGGGTAACAGTGCATTAGTGTACCTTTTCTTGTGCAGTGCTCCATATGGTTTTTTTGGATTCTGTCACATGAGTGTGCTCTTGTGATCGGATGTTGGTAGTTCCTGCACATGCTGTTCAGAGCGCATGTTCTTCTAGATTCTGCTGTCTATAAAGGAGTGACGCAATAAAGAAATGTCAGTTGAGAGTAGTGCCTTGTTCTGTCGTCTTTCTTGTGTCCGTTGTTTTGCGCTAAAAAAAAGTAATTATGTATTCCTTGTGTGTGTTTGAAGACACGCAGTAGCGATTCCAGTAATGCTGCCCAGTGGATTAGCTCGCCGCAGTTTGAAGTGCCACAAAATATAAGGAGAGAAAACTGCATTATAGTTTTGTTGCAAACAAGAATATAACTTGAAGTGCATTCTGAGGCGAGAAACTATAACAAAAATTTCATGATGTACCACTGTGCAAGGTTTTAAGGCAGTCAAATACATTTAGTGCAAATATCACGCTATAATGGTACACAATGGTGGTAATCTGTAATAATATAAAAGGTGCCTTAATGTTACAAGAAAAGTTGACATTACCTAATAACAGCCTTCTAAATTTTAGCATGCAGGGGCACCACTTGGTTAAACAATAGTGATGTAATGTCTATGTGAACAAGTATTACCCATGCATTTCTACCATTGTCTAAATGGCAGAAATGAATGGATAATACTAGTATACATAGATATTACATGACTATTGTTTAACCAAGTGGTTAAACTATGTCTGCCTCATACAAGATTAGAATTAAAGCATAAATTATATATAGTCACCCTAACAGTAACACCTCATTTGAACTTCACAGTAAGTAGACGCCTGTTGATGCCAGCCTCCCGCAATGCTAAACTGTGCTGCATGCTTTACAGAGAAATTGTAGTGGTATCACTTAACTCTGAAGCTATTCAGGACTACAGCATTGTAGAAGACATCTACAAATGTCCCATTTCATGTATAACAGCCTGAATTGCTTGCACATCTTACCAAGGGCAAATTAAGATTACTTCTCCTTGTTGAGCATTTTTACCTGCTAGACCACAATCCAATGACATCAATATATTAACACATTACCTCAAAGAACCTAATTTGGCTTATAGATTAACACTTTCGCATACTGCCACAGCTGCACTCTTGTCATATGCGTTGCAATCATAAAGGAGTGCTTGTCCACCAGCACTCCAATGTCACCAACATTGATCACCTACACAGCTATGTAGATGGTCGTGATTCAGGTAGCAAATAGCCAAGAGAAAAAAAATCCACTCACTTTGAGAGCTACAATACTGCGATAACTTGAGAGAGATGGACCCATTGCAGGCAGCAGACCTCTTCTCAGCTCCAGCAGAGCAACAGCAACTTGCCTTTCAGTAAAAGAAAATGATTAATTAGTGATGACAAGTTACCTTGTTTTTGCTGAGTATCAATACAATCTGACTTTCATGCATATCCATTCTCCGCTTTAGTAATACAACTGAATTATTCGTAAAATAGAGTCTATGAGGATACCATTCGCTTCTCTTGTATGTCCAGATCTTTTCGCACTGATACACCGTTTACTGCTTGCTTACTGACACGGATGCTTTCACTGCCCAGACATCATCCGAAGCAACACGTTTTGCTGCACCGCAAGAAGTAGCACCAAGGAAACACAGTAGAGCAGCCAGAGCTAAGAACTTTTTTTTCTGGCCACAATTAAAACACGCACCCAAGCAAGAAAGTAACGATCACAGGTAGTGAGCCACTGCTATTGCCTCGAACTATTTCCGTATTTTAACAGAAGTTCTTGTATCGGATACAGTATGCTCTCAAGGCAATACAAGCGTCAATACAAGTGCGCAACTGAACACAGTTTTATTCTACGCTTTTAACGCGAGTGAGCAAAAGGTTAGAAGGACCACATGGAAATTGCGATGGAGCCGATCGCGCTAACACTGGCATCGATCTGAAAAGATAGGGTGATCCCTTTCCCCATTCATGTGTCATTTTTGCCCTAAGACGTTGCATAGTGGTCTTTTGGAACAATATTTCTGTTCGCGACACCGGCTTACCACACATAATTTTAACACGTACGTTATGCAAATCAAATAAGATTAAAATGGGCTTACCTCATGAGCAAGTTACGAGCGCGCGTAGACTGTTGAACACCCGTTGAGAGCAAGCAGGCTATCCGTGTCCAAGCGCATACGTGCACCCAAACACAGGACGACTTCTTCGATGCCGCAGCATGCAGAGTTTTGTACACGAAGTGAACGACATCCAGCGCAAATATCCCCGCGCGATGACGGCAAATGACGAGCGCACAAGCGTACACCACACAGTGACAAATTCGGAACTTTGTCAATTCGAACGTGCCGAGACCCAAGCCGCGTAACCATCCATCGCTTCTGTTCTTCGCTCCCGATGCGTCAATCTCTCTTCCTTGGGGTCTTGCTCCACTCTTGAGTACAAATCAAGAGATATTTACGGCAAATTAACAACTTTTACAACACGACACAATAAATGCCGGCAGCTCCGTCTGCCACTCCTAACGGATGGATGGATGGCTGGATGGATGGAAGGTAGGAGCGTCCCCTTTGAAGCGGAGTGATGGCAGTTGCCACGATGCTCAGATTTTTATTTTGCCTTTTATTTTTACATTTATCTGTGTTGTGTGTTATTGAAACTCTTGATTTTCTTTAAATACGTCTTCCTACACTTTTAACCTTATGTCACCTCTCTGCTTTTGAGCCACCGATCCTCCAATTGTCTTTTGCTAATTTCCACCGCATATTTATTTAAATTACTATTATTATCTCTGAACCCTAGGGCCTCAGGAAGCGTGAATGTGGCCGCATCGACATCGGGATTGAGGCCATCACATTTTAGTATGGGGTGTTCCATTGTGTCTACATATTTACCACACACAGTACATGTGTCTTCTTCTTCATTAAATTTCTTTTTATAGTTCAGCGTTCTAAGACATCATGATCTAGCTTCAAAGAGTAGGGCACTGCCTCTTGAGTTATCATAAAACGCTTCCTTCCTGATCTGCTGTTTCCATTATCGGTATAGTTCCACACTATGCTTCTTTTCCATTGATTTTATCCAATTTTTACCTTCCGCGTTTTTAACCTGTCATTTAATGCTCTCTTCGTCCTCGTGTCTGGCATACTTGCTGGTTAGCTTCCTAGTTCTTTTCAGCCATTGTGAGTCAACGCTCTTTATGTATATGTATTTAAATACCTTAGCTGCCCACCTCTTATCGTCCAATTTCCTCAGGCGTTTTTCGTATAGGATTTTACTCTGAGCTTCCCGTGCTTCGAACGATGCCCAGCCCATATTTCCCTGTACTGCTTCGTTTGTGGTTTTCCCGTGGGCACCCAGTGCTAACCTTCCCACAGCTCTCTGATTTACTTCTAGTCTCGACTGAACCTCTGCCCTTAAACACAGGACCACATTCCCGAAAGTAAGCACCGGCACCGTTACTCCTTTCCAAATACCTCTCAGTGCCTCATACCTGTTGTACCCCCACAATGCCCTATGTTTCATTATCCCGGCATCTCTTCGCCCTTTTGCTATGAGAGACTGTTCGTGCTTTTCCGTGTACATCTGCCCTTAGTTTATTCATACCCCGAGATATTTGTATTCGGCCACTCGGGGTATTTCATGGCCTTGTATTGTAAGCTCCTGATCAGTTGTATGGTTGAAAAACATCCCACCGGGCTTAGCTGCGCTAAAACTGAAACCTAAACTGTCTCCTTCGTCTCCACAGTAATTAACCAGAGTTTGCAAATCTTCCTGGCTATCTGCTAACAGTACAATACCGTCCGCATACATTAAACCCGGTAGTCGTTGCTCATCAACCTTTTCACCTAATCTGTACGACAGATTATCTGTCTGTACGAGAGACAGAAAAAGAAAGAATGCATGGTCGTTCTTCGCCATCACTGCGGCGATTCTATATGGATTGCAACGCGTTCGCTTGAGCGCAACCTCTCCGGAAAATTTTGTCTCGCTGGTGTAGGATACCGAGGAGTATGCGTGTGGTTCTCTGTGGACCAAGTGTCTCACGTTTTCTTCGATATTCTTTCGGTAGCCACATCAGGTGCCCAAATTAGTCATTCCATTGTGGCTTACATGCTTTCCTTGCCTTTCTTTCATTTCCGTGCCTCCGCCCCACAAAAGAAAAAAAAAAGACATTTTTGCGGCGCAGCAAATAGTCGCATGGTGAAAGTTCGACTTTGTTACTTCTTTTGCGGAAAGTAATAGGCCACGGGATGCGTCAGTTGCCAGATACTCTTATTATATTGTCGCGTATACTCTGCTGAAGTATACACACTGAATGGGGATCCAGGCGTTTGTCCTTCACGAAACGAAACCGTTGATGCGCGATGCCGAGACGAACCTCGTTCTCTTCTTTGGTCCCCTTGCTGTGCCACTGCATGTGGCACTACCCCCTCTTCAAAAAAATACCAATAAAAGAATGAAAACATACATAGGCTTGACGTGAGAGCGCCGAGATGGCCTAGGACGAACACATTGGCTATAGTCACAATCACTGTGGTGTGCGATATAGTCACAAGGCACTGAGGGACGAGCAACTACAAAAACTAACCTAAGCGGCATAAAACGTCGAATTTTAGGGGCTATGGTACGGTTTCAACCGCACAACATGCACAATCTCAGATTGTGGTTGTCGACGTCGGGGAGGCTGGCTTCCGTCAGGGAGGACTTCGTAATTCACGTCACTAATTCGCTTCAACACTTTGTAAGGTCCGAAGTAGCGACTCAAAAGCTTCTCGGATAGTCCTTTTCGGCACGCGGGAGTCTAGACCAAAACTTGATCGCCAGGTTGGAACTCGACTTGTCCATGGCGGAGATTGTAACGTTGTGCATCGATGCTCTGTTGTTTCTTTATGTGCACTCGGGCAAGCTCACGGGCTTCTTCCGCTCGTTGCACGAAGAGTTCGGCATCTTGGGCGAGACCGAGGTGATCGATGTTGTCGCATGGCAGCATTGCTTCTAACATAGTCTGCACTTCACGGCCGTAAACGAGGTAAAGCGGCGTGAAGCGTGTTATTTCTTGCGTAGCAGTATTATAGGCAAACGTTACGTATGGGAGTATCTCGTCCCACGTCTTGTGCTGTACGTCTACGTACATAGACAGCATGTCAGTCATCGTTTTGTTCAGTCGTTCGGTCAAGCCATTTGTCTGGGGATGATAGGCAGTTGTCCTTCGATGGGTTGTGCAGCTGAGTTTAAAAACGTCTTCAATGAGCTGCGCTGTAAAGGCTTTGCCTCGGTCTGTGATGACGTGCGATGGGGCGCCATGTCGTAGGACGATGCTCTGTATGAAAAACTGGGCAACCTCGGAAGCTGTGCCTCGAGGCAACGCCTTTGTCTCAGCATACCGCGTTAAATAGTCTGTGGCGGCGATTATCCACCTGTTGCCAGAAGATGACAGTGGAAACGGGGCCAGAAGATCCATGCCAACCTGGTCGAAAGGTTTGCCAGGTGGGTCAATCGGATTCAGCGATCCCGCAGGCTTCACAGCTGGCGACTTTCGGCGCTGGCAGTCACGGCAGGCTTGGACGTATCGCTTAACACACTCGGCAAGTTTCGGCCAGTAGTAGGATTTGCACACTCTATCAAGCGTTCGCGTAAAACCCAAATGGCCAGACGGAGGCTCGTCATGACAGGCGAATAAAACTTCAGCACGGAGGTCTGCTGGAACGACCAAAAGGTATGCCTTGTTGGTGGCAGCGGAGTTCTTCTTATACAAGACGCCATGTCATAAACAAAAAGACGACAAACCTCGAGCGATGTGCCGGGGTATTGATGGGTTTCGTCCTTCCATATGTTCGAATATAGGTCGTAGTGAGTCGTCTGCGCGCTGCCGTGTGGAGAAATCAGTAACGCTTACGGCCCCAAGGAAAACGCCGTCGTCCTCAATGTCTTGGTCGGTAGTGTCGATAGGGGCACGCGAGAGTGCGTCAACGTCGTCGTGTATGCGGCCCGACTTGTACACGATGGTCACGTCGTGCTCCTGCAGGCGTAGACTCCACCGTGCCAGTCGTCCAGATGGGTCCCGCAAATTTGCAAGCCAACATAACGAGTGATGATCGGTTACAACTTTGAAGAGGCGGCCATAGAGGTAAGGTCGAAATTTGGCCAGCGCCCATACGACGGCAAGACACTCTTTCTCCGTAGTGGTGTAGTCGGTCTCTGCACGCGATAGTATGCGACTTGCGTAGGCAATCACTCTTTCAATACCTTCCTGCCGTTGTACAAGCGCCGCACCAAGACCGACGTTACTGGCGTCTGTATAAACTTCCGTGTCCGCCTCCTCGTCAAAGTGGGCCAGAACTGGTGCTGACACCAGACGCTGTCGAAGCTGAGTGAAAGCAGTCTCTTGCTCTGAGGGCCAGACGAACGATACATCGTCCCTCGTGAGTCGAGTCAGCAGCTCCGCCATCTTCGAAAAATTTTCGATGAAACGCCGGTAGTATGCGCAAAGGCCCAGGAAGCGTCGGACACCTTTCTTGTCGGTCGGTGTTGGAAATGTGGCTACAGCGGCAGTTTTCGCGGGATCGGGGCTAACGCCTTCCGCGCTGACCACGTGTCCCAGAAACATAAGCTGCTTGTAGCCGAAGTGACACTTCTGAGGCTTAAGGGTGAGGTTAGCCGATCGGATGGCTTCGAGAACTTGCCGCAGTCGTTTGAGGTGGTCGTCAAATGTCGCCGAGAAAACAACCACGTCGTCGAGGTAGACGAGGCAGGTTTGCCATTTCAGACCAGCGAGAACGGTGTCCATCATTCGCTGGAAGGTTGCTGGTGCCGAACAGAGCCCGAAAGGAAGTATCCTGAATTCGTAAAGGCCATCTGGAGTGACGAAAGCAGTTTTTTCGCGGTCTCGTTCATCTACCTCAATTTGCCAGTAACCGCTCTTTAGATCGAGAGACGAAAAATACTTAGCTCGCCGCAACCTGTCTAAAGAGTCATCGATACGTGGTAGTGGGTACACGTCCTTCTTGGTGACATCGTTGAGGCGTCGATAATCAACACAGAAACGAAGCGTTCCGTCTTTTTTCTTGACCAGAACGACCGGGGACGACCACGGACTGTGCGAAGGCTGAATGACACCATCATCTAACATCTCCTTGACTTGGGCTTGAATTGCCTCACGTTCTTTCGGCGAGACACGATAAGGCTGTTTGATGGGGCGTGCGTCGGCGGATGTCGTTATTCGGTGCTTCGTGATCGGCGTTTGGCCCACCTTAGTACACCGAGTGAAGCACGCGCGGAATTCGTTCAGAAGTTCATGCAGTGCGCTCTTTTGGTCGTCCGTAAGCTCGGAGTCTACATCGATGTCTCTGAGTGAACCGTCGTCTGTGTCCACTTCAGAAGCAAAGCACTCGACGATGTCCGTTGATGATTCGGCGTAGGCGACGGCAGTGCCACGAAAAATGTGCCGATGCTCAAAGGTCAAGTTGGTAACGAGGACCGCTGTCTGGCTATCACGAAGTTCCACAAGGCTTCGCGCTACACAAATACCTTGGGTCAGCAGCATAGAAATGGCTTCACCGTCTTTTAGCTCGTCGGACTTGACCGGAACCATAACACTTGCATGCGGCGGTATCGTGATGCTGTCGTACGAAACGCGAAGTGCGGATCTGTGTCCAACGGCGTCGGTCTGTGTTGTTGCCCTTTGCGTCGAGAAAGTGATGCAGCGCTCGCGGAGGTCAATAATGACGCCATATTCCCGGAGAAAGGCCATCCCAAGGAATAAATCACGGGAACATTCGCGTACAACCAGACAAGTGGCGAGAAAAGCAGCACCGCGAATTTCTACTCTCGCCGTGCATAAGCCAAGTGGTGTGACGACGTGGCCACCTGCAGCGCGAACTGGTGCCCCGTTCCAGGGCAACGTAACTTTTTTCAGAACCCTCGCCAGTTTGCCACTAAGAATGGAGTAATCGGCGCCGGTATCTACAAGTGCACTCATTTTTCTGCCGTCGATCAACACAGGAATGTCCAGTGAAATCTTGTTGGCGGGAACTGGTTCTGGCGTAGTCGTGTTTTCGTTGTTCTGCGGTCGGCACGATACGAGGTCTTCAGCGCGTCGAGTATCAGCGGCCCCGCCTGGGAAGGTCGCTGACGTCAGTTTTCCCGGCGTGGACTTGGTGATCTCCCTTGCATCGTCCTCGAGGTGGTATCACGAGCAGGGAAATATCGCCGCGGTGATGGTGAGCGTGACTGCCGCTGCGATGTGCCCGGACTGCGCTGCTGCTCGATTAATTCTGCGATGTCGGGAGGCCTCTGGCCAAACCTAGGTCGAGGCGAATCGATGGAAAAACCCCGTAGGCCGAGTCGGCGATAGGGGCACTCCCGATACACATGACCAGCTTCGCCGCAGTGGTGGCACAGCGGTCGTCGGTCGGGTGCTCGCCAAACCTCTGATTCCCTCGCGGGCGTTCGGCGGTCGTCGAAGTACGGTAGCGGAGTTGTCGGAGCGGCTTGCGCCGATTGCAACGCGACTGGCGACGCAACATAAGTAGGTGCAAAATCTTGGGCTGGGCTCAGTAATGTTTCTGCGTAAGTCTTCCGCCGGGACTCACTTGGCAGAGGTGGCGCTTCACTGCTGGAAAGAGATGCCTGCAGTGCCTGCTGTACTTCGTTGCGTACGACGCTGGCGAGGGAGCTGACTGGCGGTGGCGATGTACCGTGGTGCTTCTGCAGCTCGTCGCGAACCACTGAGCGAATCAGCTCGCAAAGCAAGGTGACGTCGCACCCAAAGCCTACCGGCGTATCCGGAGTGCAGGCGGAATTTACTTGTCGGTTGTACATGTTCGACCGTTGCTGAAGCGTCTTTTCCATTGCGGTGGCTTCGGCGAGGAACTCCGCGACAGTCTTGGGCGTATTCCGAACAAGACCGCCAAAGAGCTGATCCTTTACGCCTCTCATCAGATGACGCACCTTCTTCTCTTCCGACATGCTCGGATCGGCACGCTGAAAGAGACGCGTCATGTCCTCCACGTACATCGTGACGCTTTCGTTGGGCTTTTGGACGCGTGACTGAAGGGCTCGCTCCGCTTTTTCCCGGCGATCAGGGCTGGAGTAAGTCTCCTGTATCTTGCGCTGGAATTCAGGCCATGATGACAGGGCACTTTCGCGGTTCATAAACCACGTGCGAGCGCCATCCTGGAGGCTGAAGTAGACGTTGTCCTACTCGTTAAACGCAGCCACGCGCTCGAACTCCGCCAGCCAGTCTTCTACGTCTTCAAATATGTCGCCATGAAAAGCCGTCGGCACTTGGGGGTTCAGCAGCGTTAGGTGAGACGGTGTCATCCTTTCTGTAGAAGTGGCAGTATTCGTAGTCATCACTTTATCCTGGAGGTTTTCAAATTCTGGGGCGAGTACTCGCATTCGCCAGCTTGTGCGGTGAACTGGAGTCAACTCCAATTGCGCGAGGTTCTTGCTGCCCAGTGGGGTCTCCTGCATGAGTTGGGTGTACCCAGCAAGCTCCACCAAATTGTCGCGTATACCCTGCCGAAGTATACACGCTGAATGGGGATGCAGGCGTTTGTACTTCACGAAACCTAACCGTTGACGCGCGATGCCTAGACGAACCTCGTTCTCTTCCTCTTCAGTCCCCTTGCTGTGCCACACTATGTGGCAATATGGACACTGCAGGTGCATTCCTGCTGTCGCCGTCGCCCTCATGTTCTGTATAAAGTCCAAGGGCGATAACACCGTGACGCGCGCCGCATGCTGTATGTGCGAGTGGAAGCGTAACGGGGGTGGGGGTGGCCTGGGTGAGCCGACGATGGTGGCTCAGTGTTGTTTGCGCAAGAGAGAAAAGCGGAGACGAAGCGCGCCGCCTTCCGTCGCGCGCGGTACATCGAGGGGAGTGGAGGGAGGGGGCGCCTGTGATCGGTGAATCTATGGTTGCGAAACATGTTTATTCGCCTTGTTTGACGCATTATGTGCAGTGACTTTTTCTTAGATAAGTAGATTTATTGAATATTTATACGTATGTTTAAATATCTTGTTGCGATGTTTTGTGTATACGTGCAGTGAACTTTGTTTCCAGTGACACTTATTTGCGTTTTATCAAGCTGTATATTCGCATTTATATAGTTCGTTGTGTCTTCGCATTTCTAATGTACGAGGGCGAGTCAAATGAAAGTGAGCCAGCCCATCCCGCGCAATGTTGTTTCGGTTCATTATCTGTGACGCATGCGCGTAGCATACAGACATCTCTCATTTATAAAATTGACACACACGGGTGAGGATAAATGTTCTTTTAATGCTTTCATTCACTACGTTGAACATGGTTGTGACAGAATGGACCCACCAGGATTTGAACAGAGTGTTGTCGTGAGGTTTTTTACAGTTGAACGTGTTTCCCTAAAAGAAATTATTCGCCATATGGCTACCGTGTACGTTGAACATTCTATTTTATTGACCACTGAGAAGAGTGGTGGTTTGAACAGTTTCACTGGCCATCCACCTTCACAAGGCCGGGATGACGACTCACGTTTTCTTTTGCGTCTAGCGTTGTTGCTGCGCAGATTATAGGCTCCTTTCCTTGACGGTTTCGCCCGTTATCGCGGCCGCCGATGCAAAACCACAAGCTCTAGCGCAACAAAGTGGCGTGACGCGTTTGTAGCCAAATGCCAACTATACAGCTCTTTGAGGCGCACGCGAGAGCTTTGGGGAGCGAGTCCTCCTCGTCATCCGCCTCTATCAACCCCTGAATCGACTGAAGGAGAGCGCTCCGGCACCGCTACAAATGTTCTTGTTTACGGTTGGATTTTGTAAGGAATGGCTCAATTAAATAACGTGTGAGCGCGACCCATGACTGACTCTTCTTCATCTCTACACATCATCATCACTTGTACAAGTTCCTCATCTGCAATTATCGTCATTAGCCACGCAGCTTGTTATTCGGCTTCGTAACTCGAGCTCGGCTGGATTAAACGGTTCCTTATAAGTGATGGAAGGTGCTTTTCGTTCCCCGCGACCTCTCGCCCTTATCAATCACTGGAGTGCCGCTGGGTTCGCAGCATACCACCTATTGCCATTCTTGCGCAAGACAATCCGAGCACGTCCGTTACCACCACCCCAGCACAGCCTTCGCCATCCGTGGTCGCCATCCACAACCACCACCGTGACCCACCAGTCTTCGCTTGTCTGCGGGAAGATGATGTCGACGAGTGGCTCCAAAACTACAACCTGGCAAGCGACTTCAATAAGTGGGATAACTCACAGGAATTGTACAATGTCCCCTTCTACCTCACCGATGTCGCGAAAACCTCGCTTTGTAACCATCGGCCTGATCTCCCAGACTGGGAAACATTCACGCAGCATCTTCGTCAGATCTTCGGCGCTTCAGCTGTCCGCACTGAGGTCGCGAAGAAGAAGCTCGGTGAACGCGTCCAATTCCCCGGGGAATTGTGGGACACATCCTACACATCCTACATTGAGGATGTGCCAGCTTTGTGCAAACGTGCCAACGCCACCCTGTCCCAGACCGACCGCATACGGCAATAAAGGGATAAACACCGTCGCCTTTAGCGCACTCGCCGCACAAAATCCTTCCACCATCCTAGATGTAATAGCCACTTGCTAGCGCCTAGAGGAACTTCCATCTCTACGGCTATGCACGCATAGCACAGACCTTCGTTTGCCTTCAGCAGTAGAACGTCCCGGGCGGCGCTCATACTGTGCGCCAGAACTTGGCGTCGCCCCTTCTCCGACCGGCTTACGCGAGTTAATCAAGCAAGAGATAGCCTCTGCGTCGCGTCTGACATGGTCCGACGGCCCCTGCTCTCGACAGGTGCAACATACGCCGACGTCGCGGCGCTCCCTCCGGTCACCACGGCGCCTCTACAAACGGATCACTATGTCCCTGTGCAGTAGAAGTAGGTGGTAACTCCGTTAGACAGGATACCAGTAAGCTATCCTAGGAGACGAAAGATCTGATCAAGAAACGCCAATGTAAGAAAGATTCTAACCCTGCTGCTAGAATAGAACTGGCAGAACTCAACAAGCGTAAGACAGCTGACATAAGCAAGTATAATATGGATAGAATTGAACCTGCTCTCAGGAACGGAGGAAGTCTAAAAGCAGTGAAGAAGAAACTAGGAATAGGCAAGAATCAGATTTATGCGTTAAGAGACAAAGCCGGCAATATCACTACTAATATGGATGAGATAGTTCAAGTGGCTGAAGAATTCTATAGACATTTATACAGTACCAATGGCACTCAGGACGGTAATGAAAGAGAGAATAGCCTAGAGGAACTTGAAATCCCACATAGTAACGCCTGAAGAAGTAAAGAAAGCCTTGGGAGCCATGCAAAGGGGGAAGGCAGCTGGGGAGGATCAGGTTACAGCAGATTTCTTGAAGGACGGTGGGCAGATTGTTCTAGAAAAACTGGCCACCCTGTATACGCAATGCCTCATGACCTAGAGTGTACCGGAATCTTGGAAGAACGCTAACATAATCCTAATCCATAAGAAAGGGGACGCCAAAGACTTGAAAAATTATAGACCGATCAGCTGTCCGTTGCCTACAAAGTATTTACTAAGGTAATCGCAAATAAAATCAGGAACACCTTAGACTTCTGTCAACCAAAGGACCTGGCAGGATTTCGTAAAGGCTACTCAACAATAGACTATATTCACACTACCAATCAGGTGATAGAGAAATGTGCGGAATATAACCAGCCCTTATATATAGCTTTCATTGATTACGGGGAATTGTTTGATTCAGTCGAAACCTCAGCAGTCATGAAGGCATTACGGAATCAGGGTGTAGACGAGGCGTATGTAAAACTACTGAAAGATATCTATAGCGGCTCCGCAGCCACCGTAGTCCTCCATAAAGAAAGCATCAAAATCCCAATAAAGAAAGGCGTCAGGCAAGGAGATACGATCTCTCCAATACTATTCACAGCATGTTTACAGGAGGTATTCAGAGACCTGGATTGGGAAGAATTGGAGATAAAAGTTAATGGAGAATACATTAGTAACACGCGATTCGCTGATGATATTGCCTTGCTTAGTAACTCAGGGGACCAATTGCAATGCATGCTCACTGACCTGGAGAGGCCAAGCAGAAGAGTGGGTCTAAAAATTAATCTGCAGAAAACAAAAGCAATGTTTAACAGTCTCGGAAGAGAACGACAGTTTACAATAGGTAGCGAGGCACTGGAAGTGGTAAAGGAATACATCTACTTAGGGCAGGTAGTGACGGCGGATCCGGATCATGAGACGGAAATAATCAGAAGAATAAGAATGGGCTGGGGTGCGTATGGCAGGCATTCTCAGATCATGAACAGCAGGTTGCCATTATCCCTCAAGAGAAAAGTGTATAATAGCTGTGTCTTACCAGTACTCACCTAGGGGGCAGAAACCTGGAGGCTTACGAAAAGGCTTCTACTTAAATTGAGGACGACGCAACGAGCTATGGAAAGAAGAATGATGGGTGTAACGTTAAGGGATAATAAAATAGCAGATTGGGTGAGGGAACAAACGCGAGTTAATGATATCTTAGTTGAAATCAAGAAAAAGAAATGGGCATGGGCAGGACATGTAATGAGGAGGGAAGATAACCGATGGTCATTAAGGGTTACGGACTGGATTCCAAGGGAAGGGAAGCATAGCAGGGGGCGGCAGAAAGTTAGGTGGACGGATGAGGTTAAGAAGTTTGCAGGGACGACATGGCCACAATTAGTACATGACCGGGGTTGTTGAAGAAGTATGGGAGAGGCCTTTGCCCTGCAGTGGGCGTAACCAGGATGATGATGATGTCCCTGTGGCTTAATTACCGCCACCAGCGCATGTACAGCCTTATCACTCCACTCCGCCTCCTGCTCGACCCATTTGCTATTACTGTGGCTACCGCCGGCATATCTTCCGGTTCTGTCTACGGCGTCAACATGATGAGCAACGTGGTTATACATTCGAAGAGCGAACAGACGTCTGTCCAGCAACGGGCTACCAGAGAACCTCCTACCGTTCTTCATTTCACCGATCCTCCTCTCCTCCGTACCCTACAAACCTGCCTCTGAATTCTCGAGAATCTCCGTCGTCGTTCCGTATCACCTCTCCGACCTGCTTCTCATGTTTCCAGCGCTCACTCGGAAAACTCTCCGGTGCAGTTTTAGGAGGGGAAACTGCATCCACCGGACAGCCTACAATTCCTCCAGAGAGACCGTCGAACTTGTCGTCAGCGGTTGCGGAAGGTGTGCTCGTCGAAGCTCTCATTGACACAGGTGCCGTCATTTCGATTATTTGGGCAGAACGTTTTTCCCAGCTCCAGAAAGGGATGATGCCTTATTGTGGCCCGTCTGTTCGCGGAGCGACCAACGCCGTTCTTCGTCCCAACGCGCAATGTACAGTTCGAGTATTCATTGACGGAATACGTCGTCACATTGTTCTTGCTGTGTTTCTCGAGTGTTCCCATGAAGTGATTTTTGGATAGGATTTCTTGTCTTCGGCGTCCACTGCTATCACTTGTCGTGAGCGACTCGTACACCTGAATGCCTCCGGTTACTTTGTTCCTGATACTGAAGAACGCAGGCGCCTCGTCACCTCCTCCGATGATGTTCGTTGGCCAACAAGACAAGAAATTATGTGCCAATTCCAGTGACATTCGGGACAGCTACGTTCCCATTCTTCCCTACGGTCATACACTATCTAGAGAAATTCTGATTACTCCTGGCCTTTTCGCTTCTCTCATTGCTTTGCATTCCTCACCGCATTAAACCAAACTACCTAACCTCGACTGCAACCCCGTGGATCAAATGTCACTTGCGCTGTTCATACACAGCCTAATGCAGTTCTTGCCCTTTGGACTGTACTACCAGAGTCAACGTCGTCGCCACTCTCTGCCTCTTCCACGCCGCTCACGGCAACCATAAGCCCTGACTTGACCCCTGCCCAGAGTCGCGATCTGCTCGCACTATAAGAAAAACACCGTTCCTCGTTCGGCATCAATTCTTCAGCCCTCGGTATGACAGCTGCTGCGACTCACCGCATGCACACTGACGGCTCCCGCATTGTTCACCGGCGACCATATCTCGTGTCTCATGAGGAGCGCGAAATCGTTGAGGTATTGGACATGCTTCGACGGAATACAATACGACCTTCCTCAAACCCCTGGTCCTCTCCAGTTGTTCTAGTGCACAAGAAAGACGGTTCAGTGCGTTTTTGTGTTGATTACCCTGGTCTGAACAAAATCACGCGCAAGGATGTTTACCGTTTGCCACGGATCGACGACGCACTAGATTCTTTACAGGGTGCCGATCATTTTGCTAGTCTTGACGTTAGATCCTGCTACTGGCAAATACCGGTGTCAGAGTCCGACAAGGAGAAAACTGTTTTTGCCACGCCATATGGGCTATACGAGTTTAATGTGATGCCCTTTGGGCTCTGCAATGCACTTGCCACCTTCGAACACGTGATAGATAATGTCCTGCACGGTTTAAAATGGAAGACCAGTCTTTGCTATCTCGATGACATTGCAGTGTTTTCAACCACCTTCCCAAAACGCAGCTTCTTCAACAAGTGCTAACCTACTTTGCAAACGCTGGCCTACAGCTCAACACGAAAAAATTTACTTTCGCAGGAAAGACTACCAAAGTTCTGGGGCACTTAGTCAGGAAAAGTGGCATTCGATCGGACCCTGAGAAACTTTCCACCATCCTTGTGGTTCCTCGTCCTCTGCGCCCAAAAGACCTGCGCAGTTTTCTCGGACTGGTATCATACTTGCGGCGCCTCATACGCAACTTCGATGCGCTTGCGTCTCCGCTCCATCAACTTCCCTCAAATAACACGCTCTTAGTTTGGTCCGCCGATTGTAAAAGTGCCTTGTTTTTGTTTAAACTTACAGCGCGCAAAACAAACAGGGACGAAGAAAAGGAGCAAAACAAAGGACCGGGTAGCGCTTATCCGCTGCATTTTATCACAAGTGTTGTATGCGCTATAGGCGTGTTCTGTTGAGTAGATCGCGCAGATCTGTGGGTATTTAAGCACGTGGTTCTTCGAAAATAAAACCAGTTGTTAGAAAGCGCTCGTCCTTGTGTTGCTTCTTTTCTTCGTCCCTGTTTGTTTTGCGCACTATAAAGAAATGAATCTGTTGCTACTAGGCCGACTCGCACTTATGCCTTTTTTTGACCCTCAAGGAGGCCCTGACGTCCGACGCGGTACAGTGCCACTTTGACCAATGTGCAGCTACTATCATTCACACTGACGCCAGCAGTCGTGGTCTCAGTGCCGTTCTCCTGCAACATTACATCACCTTGCGTGAACGAGTCGTTGCTTACGCAAGTCGGACGCTGACTGCTGCTCAGAAAATTACACTATCACCGAACAAGAGTGCCTTGCTGTTGTTTGGGCAGTGCAAAAGATTCGGCCGTACGTCCACGGCCGTCACTTTACAGTCGTCACCTACCATAACGCACTGACTACGGTCACTAAAGAACCTACCGGGTCGCCTTGGTCCCTGGTTGACCCGTTTACAGGAGTATGACTTCGATGTTAGGTACAGGTCCGGCAAGAGTCACCAAGACGCAGATACTCTATCTCGTTGCCCTTTGCGGAGCAATAATGACTCAGTATCGCCTAATCTTAATGATGTACAGCCCGAGCCCACTTCATCACCTCTGTCCGTCTCAACGCTCGAATGGCTGAAACCTAATCACCAATCAGTCCTTGTTTCCCACCAACGTGCTGACTCATACTGCCAAACTATTTTCGACCGCATGCAACGCTCTGCTTCACCTCCGAACGCCCGACTGCGTCGACAACCTGAACAATTCAAGTTTCACGATGGCGCTTTGCATCGCTATATTTATCATGTCGATGGCAACAAATGGGTACTAATCACACCACGTTCTCTGCAACGTGAGGTGCTTGAAGCGTTTCATGATAATCCGACGCCAGGCCTCCTGGGAGACCACAGTATACGTACGACAGAATATGAAGTCGGTACTCTTGGCCTGGCCTCTCTTCTGCCGCAGCCACGTACGCCGCATCTTTCGCTATTTGTCAACGCCGCAAACGACCTACGACTCCTCCTCCTGGTCTTTTGCAACCTCTTCCTTGTCCCGCTTCGCATTTCGAGGTCGTCCGAATTGACTTGTGCGGTCCTCTTCCCAAGACTTCCCATGGCAATCACTCGATCGTTACGGCCGTAGACCATATGACACGCTACGCCGAGACAGCCTATATACAGCCTGGGAGTGCCGCTGAAGTCGCCGATTTCTTTCCACACAGCATCCTCTTACGTCGCGGAGCTTCGCGCGTTCTCCTCAGCGACCGCGGCAAAGCCTTCCTCTCGTCTCTTCTTACCGAAGTTATGCGCGCCTCAAACACCATTCACAAGACCACTTAGAGTTACCACACGCAGACCAACGACTTGACAGAGCGTTTTCATCGTACTCTATCGGATATGATTGCAAAGTACATCAGCCCCAAACACACCAACTGGGATGCAATCGGACCGTTGTGACATTTGCATACAATACGGCTCTACAACTCACCACCGGCTTTTCTCCATTTTTCCTCGTCTATGGGCGCTCACCTAGTGGACGTCTCGTTCCTTACGGCTCCCGTGTCCTCAGCAACGCCCTTCACAGAACAATTTTGGCTCGCCTCAAAGGCTGCCGTCATCGAGCCGGCATTAACTGCGACATCGCTTAGGATGTGCGTAAGCATCGCTACAACTCGACTCACCGTGTTGTCATTTACTCCCCTGGCGGCGAACGTTTTCTATGGACTCCTGTGCGTGTTCCCGGTTTATGCGAAAAATTCGTCAGTCGTTTTATTGGACCCTACATGGTCGTTGAGCAGACAAAACCTGTTAATTACCACATCTCACCTCTTAGAATTTCTTCGGACCACTGTTGCCGTGGTACAGAAATTGTGCATGTATCTCGCTTATAACCGTAAACTCGGCGCGTTTCATCATATGCCGCGCCACCAGGCGGCCGCTTGTACTGCGGGAGGGAATTAGTGCGAGCGCGACCCATGACTGACTACTTCATCTCTACACATCATCATCACTTGTACAAATTCCTCATCTGTAATTATCATCAGCCGCACAGCTTCTTTTTCTATTGAAATGAAAATAAAAGAAAGAGACGTAGTCACCTTATAATGGCTGTGTAAAGGGGGTCGGCAGGCTAAAAAGCCCCGTTGCCATCGCGTGGCTCACACCCAGTTCGTTCACTGGCTGCGCCCTAGCTGCTGTTGCCGCGTAGGCAGTCCGAAGGGACAGTGCAGAAAGCGGCGTCGTCACTTTTACTATCTTGCGGCAAATACGGGCATCTATCGCTGAAAGTGCAGCGCCGGTGTCGACAAGTGCTAGCGTCAATGTTCCTTCTATTGCGACTTTAATAACGTTTTTCGGGGAAGTGTGAGGCCTTATACATTTCGCAGACAGCGCAGTTCTCGCCTCCTGAACTGCGATTTTTAGTTTTCCTGGCGCAGAGGGCTCCGCCGACGGTGCATGGGGGAAAGGGAGCGGCGGCGAGGAGAAGGTGAACGGTGAGCGGAGAGTGCGGTCTCGACGGCAGGGGATTCAAAGATGTCCGAATAGTTGCGGCGTTGTTGGAAACGTGGCGCATATGGACGCACATTGCTGGGGACGTTCGGTGTAAGGAGGCGAGAGTGACGTGCTACGTGTCCAGCACGGCCACAAGAAAAATTGGCTGAATGCTTAGCATGGTTAAGCCTGGAAGATTGCGAAAGCAATCTTCCAGGCTTAACCATCAGCCGAGGCTTGGCTGCGCCTTAGCTCGGCTGATGGTGTGGACATGGTTGCCATTTGTTAAACTTATGGCTACACATCATCCGACATAGCGCAAGGCAGCGCGCGTACCACTGCGAGGAGCCGAGCTGTAGCCCCATTTATCCTCCTAGCGTGACGTCACACTAGCGAGCGCCCTTTCTCGGTAGCGCCGCAGCAGCGGCGCTCAAGGCTTCGCCTCCACCATCGATGCCGCGAGCTGGGGCCCCGTCTCTCGGTCTGACGTGACGTCACACGGTCGCGTGACGCGCAGCTGTGTAAGGAGGCGCCACGACCACCGATGGGCCGAAAGTGCGAGCAGTATTGCTTTCGTAATAAAACAAATCGGACGATTGTCTTCCGTGCGCCAATGATCTTGAGGTCGTGCGTATATACTGCACCAGTGGCAGGACTGGAGCGGATACGGGCGGGCGCAAAGGCGGGCGAAGGGGACCGTAGGTCTGTGGTGCAGGCCTTGAAGCGACTTCGGCGTACGTCAAGGGAGCGGCAACCGGAGCCTGCTGGAGAGAAGGTGGAATGTGGTCGGCTACCTGCTCCTTGATGACAGGTTGGAGAGCGGGCGCCAACGGAGAATTCGACTGGCCGTGTGTAAGGGGAATCACAAAAAGCTGACGAGCCACCTCTTCACGGACGAACTCCTTGATCTGTAGCAGCAGCGACGTGTTATCCGGGGAAACAGCCAAGCTCGACATTGAAGTCGCCTGAGGAGGAGATTGGCGGGTGGCTATGCGTTGTTTGCGGAGTTTGTCGAAGCTTTGGCAGAGACTGACGAGTTCAGAGACTGTCGCCGGATTTTTCGCCAACAGCATCTGGAAGGCGTCGTCTTCAATGCCTTTTAAGATATGGCGGATCTTCTCGGCATCAGCCATTGTGACGTCAACGCGGTTGCAGAGGTCGACAACATCTTCAATATAACTTGTAAATGTCTCCCCGCACTGTTGCGCACGACTGCGCAAACGTTGCTCGGCGCGAAGCTTGCGAACGGCGGGGCGCCCGAATACCTCCGTCACGTTAGTTTTGAAGGCTGCTGCTACGTTTCGCCTACGACGCGCGGTATAGCCGGCGTGGATGCAACGGACGCCGGGGTATCGTTCAAAACGGCGGACATTTTGGCCCGTTCAGCGCCGCCGATACGCCTCCCCGCCAAGCGCGTCCAGGCATGTTTCAATGCCACGTGTCTTCAAGTGTGCGTGTGTGTGTGTGTGCTGTTGGTGCCCACGCTTGTCAAAGCGCGGCAGCCGGGGAGAGGAGCTCCCCAAGTGTGAAGCGAGGAGGTCTGACCGGCGCCGGCCCGGTGGATGCGTCACTACACTCGTCTCAACGTGTCTCTCAGCCTGTCCGTGCCCCGCATCACGTGCGCCTCTGACGAGGCGTTCCTTCTCCCCCTCGACTCCGAGAGTATAAAAGCAGCTGCTCCCGGACGCCGAGAGAGGCTCCGATTTCTTCCGTTGAGTAGCGTGCTCTCCCGTCTCTCCACATCGGTCGACCTGACCGCCCGCTCTTTTGCGATGCTAGAATAAACAAGTTGTTCTGTTAGCAGTCGACTCATGCTTTACCAGGACCTTCGGATGCTTCAAGTTGTGCCCCAGGCCGCCAGGCCAACGCTACCCTTGGGGCTTGCGACCAATTTGCAACAACTCGTGCCAGCGGCGCGATTGCAACAACCGGTGCCAGCGCTGAGATCACAACAACTGGCTGGTAGCGGTGAGATCGCGACAACGGAGGCCAGCAGCGAAGATCTGCAGTTGACTGTATGCTGAGCAGCACAACGACCATCCGGGAGCAGTGCAACGAGCCCTGTGTGATGACTGGTTGCCTGCAGCGGAACGACTGCGCTGAATTCTTGGCTGCGAGGTTTGGTGAGTGCGGGACTTTCTTCTTCTGAGTTTTGCCAGGCTTTTGTTAGTGTCAGAAACAGAGCTGGTAATTGTGGTTGTCGTTGCTGCCGGGTTAGTTTGCGGCAAGACAATAGTAGGCAGTAGAGAAAGCAGCATTCAGAGCAGCCATGGATTGGAACTCGTTGCGGAAACCGAAATTGCTGGAGCTTGCAAGAGAGTTGGGTCTGGATGTCTCAGACAAACTCAGAAAACCAGAACTGCTAAGGGCTATTCTTGAGTTAGAAGCTGAGGATGACGAGCTGTCGGAATCCCTTGAGACCATTGAGGAGAGGGAGCGCGAACTTAAAGAGCAAAAAGAGAAAGAAAAAGAGGAGCGCGACCGTCAACACGCTTTGGAAATGAAGCGTCTCGAGGTAGAGATGGAAGGCGCTCGTAATGGAAGTCAGGCACACGGTGCAGGAGAACGAGTATTGTTCAACATGACTGACCTGATGCGGCCGTTTAAGCTTGGAGAGGACACTGGTTTGTTCCTGGTTAACTTTGAGCGAACGTGCGAGAAGCAGGGGTTCTCTCGGGAAACGTGGCCACAGCGCTTGCTCACTTTGTTACCCGGCGAGGCGGCCGACGTAGTCGCTCGCTTGAAGAGAGAGGAGGCAGAGGATTTCGACAAAGTGAAATCGAGTCTGCTAAAAAAGTACAGGCTGTCAGCGGAGGCGTTCCGTCGGAAGTTTCGGGAAAATGAGAAAGGCAGAAGTGAGTCATATACAGAGTTTGCCTACAGGCTAATGTCAAACATGCAGGAGTGGCTCAAAGAAGACAAAGCGTTTGGTGACCACGAGAAAGTTCTGCAGTGTTTCGGGCTAGAACAGTTTTACAGTCGGTTACCTGAGAACGTGCGGTACTGGGTCTTGGATAGGCCAGACGTATATAGTACAGTGGCTAAAGCCGCTGAGCTACCCGAGGAGTTTGTGACGCGTCGGGCTCGCGGAGCTAAGGACGGTCAAAAGGGTGAATTTGGCTCGAAGTTTGAGAGGCCGAAGTTCACACCCATGAGAGCAAGGGGGAACACACGTAGTGCGGATGCTAGTGAAAGCAGTCCGACCGAACCTAAGGAGACGGCGGCAGCCGAAGCCGAACGCAGAAAACGGTTCGAGACGAGGCAAGCGCGCGTTTGTTATACGTGTCAGAAGCCGGGTCACTTTTCGGCGCAGTGTCCAGAAACAAAAACAAAAGTCGTGTTTTTGTCATTATGCAGCACTGACGAGAACATGAAGCTTCTCGAGCCTTACATGCGAGACCTCCTCGTGAACGGGAAAAAGTGCCGAGTGCTTCGCGATTCCGCAGCTACAATGGATGTAGTTCACCCCTCCTACGTAGAACCCGATATGTTCATGGGCGAGTGCGCATGGATCAAGCAAGTCGTGGAAGCTCATAGCGTGTGTCTGCCCGTAGCAAAAGTGCTTATTGAAGGACCTTTCGGAGCGCTTGAGACGGAGGCCGCAGTGTCATCTATGCTGCCCCCCCAGTACCCGTACCTATTTTCGAACAGGTCCGATCACCTCCTGCGCGAAAAGGGGCTTTTGTTTGGTGAGGCTAGCGTTCAGGCCTTAACCAGATCGAAGGTTCGGGAGCTCGCTGCAAAGGCGGTAGTTGCGCGGCCGACGTAGTCGAACAATGAGAAAGGGTCAGAGGCGCAGCACACTGATATTCAGAGCACGTCCGAACTGAATAAAATTGAGCCTGCAGCGTTGAAGGCACCAGATACTGGAGAGGAAATGCCCGACACGGGAAAGTTAGAAGAGCTATCTGCAGATCTGCTCATCGCGCCTACGTCCGACGGACTTAATAGGTTGCTAAAAGTCAGCCGGTCGGCTTTGATAGCCGAGCAAAAAAAGGATGGCAGCCTAGAAAACATACGCTGCAATGTCAAGGAAGGTACCACCAAGAAAAATGCTCGCTTTGTGGAAAGAGGTGGGGTCCTGTATCGGAAGTATCTAGACCGCAGGGGAGTGGAGTTCGATCAGCTGATCGTGCCTCAGTGCTACCGTCAGGATCTGTTGCGCTTGCCGCATGGGGTTTCGTGGTCCGGACACCTAGGAGTTAAGAAAACTAAGGACCGTCTCTTGCAAGAGTACTATTGGCCAGGGTGTTTTCGGGACGCGGACCACTTTGTGAGGACATGTGACACCTGTCAGCGGGTGGGCAAACCAGGGGACAAATCGAAGGCGCCGTTGAAGTTGGTACCTATCATTACGGAGCCTTTTAAATGGATGAAAAACGTTTATTCAACGGATTGAGAGTTTGCAGGCCAAACATGGCCCTTTACATAGGTGGAGTCCTTTGTCTGGGACCCCACTGGACGAAGCTGCTACCCGCGCCCGTTGGACTAGAGCCCTTTGGGACTCCAGCGCCGAGCAATTGAGTAGGGCTGCCTCCCATGCCTCTCTAGTGGGGGAAGGGTTGGGGGGAAGGGACGGATTCATCTGACATGCCCACACCATGTGAAAGTTATCGGAGACTTCCTCACAGTGAGGGCATCGCCCATCAACTTTTGGGTCAAAATGTTTTGCTATTGCAGGACACAACAGGGTGTTTGTCTGCAGGCGCCGCAGTGTTCGTTCATCGGCCTTACTCAGGCCCTTAGCAGGGACCGGGAAAAGCCGATGACGTTCGCAATAGTCTGCCAGAATTTCCCTGAACCGCAGAAGCGGTTGTCTAATCTCTGAGCCGGAAGAGTCTGGTTGAGGTGCCCGGTGGGTAAGCGCTCGGGCGGCCGCGTCCGCAGCCTCGTTACCTCTAAGGCCCTGGTGGCCCGGAGTCCAAATAATGCGTTTAGGTGAGGGGTCCGATTTCCTCACGGCTCGCTGTAAAATGCGGTAGGCTAAAGGTGATATCTCGCCCGCCAGGTAGTGCTCACAGGCTCTGCGCGAATCTGTGATGATTACCTTCGAATTCGGGTCCGAGGCGGCAAGTGCTATAGCAACCTCCTCGGCCTGCGCGGAGTTGAAAGCGTGGTAGGAAAGTCCGTTAACTCGTTGGTCCTGGTGAACTACGGCAGCCGTGTAGAATCCAGCGGGCGACGGCCCTGCCACATCAACGTAGTATACACCCTGCTTTAATCCATATTGGTGTTCGAGAGCCCGAGCGCGCGCCTTTCGTCTGCCTTCATGTGTCTGCGTGTCCATGTTGCGCTGGAGTGGAGGGACCCAGAGCTTGTGACGCCAGAGCTCCGGAAGCCTGCATGTCTCCTCTGGAATGCACTCGTGTTGTATGTGCAAGCGGTCTAGCAAGTGGCGCCCGGACACCGTCTGCGAGAGTCGCGTGTATTGGTTCACAAGGTGGGCCTCCTTTAACTCCTGGTAGGAGTTAAGCACACCTAGAGCCAACAACTTAGCGTTGCAGGTAGCCACCGGGAGGTCCAAAGCTCGCTTTGTAACCTTCCTTATGATGGCGTCGATGCGTTCACCGTGTTTCTTTGTAGTTCGAAGGTAGGGTACGGAGTATAGGATCCTGCTGGTTACGAAGGCATGGGCGAGCCGAAGCGCGTCCCTGCCCCGCAACCCGCCGCGTTTGTCGGAAACGCGGTGGATCATACGTCCGACCTGTTCGCCTATGCGTTTGAGTTTGTCGATAGTGGATTCCGGGCTGAGTTTGTGATGGATGAACAGACCCAGGATCCGGATCTCCTCGACCTCTCTAATAGGACCTCCCATCAGAAAGAGACGCAAACTCGTGTTGTCTTTGGGATAGGTTTTAATGTGAAGAAGTTCCGATTTCGCAGGAGCGCATTGGAGACCACAGTGGATAGCATAGCTATCGACGATGGAGGCGGCCCGCTGGAGGCGGTCCTCCATTTCCCCAACGCTCCCTTCGGTAGTCCAAATTGTTATGTCATCCGCGTAAAGTGCGTGTTGGATGCCTTCCACCCGGGCCAATTGTTGTGGAAGCTGCATCATGGCAATGTTGAAAAGGAGTGGCGACAAGACCGCTCCTTGGGGAGTGCCCCGTGTGCCCATGGTGTATGGGCCATATTCCTCGTCCTCGATCTTAAGGAGGGCCTGACGCTTCGAGAGGAAATCTCTGACGTAGGCGAATGCCTTGCGCCCGCAATCCGTGGTGCTCAGGTTTGCCAGGATGCTGCCGTGACGAACGTTGTCAAAGGCCCCCCTAAGATCGAGGGCAAGGATGGCCTTGTCGTTGTGGCGCATGGCTGTGGGTCGTATTATGTCGCGATGTAGTTGGAGGAGGACGTCCTGTGCAGACATATGCGGGCGGAAACCAAACATAGTGTCTGCAAAGAGGCCCTTAGCCTCCATGTACGGAGAGAGGCGATCGCGAACCATCTTCTCCATAAGTTTGCCCACACACGAAGTCAGTGAGATGGGCCTTAAGTTGTCGGTATTTACGGTCTTGCCTGGCTTAGGGATGAAAGTGACCAAGGAGGTCTTCCAATCAGGAGGGAGTGGACGCCCGTCCCAGATCTGATTAATGTACTCTAGCAAGTGAAGGCAGGCCGAGTCCGGAAGATTCGCCAATAGTTTCACTGTTATGCGATCACGGCCCGGAGCCGTACCTCTGCGCATCTTAGCCAAAGCCGCCCTAAGGTCGTGGAATGTAAAAGGGGCATCAAGATCTGGATTAGGCTTGCCCGCGTACTCGTACTCGGGCCCAATCGGGTCCTCTATGCGACAGAGATACCTGTCGCATAGCGTGTCCGCGAGTTGAGCTGTCGTGCCTTGGCACCCGCGCAAAGCTCTCAGAAGTTGTCGTTGCGTCTCCCCTCTCGTCTGAGTGGGGTCAATGAGGCTGCGAAAGAGACGCCACGTCCCTCTCGAGCTCATTTGACGCGCTGCCAAATTGCACTTTTCCATCCAATTTGAGTCCGTGAGCTGGGCAGCATACGCTGCGGCTTGCTCCGTGAGTTCGGTAATGCGAGCCTTAAGCTTCCGATTCAGCTTTTGCTTCTTCCACCGTTTGGTAAGGCTTCGGCGCGCCTCCCACAGGTGCATTAGGTGATTGTCCACTGCGGGGATGTCTTCGGAAGTCTGAACTGTCGTAACGTGTTGTTGCTGTATTGTGTGTAATTGCTTTGCCCACTCAGCGTAACCGCTGGAAAAGAGCAAGGGAGGTACCTCCTGCATTCTGAACTTATTCCAATCGGTCAATTTGGCCTTGCTCCACTTTTTGCGAGCCGCCTTCGCCAGAAGAGTGATCCGGAGAAGGCAGTGATCGCTACCAAGACAGTCCCCCAGGTTCTCCCAGGCGGCATCTTTAGCGTTCTTAGCGAGAGATAGGTCAGGGCATGTGTCACGCATTACCGAATTGCCCACGCGTGTGGGCCATGCCGGATCCGTGAGCAGCGTGAGACAAAGTGTGGATATTAACTCCGCCAGTTTGCGTCCTCTGGCCTTCTCAAAGTGGTATCCCCAATGAAGGCTGGGAGCGTTGAAGTCCCCAACAATCACGAGAGGTTCCTTGTCAGCCAATTTGAGCGCGCGGTAGAAAATTTCGTTGAAAGTTACGCGCTGCTTGTGCGGGGGGCAGTAAATATTAAGAATATGTATTGACGGGTAATGGCGCTTAAGTGGCAGGACCTTGACCATGGTGTATTCTTGTTCAATCTCCAAGTCGAGATCGACCGGGACTGCGGTGTACGCCTTGTTCACCAGGATGCACGTTGTAGGACATCCTTGAAACGAGCTATACCCAGTGAATTTAGCTTCCGCGCCGGGTTCCTGTAGAGCCAGGACCGCCAGCACGGAACCGAGGGACTGCAGGTAGAGCTGGAAGTGCGACCGTTTCTTCCAGCTCCGAAAACCCCTGCAGTTCCACCGTATGATCTCGAATTTCTCTTCTACGGCTTTATTAAGGGCTTTCCGCTGGGGTCGGATAGCCATAGTGAAGGTTGTTTTTAATTGGGAAGGGCATGCCCACTCCCTGAAGGCGATGGCACCTCAGACAGAGGCACCACGATCTCCGGGGAGGCGGCAGCCGGACTGTGTTCCTGGGAGCCTATGGTCTGGCGAGTGACCACCTTTCGCCTACGCAAATCCGGTCGCGGGGAACGAGAGCGAGAGCGGCTGTTCCTAAATTGGACGCTAGCCCGTTCCTGTACTATGGACAGGACAGTGTCAATCACGGCTGGAGTTATGCTCTGCACAATGTGCGGGAGCTGTTGTTCCCAGAGTTCCCGGAAGGAAGCCCTGATGTCTGCTAAAATTTTACCTGGCATGTCCGCAATTGTGCGTTCTAAATTTTCCAAACGGTGCTCTACAATGGGCATGCGCTCGACAGTTGTGCTGCCCGAGTACTGCGAGACGCTAGATAGTTCTGACGTGGCCGAGGCCCTGTCATCTTGTTCTGCCACCTCAGCTTGCTGCATGGGCTCCGAAGGCCCGTCCTCTGCCCGAGGCTCCGTGAGCCTGGCCAATTTTGCCTCTAGCTCGTGTATTTTGTTAGCTAGAATTTCGGTCTGGCGCCTGAGTTCAGCATTTTGCCGCTGTAGGGCGGCTTCGGTTGGGAAGGGGGAGGGAGGCCCGGAGACAGTCCTAACCCAACCGCTCACCTTGATTTGGGCGTTTTCCAGGGACGGGAAATCCCCAGCGTTGAAAGTCGGCGCCTTCGTCCTGGTCCCGTACTTCGCGTTCCTCTTGACTTGTCCGGACTTGCCCGTCGTAGTGGTAGACATCCTGTTGTTGACATTGGTGGGCGGAGCCTGCTTGGGAGCCGACTTCCGCCTGGCGTTGGTCGGTGGAGTCCTCGGTTTGATAGGCTTCCGGTACTTGCCGATACAGCCGGCAGCACCGGTGAGGTGGTTGCCCCCGCAGATGAGGCAACGAGGGGTGCAATCATGTTCAGCAGGGCCCTCGGAAGTGGTAGCCACTTGAGAGCCACAGCGGCCGCAGCGTCCTGACTGTGGATTCGGGCAGACGTCAGCCCGGTGCCCCACCGTGCCACAGCAGTCACAGGCGGGGATCGTCTTCTTATAAAGTCTTACAGGGATGCCCTGGTCGCTGCAGTAGATTTGACGGGGCACCCTCTTCCCTTCGAAGGTGACCACTGCGACGTTAGAGTCGCCCAGTTTCCTCACGGAGAGAATCTCGCCGTGCCTCCACCTCAGCTTTTGCTTAAGGGAGACCGATGTATCGTTGGGGTCAATGTTGATGACCCCCTTGCAGACATCACCCGAGGCTTTGGCGTGTCCACGGAATGGGAGCTGGCGGTCCCCTACCACCAGCATAACGTCCCCGAGGAGCCTCTCGGCGGCAGGCACTGAGTTCAGTTCACACACTAACACATTTTGATCCCACACAGGCCATACAGAGAGGTCCACCTCTCCACAGTCACGTATGAGGTTGCGCACCGCAACTCCGGCTTGGCCTGGAACGAAGGTCGCCTTCAGATCCAATGTTGTGCATGGCTTGAGCACCACGATGAGTTCGTCGCGCCCAAAGCGCGGCGTTTGCTGCGGCCGCCATTGGGGCTTGCGGGCTTCGCCTTTCAAGGTCGCGCTAGCCGCGTCCCCGTGCGCAGCATGCGCGGAGCGAGCCGGCGTCTGTTGCTGCTTGGCGGCACCGGCAACTTTGGGAACGTGAGGCTTCTGCTTGCGCCGTCATATGCGGACCATGTCGTCCAAATATTCTTCTTCGGATGGTGGAAGGTCCTCGAGTTGAGCAGTATCCATGCGTATGACTTGCATAGAAGCAGGATCGTAGCCAGTCACACTCTTCGGAGCCGCCATTGCCGGGCAGTCTCCGGCCGGGGCTGGCGGACGCCGCACCAGAAAGACGCCGCACCGCCGTTAGGCCTAGCGGTGCGGCGGTCGGCGAAATCTTCGAGCACTCAGGAATTCGTCAAGAATGGGCCCACCTTGATGAAAGTGGTGTCCACTTGTGCCGCTGATCTTCACGGAGACGATGGTACCAAAATTTGCGAGATCCGGGTTGAATGACCGCAATTAGAGACGATCATTGGCGGAGCCGAGGTTAAGTGCGTTCGTCGCCGCCGACGCGTCAACAGCGTTTTTTTCAGCCTTTTAGACGGCTCGTTATTGATACAGTGGGACCTCTGCCGGTAACAACCACGGGGTACAGACACATTTTGACTGTGATCTGCCCAGCGACAAAGTTCCCTGAAGAAGTGCCGCTTAAAGAACTCAGCTCAGTTGAGATAGTCAATGCACTACTGTCCATATTTGCTCGAGTTGGTTTTCCTGCGGAAATCCAATCAGATCAGGGCACAGTGTTTACTAGCGCTTTGACGACAGCCTTTCTCGAAAGGTGCAGGGTAAAGCTGTTACACAGCTCAGTGTACCACCCACAGTCGAATTCCGTTGAGAAGCTCCACTCCGTGATGAAGCGCGTGTTGCGAGCATTGTGGTTTCAAGAACAAACTGACTGGGAGCTGTGTCTGCCTGGGGTGATGTTTGCGTTAAGGACCGCGCCGCATGCGGCTACGGGGTTTTCGCCAGCTGAGCTAGTGTACGGTCGCTCGCTGCGATCTCCGCTTCGCATGCTTCGAGACGGATCCCTGCCCTCTCCAATGGCTGCAGACCATCTCTTCCACAAATGGCCGCCTCCTGCGCTAGAGCCTCGCTTTGCAGCAACATTCCTTTGAGGTGCGTTACAAAAAGGGGAGTCTCAACGGTAACGCCGATGGCTTAAGTCGAAGCCCCTAACGTAGGAATCAGTTATTTGTTACTGATGTTTTTCTTCCTGAGGCAGGATTTTTAACATATTGCTTTTGTTTAGTGTTTCAAAGTCATGATGTGCGTTCTAGTGCAATTTTCCAATTTGTGGACGCGTTCTGGGTGCTGCTAGACTATTGTAAGGAACTAGGCAGTAGTATAAAAGGGGAAAGAGCCTGGCATGACTTGGTGAGGGTTGTTTCGTGCTTGCTGACTGAGCGGTTGAGTTTCGGCGTAGTTCTAACGCTTGCCGGGAACGAGAACAAAAATGTCAACTCTCCCGAAGTCACTTTGCAGTGTCCTGTGTGAACCTGAACGAGAGAACGAGGCCTTCTCTCGCGGCAACAGCAGCTAGGGCGCAGCCAGCGAACGAACTGGGTATGAGCCACGCGATGGCAACGGGACTTTTATGCGAAGCATATTACTAGAGCTAAACCCAGCTCCTCAGGCGCGGCGGTGTCGCCTTTAATGACCTTTAGTGACCCCATGCCATACCACGTGACACCGTGACGTCACGACAGAGGAGAAACGGGGCTCCAACTCGCGCCGTCGCGGCTGTATATAAGCAGCTGCGCTTGTTTCTAGGTGGCTTTGGCTCAACTCTTGCAAGATGGGCTGGGTGGGAATCGAACCAGGGTCTCCGGAGTGCGAGACGGAGACGCTACCACTGAGCCACGAGTACGATGCTTCAAAGCGGTACAAAAGCGCCTCTAGTGAATGCGGTGTTGCCTTAGAAACGAGCTGTTTCTAAGGCTCAGGCGTGCGTTGCTTGCTCAGGCGCACATTTCGTTGCCGCGCCGAACGCTGCGTTGCTCGACGCTCACCGCGTCCAATGCGGGGCGCGTAGTCGCTGCGCCGTAGCCCATTGTCTTACACCCCTTGGCGGGCCGACGGGAACGCTGTCGCGTTCCACTCTTGAAGGTGAAGCAGAGTAACGCATGAGTTGTTTCTTCGTCTAACCGAACCAAATATAGCCAAGCAACAGCAGTTCACCAGGCTAAACAGTTCAACAACTAAAATAAAGGCTAGTATGCTTCGCATCCTGGGCTTAACCTTAGCTAAGCCACAGCCATTTTTTTAGCCTGCCGATCTTCGTCACAGCTGGATTAAACGGTTCCTTATAAACGTTATACCTAAGTGTACTTACTGAAAGAGCTATAGGTCCCCAGGGTCGTCATTTCTTGAATAAGGTGAATAAGCGTCTACAGGCGTTCAGTCACTCAATTCCACCCGACATTGTTTGCTTAGTGGCTATGATGTTGGGCTGCTGAGCACGAGCTCGCGGGATCGAATCCCGGCCACGGCGGCCGCATTTGGATGGGAGCGAAATGCGAAAAACGCCCGTCACCTAGATTTATGTACACATTAAAGAACCCCAGGTGGTCCAAATTTACCGAGTCCCCCACTACGGCGTGCCTCATAATCAGAAAGTGGTTTTGGCACATAAAACACCATACTTATTTACTTGATTCCACCGATTTATTCACATAGCTATTTGAGACGACCGTCACATGCGTTACGTCACACAAGACGAGCGAAAGCAGACAAGATGCGCGAAAGCTTGCATTCCAACACCGACCTGATTACACATTGCCGTGCACCACAAGCGGTAGCATCGTAGTTTTCTTTACATCGAGGCTGCTCCATCTTATCGATTGGCCCAGATCCACCAGTAATTCCCTCTTATTACTCGTGGATGACTCTACCAAGGCACTGAGCAATATCTTAGCGCTTTCTGGATCAGCCATTGTCGTAACAAAGCAGGTTGAAGCGTTTTTTCGCAAGAGTAAAAACTGTCATCTTGCTGTCTCAACCATGGTATCGCCATCGTCATTGTCGACGTGTTGCTCTTGTCGTCATACTTACAACTGTTCATTTTACACAGGTACATCAAACCATCTGACAACTCCTTGGAGAAGTCGAAAGAATGCTTGAACCTCAACGTGCAAAGCGCTTCTCATAGCATCGATTCCTATAGTGCGTATTATTTGGGATCCGTTTTAGACATTTGTTTCATTTAATATCAAGAAGCGTGTATTTAAAATAATAAATAATGGACGCGTCAAACGCTGGCAGAGCATTAGAGGTGTAAAAAATTTTGAGGATGCTTAAGCTTCGCCTTTAATAGCGGAACGCGAGAGCTTTCAAAGATCCTTGACTGCTTCACACGCTTCCCGGCAACTGCGCCTTAAGTAACCGTAATAAACGCCGGACGCGGGACGCCGACGCAGAATTTTCTGCGACAAGGGGCCCTTAACGCTTTCGTGTTAAAAGCTTGGTTAAGGTGACGTAGGCGGCTTCGATACAGCGGCGATAATTACAGGTACAGGAAAGTGCCTTGTGATCCCATAACTGTTTGCGAAAAGATAGAACTACGTAGTACAGCCATGGAGCGTCTAAAGACAAGCGATGCGCATCGAACCAGAGTTTGTGCTGCATCTTGTGCTGCAGAACTGCGCTGCAGTTCCGTGCTGCATCCAATGGGCATCGTATGGGAGCAATGAATATATCCGTAACCAGGCCCAGAAAACATGTTGAAAATTAATTCTTACGAAATATTCGCGTCGTATTCACTCTTGTGCACAATGTACCCTCAGCATGCGAAGGAATAAGGCCGGGATACACAAAGCGGACGCTCTATGGAACTACCAAAAATGTCGCCGTGTCCCAGCTGACCGGTTCAGTCTGTTCTACCACCACGCCCTGACTGTGGCTGATTGTGGTGTTCTCGGTGCCTGTCGTGCCGGTCGTTGTAGCACTAGGCGTTGTGACACTGGTCGTTGTTGCCGATGTAGCCGTCACCTCCACGTCATCACTGATAACTGTGGTCGGCCTGGTGGCGTTCGTGCCAGTAACCCTGGCACGCCTGCGGTTCGACACGAGCATACCGATGATGACGGCCAGCATGAGACAGATGATCACCGCGCTCCCAATCATCGGAAGGATGACCCTGTGGTAGGGGCGAGCAGAGAAGAATCGGTTATGTTGAGCTGAATTGCGTCGGGTGGGCTCTTAAGCTTAACTGTGGCAGAAGAGGAGCGAACAACAAGCACTACGTTATTCTAGGTGCTTTCTGCCATCCAAGCAACTGAGAGTTTCGAATTCTGTTAAAAAGGGGTCTAGTAACACTTTTTTTTACGTGGTGGGGGAAGCTTATCAGTCCTTTGGCAATCTGTTATGAACGTCTGAGCCTGGCATGTAGCAAATTTTACAACTGCACTGAATACAACGACCACTATTTTTATTCCGACCCGCATTATATGGAGTTCATGTTCTTTTGGCGCGATATTTCTTAAACCCTTTCAGGCCAACTTGGGCCACTTGGTATGTTCCACTGAGTACCTTCTCAAATAGACAATTTCGGAATAGGCAATTTGGGCAATTGAGAATGTGCAACAGGGCAGGTGCCGCTAGGTGTCTGACCGAACAGACTACTTTGGCCGCGGGGTATGTGCAACAGAGCATGTGACACTTGTTATATGTGAACATTCTTGGTTATTCCTCTAGAAAGGGCTTGTGCCACTGGTTTCGCGTCTCAACAGGCAAGCAGGACGAGAGGTAAGAAGTGAGGAAGTCGGCAATAGGAAATTACAGTATCAGCTAGAGAGAAGTTAAAAAGATGGCGTCAAATGTTGCTTAGTTTGCAGAAAAGTAAGCAGAATGGGCCCAGAGATTGCATTGAAGAGTTTTTAACTATGAGGAGTGAGGAAGATGTGGGTAAAAATAAAGTGATATCAACTGCACCGAAGTGAAGAATTTGGCAATGCGGTCCGTCGCTGCTCTGCGTCGACACTAATTGCAATAACGTGCTGGGTTCCGCCGGAGATTTTTCAGTAATCATTAACAATATCGTGTTCGGTCACCACATCCAGGTCTCGAACAATCAACGACCGCACCGTTACTCATGCCCTTAAGATCAGGGGCCACGTCGAAAGGCCGGCGCACATAATCTAGAGACACAGATTTGCAAACAGCGGTGCTGTCGTAGCCGGAGCACAACGGCAGAGCTGACGAAGCCCGCTTTGAACATCGTAAAGAAAGAGGTAGTTGCAAGAACGCGACAAAGGCGCATAAGCGCCGATGTGACCCAAAAAAGGTGAGGCCGCCTTACGTCTTCGGTCCCCTCTGTTCGACCGTGGCAAGGTTGTTGTCGAACTCAACAAGTGCCGGGACATCTCGTGCCGGTGGGTACGTGGCGAGCTGGCCATAGTGCGAAGAGTAACAGAGTTTATTTCACTCATTCACTCGAAACTGCTAGAAGACGCGAAATTAAATTATTAAATAGATTAAAGTCATGCCTAACTGAGATGAAAATTAATTATATGAGCTATTTCCTTCTGAAGTTCCTTTTACTTCCTTTTAAATAACAATGCTGAAGTTCCGGTTGAAAGTATTTCCGCACTTTTTAAATTTTATGTTGATACAACATTCATTTCCTTTGAGGATGAGCTGTTTGTGCAGAAGAATGGTATATGTAGAGCATCATGTGTGGCACCTGTGTGAAGCAACACTTTCCTTGCAAGCATTGACCACCACATGGATGCCGCTTTGTTAAAGCACAAGGTTTTACGGGTGTTGAGGTATGTCGATGATATTTTTATTGTTTTGGAGAAGCAACAGGAGATCGCGCACACTGAGTGTGTTACGGGCGTTTTAGACACTTATTAAAGTACATGTACAAAGACTCAAGCTTACCCGTGAGCTTCCTAATATTGACAAGCGGCATTTTTAGATCTTCAACTCCCGCTTCGTGAAACCCATGTGTGTTGGACGTACAGCCTCCGCGCACACAAAGAATTCTTCCCGTTTCATTCCGTTCATTGAAACACAGTCAGCAGAGCAATTGCCAGAACAGGCTTACAGTAGACGTTAACTAGGTCCTGTTGGAGCGCATACGGCAGACATACTCAGATCCTTCCTGGAAGCTTACCATTATCACTAAAACGACAAGTGTAGAATGAATGCATTCTACCGGTGCTAACATATGAAGAAACTTCGAGACTTACAATGAAGCTCGAAAAGAAGTTAAGAACCGGACAAAGAGCGATGGAACGAAGAATGATAGGCATAACGTTAAGAGACAGGAAGAGAGCGGTGTGGATCAGAGAGCAAACGGAGATATCTGATATTCTGATCAACATTAAGAGAGAGAAAGGGAGCTGAGCAGGTCATGTGCTGCGCTGGTTAGATAACCGATGGACCGTTGGGGTTGCACAATTGGTGCCAAGAGAAGGGAAACGCCGTCGAGGACGGCAAAAGACTAGGTGGGGTGATGAAATTAAGAAACTCGCAGGCGCAAGTTGGAATTGGTTGGCGAAACACAGGCGTAATTGGAGATCGCAGGGAGAGGTCTTTGTCCTGCAGTGGACTTAAAATTGTCTGATGATGATGATGATGATGATGATGATGACGACGAGGTCCTGTTCCCACGTTATTCAGGAAAACTTCAATTTGCAAATTTCTAGGCTTGTACCGGTGGGCTTCCCAACTTGTTTGTTATCTTCGATCCGCGAAGCTTTGTTAAAGAAATTTCTGCGTGAGCAAAACAATGCTTGAGAAGAAAGCAAAAAGAAAAGGAAAACGCGCTCCTGTTATCATCCCGGCGGCACACAGAGTGGCTCACTAGTTAAAAAATGGCGCTTCCAGGTATGATGTCCCAGTAGTGTTTTCGGCTTCCCGAAAAGTTTCACGCATTTGTGCTCGCTTGCCATCTCTACAAAGTGCCGTGTGTGTTCAGAAGCACGCAAAGTGCTTTTTTTTAATGTTCAGCCAGGGTCGTTTATAAGATTTCTTTAAGCTTCGGCAGGGCATACATCGGCCAAACTCGCCGTTGTATAAATGATCGCTTGTGATAGCACGCATTATCAATCAGAAATGGGACAGGCTCCCATGTGCAGTATCATCGCACGGTGTGCACGTGTGAAGGTTTGCTGGTAAACACATTCATACTACGGAAAACCCGATATACGGTGGCGCGGGAAGTAACAGAGGCCATGTATTAAAGAAAGTTTGGAGACTAGTGTGTCCGCGTTCCGTCGTTGTTTCTTTACGGGAATGTGTATAGTTTTCTTGCGGAGAGGATGTCATTAATCTTGGTATCATAGTCACATAAACTCATTTGCTCTTGTTCTTGTTCTTGTGCGCATGCCTGAGAGTATATGAAGGGAAGTACCGCGAAAAATGAAAATCTGTTGGAAGTGTGCGCCTGTCTGTGATTGTTCTTTGTCCGTGTCTCAGTTTGCGCCTAAAACCATTTCTAGCCATGTACCAACTAGCCCGCCAGGAGACGCTACTAAGTTCTTGTAAGCACACGGGGAGTATATTTTTTCTTTTCCTGTAAGCAATTATAGTAGCAGTGCAATATATGCTAAATATTTGCTAAGGTGCTCACGTATGCTTTCTGCACACCTCGAATGCGCAATGCATTCGCAATGCAGATACCAGCAGATACTGCTGGTATCTCTAGTGAACCAAACTTCTTTTTGTGATCCATGACAACCATACAATGTGGTTGTCCGTATTTCACAGATTTCTCAATGACGTGGTGGATAACGTGGATCCGGTCCATTGTTGAATACCTCATTCATAAACCAGCGTGTTCGCATGGTTGATTGAAATCAAGTGTTGCCGAAATTCTACTAGAAATTACATTGGTGAATACTTTATGCACACCGATAACAAGGCGATGTGCCTGCCATTATTCAACCCTTTCGCGTCTCCATTGTTGTGGGTGAGCATCATGTTGGACTTCTTGCGACTCTCGGGGACATTTTGCGTCACGTGGCATTGCAAATAAAGGGTCGCAAGCTTTTCGAATTGTATATCTACTCCGTCTTAGTTAAATCGATTGTTATGCCCTCTTCTCGTGCCGCTCTTCTCCGCAACATGTTTTGCAAAACCCTTCTCAACTTATCGGCCGTCACACGCGGAACTTCTCTATCCTTTTCGTCACTACTTTCATTGAAGGTTACCTGTCCTGTCTGGGGACTGAGCAGTTCACTGCAGAATTCCTCCGCTGCCTTTTCTGTTTAGTCGAAATAGCTGATGGCATTGTTCAGCTTAGCTTTCACTGCATACATCTCGCTCTTTTCTGTATCAAGCTTTATTCTTACTTCCCCAGATCCTACGGTTTCCCCACTCTTTCCATATGTTATATTTTGGAATATTACTTGTTCTTTTATCAGCTTTAACACTTCAGGCAGTTCTATCCCTACTCTGAAGTTAGATACTTTACTGTTTCGCGTTTATTAGGCCCTTATTTACTCTCGTGGATTGCCTATTTGTTTCATTGGTGCGTTATCTCCAACTTCAATCGCGGTCTCTGATATTTAGGTTAGATAAAGTCTAATAATTTTTCTGTTATGTACATCTTCGTGTACCAAGCCTCATATTTGTTTTAAACGTTCCACTTCCTTATTTCACATTTCTTCCTCTTACAAAGAAAGGGGGAAAATGTTCGGATAGGAACAAAAAGTTACAATAGTAACACAGTTCAACGCGTAAATACCACTGAACGTTAATCCATTCGTATAAACAACCTATTCGCGAGCACTAGCTTGAATTCATCTGCTTGCACCCTGCCTGCGTATACGTTGGGCGATTTTCTTTCTTGTCTAATTTTGTTCTTTCTGTCGTCAAATTTAGAGAAACCACCTGCCCACTAACTTTTGGTCACTGCATCGTACTCCACGTAACACGTCGCCCTCTGGCAAAATGCTGCGGTCGGCACACGATATAAAATATATTCTTTTTCTTGTTTCCCCGTAAGGGATTTTCCAGATTCATCTCCCGTTATAGCGCTTCGGAAAAAAAAGTAATAATTATATGCAAGCGATTCGTTTTCATGAATTCTGCCAACTTGTCTCCTTTGCTATTCTTAGTCGGTTCCGTAGTTGTCCACTGCCTGATACCTAGCATGTCTTTCTCCATTTTTGCATTGAAATTACCCATGACAACAGTATGCTCCGTTTCTCTTTTCTGATAGGCAAATCAACGGCCTTATGCAACAGTTATAACTCTGCATTGTCATGGCAGGACTTTGGGACGTAGAGTAGTAGAATCTGGGATTGATATCTTATATTTAGCTTTATTACGATGGCTGCGACCATTACCATAATGCTGTAAATGTTTCGCCATGAGAGGCAGGAAAATCGATTCCGTCACTGAAAACAAGCAACCTGGCGAGGCGAAAAGCACATTTTGTGCGATAGTGAAGATATCTCGCACGGTGATTTCTGAAGACAATTCTTACGTCTGCAGGTTTAGGTGCTTCAGGAGCACCAGAAGGGGGCGCAGCCGGAAGCGCATCCGGGGTAGTAGCCAACTTTCCAACGGAAGGCAGAGGCGGTTGGGAAAGCTCCAACGGGCTGTCGATGGGAGACAACGGTCGTGGCACTGAGGTTCCGCCGCTGTTCTTGGCCTTCGACTGTCGCTTTGGTTTCTTGTCTTTGGCCGGCTGAGACTCAGCACCGCACTCAGGAGACCTGCGTGGGTGCACCGCATTAAGCGTGATTCATGTGGCCACGCCAAAGCCGCGTTTTATAGGATTGGAATTATATGGGCCGTCCAGACGAATTCCTGTGGTCGTCATCGCGGTTGGGGTCGGCGTCACCGTCACCGTGAGGTTCCAGATAACGTTCAAGTGCGATAAGATCGCGGTCGCACGCCGTATGCTGCAGGTACGAGGGAAAGTCCGAAAGTGAGACGAGAAGGACGATGGCGTGATGCGCTCCGTCTTCTCGCGTGCACAATATAGAGGAGGGGAGGGATGAAAACGAGTAGAATGCGCGCCGTCATCTCGTGCGAACGAAAGCGGGAGCGGACAAGTGACTACGTGCTGAGGGGATCAGTAGGGTTAGCACACGAATGAGGTTAGCACACGTCTCCTTTTCTAGTGCGGTCGCGGGTGAGCACGGCCGTACGCGCTGTATCTTTAAGGTAATAAGCGGAATCTGCAAAGTTAAGGTGAACCGAGGCAGCTCTTGACTTCTTATACGTTGTGTTCTCATGGCCTATTTCGCGTTGAAACGAGAGACCGCGCCAAGGGAAATTCGCTCACCGCTGCTCCCGCTCTGCTTCACACCAGCGTTGTGACAGCGAGCGGGCGTGGTCACCGAGCGAGATCGGCTCATTACTTCTGTGCATCCGTGACACCAGTCTTGTTAATTTAATGAGTAAGCTAATGCAAGAGTAGAGAGGTCAGGGCTGGGCTAGTTGATAACACGACAAGCCCCTAAAGTTCTTGTGGTATCTGGATATTCTGTGTCCCTTTGTTTGCGCTCTTTCGCAATAAAATAAGCTAAATGCCAGCTGCGATTTGTGCGGCCGATAGAACTAAGAAACCTTGCTTCGCGTATTTGTCTGTTACTTCGCTATCGTTATAAGAGTTTCGTCTTTCGGGCAACACTGCAACTTGTAGGTATATTTGTGTTGTTTTCAGTCGCGTGAGTCAATAATGAGCACAGTGGTTGTCTAGAAATGCGTGAAGTGTTTTGATGAGTTCCTGTTCACTACATAAAATAACACAATGTCTCACTGCATAAAACAAATATAGACGCAAGCAGCCTCCACTACGGCTGCACCTGTGTCTTTGCGGAAGAAGACGAAAGCTCTGGGAATAAACGAACAAAATTGGTGCCGCACCTTTCTTTTGGAATGAATGAATGAACGAATGAATGAATGAATGAATGAATGAATGAATGAATGAATGAATGAATGAATGAATGAATGAATGAATGAATGAATGAATGACTGCTTTATTTTCATGCTGACGCCTAATGCCAGTGTGGGTCCCCTTTGCTCACGGGACCGCTTGGTTGCGTGCTGTGGTTTCCTGGGGGCATCATGGGCATCAATGGCATGTGTGGGGTCCAAGTCGGGGGCTTGTCCTTCCTTGCGATGGGGTACTAGATGTTGCTTCATGTAACCAATCAGTCTTGTCTTGTCATCCTGTGTTGAGAGTGCTGTGATGGTCTCTTGTCCTCAACCTCCGTTTACATACGCCCAAGAGGAAATGCTGGTTTAGCACTCCCTGGCATGTAGTGCATCTTGGAGGCGGTATTCCTTGGTAGAGGGTCATTCAAGCTGGGGTTCTAGGGGGCCCATTTGTGGCTGCTACAGTAGGACCTGTTCTTCTTTGGTAGGCTGTGCGTGTGGCTTAGCGCAAACTGCCAAGCTGTGCTAGGTCTTTTAGTCTGATGAGATTTGGCGCGGTCAAATTATTTAGAGAAGATTGACAACTTTAAAGTGCTTAGTGATCTACTGATAGGTAGTGTCTACATATGTTAAATTAAATTATAGGGTTTTACGTGCCAAAACCATTTTCTGATTATGAGGCATGCCGTAGTGGTGGACTCCGGAAATTTCGACCACCTGGGGTTCTTTAATGTGCACCTAAGTACACCGGTGTTTTCGCATTTCGCCTGCATCGAGATGCGGCTGACATGACCGGGATTCGACCCCATGACCTCGTGCTCAGCAGCCCCCTACTTATATGGTATATAGATTTCACGTTTTATACGATGATTATCATGAAGAGAGACGTCTACGCAGTGATGAAAGTTGGCGACAAAGATGTTTATGGGAGAGTTGCACATACCCAGTGACGCTAGAATAGCAGCTTGGGCTTGTTGGTTTTCCATCCTGGTGTTAACAGCGCCAAACGTAGACGGGACACGAGACGAGAAGACGACACCACAGCGCTTGTGGTGTCGTCTTGTTGCCTCGTGTTCCGCCAACGTTTTGCGCTGTTGACACCAGGATACCCAGTGACGCAAGTTGGTCTAAAGTTTGGAGCATTGGGACCATGCTATTTAGGATGGGGACTTGACACGTGTACTCATCTATCCTTTTAACGGGGACAGTATTTCACCCGCTAACTTAATGTTATCGCTCAGCGGAAGACGCGCCTGCATGATTTGGAACTTAGCGGAGTGTTGTCGTTGATTCTTTCTGTTATGTATGTTCTTGCCGAACTTTGTGTAATCAGATTCAATGCGCGACATGAATGGTGTAGTACTTTCTGAAAGGCGCACGGGCACCAACGATTACGCTTGATCGTTGTGCTTTGGGTGTAGCCTGTCTTTCTGGGCACAGGCTCGTCCAATAAACAGTTTCGTGAGTCGCAGTTTTACAGGAAAGTTGTACGCCTCTACCTCCCAATGTATTTGGTTTGTCCATGGATAAAAATAACTTTTTTCGCGGACCGATCCCGGAGATAGTGCAATACCGGGCCGACCCGTAAAGGAGGTGAAGCAAAGTTTAAGAAACCCGTTCCTAATTATATTAATAATCACGAACAGTAAATGCAGTACATAAATCAATATTTCCGTGTATTTTTCATGTTTGTGCGTCAACAATAAGAAAGGTGAGCATGGGCCGATCCTGGTCTCAGTGCAATGAAGCAGGCTTCAAGCACTCCGCCAATACTACTACTACTACTACTACTACTACTACTACTACTACTACTACTACTACTACTACTACTACTACTACTAATAATAATAATAATGATAATAATAACTGAAATAGATCAATCGAGATGCATTGTTTGAAATCGGAGGGTATACTGGAATTGCTTGTGAACAGCCCATGGACTCACGAGCAGGCGGCATTTCCACATACGCAAAGGGTAAAATGTTTGTACTGTCATAAATACCTGACTCGCTAGAGGATTATGCCGCAGACTGTGGTGATGTATCTGCCGTACAAATAAAACGGAACTGTGATATTCACTGTGTATTTATATCCAGGCACACCCAAGTGTGATATCTAGAAGTTCATTACAACTAACTTTGAATGGTTCAGCCGTGATGACACAACTCCTGTTATAATCGTTGGGGACTTCAATGTGGACATTTCAAAGCCAGAGAAAAAATTGTTCACTAAATTGTGCTAGAACAGCTTGGTTTGAAGTGCCACACAAATCCAAGTCACTCAACTACCCAACCAAGGTTGTGTATGTAAATTTAACTTTGGCCAAGGTTCTGTCTAAGGTTGTAAACGAAACAGTCACTGTATATCGCAGCAATCGCAACGCTATCGTCACTACCATTACCAAGTGATAAAAATAAATACATGTACCCTTGCATACCCCTGTGATATGATAGGTGATACAGCTTCGCTGGTCATCCACCTTCACAGAGTGGAATGGCTCCTCAATTTTCTTGTTATTATGTTCTTCACCATCCCTACAACGAGACAATATTGATTCAGTGCTAACGCATTACCGTCGACAGTCATTGTGTGACAGGTTCTCCCGTAATGTTTTCTTTTTCAGTTCCGGTAACGAGGTATGCTCTTGCGAGCTTTTCGCATGCACTCTTATCTAAACTTATATCTTACACGGAGGCAGCGTGTACTATGTCTACACAATCTTAAACTGCACTTTTTGCAGGTTCGAAATTTTGTTGCCGTTGGCATTTAAGAAGGCACTCTTCCAACTCCAACGGTTACCGCTGGACTCGAGCGCTCAATAAAACGGCTAGAGGAGCGAGTCCCTAACAGCTGTTGCTGTAAACAAAACCAAGAGTGGCGACTCACTTGCTGTCTCTGCGGTTTGCGTCGAGGGACTTGATGTGCTTCTTGGTGCGTTTCTTGTGCGCCTTCTCGTACGCGGGTGATGCGGCTTGCCCCGCATCCGCGGGGCTAGTGACCGCAACCTGCGCTGATGTTTCGACGGGGCTTTGCTCCGAAGCTTTTTTCTTGCCGCCTTGATTCTGCATGGGGTTGTCTTGGGGCGGTACTCTTCTTCTTCTACTTCTTCCTTCAAAACCATGGCACATCCCCGCGAGGGTGGGGGATTACCCATGGTTCTCACTATTAACATAATATGACCTTCTTGAATCGTGTTAACTGATTGAGCTGTACTTTATATATTTATTAATAGTCGTTTTAAATTATTCTTCAGTTGTTTTCATTTCTTGAATAGGGGTCATGCCATTTTTCACGAAGATGCTATATTATGAAAATAACGCGATACAGTGTTAACATTGAGGAAAAGCTGTTTAACATGGGAGTCTCGAAGTAGCAATCACGTAGTTATGCACAATTGGACACACTTCTTTCGGGCTCGACGACGGGTACTTGCCCCAAAATATTGCTGCGGAACAGTGTTTACAATGACGAAGAGGCGAGCAGTGAGAAGACGACGACGACGACGATTAGAGGCTAGCGCGGGCTGTTGCCTCTTGGCCAAGTGCGGCGTATTCTCTTGTAAATATACTTGTATATGGCTTTTCGTATGCGTCTTCCTGCGTAGCATATCTGGTGGAGGTGGACCTTCCCTGTACCTCGTCACGGAGCTTCGCCGTGGACGGTACGTCGAGCCTTACTTCATGGCTTCCGGCGACGACAACTCGACTCCGCCGGCTCCGACACCTCGACTCCGCCGGCTCCGACACCTGCTGCCACTTCGACGTCCTACATCACTCTCCCCGCTCACCGTGATCCTGGCGTATTCTTGGGCAAAGATGGGGAAGACGTCGATGACTGGATCAGCCTGTACGAACACGTCAGCCGCAATAACCGGCGAGACCCTACTATCATGCTCGCCAACGTAGTCTTTTACCTCGGTGGCACACCTCGAGTTTGGTTTCGGACGCACGAAGATGAGCTGACCAGTTGGGATTCGCTTAAGCAAAAGCTCCGAGACTTGTTCGGCCACCCATACGGTCACCAACTTGCCGCGCAGAAGGCATTATCCGGCGGCATGCAGACGTCAACGGAGCCCTACGTCAGGTACATTCAGGACGTCTTCGCCCTGTGCCGCAAAGTTGATGCACACATGACTGAGTCCGACAAGGTCTCCCACATCCTCAAAGGCATTGCCGATGACGCCTTCAACTTGCTCGTTTTCAACAACGTGGCGACGGTGGATGCAGTTATAAAAGAGTGCCACCGCCTAAAACTCGCTAAAAGCCGACGCATTGACCAGCAGTTTGCCCGTCCGCCCAACACCCCAGCGACATCTTCCTGTGCCGACGCTCCTCGTCCCACCAACACTGCCGATGTTACCAGGATCGTCCGCCGTGAGATCGAGGCCGCCTATCCAGCTGCCTTCGACTCCAGCCCCTCCAACGCACCTGCAGTCACGGTTTCCCTGATCCAGGCAGTTGTCCGCCAGGAATTCGCAAACGTGGGTCTTCACACAATCTGCTCGGCCCATCAATTACCCGGCTTCATCGATTCCGCCCCGTCCCGCATCTTATTACCCACCCCGTTTCCGCAATCCATCTGAATGGCGCACTGCTGAGGACAAGCCCATTTGTTTTCACTGGAATCGAATCGGGTACATTTCTCGCCACTGTCGCAGTCGCATTAATACCGGCGATGCCCCTCCTATTCATCGCCGCCCGTATCGAGTGTCACCGGCTGAGCGCCAAGTTATTCACGCAGAAGTTCACAAAATGCTTGCCAAGAACATTACTGAACCGTCATGTAGTCCATGGGCATCACCTGTTGTACTGATAAAAAAGGATGGCTCATGGCGATTTTGCGTGGATTATCGGCACCTTAACAGGGTTACCGAAAAGGACGTGTATCCCTTACCTCGGATTGATGACGCCCTTGACTGCCTCCACGGTGCTCGCTACTTTTCCTCTATTGACCTTCGCTCCGGCTACTAGCAGATTGCCGTGGACGATCTCGACCTCCAGAAGACTGCTTTTGTAACACCCGATGGTCTTTATGAATTCAAAGTGGTGCCCTTCGGTCTATGTAACGCTCCTGCCACTTTTAAACGCATGATGGACTGCCTTCATCATGGTTTCAAATGGTCCACAGGCCTGTGCTACTTGGACGACGTTATAGTATTCTCCCCAACGTTCGCTACGCACCTCGAGCGCCTCTCTGCAGGACTGGACGTTTTTCGTCGAGCCGGTCTGCAACTCAACGCACCGAAGTGCCCATTCGGCCGTCGCGAGATTACCGTCCTTGGGCATCTAGTTGACGAGAACGGATTGCAACCGGACCCAGACAAGATACACACTGTTACGCACTTCCCTGTTCCGAAGTGTGTCAAGGATGTGCGCAGCTTCATCGGCCTTTGTTCGCACATCCACCATTTCGGGAAAAATTTCGCGGCCATAGCACGATCACTAACCGAGCTTTTGAAAAAAGACGCCCCTTTCCAGTGGGGTGATAACGAGGCCTCTGCATTCTCGCATCTAATCGACCTTCTCACAACGCCGCCCGTTCTGGCCCATTTCGATCCTTCTGCACGTACCGAAGTCCGTACTGATGCCAGCGTTCACCGAATTTGCGCAGTACTGGCCCAACGCCACGGTGGCAACGATCGTGTTATCGCTTACGCCAGCAGGCTCCTCTCACCCTCGGAGTGCAACTATTCCATCACTGAGCGTGAGCGTCTGGCCCTAGTTTGGGCGGCAGCGAAGTTCCGCCCATACTTATATGGCCGACCCTTTTCCGTTGTCACAGACCATCACGCGCTTTGCTGGTTATGCTCAATGAAAGATCCTGCAGGAACACTTGGTCGCTGGGCCTTACGCCTGCAAGAATATTCGTATACTGTCACCTACAAATCGGGCCGACTACACAAGGACGCTGACTGCCTGTCTCGCTACCCGGTAGACGAGCCTGACGACGCCGACAGTAGTACCGCCAACGGCATTTTCTCTGTGTCTGCCTTCGCTAACATCGCTGATGAGCAGTACCGAGACCTATCGCTGCGAGCACTCATCGAGCGTCTGCGCTCTACACCTACCGACGCATCTGTTCACCAATATGTCCTTCAGGGCGGCATTCTGTACCGAAGAAACTTCTTCCCTGAGGGATCTGATCTTCTTGTCGTGCCAAACATCTACGAAAGACTGTGCTCTTTGAGATGCCTGACGCACCGACTGCAGGACATCTTGGGGTAACCCGCACGTACGACCGCGTCCGCCGCCGCTTCTATTGGCCTGGTCTCGCGCGCTCCGTGCGACGCTATGTTTGTGCCTGTGATCCCTGCCAGCGTCGAAAAACACCTCAGGTGCTACCTGCCGGTCACCTCCAGCCGATCAACGTCCCTGTGGAACCGTTCTTTCGTGTTGTATTAGACCTCCTCGGTCCCTTTCCCACGTCATCCTCTGGGAACAAATAGGTAGCCGTCGCAACTGATTACACCACCCGATATGCTTTCACGCGGGCTCTCCCTACCAGTTGCGCCACTTGCGTCGCGGACTTTTTCTTGCGTGACATTATCTTACTTCATGGCGCCCCGCGATAGCTGCTTACTGACCGTGGTCGTAACTTCCTCTCGAAAGTTATCGCCGATATTGTGCTTCCTGCTCCACTCAACGCAAGCTGACTACCTCATGCCATCCTCAAACCAATGGCCTGACAGAGCGGGTAAACCGTACTCTAACCGATATGCTCCCCAAGTACGTTTCCAAGGACCACCATGACTGGGACATTGCCCTTTCTTAGGTAACATTTGCGTACAATTCTTGCCGACATGACACCGCCAGATTTTCTCCATTTTATCTACTGTACGGCCGCGAACCGACCTTGCCCCTTGACACGGCACTTCTTCCTGCTGCGATCTCAACAAGCGAGTATGCGCGCGACGCGATCGCCCTCGCCGACCATTCATGCCAGCTTGCCCGTGCTCGACTGACGGCCTCGCAAACCAGTCAGCAGCGTCATTACAACGCCCGCCACCGTGACGTACAGTTTTCGCATGGTGCGCTCGTACTGCTGTGGTCGCCCTCTCGTCACGTGGGACTTTCAGAAAAGCTCCTTTCGCGATACACAGGGCCCTACCGCGTGTTGCGCCAAGTGACGCTTGTGGCGTACGAAATTGCTCCTGCGTGTTCAACCTCGTCCTCTACTCTGGTATCTAGTGATGTCGTGCACGTCAGTAGGCCCAAGACCTACTACATTGCTTCCGAGTCTGGCCGTTAGTCGCTCCGGGACGGCGCTTTTGCCGCCGGGGGTAGTGCTACGGAGCAGTGTTTACAATGACGAAGAGGCGAGCAGCGAGAAGACGACGACGACGATTGGAGGCTAGCGCGGGCTGTTGCCTCTTGGCCAAGTGCGGCGTATTCCCTTGTAAATATACTTGTATATAGCCTTTCGTCTGCGTGCTCCTACGTAGCAATATGAAATGTTAATGACCGAGAGAGGAATGCCCGTATGCAATACGGGCTGCTCTAAGTAGGCCTTTGTTTCGGAATTATATTTAACGGAAAAGGGGAGGAAATGATATCGTAATTCTGTACTCCCACATGACGCACAGAGAGTCGATGGTAAGAACGCAAGCCTAGAACGGTAACGGAAACTTTGCATGAATTGCTAAGATGGACAAGACCGGCCATTCCAGAGGAACGCCGGATGTTCCTACTCCGGTGCAGCAAGGAGAGGCTCATTTTTTCTACGCACGCTTGTTGTTACCGCCACCAGAGCAAGGTTGGGTATGAAAAAACTTAGTGGACCACGATGCGCTGCCTTTGCCAAGGTGTCTGCAATGTCATTAAGTGGTAGTCCAGAATGCCCAGGTATGCAGAAAGACAGGATTTCTTTAACATTATGTGGAATAAGAGATCGTAGAAATCCGTGTAATAATGAATTATTTATGCTTTCTAGCGACGTAAGGAGTGACGAGCAGTCTGTGAGCAATATTGCACTCGACTGGTTTGCGCGCTGGCACTTGTTGCTCTTCTCTCAGTTTTACGTGCTTCACGTAGACGACGACGAGAATGATAATGCGCCTTCAAAGCATGTCACGCAGTCACATTGGTCGATGCGCCAAGAAAGAGGTTATTGTATACACACAACGACAAAGACGACGAAGGTGCGCCTTAAGAACATGGCACGAACCCACGAAGGCAAACGGTGCCTCTCTTTCGACTCCGACCTCGCCCGGGCTCTGATGGTTCGAAATCCACGGCCAGGCTTCCAAGTGATCCTATTGTCTCGTATCCGAAAGGGGACTGGCCAAACTTTAACTGCTTGTAGTGCTTGGGTTCCTTTTTAGTGCGTTTTTTTTTTCAGGGACCATGAATGCCGGTCTCCGGTCCCGGCCAGGGCTCGCCCTGGTGGGCTAGTCGTTCCACTGAGTCGGTGGCCCTGGAGTGCTTTCTTCGCAACGGAGTCAACACCTTGCCCGTGGCGATCGTTTCCACAGATGGTGGATTCATTCGGTTGACCTCATCAGAAATTTTCCAGGAGGAGCTGCGCGGTATAACCGAAAACTTCATTGACATCTCGGAGGTGAGGCGTTTTGGCAAGAATGACATTCCGTGTAAGTCATCTACCGTTCAGTGCCTCCATACTTTGCTTAAGTGCACGAAATTCGCTAGCATTGCGGTTCGTGCTTTCGTGTCTCCACATCTCGCATGCGTGAAGGACATTGTTCTGGGGGTCGCCACCGATATTACTCCTGAGACCTTCTTGAATATGCTCACTCCGGCTGGTATTGTTTCGGTTTACAGATATAATAAATTAGTAGGTTATAACCGAGTTCCAACTGAGAGCGTTATCGTCTTGTTCTCTTGTTTAACGTGCCCGTCTGAAGGGAACACTCGGCCGTACTTGTAACGCGTGGAGGCGTCAACACCTAAACTACTGCAGTGCCGAAACTGCTGGAGATTTCGGCACAGTGCTAATGCCTGCAGATCTTCAGTGAGATGCTGTAATTGTGGCGGCTTTCACTCCACGTCAGCCTGCGATGTAGATGCTCCGAGGTGTTGCTTTTGCGATGGCTCTCATGGTGCTACGGATGTTACCTGCTGCGCGCGAGGCCATGAAATGCAGGTGCTTGAGATCGCAAAGAAACGTCATTGTTCGCGCACGGAAGCGATAGCAGTGACTAAAGAGCGTGAAGTCGGTTACGCAGCCGCTGCATGCCGTCAGTCCACGTCACTAGAAGTCACAGTTTCGGCCGCAGTAGCCGCAGCTATTGACAAGGCAATCCCATTAGGTATGGAGAGACTTCTTAACACCTTTGCCGAAAGTATAACCGAGATCATGATTGATCATGAGTGGTCATGACTGATCATAAATCGCACTTTGCTGCGGCATCCCCCACCCCCTCAGATAGTATTACTGTGCAACATTCAATCGAAACAAACTTTTATAGTCAGGCAGAAGTTGCGTCTCATACCTCCATGTGGTCTTCACTATCAAGCCTTGCCGAATATAATGATGGCTAATCCCCGAAAATTTAGGAAAGTTATCCTACCACCTGGGTCATTCTCGAACACGTTAATAATTAACAATGTTGCAGCTTCTTATTCGCAGACAATAACTTCTTTTAACATCTACTTCCACTCTGTCTTTACGACTGATAAGCCTATAACCCCTGTTTTTAAATCCGCACCATACCCTGCATACCCTCCATGGCTTCTAAGCACATGCACGAAAAGGTTGCAAAATAAATAGTGTTTGAAAAGATTGTTGTGTTTTGCTTAAAGATAGATTTATATCCCACTCGTGTTCAAGGTTACTTCAGAAGAGTACCAGAATACTGGAAAAATTCTGAAGAATGCGGGAAATGCCACTAGGATGTTTCTGAAACGTACAAGAAATTTGTAAATATGTTTCTAGGATGAGCGGCAGAAAGTTGAAAAAATTTTACTTGGATATTTGAAGGTCGAGAAATAAGAAGTTGGCAGAATGTTGCTATAAGGTTTCAAAAAAGTATTAAGATGCATAGTAAATCCTGCTTTTAATGTTTGAAACATGGTCATTGAGCGTTTAAAGAAAGTTTGTCACTAAGCTTTTTATTCAGTATCGGTGGCCAATAGTCGAAAGGATGTTGGTATGGAATTTTTAAACCGTTTGAAAAAAGTATGAAAACATTTATTAAACTGTTGGTACGTTCTAGTAACATTTGTTTAAAATATGTTTATTGAAAGTTACTAGAAATTTTTGTAAAGGAAGGGCTGCACTTCACATAATGCATAAGAGAACAAGAATATCATTTCGCTGTTGTATTTCAACAAGTTTGAGAACACGTGCACAGAATTCGGCTCTATTTTGCTTACCAGTGTCATAAAAAAATTTAGCCGAGCTGAATACCTGTGAATTTTCTTTGAAGATATGGGAACTTCTGCTCACTTTTACGTCACAGCTACTCACGTTCTGTTTCAAGACTGAAGAGCGCGAGCCTTCAATGAGTACTATCAGAGCCCTTTGATAATTTTACTGGTCATGAAACTTCTCCGTCATGCTATGGGAGAGCTTGAGGAGTGGAAGTTAGACAAGCTTAGGCTTGGCATTGTCTTGCCTGTTTCGTCAGCACAAAAATAGCATGTGAAATATGAAGGTGAAGTGCTTGTGATTGTTCTGGATGCAACGCAGTTGAAATAGAAACTACTAAACTAAAGCAACTATAACTAAAACAACTAAAAAGTTGCTCCAGCATATCAAAAATGCTACTATTCGTTTTACAATACTTTCCCGTACCTAATTACTTGAATGTATCAGATTGCGAGTGTCAAAAGATATATGTTGGGCTAAATGAAACGTAAAAAATATAGTGGAATCAAAGGTAAAAATAGAACTATGTGGTTACGGATGTTTTCGAGCGTTTGTGCTAGCAAGAAAGAAAAGAATTCTGTGCAATTGTTTTGCTCGTCTCTGATCGTTTGATCTAATACAATTTAGCATTTTTTACAGAACTCGCTGCTGTTCCAACTCTGAAGATCGTTTCTTTAACTGTGAAGAAATAAACAGCTGTGTCATTGCTACTTGTGCATGACGACGTAAGTTTATCACGATTTTGATCAATGAAATCTTTTCTAAAGAATGCTGGAATTCCTCAAATGACTTCAATATTGGAAACAAATTTCTAGCTATATAACAATTCGTTATATTTTATTTTCGCGTGAACTTAAGACCTGCTTAGTTTCAGCAGTTATTATTCATGCATTGCTCTTGCACTCACCGTGAGGAGCATTATTTTTTTCATGCTGCGAAAACGACCTTGTTTGGATTACACAGGTTATTGGAATAATGCTACGTTGTGGTATGTTTATCTATAGCCCAAAATGTTTGCAGTTAGGGCTGCATGACTACAGTATACTTTCTTGCCTAGTTATAGCAACCCCTTTACATTATGCTGCCACAAACACATGAGTATACTTCATGATCAGTAAGCTTTCTTTTTCGTCATTGCAGGACAAGAGCGTTTCGTTCACACCGTGTATTCTTGCCAAAACCTGCCACAGGCAGAGTTCCTCCGCCTCTGCGTCGACAAGGAAACTGTTAGTGGGGAAAAATGCGGATGAAGGGGTTGTCGCAATTACGAATGCATATTTTTTTATCTTGAACATACTATATGTGCCTAAAACCTGCAACACCAGTACAGTCCACTTGGAAAGAATTCTCAGGATGGCACCCTTTTCAATATATTAATTCCTTAACTTTGCGCAGAAAAGCATTGCCGTTTCATACATTTGTGCATTATTACATTAAACAACGTTTTGTGAAGAATGTAAGTGGAATGACAGCGTATTTTCACCGCAAGTGTGACGGCACATATTTCGTAATTGGCGTCATCCACACAATCTAGCGGATTGTGTGGATGACGCCAATGACGTGTAGCGGACATTCTAGCGGATTTGCCTTGCAGTCTTATTCGCTAGAATGTCTAAATTGCAATATACGAGAAGAAACGGGGTCAACTGAGGCGCCCGATTTTGATTATTGATATCACAAGAAGCCAACAAACACTGACACCAAGGACGACATAGGGGAAATTACTTCTTTGTAATAAATGAAGTAAAGAAACGATAAATTAATGGAAATGAAAGTGGACGAAGACATGACTTGCCGCAGGTGGGAAACGATCCCACAACCTTCGCATTTCGCGTGCGATGCTCTAGCAATTGAGCTACCGCGGCTCCGTTTCCCCGGCCACTTTCTTGGGTTGTATGCTTCCTTGTAGAACCTTGGGAGTGTTAGCCAGCGCCACCACTTACAGAGCTTGGCGGCGGACGTGGAACATCCTTTCCGCCGCAGGGGTCACGAGAACGTGATATTTTTGGGTGAAGGGAACCGGTCAATAAACCCACACATGCTACCTGAAGGCATCAATGTTGCCGGATTCGAGACGCTCGTTATGTAATAAACAAGAAGAAAGGGGGTTAACCGCGAGGGGCCCGATCTTTATTTCTTTTTATTTATTTTATTTCAGCATCAGACGAAAACAGAGCCTGATGCAGGGACAGAAGCTAAAGGCTGATGGAGCCTGACGAGGCCTCTGACCCTAAACAGTCTACAGCGATTACAGATACAACACAAATCTTAGAAACAAAGGAAATAAAGTGATGTCGTAAGAAGCCAACAAGCACTGACACCGAGAACAACATACGGGAATGTCGAGCGCACGTGTCACCACCTTCCAAGAGGGCCAACATTTTCTTTCAGTAATCGCACTTCTCCAGAAGCACCGTGGCTTTTCCGTTGTCGACCGGGAGTATCACAACATCTGCATTAGTACGAAGGCTTCTGATAGCTTCGTTTTCTTGGCGTGTCAGTGCAGAAACTGAAGGCTGCGAATGCAGCTTTTAAAGGTCGTTGACCACGCGCGTACGTGCTTCGTCTCGGTGCGACGGCTCGACCTGGCTCTCTGACCTGGACATCCCCCTCGCCTGCCGGTAATGGTAGGAATCGGGTTGGGTTTTAGAACACGGATATAGTGGTCCCAAAGAATTGGACATGATGGAAGTTGCGCAAGCTCATAGTTTCTTAAAGGGACCCTGAAACGGTTAGGACAAATTTTGTAGACTTGTAGGGTACAGCTAAGGTTAATCATTCGCACCACAATTTGTGTGAAACGTCCCATATTAAGAGAGCTACGGACGATTACAAGTTACCCTCCCCCATAGTCATGCATTTTCTTCTCAACTCGTTCGCCGAGTGATAGGGGCTAAGCTCCGCCTTCACTGGCTATGCGTCATGATAGCACGTCGTGTCATTGACTTCCGGTTCTCTAGGAGCGAGCGCGCGAAGCCTCTTCAAACTCTTCGCCAGCTGCTTGGCAGTCGACCCCAAGCGAGAGGTATCGAAGCGGCGTGCGTTGCGAGTATTCTGTTGCACCGCCGAACGTGTCTGGTATTCCGATAACGACAGGCGAGCTGGGCGTTTCGACGGAATGGTGGGGGCATAAGCTCAAGCCGATGAAGGAACTTTAGCGTAGACGTACGTGAGCTGCCTGATCGGTCTCCACGGTCCAGCCACCCGTTGGCGCAGAGCTTAAACAGTCAAACAAAGAGCTAATATTGCTCTATCCAAGCGTAAAACATTTTAAACATTTACAAAAGCAACGTGTTAACGATTACACTCCTGCAAAAATTTATGCCAGCATCAAAGAAGAATGCCTTTCGTTACTGCTACTGTGTGTGATGGAGCTCTGTGCCACCAGGTGGCTGCACCGCGCAGACTATTCACATTTGCGCTTCTGCTCATCCGGTAAAACGACACGGTCAAACGGCCAGGCCCTGTCCCCTTACGTTTGCGTTTACCCTAATACCGGACTCGCGAAACGCTATTGCGTTAGTAATCTTCCGGTGTAAAGTGAGGGCCGCAAACGCACAAACCCTGGCGCCCATCGGATAGTGGCAGCCGGATGCGCTGCAGCCAGTCTGCTCGTCTGCTGCCTTGCAGAGCGACACGATGTCACAGCTTGGCATATTGCCGGTCGCTACGTTTGCAGCCCACAACACCACAAAGTCGCATCATAGTGCTCACGAAAAGACTGAGACCGACTCTGACCGCTGAGCTCTCGTCGAAATGTAGCACGTTGTAACTCGAGCAGACGACGCTTGCTGTGTGCCGGAAGTACTTAAGTGTAGTGAGAAATTGTTCCTGTGCATTCTCTTTGTGTTACTTTCTTTTTATAGAAACAAATTAGCTAACATTACAACTATTACGAACATCATTTGTTCATTATAAAGGTGGTAAAATTATCGATCACGTGCTCTGGGCAGATGGACACAGCTCCTTAAAACGCATATAGGGGAAGCGACTACAACTATAGAGGATGAGGACGCACCCCCAGCACTAGACAGCAAACTGCTGAACTTGTGGAGCAGAAAGAGTAACCTAGAGAAAAGACTCAAGGCACAAAGATGGAACAGGAATATCCGGCGCGAACTAGCCAGACTCAACAAAGAAATAGAAACATATGCGATTAAGCTCAACGAGCAGAATCGGTACAGCAAGTGCGATGAGATGGAAGCCCATATGAGTCTCTCCGAAACATGGAGCCTTCTCAGACATCTAATCGACCCTAGTAAATAAAAAATGCAAGCTAGTACAAACCAGGTGAGAGCGAGGCATGGCTTTGTTGGCACAAATGACGAGCTCATTAGCGAGCTCCAAGAGACATATCTTGGAAAAGCAGAGAGCGAGGTGTTTAGGGACTATGAGGGACCTCCCAATCCAGATCTCGATGCTCCCATCACCCCGACAGAGGTTAGACCAGAGATTAATAACCTCAGAAAGAGATCGGCCCCTGGTCCGGACGGGATAACAAACACAGCTCTTAGGAATTTAGACGATGAGTCCATCATTGCATTAACCAAATTCATGAACCAGGTGTGGGAGAAAGGAGAACTCCCAAAAACATGGAAACAGGCGGACGTAGTCTTTATTCCCAAGCCAGGCAAAGTACCCGGCTTGAACAACATGCGACCAATCTCCCTCACCCCGTGCGTAGGGAAATTGATGGAGCATGTTGTTCAAACGAGACTGACCAGGTACATGGAGGAGAATGATCTCTGGCCGCATGAAATGGTTGGATTCAGGCCAGGGCTCAGTACACAAGATGTCCATTCTCAGACGTAAGCATGATATCCTAGACCGATACGACTCAACTGACACCAGGGTGATCCTAGGTCTCGACCTCACCAAGGCATTTGACAACGTTAGCCATAAGGCTATCTTGGTAGGCCTCGAAGAGGTAGATGTGGGACACAGGGTATATGCATACATCAAAGACTTTCTGTCACAGAGGGAGGCGAATATAAAATTTCTGCATGTAAAATCCCCTCCCATCACACTTGGGAGCAAGGGAACCCCGCAAGGGTCGGTGCTCTCACCCTTCCTATTCAACATAGCGATGAGGGGCCTCCCGGCAGAACTCAATAAGATTAAATCGATTAAATTTAGCATGTAGGCGGATGATATCAACATCTGGGTTAATAGTGGGAGTGACGCAGCCATCGAACTTAAACTACAGATAGCGGCAAATATGGTGGAAGAGTATGCGGCCAGCAGAGGCTTGGCATGCTCGCCACAGAAATCGGAGCTGTTAATCATTGAGCCAAAACATCAAAGGGGACACGCTGGGAGCAGCAGACCCATCACTGTTTTTGTAAACGGAAATGAGGTTCCCGAGGTGGAGGAAACAAGAATTCTGGGCATGTATATCCAGAGAAATGGATGCAACCTCACGACAATTAGAAAGCTAGAAGGATACGCGGCGCAGGTCATGGGAATCTTTAGGAGAATTTCACTCAAAGGCAGGGGCCAGCCTCCTCAGACTCATGCAAGCGTTCATTACCAACCGTATAGCGTATGCCACATCGTATCTTGTGTTTAAACGAAAAGAAAAGGATAAAATAAATGCGACCATTAGGAAGAGCGTCAAGAGAGCCCTAGGGCTCCCAGACTCGACCTCGGCAGACCTCCTCGTCCAAATGGGGGTTCACAACACGCTAGTTGAACTCACTGAGACAGTACGAGTGTCTCAGTTGGAAAGATTAGGCCAGTCTAAAACAGGGAGAAAAATCATGGAATGGGTAGGAATTCAATGCGACAGGGGTGCCCCGACTGACAAGAAAGACATTCCGTTGGACGTGCGTAAACGCTTCCAAACCGCCCCCCCTACCTAAATATATGCTTCCTATCTTCAACAAAGAGAGGAGAGCTCACATGGCTAAGGCTCTAGTAAATAAACTTAAAAACACACCGGCGCAAAACGTAGCGTACGTGGACGCCGCTTGCGGCAGAGACGGGGCTGCGCTATCGACGGTGGTTGATGGCGACGGGTGCGTTAAGAAAGCGTGCTCCACGTGCACAAGGGACGCCTGCACAGCCGAGGAGGTTGCAGTAGCGCTCGCTTGTGCGGGTACAAAAGCGGGAGTAATATTATGCGATAACAAATTAGCTATCCCAAATTTTAACAAAGGGAGAATCTCGGAAGAAGCCCTCCACATTCTACTCAAAAACCCTCCCAGGAGGGACATAACATTTATTTGGGTACCGGCCCATGAAGAAGTCCCAGGCAACGAAGCCGCTCACGAGCTCGCCCGAGCACTCTACCACCGGGCAACTCTAGAGCAGCCAGTTCCAGGGATAAAAGATAGCATGATCACGTACAGGGAAATTGTCGATCACTACAAAGCCGAAAGAAGAATCTTTCCGCCTCCGCATCGGTTTCTCTCTCTGGAGGACGCTCGCATTTGGCGACGCCTCCAGGGAAACATTTATACATCACCACATTGGATCTACTTAACACAGACGAGGGACGCCCTCTGCAAAATTTGTAAGCAAGAAGGTACGCTAGACCATATAATATGGGAGTGTGCTGGCTCCCCAGGGGCCAAGGAAAACATTGACAGTTAGAGAAGCCTGGGAGGCCTTGCTCCAGAGCGAGGCTGAAGACGACCAGCGTCGAGCAAACCGCCTGGCCGTTGAGGCCGTGAAGACTGACCGTCCTCAACGCGCGGGGACTGCTTCGTCCTCCCCCCCTACCTACGTGTAGGTTAAGAGGCGGGCACCCCAGCTCGGTGGAACAATAAAGTTTTCAATCAATCATTCAATCAATCAATCTAATCAGATAGCTCGCCCTACTGACGTGAAATTCGATTATTTACCTCATATGGGTAGGGGCGGCTGAAAATTCCGCCGAGCAGTGTGCTGCGATAGGCAACGATGCACATATTTAAAACCTTATAATAAATTACGCGCTTTACGCGGAGCACTTATATGCATCAATTAATGATCAGAAGGAGCTACTCTAACGACTCAGTACATTTATACAAAATCGTCAAAATCGTTTCAGGGTCCCATTAAGGCGGGAAGTGCCCAGCGCCAGGCGTTCTCCACAACGCGAGCGTATATGGCGAATCCTGCACGTCTTCCGCTGCACAGCGTCCCCAGAAGACACAAATAACAGTCATCGCTGTCCAAGCATGGATTTGCACAGTAAAGAAAAACACTACTTATGTGGTCACTGAATTAGGAAAGAGTATCTAGCTTCAATTCTAGGTTTGTTGGGCTTTCCAGCGGGCAACTGAAAAAGCCCGCTTTCAAAAGTGGGGTGTAGGGGCAAATGACACTTTTGACAGTCAGGGACAATTGCCCCCGTTGCTCCCCTCATCCCCCCCCCCCTGGTAGATACGCCTATTATCTGACTGGATGACCGCGGATACTCGCTGTCAGAAAGCCACTGTGAAGGAGAGATACAGCAGCGGCGAGCGAACACGTCGTGGTGCCTCTAGCTTTAACGCGTCTTCGAAACTTGAACTCAAGGAGAGTGCGTTGGGAGGCCAGTTGGTAAACATAATTCGGGAAATTGAAGTGCGCTATGGGCGAGACACCGAAGCAGAACACACGACGAATGCCGACTGAAACACACATGAAAGTTTCATGTATGTTTCAGTCTGCGTTTTTCCTGTGTGAAGAAATGCAAGCCGATTTTTGATAGAACGAACTAGTTAGGGCAGGCAAAAGATCAGAGGGCACGTGAAATATTGGAAGCTTCTTTGGCAGCAAGAAATGGCCCGGGTGGGTGCGTCATAGAACCATCAGTGTATCCTTTCAATAAAGAGCTTGATTTTTTTTTTTGGTGTAGACAGGGGCTTGGCGAGGGAGTATTCTACGGCCACGTGGTTATGATTGTACTTGCGCATGCGAATTGTTCGAAGAGGCAGCATTGTGTGATTTGAATAAACCAGCTGTTAGTCTGCGTTCGTCCTGTATTCTCCTACTTCGGTGTCTCGTCCCTAGTGCAATTAGAGCTCCCCAATTTGAAACATGAAATTACGCGACCTCCAACACTACGCGCTCGAGAACACAGCGGCACATGGAGCGGCAAGACATCAGCGGCTCATGCAGCCTTTCTACCGGCCGCAGATTGCATCCAGAAATAGGGTACGTGCGACCGCACTAAGCCGCGTCACGCGTATCAGCTTGTCCGCTCACCTTGTTCTCCCCACCCCCGCGCCCATCTCCTTTTCTTGAGCCACACTGGGCTAACGGGACGACGGCGCCCATTAATCCATCATCCTTTTGGGCTCAAACGCTCGCGCTTCGAGCCTACACCATATGGCGCTGAGGGGCGCGATATGATCTTATCGCACTTTTACTTCATACGGAGCATCACTAACGCAGCGACTGCGAAAGTTCGGTTGTGGTGTTCCTATAATTGCCATCGCAATTGGCCGAGCGAATGATAGCCCTCTGCTTCATTCACGGCGCAGGAGAAAAACTCTCGGCGCCCGCCTGTATCCTTCCAGGTTAGAGTTCATTGCTACGGAAAGTAGCTCGAGTGTGTCAGTCGCTCTTGCGTGGGAAACAGGTAGCGCTGATCTGCATGCTTATCGAAGTTCGACATTCTTTTATATCATTTGTCAGTGGTGGCGGTAATGCCAAGTTACTGTTCAACGCTGCCAGTAGGGCTTGCTGGGTTAGCCTTGGGGAAAGGTGTGTGTGACGAACGGTCGTAAACGCGGACGCTTCTTGCGCAACTGGGATGCATGAAATTCGCACACAGTCTAATCATGCATAAACATACCTACGTAAAGCGCGGCGACTCCAGCCATTTCGCGGCTGAGCAAGTAAGGGTCTGACTACCCGCCAGGCGGCGTGGCCACGTGCGCTACCACTTCACCTCAAAGGTAGACAGCTCATCATACATCAACCAGGTTGCGTTGACGTCGCTTTACTTTGGCGGTGAGTTGTTTCCTTTCGTCTGCAGAAATAATTTTTCTGGTCCTTGCGGGGAGAACATTGTTATCAAGACGTCTGTTATGCTGGGTCAGCGTATTTTGCCCGTCTAGCATAGAATACGAGCCGTGACGCCCGTGTTTCGTGTAGCCACCAGCTTGTTTTGCACCTGTCTTCTCCGGAAGACCATGTGCATTGCTTACAACGCGTAAGTCCCTCGCAATACCTTCAGTTTAAAGCACATAATTTGTTATCTGTGGCTCAACTGTATCATGAAAGAAACGTTTTACTTAGCGCGGCTCGAGCAGTGTAATGCGCATTTGGGATCGTTTTGTAAAGGCTGTCTATACCTCACTGCATATACACGATGCATGCTCCTGGGCCGGTTCGCAAGTGCCTGTTTTACTTGACGCCTTGTTTGTCATGGCTAAAACATTCTTGTTGTCCTCTGTGTCTGTTTATGCCTGTGTCTTTATCAAGTGCGTCATCCCGCATTTCTTCTGTGCAAGTCCTAATGTAAACAAGAAAAATGAACTTTTTGTATTGAACCACTGGCTTCCTATAGTATGCGATTGAGAATAGCGGCTCAAAAACTGGCAAAGTACTGCAACAAAAACAGCACTTATCGCATTATTTTTCCAATCTCCGTGAACTAAATCGGCCTAGCTTAGGTTGTGGGATTCTCATCCGTGCTCTTGGGACAAAGGAACGACAACACAGAATTGCAAACAATCACAAGGGCATTTATTGCACCTTTCATAGATCAATGCCTGCTAGCCGAGTCGCTATCCACAAAACATGCTGATGGGCGCGCGACAAATTTAAGTCCGACTCACCGCGACCGGATAACGAGCGAATATATTCGCCCCATGCTGGATCCCAACGCCTGGTCGTTCGCGCATACGGTCACGCGAACGGTGGCGCGTTCGAACGAGGCCTCACGAGACGGTCTCGCAGAAGCATGGATCGGCGCACTCGCGGAACGTCCGTGCAGCTTGCTGATCCAAAACCAAAGAGGAAGCGCCTTCTCCTACCCACGCCCAAGTACCCCCGCCGTGAAGCGGCGTTAGCAGCGCAACACTCGCGCCATCTCTCGTACTGCGCTTCAACCACACCGACCACCGCGGGCCCCAGGCCACGCGGCGAAGCCGGATTACAGGAGACGGCGGCTATGCGGGAAAACAACGTATCAGGGGACGCGTGAGAGTCGCGCATCCCCACATCCCCCCAACCTTAAATCACTACATATTCCGGAGAAACATGTCACACAGTCTAACGTCAACGCGTGCTTCGCGAACAAGGTAGTACATGCAACAGTGGCCGCGCCGAGTAAATGTTCACACGCTGCCCATAGCATGCGAGCCGACATTGCCCTTGGGTACACCGCTAGTCCACTGGTTACAACAGCAGCTCTGCAGACCCGACGGCACGATTCCAGGCCACGACTCCGGAAACGGCGACGTAGTAGTCGGCTCGAGCAAGCGTCGCTCGCACCCTGCTGGTGAGAGCCGCAGTAGCTGTCGGTGACCGCGCGCTCTTTTCTCCGCCGCCGAAGGTTGCGAGCTGGATACAGGCGGCCGCCGAAGTCGCTGCGCCGAACTGGCCACAGCATCACCATCGCCCGGGGTGGCTCGATCGTAGTCCGGGGCAGCAGCGCAGACGATGTGCAGGTGACAGCAAACCAGGGGTGATTTCAATAACGCTGCGTACACTCAACACACTCGGCAAACACTAAAGTAGTACAAAAGGGAGGAATTCTGCATGCGCATCGCCCACGTGGTACGATGTTCAACTCGGCTAGCAAAAGATCGGGCGGCTACTCAGATGCTAAGTTCACGTGAACGAAGCTCGCTTCCTTAAGTCGAATGAGTAATTTCAATTCGTGCGAGGCTAACTAGAATGAGGGAAGCAAAGTGCAACATCTCAACGCCACGGTCCACCAGGTTGTGTCCCTCCACGTGCGACAGGCAGCTTCGTAAAGCCTTAAACCTAAAGCGTCGCTACCCTGACAACAACCGGCATCCAAAAAACAGCACCCAAAATGGGCGCAAGACAGGCAGCCACGAGGAGACGTCTGCTCTGTTAGGTGGTCCTACCCTGCTCGGTGCACACAGCATCCGAGTTGACGGCGCCCACCGTCCCAGACGGTGTTGGCGCGCCCGGTGCCAGCCCGTAGCGGCAGCCGTGGTCCGCGGCCATCCGGCTGCCAGAGCCGCGATTGCGTCAGATTCAAAGAGATAGAAGAAGCTATTCACATAAGAAATTTGGACCAATCACGAAGCTTCCGTACTCACTCGCTTCAGGCTTGCCAATGCTCCGCGGGCGCTAAGTCTCGCTCCCCCTGGATGCAGACCACATGGCTCTCGTACCGACGAATGTCATTAAAAAATCATTTGCGAAAAGGCTTAGCATGTTGAAAAATTGGAGGACGCTTAAGCTTCGCCTTCAAGAGTGGAACGCGATAGCGTTATCGCACCCCGTTCGCACCGCCCACTCTAACGATCTACGCAAGCCAAACGTCGCGATCGGCTCGGACACCCGGGCTGCGACGCGCCACGAAGGCGGACGCGATCATGGGTAAAGCCCCGCGAGTGGCGCGCCACGTGTCGGGGCCGCGCAGTACATTGCGAGGAGGGGGTCTTCTGTGTCTGCCGCAAGATGGCTCTGCGTGTGCGCTCTGCGCACACGCAGAGCCATCTTGCAACACGCAGACCCAAGTCGAAAAGGAGCTCGTGCTGACGAATTTCAACTGGAAGAAAGCGGAAGAGAAAATTCCTAAGCACACAGCCACATGGCTAAACTAGGACCAACAAGTAAGGAAGCTCTGGTGAAAGCAGTGGAACAAACATTAAAAGATAGACGAATACCAGACAGTTGGCGACAAAGTAGAATGAATTTAATTTATAAAGGTAAGGGAGAGAAAGATAGAATTCACTCGTATAGACCGTTGACCATTAGATCGGTAATATACATGCTAGCAATGCAGGCAATCAAATTGAAGCTTCAAACTTGGGCAGAGAATAATGGCATTTTGGGAGAACTTCAGAATGGCTTCAGAATAGGTAGGCGTTTAGATGATAACTTATTTGTTCTTACTACGTGTATTGAAATATCAAAAGTAGAAAGCAGACCATTATATGTGGCCTTTTTAGACATTACAGGAGCCTATGACAACGTAGACCGCAACATTTTTTGAGATATTCTGAAAGGAGAAGGCTTAGGTGACGATTGTCTGCAGCTTTTGAGAGAAATTTAGCTAGAAAATACCATTTGCGTTGAATGGGAAGAGATGAGAAGCGAGGAGAAAGTTCATGTCAACAAGGGACTGAGACAGGGGTGCCCTTTATCCCCGCTGCTGTTTATGATGTAGATGGTGAGGATGGAGAGGGCGCTAGAAGGAAGTAATATTGGGTTTAATCTCTCATACACACAGGCGGGTACAGCAGTTGAGCAGCAGCTCCCAGGTTTATTTTATGCGGATGAGATTGTGTTGCTAGCTAGCAAGCAAAGTGATTTGCAACGTCTGGCTAATATCTGTGAACAGGAAGGCAACAATTTAGGTTTTAAATTTAGTGTTAGAAAATCAGGTGTTATGGTATTCAATGAAAACAGTGAACAGACAGTGGAAATACAGGGCCAGGAAATACCTCGGGTAACAGAATATAAATACCTTGGTATATGGATAAACGAGGGCAATAGACATATGGAAACACAGGAAAAAACAATAACAGTGAAGGGGAAGAGAAATGCAGCCATAATGAAGCACAGAGCGCTATGGGGATACAATAGGTACGAGGTCCTCCGAGGTATGTGGAAAGGTGTAATGGTTCCAAGACTTACTTTTGTAAATGCGGTTGTTTGCTTTAAATCAGGGGTACATTCAGGACTCAATGGAAATCAAAGGTCAGTGGGTCGCCTCGCATTGGGCGCTCACGGGAAGACTACAAATGAAGCTGTGCAGGGTGATATGGGCTGGACTAGTTTTGAAGTGAGGGAAGCTCGCAGTAAAATTGAGTATCAAGAACGCCTGAAGAATATGGAAGAAAGTGAATGGGCTGGGAGAGTGTTCAGGTATCTGTACAGGAAAAACATTGATTCACAGTGGAGGAAAAGAACTAGGAAGCTTACCAGCAAGTATGCGGCCTGTAGGGTGGGCGACACAGCAACAAAGACCGTCAAGCGGAAAGTACAGGGAACCTCTACTGAACGCCTGCTGGCCCTCGGGATTCACAATAACTACGAGGAGCTACGGGCAGTGACGCTCATATCTCAACGGGAGCGGCTTAGCTTAACCTCCTCTGGCAGAAAATTACTTTGCCGCGTGGGTTACCCTACTCGTCCACAGTATGCGGGAGAAGAACTCGAATCTCTGCCCAGAGTCCTTCGTGAAAGGATCATAGTAGCCCCAATCCCTAAGAACATGAGTCCGAAATACCACTGGGGACGTAGAAGTGCTCGAGCTCGAAAGGTAATGCAGCAATTCGGTGGAAACCCGGATACAGTCTACACAGATGTCGCTCGATGTGGTGCTTACAAATACGGCCTTGCAGTGGTAGGAGCCTCCGCAAATCAAGGGCTTGTGACTTGCGCCACGGCTAGAGTTGCATCTGCGAATACCGCAGAAGCTTCAGCCATCGCGCTAGCTATTAAAGCTAAGGACGCTCTGGGACAATCGTCGATAACTCTTACAGATTCCCAAGTCGCATGTAGACTATTCCTCACCGGGAGGCTACCACGCAGCACCACTCACCTATTAGGATCCAACCTAACGCAGAATCAAATGATCATCTGGTGCCCGGTTCACGCAGGACTCGAGGGCAATGAGAGAGTGGACGGCGCAGCTCGTGCTTTTGTCAACCGAGCGGCCGATCACTCTGACGAAAACCCCTTTTTACCACGAGACATCCTTGAGCACCAGCGGCGCGAGCGAAGAAAGTATAGTCCACCACACCCTGACCTATCCAGGCAGGACTCTTATGACTGGCGCCGAATACAGACGCACACATTTCCAAACCTTTATTTGAAAAATGCCATTCACCCAACGCTGTACAGCGTTCGCTGTCCTTGGTGCGGAGGCCGGCCAACTCTCGCCCAAATTACGTAGGACTGCCAGAACAGGCCACCCAAAATTAATACACCAAAAATAGCCGGCAAACTTTCCGCAAGGGAGCAGTGGGAGACTTGGCTCGCCAGCGAGGATCGGGAGATGCAACTAGCGCTCCTCGACCAAGCACGGCGGACCGCTCAAGCCAGTGGGGCCCTGGACTAGGGGTTCCACCCACTCGCTTCCTGCATTTTTATTGCGAAGCAATACTACTTTAGGTCGCACTTCAGCCCGTTCTGTGGCGAGGTGGTGGTAGGCACCATTGACCTTTAGCGTGACCTCGCTGCGTGACGTCACACCAGCTGTGTAAAAACGGGGCCCCATCTCACGCCGCCGCGAGGCGAGGCGGTAGCCACCAACGGCGGCCTAACTCCCGCTCCTCTCACCAGGGGCGCTACTATTGCTTCGCAATCACCAGGCTTAACCAAGCTAAGCCACGGCCACTTTTTTTTCTCTTTATATATATATATTGTGAAGAAGAAGACGCGCCTCGCGGCACAGCCGCATCGCCAACACGCGGCTCGTCTCCGCTCGCGCTGTTGTTTGCTGGCGTCCGTTTGGACAGTGCTTCGGGCTGTCTCGCCGTTCCCGGTCGCTGTGCCTTCGCATTAGGCGCCACCAATAAACCCTTTCACAATTGGTGGAGGTGCTGGGACTCAAACCCCGTCGCTTGAAACCCTGGAGCTAAGATCAAGAACGCTACCGCCCGCCATGACCGACAGCTCATCCCAAACGGCACCGACGCCACAGTCCGTCACCTGCACCGGCGTTCCATGACAACGGGACCCCAAGATCTTCAGCGGTGCAGACGACGAAGACGTAGAAGACTGGTTTGCGTCATATGAACGGGTGAGCGCACACAACAAGTGGGATGATCCAGCCAAGTTAACGCAAGTCATCTTTTATCTGGCTGGTGTTGCCCAACTGTGGTTTCACAACCACGAAAGTGACGTACCCACATGGTCGCTCTTCAAGACAACCTTTACGGAAGTGTTCGGCCGACCCGCTGTTCGCAAGCTGCGCGCCGAACAACGCTTGCGCGCCCGAGCACCGCAGACGGCAGAAACGTTCACAAGCTACATAGAAGACGTCGTGGACCTTTGTAAACGAGTCAACGCCGCAATGCCCGAAGCTGAGCGAATTCGCCATATACTGAAAGGCATCGATGACGGCGCATTCCAGATGCTCCTAGCCAGGAATCCGCGCACTGTGTCTGAAGTTGTCAGCCTATGCCAAAGTTACGATGAGTTAAGGAAGCAACGCGCTTCGACTCGGCGTCCTCTGGGAAGCGACGACTTGTTGGCGAGCCTTGACAACATGTACGACCCATCCTCATTCCTTCAGCGGGTCAAGGACTTCGTGCGTGAGGAAGTTGCCCGCCAACTTTCTTTAGTCCCCTTCACTCAGGAGCCCACCTCCCGTATTCCAAACACGCTCCGCACCCTCATTTCAGAAGAGGTCGCCCACGTTGTCCCGTCCGCACACCATCAGCCGCCTGCAGCCGCGAATCTCAACTCTGCGCTGGCAGTGCAGCCTGTCGCCGCGCCTCTCACCTATTCGCAGCCAGTCCTGCCTGTGGCCGCGCCTCTCACGTACGCGCAGGCAGTGCGCAGGCCTCCACAGGCGTCTTTCGCGACCCAGTCCCAACCGCTGCCACCGGAAACCCATGCTGCATCTTGGACTGCACCGCGAGCTAATCCTTGGAGGACACCTGACAATCGACCTATCTGTTATTCCTGCTGCACTCCCGGACACGTCGCCCGATATTGCCGCCGTCGCCCTCAAGCGTTCGGCGACGCCTCGCGGCCCTTCCAGTACGGCAGCCAGCCATTTCGCCAATACGCCGCTCCTTCCCCCCAACCGTACGCTCGTGCTGACATCCCAGAATTTCCTTCACGTCGCTCGCCATCCCCTCGCCGACGCTCGCTCTCCCCAATGCGTCGACGACCCGCACCACCTGACCAGGAAAACTGAACGTCGCAGTTCAAGAGGCAAGAACTGCGCCCCATTCGAACTGTCTAAGTCCTCGCGCCTCTCCTGCTAACGTGGTCGAAATTTGTGTAGAAGGTGTTCCTGCATTCGCTCTTGTGGATACCGGCGCTGCCGTTTCTGTGATAGCCGCCAAACTGTGCCGTTCGCTGCGCAAGGTGACCACGCCGCTTTCTGGACTGTCGCTTCGTACGGCAAGCGCGCAGCACGTCACTCCGCACGCAGCCTGTACTGTACGTGTGCTTATTCACGGCATTGTTTACATCGTCGAGTGTATTGTTCTTCCCACCTGCTCACATGACGTCATCCTCGGATGGGACTTCTTATCCAGCCATAAAGCCGTGATTGACTGCGCACGCGCCGAAGTTGAATTTTCCCCTTGTGACGCACCCTTGGACGAAGATTGCGACCGCCCTTCTAAACTTACCGTGCGCGAGGACACAGATATTCCACCTGGCTCCTTCGCCCTCGTACCTGTCTCTTGCGATGCCATCGCTGATGCAACGGTCTTCTTCACGCCGTCCGACGTCTTCATGAGCCGTAAATCCCTCCCATTACCCTTCGCGACGCTTGACATGGCTGGCGGCTGCAGCAATATATACTTTTACAATCCCCTCTGTGCGCCTATTACGTTGCTCGTTGGCGAATGCCTTGGCTTCGTGGAACTCCTCGACTCTTCGTCTTTGGTTGACGTCCCCGGAGACTCCTTTGATGTCGACTCCGGCCAACCGTCTTCGATGTCCGCGCTTGAGGAAACGTCCAGGGATGCGTTCTCGAATGCCATCGCCGATACCCTCACACCTGCCGAACGCGCCGACCTTCTTGACCTCCTGCACAAATTTAGAAATTCATTCGACGTTTCACAACCTCGCCTGCGCCGCACGTCGGAAGTGCAGCACTACATTGACACCGGTTCACATCAGCCGTTACGTCAACGACCGTACCGCGTTTCTGCCAAAGAGCGTCGTGTCATTACCACCCAAGTCGAAGATATGCTGCGCCGTGATGTTATTCAACCTTGGCACAGTCCCTGGGCATCTCCTGTCGTTCTCGTTCGCAAGAAGGACGGGTCTATTCGCTTTTGCGTCGACTACCGTCGGTTAAATAAGGTAACGCGCAAAGACGTCTATCCTTTGCCGCGCATCGACGACGCCCTCGACAGTCTTCAGGGAGCAGAATTCTTCTCGTCCCTTGACTTGCGTTCAGGGTACTGGCAGGTCCCAATGGCTGCTGCCGATCGCCAGAAAACCGCATTCATTACACCAGACGGCTTATATGAATTTAAGGTGATGCCTTTCGGGCTTTGTAACGCCCCTGCCACCTTTGAACGACTCATGGACAACACGCTGCGTGGCCTCAAGTGGTCTATATGTCTGTGTTACCTCGACGATGTCGTGGTTTTCTCGCCTGATTTTCCTACTCACCTGCTCCGCCTCAGACAAGTTTTGACCTGTCTAACGAACGCTGGCCTTCAACTCAACCTCAAGAAGTGCCGCTTCGCCGCGCGAGAGCTTACCATTTTAGGCCACGTTGTGTCCAAGCATGGCGTTCTACCCGATCCTGCAAAACTTCGAGCAGTCGCTGAATTTCCGAAGCCTCAGACCATCAAAGAACATCGAAGCTTCATGGGCCTATGCTCATATTTCCGGCGCTTTGTTCGAAATTTCGCATCGATCATGGCGCCATTGACTCAGCTTCTACGCGGTGACGTCGCCCTCTCCTGCTGGTCCACTGCATGTGACTCCGCCTTTGCGACGCTGCGTCGTCTTCTCATCTCCCCACCTATTCTTCGCCATTTCGACCCGTCAGCTGCAACTGAAGTACATACAGATGCCAGCGGGGTCGGTCTCGGCGCCGTCCTCGCCCAACAAAAGCCGGGCTACCCCGAATACGTAGTCGCCTATGCGAGTCGCACGCTGACGAAGCCTGAGGCCAATTACAGCGTGACCGAAAAAGAGTGCTTGGCTTTAGTATGGGCACTTGGCAAGTTCCGACCATATCTGTACGGGCGCCCATTCGACTTGGTCACAGATCACCATGCGCTTTGTTGGCTCGCCAACTTGAAAGATCCCACTGGCCGCCTAGCCCGTTGGGCACTACGCATCCAGGAGTACGATATTCGCGTCGTATACCGCAGCGGACGCACACACTCCGACGCAGACGCCTTGTCTCGTTCACCTTTACCTCCAGACTCGGCCTGCGGAACAACTTCCGCACATTCCGTGTCATCTCTCGACATGGACTCCTTTGTCACCGCACAACGTCGTGACCCGTGGATCGCTTCTCTTTTCGACTATCTTTCTGGATCATCGACCATCCCTGTATCCCGAACCCTCCGATGCCAAGCAGTTCATTTTGCCATTCGTTACCAGTTGCTGCACCGACGCAATTACACTCCTGAAGGTCGTCGGTGGCTTCTGGTGGTTCCCCGCAGCTTACGGTCTCAAATATGTGCCGCTTTCCACAACGATCCGCAGTGTGGCCACGCCGGAGTCTTCAAGACGTACGAACGAATTCGCCACCGCTACTACTGGCGCGGCATGTACAATTTTGTACACAAGTTTGTTCGGTGCTGTCTTGACTGTCAACGCCGCAAATCGCCGCCTTTACGCCCGTCTGGTGCCTTGCAGCCGCTCCCGTGCCCTGCCGCACCCTTCGATCGCGTCGGCATCCACCTATACGGCCCGCTTCCTATGACGCCAGACGGCAATCGGTGGATCGTAGTTGCTGTTGTCCATTTGACACGCTACGCCAAAACTGCTGCTTTACCGAGTGCTACAGCGCGGGATGTAGCCTCTTTCGTCCTACATCGCTTCGTGCTTCGACTACATCGCTTCGTGCTTCGACACGGCGCACCTCGAGAACTCCTCAGCGATCGAGGTCGCGCCTTCCTCTCCGAAGTCGTCGAAAGTTTGCTTTCGGAATGCCACATTATTCATCGGACAAGCACGGCATACCATCCACAGACTAACGGGATCACAGAGCGATTTAACCGCACACTTGGTGATATGCTCTCTATGTACGTGGCATCTGATCATGGTAACTGGGACCGCATCCTTCCATTCATCACGTTCGCGTACAACACCGCGATCCAGGCCACTACGGGATTTTCACCTTTCTTACTCCTGTATGGTCGCGAGCCCACGCATACCATCGACACGCTCCTTCCATACCGTCCTGACGCCTCCGAGTGTCTACCTGTGTCCGACGTCGCCCGACAAGCCGCAGAATGCCGCCAGCTAACACGCTCCTTTACGGCAGAGCAACAGCAGCGCCAGAAAGAAAACCGCATCGACACGCGTCCAAACACCACCTACGCTCCAGGCGTTCTTGTGTGGTTGTCGGTCCCTTTCCAAACGCCGGGGCTTTCCTCGAAACTCGTCCCAAAATTCGAAGGGCCTTACCGAGTCTTGGAACAAACGTCCCCGGTGAATTTTCTCATTGAGCCCCTGTCACCACCTGAAGACTTGCGCCGGCGTGGACGTGACATTGTCCACGTCTCGCGTCTCAAGCGCTACCACGACCCTCTACCTCCCGATTCTTAAGGCGCCAGGATGGCTCTTTTTGTCCGGGGGGAGATTGTGAAGAAGAAGACGCGCCTCGCGGCACAGCCGCATCGCCAACACGCGGCTCGTCTCCGCTCGCGCTGTTGTTTGCTGGCGTCCGTTTGGACAGCGCTTCGGGCTGCCTCGCCGTTCCCGGTCGCTGTGCCTTCGCATTAGGCGCCACCAATAAACCCTTTCACAATATATATGTATATATATCGCGATGCCTTAGGGGCGTGGAACCGGCAGTGCTATGGCAATGCCGCTCACGCATGTTCTGCTTCTCGTGCAAGTTGCATGTAGTTCCAGAGCGCTTTCAACAGGCCACGAATGCGACAACCACAGGATTATGGCCAACATCACCGAAGTATTCGCATGCAACAGCGACGAAATCTTCAATGCACGCGATCGTGGACCGGTGACGTCTGCTCCAGTGGAATCCGGCATATGTCCAGCCACAGTCAACGAACCATGGTTCGCAGCTACTATCACCGGCCTAGAAAAGGCGGCAGGCTGTAGTGTCCCTCTGGGGCGTGGAACCGGCAGTGCTATGGCAATGCCGCACACGCATGTTCTGCTTCTCGTGCAGGTTGCATGTAGTTCCAGAGCGCTTTCAACAGGCCACGAATGCGACAACCACAGGATTATGGCCAACATCACCGAAGTATTCGCATGCAACAGCGACGAAATCTTCAATGCACGCGATCGTGGACCGGTGACGTCTGCTCCAGTGGAATCCGGCATATGTCCAGCCACAGTCAACGGACCATGGTTCACAGCTACTATCACCGGCCTACAAAAGGCGGCAGACTGCAGTGTCCCTCTGGGGCGTGGAACCGGCAGTGCTATGGCAATGCCGCTCACGCATGTTCTGCTTCTCGTGCAGGTTGCATGTAGTTCCAGAGCGCTTTCAACAGGCCACGAATGCGACAACCACAGGATTATGGCCAACATCACCGAAGTATTCGCATGCAACAGCGACGAAATCTTCAATGCACGCGATCGTGGACCGGTGACGTCTGCTCCAGTAGAATCCGGCATATGTCCAGCCACAGTCAACGAACCATGGTTCACAGCTACTATCACCGGCCTACAAAAGGCGGCAGACTGCAGTGTCCCTCTGGGGCGTGGAACCGGCAGGGCTATGGCAATGCCGCTCACGCATGTTCTGCTTCTCGTGCAGGTTGCATGTAGTTCCAGAGCGCTTTCAACAGGCCACGAATGCGACAACCACAGGATTATGGCCAACATCACCGAAGTATTCGCTTGCAACAGCGACGAAATCTTCAATGCACGCGATCGTGGACCGGTGACGGCTGCTCCAGTGGAATCCGGCATATGTCCAGCCACAGTCAACGAACCATGGTTCACAGCTACTATCACCGGCCTACAAAATGCGGCAGACTGTAGTGTCCAGTGGCGTAGCTAGGTCGTCTGGCACCCGGGGCCCATAGGTCTTCTGTCAGCCCCTCCCCCCCTTATATAGTCGAGGAAGGCGAGGATATCGACGATTTCCGGGTTTCAGCACCAGTACAGCCGCCTTGGATACCACGCACGTTCCCCGGGTCCCCCTCTCCTTCGGTTTCTTTGCCAGAGATCGCGAATGCAGCAAATATACACGCTGTTTTTCCTGCGCCAAATAACGTAGGGTGCTGCACCGATAACGTGTGATAAGCCCATGTGCACATCTTCTGTCAGACTGTAAGGCTTGGCAGCCAATACAAATGCGGCGTCGTGGAAAACATGACTCACGTCACAAGTAACAAAAATATCTTTATAATAAAGCCTTAATTACCAATTTTAGCGGCAATATTGCATTTGCAAAATTGAAGCCCGACATTCATATCTTGACCAACAACAACTTCACAAAAATCGTCGTAGGTACTATGGCATGCAGTACTTTGTCTGTGGGCAGCCCTGAACGAAAACGAAAATTAAATTGTTTGTCAGTGACGCTGATCTCCTTACCCTATTAGAAAACGCTACCTGCCTCCCCGCTGCGCGGGCGCCAACGCTATGACAATTACGAGTTCTCTTCATTCTGATCAATAGAGCCTTGTTTTCATTTGCTGCTATACGTACAAACGTGATTATCCGAGCTGCGGTACCACCGCAAGATTGGGAACAGAATAGAGCACGCTTCGCGTCGATTCTTGGCGTCACCATAAAAAAAGAAAGAAAAGGCCGCGATGAAGCCCGTACCAGCGAAAGCTTGCACTACTGTTGGTCTGCACTCGCAATGGAGAGGATTAAGGGATCAACCTCACTGGTCCACTATTTCGTATTTCTTTCGCTGCTGCCATATACTGGGTGCCGCCCGCAGTGCCAAAGTACTGTAGGTTGTAGCAACCAAAACGATTTTGTTTAAGAAGTTTTTGTTGAGTTAATATTATGACTTTGAGTCCTCAATTCTCGAATTCAAGTGCTTCCTCTATAAGTACTAATTACGGGATCATTAAGGATATGGTTATTACTTATCTGCCATATTTTTCGCCCTACCGAGTTCCAAGTAATCACAAAAAGACATAACTTCATAGAATCTCGATCAGGAAATATCCTTACAAAATTCACCTTTTCTTTTATAAAATTCTGTGCAGCTGATACAGACACTGTTCTTGTGACATGAAGTCACACAACAACAACAGTTTTCTGAAAGTTTCGAGGATAAGAAGGAAAGCGTGAAACATAACGGCAGATTTCGCAGCGGCTTCTCGGAGCGAGCGGGAGAAGGGAAGTAAAAGCGAGCCGGACATCGCGGCGGGCCCGCGACTACAGCCTGTCGGGTCATACGCCGCCAAACTCTTCGGCCGAACCGAGTCTGAAGACTATCCACAGAATCCCATTCGCGACTTTTGACGGCCCCACTTATGCAACGTCGCTCTCAACGAACGCTTCGCCGTAAACGCGAGCTCCGGGCGCGCTGGTTGAACGCCCTCTTGCTGCTGTCTTTGTTCGTCTTCGCTGCGCGTTCTGAACGGAAGAGGGTCCCAAGAGCCCCAACGCCTTACAACGCCTCACTGTATGTTTAGCGACTCCTGCTTCCAGCATGAACGCACAGCACGAGCGCACCCCACATGAAACGTTCCGCTAAGGCGAGTAGTTTAGCGACCATTTCGCGAATTAAATTTTTTAGCCCACACATTCGTGCAAATCTTTCGTGGGGTGTTGATAGAGCTGCAGTCGACAATTCTGCGGCGCAATGCATCGGGTGCATGAGCTCGGGCTACTGGATACCGGAGCATTCTTTGCAATTTGCGCCCAGTCAAGCCGGCGGAAAGAGGGGTGTCTTCAGGCGTAAATGACACCCCCCCCCACTGGCCTCTTGCACCCGGGGCCCACGGCCCCCCGGCCCCCCCTGTTGCTACGCCACTGGTAGTGTCCCTCTGGGGCGTGGAACCGGCAGTGCTATGGCAATGCCGCTCACGCATGTTCTGCTTCTCGTGCACGTTGCATGTAGTTCCAGAACGCTTTCAACAGGCCACGAATGCGACAACCACAGGATTATGGCAAACATCACCGAAGTATTCGCATGCAATAGCAACGAAATCTTCAATGCACGCGATCGTGGACCGGTGACGTTTGCTCCAGTGGAATCCGGCATATGTCCAGCCACAGTCAACGAAGCATGGTTCACAGCTACTATCACCGGCCTACAAAAGGCGGCAGACTGCAGTGTCCCTCTGGGGCGTGGAACCGGCAGGGCTATGGCAATGCCGCTCACGCATGTTCTGCTTCTCGTGCAGGTTGCATGTAGTTCCAGAGCGCTTTCAACAGGCCACGAATGCGACAACCACAGGATTATGGCCAACATCACCGAAGTATTCGCTTGCAACAGCGACGAAATCTTCAATGCACGCGATCGTGGACCAGTGACGTCTGCTCCAGTGGAATCCGGCATATGTCCAGCCACAGTCAACGAACCATGGTTCACAGCTACTATCACCGGCCTACGCAAGGCGCGTGCGTCTATTTGTCGTACAAAAATCCCTCACGTGACCTGATCCTAGGTGCCTAGGGACAGCATCGTTTAGGGATTTTTGAGAAGGCGCGATGCTGGCGCCGAGCGACGCCGTGGCGTGTTCGTCCTCGGCGTGATCGTTCTCTGGACCGCGCGTTGTTCAACATTGCTCATGTGATTGTTACGTGCGTTGCTTGTGTGTTGGTTGTAGGTTCTGTGTTATTGGCGGAAAGCCGTGAGTAGTGGTGGTGCGGCAGTGTGGCTTTGACCTCGGTGAGCTCTGGCAGTACAGAATCTGCCTTGTGTGACCCGTGCTTTCTTGAGAACCCGGCGGTGGTGACAATTGAAATAATTAAGTGGCCTAGCGCCTTGGCAGCGAACCGCGATGTGGCGTCGCCGTGTCCGACTTTGCTTAGCGGACATCGAGGGATGTGCTGCTCGCTGCAAGTCATATAAATGCAACTGCGTCGACCGCCCACTGTTCAGCGCTGAATGTGTGTTTGGTGTGCTGTGCTTGAAACGAGTGGTGCAGCCGTGCAGAGGGGGTGGCGGAGTAGCAGAGTGGCTTAGGGGCTCCGTTTGCGAATTCACAGACATGTGCTCCCGTCTTGGTCTCATTAGCTGCTGTCGCGGGATTGTGGTGTGCTAGCTCCTTGCCTAGTATGAAGTGATGTGATAGCACAATTTTTATTAAGTGGACTAGATGTTGCCGAGATGGTTGCAGCACAGCGTTTTTTTTCTTCCAGGCACCTTTTCTATACTTGAAGCTTCCGTTGCAGTGTTTCGAGCCTCTTTGAACCAGCACGTAGTGTATATAAAAATTGGACACTGATTGGGAACATCACCTAAGTTCATGCCTATATATAGTAAAAAGATGTAGCACGACCAGACAAAATAAAAGAAGGGGGTGGGCTGCAGCAATACTAAGTGTTAAATGGTGCTTTATCCTTTCCCTAAGTTTTCTGTTTTTGTGCTTTTTATGGATCCTCCGCAGTAACCACGCGAGTGCCGAACTTGAGCTTGTTGTTTTCAAGTCTCATGGTTGTTACTAACAGAACAGTGTGATAAACGAACAAGGGCTTGGAGGCATCCGTTCACCTTGCTTGCCTCATGGTGCTGCTTCATAAGCACCGTGAGCATCCAGGCCAACTAGGAAAGGAGCTTTGTTGCAATCGCTTCTGAACTGTATTGCCACCAAACCAACAGTGCTCTCAATGACAGCTTTTGGACAGTAGAATGCTTGCACCCAGCAAAATAGTAAGAAGGAAGCATTCTGGATGTGCAAAGTGGGCTTTTGAAGCTGGCAGCATTACTGAAGGGGCTTTGCCCATCTGCCCTCTTTATGGATGCACAAAAATGATTTCCTCTTTAAGAGAGATTGTTTCAGAGGTCGTTACATGCAACAGTGTTGGGTGTTTAGTAGCTTGTCTTTGCCCACTGTTAATAATCTGTTCCTTCTCCAGTGCCCCTGTGAAGTGCCTACTTTTTGGACACGATGTGCTCTCCATGCATGCATGCATGTTTAGCTTGTAAAGACGTCTATTACCCCTTGCCTCAAGCTGGTCCGTGCTGATGTCACCCAAGAAGCCATTGGGGAGTATGGCAATGTACACTTACAAAACACTGTTGATACCAGTGAAACCAAATTAATGGAGCTGCTGTTCTTTTTTTGTCCACTCCATCCTTGTTAGTTACAATGAGCAATGTCCGAACAGAAGGCATATTTTTTATTTAGCAATACTGTAAGTCATTTACAGGCTCATACAGGAGTGGGTCACAATCAAAACAATGAAACATTGTTGGTCAAAACAGAAGAAAGCAATGAAACACGCCAATTATTACAATTCAAAGATATAACACACAAACAAAACGACAGACCAAAGCAATTAGTACTAGGCATATGTAGTTGGTCATGCATAGTCTGCGCACTAAGACTTGTTGGCATGTTATGGCCTTAGCACAGTGTTTGGATGTAAAAACCGTCTCACGTGTTGATGACTTCCTTCTCTTTATCATACTTTACCTGATGGAGCCAGCAAGTGGGTCAACCTGATGTTCAACAGGCTTCCCACTAGTTTTCCCAGAGTCTCCTTTACCAGGGTGCTGCTCATAGATATGTTTTCTTGACCTTGCACTGCACTTCAACCATGGCCACACCTGCTAAACCTGTAGCATGCAATCAAAAAAGTGCTATAAATCATGTTCCTCCAAACTCGTGACATGTGCTACAAGGCCTTGAGGAACACCCTCATCATACTGTACGAAGCTTCGCATGATAAGTGCGACAATTAACATCTGCTGGTTTTTCAGTGTTATTCCTGTCCAGCTTGCTGAAAGCTATCCTGAGTGTTTCAAAAGCAAACGACTGCTGCTGGACAAGAAGTGCTTAAAACAAGGGTCGCTGTAACCACATATGTCACACGATATTGGCACGTGTACTTATCTTTATCGGGCGACCACGTTTCGCCGCTTATCAACTGTAATCGCACAGCGACGGACGCGCCTGCATGTATCCGACGTTTCTGGAAAGTTATCGATGATTCTACCCGGCTGCCTGTTGTCGCCGAACCTTATGTTATCTGATTTCATCGCCTGACGCGAATGGCGTAGAACATTGTGGAATACGCGCGGGTCCCAGCGATTAGTCTGGAACATTCGACGGCTGCTGTATAAAAGCCGACGCGCTTGACCCGCTGGGCAGATTTTCGACGATCGCCGAGCGTGTTCGCCGCTATCGTTGTGCTACCGGACTTACCCTGTCACCTTCGTTATCCTCCAACAGTGTTCACGCGACGTCATTCTCGGCATGGACTTCCTCAACCAACACGGCGCAGTCATCGACCTGAAGTCGAAGTCAATAACTCTGTCGGAAGACCATGCGATACCGTCGGAGAACCCTCGTAGTCACCACGCCTTGAGTGTGCTCGAAGATCAGGTGAGCATCCCGCCTCGCTCCAGCATTGTTATTTCGGTCGGCACCGAAACACCCGCTCACTTAGAAGGTGTCATCGAAGGCGACCAACGTCTACTGCTAGACCGTGAAATTTGCGTCGCAAGAGGGATCGCTCGACTGCACGGAGGAAACACGAAAGTGTTGCTGACAAACTTCAGCCAGGAGTACAAGCACATCAACAAGGGCACGACGATCGCATACATCGAGGAAATTCTGGAAAACAGCAATGCGTTTGTCCTCTCGGATTCCGCCGCATCTACCCCGACGACCATGGTTGCCGAACCAGACTACGACATTAATCCAAGTCTCCCCGTGATTAAGCAACAGCAGCTCAGAAGTCTGCTCCGGCGATACAAAGGCTGCTTTTCGACGTCATCGAGGATTCGACAAACACCAGTCGCCAAACATCGCATAATCACCGAGGAGTACGCTCGACCACTTCGCCAGAGCCCTTACCGAGTTTCGCCGCGAGAACGTGAAGCTATAAGAGAACAAGTCGACGAAATGCTGCGCGACGACATCATCCAGCCGTCGAAAAGCCCGTGGGCATCTCCTGTTGTGCTGGTGAAGAAAAAGGACGGAACCCTTCGTTTCTGCGTCGATTATCGTCGTCTGAACAAGATCACGAAGAAGGACGTATACCCTCTCCCACGGATAGACGACGCATTGGATCGGCTCTGCAACGCTAAATACTTCTCCTCGATGGACCTCAAGTCTGGCTATTGGCAAATAGAAGTCGACGAAAGAGATCGTGAAAAGACCGCCTTCATCACCCCAGACGGCCTCTACGAGTTCAAGGTTATGCCATTTGGACTGTGCTCGGCGCCTGCAACGTTCCAGCGCGTGATGGACACGGTTTTAGCAGGATTGAAGTGGCAGACCTGTCTCGTTTACTTGGATGACGTCGTTGTATTCGCCGAAAATTTTGACGATCACCTTAGGCGGCTTGCCACAGTACTAGAGGCCATCAAGTCATCAGGGCTCACTCTGAAGCCAGAAAAGTGCCGCTTCGCTTACGACGAGCTTCTATTCCTAGGCCACGTCATCAGCAAATCCGGAGTACGCCCCGACCCGCAGAAAACAGCTGCCATTGCAAAGTTCCCGCAGCCCACCGACAAGAAGGCAGTGCGTAGATTTCTTGGCATGTGTGCCTACTACAGGCGATTTGTCAAGAACTTTTCACGCATCGCTGAGCCGCTGACACAGCTAACTAAATGTGACGTCGAGTTCAAGTGGAAAACGCCACAGGGCGACGCATTTCAAGAACTCAAACGACGCATGCAGTCGCCGCCCGTACTTGCGCACTTCGACGAGCACGCCGATACCGAAATACACACTGACGCCAGTAGCCTAGGCCTCGGTGCCGTCCTAGCCCAGAGAAAAGATGGACATGAACACGTGATAGCTTACGCTAGCCGGTCATTGTCAAAAGCAGAAGGCAATTATTCTACAACCGAAAAGGAATGCCTCGCCATCGTTTGGGCCACAGCGAAATTTCGCCCTTACCTATATGGCAGGCCATTCAAGGTGGTCAGCGATCATCACGCGTTGTGTTGGCTAGCTAACCTAAAAGACCCCTCAGGACGGCTGGCACGGTGGAGCCTCAGGCTACAAGAATACGACATCACTGTAACCTACAAGTCCGGACGAAAACACTCGGATGCCGATTGCCTATCCCGCGCCCCCATTGACCCGCCGCCGCAAGATGACGAGGATGACGACGCCTTCCTTGGAATAATAAGCGCGGAAGACTTCGCCGAACAGCAACGAGGAGACTCTGAGCTAAAAGCCCTAATCGAGTATTTGGAAGGGCACACCGACGTTGTCCCAAGGGCATTTAAGCGTGGATTATCTTCGTTCACGCTTCAAAACAACCTACTCGTGAAGAAGAACTTCTCACCAGTCCGCGCCAAGCACCTTCTTGTTGTTCCGTCGGCGCTACGTCCAGAATTACTGCACGCCCTACATGACGATCCGACCGCTGGGCACCTCGGTTTCTCCCGGACGCTATCGAGGATACAAGAAAGGTATTACTGGCCGCGCCTAACCACCGATGTCGCCCGTTACGTCAAGACATGCCGCGACTGTCAGCGACGCAAGACACCACCGACAAGACCAGCGGGATTACTACAGCCGATCCAGCCTCCTCGCCGACCATTCCAGCAGATTGGGATGGATTTGTTGGGGCCGTTTCCGATGTCAACATCCGGGAATAAGTGGATCGTCGTGGCGACAGACTATCTCACCCGCTTTGCTGAAACTAAAGCTCTACCAAAAGGCAGCGCAGCCGAAGTGGCGAAATTTTTCGTCGAAAACATCCTGCTGCGACATGGTGCCCCAGAAGTCCTCATCACCGACAGAGGAACGGCTTTTACAGCAGAGCTCACCCAAGCCATTCTGCAGTACAGCCAGACAAGCCACAGGAGGACAACTGCCTACCATCCGCAGACGAATGGTCTCACGGAGCGCCTGAACAAGACCCTCGCCGACATGCTAGCGATGTACGTCGACGTCGAGCACAAGACGTGGGACGCGGTCCTGCCGTACGTCACCTTCGCCTACAACACGGCGGTGCAAGAAACAACACAGATCACGCCATTCAAGTTGGTTTACGGCAGGAACCCGACGACGACGCTTGACGCCATGCTGCCGCACGTAACTGACGAAGAGAATGTTGACGTCGCTAGCTATCTCCAGCGCGCCGAAGAAGCCCGACAGCTCGCCCGCCTACGGATCAAGACCCAGCAGCGTACCGACAGCCGACACTACAACCTCCGACGACGCTTCGTCGAGTACCAGCCCGGCGACCGTGTTTGGGTATGGACCCCGATACGCCGGCGAGGACTCAGTGAGAAGCTGCTGCGACGCTATTTCGGACCCTACAAGGTCATCCGACGTATTGGCGCACTAGACTATGAGGTCGTGCCAGACGGCATTTCGCACTCACAGCGGCGCCGCGCACGATCTGAAGTGGTCCACGTGGTGCGCCTTAAACCATTTTACGGACGCTGATGAACTTCCTTAGTTTGTTGTTTTCTTTGCTACGAGTGCTTTTCTTTGTTACTTTCGTTTGTTAGCAGCATCGGGGCGATGCTTTTTAAGAGGGGGGTAATGGCACGTGTACTTATCTTTATCGGGCGACCACGTTTCGCCGCTTATCAACTGTAATCGCACAGCGACGGACGCGCCTGCATGTATCCGACGTTTCTGGAAAGTTATCGATGATTCTACCCGGCTGCCTGTTGTCGCCGAACCTTATGTTATCTGATTTCATCGCCTGACGCGAATGGCGTAGAACATTGTGGAATACGCGCGGGTCCCAGCGATTAGTCTGGAACATTCGACGGCTGCTGTATAAAAGCCGACGCGCTTGACCCGCTGGGCAGATTTTCGACGATCGCCGAGCGTGTTCGCCGCTATCGTTGTGCTATAAGTGTAGCCTGTTTTGTGGGCACAGGTTCGCCCAATAAAAGTTAGTTTTGTCGTTCACAGTACTGCTACTGTGTTATTCAACGTCACGACCACGTGACAATATGAAGAAGGCCACTGAGTATACAGGCGGTTTACTTCATATCCAACAAGCTTGGTTTTCCCTTTGCTAGTGAGTAAACTCAACTTGCCCCGAATACATGGCCTGTGACAAACTATGTGCCAGATGCTGTGTCCCCTGCAAAGCTGAAGATGTGTATGTGATCCTGACACCCTGCAGCGGCTTCTACACTGGGCAACCAGGCTACTATAAAAACAACTGCCTTTACTAATATGCTAATAACATGAAAACGGGCAGAAATTTTGCTATTAATTGGACCCAACTGCAGGTGCAAGCCACTCTTCCACCAGATGTGCGTTGTTCACAGAAACTGGAGCTCTATAAATACAGATAAAAACAATGATGTTTGAAAGTAGCAGAGTTGAACTATATTCTGCACAAGCAGTGCTACCTGCAGTGCTGGTACCTTATAGCCACAATTCATGGCTGCATCACCATGAAAAGGCACTATTCTTGAATTATTAACTTCTATTATATTTATGGTGGCCATATATAGCAATTACGTATCATCCACATTGTGTGCAATATGGTTAAATGTCAATTATGATAGCCATTCCTAATCTGAAATGCAACAAAAGAGCAAATATAGGCAACAAATTGCAATTCAAAGAGAGAACCAGTGCACAGGATAAGTGACAGACTTCCTTTTATTGAAAAAGAAATGTCACATGAGTCATGCCACCAGCAGTGGGTAGCAATCTTTCAAGCTTGGGTGACAGAGGCAAAACTTAGCAAAATGCTACAATCACGCTGTAAAACGGCCTTGGACACAAAAAAAAACGACATCATATTGTACAGAATGAAAGGGCAAGACCCCATCTAAGAACAGTCTATGGCACCACATACTTGACATGGTGTAAAAAATGTTGACATGCCCTACCCATAAAGAAAAAGCAACAAACACAGAAAACACGCCTTAAATGCAATGTGCAGAGTCTGAAACCAAGAATAAACAACCCGAAAAAGGCTTCGTTAAGGCTTTCAGCGATTAAAATTGTCAAACTGTCTCATCACTTCTTAATGAATCTGCACAGGTGAAAATGAAGGAAGGAAAGCCCAATAGCAGGGCTGCAGAAAATGTCACCGAATAAATATACTTTGCTTACCAATGATACATGTGGCTTAGTTGTGGTCTGTGTATACACTAATTGTGTATAAACCTATCTTGTTTACAATGGTTTAGCGGATAGCGAAAAAATGACCATAAGAGCACCAGGTGTATGCATAGTCTACGCACGAAAAGCCACTGCTTTCTTACTTTTTTTTTCTCTCTACTACTATGCATGAGTATTTAAGTGCCTTAATAGCACTGCTAACATCCTACTGGAAAACACAAAAGTGGGCAAGTTGTGGCATAAAGAAAATTGCAGTTTTACTTGTAATGTGAAACAATGATGCTGTAGCTGGTGAAATATGCGCAGGAAGCTTACTTCATGCAGCGTTTGTTGAACAATTGCCAATGCAAGTCGGTAATCTTCAAAAGTAAAATAAGTAAGAGTCGTATTTATTTGTGGGAGTTGTTCCTCCCGGTGTTGAAGTGGAAAGACTCAGCTTTTCTTCCTCCTCTTTCATATCCGGACTTGGCCACTGCTCTACACCGAAACAACCCTTTAGCTTCTTACTGCTGAATTCATTTTGGTGTTCTCAAATATATATTTGGGCTACCCATTGCTAGGTCTCGTGCTTAAAGAATGAATCAATGAAATGAATCATTTCTCAAAGAGCATGTGCACTCCAGCCAAAAGCAGGGGGCAAGAATCCGCATTGTGCTCCTGCACTGAAGGTGAATAACACGTACCATAATGGCGAATGTGCTTTAGTAAGCTTCCCTGCAATATTAATTTGTAATGTACAAAGAATTGTCAATGAAGCTTACCACGAGCATAGATGCACTTGCAAATTATGTCACAACTGAAAATAATGAGCACAGTGTAAACCTATGTGCCCCTTCCACTCTTAGTATGCTTTGCTGCATGATGCTTATTTACACCCCTGTACTGCGGTGTAGCAAGCTACGAAAGAAACGTTGCATAATTAGGCTTTTTACGATTATCTTTCTCGCAATACACTAATATTTCGCGGTGAAGCCTAAGCAATGCACTGCGGTGAAACGTACTAAAAGTGAAAAGGGGCCACTGTCACTGGACATAATAAGAGTTCTGTAATTATACACTCGCGCACCCGCGGCCTCTGAGGTCGCCTAAGTGGACATACTATGCTGGCTGATAGCGGTCCCCTCCCACTTTTAGTATGCTTCACCGCGTAACTAAAATGTACTCCGGCGAAGAAGCCGTACATCTTTATTGAGTGAATAAACAAGTGGTTTTTACAACAGTACAGCAATAAAATCGCACCATGCATCAGTCTACCACACGGAAGAGCGTCGCAACATACGGCAGCTGATTCACACAGACACGTGTTTATGTTTACGTTCGCACTCCTTGCGTAATAAGATTCCCAGAACTTCCATAATAGAACGTAATTTACAACACACAAACGCAAAGAACACAGACATACGTCTCGTTTTCAACTCGGCCGTCATGCAAATGACATATAGCGCGGAAAAACGTGAACATGCTGTGTGTTAGCGTCGTAAACTTCATACTAGGCAAGGAGCTAGCACACCACAATCCCGCGACAGCCGCTGAGACGAAGACAGGAGCACATGTCTGTGAACACGCAAACGCCAACCACCGCTGCACGGCTGCACCACTCGTTTCAAGCACAGCACACCAGACATGCATTCAGCGCTGAACAGTGGGCAGTCGACGCAGTTACATTAACATGACTTGCAGCGAGCAGCACATCCCTCTATGTCCGTTAAGCAAAGTCGGACACGGCGACGCCACATCGCGGTTCGCAGAACTTCGCTGCCGAAGCGCTAGGCCACTTCGATATTTCAATTGTCACCACCGCCGGGTTCTCTAGAAAGCACGGGTCACACAACGCAGATTCTGTACTACCAGAGCTCACCGAGGCCAAAGCCGCACTGCCGCACCGCCACTACTCACGGCTTTCCGCCAAGTAACACAGAACGTACAACCAACACACAAGCAACGCACGTAAAATCACATGAGCAATGTTGAACAACGCGCGGTATAGAGAACGAACACGCCACGGCGTCGCTCGGCGCCAGCATCGCGCCTTCTAAAAAATCCCTAAACGATGCTTTCCCTAGGCACCTACGATCAGGTCACGTGAGGGATTTTTGTACGACAAATAGACGCACGCACAAAAGGCGGCAGACTGCAGTGTCCCTCTGGGGCGTGGAACCGGCAGTGCTATGGCAATGCCGCTCACGCATGTTCTGCTTCTCGTGCAGGTTAGTGAATGTATACCATGTAGAACATTTGCAGCTCTTATCTTGCCGGTTCCACCCCGTATCCTGTATAACTGTGTATGTATGCATTCCGACGCCAGAAACCGCTCAAGGCATCGCATTTTGTTGTTGCGTCGTTATGCCTTTTATTTCTTATTATTGATACTGTGTAGTGATATTGAAATGAATCCCGGCCCTAGCACTGATGTGACACTACAGAAAATTTTGGATGGGCAAAATGTGATTGTTCGAAAGCTTAATACTATTGAGGCGAATCAAGCGGAACAGAAGGCAGCTATAAATGATTTGACTGCACGTGTGTCGTCAATTGAATAAAAATGTCAGTATTACCAAACTTAGAATCCGCCGTTACTGAGTGTATCGCACACTATAAAACACAGCACGGGGTGATACAGCTGCTCCAAAATAAGGTCGATGGTCTTGAAAATCGTAGTAGGCAGCACAACCTCGTGTTCTACGGCATACCTGATACAAATATTCGCGAATCTTGGTCATCATCTGAATTGCTTTTGAAGGAAGTATGCGCAACAAAATTGCAAGTTAACCCTGAGTCGATCGAAAAAGCCCATCGACTTGGAAAATTTCGAGAAGGGAAAACGCGACCCTTGATCGCAAGGTTTGGGTCTCTGAAAGAAAAACATTTGATTTTAGGAAAGGCCAAGAATTTGAAAGATACAGGTATCAGTATGTCGGAAGACTTTTCTGAGCCAGTGCGCAAGAGAAGGCGAAACCAGTGGCGATTTGCTCAGGAACACAAAAGTAAGGACGCACGTGTGCAATTAAGGCATGACACACTCTACATAGACGGCATCAACTACACCTATGATGACCTTTCAGACACGGTTGTGCCGTGCAAATGACCCAATAACTCCTTATCGACTTCACTTTCCTTTTTGGTAGTCAACTGTAGGAGCATTAAAAACAAAGTTGATGCTTTCAGCAATTTAGTGCACATGGTCAAACCTAGTGTAGTTATTGGTACCGAATCATGGCTCGATGAAGACGTAGCAAGCTCTGAAGTATTTCCTGATAACTTTACAGTTTATCGAAAAGATAGAAATTACCACAGAGGTGGTGTATTTATCTTGGTAGACCAGCGCATCCCTTCTACACGCGTAAATATTATAGAAGATAGGAGTGAAGCGGTTTGGTGTCAGCTGAAACTCCCGAACGGCAAATCCCTGTCAGTCTGCTCCTTTTACCGGCCACCAATTGCTTCAGCCAGGGAATTGTCTCATTTCACTGCCACAGCTACAAAAATCACATCCGATTACGTCATTGTGGGTGGGGACTTTAATCTGCCTAATCTCAACTGGAATGAACAGCCGATAGCCTCTGGAAGCTCCCCTAGCTTCACATCTGAAATTGCCGATTTCATGAACCTCCTTTCATTAAGACAAACTGTGCTGAAACCTACGCGAGGAAATCATATCTTAGATCTTTTTTTCACAAATATGCCAGAAATGGTCCAGAACACTGAAATATTGCCAGGGATAAGTGATCATGACGTCGTGCTAAGCGAAATAAATATGAAACATGTAAGTGTTTACAGTGAGAAGAATCGGTGCACGTACAATTACGCCAAGGCTGATATCCAATCAATCAATGCTTCACTGGAAGCATATTTCGTTGTGTTCGAAACATTTGCGGATGAGTACTCTGTGGAAAACCTATGGGTTCTATTTAAAGAAAAAATCTTTGAACTGCGCAACCGGTTTGTTCCGTCATGGGTATTGACTAGACGGCGTAATCGAAGTAAGCCATGGTACACTAAAGAACTGAATGTTTTAGTGAAGCGTAGGCAAAGAATTTACCGTTCATTTGAACGATACCCTTCTAAAGATAACTTTTGTAAACTAAAACTGGCAACGCGGGAAGTGAACAACGCTACAATCCAAACAAAATCAGCCTACTTTAAAACAATGGAAAGTAAGATAAAGCAAAGTCCGAAGGAACTTTGGAAGCATATAAAACGAAATAAAAAAGGCATTTCTATCCCCGCTTTGACCGATGGCGATGTTACAATCTGCGACGCCACAGAAAAGGCCAAGTTGTTCAATCTTTATTTTACATCAGTGTTCTCTGCCCCAACAGATTATCGGAAAGATCTGAAATTGGTAAAACACGAATCCACACCCATGCCTAAAATAGTGATCGAAGCTTGGGGCATTGAATTACTGCTTCGTGATTTAAATTGTGCAAAAGCTGTGGGCCCTGACTGTTTACCCAATTTTATGTTGAAGTCTTGCTCTCATATAGTGTCAATGTATTTGAAAATTATTTTTGAGAAGTCCTTGGAACACAGTTCACTTCGGGCTCATTGGAAAATGGCATCGGTTGCTCCTATACATAAAACTATCCCGCGCAACATTATTAGTAACTACCGTCCCATTTCACTAACTTCTGTGTGCAGTAAAGTTCTAGAGCATGTTTTGTATACTGCAGTAGTCAAACATATAGATAGTAATTCTTTATTTAACCCAAATCAGCATGGATTTAGGCGAGGATTATCATGCGTCACACAACTAGTAGAGTTCACACATGTCTTAGCGGCAGCCCTGGACGACAAATCATCGGTCGACTGTATTTTTCTTGACTTTCAAAAAGCGTTCGACACCGTTTCACATTACCTGTTACTGCAGAAACTAACCAGTTTTAATATTAATCCCCAAGTTATTGCATGGATCGCCGAATATTTACGCGAGAGGCGACAATATGTAGTCGTAAACGGCGAACGATCTGCAATAAGTAATGTAACGTCAGGGGTACCTCAGGGATCAGTTCTGGGGCCCGTTCTTTTCCTACTTTATATCAATGACATTAATGAAAATGTACAGTCCCATATTAGGTTATTTGCAGATGACTGTATATTATACCGTAAGGTTACATGTAAAAGTGACTGCTTCGTAATTCAAAACGACTTATATGCCATACACGAGTGGTGTGAGCGATGGGAAATGAAACTGAATCTCGAGAAAACGGTGTGTATGAGGTTCTCCAGAAAAAAAAAATCCTGGAAAATTTGAATATACGATAAACTACTGTCCAGTAAAAATGGTGTGTGAATATAAGTACCTAGGCGTTTACTTTTGCCCCTCTTTATCATGGAATCGGCATGTAGATTATACCGTAGGCAAAGCTTGTCGGAGCTTGGGATTTTTACGACGAAATACACGTGCGTTTCCACAACAAACCCGGGAGCTACTATATAAATCATATGTAAGATCTGCGATCGTATACGCATGCCCTGTGTGGGATCCTTCATCAGTAACCAACAAAGAAAGACTAGAAAAAGTTCAGTCCATGGCGGCAAGATATGTACTAAATATAGCAATGTGTGACAGGCAGTTTAGTGCAACTATATCTAAGGCAATGCTAAACTGGCAATCTCTCCAGCACCGTAGAGCGTCGTTTCGACTGAAGCTTTTGCACAGCATATATCACTCTCATACTCGAATTCCGCGTGACGTGTACATAAACCAGCCTCACTACACATCAGCACACAAAGATCATGAACAGAAGATAAGAGAATACAAATGTAATACATCGGCCTTTAGCAGCTCGTTTTTCCCAAGGACCATCAGTCAGTGGAACCGACTTCCTTCCTCAATTGTAGGAATTTCTTGTCCTAACAAGTTCTTTTCTGATTAAAAGCAATAGAATCTTGTGATCCCTAAGGCTTGGTAAATATCCCGTGTACGTCTAGCAATCATCATGGCCTATAAACAATCCCAGCTGCAAATGACATTTTCTTTCAGTGCCTTTCTTTTTTTTCACCTTGTCCCACTGTATCTTAATCACTACATTCTTTCTTTTTCTTTGCAACTTATTATTCGATTTGTTTTTTTTCGCTTTTTCATTATGAGTCTCTGTAATCATTGTGCTTTATGTACTCTTTTTTTTTTTAAATGTGACATGTGACATCTGCAACGTGCCTGTTTCCGATATGGCTGTGTGCAACTTAGCTGTGTGCTTTTCTTTTTTTTCCTCTTTTTTTGTTTTTTTTTTGTCGGCCTATAATAATGTGTTGTTGACTTACACAAATTTATGCAAACCTGCAATTTTGATGCTTGTTTTTCAGCTGTACCCCCCCCCCCCCCCCCCCGCTGTAATGCCTGAATGGGCGCTGTGGGTACTAAATAAACAAATAAATAAATAAATAAATAAATAAATAAATAAATAAATAACACGCACCTATAACGCGAGATATAAGACGGAACAAGAAGCATGTGCTTGCTGCGGTTAAGCTAGGGAAACTATGGAGCATGTTTTATTAGAATGTGAAGACGTCTACCCAGCGGGCGATTTAGGCACCACTGGCCTCCTTGAAGCCCTTGGGTTCAGCGGGAGCAGTGGTAAAGTAAACATGTCCGCAATAGGCATTAGTAAGAGGCGATTGGAGGATTGGTAGACGAAAAGTAGGGAAACGACAAAAAAAGGAGACGTACAAAAGCACAGTTAGCAATAGGGGATCAGAAAATTTGGGTAAGGGAGTTTATAGCGTTTATTTTTTATTGTTTAACTTCGGTAGGACATTAGGCAGTGTAATAGCAAGAGCTTGGTGGCGCAACCCACCACCCCGTCCCAAAGGGGACGCTCATAACATCCATCCATCCATCCATCCATCTATCCATCCATCCGCAGAAGAAATGTAGCGGAAACGTACTTCGCTACTCGTGTAACTGCGACTTCTGTAATTTGCATGCTCATAATTACCGATTTACACCGCAGTATAACTTTCTATGGCACGTTTTTAAGGCAACACCGCATTCACTAGAGGCGCTTTTGTCCCTCTTTTAACTATTGAACTCGTGGCTTAGTGGTTGCGTCTCCGTCTCACACTCCGGAGACCCTTGTTCGCTTCCCACCCAGCCCATCTTGCAAGTTATTTTTTTATTATTTGTGAAGTGCCTTCCCAGATTTATCGCTCACGGCCAACGCGCTGACGCCGACGTGTCGGCGTCGGCTCCTTAACGCTGTCGCGTGAAAAGTTCAAACACCCTTACAGCCACAGTCGCCTCGTTCAAGAAAGCATGCCGCCGACGCTAGCGATCAAAATCCACGCTAGGCCTACGCCTCGGTTCAAACAAAGGTCTCGAAAGAAGCAAAACTGTTAAAACTATCGTTTGATGCCCGAAAAGCCCCACGTTTGGCGCCAGATGTGGGATTCTCATCCGTGCTCTTGGGACAAAGGAACGACAAGACAGTAGTGCAAACAATCACAAGGGCACTTATTGCACCTTTCATAGATCAATGCCTGCTTGTCGAGTTGCTATCCACAAAACATGCCGATTGGCGCGCGACAAATCTATGAAGTCCGACTCACCGCGACCGGATGACGAGCGAATATGTTCGCCCCATGCTGGATCCCAACGCCTAGTCGTTCGCGCGTACGGTCACGCGAACGGTGGCGCGTTCGAACGAGGCCTCACGAGATGGTCTCGCGGAAGCATGGATCGGCGCACTCGCGGAACGTCCGTGCCGCTTTCCGAACCCGAACCAAAGAGGAAGCGCCTTCTCCTGTCCTCACCCAAGTAACCCCGCAACACTCGCGTCATCTCTCGTACTGCGCTTCAACCACATCGACCGCCGCAGGCCCCAGTCCACGCGGCAAAGTCGGATTACAGGAGATGGGAGCTATGCGGGAAAACAACGTATCAGGGGACGCGTGAGAGCCGCGCTTCCCCACAAGGTTCATCGAGAAGCTTCGCAGTTTTTCCGCTAAAAAGGTTGCGATCCGCGAGTTTATTACGCCTGTACGCACGGTAGGCCTGAAAATGAAATATTGAAGCTCTTGCGCTCCACCATAGACGACGTAGCTGAACATTTTAACAACCTTATGTAAGCCAGAATTGAAAGCATTGCAATCGCAATCGAAACCTAAACAGAGCTAAACCACACGGCAGAAATCATGGAAGTGAAAATTAGTGGTCTGATCAGCCACTTTGAGGCGCTAGCGGCAGTTGAGTAGCTGCGCCGCAGGGCCTTACGGGAGTGTCCACTTTTCACCTATATGCTTCTCTATTGTCGCATTTCATACATTCAAGTCCCTGCCGCATATCTTGCACTTGACGATAGAGCACATTTTCCATCTGCTCTTCTAATCTTTAAATAAGTAGTACTAAGGCGGCCTCTCGGCGGAAAGTTGCTGTAGGAGTGGGCTGAACAGGTACCGCACTGAGTAACAAAACAGGTTGAAGCGCTTTTTCGGCAGAGTAAAAGCTGTCAGCTTGCCGTCTCGTTTATTCTATCGGCGTCGCTGTTGTCCACGTGTTACTTCTGTCATCATACTCACAACTTTTCTTTTTACACAAGCACATAAAATCACTTGCTAAATCTCTGCAGAAATCCACGCGATGCTTGAACCCCCACCTTCTATGCGTTTTTCATAGCATCGATTCCTATAGTGCGTACAATTTGTAACCATTTTACAGCGAAGTTCGATATGTCTAGGGCATTTCCGTCATCCGTGAACGACCAGTGAGCTAGATCATTGGCGCGCGCAACCGCGCATGCGCTCTCGTGCCCCTTCTCACGCCTTCGTCATCGTCGACTTCTACCATATATATATATATATATATATATATATATATATATATATATATATATATATATATATATATATATGCAGCTCTCTTAATATCAGAAAAGTCGGCGTCCTAGTTTTCCCTCAAAGCGTTCCTGTGCAAATTTCGGTTCTTTATCCACAAGAAAGTATCACACAGGTGAATTCACACAACCCTCTCGGCACTAGTGTACTATAAAGAGGATACAAAAAGAAATTGTTCTAAATAGTGACGCAAATGGTTAGCAAACTCAAAAAAGAATTCTTCATACACCTCCGCCAGCACAGGCGAGTTTATTTGTCCTTGTCTTCCTCGGAAAGCACTAGTGGTGAAAACAAAATGGCGTAAAGGAAGGAAGACGATTGCAGAAGTATTCACGTCTTTTGATATTTTTCTCAGTACCTACTGTCTCAGTAGCGATTATAATTTTATTTGTTGTTTCTGATATGCTTCGGGGTGTATTTATATCAGGAAGTTTTGCCTCTCATTTGCGCATAGCCAACAGCACGCCATTATCTACGTGTCCTAAACATGGGACACCAGGGCTCAGTGGTTGTCAAAGGCCCTGCATGTGTTGAATGCAGAGTGAGGGCGCTGCTGCTTGTGACAGCTTCCCCTTTCTTGTTTTATTATTCCAGAGGCGATAATATAGCCAGAGCTGCTGTACTCAGTGGCAAGGGGATTTCTTTTGCGAAAAATCTGTTTTTCAAAGACCCAACTATGTTTGCTGTTCTATAGGAAGATTGCGTATTGGAGGTAGAAAACGATCACGATGAAAAGAAGGATATAAATTTCTTGTTTGCAGGCTTGGGTAACAATAATTGCTGCACAGCCGACGAAGAACTAGCCATCCATGACGAAACTACATCCGGCAAAGCGACTATCAAATAGATGGAGGCCATGCAAGTGAAATGATGAAGGAAGTGTGCGTGTTGGAAGTAGAAGACGATGACGATGAAAATTAGGATATGCAACTTGCTTTTGCTGGCTTGGGGAGCGCTTTTGCTGCATTGTATACGAAGAACTGGCCATCTATAACGAAAGTAGAGACGATAAAGTGACTATCAAGTAAATGGAGGCTATTCACGTGCAATGATAAGCCGTGGATAACGAGCTCAAAGATGTTTTTTAAGGCTTCTCACGCACGAGAACCACTATCCGATTGTCATAATACTAGTTTCCCTACATTTAAATGTGTGATACAGTTGAGAATAATACGCTATTTAGAAATACTCCATATCGCTCTTTACAACCACTAAGCCCTGGGGTCCTTTACATAGGACATGACGCCATATCTTGTACTGATGCGGTAATTCAAATATAATAAATATTTTGGTGTTTCTTAGGCGGTAGTATATCAATACAAAACGACGAAGAAAAGATTAAATTAGAATATGTGGTGTTACGTGCCACAACCACTTTCTGATTATGAGGACATGGTCTGGCTATATCGCCTTTGTGACCTTTATGCAATGAGAGCGAATCTCTGCAGCACTTCTTTTTGACACGCCACCATTTCATTATTCAACGGAAAAGATTTCAGAAGAACCCTTCCAAGAGCTTGGATTGCATTTGACTGTTTCTGCAATTCTTGCCTGTGGGGCTACCGTACTAGGTTACAGCCATAGGAGCGTTTGTGAAGCCCTCTGCAACTTTCTGCGTAAGATAAAATGAATTGGATGCTAGAATTCATCGTAGGACTTATTATGCTAATAAAATTATTCTACAGCGAAGCTGTTAGGACTACTTTCCCCACTATCGTGTCCGCATGTAGACAAAAGTATAGCCAGTTCCACGCAGTGAAAGCTGGCAAAATTGCGAAGCTGGTGGACGTCTTCTCAAGTTCTAACTCGCGTTGAGAGCGACTTTCATGAAAGTATTTTGTCTCGTTTTCGTCGTTTCGCTAGATTCGAGCTTCGATTCCGGATTGCGCACACTCTTCAGTTGCGTGAGGTTGTAATTAAACCAGAGTCTATCACATAACTTGCAGCTGTGGCCGCACTCACGGTAGAAGAATTCTCTCTTGAACAAAACACCAAGTGCGGAGCAATGGGAGAGCTGGCTCACCAGCCACGAGCTAGAGGCTCAAAGAGCGCTAATAGCGCACGCGTGCGAGGCGGCCCGGCTCAGTGTAGCCCTGGACTAGGGGCCCATCCATGGCTGAAGAGGACCCAAGCTTCAAGAATGAAGACTTCGGCCTCGACCCGCTAAAACCTTAAAAGGGCCAATAAAGTTTTCCATTCCATTCCATTCTCTTGAACCGTCGTCCATCGGCACTCTCCGTGGGAGGAATCTGCGTCGACGTCTCTACTCGGCCTCCTACTGTCGAAGTTGGGGGCGTGCCTCATAATCGGAAAGTGGTTTTGGCACGTAAAACCCCATAATTTAATTAACTTTTTTTGTCGAAGTTGGGGGTTTGCTTGTCTCTGCTGGCGCTCATCTTGTGCTTCCTGTTCTCGATCCTCGCGGTAGTGGCCTCCCTCCGCTGGCGCTTTGCTTGCGCTTCTCGCTCTCGAAGATCGGGATTTGTGCTACGTAGCCGCTCCCGCTCTCGTGCGAGCTCGCGCCGAGCGGAATCAACGTGGCGAAAGGGCGAGCGCCGGTGCTTCGATACCCGTCTTCTCCCCCTCCCCCGGCGCGCACTGCCCCCCCCCCCCCCCCTCCCTGCAAGAGACCGGACGCCGGACGGCGAAGGCACGACTTAAAACAGGCCCGCTGTTAAAAATCCCGAAGATAGTACAATACCGGGCCGACTAGCGACGGAAGTGAAGCAGGCGTTAAGCAATCCCCATACATGAGCCGATCCCAAGGACAGTTCGCTGCCGGGCCGACCCGCGGCGAAGGTGCAGTACGCCATCAAGGAGCACGCATACAGAGCTTCGCTGGTGATCCTTCTTCACAGAGTGGAAAGGCACTGAGCTTTTATGTAATACTTAAGTTATTGATTATTCATATATGTAGCAGTAGACACTTTAAATCCCATTTGCAAGATTGTTATTTCATTTCACCCAAGTTTATTCAAAAATATTATAACAGTTTCTTCAGTGCCTGATTCTTGGCGGATCCCCCAGAGTGGTTTGCACCATTTCATTAGGGACCAAGAAGAAAGCGTGGACACCAGCTTGGTTTAAGCTTTTCAATTATAAATATCTTTTCTCTAGGAGCCTCCTCTCTTGGAAAGTGCCACAGGGATATTTGCTCAACCGTGGAGGAATTTATAATTGCTACAAAGAGATTGCCTTGAATTCTTAAACATTTTATTTTTGTTCATTTCCTCCAGTTAGCTATACCTATTTTAGTATTTGAAGTTGAAGTTGAAGTTGAAGTTGAGGTTTATTTTCTTTCAAAGATGAAAGAGGGAACTGCGACAAAAGGCGGTAAAGCCTGACGAGGTCACAGTTCCCCAAAACAGCCAATACAGCAGTGAGCAACACAGAAATAAATATTAACATAGTATGATAGTGAAAAATACATTGCATCAAAACAACATTGCATCAAATACATTGCATCATAGTATGATAGTGAACAAACTACATTTCATGAAACGACAATATTACCGTGAAAAAATATTACTTTTAATACAAAGACAGTGCACCATAAATCAAAGGCAGTGTATAAACATGGCATGAGGTTGATAAAGAAAACACACACATAAACAACTTGATACGAAAACAAGAGACGCTTCGCTAAGTGAAAAACTGACATCATATTGAGTCAGTGCTAATTAGTAACTTTTTTATGTCTTTTTTAAATTTGTTCTTAGAGAGATCAAACATGACGCTTAAAGATGGGTTATTGAGAACAACTGTAATTTGGTAATCGAGCTTTTGTTTGCCGTAATTTGTCCTCGTTTTAGGGACCAAGTTTCTGTGTTGCCGAAGGGGATATTTAGAAGGAGGGCGGTTTGGAGCAATGGAATACAAACGATTACGATGGATGTACTGTAACAGGCGATATGTGTAAACATGGTTTGCTTTAAGTAAATTATGCTTATGATAGAGTGGTAATGTTGGTAGGTTTTCGGGCCTACCATGGTAACCCTCAATAGCCCGCAATGCCTTCTTTTGTAAAAGCAATAACTTCTGTAAGTTACTTATTGTTGTAGTGCCCCAGACCAGTGCACAATAGGACAATTTTGAAAAAAATAGTGCATAGTATATGGACACCTTTAGGGAAACTGGCAAGAGATCGCTGATCCGGTAAAGACAACCTACAGTTTTACTAAGGTCCGTAATAAGTTTTGAAATATGTGTGTTCCATGATAAGTGCTCATTAAACCAGACACCAAGAAATTTCTGAGTTGTTACCTGTTGCAGTTTTGTGTTGGCGTATATTAGGTTAAGTGTGTAATGAACTGAGGCATTAATGGGTCTGAAAATTATGTACCTCGTTTTTGACAAGTTTAAACTGAACTTATTCGCCTGCATCCAAGCGTATAATTTTACCAAATAAGCGTTCACGATAGTTTCTAATTCCGGCAGAGTGCGTGATGTGAAAAAAATATTTGTATCGTCAGCGTACATAACCAAATCTGGGGAATCAGGTATGTTGCAGATGTCATTTATATACAATAAGAACAAAAGTGGACCTAATATAGACCCCTGCGGAACCCCTTGGGTAATGCGCAAACGGTCCGAAACAAAATTATTCCATTTAACGTATTGTATTCTGTTATTTAAGTAACTTTTCAGCAAGTTTAGAGCTATTCCGCGTATACCGTAACTGTTCAGCTTACTCAAAAGAATTTCATGCTGTACGCAGTCAAAAGCTTTCCGGAGGTCTAAGAACAGACCGAGAGTGTATGCTCTGGATTCAATGTTGTCAATGATTTTTTCTTTAACGGCGAGTAGTGCTTGCTCAGAAGATTTATTTTTCAAAAAACCATACTGAGAAGGGTTAATAATGTTATGTAGGCTAAAGAACTTTTCTAATCTACTATTAATAGCTCCTTCAAATACCTTCGATAACACTGATAACACGGAGATGGGACGATAGTTTGTGATTTCATTTCTATTTCCTCCTTTATATATAGGACAAACACGAGCAATCTTCAATTCATCTGGGAACGTACCACTTGTAAACATCAAATTTATAATATACGCTAGAACCTCGCATATTAATGCAGACACATACTTCAACGGTATTGCTTTGATGTCGTCATGGCCTGCTGAGACATTGTTTTTTATTTTCCCAATGTAGGTAGCTACTTCTTGTGGGATCACAGGCAGCAACGAAATAGAGTTAGGTAAAGTGATAATGAGGTTGCATACGGGAGCATTAGACAGAGCTTGATCTAATGCAGGCTTGCCAGCTTCAATGAAGAAATGGTTTATTGTGTTAGCTAATTGAGTTCCGTGAACTTGGGAATTAGATGCAGCGATTTCCGAGTGGTCCCTGCACTTGTGTTTGTTTATTAGTTCGTTTATCTCACTCCAAACTTTCTTGCGATCATTATAAATTCTGGAGAACCGTTTTGTATAGTAAGCTGTTTTTGCAAACTTGAGGTCTTTATTTAGTTTATTCCTGAATTTTTTGAATTCTCTAAAAAGGACTGCATCGCGAGTATGTACAAAGTCATGATACATTTTATTTTTAATACGTATCCTGTTATATAACATCTTATCAACCCATGGCTTTCTAGATTTTCTGAAATTGTGTTTCACCTCAATTGCAGGAAATGCAGCATTATAACATTCTATGAACTTGGCAAGAAAAGCAGTATATGCCGCGTTGACGTCAGATATGCTGTATACGTTCTCCCAACATACATTCTGAATAAGAGTCATAAATTTGATGAGATTTTCATCGGAAATTACCCTAGTTACCCTCGTGGCATTTTTCGATACTGTCTTAATGCGTTTCACAGGAAGAAAACAAAAAATCGGGATGTGGTCACTGATTTCACAAGATAACAGGCCAGACTCCGTTTCTGGAGACACCATATTTGTGACACAAACATCCAGCAGGGAAGCTGTAGCAACGCTAATTCTGGTAGGCTTGTTTATAGTATTTAAACAACCATAAGATGCAATAAGGCTATTAAATTCTCGCGTACTGCGATCATCGTGCATGAGGTTAATATTAATATCACCCATTATTACAAAAGGCAACCGGGAATTGGCGAGGTTCAAGAGTAAGTTTTCGAAAAATTTGAAAAAAGGTAGTTTGTTCCCTGCGGGAGGTCTGTATACAACAGCTACAATGACACTGGACAGTGATACGGCTAAACACTCAACATTGGAATTTGTTACAGAAATTTCGTCTAACACACACTGTGGATAACAACTTTTTACATACACGGCAAGACCACCACCCCTCATATTCGAACGAAGGAGGCCATGATACTGGTAATGTTTGAATGGAAGATGATCATCGTGCGTTGTAAGCCATGTTTCGGTAAACAAAAGCACATCAAACGGTCGGTTTATTGATCCAAGAAACATATCTAGACCGTCGCGTTTGTTCTTCATACTGCGGACATTAATATGCATAGCAGAGAACATTTCTGTGAGAGGAGTAAACTTACTGTTAAAGTAAGAAGCATCACAATGAATACAGTGGGGCGGGCAATCCATGATATCGACTGGCTAGTCACCAGCTGACAAAGATGTGGACGCCTAATGGGTCATTTTACTGAGGTCAGATCGCGCACAAATTTTTATTGTGTCAGAAGTTTCATCCCTGCGTGCAAAGATTTTGCCTCCGTTCGTCCAAACAAATTTCCAACCAACTTCTTTCTTACGGGCAATGGTTGCTCCCAGCAGTTGTTTGTTGCCGTAAGTCAAGTGTTCATTGACATAGATGCGCCCGCTATCATTGAGACCAAGGTCCCTGTTAGATAGCGTGTGCTTTCTAGCCTTAGAAAGAAATGCATGGCGCTTATCTCGGCGGACAAAGCGGACCAAAATGTTGGTTTCGCCTTTACTACTGATGGGAAGTTTGTGACACGTGTCTAAGTCGGCGATAGAAACTTCTTCATTGATGGCCTCGCCAAGTTTCTCAATTACTTCTCTGGGTTCAATATCTGACTTCACACCTTTGATTTCTAGGTTGTTTAGGCGGCTGTATTGTTCAAGTTCTTCCACTTTTTGGGCCAAGCGTTTGTTTTCAGATCGAAGATTTTCATTACAGCTTACAAGATCGCTAATCTCCTTTCTTAGCGCCTTGATATCAGAGCTGATAACTTTCGTCTCGTCACAAGTGTCGCTACAGAACTTCAAGCTATCCTTGACGGAACGCAACTCGGCCCTCATCTCACGTTTGAAATCTTCTAAAGCCTTCATGATTTCTTTTTCTTTCGACATGGCACAGGAACGGCAGAAAAGCAAATACGCAAATGATTCAAGTTTTCAAGTTTGGCAGCAGTGCGCTACAGTGCAACAAACTATGCACTAATAAAAATCTGTTCAAGTCGCTCACCTGCAAAGAGCAGAGGGAATTAGCGACGTGCTTTCCGTTTGCGCACCGCTGCCAAACTGTTGCAGATCCAGAAGTGTCGCAGTTTATATGCTCGTGGAAAACAGCTGTCGGGCGCCGATTGGACGCCGATTGCGGCCCAGGTACTGCAGGAAATCCGCTGTGTCCAGGCAGGAGTGGTTGCGCAGTGTAGTCCGACGGAGCTCAGGCACGTGTGACGAAATGCAGACGTTTGATGCTGCAAAGAGCAGAGGGAATTAGCGACGTGCTTTCCGTTTGCGCACCGCTGCCAAACTGTTGCAGATCCAGAAGTGTCGCAGTTTATATGCTCGTGGAAAACAGCTGTCGGGCGCCGATTGGACGCCGATTGCGGCCCAGGTACTGCAGGAAATCCGCTGTGTCCAGGCAGGAGTGGTTGCGCAGTGTAGTCCGACGGAGCTCAGGCACGTGTGACGAAATGCAGACGTTTGATGCTGCAAAGAGCAGAGGGAATTAGCGACGTGCTTTCCGTTTGCGCACCGCTGCCAAACTTCGTAAACATTGCCTAATTTCATCCAAACCTTGGCCAATCCCCCACAGTGGTTGTGCGCCATCGCATAAGGAATACCATACCATACCATACCATACCATACCATACCATACCATACCATACCATACCATACCATAAACGGTGTGCTCGGGTTTGTTGCAGACAGCACACGTGCCATGAATGAGTAGAAGAAGAAGCAGTAGAAGCATCGCTCAGTTGGTCTTCCAGCTACTATTTCCCAAATATATATATCTACGCCTTCCAGCTGTTCACCATGAACGCTTCCGACGCGAACGTCACCAGCCACGTGACTAGCAACCCGACCTCTCCCCAGCCAGCCGACGTCACCCACAGAGAGAAGTCGCACAAGAAGCACGACAAGAAGCATGCCAAGGGTTCATCCTCCAATAAGGACAAGCTCAAGTGAGTCGCCGCGGCTCTTGGCTGGTTAGCGGGACGTTAGCAGCACATTTCGCTCATACTCCTAGTGCAATAGTTCCTTCCTCAGCTATGTGAAACAAGCGTAGTGGCAGACCCGTAAAAACTTTCTGTGCAACAAGATGTGCCTGTCCTGCGCCGCCTCACCCTCCTCTCCTCCCTCGTGCCAGGTGAAGTGCACGTCCCCCCGAAAGGATTACAGGCTACGTGAGCCGTGTGTTGTTGCCGCGAGACGACTTTGGCAATCCGCCTTTGGCATTGCCAAAGTTCGCATACATTGCACCCTAGCTTGCAGCACCCGCAAGGTAGTATAGGCGGCTGCCGAAACAGAAGGTACGGACAGCAATACACCCGTGTATTTAGGCGCACGTTAAAGAACCCCAGGAGGTCTAAATTTCCGGAGTCGTCCACTACGGCGTGCCTCATAATCAGAAAGTGGTTTTGGCACGTAAAACCCCATAATTTAATTTTTTTTCAGCTTTGCGGGTGTTAGCGTTGGAGCACGCAGGAGTGAAGAGTTTTAGAATAGGGTTTTGCTTTTCCGGATAGCGTCTTGCGCTGACAGCGCGACTACGGCGTCAAAGAAAAGTGTTAGAAATGATTAAATAAAATATACCATTTTGTGATGAGGATAATAATTTGGCGTTCGTGTTTTAGCGTTCATTCACAATTTAGAGATTATTAGCAGTAAACAATCAGTTGCACTGAGTTTTGAATAACCAACTTTACATGCTTTCACCAGCCAAGCTAAGCCGTGTTAGGCCTACGAGTCATGCAATCCACAATCGAATTCGGAATCAGCGGCGTCTAATGAATTAGTCTTCATAACACACACTAGTTGAGCGATAGCGATAACCGCAGTCACTTCTCCTAGCTTGCGAACTTCACGCGCTACCACGAATCGAGCCCAGTTTGGTGCTAGGTTAGAGCCGTCGCTTCGATGGGTGCCGCCATATTTGTTTTGGGGCAGCTTTTGGGGCTTCCGCTAAATCAGTGAAATAGTGTGCCCGACGCAAAACCCAAATACAGTTCGCATCTCGCGCATGCGCAGTGGCTTCGACGCTATTTCTTTGGGGCCCCAAATGTTTGGGGCCCCCTACTCTAAAAATATCTTTGAAGTTCTGCGGTTTTACCTGCCGAAAACACCATCTCAATATAAGGCACGTCGCAGTAGGGGACTCCGGATTAATTTCGACCACTTGAGGTTCCTTAACGTGCATCCAATGCACATTACACGGGCGTTTTTTTTTTATTTAGCTCCGTCCAAATGCGGTCTGCATGGCCGGGATAGCGCAACGCCATAGCCACCAAGCAACCATGGCAGGTGAACAACATGAATTCTCAAGAATTACACATGCTAGAAAACTCTGCGTGTCAAGTTCCATGCCAGAGCATTCTAGTAGCATACCGCAGAGCACGAAGTTTCCTAATACATGTGGATATTTTGCATGTTGTAAAACAGGTAAAAATTGTTGCGACATATTCAAACATCTGTTGTAATATAGAAAACGTCCGATGGAACCAGCGGGCTTTGCGGCACGCTAGTAGTGTTTCACCAGAATGTCCCAGTAAGTCTTTAGTATGTGAATCCGCGAACTATTTTCGAGAACTGCTTTTCTTTGTGAGAAATTATTTTTTCGTCTGTTTGACATTAGGTTACGGAGGGGCGTGCGCCTGTCGCCAAAGATGGCACGACGTGTAGATGTCCTGAAATTCCGGCCATGTATCTGCATCTTTCTTTCTTACTGCCACTGTGCCTTTTTGCCCTCGTACACTAAATAACAAATACAAAAAAGTCGCAGTTTCGCTCGAAAGGCGGAGCATCGATTGCGGTAGCAAATTAGTATAAAGCTATACAGTTTTATTGGCCGTACAGACTTCTGAATATTCGCTTACAAACTAAATTAACAATTACGATGTCACCGAGCACAGGCAAACACGAACACGTCCCACTCAATCACCGCGGACACTTGCTGTCAAAACGCTGTCGCGAGGAAACGCGGCAGCAGCAGTGAGCGAATTGACCTTCGTGCTGTCTAGCTCTTCAACGTAAATTGAGCAGCGAGAACGCAGCACACACAGTGCTATGAGCCATCGGCGCACCTAAACTTTGCCTCTATAGCAGATTGCTTTCAATATAGAGCCTACCTAACCGCGCTACAGGCAGTAAAACGCTCCCTCCCTTCACCTGGTGCTTCGCGCCCGGCGGAAGACGGCACGCTTCCTCCCCACTTTCCTCCCTTGCGCGAGAGAAGTCGAGATACCATCGTCGGCTAACCCTCGCATGCTTTCAATCGTACATACAGCATACTGTGCGCGGAGACGATGTCATCACCCTTGGAATTTATAAGGAACATCACGGGGACCCTGATGCCGACAACAAGAATGCTCCTGTAGTATCCATGTAGTTGCTATCGCAATAATTACTATGCCTAACTTACATTTTTTTGACAAAGAGACTACATTGTTAAGGCAACAGCGTTTTTTGTACGACTATGTATTGTTGATTATTTTGTGGTTTAGTACACCTGCTGGAAACGACGAAACAAAACGCTCCGTTGATAATTACTCCCTGCCGGAATATATAATCCAGTCTGAGAATTCTGAGCAATGAGTCAATATAAGCTCATACATTGCCGTGAAATGTGCTTGCTCCAATGTTAAGGTCAGTGACTCGCAGGGCCACGGACACGAACGTGGAATCAGCGGCACCGAAGCTCGGGAAGTCGGATGCGGGCGAGGCGTCTAGTGGTGCCGGACCATCTAAAAAAAAGGCTTCACCATCGCCTTATGACCTAAGAGCGGCTGTTTCCAAGTCCACTAATCATGGACCGGTAAGCTTCGCTGTCTGACGCGGGGAGTCGAGGCGGCGGTCGTTTTGAGTGAATTCGCGTAAGGCGGCAAGTGAGAGTATATGAGAGCGCGTTACGTACTTCTAAAGCGCAGAAGCACAAGGTCAGGAAAACAATATGCTATATGCGATGTTTTTGGCAGAATCAGTGCATTTTACAAAAGTAAGGATAGTAGTACGGGCAGTTTAAACAGCTCCAAACATTCGTTTACTAATCGCAAGGGGGTATCCACCTCCGAACGCAGCATAAACACTCGATGACTGCGACAAGCTGACATTATGAACGCCGGCAGTGCGGAGCGTGCATGCGCTCGCACATTCCATGCCACCACTCCGTTTACCATTTCACTGTGCCCCACCTCCAAGACCAAGCAGGTCACGTGACCTTCAGGTGCCCGAGAAGCCAGCATCGCATCAAGGCACCAGGCTACTCTAATCTGTCGCCCTCTCTGTCACGCTGGTATTCTCGCCCTCCGACACCTAGCAGATCCCGTGACCTACTACACTCCGCGTGACTCATGTGCCGTCGCCATGCCTAAAGTGAACTGGAGAAATGGCTGTAGCTTTGCCTTCCCGGTATTGTGCCGCGCATGCGCAGCCAAGGGACCTCGTCATAATGATTATGATTCATGATGATTTATTGACATCTCCTTTAAAAAGTTGAGGTGACAAATAGTCACCTAGCCTGACTGAGTTATTCAGGTATGTGTGAGTGAGTGAAAAATCATTATTACGGATACTAAGATGCTAATGCCTGAATGTGGATGGCCACCGTATTCCAGGTAGCCGTGGCACCGTGTTGATAGCCTAGCCATGTTTACTAGCCGTAGCTGGTCCGCAGGCATTAGGTTTGTCAGCTGGGGCTCCCACTCGTTGCTTGTTGGTACTTCTATAGGCGTTGTCCACGGGTTCCTTTTGCATTCCAGACGATATGGTAAAGGGTGTTTCGTGTATTTTCTGAGTTGGCAGTCTTGTACATGTTAAGGGGTACATCTCGTGCAGACCCCCGGTAGCTCTCCCGGTAGACAATGACCTGGTGGGCAGCCCCACAACCCCACCAGGACATATGGTATGCTGCTTTTTTTTTTCACCGATACTCTTTAACCTTTCGTTTTTGTCTCGAAGGCTGACCGGTTGTTACTTGCGTTCATGATGATTTATTGGCACCAAGTTTGAACGGAGTGGTGACAAATATTCACTCTGTCTGCTTCAGTTAATGACTTATGTTATACATGCTTTTCATTCTTGGATCTTGGTTACACCTCTTTAATTTTTTTTCTTTGTCAAAACTTCCCTATCTTCCTTATACATCTACCCTTTCAATCACGATGTCTCCAGATGGAGACGCGACTTTCTTTGCTGCCTTTCTCATCAGAAATTTATGGAGACATGCTGCACAAAGGTGCGACTAACATTCCAAACACAGTAAACGTAATGAGCGCCATCTGATTTGAAGCGGCTAAATATTATTGAACAAAAAATTTCACGGATGATTACTGTACTCCCTAATGGCAATTTCTAGCGCAGCTGTTTCAGTATCTTGAATTCTGAAGAACAAGGTACTCTCGGCGGCGGCACTGAATCTCTGCTCGGGCAGCTCGCTTAGCAGCAGCGGAAGGCGAAGCATTTCCACCGCTTGCGTCACTTATTGTTCAGAACGAAAGCATGAACACGGAAACGCGTTGCTCGGGCGGAGTGCATAAAGTTACTATGTTGACTTCTAGAGGACAAGCTACCCATAGGGCCCATGCGTTGAAGTCGGGAACCGCAAAAGCACCGCCATGTTGCTACGCGCTGAGGTCGCCAGCTCCTGAGACGCTTGCTAGATTTGGTCACAGTAGTCACTTTAATCTGGCAACCGGTAGCTTCTAGCAGCTAGCAGCCTAGCCTGCGTAGCCCACGTAGCAGCGTCTCGCTTGTAGTGTGGTAATGTGGTGCGCGCGCAGCCGTGAGTTTGGATTTCATAAGTTGGTTCTTTATTCTACGTTGCGGAATGGTGTGGGTTTGGTCGATGTTGGCCGTGCAGGTGGCAGTTATGCAACCGAAGGATGATCCTGTTGAAGTTTCCGGTGGTATGCGGTTTTCAGTGGTCACGCCTGTTGCAGGAGTGTCACTCGACGAGGTTACGAGTTAGGAGCTCGAAGCTGTGGTCAGATTCTTTGTTGGCGTTCCGTAACTCTTTTCGCACGGGCGCGGTATATTGCAGAAGCCGCGAGGCGCTTTTTTCATTGCGGGGTGCTTTTTCTCGTCGCGACAATAGATAGGCTTTTTTTTACAAGTACTGATCCAGCTGTAAAGCATATGTAACGGACAAACGGATGTCTCAGGAGAGCGCCTTTGAATATAATACAGCAGGCGGCGTAGGATCTCCAAGGCACCCAAGGGGCAGTGAGGGGATCGAAGCTCGAAGCGGAACGGTGCGTAGGTTGGGACCGTCGAGGCAGGTGTAGGCCAGGAAGCGTTCGCACGGACAGCTCCCCTGGCATGCGCAGCGGTGCCTCGCAAGGTCGACATACTTTAAAGACACCTGCGCCCATGATCGTTCTTTTGCCTCGGTGCAGTCAGCACGATTAACCGGAATAAAATGGAGGGCATCCGGTGCAGTCGCGAATGCCAGTCATGGCATATGTAGCTCGCGTCGCCGAGCGTATGTAATAATATCAGAGTTAGTTGTATGAACTTTATGCATAATACGCTTTGTTACGGTGCCTTAAAGGAATAGGTCTAGAGGACGGTGTTGGTACGTTTTTTTCGTACCGCCCTAATGCTATACCCCCCCCCCCTTACAAACACGCACATACTCCTTTTTTATATGAATACATATAATTCCTTCCCGCGACGAATTGACCAGTTCAAGTTGTCAACTTGTCAATAACTGTCATAGGAATTACTGCAATAAACACAATTCCACGATGGGATTTTTATTGTACACTGAGAACTCCATAGAACCTCATTTTGTATATGTGAAAGAAGTATAGGCCTTTTGCACATGTGGATATCACAAGCTTAATCCAGTGTGTACTTCACGGACAAAGCAGCTGCTACAACATGAACTGCAGCGTTGAGGGCCCCACAACAACACGGAACTATAAAGGTGAAAAATATAGAGGGAAACTTCCAAATACGCTCTGTAGCACTACAAGGTATAACATATATTGTTTGTGTACAGTAAGTATTCAAAAAACCAAGGCATCAATGTCCATTTGCCTTGAAGTTTCTAATCAAGTTTATTATCAAGTTCAAGTTTATTGAAGTTTACCATCAGCATATGTACAACAGATATCTGCTGACACACCCGCAGTCAAGGTGTCTGCTCGAGGTGTGCTGGCTGCCTGAGCGTAAGTAAAAGAAATTGGGTGAATGTCAACACCAGTGCCACTGCTTCTTGCCTCTGACCTGCACGTGCCTCCACGGCATCTTTGTTGGTGGAGTCTGCACAGGTGAGCTGGTGTGGCGAGGCGTATGAGTCATCTGAGAGGAAGAGTATTGTTTACATGGGGAAGTGGCTGTTTACATTGCCTGTCGCTTTCCCTCAAATGCTTCCTTGGCGGCTAGGGTGACACACCCGCAGTCAAGGTGGCTGTTCGAGGGTGCTGGCTGCATTAACGTAAGAAAAAAAAAATTGAATGAATGTAAATACCAGTGCTATCACTTCTTGCCTCTTACCTGCATTTGCCTCCAAGGCCTCTTCGCTTGCCGAGTCTGCATGAGGGAGCTTCAGTGGCTAGGCGGAGGCATTGTCTAAGCAAAAAGAAAAGGCCGTTCAAGTGTGAAATTATGCAAATAAATGTAGATCTTATGTCTGTTTCTTGCACTGTTCTTGCCTTAAAGTTTTCAAAGATATTGTCCAGAATACACCAGCACTTTGACTACTTTTGCTTTTTACCTGCAGGTGTTGCTGTGAGATCCTTAGTATGACGGCGTGCAGCATTTTAACACTTGGTGGAGGCATTTGAAGTGGTAGTCGAAAATATAAAGAATCATCCTTGTCTGCATGAATGCTTTCAATTTTTAAATGCAGTGGTAACTATCACTACTGCTGCAAGGCCCTTTACATTTATGCGGCAAGTGCCATAGCTCGAAATTCAATTTTTCCTTTAGTGTATCACAAGGTGTCTGATGTGTCCACGTTAGATGTGATCCGTTTCTTTTTATTTATCCCAGTGTGGAGAGAGCATCATTAAATTGTTTTTTTTATTTTTGTGTGGCTTGTTTTTTGGTTTGTTTCTGAATTTATCAAGCAGCAGTCTCACGATGCTAAAGTGACTCCTGTAATGAAAATTATCAGCTTTTGTTTTGTAGAGAAACAACGCATTTCCTGACCTATTGTTTGCTGTCCCATTGCGCGCATAATTTTGCAGAGTATTCTACCTGTATTGACTTGCTTGACCTCCACTAAAGAGCTTGCATTTTCAAATAACATTCCTTCCTTTAAAAAATCATTCGACACTTCTCATAATCTCTGTACATTGGGCTTCTGATATTATGCATTCATCATTTTTGCTTGTTATTTCTGATGAGAACTGTCTTCTTTAATTTATAGCTTAAATTTTGCCTTTGGAACATACAGAAGGGTTTGTCATTGCATAGCTGCATAACAGGGAAACATGTTTCATTAAACATTTGCAAAATCCAATAGAATATTGATGAATGCAGCTTGCAGTGATTTGACTGAATGAGCCATAAAAGTAACTCGTCTCACTTGGTAAATTAAACCACATAATATTATGATATGCAACATATGTTACACTAATGTGGTGGGTTCTCTTGATTATACAGCAGAATAATCGGTGCACGAAGAAAAAATTATTTTTGCATACCCCTTCAAGGCACTGATTTAAGGAAAAGGAGCTGGAGCTTTTCACATGGTCTAGTTAGTTTACCTGCGAGTATACTCAACAAATATTTGTGTCCCAGCTGCTTAGCTTATATGTGATAATGTCAGTATTGAATATGTGCGTGTTGTCTAAAATAACTGAATATTAAAAATGCTCGTAGGGCTCTGATGTACATATCTGCAGTTTAGGGATACATGTAAACGACACAGCATCAAGTGCTAGTGAACGGTTCCACAGTCCCAGAGTCGAGCATCCAAATAGATTCATTGCATACATTTGCAACCAGAAAATATATGTCACATAAAATTGCATGCAAGGAAGTGCTGCAAATATTCCACAGTTACTAAAACGCTTACGTCCATGCACATCCATGTGGGTCCATGCAGTTGATTTCGTCCGTATTAGGCACTCACCTATTGATTGCTTCCTGGAACAGAAATTCTCGGCACAACATCAGGCTTCAATGTCTTTCTGCTGTGGCCTTTGCAGAATAATGACTGTTCAAAGTGCAATAATTAAACAGGTTCTATCACTTGTAGATTCGCCAGTAGAATTCCGGTTGCGCTGATCCACCTGTCCAGTAATTTCCTATTACTGAAGCGAATCCTGCATGAAAACACCGCTCCGCATGTTCGCTGTCTTCTTTCTTTATTGCTTTGCAGACAGAACGTTAGGTAAAAAAATGCTCTATGTGACCCTCCACAAACTGTTGTGATGCATCACGCGAGCTGCAGGTCTACTCGAGTGATGTTCTGAACAAGAAGATACATTCGCTTAGTTACATGTGAAGGTAAATGCCAGAGCCCTTCGGGGGTTCGGTGTGGCATAAAATGCACGAAGGTGCCATAGCGTCCGATGTTGTCACGCGAGCGCACATCAAACCTAAACTGTACGAAACTACTACGCGTCCAAAAACACAGAGATTCAAAACCGTAATTCACGCCATGCTTTATTGAATGAATGCGTACATCATGATTAACAAAAGTCACGCACTTAGCAAGCGCTTTCTGGAAGCCTAATATTAACGCATCAGCTTGATAAAGCCGTCAGGTATGAGTTTTTCAGTGACAAAGCATAAGGTGACCTGTACTTGTTTTAATCTCTTTCAATGGTAACTGCACTGGCCACATTGACCAGTAGCAACAGGGCGGTGCCTTAGCGGTTCCCACTTTTTCGGGCCAGCTGTTCCTCTTCAGTTGGTTATATTAACTCTATGGTGGAGGGCATTCTCCAGCGGCGTCGGCGCCACCGCAGGGGATGTGGCGCATGCGCAGTGGTTCCATAGCCCACGCCAGCGCTTTGTTTTCGTGCTGGCCGCATTCCTGGTCACATCGACACTCCGCTCTCCCTCTCACCCTTTTCGCCATACCCTCCTCCGAATTGCGCTTCCTGATGGCGCTCCACCCTCCTCTCGGCTTTCCTCCTCGCCGCCCCGCAGGGCCTTCTGCGCAAGCAGGCGTTTGGTGTGTTGCGACACCACGTGCCCGAGCATGCGAGGATTGGACCCTCCCGCGTGTAGCCGTGCATAGCTTAGCCGTGTCGGAGGAAAGGGGGATCCTGGGGGTTGAGCCGATGCCGGGTGTCCGGACCTTTATGCCCCCCCCCCGGTGGAGGCAACACACCTCTTTGGACTCTGCTTCACATAGACGGCACCTCCAGACTGAGCCAGCTGGAGGAAATCGGCGGTCGCCTTTTCCTGTTCTCTTCTCCAATCTACGTCTTTCTATCTCGCCCTTTTCATCTTTCCTGTCTTCTTTTCACTTCTTCTCGCTTCCGTATTCTGGGCGGCAAGGCTTAACCTGGTGTAATTATCCGACCTTGTGTATTTTATATTAGATTATAATGGCGAGGCATGGCTGGCGTCTGCAGGTATTTTTCCTACATTGTAGCGTCCACTTGTTGGGCTCGGTGGTGGGTGGCCACCATCGCCGCCGAATTTTCCAACGTCATATGGCAAACAATTTTTCACCATTAACATATGCTCCCTGAAGAGATGGCACACCGATGACACACTCACGTTCCTCATGCAAACAAAACAATATTTGTCCAAGTACCATATTGTACACAGTCGGTACGATACCAAAAAGTCAGAATGATCTCACAATTTCTTGTAGTGAAATGTCTCCCGGAAGCAATTCGTCCATGCTATAAAACAACGAAGATGGGAAGCCACGATCTTCTTCTCGAGCTTCGCGACAAACTACAATATGACAAACTCTCGAAATTTGCAGCATTGGGGGAAATTTCCGTCTCAGTGGGCCCAAACAGGTCGATGAAGACAGTGCGCGATGTCGTCTCGGAGAATGACCTTCTCGAACTCAGTGAAAGTGAACTACTTGAATGAGAATACCAGAACGTAGTCAAAGTACAAAGGATAACATTAAGGCGATTTAATGTATTTAACATTAAATACCTACCAAACACATATTCATTACTTTTGGACCATGCAACCTACCTGAATCGATAGAAACCGGCTACCGCAAGGTTCGTGTGAGACCATACACCCCAAATCCGCGTCGATGCTTCAAGTGTCTGCATTTTGGGCATGGGTTGCAGAGCTGCAGAGGGTGCAATACTTGTGCTAAGTGCAGTTCAACAGAACACGCTTCAGGCATCTGCACTTCAGCAACCCGCTGTGCTGTGAAGGAGATCACCGTGCCTGTTCGCGACCGTGCCCCTCGTGGAAAAAAGAGAAAGAAATCATAGCAAGGTTTGGGTACGGGCTAGTTGGTATTCCATGGTATCAATCGTCACTTACAGCGCATACATAGACGAGGGACAAAAAAGGACGACGAATACAAGCGCTGAATCATAGAAATCATAGAACTGAAAATCAAACTAAATCTATCTTTCGCAGAGGCACGTAAGCGTTTCTCTCTCCACAATCATTCAAGTCCTTCCTACACCTATGTGGTGTGCTGGGGGGCAGCACCACATCCATCGGCAGCCGCACAAGTCACACGGTGTCACAAGTCACACAAGCCGCACAGTCCATACCCCCCGCAGGAGCAGCAAGCTCTGCTCCGACTCCTGCAAAGAATGAGCAGCAGACCTCCGGGCCTACCGGTCCCTGGGCCCCTGCCCGTTGTTGTGATCGGCCGTTCACCCCGCGACGCCCTCTGGTCACGGCTCGCGCCATTGTCGGGAACGGGCCGACGGCCTCGTCAAAACGGCTCTCAAAACGGATGATTTATGACCAGCGCGGGAGTACCTCGTTCAGGAGAGGTTCGAGCAATTAGCATGGATACGGCCATCACTTGTCAGCCGCACAAACTGGCATGTCCACACCGGAGACGCTGTCAGTGCAATTATAGGGCCATCATCTGTCAGCAGCCCAAATTGGCATGACTACGCCGGAGACGGAGTCAGTGTATGATCGGAGTCAGCGTACGCTTCCTCTTTCCCTGTTTGTGCCCAGTAATGCGCGTGCGTTTCCGACAAAGCTCCCTTCGGAGAGAAAGGGCAACCAACCTCCGGATTGGCGGCACCTTATGTCATCGGTATCCTGACACCGGAATGGGGGAAATGACAGAACAGTGACCACACAGGGCAGAAAAGGAGCAATGGACGGCGGGAATCATCGGCTGCTATAACTTCATCATGAAATTTTCTGTATTACTTTGAATTTTCTTGTAAATGCGTAAATATAAACGTGTTTGTCAAATGCCCTGAATTTCGGGCTCAGCCTCACCTTCCCTTACTCCTTCACGAGCAAAGTGGATCGCACGTCTTCGAAGCCCCAGTCGCAGCGCCGTGCAGACCGTCCCGGAAGAACCTCTTGTGTGCCCGCCGAGCGGGCGTCATCCAGCACCTCCGTAGTGGTGATGGATGCAAGCAGCACTACTCGGGCGTCTCAGAGGCCGAAGGAACAGTGTAGCTCCGTGAATCGCGCCAGGGAAAAAGAAAAATCTCGTATCACGGGGCCTGGAAAGGTCTTGTGAGCTAACTTAAGGAATCTTTCTTGACACACAGCAGAAAACACTTCAAATATGGCTACACAGATAATACATTGGAATTTAAGAGGTCCACTCCACAATCTCGATGATATAAAGGAACTCCTGCACAATTTTAATCCAAGAGTGTTGTGTGTGCAAGAAACACACCTCAGTTCTACACACAAACTTTTTTTCTGCAGCATGCCATTTACCAAAAAGACCGCAATGATGCTCTCGCCTCTTCGGGCGATGTGGCCACAATAGTAGACAAAGGTGCCGCCTGCTAGCATTCACAGCTGCAAACGCCCCTTAAGACAGTTGAAATCAGAGCCGTGCTGTTTAACAAGCAAGTCACAGTTAGCTCTCTGCACATCCCTCCCAGCCATCACCTTAACAGAACAGAATTCCAGAGCTTTATCTTACAACTTCCCGAACCTTATATTGTAGTCGAATATTTAAATGCACATGACACCCTCTGGGGAGATTCGCTTTGAGATTTGAGGGCCCTTTTTGAGGGCGCTTATTAGAAAACTTCCTTTCCTCCACAAGTGCATGCTCACTAAACAAGAAGGAGCCCACATTATTTATTTATTTTTATTTATTTATTAGTGTACCCTCAAGACCCAGAGGGCGTTACAGAGGGGGTGGGTACAATGCAAATACAAAACAAAACAATAAAAGGAATTTACAGGAAAAAAACAACAGTTTGCAGCTACACCAGTAAGTGTTGAGTGACTGCAGACTTGACCAACGCTTGGTCCTCAGTGGCAGCGATGTAGGGGGGAAGGTGATTCCACTCTACTTGTCTTCGGAAGAAAAGAATGTAAGGAGAGGTTAGTGCGGCACAAAGGGACGGCTACTTTATTTGGGTGGTCAACACGTGATGAAAAGTAAGGAGGTTCTGAGATGAGGTCCTGTCGAAGTACTTGATTATGAAAGAAAATTTTATGAAAAAGCAAGAGGCGTGAAATCGTTCTTCTCATCACCAGGTCTGGAAAGTTAAGAGTGGATTTCATCAAGGTGACACTGGCAGTACGAGCAAAATTATTAAGTATAAATCGGGCTGAACGGTTCTGGACCGATTCTAACGTGTCAATTAGCGTTGATTGAGCTGGATCCCAGACGGCTGAAGCGTACTCGAGCTTTGGACGGATTAATGTTTGATATAGCTGTAGTTTAAGGTGTGCTGGTGCTTGGCGAAAGTTTCGGCGAAGGTAACCAAGCGTACGACAAGCATTGTTAGTAATGTAGTTAATGTGAGAGTGCCATGATAAATCGTTCGATATATAAACACCAAGATATTTGTAAGTACTAACCTGCTCTAATTTAGCTCCGTTCAAGGTGTACGTAAAAGGTTCAGAAGTGTTAGAACGCGCGATTGCCATACATTTACATTTATTTACGTTAAGGGTCATTAGCCAAGTATTACACCAGTCAGAAACGCGATTAAGATCAGCTTGAAGAAGGTAGTTCTCGTTTTCGTTAGTTATTCTACGGTACATGACACAGTCGTCTGCAAAGAGTTTTATGGATGACGTGATGTTACGCGGAAGGTCATTGATATATATTAAAAAGAGCAAAGGACCTAAAACTGAGCCTTGCGGAACGCCAGATTTAACTGCGCAGGAATTTGAGGAACAATCATTAGCGGTTACCTACTGCGTGCGGTTAGTCAGAAAGCATTCTATCCATTTGAGAATATTGGGGTCGATGTTCAGCGTGCTGAGCTTCAGTAGTAATAATTGGTGTGAAACTTTATCAAAAGCTTTTGCGAAGTCTAGAAACATACAATCAACCGGAATTCTATTATCTAGTGCTAAGATGACATCATGCGTAAAAGACAGAAGCTGAGTTTCGCACGAGTGGTGCTTACGAAAGCCGTGTTGGAACCTGCTGAAGAATGAGTTGGTTTCAAGAAATGTTATAAGGTTAGAATAGATTACATGCTCAAGCATTTTACAGGGGATACTTGTTAAAGAAATTGGTCGGTAGTTTAAGGCAGAGTGTTGGTTACCGGATTTAAAGACGGGAATCACCTTCCCCACCTTCCAATCAGTCGGCAAAGTATAGCACTGGAGAGACTGCATGAAAATGTGTGACAATATTATGGAAGAGTACACTACAGTGTTTTTCAGAAATTTCGCGTTTATCTCATCAGTTCCGCAGGCAGACGATAGCCTAAGATTCCGGATTAAGTTAATGACTCCTTCAAATTCAATCACGAGAAAATCCATTGGAAAAAACCTGCTGTCGCATAGCTGCGGCACTGAGATTGCTCGTGAATCGGAAAAACATTGCGAAAAAACGTCGTTAAGAATGGAACAGCATTCTTCGTTGCGCAGTGCACGCCATCGGAATCAGTAAGTGTTATTACAGTGTCCTTCATTGGTTTAACGCTTTTCCAAAACTTGGATGGGTCAGTAGACAATAGACAATACAGCATGACAAAGAAAACGTTCAGATCTATAGATTTACGCATCACATAAGTGCACTCTTATCATACCTCAAGTAGAACATGATAAAAAAAATATGGGAGTGACCATTTCCCCATTGTCTTAAAATTAACAAAAGGCGACAAATGTTCTCCAGATCTGCCCCGTTGTAAGGTTGATTGGGCTGACTGGAAACGATACAGATAGCTGATGCATTTTACCTGGGATGACATCTCTACTCTCCCAGTCGATGATGCAGTGTCATATTTGACGACATTTATAACTGAAGCTGCGTCAATATGTATCCCTGAAACCAATGAATCGCACTCTAAACGAACTATTCCCTGGTGGAATGAGAAGTGTAAGGAAACTCGCAAAACTTAAAATAAGACTTGAAGTCGCTTTCACGGCTCTCCAACTACCAAGAACTTGATAAGCTTCAAGAAAATAAAGTCGAAAGCTAGAAGAACGCGCTGCCGTCCCATAAGGGAAAGCTGGCAAAAATACATCTCTAGTATTAATTCATATACAGACCAAAGAAAAACCTGGCGCAGGGTAAACAAAATCAAAGGCAGCGAAACTCCTCTTCTACCGATAATAAATACACAAGGTGACACGATTATTGACCATGCTGATTCTCAAGGGGCACATTTTGAAAAGATTTGTACTTCGTCCCACTACTAAGACACATTTCTGAGATACCGGCAACAAGCGGAGCGACTACCTCTGGATCGGAAACGAAATAGTAATAAACCTTGACGTAGTAGTTCTGCAGAAACCCGCAAGGTGGAGAGAAGTAATGAATAAAGGGAAAATCAGACATCCACCCGTTCGTAGCAATTGCTACAAAGTTTCCTTTGTAGCAATTGCTACGAACGGGTGGATGTCTGATTTTCCCTTTATTCAGTAATAAACCTTACAGCCGTCCATTTAATATGGCGGGATTTTAGGCTGCACTATATGGCTGTAACAAGACCGCTCCAGGAAGAGACAGAATTCTGTATGAAATGATGAAGCACCCCCACCCTGAAATCCACAAAACCCTATCGTCACTTTTCAACTCCGTGTTATCTGCTGGCTGCATTCTGTTCGCCTGAAAAGAAACCATAATCACTCCTATACTAAAAGACGGCAAGGACCCAACTTCGGTCAACAGTTATAGGCTTATAGCATTGACAAGTTGCTTATGTAAACTATTTGAGAAAATAGTTAACCGGCGTCTTCTTCATTTCCTAGAAAGTAACAAACTATTAGACCCCCTACAGTGGGGTTTCAGGGAAGGTAGATCCACAACTGACCACCTTGTCCTCATCGAGACGATTATTCGCGATGCTTTTGTGCATAATCAGTTCTTTTTGTCAGTAGTTATTGATATGGAGAAGGCATATAACACCACGTGGCGTTTCGGAATTCTCCATGACCTGGCTGAAATGGGAATCCGAGGCAATTTGTTGAATGTCATCCAAAGTTACCTCTCTAACCTCACGTTCCGTGTTAGAGTTGGTAATGTATTATCTCGTCGATTTGCTCAGGAAATGGGTGTACCACAAGGTGGTGTGCTTGGCTGCACTATATTCGTTGTAGAAATGAACTCGTTCCATACTATCATACCGCGTACGATGCTTTATTCTGTGCATGTGCGTGACGTACAAATAGGTTTTAAATCGTGGTACTTCGATATGGGAGCGACATGTACAGCTTGGGCTCAAGAAATTGTCAAATTGGGCTGACGAAAATGGGTTTAAACTAAACCCGCCAAAAAACACGTGTGTTCTCTTCTTGAACAAGAGAGGTATATTGCCTGACCCCGCTATTTATCTTAATCGGCAGCAGCTACCTGTGAGCCATGTTCTTGGCCTCATTTTAGATTCTAAATTAACATTTACCCCCACTTGAACTATATGAAAGCGAAGTGCAAGAAGACAATGAATCTACTGAAGCTCTTCCCCGCACATTCTGGGGAAGTGACAGAAGGTGCCTCTTGGAGTTGTCTAAAAGTCTGATGAGGTCACGCATTGACTATGTAGCCATAGTGTATAACTCTGCTACGCCTAGTGCCTTGAAGATGATAGATTCGATTCATCACTTGGGTATCCGTCTTGCTGCAGATGCTCTTAGGAGTAGTCCTGTAGAAAGCCTGTACGTTGAATCCAACGAATGGTCTCTACATCTACAAATGACATATTTAACTTTCTCTTACGCCCTGAAAGCTAAATCAAATATTTAGCATCGATGTCATTTTACTATTCACGACTTGTCCACTGTCTGGCTGTTTCGTAACCGCCCAGCCATCCGGCCTCCTATGTCCCTCCGGTTAGGAGCACTCAGAAAAAACAGGGGTCCCTCTTTTAGAGAATGTCCTAATGGCTCCTACTCGGCTTCCACCGCCTTGGTAGTGGCGGTGGAAGCCGACATCTCTTTTTTAGAAATATCGAAACGAGCGCATGAGGCACACATACATTCGCATCTTCTTGAACTTAAGAAGTATTCCTGTGATGCATTTTACACAGATGCTTTTCAGTCCCCCGCTGGCTTTTCTTATGCAGTTCTCGGACCCTCATTTTCAACATCTGCGGCACTAAACTCCCACACGTGTATCTTTACAGCGGAAGCATACCCTATACTCTCGGCTATTCAACACAGATGGCTCACAAATGTCACTAAGGCTATTGTCCTCACAGACTCATTAGGTGTCGTGAAAACCATAATTAGTCTATGAAAACACTAGAACTCCGTTTTGAATGACCTGTACAGCTTGTCGTGCTCCGCATATTTGTGCAACCAAGTCATTGTCTTATGCCGGGTACATGGCTACAAAGGTATAAAAAGCAACGTAGCTGCTGACGAAAACGCAGCGTCAGTGAGTTTTAGCGATACAGATGCAAATATCCCCATCCCTACCACAGACCTAAAGTCTTTTCTACGCCATAAACTGAGGAATCATTGGTAAGGAGAGTCCGATACCGCAAGCATTGTATCAGCTACACATGATAAAATCAAAACTAGGGAACTCGATAAGTGAGAAAACAGCACGGCGCAATGATGTACTTGTTTGCCGATTAAGAATAGGACACACTCACGGCACTGACTCTTACCTCTTGACTGTGTGTGTGTGCGGGGCGGGAGGAGGGAATACTCCGATTTGTAGTAAGTGCGTCAATATTCTCACAGTCCTTATGTTCTTATTTAATGCCCCGCCCGCAATAGAAGCAGACAGGAAAAAAGTATTTCCATTCTGCATATGGCGAAAATATACCTCTTCACCGGGCATTTTCTCATAGCAATGAACCGCTTTTTAACTTGAAATTAGTTCTTAGCTGAAACAGACACTCTGAAAGTAATTTGTCCAGGTAAGTTTTAGCATGCGATTAACAGCCCGTGTAGTCAAGGCCTCTCGTGAAGCTCTAGTGCCACTGTTATGTTTCGTTGTATCATGTCTTTGACCAAACGAGGTTGCTATAGCCCACATCACTAACTAGTCGGTGTCACTATTTTAGTACCTATATAATACACGCCCTTTACAGCGACAGTTTTAGGCCCTTTTACAGACATGTGACATCTACCCTAAGTAATTCATTGCCCCCGCCATCCGCAATTCATCGAAAACATTCTGATTTGTCATGGCGCTCTTTGGCCATACCTGGTCCTTGCGGCATAAAACGTAACACATCATTTCCTCCTCGCAGCTTTCCTCCCCCGCTGCGCTCCGCATTCCTTTTCATCTTTCGCTGTGCTCGTTGGCTCGGTTACGCCGATGCCGAGGCCGATGCTCGCCGCAGGGAGGGGCGCCTAAGAGCTGCATTCTAGAAGTTGTTTCGAGATGCACGGCTCCATGTTTTAACGGAGATCTGGTTTAAACTTCTCTTTTATCGCAGCCTTATTCTTTAACAACAGCTAAAAACCACTCTTTCGTGTAAAAAACGGAATGAAAGGGGGTTAACTGAGGGGCCCGATTTTTATTAGTCATATTGTCACGTGGTGGTGACGTTAAGAACACAGTGGCAATACTGTGAAAGGCAAAACTAGATTTTATTGGGCGAACCTGTGCCCACAAAACAGGCTACACTAATAGCACAACGAAAGCGGCGAGCACAGTCGGCGATCGTCGAAAATCAGCGGGTCAAGCGCGTCGGCTTTTACAGAGCAGTCGTCAAATGTTCCAGACTAATCGTTCGGACCCGCGTGCCTTCCGCAAAGCTCTACACCATTCGCGTTACGCGATGAAATCAGATAACACAAGGTTCGGCGACAACAGACAGCCGGGTAGAAGCATCGATAACTTTCCAGAAACGTCGGATAAATGCAGGCGCGTCCGTCGCTGTGCGATTACAGTTGTTAAGCGGCGAAACGGGGTCGCCCGATAAAGATAAGTACACGTGTCAATACCCCCCTCTTAAAAAGCATCGACCCGATGCTGCAAACGAAGGAAGTTAATAAACAAAAGCACTCGTAGCAAAGAAAAAAACAAAAATGAAGTTCGTCAGCGCCCGTAAAAGGGTTTAAGGCGCACCACGTGGACCACTTCAGATCGTGCGCGGCGCCGCTGTGAATGCGAAATGCCGTCTGGCACGACCTCATAGTATAGAGCGCCAATACGTCGGATGACCTTGTAGGGTCCGAAATAGCGTCGGAGTAGTTTCTCACTGAGTCCTCGTCGGCGTATCGGGGTCCAGACCCAAACACGGTCGCCACGCTGGTGCTCGACGAAGCGTCGTCGGAGGTTGTAGTGTCGGCTGTCGGTCCTCTGCTGGCTCTTGATTCGCAGGCGGGCGAGCTGTCGGGCTTCTTCGGCGCGCTGGAGATAGCTAGCGAGGTCAACATTCTCTTCGTCAGTTACGTGCGGCAGCATGGCGTCGAGCGTCGTCGTCGGGTTCCTGCCGTAGACCAGCTTGAACGGCGTGATCTATGTTGTTTCTTGCACCGCCGTGTTGTACGCAAAGGTTACGTACGGCAGGACCGCGTCCCACGTATTGTGTTCGACGTCGACGTACATTGCTAGCATGTCGGCGAGGGTCTTGTTATGCGCTCCGTGAGACCATTCGTCTGCGGATGGTAGGCAGTTGTCCTCCTGTCGCTTGTCTGGCTGTACTGCAGAATGGCTTGGGTGAGCTCTGCTGTAAAAGCCGTTCCTCTGTCGGTGATGAGGACATCTGGGGCACCATGTCGCAGCAGGATGTTTTCGACGAAAAATTTCGCCACTTCGGCTGCGCTGCCTTTTGGTAGAGCTTTAGTTTCAGCAAAGCGGGTGAGATAGTCCGTCGCCACGACGATCCACTTATTCCCGGATGTTGACATCGGAAACGGCCCCAACAAATCCATCCCAATCTGCTGGAATGGTCGGCGAGGAGGTTCGATCGGCTGTAGTAATCCTGCTGGCCTTGTCGGTGGTGTCTTGCGTCGTTGACAATCTCAGCATGTCTTGACGTAACGGGCGACGTCGGCGGTCAGACGCGGCCAGTAATACCTTTCCTGTATTCTCGACAGCGTCCGGGAGAATCCGAGGTGCCCAGTGGTTGGATCGTCGTGTAGGGCGTGCAGTATCTTTGGACGCAGCGCTGACGGTACAACAAGAAGGTAGCTGGCGCGGACTGGTGAGAAGTTCTTCTTCACGAGTAGGTTGTTTTGAAGCGTGAACGAAGATAATCCACGCTTAAATGCCCTAGGGACAACGTCGGTGAGCCCTTCCAAATACTCGACTAGGCCTTTTAGCTCCGGGTCCCCTCGTTGTTGTTCGGCCAAGTCTTCCGCGCTTATTATGCCAAGGAAGGCGTCGTCATCCTCGTCATCTTGCGGTGGTGGGTCAATGGGGGCGCGTGATAGGCAATCGGCATCTGAGTGTTTTCTTCCGGACTTTTATGTTACAGTGATGTCGTATTCTTGTAGTCTGAGGCTCCACCGCGCCAGCCGTCCTGAAGGGTCATTTAAGTTAGCTAGCCAACACAACGCGTGATGGTCGCTGACCACTTTGAATGGCCTGCCATAGAGGTAAGGGCGAAATTTCGCTGTAGCCCAAACGATGGCGAGGTATTCCTTTTCGGTTGTAGAATAATTGCCTTCCGCTTTTGACAACGACCGGCTAGCGTAAGCTATCACGTGTTCATGTGCATCTTTTCTCTGGACTAGGATGGCACCGAGGCCTAGGCTACTGGCGTCAGTGTGTATTTCGGTATCGGCGTGCTCGTCGAAGTGCGCAAGTACGGGCGGCGACTGCATGCGTCGTTTGAGTTCTTGAAATGCGTCGGCCTGCGGCGTTTCCCACTTGAACTCGACGTCACATTTAGTTAGCTTTGTCAGCGGCTCAGCGATGCGTGAAAAGTCCTTGACAAAGCGCCTATAGTAGGCACACATGCCAAGGAATCTGCGCACTGCCTTCTTGTCGGTTGGCTGCGGGAACTTTGCGATGGCAGCTGTCTTCTGTAGGTCGGGGCGTACTCCTGATTTGCTGATCACGTGGCCTAGGAACAAAAGCTCATCGTAAGCGAAACGGCACTTTTCCGGCTTCAGAGTGAGCCCTGATGACTTGATGGCTTCTAACACTGTCGCAAGCCGCCTAAGGTGATCGTCGAAATTTCCGGCGAAGACAGCGACGTCATCCAGGTAAACAAGGCACGTCTGCCACTTCAGTCCGGCTAACACCATGTCCATGACACGCTGAAACGTTGCAGGCGCCGAGCACAGTCCGAATGGCATGACCTTGAACTCGTAGAGGCCGTCTGGCGTGATGAAGGCAGCCTTTTCGCGATCTCTCTCGTCGACCTCTATTTTCCAGTAGCCAGACTTGAGGTCCATCGTCGAGAAGTATTTAGCGTTGCAGAGCCGATCCAATGCGTCGTCTATCCGTGGAAGGGGGCACACATCCTTCTTCGTGATCTTGTTCAGTCGACAATAATCGACGCAGAAGCGTAGGGTTCCGTCCTTTTTCTTTACCAGGACTACAGGAGAGGCCCACGGGCTTTTCGACGGCTGGATGATGTTGTCGCGCAGCATTTCGTCGAATTGTTGCCTAATAGCTTCACGTTCTCGTGTCGAAACTCGGTAAGGGCTCTGGCGGAGTGGTCGAGCGCTCTCTTCGGTTATTATGCGATGCTTTGCAACTAATGTTTGTCGAATCCTCGATGACGTCGAAAAGCAGTCTTTGTATCGTCGGAGAAGACTTCTGATCTGTTGCTGTTTACTCATAGGAAGACTTGGATTCACGTCGAAGTCTGGTTCGGGGACAATGCTCATCGGGGTAGATGCGGCTTAATCCGAGAGGACAAAGGCATTGCTGGTTTCCACAATTTCCTCGATGTATGCTATTGTCGTGCCCTTGTTGATGTGCTTGAACTCTTGGCTGAAGTTGGTTAGCATAACTTCCACTTGCCCTCCGTGGAGTCGAGCGATCCCTCTTGCGACACAAATTTCACGGTCGAGCAGTAGATGTTGGTCGCCCTCGATGACGCCTTCTACGTCAGCGGGTGTTTCAGTGCCGACGGAAATAATAATGCTGAAGGGCGGCGGGATGCTCACTTGATCTTCGAGCACACTCAAGGCGTGGTGACTACGAGGGCTCTCCGGCGGCATCGCTTTATCTTCCGACAGCGTTATTGACTTCGACTTCAGGTCGATGATTGCGCCGTGTTGGTCCAGGAAGTCCATACCGAGAATGACGTCTCGTGAACACTGTTGGAGGATAACGAAGGTGGCAGGATAAGTCCGGTCATGAATGGTTATTCTTGCCGTGCAGATTCCAGTCGGCGTGATGAGGTGTCCTCCAGCGGTCCGAATTTGAGGGCCTTCCTATGCGGTCTTAAGTTTCTTCAACTGGGCGGCGATGTGTCCACTCATTACGGAGTAATCAGCCCCTGTGTCCACTAAGGCGGTAACTGCGTGGCCGTCCAGAAGCACCTCGAGGTCGGTGGTTCTTTGTCTGGCGTTGCAGTTAGGTCTTGGCGTCGGATCACGGCTGCGTCGCGTTGACCTGTGGCTGGTATGTAACGTTGTCAGGTCGTCTTTCGTCGTCGCATTATTTCTTTCCAGATTTCTTCGGGACGGCGGCGTGTCGTTCTGTTGTCGAGGTAGTTTCTTCGGTCTTCGTCGGCGGCGGAGGGTCTTCGTCAGTTCGACGGACAGCAACCGCACCTCCATCGGTTGCTGCTTTTAGTTTTCCGGATATGGGCTCGCTGACCGGCCCCGGGCTGGGCCAGTGAATGGTCGGCGCTGCGGCGACAGGTAGCGGCCTGGTGATGGCGAACGCGACGGTCGTCGAGAGCTCCACTGAGTAGCCGCGAGGTAGTCAGCGATATCGCGAGGGCGTTCACCTTGCTGCGGGCGCGGAGCGTTGACGGTGAAACCTCGCAGTCCGATCTCCCGGTATGGACATCGTCGGTAGACGTGACCCGCTTCTCCGCAGTGGTAGCACAGCGGGCGGTGGTCAGGAGCGCGCCATACGTCTGTTTTCCTCGGGTAGCTGCGCTGGGCGACGGGTGGGCGTGCTGGCGGCGGCGGCAGACGACGGTATTGCGGCGTTACAGGGCCCTGTCGCGGTCGCGGAGGAGGACCTTGACGGCGTGCGACGGTGGCGTAGGTCATCGCTTCTGGCTGGGGTTGCGGTAATTGAGGTTGCACCTCCGGAACCCCAAGCGACCGCTGAACCTCATCTTTGACGATATCAGCGATCGAGGCCACTTGAGGCTGCGACGACGGGAAGATCTTCTAGAGCTCCTCTCGTACGACTGCCCTGATAGCCTCGCGCAGGTCGTCGGAGGCCAGCGATTGAACGCCGGCATAGTTTGTAGAGCTGGTGCGGCGGTCGAATTGCCGGTTTCGCATCTCGAGTGTCTTCTCAATGCTAGTGGCCTTGCGAAGAAACTCGTCGACGGTCTTCGGTGGGCTTCGTACCATACCGGCGAAAAGTTTCTCCTTTACACCACGCATCAGTAGCCGGACTTTCTTTTCCTCGGACATTTCCGGGTCGGCGTGGCGGAATAGGCGGCTCATTTCTTCCGTAAAGATGGCAACGTTCTCGTTTGGTAGCAGCACTCGGGCGTCCAGCATAGCTTCAGCCCTTTCCTTGCGCACGACGCTTGTAAAGGTGCGCAGGAAGCCGCTACGGAACAGGTCCCACGTTGTCAAGGTCGATTCCCTGTTCTCAAACCAAGTTCTGGCGGCGTCTTCTAAGGCGAAGTAGACATGCCGCAGCTTGTCGTCGGAGTCCCAGTTGTTGAACGTCGCGATGCATTCGTAGGTCTCCAGCCATGATTCCGGGTCTTCAGTCGCTGCTCCATGGAAGGTTGGTGGGTCCCGAGGTTGTTGTAGGATAACGGGGAACGCTGCGGCAGCCATTGGGGTTGTTTTGACCACGATCTTCTTTGTCGACTCAGGTAGAAGTCCGTGCTCTGGGGGCAGTCCTTGAAGCCTGCGGCTAGCACGCTGGTCTTGTGCGATGTTGGTTTTGTCCTCGGGCTTCGGGCTTGGATCGCGGCTTTGCGGGGGCGTTCGGTACATGAACGCACTAGCACCTCCACCAGATGTCACGTGGTGGTGACGTTAAGAACACAGTGGCAATACTGTGAAAGGCAAAACTAGATTTTATTGGGCGAACCTGTGCCCACAAAACAGGCTACACTTATAGCACAACGAAAGCGGCGAGCACAGTCGGCGATCGTCGAAAATCAGCGGGTCAAGCGCGTCGGCTTTTATAGAGCAGTCGTCGAATGTTCCAGACTAATCGTTCGGACCCGCGTGCCTTCCACAAAGTTCTACACCATTCGCGTTACGCGATGAAATCAGATAACACAAGGTTCGGCGACGACAGCCGGGTAGAAGCATCGATAACTTTCCAGAAACGTCGGATACATGCAGGCGCGTCCGTCGCTGTGCGATTACAGTTGTTAAGCGGCGAAACGTGGTCGCCCGATAAAGATAAGTACACGTGTCAATATTATAAGAAGCCAACAAACACTGACACCAAGGACGACATAGGGGAAACTACTTGTGCTTAATAAATGAAATAAAGAGACGATAAAACAATGGAAACGGAAGTGGATGCAAAAACAAATTGCCGCAGGTGGGGAACGATCGATACGAAGGTTGTGGGATCGTTCTCCACCTGCGGCAAGTTGTTTTTTCATCAACTTTCATTTCCATTAATTTATCGTCTCTATTTCACTTATTAAGCACAAGTAATTTCCCCTATGTTGTCCTTGGTGTCAGTGTCTTTTGGCTTCTTATAATATGTTTTATGCAAAGAAAGAGCTACATTTTATGAAAAACAACTGCTCCATACTCAGGGTTCTGTTACTGAATATTTTTGACCCTGTTTTTATCTGCGTCCCCATGCGGAGACACCGTGACTCATTCGCTCTTTGTTTACCATGCCGGCTACCGATACGCACAGCAGCAAAATTGAAAACTACCGACTCTTTTATGGAATTGCTGCGCTATCTAATTTATTTTAGAATAATTTAATTTGTTTATTTTTGAGTATACTATATATTTTCGAGTGAAGGCAATTTTTAAACGCGGAACAAGCATCGCCGCTCGCACAGTTTGATCGTGAACATTGTAGACGCTGTCGTTGCCGGACCACCGAGCGAATGACGTTGGTGTGGCAATTAAGTCGCATCCTCTAGTGGCTGTCTGGAAATCATTGATTCCTAGTTTGATGCCAGGTTAATAGAATTTCGTTCGGGAGACGTAGACCAGCAGAGCCGGCCCAGAGTGTTTTTTTTTTTTATATTTGAGAATTTTGTCTGTTCTACAATTTAGCACTGTTTTCTTTTTTTAAATGTCCTTCCTAAACAGCTCATTTTGAGTCGCCGTCCTGGCTCTAAACGTGTTGCGATAATTTTTGCGTGAAGTACGATGCGAAAAACCACTGGCCTCAGCGAGTCCAGTCACCATTTCTGCAGCGGTGCACGTACGCGAAGCGCAGGGCCAAAATCAGGGCCCGCTGCGTGAAATGCGATGTTTTTCTGCGCATCGCAGCTTATAGGGCCTGTTTCTTCCAATATCACAACCTGTGAAGCCTTTGATGAACCATTTCTACAATAATGAATGAATAATTTCCCTCCTGTAAGCTGCCTGAGCGTACTTACGAAAGAAAAATTAGTATTGAGTCGCGATGCTTCCAATTAGGGACGCGACCGAATTCGCATAATAACTGTCCTAGAGAGGTAAACTTTTTCCTTTGCGCTCTTGACACCTAAAACATCAATACATGGAAGTTTTAAGTTTTCTCCCGCAGAATATCGTAATTCGGAACTGAACGGGTTACCTATGCCTATAACGGTCCCAGTCATGTCACTCTCTAGCCTGCTTTTTTTTCACCAGTACTCTAAACGTCTCTTGCTTATGTCGGCGGCTCACCGGATGGTGCTTCCGCGCATGATATGATGATGATGATGATTTATTCGCACCTTTTTTGGTCCGGGGTGGAGACGAAAAGTCACCTAGCCTGCTTGAGTTAATCAGGTATGCTATACATGCTTTGCCTTCTAGCACTTTGGTGTAAATGTCTTTAATCTTCTTTCATTTCCTCAAAACTTATCTATCTACCATGTACCGCTACCTATGCCTGTAACTTTTCAGGTCGTATTAACCTCTTGCTCGCTTTTTATAGCGCAGCTATTAGGTGCCCGTTACTGCGACTAGCGTCGGCGTTATCTCGTAATCAAGCGAACGAACACAGCGAAGGATGATAGCGAACGAGGAGCGCAGTGGAAGACAAAAGACGGCGATAGCGAAGACAGCGCGAGGCGAAAAACGGAGGAGGAGAGTGCAGCGGAACCATGAGACGGAAAGCAGAGGAGGAAGGCATGGCAAAAGCGTCAAAAGAAAAGCGTAGTGCGGCGCAAGACTGGCCTTGCGGTAGCGATGGCTACGAGATGGCGCCAGAGTAGAGCACATCATCTGTATGGAAGCAAAGCGCTGCATGAGCGGTGGTCAGTCTTCGAGGGGCTGCTGTGAATCGCGCCCACGCATCACCCACGCACCGCCTGTGACGATATCCCTATTAGAGAGGCAGCCGCACCATATTTCGTTCCGCTTGCAACGTGCTGCACGAGGTAGATTGTCCGTGCCAGCCTATATATTACGAAATGAAAACACGCATACAGCTGCGCTCAAAATTTCACATTAGGGAGTATCGCAATCGTCGGTTAATTTTTTCACCATTCTCTGAACGTCTCTTCCTTACCTCGGCGGCTGACCGGTTGATGCTTCCGTCCTTGATGATGGCGATGAGGACAATTTACTGGAGTCCCCTTGGAAAAGGGGCGGCGAAAAATAGCCATCTAGGCTGCTTTAGTTAATCAGGAAGGTAGGTATGCGCACCTTAATGCAGTTGTGCTATACAACGTTTTCGATTTAGCATGTTGGTATACATACTTTGAATCTTATTTCTCTTCATAAAAGCTTTTCTATCTGCCTTGTATCTATCTCTACGTGTGCCTGTAACGGATCCGGCCATACTAACTTCCTACCTGTTTTTTTTTTTCATTTCTTGCCCGAATACTCTAAACGTCTCTTGCTTATCTCGACTGCTCACCGGTTGATACTTCCGCCCACTCTAGCTCCAAGCGCTCCTGGAAGTGTACGTTACTTACGCTACCTCCTGATGACGATGATGATGATGATGATTTATAGGCAACCCCTTTGCAAGGGCGCAATGACAAATAATCACTTACCCTGCTTGAGTTAAGCGAGTATGCTGTACATGTTTTTATCTTATAGCAATTTTGTATACATCTCGTTAATATAATTTTTCTCCTTAAAATACTACCTTGTACCGCTAGCTATGGCTCGAACAGATCCGGTCGTGTCAACGTCTCCCCTGCTTTTATTTTTCCACGTCTCTTGCTTATCTCGACTGCTGACCAATTAACGCTTCCGTCCACTTCAACCCCCAGCACTTCTGGAAGGTGTACGTTACCTACGATTCCCACTGGGCGAATCCCCTCGCATTCCATGGCGATGTGCTGAGTGGTCTCTGGATTTTTGCTGCAGCATACAAATGCCTCATCTAGTTCCGAATATTTGATTTCGTATTTGCTCGTGCGCTTCAGGTGTGATGTCACCGACGTCGTGGAGCAGTACTAATCATTTGTCTCGAAGCAAGTTTGGTCAAACCCGAAAGCAAGACACGTCGCAGGGAATACGCCAAAAAGCGGGTATATATGTGTGAGGCCCCATTGTTTTTGCGTTAAGGCTTCGAAAAACAGTTGCAGAAGTATTCAACAGGAGCAGCCACCGATCAAATTGCCTCCCAGGGAGAACCTCGAAGCGACCGCCACGCCTGAGTGTCACGACGTGCGTGGCAAAGAAAAATGGTTCTCGCGCTGTTGTTTTGCTGTTATAACGACAAAGATTGGTGATTGTGTTTTTGCAATTTATTTGTATCAGTTTTGCGATGCAGTATTAGTCATTCAAGAAGCATATGGCTGCAGGGGCGTAGCCAGGGTAATGGTTCAGGGGTGTGGAAGTGGGTCAATCAAACCTGTGCGCATCTCCCTCCAAAATTACTGTGTAGCTGCTATACAGAAATTTGAGTTAATAAGGCTCATGCGGACATTAACGGGAACGCCTTCTTGGCCGACGTCAGACAGACAACGAATTTTATTTGATCCTGAGCAGCTACTGTCAGGACGGAAGGCCATTGAGGCCGCTGGCCGCACCCACGTAGAGATATTTTTTTATTCAATGTCATAAAATTATGCCTGAACCTGTTGAGAGCAGCATTAAAGCAATTGGTGCCATCATGTCTTCTCGTGAAGCGAACGTTTGGTTAAATCTGGTAATATGTTACAACTGCTGCATCTATATCCGCTTTCTTTTTAAACTGGATAATAGTGCGAACCTGCAAAATAAAAATAAAAAGTGGCATGGGCATACTTTTCGTGAGCGGCTCGATGCCACTTTTAGCAACAAATATTTATCCCAAGTCAAATCATGTGCATTCAGGTGCGACTCGAAAAGGTTTTTAGGTACGTAGATACTTCATTCTTTTTTTACTGAGAGTGCGTTTATTAGTTTTTTATTACGATAGCAACTATTTGGACACTCCAAGCGCATTTCTGCAGTCGGCGTCGCCGTGAGATTCCAAGGGCGATAAAACCGTCGCCGCGCGCCGTATGCTGTACGTGCGAGTGAAAGCGTGCGATGGTGAGCCGGCGATCGCGGATCAATCTCGCACGCGAAAGGGAGCAAGCGCGCCGTCTTCCGGCCGTCGCGCGCAAGGCTCCGGGAAGCGTATTTCCAACTGCTCGTAGGTACAACGGGGCGTGGAACTTGCGGAGACGACGGACGTTTGCGCGCATGCGCGAATGAGAGCGGGTGCGAGAGAGGAAATGTGGGGAGTTTTGCTCCTTGAAATTACGACTCTGCCTAGGTACTACGGAGGAGTTTCTTGGCGCGCGGTGTATGCGCTTGTCCCTAGGCGTGCCGGCAGAAGTCGCGGGGCGCGGTTGTGCTGAACATAGCATCGCAAGTTGGCGCTCGAAGCAATCATATTTAATCGATCATGTTTTTACTAATGAAAACAACGTGTCATTATTTCGCATTATTGGCGGCGCCTCCAGGACACCAAAGCGGCAACGGGGATATCAAAGCTAGAAGCCGGACTGGTCCGTGGGTTGGGGCTCGCAGAGGCCTGCGCATGCCAGGGGAGTATAAGATCGGCTGTCCGCTATCGCGGACAGCCAATGTTTTATGCGAACACCCCCAGGCACGCTTCGGCCTCTGCGGCCCCAACCCACGGGCCGCCCAGCTTCCAGCTTTGATCCCCCCGCTACCGCTTGGGTGCCCCGGAGATCCTGCGCCGCCTGCTTTAATATAACCTCAGGTGCTCTCCTGAGGCCTCCGTTTGCCGGTTACATGTGCCCTCCTGGAGCAGTGCTTGTAAAAAATCCGATCTATCGTCACGACGAAAAAAGCGACCCGCGACTTATAAAACACCAGTCAGAACATTGTCCCTTCAGACACAGCGATCACCAAGCGGCGTCCGCGCCCACTGCCTCACCGCGCGGGCAGCCAGCGGCGGAGCGTATAAACCAACTCGACCGAACTCCGCAATGCCGGCATGTCTAGGGGACAAACGAATACAACGCGCTCTAAGAAACCTCCTCCGTAGTGCCTAGGCTGTCATATATTCAAGGAGCAAAAGCCCCCAGATCTTCTCTCTCGCGCCCGCTCTTACTCGCGCCTGCGCACAAACGTCGAGCTCCGTCAAAAGTGGCACGCCCCGTTGTACCTACGAGCAATTCTAAATACGCCTCCGGGAAAAGGAGCAGAGCGCGTTCTTTTCCGGGAGGCCCGGGCGACTGCGCGCGCCCGGCCAGGCCGCTGTATCTGGAAAGCCATCTGCGACGGGACAAGGTCCGCTCCGTGCTTTTCGCTTAGTTCGCGTTGAAGCGGGCGGTAGCACGAAGGTCGATTCGCTCGCTGCTGCTGTCACGCTTACTCAGTCCCGCATTTTGACAGCGAGTTTCCGGTCATCGAGTGAAATGTGTTCATGTTTGCTTCTGCGCGCTTGACACCGTGTTTGTGAAGTTACTATGCCTATGTTTACTACTTAACACGACCGATAAAACTACTATCCTTGCTTAGTATACTTGTCCACTAACTTGCTATCGCAATCGATAGTTCGCCTTTCCGGCGAAACTGCGGCTTTTTCTTTGTGTGCCGGCCGTTTTAGGCGACGGTGGAAGCAATAGATTCGTAGCAACTCGCTCTGTTGTCGCCTTTCTTAAGGATAACAAATAAGTGTTCACGTGTGCCTCGGTTAGAAAGCGTACAAACATCTTGTTTTTGTTTTTTTATCTTGTGAATTTACCATTTGATTGGCAATGCCACTTTCGTAGGCACGCGTTCAGCCTGCGTCACTGCACGCGGTCCCGGCTGTTCCCTCCAAAGAACAGAGGAGACCGAGGAGGTGAGTAAGGAATTGTCATCCCGTCTCCGTTGCTCACAAACAAACGTGATAAGACAAACGCAAAACAGTATTGCGGATTAAGTTCCCGACGAGGAAATGGAGAAGCGTGGGATGTAGTGAACAAGAGTGTAGAGGTGGGATATTAGATATGAAGTTTCAAGCTTATTGTAGACATTCATTAGACATACACTTCAGGCACTTATAGGCGCCCAGCATGATTGCTAAAGGGGCCCGATCGAATATCACCAAGGATGTGAAACAATAATATTTTGTACAGTTATTCATAAATAGAAGGCTATGGACATGCACGACCATTTCACAAAGCAAGGCATCAGATAATAAATTGTAGATAAGTTTGGTTACTGGGTTATATAAGGCCCTTTTTTCCTTTTTTTACTTTTTTTAAAGCAATCTACGTAATTTTGTGAACAGGAATATTTGTAATTTTCTGGAATCTGTGAAGTCTCTCAGCAAGTTATTCATTATCAGGAAGGCTTTTTTAAATTATAGGGATAGCTCTTCTGAAGTTGTTAACTTATACGGCAGTAAGTACTTCTTGATGTTTGGTAGCAAAAAGCAATGAACGGAAGCATACTCGCTAGCGCGACGTGACTTTCAAAGGGACACTATCGTTTAGTTCAGATTACCAGTTACAGTGTGGAAGCAATATAACAACTTAATTGTGTACATATAATATGTCGATGTATTTCAACGAACCTGTCGTTTGATGTATTCATAATTATGAGCTATTAAGTGGAGAGCGGTTTTGTCAATAGTTAGCCTAGACGTCAGATTGGTTTCGTGTGTGCAGCCTTAAGACGGATAAGAGATTTAGTTGCTTAGGCTTCGTTTTCAAAACTTTTTAAAGCGTAATCAAAAACCGTAATACAGAGGAATAACAGTAGAAGCGGTGTGTATTGTCGTTCCTCTGTCTTTCGTCTTTTTATTGCACTTTAAACGTTTAGGTAAAGGCGTGTGCAGCCCAAATAATAATACAGCAGTTTGCGTTTGAATAAAAAAATGCGCAATAGTTGGTAATGAGTACTTTTATTGGAAACAAGTGCCAATAATTGACAGGAATTGTAAACCGTATGATACATATTGAACAACACGGCATACATGCAAATTAATTTATAGGAGAAAAGATATATCTTCTCCTACACATTTTGTATTATTCGAAAGGTTTTTGAGCAGCTGTCGAACGTTACGTGATTATGCTTTGATGGTTGCATCTTTCAGAGTGAAAATATTAAAGACTGTATTCGTAAGCTTAAGTGTGTCATATAAGTTGTGCCCCACCGACATAAATTTTGGAGTTTGTCATTAACTTTTCGAATGAGAGAGCTTCTATTGCTGACTGGTTATAGTATGTTAGTGTCCTTTGTGTAAAAGATCGCATTAGAATTACTGGCGCACACGGGAAATTATTACCATACAAAAGAAATAGTAATCGACCAAGATTAGAACCCTCTTGTACACCAATACTTTGAACACATTGTACGCAATGAACAAGAGCTCGAACATCGCTCCTGCCGCTTGTCTGCTGAGAAGGAAGAAAACGATTGAAAAGCGTGAGTTGCAGCTTGCGCTTGCATTTGGCTGGGTCTACTTCGTTGCTCTGCTCTCGACCTGACGTGGCTGTACTCACGGCTTCCCGCTTACCGTCAGTAAAACCCGCTGCATTTGGTGGATGTGCTGAGGTCCTTACCGCCTCGCCCTGGAACTCTAGAGCCGCACTCTTCCCGCCGCTACCACCACCATCATGCCAGACGACGCCAGTGAGTGACCCACTTCATGAACTGCTCTAGTCACCTGCGGTGCCGTTCATCTACGTGGCCCGGCTGTGGTCTGTGGCACTGCCGACATCGATATCGATGACTGGCTTTCGTCGTACGAACGGGCGAGCAACCACAACAAAAGGGACGTCCGACCAAGATCGCCAACATCATTTGTTATCTATCAGATGTCGCTAACAACTCCTCCGCCAACGCGCACAACAGCCAAGCAAGAATTTGACGAGCTACGCGAATATTGAGGACGTAATCAATCTATGCAATCGTGTATGCCGAACTATGACATAGAAAGATAAGATTACGCAAATACTAAAGAGCATTGCTGATGACGCTTTCCAGATGCTCCTGGCCAAGGGTCCTACCACCATCGCAGCTGTAGTCACCTACTGTCAAAACTTTGACGAATTACGCAGGCGAAGAGCGCTCGGCCGCCAGACTGTTCCCCAAGTGGCATTCCTTTCGAGCTTGGCGGATCCTTCCGGATACAATGATGATGGATCTTTGTTGCCATACATCAAAGCCTGCATTCGCGAAGAGGTGGCGCACCAGTTTCCCTGTTCCCTCTCACCCAGGAGCTTGGTCAACTTTGTCCTTGGCGCTGCAGCAAACCACCCGCGAGCAGGTTGCAGAGGTTCTGCTGCCAGTCCACCGGTAACCTCAGGTTACCGCACCGCTGATGTATGCGGAAGTGGCATCGTGTTCTAGACAGACGACGCTTCCCTACTCGACGCCACCACGTCCGGCCCTACTCACCGCGCCTCAATACTTTCATCCGCAAGATCCCGGCGCACGCGTGACAAACAGCCAGTGCACTTCGCCTGTGGTGTCGCGGGGCATGTGGAGCGCTTTTGTCGTCGACAACTGCCGCGTTCGGACGTCATCACTGAACCGCGCATGACTGAAGCCCACTGCGATGCCGATCCGAAGCCGCCGCCAAACTTTTGGAACGCTCGCCAGAACTTCAACAGCCGTCGTTCTCCGTCATCGCGTCGCCGCTCCTTATAGCCGTTGCGTCGCCGCCTTCATTCAAGCGAAGAAAACTAAGTGCTGCAGTTCGGGAGACAAGAGCTGCTCGCTTATCCAAATATGCAAGGCCCCCGCTATCGCCGAAAAACATTATACAAGTGCAGGTCGAAAGAATCGTTACATTTGCACTAGTTGATATGGGTGCAACAGTTTGTTATACGTGAGACGCTTTGTCGACAATTCGAGAAGGCCACCACGGCTCTTACTGGCATTGTTCTTCGCGCTGCCAGCACTCAGCACGTCCAACCATCTGCTGCGTGCACTGCCAGACACATTATTGAGAACCTTCTCTACACCGTTGAGTTTGTTGTGCTGCCTTCCCGCTCTCACGACGTAATCCTAGGGTGAGACTTCCTGTCGCGTTATAATGCTGCATTGACTGCGCCTGTGCCCAAGTCACGTTAAATGGCTTCTCCAACACTCTGCCAGACATTGTTGCCGCTCCACAAAAGATTGTTGTCGCCGCCTATGCCTACGTGCCTCCAGAGAGTGCGGTACTCGTCGCTTTGTCGTGTCCACCTGTGTCCGAAACTCCTGTCCTGTCCATACCGTCATCACTGTTTATTCAGAGCACGCTTCTGCCGCTTGTGACGAGTGGACTGGAAAAATTACAATACCCGGTAGCAGCGCGATGAAGTAAACGAAGTGCGTGTGCGGTGGTTGGGAATTGGACGGCTCGGCAGAACGGTCACGGGATGGCGATGACCTGATGGGACCTGCTCCAGGAGCGATTGAGTCGGCTACCGGTCCGTCTCGATCGTACAGCCAGGCAGCCCAAGCACGAGCGGCTAACGTTCCGCTCGGGCAACCGTCCGAACCTCCACGGGAACAGAGAACGACTCCGGCGGCTAACGGTCCGCACTGGTGGCCGTGCCTGTGGTCCCGACTGAGAGCCGCCGCCGAAACCGAACCGTGCTGCACTTCGCGTGGCCGCCAGCAGTGCTTCCGGTCCTGTAACGCTGACAGGAACCAGGAAAGCTCGCCGCCAATGGGCGGCGTGCTTTTTCCCGGTGCCGGGGGGTGGTAGCTCCACTAGACGACATGACTGCAGGCATTCGGTGTACCGTGAGGACACCGCCGTGGTTCTGCACGTGAGTTAGTTGCCCGTTGGGTGAGAGCGGACACTTCACGACAGCGAACTTTGCCGCGTAGACATGGACGACTAGAATAGACCCGCGAAACGTGCTCTAGACTTTTTTAAGTGCTGTATGTATTTTTGTGTTTTCTGTGCATGTAAATGCTCTGCGCACCCTAGCATAAAAGGGATATAGACAATGTCAGTTCTCCATGCCTTTTTCTCTGTGTGTCGAGCCTTGGGCCCACGGACCCCCGTGTATATCACACGCTTCCATTCTAATCGTAACATCTGGTGCCACAATGATTCTAGTCTACAATCCGTTTGCCTACCCACTTGATGTGCTTCGTGGCGAGTCCCTCTGTTGTGTCGATGTCACTGACCTTCTTTAGTCATAGGAAGTCCCTGGTTCCTCTTCTGACGTCCCACTCGGCGCCATTACGTCATCGCCCGACTGCCCACAAGTTGCTGCCTATTCTTGTATTAACGTCGACCTTACCCAGAACACCGCGAGCAGCTTCTTTCTCTACTTGACCAGCTCCGCACTTCACTTCCTTCGAGTGTACCACGCAGACCTTGGGCCGTACCGACACTTTCAAACGCAATATCGACACTGGATCACAACCTCCGCTACGGCAACGTCCGTATCGTATCTCAGCAGCAGAACGACGCTTTATCAAAGACCAAGTGGAGGACATGCGTGAACGCGGCGTAATTCAGCCGTTCCATAGTCCGTGGTCCTCCCCAGTTATTCTCGCACGAAAGATAGACGGCTCTATTCGATTCAGTGTCCATTACCGTCGTCTCCACAAAATTACACGAATGGACGTCTATCCTTTTTTTATTTATTTATTTAAATACTCTCAATGCCATTGCGGCGTTACAGAGAGGAGTGGTGTTATATGTTCAAAATGGCAGTCTTGAATGATGCATGCTCCGGGTTGCTGGCGATGGAGGCTGGGAGGTGATTCCATTCGGGTGATGTCTTCGGCACGTAGGAATGGAAGTACTTGATGGTCTGGCAGAACGGCGCTTGAACTATGAAGTTATGGTCGACGCGGGATGAAAGTTAACAAGGTAGCGAGAACAATGTGTGTTTCAGTTCAGGATTCGTAAAGAAGATTTTATGAAAGAGACATAGGCGGACCTGCTTCCTTGCGATAGAAAGGTTAAAAAGGTCTAGAGAGATCTTTATCAAAGTAGTACTGCCGGTGCGAGAATAATTAGCAACAATGAACCAAGCTGAACGATCTTGGATGGCACCTAGTGCGTTTACAAGTGTAGAGGAGTGAGGGTCCCAGATTGAAGAAGATTATTCGAGTTTCGACCTGACTAAAGTTTTATAAAGAAGTTTTAAGGAAGCAGGAGCCAAAGCAAAAAACGAAAAGTGCGATTCGCATCGTTAATGACGTAGGTAATATGAGTATTCCATGATAAATTATCTATGTGGACACCTAAGTATATATAAGTATTGACAGATAGCAACTGCAAATTAGTAATGGAATAAACAAGGATAGTACAGTCAGCAGTTCTTCGGGAAATCCTCATTATTCTGCATTTATAAACAATCAATTTCATGAACCAGAGTGAACACCAAGAAATAATGCTGTCAAAATGATATTCAAGTTGAAAAGAATCACAAGGGTTAGATATTACGCGCTAGAGGATAAAGTCATCGGCAAATATCCTGGTTGTTGATTTAATGTTGTGGGAAGTTCGTTAATGTAAATTAGAAACAATCGGAGTCCGAGGACGGAGCCTTGCGGTACACCGGATGTGAAATCGGAGCGCGCGATTGATTGATTGATTGAAAACATCTTTATTTTCAGGATATTCGTAGAACTCGTGGGTGGGCCGCCTATTCCGGTAGCCCACTGGTTATTGCTGCTGCGCTGGCCCTCCCCACCAGCCAGTGCTGACGGTCAGGATCATCGCTGAGCAGAATAGCCTCCCACTGCTCTTTTGAGGGATTTGGAATGGGGTCAACTATGGGATTAAATTGGCAAGCCCACACCATGTGGTAGAGGTTAGCTACCTGTCCACAGTGCGGGCATTGCGGGGAGTATAGTGTAGGGTACCACTGGTGTAACTTAGCTGGCGTTGGGTATGTATTAGTTTGCAGTCTCCTAAGAGTGTTCTCTTCCAACTTATTGAGGGATTTATGTGGTGTTGGGTACTCCTTCCTGGCTGTTCTGTATGGTGCGAGGTTGTCAGCATACACTGCTAAAGCAGTTAGGTCCCAGCATTCTTCACGGTCATCAGGGGGAGACGCCCGGTATAGAAGAGCTCGGGCATGCCTGTGAGCGGCTTCGTTTCCTCCTGGTAGTTCCAGGTGACCGGGAAACCAGATGACTGAGGCTTGGCTGGGTGGATGCTTAGTCAGCAATGACAACCCTGACCGGTGAATTAATCCGTTATTGAAGTTGCGACAGGCGTTCTGGGAGTCAGTGAGCACATCGGCGTTGGGGTTAGATGCTATAGCTAATGCAATAGCTGCTTCCTCTGCGTGAGTGGGGTTGGATGTTTTGATCGAGGCGCAATTCACCATCAATCCTGAAGGCGTTGAGACCACAATAGTCATCACTCCATTCTTTGGCCCTGCGGCGTCCACATAGAGGGTGTTAGGTTGCTCGTCCCATTTCTTCTGCAGGGCTTCCCCTCTTGCTTTTCTCCTTTCGATGTTATATGCGGGATGCATGTTCCGCGGAATGGGGTACACGTTGATGCGTCTCCTCACATCACGTGGTACTTCTTCCCTTTGGTCTATCGTATAGGGCAGATTAATATGGATCTTTTCTAGCAGATCTCTACCTGGTTTTGTGAGTGCGAGCCTATTGAGTTGTGAGAGGTATTGTGCTTCCCACATCTCTTTGAGGGTATTATGTACTCCTAGAGCCATGAGCTTTGCCGTTGGCGTGGAGTTTGGTAGGCCCAGTGCCGTCTTGTAGGCCTTCCGGATCAGTGTCTCCAACTTTTCAATTTCCGACTTGGAGAGGTTAAGGAATGCCGTCCCGTACATTATCCGAGAAATCACGAAAGCCTGCACTAAGCGGATGGCGTCCCTTTCCTTCATGCCATGGTGCTTATTTCTGATACGATGCATCATCCGGAGGATTTGCTCGGTGGATGTTGTAAGCTTCTTCATAGTGGTGGTATTCTGTCGCCCCTGCGGGATATACAGCCCTAGGATCTTGATCTCAGTGGGTTTCGGTACTGAGTGGTTGTCTATATAAACCGTGATGTTCTGTGCCAGGGGTGTCCTCGGGTTCTTCAGGATGAGCAACTCGGACTTTTCCGGCGCACACTGGAGGCCTCTTTCCCTGGCGTACTGGTCCACCGTGTCCGCTGCTGCTTGAAGACGCTCCTCGATCTCGGCGTCACTCCCCGAGTTGCACCAGACAGTGATATCATCCGCATACAATGTGTGTTTGATACCCGGGATTTCGGAGAGAAGGCCTGGGAGATCTTTCATAGCCAAATTGAACAAAAGGGGTGACAGTACCGCCCCTTGCGGAGTTCCTCTCGGGCCTAGAGTGATGGGATCTGATTTTATTCCACCGAAGTTTATAGTGGCTTGCCTTGCTGATAAGAAGTTTTTGACATAGTTGTAGGTTCTGGCGCCACAGTTGGTGTCGGCGAGGCTTTGAAGAATATTTTTATGCAGAACGTTGTCAAACGCTCCTTTCAAATCAAGTGCCAGGATGGCCCTTGTCTGTGACTTGGGGGGTGTCTCGAGGAGATCCTTGTACAGGTACAAGAGGGCGTCCTGGGTCGATAGGTGAGGGCGAAAGCCGAATTGAGTGTTAGGTAGGAGGTTGTTCTCTTCTAAGTATCTACTGAGTCTCGTGTTGATGACCCTCTCTATGAGCTTGCCTAAACACGAGGTCAGCGATATCGGTCTAAGATTATCCAGTTTAAGGGGTTTGTTCGGCTTCGGAATAAAGCGAACCTCGGCCGTCTTCCAGGATATTGGTAGCGTTCCTGTAGCCCAATGCTGCTCGTTGAAGCATTCCACCAGCGAGGTGATGGTGTCATCGCTGAGGTTAAATAAGAGCTTTGCTGTTATTTGATCTGGACCTGGAGCTGCATTTTTTCTCATGGCCGCAATTTCTGCTTTGATCTCTTCTTTCGTGAGTGGGATGTCCAGCTTCGCATTCGGCAGCCCGGAATACTCCGGTTGTTCCACTACTGGGTCCGTGCACAGATACCTGGTCTTGAGCTTTTCCATCAACTCTGTGTCCGTACCCGGGATGGTGTGTACAATCTTCGTGAGCCTGTCTTTAGTGGCCGACTTGCTGCTGCTGGGGTCGATTAGGACACGCAGGAGCTTCCAAGTCTTTGACACACCTAGCTCCCCTGAATACCATCGCAGAGCGTATTCCAGTTCTGTCTGGCCAAGGATATGGCGTAGGATTCTGCCTTTTTGTTTATCTCGTCTATTTTTTTCCTGAGTTTGCGGTTAAGCCGCTGTCTTCGCCATCTCTTTGTCAATGAGTGTCTTGCTTCCCATAAATGTAGAAGGTGCGGATCGACCGCTGGACAATCTTCTGTCGTGCAGACCTCTTTCGTAAAGGCTTTCAAAGCTTGCACCTCACCCTTAACCCATTCCTCTAGGTTTGTAATAGGGTTTGCAGTAGATGCCCGGGCCTGTCTCCACCTGTCCCAGTTCGTAATTCTTGCGATACCTATTTTGCGTTTGCACGCGTTTGTGCTTATCTCCAGAGAGAGGATGAAGTGATCGCTTCCCAGGTGCTGTTCGGTATTCTTCCAAATCGCACTGTTTATGTTCTTGGTCAACGTCAGGTCCGGACACGCGCTAGAGGATAAAGTCATCGGCAAATATCCTGGTTGTTGATTTAATGTTGTGGGAAGTTCGTTAATGTAAATTAGAAACAATCGGAGTCCGAGGACGGAGCCTTGCGGTACACCGGATGTGAAATCGGAGCGCGCGAGTTATGGCCGTTAGCAGTTACATGCTGGGTTCTGTTAGGTAAGATGCATTTAACCCACTGCAATGAATTCAAGTTCATATTTAGCACACTTAGTCTTCGCAAAAGCAAGTGGTGATAAACGGTGTCGAAGGCTTTTTGGAAATCAAAGAAGATACAGTCAATAATAGAACCATTGTCAGATGCCGAAAATAGATAGTTAGTAACGATGTATTACCTCGTTACTTTACCACGTGTTGATGGTTTATTGCAGGGTTCTGAATATTTTCGTCGTTAGACCTGCGGTCTGGCTACTGTCAGCGTCCTGTGGCCGCGTGTGAGCACCCTAAGATTGCATTCCTGACGGGTTATATTAACTTACCGCTGTGCCGTTTGGTCTCTGCAGTGTGCCTGCCACTTTTGAAGGCATAATGAACAGTATCTTTTGTGCCTTAAAGTGGAATGTCTGCCTGTGCTATCTGGATGACCATCGTCGTATTTTCTACGAATTTTTTTCGTTGATCTCACTCGTCTTCACCACGTGCTAACGCGCCTGAAGGTTCCAATTAGCACCAAGAAGTGCCCGTAAATTGACTGTCTTGGGGCACGTTGAATCCAGAGATGGTGTCCAACCCGCGAAACTTCGTGCGGCCGTGGACTTCCCGAAACCGGCGTCACTGAAGACCCTTCGGAGCTTTATGGGGCTCTGTTCCTACTTCCGTCGCTTTTTGCCACCATTTCGCCACCATCATTTCAGCTTTGACGAAACTTCTGAACACTGGCACCGGCTATATCACTTTGATCCCTTCTACGTGATGTCATCTTCCACATTCTCGACCACCTGTAACTATCTCCTCCGATACACCGTTACTATGATCCCCAGGCTCCTACGGAAGTTCGTACAGATGCTAGTGATGTCGGTCTTAGTACAGTTCTTGCGCAACGCAAATCTGTCTAAGCAGAATAGTGTCATGTAGTAGTTACGGTGAAAAACACAGTAGCAATAGTGCGAATTACGAAACTAACCTTTATTGGGTGAACCTGTGCCCACAAAAAAAGGCTGATTCAAAGCGCAACGAGGGCGACAGACACAGTCGACGATCATCGAAAATCTGATCAGCGGGTCAAGGACGTCGGCTTTTATACAGACGTCATCGAAGGTTCAGAGTAATCGCTGGTGCTCGCGTGCCTTCCAGAAAGTGCTGCACATTTCGCGTCGTGCATGCGTGCAGTCAGATTATGCAAAGTTCGTTGACCACACACAGCGGATAGAACCATCGATAGCATTCGATAAAATTCAGATATATACATGCGCTTTCTGCACTGAGCTATAACATTTGTTAGACCTCGAAAGGCGGTCACCCGATAAAGACAAACAAGTACACGTGTCGATATGTTGTCGCCTACGTGAGTCGCACACTCACAAAGGCCGAGTCAAAATACCTCTATGGCCATCTTTTACATTATACAGGGTGCCCCAACTCATGTCCCAGGACTTCAAGAAAGAGCAGAAAACGCAGTGCATATTGTTTCCAGTTTAGTGGCACGAGCATCGAGCGGCACTTTCATTTCTTGCGTAGCACTTCCGTTTTACCTCCTGAGACTACCGCAGACAATATTAAAAAAAAATCAGAAAAATATACAAAAGAAAGTACTGTACGAAATTCGTGGGTTTCATTGTAGATATGATATCAGAGCATATGCTGAGTTACAAATTGAGTTACTGAAGTGTCTGGAATAATTATAATGAGAAATAACTAATTACCGCACACCAAAGCACAGAATCGTAGGCTTAAGAGACCTGCCACGTGAGCAGAACCTTGGCGAAATTCCTGGAAACCTGGAAGTAGAAAACGCAAATAATCACGCCACTAATGACGTCACACACAAGAAAGTGGCATGAAATTTAACCAGCTAATTAATGGAAAATGTTGCCTGGCATAGATTGAACATCTACCCAGCAGAACGGGTGTGACGTCACTCCCTCCTCTCTCGCTTCTTCTCTCCTGGCGCTCACCTGCTGGCTCGCTCACTCGCAACAGCTGCGCGCGCGCTTTCGTTACATGCTCTGACGTCAGCATGGGAGAGGGCGCGTAAGGTGCACTTCGTGCGCCGCTCGCTAGATGGCTACGCCCCGCCAGGTTCCCCGCACCTCGCTTCCTCCTCGCCCTCTCTCGCTTCTCGCTCGCATATCCTGCCAGGAAAAAGATGGTCGCTCGCTTGACCTAACGAACACCAACGCCGAGGTGCGAGTGCTACTAAGAAACACCGAAGTCAGAGATTAGGGTCGCCTATCATTTTTTGACGAAAGCAACGTTTACGTTCTTTAGCTCGTAAAACGCGCAAACTGTGCTGGTATGCGCTGAATTTGTAATAATATACTGTCTTCAAGGTACGCTAGCTTGAGACGAATAAGGTCGGTACGGGTGCGCAGCGTAGTGCTGTCGCGATTGAACTCTGGGGATACAGTACGGGGTTATATGTACTGACGTCATCTCGTCTCCATATTTGTGAACAAGCACGGTGAAGAGCTCCATCCTTTGTCGTCTAGCATGGCTCCAACACTCTCCAACGTAGGCGGTAGGGCAGGGACCTGCCCTAAGCCCTCCCTCCTCCATGGGAGCAGGCATACCCCCCGCAGTCAATATGAAACTCTGACGTCATTCTAGGCGCCAATTGGAGAGCCATCACGGCGAGAAGCTGCGTTCATGATATCAAGTGGAAGCTGTTTATAAGTTATTGTACTGACGTCATCGAGGCCACCATTTCGTTGTGCAGGCAGCACAAAGCATAGTTTCATACAATTACTAAGAGAACGGTGGCACTTGTGTCTGCGGGAGCTGCAAACAGGGCAGTTTAGCTAGCACGGTGATCATGGTTCGTGCACGGATTCCCTAAACTTTGTCCGTCTGGCTTTAAACCACTTCGTAACTTTGAAAACTGATTTGCGGACAAGGCACTGCGTGACATATATTCATATAAACCGTAATAAAGTGGCCTGGCGGCAGGATTCGAACACAGGAGCCGTAGCACTTAAATGAAACCAATACGCTATGGACGAATTGACAGGCGGAATCACTGCGATTGGTAGCGATTATGCGTGTTTGGAGCCATCTGCATTTAAGAAAACTATAGATTTCTTTGAAATGTAAGCCAATGAAGGCAGATGAACAAACATACTGTAGAAAGATCGACATTTGGGCGAGTTGGTACTGGTTGACCATCTTGAAGGGGCAGCGCAAAGGCAGTTAGTTGTGAGTTCAGCGCTGTCCTGCGTGTTCCTGCCTTCTGTCATCGTCTTTTTGCGCTGCCCCTTCAAGATGAATAAACATACCCACAGGCACGACGATCAGACAAATTCATGCACTAACCGTCATTTCCATGGTGACTGAACGATCGCAGCGCCAGAGTTGTAGGAAACTCTATGGCACAGGGAAAAGATATGCGTAATCTAGATTTCGTTATCTCCAGCAGCTCAATGGAAACTGTGAATAGCAGACTCCAATATGGCTGACGTGACGTCACGTGCGTAATCTGACTGCAGCGCCGTGGTGCTCATCGTGGCGTGCGCCGTGGTGCTGCTGCTCGTCGTGGCAGCCGTTGGGGTCGGCCTGGTCGTGTCGCGGCGCTCCGACGGCTGTCCGCCCCTGCAGAACCTGCCAGCCGGCGCCGTTGTGGTGAGTGTCGTATTCGCGCACAGTGGCAAAAGTTCCTGAAGAGAGCAAATAGACTTCTGGTTTCAGATCTGCTTATTAACAGAATAGATGACGTGAAACACTACATAAAAATATACATAAATGCAGAAGGAGGTCTCAGGGGTGAGAGACTGAGAGCAGGGCCTCGTGTTAGACCATGCACATGTGAACAACGTCGTGGGGAACAGTGGAAAACGCAAGAAAATAAATTTTACGAAATGTTGGTGCAAGTTAAATATGTACGCTCGTACATTACAGCATAAAAGACGATAAAGAAGTATGCACAAATAATACGAAATAATCATGTGTTTAAGAAATACGAACTCGGGTTCTTTTTTTAATACTACGATGGATTTCATCGTATACCTGCAGGCCAAGAATTCAAAAATTAAACTGGCGACAAACTTGCGGCGGATTTGCCGTAATTAGTCCACAGTTTAAGTAAGAAGCTATTTAACGTTGCAAGGCAGGTCGATGGTACATGAGGAAACTGATTTTGGAGTGGTAAAGGAAATAAACTCTCGCATTAATAAATTTATGTAGGAAAATCCCTAGAAAATATTTATATATTTATTGTCCCGATAAAATTCAACGTGCGGAAAGCAAGGCCGATGCATTATGGTGTAAACTATTCGAAGTTATTCTTCTTATTGCTTAATTTTGAAGGTGCTGAATAGCGGATAACTGAGTAATGTATGTGCTTCTCCATGGTGAGATGCAATATTCAATATTGGTATGAAATAAAACCTAATAAAGCGACAACACAATTTCAAAACGAGAGGGAAAGGGCGAGCTTTTAGTAAGGTTCTAATAGCATAGGCCACTTTCCGAGTAAGCGACACAACGTGCGAATTGAATTTCGGATGTTCGGCTAGTTCAATCCTGAGGAACATAACAATGCAATTGGCCTGAATTCGAATAGTGCATATGGAGACAAATACACCATTATGAATCATTCGGTTAGCTGGCGTAAAGATAACAGTTAGACCTGCTGGCACATATATTTAATTAATTGTTGCCGAACCAATCAACAACACCGATCAATCTTCATTACGTTTAGGTAACAGTTTAGATAACCTTTCTTTTCAGCAATTGAAATAGTGATATCTTCGGCATATGGCATACAGGTAGAATGTACACGAGATTGAATCAGATCATTATTGTATATTATAAATTAGAGCCAGCCTGACGTGGCCACATGGAGAACGGCATCATCGATGTTTTTTTTTAACTTAGAATAGGTACCACACACATATACAATTTGTTGTCATTCATGCAAGAAACTACGAATCAGTGTTAATGGGGGCCGGTTTACGCCAACAGACTCCAGTTTTGGAAAGAGAATCTTGTGCATAATGGGTTCAAAAGCTTCTGAAATTGGTACCTTATTTTTTCAGAAATAAGGTACCACGACGTTAGCGGCGTCGATGGCAGTTTCAATTTCGTCTGTTAGGGATATTACTGCCAATTTATTTGAGCAACCTTGTCTAATGCCAAACTGAATTTTAGAAAGAATGCAGAACCTGTTAGATAATTTCGTAAAGGTCCTATAAGAACTATTTCTACAATTTTGCTGAAGAATGAAAGAATCGCTATATGGCGATAACTAGAGATTAAACGCTTGTCGCCTTTCTGAAGACGAAATGTTTAAAGGTACGCTGGGCTTACGGGCGAAGAATCCAGTTCGTCGCCCAATAAAGATACGGCGTAATGGCGGATCCGTCAGCACAACGCTCTTCCGCAAACACGTTCCCCGAAGCTTCGCAGTATCTTGTGAAGAGGGTGGTCAGAATACGTGCAGAGCTCCTCATCATACGCGCATACCTTCCAGTCATCGCATGTGCTACCTAGGAACATGTACAAACAAGACGGAGGAGTTCATGTCGTAGACCATTTCGACGACAATCCGTGCTGGCGCAGAGGAGCGCTGGCTTCTAACGAAAAAGGCGTTCAGAAGCGCCTCTAAGGGCTAATTACGTTATAGGAAGGGAGACTAGAAGACAATGTGTGTAAAGCGTAGGAGAATCGGCCCTCGAATGGCTGAAGTCGACAAAAACAATGCAGCAGGCACAATTTTGAGGCAGTAGTTAATACAACTAAAAAGACCACTTTGCATGTTTCAACAGTGGTCATGAAGTAATGTGTCTGCCTGTCACACTGTGGTCGATGGTGCGATTCCCCGTAAAAACGTATTTCTTGCGTTTCTCACTATATTTTTTTTTTGTCAGGAGCGTTTCTGGTGTGGCAAAAACACGCTCGCGAGTTATATCTCGAAATGGCAAATAACAGCAAGCAACGCTTCCTCACGGTCGCTCGGCAGCCAGACCTAACGCGCCGCTTGCTCTGCTGTAATCATACGTGCTCTGTATGCGCATGCAAGAACGGCACAAGAAGCTTACTTAAACACATGACCCGATGGCCCGACACGTGTGGGAGCCCGGCAGAAGTGGGGATGCACTGCTTCGTGTCGTCTTGCCTTGTCACAGGTGAAGGGTGACAAGGCTTTCGCCACGTCAGGCAAACTGTCGCAAGCAAAAAAAAAAACAACAAACAAATGAACAAAAACTTTACGAATTCATTTTCACACCAGGCACTCAGCGTAGCTATTAGAGACGCTAACAAAACGACCGATTTGCGACAGGTTCTACACTTGTAATATCTACAGCTGACAGCAAATTGTTTAGATTTCTACCGCATGATTTGTGCAGGTTTCGGCGCTTCTAAAAAAATGATTGAGCGCATTACGTACGTTATCTACAACGTATTGGACACAAGCAGCCACTGCTGGTTTCGTTAATAAAGCGAGCCCTCAGTCGCGTCTACACCGATTGTCATCGAAGTTTCATTAACATGTAATTCTCGATCGCGCTTGCGCGCGCGCACACACACACACACACACACACACACACACACACACACACACACACACACGCACACGCACACGCACACGCACACGCGCACACGCGCGCGCGCGCGTTCGCGCATTAAAGCGGTTTCCCTAATAAGCATAAAAAAGAACTGCTTTGAGAGATAAAGCAAACGGTATGACAACGGTCACTCACGCCTAGTCGCCAACGAAAACTGAACGTCACTTCAGAAGCGGAGAAGAGTTGTGCTTCTCGACATTCGTTAGTAACCGATTCTGATAATTTGAGGATTGCAATTTTAACTTAGACATCTTTGTAGTTGCGAAATGCTGCGACACGGATTTCCACTAATCACCTACAGCGGATCAGCAGTGTAGCGTGATGGCAGCATTGCTGTATTTGCGATAAGCACACTTCGTCATAGTGCGTTTATATTGCTGTGAAGCTGCGTATCAACGCTCTGGAAGCAGCTGCGGCAGCTGTTACGGCAAGGATGAGCCCGCCAATCTAATGCGCCGAAACCGGGACGCTGCACCACAATACACAAAATAAGCGCGGCGGCGCAGGTATTTAGCTGTTCAGCGTGCTAATTCCCGGCATATCCTAACGTGAAACAGGAAAAACCCTACGAGAAACGTAGAAACGCTTGCCGGCGTCTCGCGTGTGCTTCCCACCAAGGGAAAACCTACACCTTCGGTGACCTGACGAAGTGACAGCGAGTAGAAAGTACTTCTGACCATTAGCCTAAACTTGAACAGCTGGGTTAGGCATGTCACCTCAAGGGGGCAGAGTTTTAATTCCAGAGGACGCAGATATACTATTGTAGTAAGTAAAAATATTCTAGTTATCTCCTAGTGTAAAGTGACGGCAGCGATGCAAGTGACAAGAATCCGCCCTTTTTTATATATTTCTTTGTTAAGAACGCCGATGTAATATAAAAAAAGAACGTTTCACGTGCTGTTGAACAAAGTGTCATAAGATGTCGCTACCGGCGTTGTTACTAGTTTTATGACTAGTTTTGAAGTAAGGGAAGCTCGCAGTAGAATTGAGAACGGTTCAGGAATATGGAAGTAAGTAAATGGGCTGGGAGAGTTTTCCAGCTATCTGTACAGGAAAAACATTGATTCAGAGTGGAGGAAAACAACTAGGATGTTTACCAGCAACTATGCGGCCTGTAGGGTGGGCAACACAGCAACATAGAAGGTCAAGCGGAAAGTCAGAGAGGCTGAAATAATCTTATGGGTGGCGGCAATGGAAAAGAAACCTGCCATGACTAACTACTTAAGAGAAAAAAACGAAATGAGTAAAGAAACCATTTATTATGACTCAAAGGGAAGCTCATTACTTTTCGAAGTGAAATCGGGATGCCTTAAAACACGCACCTATGAAGCGAGATATAAGAAGGAAGAAGAAGCATGTGCTTGCTGCGGTAAAGCTAGGGAAACTATGGAGCATGTTTTATTAGGATGTGAAGACGTCTACCCAGCGGTCGATTTAGGCACCACTGGCCTCCTTGAAGGCCTTGGGTTCAGCGCAAGCAGTCAGTGGTAAAGTAAACATGTCCGCAATAGGGATTAGTAAGAGGCGATTGGAGGATTGGTGGAAGTAGGGAAACGACAAAAGACGGAGACGAACAAAAGCACAGTTCGCAATAGGGAATAAGAAAATTTCGGTGTGGTAGGTCAAAGTGTTTTTTTTCTTCTTTTTTTATTGTTTAGCCTAGGTAGGACATTAGGCAGTATAATAGCAAGAGCTTGGTGGCGCAACCCACCGCCCCGTTCCAAAGGGGACGCTCATAAAATCCATCCATCCATCCATCCATCCATCCATCCATCCATCCATCCATCCATCCATCCATCCATCCATCCATCTATCCATCCATCCATCCATCCATCCATCCATCCATCCATCCATCCATCCATCCATCCATCCATCCGTCCGTCCGTCCGTCCGTCCGTCCGTCCGTCCGTCCGTCCGTCCGTCTTCCGTCCGTCCGTCCGTCCATCCATCCATCCATCCATTCGTTCACGCATTAATAATCGTACATGCTTAGCTTGCTTTGCAGCTACTGCTGGCCTATGTTCGGCTCTTGCAATCGTGCTCACTCTTATTCGTAGAGAGCCCGCTCTGGTCAGGCGTGGTGGGTGTGGATTTGCATCCCAATATCTTGCCGCCTGAGTCTCCTGACGTCATTTATGGACCCTACGTGTCGAACGCGAGGGCGTCGTGACCAAGCAATTGTCAAAGTTCTGCAGTAAATTACACATTACAGCAAGCCTTATAACTCCTGTTGAGCACAGGTATGAGTCGGATGGAATATACCTAATATACTCAGAATGATTTCTTTCGAACGCCACTGCTGCCGCTTGGATCGACAAACGTACTGCTGAGCTGCGTCTCTCTGAACGCCAAGCTAGACGTTAAATTTAGCTCCGATTGCGTCATTCGCAACGTGACAGCAGCGCCATCTGTGCATGCGACAAATGCACGAACAAGTAATGGCTTCTCTCCTCTACACAACCATGCCAAAGTAAGGTGCGTGGTCAGTACGACTGCAGGGTAACATGTTTTCATTGCATTGCGTTACATGGGATTTTAGAAAGCGACCTCCTTGACTGAGACGACAAAAAATTCCGGCAGAACCCACCTCATGATGAGTGTCGACGTTAATGTCATTAACATTCAAGCAATGTACCAACTCACTGTTCTGCATCCGCCTTTTGTTTTTGCAATTTCTAGTGGAGCAACTAGACTAACGATGCTAATCGCATAATAGAACTACGCAACAAAGCGGTACCACAGACCACAGTTTCTACACCTGCTCACGCCACAAAGAAGCTTCACTAAACGCGGCCTCCATACCACAACCGGTTTTGTCTCGCTCGCTATGGAGGATTCAGGTTCAGCATATCTGACTTGGAATGAAGAACGGCACAACTGCAGGGTAGGCCATTTCAGGCGTGAAGCATTTTTGTCACTGTGATCTAGAAGAGTGCGTGTCCTCGCGCGTATTAGTCGGACATGCGCCTGTGACGTGCGCCGGCAGCAAGTCGTAGAGGTCAGAGACAAAACAAGTGACAACAAAGCGGGACAAGTTGGATCGCATTAGAGTGAGCCGATTTATCACGTAAAGATAGTTATACTTTGTGACTAATAATAATGGTTGTGCGTGCTATGGTTGTTAACACAATCAATTTTCGAAGTATCATTTATGCTGTGATGAGTTTAATGCAGCGAAATACTCATTTAGGAACGCCAAACCTACTTACAGACATACGGTGTAGTGACACTATAGGTAAATAATTATTTACTAACCGTAACGTAACCGTAATCTCATCTATTTCGACGCCGTCTCCTGGGGTCTATATGAAAAGTTTTATCGGTAAAAAGGAATTGCAATGTGTAGTAAAAGACCCAAAGACTAAACTTCAGATGTTTCAAGAACTTGTACTGAACCCCAAAAGGGCCGAAATGCGAAAAAGTACTTTCTCATACGTGACGTCACACTGACGTACAGGCTATGGAGTTCGGGCGGAACGTTCGATAATGAAATTTTAAGGTTCACTTTCCTTTCCATTCGTCAGCCTATTACCGCGAGATCAACAACAATAGAGCTCTTCAAAAACACTTGATTGACCCTACTTATTCAGTGGTCCTCCTTAGCGTGCCTTTAGAGATAATGAAAGTGTATCCCCGGGCTTCTCTCACCGACAGATAGACAGTCCTATGGGTAAACTGGTGGGCACCACAGTGTCGACGGACAGCGGCGTGAACGTGAACCACTGGCAGGGCGTGCCCTACGCCCGCAGCGGCCCACTTCGATTCGCTAAGCCCGAGCCCCTGAACGAGCCCAACAGGTGCGAAGCAGTGCTCGCCGTGCAGCCGCGCCCCCCCTGCGCCCAGTGGGCGAACGGCCAAGTGTTGGGCAGCGAGGACTGTCTGCACCTGAACGTGTGGGCGCCCACCGCACCCAGCAACGGCAAGAGACCCCTGGTGCTGGCGGCCACGGGACACTGGTTCCAACGCAGCACCAACGACGTGCCCCAGTGGGCAGACCTCGCTGCGCAGGGTAACGTCGCCCGAGCTGATCCCGGGGGAGAAGGGGAATGGCGCTACACCCCTCGAACAATGCGAAAGAGAACTCCGAATCGCATTCAAAAGGATGCTGCACTAGCTAAATAATACACATGCAGCGCATTAATTTTCAAGGCGACAGCTTTCTTCAACTCTTTCGCATCACTTTCTGCTTGGTCAGTTCCTCGCCGATGGTCGGTTTTGAACTATGCTCCCTGAGCATAGAGGTTTGTTGGTGTAACCATTAAGCCAAACTGTACGTACACTACTCGGCATGTTACAGTCGATTCTCACTGAGGCTGAATTATGTCATGCGAGAAATCGCTTACTTTTTCTTTGATGACTTAACAACTCTAAATATAAAGCAATTACGTATATAAATATTCAAGCTTTTTCAAGCATTCTCAATAACGAAGTACGGAACGATGTCTGCCAAGGTGTACGAGTGAGCGCGTGCTTGCCTGCGCTGGCGCGCGTCTCTTGCACATGCACCTTCTCATTCCTCGCGAGGCGCGCCAGGTGCAAGGCGCGTAGACGCGAGCTTGCACGCATCGCCAAGCGTCGGCAAGCGTCGGCAGGCGTGCTGATGGGCGCTCCTGCCGCAAATGCAGCCAGTAGGTAATCTATCTGGTGCAACTGTTACCTGTTCACTTCTAGACAGAGATTGAATGTCATTTTCCAGACAATGTTATCCTGCGCTCCCGTATGGGGCATACTGTGGCAACATCTGTAAGCAGGCTGATTTCGCTGCATGTGTGGCTGGATCAATTGATCTCCATTGTACGCTCAGGTAAACGCTCGGCAGCAGTTGGTGCTGGTTGTTTTCGGCATGGCGATTGGCCAAATGTGTCTGGTGTGCTGTCTTCTACGTCGGAAATGAGTGGGAGATGTACTGAAGTAGTTAAATCGACATAGCTGGGGTTTCTGCAGCCGGCAGGCGACCGGAGCACCTTATATGATACTTGCGCTCGTGTTTTAACCTACTGCTGTCATCTTGGGAGATCAGATGTCTATTTATGTGTACATTCGTTTTACCAATATGCCATTATTGTAACGTTCACCCGGTAGTTCATCTGGACTGTGCAGGAGTACAGAATTTTGGGCTAGTTGGTTTGTTAAGTTACTTTGGCCATAGAGTTTAAGTGACGCGGACGAAAAAGAACGACAAGACAGCTAAAAGTTAGCCTACTGTTGTTGTACTTACTCGCCTGCGTCGCTTAAGCGCTATGGCTACAACAACATCCTAGGTTGTAATTTAGCGTGATGAGTTCGAGAAACATGCCACGCGATCGCAACAACATGGGTGCCCGTTCTGTTGTTTACTACGACAAGCGTTCAGGCTATCATTTGCGCGACTATTGCGTTACTGATTTGCTAAACATGGTTATTGCCTCCGAATAAAATAGTTATGGTTTGTAATACCACCATGCCGTACAAGCCGCAAGGCAATAAATCCTATTTTATTATTCAATCTATTCTTCTAGACGCACCCACCCGGTTTGCCGGAACGGTCTCATCACAATAAGCCGTCGCATTATTTTTATGCAGTTCCCACTGGGTATGCTCTACAGGCAACATTCTGTGCTGAAGCACTAAGCGTATCTATCATATCTGGTTCAGCAACATCAGTTTTGAGTCATGCCATAGGCCTCATGCAGAAAGCCCGTCGTATTTCTCCGTATGTTTCAAATTCCCTAGAACTATGCTGGTGGCTGACACATGTATGCTCATCACTATTGGCGTTTACATGCTTCGGTTTTGCATTGAGTTGGCCGTACATGAGCACAGTAGCTCAGTCTCCACACCAGGCGATCAGATGGTGCCAAGTTTTTTCCTATTGACACTCTAAATAGTTCAAGTCGATCCATAGATGCCACTGCTCTCTTTCCAGAGGAAACCGGTGCATCCTATATAATTCCAAACCGTACACACCCCATAACTGTTGACATTCGCCCCAAGCTTGCGCAGCCCATTGTTCCCGCTTTCTCTAGATATGGCTGCAAGCAACGACTGAACAATGGTTCACTCGTGGCCTAGTTTCAGCAGGCATCCCCTTTCCCAGAACGAGTCAAGAACACCTCCAAATCGCTTCTGACCACGCGATGGCAACTCTTTTCTGTAGAGCTGTGTCGGCGGGCACAAGCCAAAAGGTAGGAAAGTTGCATCGTGCGTTGGTTTCCAGACCTTTCCTCCTCGCACCATAAAAAAATACATGGTCGCCACAGAACCTTGGGCTTGAATCCTCGTTTACCGGTTCCAGAAACCTTCCAGTTCTAGAAACATGCGTTGTGAAGACAGACTTTTCAATTTCTTTAAGTTGAGCCTGCACTGCACCTCGCAAGCAAACAGAATGCTTCTCTCGTTGAAGAACTTCGGCTCCGATAAGGAACAAGCACAGCCCGCTGTTCTGCGATTAGGTTGAGCTTAGCCCTGAAAAGCTGCTTTTTGTATCAAGGCTTTCACTTTCTGTTCCCAGCGTTTCGACATGTTTCGCAGAGGAACCAGGTGGTTCAAGTAAGCCAAGTTTTCCCTGCTCAGTCAGATGTATTGCAGCCATTCTCCGTCCGGAAGTGGTGCTTCCACATTCTGTACAACGTACAAAGGGAGCTCCACGTTCTGATCCTGGTGGTTCACCACGACTTTCGCCAGACCCTTGTGTTTCGCCAGTGCTGCGGTATACATGCGAAGTTTTAATGGCGCAGGCTGACTTTTCCGTGGAAAGAGCTTTTTGAACTCTTGCCACGAGGCGGGGCATACGGTGTGCCATTGTAGATTTAACCTAGGTAGGATATTAGGCAGTATAGTACCAAGAGCTTGGTGGCGCAACCCACCGCCCCGTTCCAAAGGGGACGCTCATAACATCCATCCATCCATGTTGTTTCCTCACGTGCAGGTCACCGTCGACTTTCAGAAGCGCAGTGAATGCTTGTATGTTGACACCCTATAGCGACCTTGTGGCAACAGGTTCCGCAATTGCGTGTTGTTAAAAGGAGGCAGAGCATTATTTCAGGAAGACGAAGCCATTTCCCCTCCAAAACAAACTTAATATTAATTACAAGAAAAAAATCACAGAATATAAAACTGCACAAAGAAAGCGCAGAAAAATAACGGTACAGTTAGCCGCGTTATTCTATGCGAGAAGTTCAAATCACTTTCGGTCTAGAACAAAGAAAAGATACTGCGGAAGTCTTAGTTATTTGGGTTCCGGTGCGTGACAGCAGTGGCTCCTCCATTGACGGCGGTAGCGGTATGATAGGCAGTGGTAGACGAGGGACGCAGACACATGGTAGAGGCATCCACGGACGCTGGAGTCCAAGGTCCAAATTCAAGCCTGTCGCAGTCGGAGGCCGTCCAAGTGCGACCGCTACAGCTGAGCGCCGCCCATACTTTTTCCTTGGCTCGCGGTTCTGTCCGGGAGCCTCTCATCAGCGTCGCTCCAAGTCTCTGGTTGCCCCAGGCGACCTCTGCTCTGTGCACAGTGGCTCAGGACCAGAAACAAAAATGCTACCAGCAGACCACCGTATTTCTCCGTAGATTTCAAATCCGCAGCAGCTGCAGAAGGAATAGCCGAGCCCTGTCCCTGGGGAGATCCGTTCAGCGGATCTCCTCAGGGACAGCCGGGATCGTTCTGGTTCTGACGAGGCTTTCGGGTTCGGGCCTGGACCCCACCGACCTCGACACTAGGGTTCCTCGAGTCTCCCCTCTCTGAGCGATCTCTTCTCTGCGTTCCTCCTACCCCTGGTTTCGTACCAACGCCCTGATTGGGTAACGTTCTTTCTCCCTCGTCCAACAGCTCGCGCCAGTGCCCGCGAACATCTTATTCCGTGTCGGCCACTCGGGAGTGTGTGGTGTTGCCGCTGTTCCGCGGCATTTCGTCGCCGCATTTTCAACAGTTCCGACTTTACACCCTAACCGCGACGCCCTCCACTTGCACATTGCAAACCTAGATAACCCGTGAAAGACGGAAGCCATTATCTCGACTAGTTTCATGGTTTTGTCTTAGCAGTGTTCTTCTCTTCCCATGACAAGCCTCTTGAATGTTGTTTTTTGTGTTTGGTTTTATTTATTTGTTTGTATGTATTCAGTTCCTGCATCGCCAATAACGCATTACACCAAGGGGGATTGCAATCTACATTTATAGAAGGTACGAGGGCGAATCAGAAAGTCTTTGCCACTATTATTATTATTATTATTATTATTATTATTATTATTATTATCTGTAAGTATCGTTATTCTAATTAGCCGTGTATATGAAATGTGCTGCTCGCACGTCTGTTAAAGCTAATTTTGAAATACGTGACACATTCTCGCTGGAAGCTTTTACTATATGCTCTCTCCGATGTCATTCCCCCGGATTGTTTCTTTTAAGCGGCTTCAATATCCGCATATAGTACACTAACTGCAGCACAGTCATTTGGCTTACACTCATGCACGATAGTTTAAATCAAAATGAACTCCAGAACACAGCTCCGATAACCGCACGAAAGCGCAGACAATCTGAAAAAGAAATGGTGGAGGTGGGGGCAGTCTGTATTAGATAAGCCGGCCAAAATCAGAACGGACGCGCCGAACATCATCCATACGAAAAGCATGGCAGGTGGTCACCGTAACAATGCAGCCACTATGTAACGGGCAACTGAAACGAAGTTTCACTTTGGCTACCTTTCCAATAATTGCGTAATACGCTGGATGACTCACGTAGCTCTCGTATAGCCAAAATATAAATATGTGTAATTACCCCATAGCTCAACAGAACTAAGATATTGTTGCTTGTCATCGCTTGGAGAAACAGAGACTTTCTTGTATTTCTTCTAATTGCACATCTAGTTAAAAATAGTTCAACTATTGTATTCAGAGGAAAAGTTGTAGACCAGCCTCAGAAATCCTCCATCCAGCTTTCTGGTGCTCAATACGTGCTACGTAAAAGTTTTTACTAGGCTGAAAGGAAGCCCGCAAAATAAAAACATATAAGTGCCGTGCAACTGGTCGCGAGAAGCTTTCTAGATTTGAAGGATGCAGATTTGAAAGTCGGGATAGCTGCCATCTAGGCACACGGTAATAGAAATGTTTTAGCAACCTGAGTATAACCAGTACTATAAAGGTATATACTCATAAAATATTCCTTTATTTCTTCCAATATGAAGCTGTTTGTAGATTGGTAATTATTTAATATACTGGAAAAATTGTGCTCAAGCGCTTGTAAATTGTAGTTCCTGCGGAAACGGGGTATGAGCCCCATGTCTCTGTTTCGCGTGCTTATGCCATCTACGGCGGATTGTTATCACGCTGTACGTACATTTCACAAAACGAACTAGCTGGTCAAAAAATAGAACGAGCGTAAGGTACGACAGTCATTGATCTCATAATAGGCGATAATATGACAGGTATGAAACACAGCGTCGATGTGTAATATCTTTTTGCTGCATGTCCGTTCTCATATTGTCTACCTTAGTAGTAGTATCGTAAAGAGCCAACAAAGACACCAAGAATGGCATAGGTGAAATTACCTGCACTTATTGAATTAAAGAAACGATAAGCTAATACGAGTGAAAGTGAATGAAAGAAAAAACAATTGGGCGCAATTTGGGCACGAACCCACGTCTTCACATTACGCGTGCGATGCTTTTACCAGTTGATATATCGCGGCGCCGAAGGCGACTACGCACAGTCCAGGCCCGTCTGCCAACGCGCTGTCAGCGCGCTTCCCGCCGCCTTCGCGCCCGTCGCTCTTGGAGGGCACGCTGCTCTTCCTCGGCGCGCGCATTGCGCGTGCTACCCATAGCTTGCCCAGAACGCAACTGCTGATGACGTTGCTAGGTGATGCTGACGTCACAGCAAAGAGGCGCACGCATAACGTCGGACCATAAACGCGCCTTTTGTAGTACGACGTCATCGGCGCGTGGGCGAGCTTCACTCGACGCTGGGCGTGTCGGAGTGCTGGATTTGGCTATATCGATTTGTTGGTCTGCGCGAACCTCTTCTACTCACGCAGAAACAACGAAAACCTAGCCAGAAAGAATTGGCCGCAGGTGGGGCACGAACCCACGTCTTAGCATTACGCGTGCGATGCTCTTAACAATTCATTGGTGCCTTTATTTGTTGGCTTCTTACGATATAAGTAATCAAAATCGCGCTCTCGGTTTCCTTTCTTCTCTTTCATTACATAGCGAGGCTTCGATACGGCAACATTGATGCCTTGCGGTAGCTTGTGTGGTTTTATTAACCAGTTGCGTTCACTCGAAAATATCACGTACACATGCCGCCTGCGGCAAAAAAGAAAGCATGTTCCACATCCACCGTCAAGGCCGTGAGGTGTAGCGCTGAATCACACTCCCAAGTTTAGTTATAGTAAATAAGCATAAATAGCCCAGAAAGTCTATGGCGAAACTGCGACGCGATAGCTCAACAATAAGAACATAGCACGCGTAAAGCGAAGACGTTGGTCCGCGTCCGAGCTGCGGCCAGTTGTTTTTTCATCCACTTTAATTTTCATTAACTTATCATTGTTTTAATTGAAGTATTAAGTACGTCTAATTTCCCCTGTTCTGTCATTGGTGTCCTTGTTGGCTTCTTATAGGACTAATAAAAATGGGGCCATCGGCTTCCCTTCTTCTCGTTAGTAGTAATTGGTCATACAAGGCTGCAGTAGTTTTTTTTTATTTATTTATTTATTTCGAATACTGTTAGCCCTTTTCGGGCTGGTACAGGGTGGGAGGATTGACACATTTTGTCAACACATCAAGCAATGAAACAAAATAAATACATCACGAGAGGTACATTTCAAGCTTCCGTTCAAATGATTGTACAGTAATTGTGTCATCAAAAATCTGTACATCAAGGCCATTCCACTCTTCAATTGTCTTAACAAGGGGAGAATATTTAAAAACATCAATTCTGGCATTGTAAGGCATAAAAACATCAGGGTGATTCACACGGGGGGAGACTCTGCCAGGACGTAGCAAATAGCGCGGCTGATCTAAGTTAAATTTATTAGTAGAAAGCTGGTACAAAAACTTCAGTCGTGCGAATTTTCTGCGTGTTGCCAGTGTCGATAAATTTGCCCTAGCGAGCAGAGCGGTCACGGACTGTGTTTTGCGATACGCTGAAAATATAAACCGTACTGCAAGTCTCTGAATGCGTTCAAGTTGGTTAATCTGATATTGCTGGTGAGGATCCCATATAACACTAGCATATTCCAAAGAAGGACGTACAACAGCTGTATATGCCTTAAGTTTAACTGCAGGCGTTGCATGTGACAATTTTCTTTTTCAAAAATCCAAGTTTTCGCTAAGCAGATCCACATATGTTGTTTACACGATTCTTCCAATTGAGGTTATTTGAGATGGTGACACCAAGATACTTTAGTTTTGTCGTGCGGGCTATTTGTTTGTTGCCTACAAAGTAATTAAAACACAGTGGTATTTTCTTGTTCGAGACAGTCATACACGCGGTCTTTTCAAAATTAATTTCCATGTTCCATTTGGAGCACCAATTGTGGATTCCTTCCAAGGATTTATTCAGTAATTTTTGATCATCTATTGATTTCACTGGGCAGTACAATATACAATCGTCCGCAAATAAGCGAACCTCAACACTAGTATCTATATGCTCGGCTATATCATTAATGTAAATCAAGAATAATATCGGCCCCAACACAGACCCCTGCGGTACACCAGAAGAAACGGGTAAACTTTGGGAGTGTTGGCCATTAATTTCAACAAATTGCAGCCTATTTGTCAAGTACGCCTGAATCCAATTAATGATTTGTTCGTTGACTCCAAAGTCATAAAGCTTGCTGATCAGTTTGCTGTGACAGACCTTATCGAATGCCTTTGACATGTCAATTGAACTTACGTCAACTTGCGCTTTCGAGTTGACTGCCTCAGCAAAGCTGTGGATAGTTTCAAACAGTTGGGTCACAGTTGAAAGATGTCTTCGAAAGCCATGCTGCTTACTGTAGAAAAGATTATTATTTTCTATGTACTGAACTAACTCCTTAGCAATTATATGTTCCAGGACCTTGCATATTGTGCACGTAATAGAAATCGGGCGATAATTCCCAATGGCAAGCTTGCTTCCAGATTTGAAAATTGGTTTCACCCTTGCCATCAGCCAGTCAGTAGGTATAATACCGCTATGAAGCGATAACGAAAAAAGCTTTTCGGGAAAGCATGCCACCCACTCAGAATAACGTTTAAGAAAAGCGTTTGGAATCATATCCGGGCCTGATGATTTTTTGTTGTCTAGTCTTAGCAAGGCAGCAATTATACCTTTATTCGTGATAACAATGTCGTTGCTGAAAAGATTTATGTCCGAGTGTTTTATGACAGTACTAACATCTTTTGAAGTGAATACAGAGCAGAAGTACTTGTTAAATGCTTCAGCTAAGAGGGAGGGTTCAGAACACGACATACCATCTACAAGAACGGCTTCGGTTGTGTCTCTGCTCCTTGACATGTATCGCCAAAATTTCTGCGGCGATTCTTGCATATATTTAGTTAACGTATTCGAAAGAAAAAAGCTTTTAGCTTTTTTTTAACTCGCAACGCACTTGCGCACTGAGGTTACTGATAGCTCTCGCGTCTCTTTGAATTCTCTGACGTGCACGGCGCAGTCGCCGTTTTATATGAATAATATCTCGTGTTCTCCATGGGTTTGGCCTATCTGTCCTTTTTGTTTTTTGGGGAACATATTTGAGCAAGCAATCATTTACGACTGCTAGGAAATGACGCCAGAGCCCATTTACGTCTTCATGATGTGGCATTTCATCGACACCGATTTCCAATCGGTCGAGAATTGATGTGTCATCGGCTCGAAAAAAATCAAATACTTTACTAGCCGATTTCTTAATTAAGAGTTTATTGCTGACTTTAAGAGACGAAACTACTGCTTTGTGGTCGGATATTCCTTCTTCCACATCAATTTCATAATCAAACGTTCCCTCGGATAGAAACAATAAGTCCAACGTCGTCGAACTTGCCGCACGTACTCGCGTTGGAGACGAGACCACCTGAATAAGACCGAGCTTAGCCATTGTTTCTAACATACTGTCTGCATGAATCCTATCAGTGGAACTTGGGATTCTTGCTTCCCAATCTACACCAGGCAAATTGAAGTCACCAGTGATTATTATTCTCGCTTTCTTACTTAACGCTGTTAGGTAATTATCAAGGCTTTCAAAGAATTCCACAGAGCTGCCAGGAGGTCTGTAGATGACGCCCACTAACAATACGGTATTACCAAGAAATAGTCGGCACCAAGCGTTTTCATGCCCTTCAAATGACGGTAAGGGCTCGTATTTTAGTGGTTTCTTTAACAATAGCGCAACGCCCCCACCTCTTGTTAATCTGTCATTTCGCAAGACATTATAAGAACAAGGAAAAACTTCATCACTCGCAATATCATCTCTCAACCATGTTTCTGTAATAGCTATTATGTCAGGGTCATGCGTTAAAGCCAATCCCTCAAGCAACTCAGTCTTATTCACAATGCTTTGGGCATTCAAATTCACGAGCCGTATTTCATGCTGCTTCTCTTGTCAATCACGGTTCAGCGAAGGGTTTCCTTTGCTACCGCGCATCTTTGCCCGCATGCCAGACTGTTCATCCCACAAGTAGGCCTCATCATCCACAAAAAGCCTATCATGCACGAGCTTAACTTTGGCTCCTCGACTTTTATCGGCCTTAGCCGTTTCCCAAAGGCGTGTTCGCTTTTTGAGTGTTTCCGGCGAGTAATCATCAGAAATGCTTATTTTTGAGCCTTTCAGTTTATGGCAGTTCTTGAAAAGTGCTACCTTTTCATTGAAGTTATAAAGCTTCATGATGACTGGCCGATCCCGGTCGTCTTTCTTCTTCCCAAGCCTGTGAATTCGCTCTACTGACGACACGTCAACATCAAGGCGGTTCAAAAAAATGTCTTTTAACACTTTGCGTTCAATATCGTCACTTGTTTCTTTCGCGTTTTCTTTGACACCGTAAACTATGACGTTATTCCGCCTTGATCTGTCTTCTAAGTCAGTTATCCTTTCTTGTTGGTTTCTGATCGTCCGCTCAAGATCTCTAACTGTACTTTCAAGTTCTTGCACCTTATTGCACACATCTTTGAGGCTATCGACCTTTTCTTCAAGGCTTATAAGCTTAGCCTCTGCTTTTGTTTGGTTGGCTAATATTTCGTTAAGCATTTCCTCAACAATAGGACCCGGGTTAGTTTCCACATCCCCGGCAAGCAAAATTTCAAAGTACAACCATAACTTACTCAAAATTTCACGACACTTCATTGGGAGCGGCAGCACAATAATACAAGGATCGTCTGAACGAAAACATGATACGCAAGGATAGTAACGAACCTGTAAAATAATCCAGGCATACTTAGGCGACATGGTCGCTCCAGCGCTGCCGCTCCCACTGAAGGTTGTCGGCTGCGGAACAGGCTTTATATGATTCCAGGCCGTCGGTGACGTCCCTGCGGTTGGATGATGCCATGGGGTGGCGCTGTTCTCTTGAAGGTCAGCCGGCGTTTCCAGCAAAAAGGCAGTTCCGTTGCTTGTGCTGACGTAACTTGTAATCAGCGGCAATATCTGTAAAATAATCCAGGCATATTTAGGCGACATGGTCGCTCCAGCGCTGCCGCTCCCACTGAAGGTTGTCGGCTGCGGAACAGGCTTTATATGATTCCAGGCCGTCAGTGACGTCCCTGCGGTTGGATGATGCCATGGGGTGGCGCTGTTCTCTTGAAGGTCAGCCGGCGTTTCCAGCAAAAAGGCAGTTCCGTTGCTTGTGCTGACGTAACTTGTAATCAGCGGCAATATCTGTAAAATAATCCAGGCATATTTAGGCGACATGGTCGCTCCAGCGCTGCCGCTCCCACTGAAGGTTGTCGGCTGCGGAACAGGCTTTATATGATTCCAGGCCGTCAGTGACGTCCCTGCGGTTGGACGATGCCATGGGGTGGCGCTGTTCTCTTGAAGGTCAGCCGGCGTTTCTAGCAAAAAGGCAGTTCCGTTGCTTGTGCTGACGTAACTTGTAATCAGCGGCAATATCTGTAAAATAATCCAGGCATATTTAGGCGACATGGTCGCTCCAGCGCTGCCGCTCCCACTGAAGGTTGTCGGCTGCGGAACAGGCTTTATATGATTCCAGGCCGTCAGTGACGTCCCTGCGGTTGGATGATGCCATGGGGTGGCGCTGTTCTCTTGAAGGTCAGCCGGCGTTTCCAGCAAAAAGGCAGTTCCGTTGCTTGTGCTGACGTAACTTGTAATCAGCGGCAATATCTCTAAAATAATCCAGGCATATTTAGGCGACATGGTCGCTCCAGCGCTGCCGCTCCCACTGAAGGTTGTCGGCTGCGGAACGGGCTTTATATGATTCCAGGCCGTCAGTGACGTCCCTGCGGTTGGACGATGCCATGGGGTGGCGCTGTTCTCTTGAAGGTCAGCCGGCGTTTCTAGCAAAAAGGCAGTTCCGTTGCTTGTGCTGACGTAACTTGTAATCAGCGGCAATATCTGTAAAATAATCCAGGCATATTTAGGCGACATGGTCGCTCCAGCGCTGCCGCTCCCACTCTTGTTTGTTTGTCCCTTGAACATCGTACGATATATTTGAATATTTACAGACTATTCACAACGTGCCACCAGTCCAGACGCTAAAGATAGCTTCCTGCATGATTTGTTCACCAGTGTCGAACCAAGTGAAAGAAGCATTGACAGTAACGCCTAGTGTTTTATGGTGCTCGACGAATTCGATCTCCCGTCCGGCATAACAAACGGCGCGATTGATCCTCATTGATTTGTTTCTTGCAAGGAACGTAATGGTTCTTGTGTTAGTCGGGTTCACTCGAAGTCTATTTTGCTTTGACCGTTAAAGAAAAAGAGCTTTTTAAGTAATTCCCTACCAAAACGTCGGCATCTTGACCACAGGGGTAAACAGTGCTATGGTCAGTGTATAAAACAAAACTAACTGCTGTGTCTGTATCCCGAATGTCCTTCATGAATACATAAAATAATTTTATCATGCATTGCGCGGAGTTTTAACGCTGGAAGGAGCAACACTAGGCGAAAGACGAAAGGCTTCGTCCTTGTCTCGTGTTCTTTCTTCTTTCTTTCAGCGCTAAAACTCAACGCAACGCATTCATGCACGTGCACTAACTAGCCACGTTCAGCTTTTTCTAAAGCAATAAGTAAGAACAGGCACAAAATTTCGGCAGGAGCACTGCTTACGTATCGAAATACGGTACTATAGTCCCTTTGGTGAACTGTTTTTTTTTTATTTTACACATTCATTTTGCACACTCTTGACGTGGCGCCACCTCCTGCCTATTGGCTGCGGTGTCACGTGACCAATGACGTACGCACTATGCACATCTTTAGTCAGCCATAACGGCGGAGCTTCCGGGGCCTCGGGGAAGCGGACTCGTCTCACCCTCCTGGCGGCCGGCTTCGATTCCCACTCAGATCAGTTGCACCAAATTTTCTTCTCAAAGCCATTAATTTATTTCGTTTACAGGAGTCTCCTGAGAAATTTGACGTTTATCCAAGCATTTTTTGACGTGTTGTTGCTCTTTTCGGCGTCGGCGATTTTTGTTACCATCGCTCGGTCACGCCACCGACGACGCCACATTTTCGCGTAGTGGGGCATATAATGCTTTCGCCTTTGTGTGCCTTGTAGTACACCGCTTTGAAATGTCAGATAAGAAGTACTGGTCGTCACTTATGGACACCACCTGGCTTCTGCTTTTCAAATAGGTTCTGAAAACTTACAGAGCTTGTCCAAGTATTCTGTACAGAGAAAGCGTTTCTAAAAAAATATTATTTCAGTGTATTTATGCAATGTAACGTACCATTCAGGCTCAGTGCAGCGCAAAGCTTTTGTGAAATCAATAAAATGACCTCGAATATAGTAGCGTTTTTTCTATAGTGTTTAGTATTGTTTAGTGTAATACCAATATTCGTATTGTTTCCACTCTAACGTAACGCCCACATTGGACGCTGTTTGTAGTTGAATAAATAAAGAAAACATAACTGCTCCTCCAGGTGGCGCCGTGGTGATCGCGCCTAACGTGCGCATGGGCGTGCTGGGCTTTCTGCACCCAGTGAAGGCACCCGGATTCACCCGGGACGTCGCAGAAGAAGACATGATGGCCGCCATGCGGTGGGCGTTGGACAACGCCGCCTCTTTCGGCGCCGATCCTGCGGCCCTGATGCTGGCGGGCAACGGCTCTGGCGCCTACATGCTGGTGCAGGCTGCCGGCAGGCTCAACCTCTCCGTCGCGCGGGCCATCATCGAGGGCTCCGTGTACACATCCGCGGTGCCTGCGAACGACGTACGCTGTAGCTGAGAGATGTTTTTTTATAGGGCCCACTACGCCGTAAATCAGGCCTTGAAAGCTCCCAAGGTGAAATCTAGGAATCACCGCCGCCGTTAAATTGCGACATCGAATATTCGTACTACAGCGTTGGCGATGCAGTTTCCCTTCCCTTGCTTCTGGCCGATACTCGTAGCACAAAACCTTGCTGCAATTGCGCGTTCTTTTTTCTTTTTAGGCTGACAAAAGACAAAATTTGTACCGCGGGCACTATAGAATAAATGCTGCCGGCCTATGATGAAACACAACTGTACTTACATTATTTACAGTGATTAGATCGAATGCAGTCCATGACGCACGCTGTCTTCTACTTTTTTGTCTTCTCCGTGCGTCCGCGCTGTCGCGTGCCGTGCAGTTGGCATCTTTTAAAGCGAAAGCTTTACTGGCCGCGAACTTGCGATTTCGCCGTGGCCTTGCTCCGAGGAGGCTCATGACGTCACACCTTGTTCCTCGTCAACCGGCGTTCCTCGTCGTTGCGTTGTCCTCCGCTCGCTTCGCCAGCTGCGTCGCATGCCTGGTAACATGTCGGAGGATTGAAAAGGAGAGCACGCGTGCGCCGCAACCGCAGTTGAGGTGGCAGTATGGACGGCGACAATTCTGATAAGCAGGAGGAGGCCTGGAATCGACATCGGAACCAGATGAAGAGGAAACGAATCGCCCAGCAAACAGACGAACAGCGCGCCGAACGCCGCAACATAGCTAGACAACCAGGCTAACCTGGACTTGCAATCAAGATTAACCAAGGCTAACCATGCCATGCCTTAGCTTTCGCTACGTATATCCTGGCATAGCCGAGCTAAGCCACTGCCAATTTTTTTTTTCTAGCTCTTTGAAGAGAAGTAAATATTCAATATCCTCCGAGCCCCGGAATATCCTCCGAACCCCGGAGAGAAAAGTGTATAATAGCTGTGTCTTACCAGTACTCACTTACGGGGCAGAAACCTGGAGGCTTACCAAAAGGGTTCTACTTAAATTGAGGACGACGCAACGAGCAATGGAAAGAAGAATGATGGGTGTAACGTTAAGGGATAAGAAAAGAGCAGATTGGGTGAGGGAACAAACGCGAGTTAATGACATCTTAGTTGAAATCAAGAAAAAGAAGTGGGCATGGGCAGGACATGTAGTGAGGAGGGAAGATAACCGATGGTCATTAAGGGTTACGGACTGGATTCCAAGGGGAGGGAAGCGTAGCAGGGGGCGGCAGAAAGTTAGGTGGGCGGATGAGATTAAGAAGTTTGCAGGGACGACATGGCCACAATTAGTACATGACCGGGGTTGTTGGAGAAGTACGGGAGAGGCCTTTGCCCTGCAGTGGGCGTAACCAGGCTGATGATTATGATGATGAACCTCGGAAAGGCGCGCCGTTAGAGTCTGTTAGAGCGAAGAAAGCTAAATTGGGTACAGGATCTGGACGGGTCGGCGTACTACATAGCCGTTTGGAAGCTTCACCGAACAGGTTCTGATATTTTGATGACATCGTCGATGTACTTCTTGGATTTTTCCCGTCTTCTATAGTTGTCGTGGGGCATTTTCTTCGCAAAGAAGCACAATATCACCAGCTTTCAGATTGTTCGAAGCTTGAGCATTGGCATAGTGCGCTGAACGCATGCTAAAAGATATTTGCTCATCCATCTCCTCCAAAAGTGCTACAGTAACTGATTACGATGAAGCCACTTTCTTGTGACCGTAAAAGATCTTGGCCCTGAAGTATCGACATCTTCGTTGGGGTAAGGAAGGCTTGTTAGTCGTTTACCGGTTAAGAAATGAGCCGGAGTAAATATTTCCGTTTCTGCTGGTGACGTTGATAAGAAAGTGAGAGGCGTGGAGTTTACTACTGCCTCTACCTCGTACAATAGCGTCGTTAATTCTTCTGGCGTAAGCTTTGTCTTACCAAGAATCTTCCACAGGCTGATTTCCACAGTTATTATCAATCTCTCCCAGAAGCCGCCCCACCATGCAGCTCTCTCTGCGGTGAACTTCCATTCTATTTTTTGAGAGCAGTAATCTTGTAGCTCGCCACTAAACAATACTGTTGCCAAGGAGGCGATTTCCTTTGACGCTTTCTTGAAAGCCTGCGCGTTGTCTGTGTACGTTACGTCAGGCAATCCACGATGTAATACAAATCGACGAAACGTGAGCAGAAAACTTTCTGCTGACAGTCCGGTGGTTAATTCGAGGTGTGCTGCTCTTGTGACGGCACAAGTAAATAACACAATGCAGCCCTTCGGCGTACTGTCCTGACTATGACACTCCACTGATCGCTATGTACGCGCTTGAAGACTAACTGTTGGTGACGTAGAATAGTCGGTGAGAGCCTTGCATCAAAGGCATTATTGATGCGGAAACACCGGATTCAGTCTTTTTTCAATACATAAAAACATCAAACGTTTCGCTTCGGTCACTGTAAGCGTTGTCGAGCCGGCTTCTGTTCTCGACCGCTTCGGATGTGTGGCTACATAAAGGTTGCTGAACGGCCCAGGATAAACTCACGTTGAATAGGTATTAGGCTGCTCATGGACTAATCGGCAGATATTGTCAGAAGCTGCTAGGTTTTCTAGGAAGGTCATTTTCGACTAATCTAATGTAGTTAACGTGACCACTGTCTTACAGTAACATAGAGATGTCGGTAAACAGTTTTATGGCAGCACGAACAAACTACCACAGAGAGAGCACACTCTGCAGACTGAGTCGAAAGACTGTCGAAGAATAAGTATACAATAAAGCAAGAATTTAAAAAGGAGGCAAGAATGTTCTTGTAAAGCTAACGCAAAGAAGTATTCTTGGAAACATGCCATTCGAAGCGAACATTATTGTCGGTGATGATATATAAAAATGCGACTGTATTTTTCTTAGGCATGGCATCACTGAGGAAGTCTTTGTGTTTCTGTGTGTGACTGCAGGGCGCAATGGAACCGTCAAAGGAACTGGCCCGCATGCTAAACTGCAGCGTGAAGGATCGCAGCACATGGTTGTCGTGCTTCTCGAACGCCACATTGGACGCGATCCTCTCTACGACTGCGCGAATGGATTTGCGCTTCACTCCTCTATGGAACGTGATGATGTTTGCACTCGACACTGATAAGAAGAAGCTTCCCACCATCCACGAGGTCATTGCCGGCACCGACGTTGCACAGGTACGCAAGAGGAATATTTTGATCCGTAACAATGTACTGGCTGTTCTCTTCTTATGCTTGTGCTGCGTCTCGAATGAGCAATGGGCAGCCTTTGGCCCTGCTATTTTTGTAGCAGCGCCAGTAATCACAGTGACACGCTGCTCATGGCACACAAATAACGCACTGCGGTGCTCGAATAGCGAAAAGCTCTGCATTCCCGAAAAGGTTACTTCTCGGGAATGCTTGGAGCAAACTCCGATTTCTGTATCCAAATATTAGTGAAACGCGGATATAGTAACCCACTCGTTGAAACAAGTTGAATAAAACGTGCAGCATTAAACAACGAAAACGAATTATCACCAACTGTGCGAAGCGGAACTTTAATTCGGGTTTCCATATTTCCTTAAAAAGTTACAACAATCCGCTAATTTAAACATGGAGTTCACATCTTACAATACCCGTAAATCTGTACAGAAACAAATATTGTCGTGGAAACGAAAATCTGCTCACAGGTCTGAATGAGATGGCAACTGAACTTCAGCTAGACCAAATCACCCCAAAGGACATACATGAATGTAATATGTAAGAGGCATGCGGCGCAGGAAAACAGGAAGAGAACGATGCGTACGTATCGGTCCGAACGGCACGAGACCTCAAGGTGCGTAACCCGAGCTGTGATCGGGAGAGATGCGGCGCTGAGCTGGCATTATCTACGTGGCTCTGGGCCAAGAAAGTTGTAGCGTCAGCTTCGCACTGGCGACGGGAGCCATGGAGGCTCGGTCAAGCCGATGACGCTGGTGATCCAGGGTGTGGCCGTCGACCTCGGCGACAATCGAGCGAGGCTCCTTGGACCTACAGCAGCCTCTCACGGCTGTGTCGGGCAATCCCGCAAGGATTCCCCTTGAGAGGCAGACCAGCACGTACGATAGTCCTCGGGGCGTCTCGTCGGCACTCGAAGAAGTAGCGGCGGAACCAAACCTTAGGCCTAGCCAGTGAGGCCGGAGTGCAACGTCACCGACGGAGTTCGCGACATGGCATTCGCAACAATTGGTGAGCCTGCCAGGATGTCGCAAATTTGTCGCGTGTCAGTGATCTCGGGGGCGTGCGGATGTTAGGAGAGATGGAGTCGGGAGACGCAGGGCACCAGAGCAAACAGATTTTATTTAACCCAAACTCAAAATCAAAAACTCAAAACTCAATTGACTAAAAAAAAACTCCACTTAAGAATAGTAACATTTGCATAGCCTGAATATGTCCTTATCCCCGTCTACTTTCGTCCTTAGCGGTTCCTAAGTGAAAGTCAGGCAACGCCAGCCTATGGTTGCGACGCCATCAGAAACGAGTGTTCTTAGAAACTTATGTCGTCTCACGTATCTCCGAGTCCGATGCCTGTAGGATCTTCCTCATCGCCGACGCCATAGACATTGCTGCCTTGATGTCGATCAGTGAACCCGTCGGTCTTTGATGCCGGTGTTGTACCCTAGCTCACATTTGGTTCACTTTATCGTCAACCCCGCGTCCTTTACTCTCATTAGTAGCTTTCTATGGCCTCAAGGTGTTCATCCGACGTATCAGTGGCAACCAGTATGTGGTCAATATAGTGTTCAGCGTACTGCACACCATGCAGCACCCGTCTCATCAACCTTGTCAACACTGCTGCCGCTGTCTTTATACCGAATGGCATATACTTAAATTGAAATAGTCCTTTTGAGCACGAGAAAGCTGTCTTTTCTTTGGGTGCTTCATCCATAAGAATCTGCCAGTATCCTTCAGACAAATCTAGTTTTGAGAAATATCTCTGCTCTGCCACTCTTGCTACTACCACGTCTATCCTGGGGATTGGTTCTGCGTCTGTTTTCAATACATTGTTCAGCCGTCTGAAGCCAACGCATACTCTATTAGAACCGTCGGCTTTCTATAACCACCACTAATGGCGCGTTATAAGGAGAATTAGCCTTTTCTATGATTCCTCGCCTCAACATCTCGTCTATTTCACTTTCAATCACTTCTTGCATTGCAAGGATAAGTGGATATTGTTTTACATGCACTGGTTCCTCTGTTGAACACTGTAGCTCGCACCGCGCTACTTCTGTCCGTCCAGGGCGATCTGAAAACACTCGAACTTCTGAATCAACCCGCTCAACTTCTCTACTTGTGTTGCCGCTAGGGATTGGTTCAACCTAACAGTTTCTACCCCCGTGGTCTTCTTATCGATATAAGAGTGCATCTCCCCGTGGTACTTCTCTTCGGCAATCACCATGCAAACTCTAGTCCCTCTCCTCGTTTTCCCCCATTTCTGTCTACCTTCTTTCTTCATACCTTTACAACACGTTGATGTGGAAGACCACCTTATTGTCTATGAACTGAGATTTCATAGGCCAACTCATTTTTCTTTTGGGTAACTCTAAAAGGTCCCTTCTATGGCATAAGCATCTTATTGTTATCTGCGGGCAGTAGTACCAACACCTTCTCTCCCGGTTCTAACTTTCAGTGCGTATTGCTTTGCGGTCATAATATTTCTTCTGTATCTGTTTCACTTGTGCCAACTTCTCGTGGGCCACTTTGCAGGTTACCTCCAATCGATTTCGGACTAGTACATACGTTTATGTGGCCTTCTCCTCATTGTCAAATTGTCTAACTGATCTCCCATATAGCATCTCAAATGGGGGAAAGTCCTAAGCTAGCTTGTGGCACTTCTCGGTAAGCGAACATGACTGCTAGCAGATACCTATCCCAGTCTTTTGGCCTTTCCTGACACGTCTTCCTTATCATAGTGTTTAATGTTCTATTAAATCTTTCTATCAAATCGTTCGCCATCGGATGGTATAGAGCGGTTAGCTTTTGATCTATGGACAACAGTCTATTTAACTCCTTCATAACCTCCGATGTGAAATTCCAGCCCCTGTCACTCAAAGCTTCCCTAAGCACGCCATACCGGGCAAACATCTCCAACAATGATTCGGCCACATGAATGGTATTTACAGTTTTCAGTGCTACTGCATCATAGTGGCTGGTAGCTACGCCCACTAGCGTTAGCACATACATATTTCCTTTCCCGGACACGGGACCAATAAGCCCTAAAATATCAATCGGCATATTGAAATGGCAGTTCAACGATGGGCATCTTTCCTAGAGGCGCCTTTCCTACACGTCCCTTAGCCACCGTCTTTTGGCATACATCACAGGACTTCACGTACCGTTTCACATCACTCGGCGCCCCGATCCAAAAGAACTCTCCTGTGATCCTTTCTAACGTGTTGTTTATTCCTTGGTGGCCTGCCATTACACTATCGTGCTCTATCTTCAGTATTGTAGCCCTGAGTTCCCTCAGGACCATCAACTGCAGTACTTCCCTTCCTGAACTAAACAGACACTTCCGGTAAAATAGGTGATTCTTCTTTATAAACTCCGCTACTGTCCTACTCCTTTTCCTTCGCACCACTTCTCCTATCTTTAGTTCACACTTTCGTATTAACTCATCCATGTTCTGTAATTATTTAAATTCTGCAGCGGTAATATTTAATCTCTTAATGGCTGTAACCTGCAATGCTGTCAGAGGTTTGGTACCACCACTGCTTGCTCGTATTTGTACTGCAGCCGCTACATCTGTCTCTTGCAACCCCTCTTTTTGTGCTTCTGAGTGTTCTTTCTCTTCCACGTCCTTTCCTCCTCGAACTTGGGTCTGGGTCGTCTGCTTTCCTCACCCCAGGTACATTTCCCACAATCAAATCATAAAGGGGGTCCTTCACACATATAGCTGTGACCAGTCCTGTATAAAAAGGTGTAGATATTTGAATCCGTGCCTCAGGCAGACACTTAACGGACTTGTCTACCAAGATTACTGATTTAAAGTACCCGCTCATGCTTTCTGGTGGTACTAGACTTCTCCTTACTAAAATGGTATTGGCTCCCGTGTGTCTGAAAACTCTAGCTTTGAGTGCTTGTACCTCGCCTTCCGTTACAGGCATGCGCCGCTCTCTCTGCCTATCCTCTCTTGACCTCATGTTACAGGCCGTCTTATCCACGGATCTAGTCCTGCATTCGTCTGCCTTGTGACGTTTCTTTTGGCACAACTGGCAAACCACCTATGTTTCGCGACGATTACCTCTCACTCGGCAGTTCACCGCTAAAGGACCTAACCGGTTACATAGAAAGCATCTCTCGGGTTCCCTTTGTCTACTGATCTTCATCTGGTTCTTCATCTCTCCTACTTCTGCCATGTGCGCATCTTTGTCGCCTTTTCCCAAATTTATCAATCCTCGTGCTTCTACGAACTGGTCTGTTTGTTCTACCATCTGCTCCGCAGTTTGTAGTTTTCTTTGTTTAAGGAATATCGCCAAAGTGCTGCTACACCTGGCGAGAATTTCCTCACCAACAACGTTGTCGCGAGCCCGTTCATACTTTTTGTCTTTCTCAGCTCTACCCAACTCTGAAAATAATTTGTTAGACGATACGCGAACTGCTTGCCTATGTCTGAATATTCAGGCTTACATGACCTAGACTTCTCCCGGACCCTTCTGTGGTCAACCTGAGTCTTTGCAACAAAGTTTTCTTCACCTTGTCATAGTCTAATGACTCCTCTGCTGGCATACGCCAAAACACACTCAGAGCCTCGTCTACTATAACACAGGCTTAAAGCGTTAGCCCACTCACTCCTCTCCCAGCCTTGCCCGACTGCCCTCCTCTCAAACCGATGCAAATACCCATCTAGGTCATCGCTACGCTCATCGAAATGTGCCATCAATTTCGTTGGGCAAATCTGTCTTGGTCTGGAAGAAGGTGAGTCGGATGACACCGATCCGGGTGTACTCGTGCCGTCACGAGGGCCACCGCCCACCTCTGCTGGCTTTATCTCCAGCTCCAAAATTTATTTTTCTCTTTTGTGCTCTTCGCACGTTCGTTCGTGTTGCTTTTCTTTTTCTTGTTGAGCACACTCGAAGAACTTCATCGTCTCGTCCTTTGAGAGTTTTAAATCTTTAGCTATCGCCGCTAAACGTTCCCACTCCACCTCTAAACCACCGAGATAGCGACAGGGCCGGAATAGAATCCTGAAACGTATCCTGGAACGGATCCTGGCAGGCTCGCTAACTGTAACGATTTTGTCGCGTGTCACTGATCTAGGGGGTGTGCGGATGTTAGAAGAGATGGAGTCGGAAGACGCAGGGCAGCACAGCAAACAGATTTTAGTTAACTCAAACTCAAAATCGAAAGCTCAAAACTCAATTGACTAAAAATAGAACTCCACTAAGGAATAGTAACACTTGCATAGCCTAAATATGTCCTTATCCCCGTCTACGTTTGTCCTTAGCGCTTCCTAAGCAAAAGTCAGGCAACCCTAGCCTATGGTTGCGACGCCGTCAGAAAGGAGTGTTCTTACAAACTTCTGTCGTCTCACATATCTCCGAGTCCGATGCCTGTCGGATCTTCCTCATCGCTGACGGCGTAGACGTTGCTGCCTTGATGTCGTTCAGTCAACCCGTCCATCTTTGATGCCGGTGTCCCGAACTCTGTCGGTGACATGTAACTCTGGCATCACTGGCTAGGCTTAACGCCGGGTTCCGCCGCTACTTCGAGTGCCGACGAGACGCCCCGGAGTCTATTGTGCGTACTGGTCTGCCTCTGAAGGGGGATCCTTCCTGAAGTGCCCGGCACTGCCGTGAGAGCCTGCAGCAGGTCCAAGTAGACTCGCCCGAACGTCGCCGAGGTCATCGGTCACACACTGGATCGCCAGCGTCACGGGCTTGACCAAACCTCCATGGCTCCCGTCACCAGTGCGATGCTGACGCTACAACCTTCTTGGCCCAGAGCCACGTCGATAATGCCAGCCCAGTGCCGCTTCTCTCCCGATCACAGCTCGGGTCAGGCGCCTCAAGGGCTCGTGCTGTACGGACCGATCTGCGCACATCGTCCTCTTGCTTTTTTTTTGCGCCACATGCCCCTTACATATGACAATGGACTGCGCAGACTTCCGGAGAAACGCCACGAATAATCGGCTATCATGGTGCGTTCAGTCAGTGGCTCAGTAAAGGTAAAATGGCAAGCTAAATCTAATGAACTGAGATAAAAGCGAAGAGGCGTCCACTTATACGATAGCCTAAAGTATTGCAACCAACGGCTGCTCTGGCTGAAGCGCCAGAGAGCTGCTGAAGTTGGTTATCAGTACACTTTGCATTCAAATGGCAAGGAATTTACGCGAAACCAATCAGGTTATAAAGCTATTGCTGTCAAATGTGATAACGATCTTGATGAAATTAGGTAGCTTGCCTACACTGCTATTCCCCATACTTTCTGTAAATCTTGGCTGGCTTTGAAGCGCACTCGTTCAATTAATGTGTCTCAGATAACAGGGAGACCACTAAAAGTTCGTTTTTCCGATTTCACCTAAATGTCTGCAGTATAAAAAAGAAATTCGGTGGACTAACCCATACCTTAACGACCTTTATGAAGCCCTCGATGTTTTAGCTTTTACGGAAACATGGTATACTTCTAATTTTGGTGTGCCGATCACTGATAAACACAAAAATGTTTAATTTCTCGGACACACAAACTTGAAGGCGGACAATGTGCCTATATCAAAAAAGGTATTGCTCATTCTATCGTATTGTCACGTTGTAGTGACGATGAAAGAAACAGTGTCAGAACCTTTGGGAACAGTGTTACGCGATGTGTAGAGAGTCGAGATAAACGTCAATCAACAGTTGAGTCTCCGCACTGCATACGCTGCAGTTATATTTACGATAGACGCTGTAGCTTTATCACCGGTGCCGTTTTTGTCTCGAAGATCGAGGCCAAATTTCCGTCATAGGCTTCCATTGCTGAATCTTTAACCGCTCTGGGAACAGAATTCTTACCTGCCACAGCGTGATCACTGCATTTGACTCGTGTGGATTGTCTTCCAGTACATGTCTGTCACCTGCCTTTTTCAATAACCAACCTGTAGTTTGTTATTTGCGAAAAACCCGCTCGCTCCACTGAAAACGCGCTAGCTTCGTGCCGGAGCCGCTTGGGGCGCTAGTTGATACGTGTCCAGAAAAGCTGGGTATGCGTGAAACCAGCCCGTTTTCTGCCACTGGATTTCAGTGGGGACGCTGGCGCTCGCTGGGAGTCACTGGGACACCGGAGAGAACGCTGGATACGAGTTGGGTCACACTGCACTAGACGCTGCTTTCACTACTAAGACGCTGACGCACTTGTTTGTGCGGTACACGCGCTGCTTCTCGCTGTAGTTCAGGGGCTCGCACTGGAAACTGCGCTTGTAGCCGTTGTGCCGCACTGGTTCTAGAACGCAAGAAGTATAGGCGCTGCTGAATATTAAATGCTTGATACAATTTCATTGGTAGATACTAGTATTTAGTCCTAAATAACGCTATCTGTTGGGGTCATAAATACACAGACTTAATATAGCGCAAGATGCTTGCGTTAGCGTGTTCCGAAAGCAAAACTTCTGGGTGACGCTGTTCAAGAGAGCTTTAGTATAGCGTAATAACAACGATGCGCCACAAAGTGCAACACTTCCCCGCGCCACCTAGATGCAAGTAGCCAAAGCTGCAAAGCTGATTGGCTCGCCATTTAGTTTAGGGTAGTCAAAGCAGCATTTTTAGGCAGTAGACAATTTTAGAATATAATAATTGGAAAATCAGACATCCACCCGTTCGCAGCAATTGCTACGAACGGGTGGATGTCTGATTTTTCCCTTATTAATTACTTCTCTCCACCTTGCGGGTTTCCGCCGAACTATTACGTCAGTTTTACAATGTGATTTATCGTCTTGTCCCTTCAAGACTTTTAGTTCAACGTACGGGAACGAAAACTTAAGGAAGACTTTCAACGACAGAGCGCCGTCTGGTGCATCGTTACAAATGTATTCAAGCCAAGACAACTCATTAGCAAACATCACGGAGGAAGGAAACTAAGGAGAGGCCCTGACGTCACTCTTTGTGAAGCAAAAGTGAAGCCGGAATTTGGCGTTGCTCATGGCGATGCTCCGCCTTTTGGGCCACCCTCCTCTCTTGTTTACATCTTTCGCGAAACCACGCCGCGCTGCGCGTGGTGTCGCGCGCGGAGCGCGCGCGCTCGCGGAGCGCGCGCGCTCGCGCAACATCTGGCAGAGCACGGTGCAGGTAACACAGCGCAACAAGACAAGGTGACTAACGCAAACCCGCCCACTCAGCGCCTTTGCCACGGCCCGAAACCTACCAGAGCAACACGTGTGAGCGTTCAAAACCATAACAACGCCGCCATTGTGGCCCAAAAGGCGTGGCCATACAACAAAAAAAATAAAAAAGCAGCAAAAAAATGAGAGCCTACTACGTCATTTCCGCCACACTTTTCTCCTAGCGCGCGGAGGGGGTAGGGCCTCTCCTTAGTTTCCTTCCTCCGTGGCAAACATTCTGTTGCTGCTATGCGCATGGTCTAGAATATTGGCTAGTACGCCGCACGTGCGTCATACCGTAGGACCGGACGGGTCGCTTGATGGATGAAAGCGCAGAGGGCGCAGCGAGCATGCTACGCTCTTCGCTCGACCGAGCATTGTGCGGTCGTGATCGCCAGTGCGAATGTGCTTTTACGTTGCGTGTGTGTGGTTAGCTGGTCTACTTGACAAAGCGCAATGTCCACAGACAAATGTGAAAAGCGGTGACAGCTCGTCATTTGCACTTCTTGTCAGATTTTCCTCATATAGTCAAAAGTGCTAGAAACACATTTGTCACTACCGGGTGCAACACACGTGAAGGCCGCGCGCTTATAGGGCCCATTCAAGAAGCTTGGGAAAAGGATAGCAGTGTTTCACCTAAATGAATGCCAACGATTACCAGCAGTCATACCCATCCCAGTTCATTCGAAAAAATGAAAAATAACAATGAAGGATGCCCCAGCTTCCCAAATATTTGGCGCCGAAGTAATCAAGGGGCTCTTGCTTTATCGCTCCTACGTACTTAGGAAGAGCTTATGGATCTTTTCAGTCAACAGAGCAATTTCTGAAAAAATGAACAAGCTGATAAGGATAATGACTGCTCTTATTCTCAGAGCCAGTTTGTACACGCAATCACCGAACTACACGTTTCTGAAGGAGTTCCTGGAATATTTGACGAAATTGGAAGAACACGCAAAGGCAACGAACAGTTGGCGGTTTCCTTAGCTCAAGTACCGCTGAGGGCCTCCGAGTGACAATCAAAAGCACGCTGAAATCGCTTTCATACCTCGGACGCATTGGCTTCAAGTACATAGTTAATGCAAATTTGGGCCGAGACACGCTCAAACATTTGTTTGGTATTGTCAGGCAATCTTCTGGAACCAATGATCACCCTATTTCTGCACAACTTTTACTTATAATCAATTCACTTGCATTTTATAACCTTGCGAACCCACCTAAATCAGGAGAGAGAGAAACAACTTTATTTATCCCATCCTAAAGGGAGAGGGGCTGCGAGAAAAAGGCGAGGGAGGTTATCTATACTCGCAGGAAACTGTGCTCTAGAGCTTATCACTGCACTGGTTTATGTTCCCCAGGTGAAGATTGCAATAGTGGACGAATTGATTGATGCGGGAAAGTTTGGAAAGTCCACTGGAATGCCGTATTTTGCGTAGAAGCATTCTGTCACACCACACTGCTCTTTTGACTGCAAGAAGCCATGACAAGCTCATATGTTATGTAGCAGGGTATGCCGCAAGGAAGGTTTTAAAGAAGAGCTCATGTAAGGGATGTGTGCTGTTGCTGGCAGATAACAACAAAGCTTCAACCTTCACATAGCATTGCAATAATGGAGACTTGCTGTACCATTCAGGCCCTTTAAGAATTAATATTACTGTCCTTGAAGTTCACCGCACTTTTCAGTTTAAATAGACTGCATGAGGACAGCATTCTCAACTTTGATGAATTTCTCGCTAAGGCTCATTTTCCTGCACTAGCCTGCCCTGAACAAGCACAGCAAATAACTCGTGAGATATTGAAGTCTTTTGCATCTCCGGTGTTCGACAAAGTCTCTCAATAATGAAAGGACACCATAGAAAGGAAAGCTAAAGCATTTCAATATGAAAAGATGCAAATAATTCCATTTTGCCAATTGCATCGCATCTCAGACGCACGATCAGCGGCCTTGTACTTGTCTATTTTTGATAATTTTTTTTTCTTCACGAATCTCGTCATTTAATCGGTTATTGTGTGCAGTAATTTGCTTACGTTGCTTTCTAAAGGTTCTTCATTCTTGTCTTTATAATTTGCTTTTCCTATTTTAACCCTTAACTAAAAGTATTTCTTTTTATCTTGTGGCATGGGTTAGATTTTTTTTTCACCCTGTACTATGCCAAATCGCGCACCTGCACCTTATGATAGTAATTGTTTCACTTTTAACTACTCCGGCCTTTGCTGCGAAAGGGCAGCTGGCAGTATTGCATGAATAAATAAATTCAGCGCTCAACCTATTCAAGGCTTCATGTTCACCTTCTGTTCTGAGGAAACTGCTTTCATCCCTATTGCAAAAAACAGCATCTTTCAGTGACCTCCAGCGTGAAACCGGCGCGTTTTTTTTGACACTGGGTAGCACTGGGGACGCTGGCGCTCTCTGGGAGTCACTGGGACACCAGTGAGACCATTTCATAAGAGATGGGTCACACTGGACGACAAGCTGGTTTTATTGCTATGAGGCTGGTTTCACTGCTATGATGCTGGGGCGCATTGGTTTGTGCTGTACGCGCGCTGGCTCTCGCTGCAGTTCACTGTCTCGCACTGGAAACTACGCTGGTTGCCTTTGTGCCGCACTGGTTTCGAAAGGGCAGCTGGCAGTATTGCATGAATAAATAAATTCAGTGCTCAACCTATTCAAGGCTTCATGTTCACCTTCTGTTCTGAGGAAACTGCTTTCATCCCTATTGCAAAAAACAGCATCTTTCAGTGCCCTCCAGCGTGAAACCGGTGCGTTTTTTTGACAATGGGGAGCACTGGGGACGCTGGCGCTCTCTGGGAGTCACTGGGACACCAGTGAGACCATTGCATAAGAGATGGGTCACACTGGACGACAAGCTGGTTTTATTGCTATGAGGCTGGTTTCACTGCTATGATGCTGGGGCGCATTGGTTTGTGCTGTACGCGCGCTGGCTCTCGCTGCAGTTCACTGTCTCGCACTGGAAACTACGCTGGTTGCCTTTGTGCCGCACTGGTTTCGAAAGGGCAGCTGGCAGTATTGCATGAATAAATAAATTCAGTGCTCAACCTATTCAAGGCTTCATGTTCACCTTCTGTTCTGAGGAAACTGCTTTCATCCCTATTGCAAAAAACAGCATCTTTCTGTGCCCTCCAGCGTGAAACCGGTGCGTTTTTTTGACAATGGGGAGCACTGGGGACGCTGGCGCTCTCTGGGAGTCACTGGGACACCAGTGAGACCATTGCATAAGAGATGGGTCACACTGGACGACAAGCTGGTTTTATTGCTATGAGGCTGGTTTCACTGCTATGATGCTGGGGCGCATTGGTTTGTGCTGTACGCGCGCTGGCTCTCGCTGCAGTTCGCTGTCTCGCACTGGAAACTACGCTGGTTGCCTTTGTGCCGCACTGGTTTCAGTACGGAGGGTATTAATATTCATCGCTAGATACTAATACCTTCTCCTGTCTTTGTTCCTTCCTGTGTGCCGTCACTATTGGTGCTTCAACTGTTGAAAGCCCGGTACTTCCTAGTAACGAACGGCATGCGCGTTATCATCATGACATAGCATTCCCGACAGCAAAGCAGCGGGCGCGGCGTTTTCAAGAAAGGAAACGCAAGCAAGGCAGTTTGTGTATTGCGTAGATTGCGCATACCTGTAATAGCTGATGCGGCATTGACGTGTGTCTTGCAATAACCTGTGCACAGTGTGCTGCGTAGCATTTAACTTAATGTTTTTGGCTTTCTGTGCTTGTAAGATTGAGTGGCTTCTTTCTTGAATGCAAGCTTTCTCATTCCCATATTTATTTTCTAATCTCGTTCAGGAGTGCTATTCTTGCTCGACAGCCTGCGTTTTTGTGCAAGCTACATTGAAATGATTGATTGCAGAATCTGTTTTCGCTGCTGTCTGACTTGGTACTCGTCACCGTGTTACGTTTCTCGTATGTGGGAGCCTGGTCAGTTGCATTGGGAAACAGTCTCTCAAGGCAAGCACTTGCTCCTGCAGTCCGCCCAGTGATATAGACTCTGAATTTAGACGCACTGTGATTGGTGCTCCCCGTTCCGTCATTTCCTGCTACAGCCGTGACAAATTTAGCTTGTGGCTTTCCACGGCCACGATTTGGCGTCAACGGGGACTATCATACGTGATTACATGGTCCGAAGTGTATGAAGTTGATATCCACATGGGTGGAAAGGCTGCAAAAGTGGCTGAAAAATGGTGATACCCACAAAACCGACCATGCCCATATTTAAAGTATGTGGGACACCAAGTGTGAGTTGCACATTAGCGGCACGCGAAAGAAAAAAAAGAAACGTGCAGGTTGTCAAGGAAGTAACGATGAAATGCCGGGTACTCCGTGTGGCTGTGTTGGCTGCGGCAGCAGATGCCTGCGTCACCCGAAAACTTCGCAATGCATGTTGCTCATCTTCAACGGCGACTGGCGGTACAAACAGGTGAGACACGCTGTCCAATCTGCTTGCGCTGCTGGTTGTCGCTTGTTACCAGACCAGCATGTGCGACGAAGGCAAGCACTATGCCTGCAGTCGGACGGCTGACGCTGACTGTGCCGTAAGCGACTTGTGCGCGTGTATACTCTCTGTTGTGATGTGGACCGTAGACAATGTATAGTCTATAGTGCCAATGCATACCCTGAGCGTTATGTTAGAGGCATGCTGAAGTGATTTGATTGCAGAGTCTTGTTTCAATGCTGTCCCACTTGGTCAAGGTTGCCATGTTACATTACTCGGGTGTGGCGGCCTGGTCAGTTGCATTGGACAACAAGCCTCTCGATGTAAGCACCTGCTTATGCAGTCCGCACAGCGACATAGACTCCTTGTTCGCACGCACCGTGCTTGGTGCTCCCCGTTCCCTCTTTTCCTGATGCAGTCGTGTGGAAATCTTGCTTGTGGCCTTCCTCGGCCATGATTTGGCATCAATGGAGACTATCATACGTGATTACGCGGTCCGAAGTGTATGAAGTTGATATCCACATGGATGAAAAGGCCTGCAAAAGTGGCTGCACAATCGTGATTCCCATAAAACAGACCGTGTCCATATTGAGAGCAGGCGGGGCACCAAGTGTGAGTGACACGTTAGCGGCCACCAAAAGAACAAACAGAAACGGGCAGGTTGGAAAAGAGGTAACACTAAAATGCCGGGTAGTTCATGTCGCTGTGTTGGCTATGGCAGCAGATCACCGCGTCACCCGATTTAATCGCAATGCAGGTTACGGCGCCTGTCGATGCAAACAGCTGGGACACTGTCCAATCTGGTTGCGATGCTGGTTGTCACTCGTTACTAGACCGCCAAGTGCGACGAAGGCAAGCACTGTGCCTGAAGTTTAAGAGCTAAATGCGTTGTACATGCTGCCATCTAGTGAAAGCGGGGAGACATAGTTCCCCGTGACTACGCGTGGTCGGTGGTTTGGCAGCGCGTGCTCTTCTTCTTGAGATAGAACACGTCTGAGAGACCATTAAAACGTGTGCGTATGCGACTCCTCGTCTGGCCGTCTCGCTCTTCCTTCTTGGCTACAACATGGTGTCACAAGAACAGGATCCACCAGCGGACATCGGCTCCTAGTCCTCCTCGATGCGAAGGACGATGCCCGCAACGAAACGCCGGTGAGCTGCTCCTTATACGCACATTCGCACAAGCAACGCGACTCCTTTACGCTCGAGGCCATGGCGTCATTCGTAATTGAACCGTCGGATGCCTTCAACTTTTCATCGCCGCACGAGTGGCCGAAGTGGAAACAATGATTTGAACATTTCCGAACCTCAAGATTGTACGTTAAGCCCCAGAAGCATCAAATAGACGCGCTACTCTACATCATAGGCGAGCGAACCGAGGAAATCTACGCCACTTTTGCTCTCACTGACGAGAACGCCAAGAAATTCGACGCAGTCATGGCGAAGTTTGACAAATACTTTATCCCGCGATGCAACGTAATCTTTGAACGAGCCAGATTCAACACCACAGTGCAACAAGACGATGAGTCGGCCGAATATTTCGTTACTGCGCTTCACACACTTTCCAAAGACTGCGTGCGGCGCTCTTCGAGAAAAGTTCGTTCGCGACCGCCTCGTAGTTGGGATAAAATCAGCAGCTATCCACCACGCCACAGCTCGACGCAGACCTCACTCTTCAGAAGGCTCTTGAGTCCGTCCGCCAGATCGAGATCGTCTGTCAGCAAGTCGACCTCCGCCAGGAAGTGCCATGTGTGAACAAAGTTGCGTACGCTCCCGATTCCACTTGAGGTATTTCGAAACAGGACAAAAGCGGAAGCTATTCAAGTGGGGCAAACAAGCCATCTTCATCCTCCTGTAAAAACAACATCCAGAAACCATACCATTGGTGCGGTCAAGAGCGTCACTCTCGTACTCTGTGCCCAGCACGCTCGGAAGTCTCCACGAATTGCCGGGAAAAGAGTCATTACGTCTCCGTATGCATGTCGCGGCGCCTCGATTGTGTCGAAACACAACAATTAAATTTAGGAGCAGGATTCCTCGGAGTAATCAAGGCGTCGGATGCCGGAACGTGGTAGGCAACAGTATTAGTTCAAGGTCAGCCAGTAGATTTCAAAATTGACCCTTGCGCCGATGAAACGTACCTCCCGAAGGAAGTATTCCAGACGCTCAAGGACTGACCTTTTCTCTCAGCTCCTCCTCGCCAGCTACATGGTCCAGACGGAAAGCTTCTTCAAGCCGCAGGAGTGGCACAACATGAGCTCATCTACCGGGACCGTACGACTACTCAGGATGTCCACGTCTTAGATGAGGCCCGCACTCCGTTGCTAGGCAAACCAGCGATCAAAGAACTCCGGATGGTGACATTTGTCAATGACATTGCTAAGAAAGTGAATCTGAAAGAAGACTTTCCAGCGTTGTTCTAGGGACTCGGCAAGCTGCACAAGGAACACCGAATTGAGCTGCAACCAGGAGCAAAAGCTTTCGCGCTCAGCTCTCCGAGGCACATTCCTATAGGTCCTTATACGAATGGACAAAGTTTGAACTACAAAGAATGCAGGAATTCGGCGTCATATCACCTGTTGATGAGCCGACTGAGTGGTGTGCACCAATGGTAGTCGTCCCAAAGCGCTCCGGAGACGTGAGAATCTGCGTGGACTTCACAGAACTGAACCGCCGCGTTCTGAGAAAATGGCATCCTCTCCCTTCCGTGGAGCACACTCTCGGACTTCTTCATAGAGCTAAAGTGTTTTCCAAACAGGACTCTAACTCTGTATTTTGGCAAATTCCACTTTGTGAAGGTTCTAAAAAGCTCACCACTCTAATCTTACCTTTTGGACGCTTCTATTTCAACCGGTTACCGTTCGGAATTGTGTCTGCTCCTGAACACTTCCATAAACAGGTGTCATGCATATTACAAGGCGTCAGTAGGGTTGTCTGTCACATGGACGACATCCTTATCTGGGGTTCGAATGAGCATGGGCAAAATGAGACTCTCTGGAATGTGCGGCAGCTACTCCTGAAGGCTGGAGTGACATTGAAATAAACGAAATGCTTCTTTAATGTCCAGCGCCTCACGTTGCTTGGACACTGGCTAGACCAAGACGGAATACGACCTGACGAAAAGAAAGTTGACGCCATCATTAAAATGGAGAGCCCAAAAAAACAGGACCGAGCTGCAGAGAAATCTCGGAATGGCAACATACCTCGCCAGATTTGTTCCCAATCTCTCTGAAGTCCTGCAACCACTTACTCTCTTGCTGTCAAAGAATCAAGAGTTTGCTTGGGATGCTCCACAACAGCAGGCGTTCAACAGATGGAAGTCGGTGCTCTCGTCTCACCCTGTCCTTGGAGTTTACGATCCCTCAAGAGAAACGATCGGCAGTGCATTAATCCGGCAGAAGCAAACGAATGGCAAGTTTTCTGTCATCGCTTATGCTTCACGATTACTCTCAGAGACCGAGAAGCGTTACGCTCAAATCGAGAAAAAGGCTCTTGCTTTAGTCTGGGCGTGTGACAAGTTCGGCGATTATCTTGTCGGCAAGCTGTTCAAGCTGGAGACGAACTATAAGCCGTTGGTTCCCATCTTCATTTCAAAGAGCCTTGACGACCTGACACCCAGATTACAGAGGTTAAAGATGAGAATGATGCGATACCAGTACGAGATTGCATACTTTCCAGGCAAAGACCTTCTACCCACAGACACTCTTTCCAAAGCGCCTCCCCAAAATATAGAAGACACAGAGCTCGAAGAAAACGTGGAAGCTTTCGTATGCTTTTTCAAAACCTCTTTTCAAGAAAAAGGAGCACTGCCTTCAGTGGTTAGAGGCATCCCAACAAACAGACCCTGCTTGGGCACAACTTCGCCGGTGGAGCAAGAAAAGAGAGTGGCCCTGCAGGCGAAGTTTACCAGTGGACCTAAAACCCTTCTACGAGCATCGACACCAGCTGACTCCGGAGAACGATTTACTCCTCTACGCTGCTCGAGTTGTCGTCCCTGCCTCTTGCCAAAACGAAGTCGTACGACTCTTACATGAAGGACACTTCGGCCTAACAAAGACACTTGCTCGAGCCAGAGATTGTGTCTGGTGGCCCACTATAGGAGCTGATGTCCCGTCCCTGGTGAAGCAATGTCATCGATTCGTCGAAACAGCAAGTAGCAGGAAAATGCCACTAAAAAGTTCCGAATTTCCAGAAAGACCCTGGCAACGCGTTGCAATGGACTTGTTTCACTATAAGAGCCAGCGGTGGTTGATAACAACAGTTTATTATTCAAGATACCCTGAACTGGCTCGGCTCGAGAAGCTTACGTCAGCAGCTGTCAACCACTGCAAGTCATTTGTTGCACGCCACGGAATTCCTGAGGAAGTGGTTTCCGACAACGACCCGCAGTTTTCATCGACTGAGTTTTCACTCTCCTCTCAGCACTAGGCCTTCAAGCCCATTACCTCTAGCCCTCACTATCCTCAGAGCGATGGACTTGCTGATGCTGCGGTTAAAATCATCAAGACTTCCATGACAAAGACGAAATACGCTTACTTGACGCTTCTAGCTTACAGGTCGACTCCATTGAAGAATGGGTATAGCCCTGCGGAACTAGGGATGGATCATCGGCTAAGAACCAAGCTTCCTCTTAGTTCCACCAAGCTGACACCCCAACTGTCGGATAAAGAGAGCCTTCGGAAGTTCGAGGAAGAATACCGGAAACGTCAAAGGACAGACTTAGACAGACGTCACGGAGTGCGTGGCCTGTCGGAGCTATTCTACGGAGTCGGCGTCTGGTTGACAGACCTCAATTGCAAAGCGAAAGTACAAGCCCCAGCTGATGAGCCGTCCTACTGGGTTAACACCGACACTGGTGCTGTACGCAGGAACAGGATCAAGCTAGTTCGCTATTCACCTGCTAAAACCAACGCAGAAAGTGCTTGTATCAGTTTCGGTGCAGCAGACGCCCGTTCGTGTTGCCAAGACACTTCCCACATGAATACTAGAAGTGAGAGGTACGTGAAGCCGTCTGCTGCAGTGAACTTCGCTCTCTCTGTTGGGGAGATGTAAAACCCCTTAAAATTCGTAAAGTAGCGACAATCCTCCTCCGCCTTCACTCCTCCTTGTTTCTCCTCTTTCACACCCCCTCCTCCCTTATACACTGCTCGAGCGTAGCAACGGCACCAACATGCGCTCCTCGCCACTCAGTAGACGCTTCTCGAGCAAAAATGGCGCTGATTCATGGCGCGAGGGCCCACGTGATGCTATTAGGCCAATAGCGACGCGGAGTCGGCCTCGGCCAGAGCGTGCGAGAGGGAGGCGGCATTCTTCAAAGCGTGGTGCTACTTTACGAAGTTTAAGGGGTTTAAGGGAGATGTACATGCTGCCATCTAGCGAAAGCGGGGAGACATAGTTCCTCGTGACTGCGCGTGGTCGGTGATCTGGCAGCGCGTGCTCTTCTTCTTCTTGAGATAGAACACGTCTGAAAGACCAATAAACGTGTGCGTATCGTCTGGCCATCTCGCTCTTCCTTCCTGGCTACAACAGAATGTGCCGTAAGCGACCCGTAGTGCTTGAACGCTCACTGTTGTCATGTGGATCGTAGCCAATGTACAGTGTATTCTCTGAATCTTATGCGGTTATTGAATGCTGAGTCTCATTTGATTATGGTCGCCGAGTTATGTTTCTTGAATGTGGCGACCTGGTCAGTTGCATTGTCTTTCGAGGTAACCATCTGCTCCTGCAGTCCACGCAGCGACAAAGACCCCCAATTTACACACACCGTAATTTATGCTTCTCCTTCGACCTTTCTTGCTGCATCTGTGGGCAAATTATGCGTTTAGGCGTTCATCGGCGGTGATATGGCGTGAAGGGAGACAAGCACACATGATTACATGGTCCGAAGTGTATAAAGTTGATAGCCACATTGGTAGAAAGGTATGCAAAAGTGGTTGCAAAATGGTGATGTCCCCAAAACCGACCATGCCATATTGAGAATGGGGGCATCAAGTGTGAGTTACACATTAGCGGCACGCGAAAGAACAAAAAGAAACGTGCAGGTTGCAAAGGAGGAAACGCTAAAATGACGGGTAGTCCAAGTCGCTCCGGCAGCACATGGCTGCGTCACCCGATCGCTTCGAAATGCAAGTTACGGCGACTGTCGATGCAAGCAGGTGGGGCATTCTCCAATTTGCTTGCGCTGCAGATTGTCGCTCGTTAGCAGACCGCAATGTGCGACGACGAAAGTGAGCTTTTCAGCGCATCTCGACATGCAAATTTTATTTCTGCTCTTGTAGGAGAAGGTGCACTGCTTTTCTTCCGCCAATAAAGTCTCCCGTCCAGTTAACTCACTTTTCGCTTGTTTGTATGAGCGTCAGTAGAGGCTCTTTCGTCTCCTGGCAACAACAACGCACCAGCTACGCGGAAGCCAAGGCGATGAGGCATGCCGCATAGCCAATAGGTCGATCCCGGCGCGTACCAGCGCGCAGTGAGCCGAGGATGGTGGCTCAGTCTTCTGTGCGCAAGGGAGAATTGCGGGGAGGATGCGCACCGCCTTCCGTCGCGCGTGGTACGTCAGGGAGAGTAGCAAAAAGGGGGCGGGGGCAAGCCTTACGATTTTGTTATCTGTGAATCTGTGATTGCGCAACGTGGTTATTTCCCTTGTTTGACGCATTATGCACGTGACTTTTTCTTAGATATTGTTACGCATGAAGAAAACGAAGACCGGTAAACGTGCTTGCGGTCCCGAGTAGAGGAGGAAGAAGAGGACGACGCTGAGTTGATTAACTAGCTGGCCGCTCTTGTGCTCACCTTCGCGACCTAAAGTAAACGGTCCCCTTCATCCGTAAGGGTTAGAAAACGGTCTCCTTCGCGCGTAACAATGTGGTGGAGGTGCGGGGTACCACTCACAACAACGGAACCGTCACTGCCGCAGCTTCGTCGAAGCCGTCGACTTGCCGGCCTCCCGCCATCAGCCGTGACCGTCTTCGAGATGCCAGAAGAAAGAGTCGCTCCGAGGACAGCGCCTAGCAGTCCACTGCCATACTACCGAGTTCCACCCACCTTTAGAGGCAAAGCGGGGGAAGATGCCGACGAGTGGCTCGTCCGCTACAAACCAGTGAGCAAGTCCAACGGGTGGGATGCAACCGCTCACCTCACCAATGTGGTGTTCTCCCTGACCGATACCGCCCTCGTGTGGTACGAGAACCATGAGTACGCGCTTACGACGTGGGAACATTTTGTTGACGAGCTAAAGGCGTGTTTTGGGGACTCAGTCGCCAAAAAGAAGCGTGCGGAGCAGACAGTGTCGCAACGGGCGCAGCTACCAGGTGAGACATGCACAACATATATCGAAGCAGTGTTAAAGCTGTGCAAGGTGGTCAGTGCTCGCATGTCGGAAGAAGATAATGTTTGACATTTGCTGAAAGGAGTGGCTGAGGATGTGTACAATTTTCTAATTGGAAAGGAGAGCCTCAGTTCTGTGTCTGACGTCATTCGGCACTGCAGAACTTTTGAAACGCTCAAGATGCGTCGGATTGCGCCAAAGTTTCGTCGGTTGGCAAACGTTACGACGGTTGCCAGTGTGGACACGAGTCCTTGCCTCGACCTCTCTTCCACCAACCGACAGATTGTCCGCGAGGAACTTTCTCGCCGCGAGGAGTTGTTGCATTCAACTGCTGACCACCATGGCGTGTACACATCACGTGAGGCTATGACGACGCCACATTCGGCCCCTTGGCAACCGATGGTTACCGCAGCGGCCGTAGAGTACAGCGCAGCCCCACAGTCGAGGATGACAACACGCCCTCTGACTCCGCGCTATGACCAACGCGCTCAACGCACGCCTCCTCGACGCCCGATGTATCGTCGTGACACACGCCACGAACCAACCCACTACACGCGGGAAAATGATAATATCCGCTTCATCGACGAACAACCAAGGTTTCGACCTCTCCCGGTGTGTTATTCCTGCGGTGTACCGGGTCATATATCGCGGTTTTGCAACCAGCGTATGACCACGTGGTATGGCCAGCCCTCAGAGTTTTGTCGGCCCTCCGAACGGCCACACGGTGCCCCGTGGCCTGCGCAGGTATCATCTGGCGACGAGTATTGGCTGAGCAGCTCCCGGAATTGCTCCCCGGCATCTGACAGGAGTTTGACACCGCCACCGCAACGTCGTGCTCCCCGTTCTCCCTCACCGCGGCGTCGCACCACGTCCCCTTCGTCACCAGAAAACTAGCTAGCGCGGCCGATGGAGGTGAGGTCGCTGGAGACATGCTACTGACAGAAATACCTCCTGTGTTGATGCTGAAAAACAAAGTGCGCGTTCTTGTAGATAATGTCCCTGTGATGGCTCTGGTGGACACAGGCGCAACAATTTCGGTTATGAGTGCCTCTTTTAAACACGTGTTAGGACGAAAGGTTTTGTTTAAATGGGACGAAGATTCAAAGTTCTGTGGAGTGAGTGGCGAGCCGTTGCGACCTACTGGGGTGTGTAGTGCTGACGTGTTTTTGGGAGGCCATGTTATTACGACAGAGTTTGTAATTATTCCTCGGTCGACCCATGATGTTATTCTCGGCATGGACTTCTTGCGGGAGTGTGGTGCTACTGTCGACTGCCGCACGGGGAACGTATTCAGAAGTGGCAGGATGCCATCAGGACTCCTGGAGAACCCTGTAGATCGTGAAACTACACTGTGTGTTTGTGGTGATACGGTCATACCTGAATCATCTACTGTTTGCGTTCCCGTTGTCTGTTGCGGCGCCGATTCCGACAGCTTCGAAGCTACCGTAGAACCGATGCACTTTACCTTTGTGAAGAAGAATGTGTTGGTGCCACATTGTGTGGTGTCGATCAAAGGCGGACGCACTGGCTTATGGACAGTAAACTGTTCTAAGGAGCCCGTTATACTACCAGACGGCATGAAATTAGCCTTCACCAGGGAACACGCGTCCTTATCAGTGGCTGAATGTACAGATGTGCCGGAAGAACCTGATGGCCACAGTTCGGAAACAGCCCTTTTGTCGATGGTAAATAAATCGCTCAGCACGAATGAACGCCGAACGTTAGTGCGTGTGCTTTCGAAGCACGTTTCAGTATTCGACTTTGCGCGGAAGGACAAAATACCTGCAATCCCTGCGTCTCGAACGCGCCATACCATCAACACGGGTTCCGCAAATCCGATTAGACAAAGCCATATCGGGTTTCACCTTCAGAGCGCCAGATTATCAACGAACAAGTGCACGAAATGATGAAAAAGGGAGTCGTACAAGAGTCAGCGAGTCCGTGGGCAGCTCCAGTGATTGTTGTTAAAAAAAAGATGGATCTTGGAGATTTTGCGTCGACTATCGCCGTTTGAATGCTGTAACAAAAAAGGACGTGTACCCACTCCCACGTATTGATGGCGCAATAGACTGCCTTCATTCCGCCTCTTACTTTTCCTCAGTAGATTTACGATCTGGCTATTGGCAAATTCCGATGCATCCTGACGACAAGGAGAAGACTGCCTTTGTAACCCCTGACGGGCTCTTCGAATTTAATGTAATGCCATTTGGATTGTGCAACGCTCCGGCAACTTTCGAGAGATATATGGACACTGTTCTGCACGGCTTGAAGTGGAACATCTGCATGTGCTACCTCGACGACGTAGTCATCTTTGGCCGCACCTTCAGCGAACACAACTCGCGTCTGGATATTGTCCTGAACTGCATCAGAAACGCTGGTCTAGTTTTAAACTCTAAGAAATGTCACTTCGGTGAACGCCAAACCCTTGTGCTTGGGCACCTTGTCGACAAGGATGGCATCCGCCCTGATCCCCAGAAAACAGCAGCCGTTGAAGCGTTCAGTGCACCGCGCTCTGTCAAGGAGCTCCGTAGTTTTCTGGGGCTTTGTTCCTATTTCCGCCGATTTATTCCTAAATTCGCCGACGTCGCATATCCGCTGACATGCCTGCTACGAAAGGACACCCCCTTTGAATGGACTCCGGAGTGCGACTCTTCTTTTCGTCAGTTGAAGTTTCTGCTGACGTCACGACCGGTTCTTCGACACTTCAGTCTTCCAGCTCCGACGGAACTCCATACGGATGCCAGTGGCATAGGTATTGGTGCCGTCCTGGTTCAACGCTACGGTGATCGCGAACACGTGATCGCATATGCAAGCCGCTCATTAAGTAGGCCCGAGCAGAATTACACTGTTACGGAACAAGAATGCCTCGCAGTAATATTTGCGGTTCAGCGGTTTCGTTCTTACCTGTATGGACGCCCCTTTACAGTGGTCACCGACCACCACTCATTGTGTTGGCTTGTGAATCTTCGTGACCCTTGTGGCCGCCTTGCGCGCTGGGCGCTCCGACTGCAAGAATACAGCTTCACCGTATCTTATAAGAGCGGTCGACGACACGCTGATGCGGACTGCCTCTCGCGTATGCCACTTAGCACTACGGACTGTGACGCCGATGACTTCGATCACCTCGTGGCTTCTGTGTCGCTGCGTTTTCCAGACTTCGACTGCTTCAAAGCCGAACAGCGAAAAGGCGATAAATTAACACCGCTCTTCACGGCTGCGACCGCCTCGACGACAGCAAACCAGTTCTGTGTACGTGATGGACTCCTGTATAAGAAGAACTTTTCCAGCACTGGCGCACGTTTCCTCCTAGTGCTATGCACGATGACCCTACGTCTGGCCATTTAGGTTCGGCGAGGACGCTCTACCGGATTCAGGAGCGATTTTATTGGCCTGGAATGCGACAGTCTGTTCAGACGTATGTGGCCAGCTGCATGCAGTGTCAGCGCCACAAACGGCCATCTACTGCTCCAGCTGGTCTCCTGCAGCCGATCCCGCCTTCAAGCACGCCTTTCCAACAAGTGGGCATTGACTTCGTAGGTCCATTTCCAAAATCAGCCAAGGGAAACCGTTGGATAGTTGTTTGCGTCGACTACCTCACGCGGCACTGCGAGACGGCGGCCGTGCCATCCGCAACTGCCACTGACGTTTCAACATTCCTGCTGCAATATGTCATCCTGCGACATGGTCCGCCTTGCGTGATCATCAGCGACCATGGACAACAATTCACAGCGGACGTCGTAGAGGAGCTGCTTCGTTTGTGTGAATCCCACTTGCGTCACTCGACACCATACCATCCACAAATGAATGGGCTTACGGAGCGCACCAACCGAACAATTGCAAACATGCTATGTATGTATGTTTCATCCGACCACAAGAACTGGGATGACGTACTGCCTTTCATCACGCACGCGTTCAACACCGCCAAGCACGAGACTACGGGCTATAGCCCTTTCTTCCTGCTGTACGCACGGCCACCCCGGTACACAATCGTCACTGTTTTCCCTTTCAGTATTCATGAAAATCCCACTGTCGCCGAGACTCTCTCCCTTGCCGAAGAAGCTCGTCGTATTGCTCGTTTGCGCACTTTGGCATCGCAGGACAGATCAAAAGAACGCTACGACATTCGCCACCGTCCGGTAACCTATCACCCTGGTGATTTAGTCTCGCTGTGGACTCCAGTACGGAAACGCGGGTTATGCCAAAAGCTTTTGGCCACCTACGATGGACCGTTTGTTATTATTAACAGACTGACGGAAGTCACGTATAACATAGCTCGCCTCACGGCGAGTGGTAGAAGAGTTGCCAAGACACAAGTGGTCCATGTCGCCCGCTTGAAATTGTTCACGCCAAGGCAAATGGATTGACTCGCCCGGCGGGCTTCGTCTGTGACGAGGGGAATGTTACGCATGAAGAAAACGAAGACCGGTAAACGTGCTTGCGGTCCCGAGTAGGGGAAGGAAGAAGAGGACGACGCTGAGTTGATTAACCAGCTGGCCGCTCTTGCGCTCACCTTCGCGACCTATAGTCATCCGTAAGGGTTAAAAAACGGTCTCCTTCGCGCGTAACAATATGTAGATTTATTGAATACCTTTACGTATATTTAAATATCTTTTGCGAGGTTTCGTGTATACGTGTAGTGACCATTGTTTCCAGTGACACGTTTTTGCCCTTTATCGGGCTGTATCTTCACATTTATAGATTTCATTGTACCTTCGCATTTCTAATCTACGAGGGCGAGTCAAATGAAAGTGAGCCAGCCCATCCCGCGCAATGTTGGTTCTGTTCATTATCTGCGAGGCATGCACCTAGCGCACAGGCATCTCTCCTTTACAAAAGTTACAAACCGGTGGGATGATAAATGTTCTTTAATGCTCTCATACACTGCGTCGAACATGGCTGTGTGACAGAATGGACGCACCAGGGTTTGAACAGCGTGGTGTCGTGAGGTCTTTGACAGCTGAAGGTGTTTCCAAAAAAGAAATTAGTCGCCGTATGGCTTCCGTGTTCGTTTAACATTGTATTTCATTGGCCACTGATAAGCATTGGAGCAAATGGTTCAAACAAGGAAGAGAAAGTTGCAAATACGATCGAAGACCGGGCCAAAGCCACCGTGCAATCACCGCCAACACAATTCCAGATGTTGATGAGCTGATTAGACAGGAATGGAGGATAAACATCGATGAACTGGCACAGCGTGCGAACATCAGCCAAGGTTCGGTTCACACCATAATTCATGAAAATCTAGATTATCGGCTCTTGTGTGCGCGATGTACTGTATGCCCAAGATTTCGAACCATCGCCAGAAGACGGAGAGGTTCGGCGCTGTCTTGACTTATCTGATCCGGTATCTCAATGAGGGTGAAGACTTCTTGTCTGCAATTGTGACCGGGGATGACTTATAGTGCCATCACTACGAGCCTGAAACACGACCGCAAAGCTTACAGTGGAAACATTCGAATTCACCACTCCAAAGAAAGCAAAGGCCGTCATTTCCGCGAGAAAGGCGTTAACATTTTTTTTTCGATCGTCAGGGGCCATTACTGATCGAATTTGCTAAACCTGAAGAACCTATCAATCGTTTCCGATATTGTAAAACGCTGATCGGCTGCGTATCACAATCAAGAACAAACAACCTGGAAATTTGACGAATGGCGTCATCTTGCTCCACGACAATGTCCGTGTCCACGTCGCTGATGTGGTTAACACTAAACTGGCAAAGTTCAATGGGAAACGCTGCAACATCCGTCATGCAGCCCAGACCTGTCGCCTTGAGACTTTCACATTTTGGGCCCATTTAAAAAAAAACAGCTCAAGGGAACCATGGTTGTGTCGGACTATAACGTTAAAGATTCATTTACAGGCTTTTTGAGGCAGCAACCCTAATATTTCTATGAGACGTGCATCACGCGACTCATTATTCTGTGCGACCCATATCTAAATGGTCATGGAAATTACTTTTAAATAAAGTACACCATTTGTCATATATTCCCATGGGCTCACTTTCATTTGACTCGCCTTCGTATATTTTGAAGAACTCCTGCTTTTTATATGTGCTCTCTGTTGCGACTGTAATTTCGCTGCAATTACTCACAATACACGACCGATGACAGATGCTCTTGCGCAATACATTGAACGAATAACAGCGTCATATAGATTTTTTCTTGGCCGTTGCATTTGTACAAAAATGTAAACAAGGTTCTTGAATGACAAAGTTTTACTAAATTATTTGTCCGCAACCTGTTCGTTTCATGGCCTTTACATTTTTCATATCATTGGCATGTACTGCTTTGCTGTTTTCGAACTGATATAGTTCTAAAGTTAGTGTAATATTAATAAATAGACTTATTAAATAGACAAAAAACATGGAAGCAATGTCAGTTATATTGGGTACAATTTTTGGGACGTACGAGTCTATTCTTTTATAAAAGAAATACATATTTTACTTGCCTTCACAAAGCGTAGCGTTCAAATTCGTTTGCAGCGTATTTAGCAATGGCAATGGAGTTATTATTTATGTATTTGATCTCTCGACAAATTCCACAACGAGGAGGCCGAGCTGCAACGTTAGCCCCCTCCCCCTCGCTCCCCGGAAGAAATTTCTGGCTACGCCAATGTATCGCACCGATAACAAAGTTGAGGTGATTCGAGCACTTCCACTTTCCCCAGTGTACCAAAAAATAATAGATGAAAGGGTCTGAGGCTCACACACACACATTTTAACAATCGACCGGTACCCGCGCCAAGATCGTTCCCTTCCACCGAAGCTTAGGCCTAGCGTACCCGCCCGGCCCGTCTACATGCTATCGGTCCCTCTGAGCTCAGCATTCAACAAGTCTAACAAGGTTAAATTACTCTATATTTCAGCTTTCGCATCGGTGTTCTTAAATCAATTTAAGGCGAAAGCCTTTCTAGGCTCATGGTGAAGTTTGTGTCAGCAGACCTCACTATCCGAGTTTCCGCCGAAGCGTCATCACGCCATATTAAGACAGACAGATTAAAGAATGAAAAATGATTGTCAGTGAGAGTTAGTGAATAATAACGTTATAACAGAGATTGGTGGAGGTTAATAATGACTTATAATGACTACTACTTACTTTTAATGACTACTAATGACTATAAATATCTAGTAATGAGTAGTATTGACTTAAATGACTACTAATGACTTGTAATATAAATAATGAATACGAAATGACCAATATGCCTAACGACAACTTGTAATGACCACAATTGATTACAAATTACTTAAATTCTTCACTAGTGAGCACTAATGACTAATAATGACTTAATCGACGTGTAATGACTAGTAAAGACTATGAAATGACCAATATATCTAACGACAACTTGTAACGACTACAATTGATAGAAAATGACTAAGAATTCTTAGTAATGAGCAGTAGTGACTACTAATAACTACGAAATTACCAATGTGTCTAACGACCAATTTCAATGAATACACTTGATTACAAATGACTAAAATGCTTAGTAATGACCAGTGATGACTAATCATGACTGCTGATGACTATGATATGGCCAACACACTAACGACTGCTTGTAATGACAATTCATCACAAATGACAAAAACCTTACTAGTGAGCAGTAATGATCAATAACGACTGAAATGACTTATAATCACTAGTTATGACTAGGAAATGACCAGTATGTCTACTGACAACTTGTAACGACTACAATTAATCAGAAATGACTAAAAGTGCTTATTAATGACCAGTAATGACTAATAATGACTGAAATGACTTGTAATGACTACTAGTGACTATGATATGACCAACATGTCTAACGATGGCTTGTAATGACCACAATTTATCACAAATGACTAAAAATGCTTAGTAGTGAGCAGTTCTGACTAAAATAGAGCAGGGAAAGAGAAGAAGCAAGGACAAAAAGGCGAATGATAAGAGGAGAAAGAGTGGGATTTCGCCGTTCACCTCTTAACAGAGATCTTAAGAGACTCTAATTTTTCGTGTCTACACTGTCACCACAATAAGCGATGAGCGCCGATGTGATGCGTTATGAACATGCGTGGATTTACTATAGCCGAAGGCTGCCAGCACTAGCCTGCGCTTCTCTGACGAAAATATCCGACTGGACAGACGTGTCGATTGAAACGGCAAGTTGAACGAAGAAAATGTCGCATATCCCTTGTGCGAATCGTCAGTAACAGCCAATACAGCGACCCATGTTGGCGGTTCGTTTAAGGCTTTTTTCGAAGTTAAAATACCAATCGAAAAAGAAAATCAGTGTTGTGGCACTTTCAAGCATACTATTGAATACGGACAACAATGCTTTCTACCTGATACAGGCATAAGCTTTAGGTGCGGGGGGATTGCGCATCTGCAATGTCTGTGCGAGACGCGTCTGCATAACTAAAATTGTGCTGGAGTCTTGATATAGCAAATTATTCCAACCTTGCCATCTGTTGAAAAAAGACGGAGCTTAGTGGTAAAGTACCGGGCTGGGGATGTGTAGGTCACAGGATCGAATGCTGGTATAGTAGGATGCAACTTAAAAAAAACAGCAGTTGGAAACCAAGGCCCACGGACCCCGCGGGGTTGTGTTACTCCGCCAGCCAATCACAGAAGCAGACAAAATTGTCGTCATGCGACTTTTTCAGAATGGCGTCGTACTTGATAGCTCTGGAGCGTGTGTTCTTGAAAAGTCTTTTCATCGGCGGAAGCTATAGGGTGTGCAACAAACATGGAGAAAGTGTATGGAGGCTGAGCATTTCACTCTTCAAAAGTCCGCGGTACAGTTCATTTCATTGCCGAATCCGTTTTATTACTCATGAAACTTCACTGTAAACTGAAGTGAAACTTGACAATAAATATTGTCAAGTTTGCTCTCGATTTTCTTTCCTTTCTTGTCCCATCCTCGCGTAGTCCACCCAAAAGTTAATATGCACCAAAAAAGCCCAGCTAAATACCCTTCTTTACAATGAATAGTTGCATCGAGGCAAGACAATATTTTCGCCGTCCTTGCAGTTTCTTTCCAGCTTAAAGACAGGTCTCTCCGTATTGATCGCGCGTGTTGTATCAGCCGTTCAAAAGTATTTTTTTAGCGTGAAATGCTACTGATCGAGGTCTCAACCTAAATTCATTTGTACCCGTGCGTTCATAACATCGTCAAATCCATGCCATTAAGGTCAGTGTATATACGTGTCGTTGTAATTTTTCATGGTGGGACAAGACCACTGAAGAACCGCTGTGGGCAGGCTGGCGTGCTTTCCGAACTGGCCACTGGCATCCTTTTGAGATAGCGCAATTGTCAAGCGTTATCCAATGGCACATAATGGAAAAATAAACAGAACGTCTGTCTGCTAGTCGTAGTCTGAAAGATTTCTTGTCACAACAATAGGTTAAATGAACAACGGTGAAAAGTTGACCTAGAAACATTGCCTTGTGGACTGCTGTACAATGGTATAAAGCGCGCAACGACGCTGAACGCTGCCGTTGCGCGCTGGCTTGGCTGCTGAGCGCGAGGATGGGTGCAATCCCAGCCGTGGCGGCCTTGTTTCGATGGAGGCGGAACGCAAGGTGCCTGTATACTGTGTGACTTCAATGCACGTTAAAAAACCCCAGACGGTAGAAATTATTTGAGAACCGTCCACTGTGGCTTCTACTGTGGCCTCATTACCAATGTGTCGCTTTCAGCACTTATCCAATGTGATCACGTCAGGAGCTGTGTTTGACGATTTGAGGGCACTGTACAATTATTTATGCCAAAATAAACTGTCTTTATATATTCTTGAGCAGAATGACCCTAATAACTTTGTAATCATCTTAATTATGCATCTCAAATGTGTGATGCACTCTCGTAGTACAGAGAAAGCAATTGGTTTTGGTAACCATGAGCATGAAATGGTGGAGAATTCGTTTCAAATGTCTTACGTGTATGTCTGGTTCATGCACTAGCCAAACATTTCCTTAAATTAAGCTCACACATGATGTTACTGTAAATTGCAGCGCAGCTAAGAAGCTGTGCATGACGTCTCTGATCGCTCATGTACACCTTCCAGAGGTTAAACACCACATTACCATACCATACATAACAGTAAGCACAGACGTTCATAGAATGCGCAAATGTCAAAGACCTAGCATCCTTGATTAGCAATTGCCCTAAACAGAGTACTGCAAACATAATTGTACTGTTGCACATTAAAAAATCAGGCTGCATGTGACAAGACATTTGCAAAGTTCTTGTGCCCAAGATTGGTTCTTGGTTGAGCCGCATTGAGCACTTGGATGATATAAACAGGCAAAATTTAACTAATAAGATATTGTCACAAATTTAATTTATGTAGAGTACCATTGTATAGCAGTCCACGAGGCAATGTTGCTGGGTCAACTTCTCACCGTTGTTCATTTAACCTATTGTAGGCAAGAAATCTGTCAGACTCAGACTAGCAGGCAGACGTTCTGTTTATTTTTCCATTCAAGCAGTATGCGGTGTTCGGCTCGAGCGAAGAGACCCAAGACCCAGTGGCTTCAGTGTGACAAAAGAGCATGCATTAGACCAGGACAACATACACCTATGAACAGATGTGCATACATACGTACATAGCATTGACAGTAAAACATTTACATCTTGCTCCCTCTGTCATGTGTTAACTTGATCATTCATCCTTGGAGCACATTGGGAGGGCTCATAGGCGGTACAGAACATGCGTGAGAACTATGGTTCCGTATCGCCCAAGGGGCAGACTCCGCAGAGACAATTGTCAATGCACTGATCCATACAAAATGCAAGTTCATGTCGAGACAACACATGAAGTTAGAGCACCTTTTAATTTGTCCGGAAAGGCGAAATTCTGGCTGAATGTAATCCACTTGCTGTCCACTGCCAATGTCCACTGTTTAGGGACGAGGAAACACAAGTGCAAAAAGTATGTCATTTCTCACTACACTTTAATACACTGTATGGGGATGGAACACATTGGAGACTGGTCCTATGACGACTGCACTGATATTTAATCGGCGCTTTAAGCCAAAAAATACATTTATCGACGTTGACTCAATTCTGCCTATTGACTATATTGACTAAAGTACTCAGTCTTTCACACAGTGGCTGGAGACCGATGTCGCTCAAGCGCTGCTTTTTGCTGTCATCCTGAATTATAAAATAATTACGAGCAATTATGATGGTACAATCATGAGACAACTGTAAACATAAATAATATTACAGCTGTAACCATTGCAAAAGAATTGAGCAACCTTGTAGTGAGACAAAACATCTGGAGCAGTGTCATGTCATACACTGGCAAAGCCAACATTCATTATGTGCTACTGAAAATAATTTGAGAAACGGGTCCCTTTGCGTATCTGGACAAACAGCTGACCCAATGGGCACCCTCAGGGACTCTGTAACTGGGCGTTCCTAGTAGCGACAGTTGCCACTAGTCCAAGACCACTGAGACAATGTAGTCAGCTACGGAAAATTATGCCCGAAGGAAAATATTTACGAGCAGCTGCGTGAGAAGAGACGCTATTGAAGGAAGTGTGCATAAGCCATGTATGCTATGCATGGATTAACGAGTTCATTTACGTACATTACTGAAAAAAGCCCATACATAATGCATCTTGTAAGACATATCAAATTCACATGGAATGTTTTGTTTTTCAAAATACAGGTCTTAACGGTGGTCTTCAACTACTATACACATGGGAAAAAGCACTTTACATTTGACAAACAGCACTCATATGGCCAATGCTTTGGTCGTATTTTATGAAACGCTTGAAAACAGTGCGGCTTTGTAAAGGAGGAAACCGGTACAAATATAAATAACAAATTCTTCACACCGGACCATTGGCTAGTTAACCCGGTGATGCTCAATATTATGGCGCAAGGGCGCCTTTGAGCATAGAGCCCTATTCCACACATTAGTGTTATTTGCACAAGAAGGGGTTGAAGACCCATTTTTCAAACATGTCACTTCAGAGAAGCCGAGAACCAGGACAGCGGAAAGCTTGCACTCACTGCATCACCGATGGGTACCCGATGGCACTGGGCATGGAACATCACACCTCCTGCATGCGACGCGGTTGCTTAAACTACTACACCAGAGCTGTGGTAATCGTAGAGCCTGTCAAACACTTTCTAATGTTCTGAATGAAAACATGTTTGCGGCATTTCAGTGACAAGTAGCTTGAGCACGAGTAATGTACCCTTTCAAATACTTTTACATGTGAAAGGGACCTGGATAGATGAAAAAATTAATTTACATGCATTAGTTAAAAAAAGCCCATAGATAATACACCTCGTATGACACTTCCGATGTTTTTGGAGTGCTTACTTACAGAATAGAGTACTTAACAGTACTCTTCAGCTACTGTATACATGGAGGAAAGCACTTCACATTTAACAAACATTCAAGTTCAGACCTCCTCATTGACTGGCTCGCAATAGAAACTGTGCACTTTGTAGCCTTTCGAGTGAAAACATGTTTTGGACATTTCAGTGACAAGTAATGTAAGTATGAGTAATGAACCCTTTCACATACCCTTACATTAATTCCTACAATTTCTGGGAAAAGAAACATTTTTGGCCTATTTTTATATAAGCCATACGCTTTATAAAAAACATAATTCCTTGCAATTAGATTCTACAGCACTTTTCTAGTTCAAGAAGACACGTATATTCATAAAGCATCTTTGAGAAACAATAGAAAAAATATTTTTGATGTAGTCCTTGGACCATGTTTGCGGGCGATGGTTCCGCCTGGCTCTGGCTTCTGGATATGAATGATGTTGAGTTGACGTCCTCGGAAAGAACATGGTGAGTGCCTCCGTAAGGAGCTCTCTGGTTCCAGAGATGATCGCAAACGTAGTCTTACTAATACAGAACATTGCACATCACTGAATAGAGGCGCACCAGGCCCTCCAACAGTTGCATCACTTGCAGCACTGAGGAGCTGCCGAAGGGGTGCCACTGAACGCACAGTGTGCATCTGCAAAGACGAATGTGGGCAAAACTTTCTGGACAACACTGTGAAGCGAGTTTGTGCTTTCAGGAGTCTGCAGTGCGGTTCATGATGCACAAGTAGACTCAGGAGGTGGCATCAGGGGAGCCCTCATGGCCGTGTCTCACTATTGACTTGCAGATCGAGGACGAGATGAAGTAGGATCTTGTGTATGCGAAGACACTTCTTGCGTTACGTTTTGGGCGAGTTGACTGTACGTGGTTCTTATTAAACTTTTGCGCGCACAAAGACAGGACGTGAAACGAAGAAGCGACACACAATATGCGCAATATATGGCGCATGTTGTGTGTGCTTTTTCGTTCCACGTCCTGTCTTTGTGCGCGCTAAAGTTTAATAAGAACCATAACTGCTAAGCTTGGCAGCATGTTTACACTACCAGGTGCAGGGTCTCAAGCAGGGCACGCTAAAGGAGGTGTGGGGCTTGGTCCCCAATACTGGCTGGCAACCACCGATGATACAATGGGTGCAAGATATCCCCTGACCTGGGGCTTGGTTTCTCTGGAGTTAGAGACTTCGAAAATTGGTTCTTGGGCCCCCCTCCTTTCCTAAAGAAAAAGGGCCACAATGGGCTTCACCACACAAAGCGCATTTGAGCCACTTGAGGATCGATGACTCATTGAGGCGTCGAGGAGGAGTGGCATATACGACAGATATATGCACCAAAAACTGTCAGCCGTGACAAGATGCACTACTTGAATGCAGGGAACTGAACCCTAGTTTAGGTTGATTCAATGCGAGCTATAATTTATGTCTGTGGAGCACTGCTTCAATTCACTAAATATATGTGATCCACATCTTCTAGTTGAACTCTTGTGGCGCGACAACTGCTCTTGCGCGATGACTGACGTACTCGTGTGCAGAGAGACCTTCAGTTGTGCAAACTCTAACATTAACCGGATCAACAGCCCTACTGACAGGGCTAAAGCCATTGTTCAAAGGGGCAGCGTAACACACAAGGGCTATATAAAACGCTGCACTCAACAGGCACAGGAGAGCATGTGGAAGGAGTCACATCATTTTGTAAGGCATGCATCAGCCATCTCATACTCGAGGTGAAATGTAGCAGAGGACACAAAGGCAAGCAGGGAAGACACCTTTGAAAGTGTGTCAGCCATCGTATAGCCGATGTGAGACGTGGCAGCGGGCACAGTAAAGCAGCAGCAGTTAGGACACCTGGGTAGCGTGCGTCAGCCATCCTGTAGTCGATGTAAGGCGTGCCAGTGAGCGCTGTCAAGAAGCAGCACTAAGGACACTTGGGTAGCGTGCGTAAGCCATCGTGTAGTAGAGCTGAGACGTGGCAGCGGGTACATTCACGCAGCAGGAGTGAGAACACCTGGGGAGCATGCGTCATCCATCGTGTAGTCGAGCTGAGACGTGGCAGCGGGCACACTCAAGCAGCAGCAGTGAGATCACCTGGCGGGCGTGCTTCATCCATCGTGTAGTCGAGCTGAGACGTGGCAGCCGGCACAGTCAAGCAGCACCAGTGGAAACACCTAGAGAGCACGCGTCAGCCATCGTGTAGCCGAGCTGAGACGTGGCAGCGGGCACAGCCAAGCAACAACAGTGAGTACACCTGGCAAGCATGCGTCATCCATCGTGTAGTCGAGTTGAGACCTGGCAGCGGGCACAGTCAATCAGCAGCAGTGGAAACACCTAGAGAGCACGCGTCAGCCATCGTGTAGTCGAGCTGAGACGTGGCAGCGGGCACAGTCAAGCAGCAGCAGTGGGAACACCTGGGGAGCATGCGTCAGCCATCGTGCAGTCGAGTTGAGACGTAGCCGCGGGCACAGTCGAGAAGCAGCAGTGAGAACACCTGGGGAGCATGCGGCAGCCATCGTGTAGTCGAGCTGAGACGTGGTAGCGGGCACAGTCAAGCAGCAGCAGTGAGGACACCAGGGGAGCGTGCGTCAGCCATCGTGCAGTATGCCGGCTCACTGTAATGCCTCAATGTTAGAGAGCTCCGATTCAGACGTGCTGTTGTCACTTCCCAGGCTGATGATGATTGGCTCCATCTTGTCGCTAAACCTCGAATCTCCCAGAAGTATGTTTCAGCGCCCTTCACGTGCTGCACAGCCTTGGCCCAGTTCTCTGGTATGTCTTTGTCCACTTAAGCAAGGAGAAGGCTGTGCACATCCTCGGTCTGAAATTTATGGTGCATTGCTGCTACTCCATTCTTCATCTGTGCTCAAATGAGTTCTATGAGTTCTAGTACACATCCGGAATGGGGTCCAAGTGCGAATACCTAGAGGAACGCTAGAGCTTTCGGAATTGTGAAAGTACATTTGGAATTGTGAACAATCGTCAGGCTGCAATATCCTCCGAAGCCCACAGCAATTCCTGATAACCAAGAAGGCTGTACACATCTTTGGTCTACAATGTATTGTTCATTGCTGCTACTCCATTCTTCTTCTGTGCTCAAATGAGTTCTAGGGGGTTAAACTCACAGTCATATGCAGGCAGCCTGAAGACAACAGAGCCAGCACATTCAGCAGCCACATCAACCTGGTACTTGATAACTTCATTCTTGACGGTGGCCACAGTGTCAAGGAGATGCTTTTTGGTCATGGTGGCATGGCACGGGATCACCTTTGAGGCCGTTCAGTCATGGATCGCTGCCTTCCGCCATGACAGCGACGGTATTACCCCCACGCGTCTGGAGTTGTAGGACGCATTGTCCATGACAATAACGCTTCGCAGTGGCAGCCTGTCAACGGCCGAGCTAAACCACGTCTCGTAACGACTGCGGTCCCTTTCCTCGTGGTAGTCACCTGTTTTCTTTCCCAGGAACACGACAAAACAACCATCAACAAATCCATCCTCACTACCAACATGACTCATGATTAGCCGATCTCCTTGTCCCGACGGCTGCTTGAGCCCCGTTGTTAAGCTGCGCTAGTACGCGCCGCGTGACTGTCATATCTGACCAGACCTTACTCACCGTGTGGCGAGCAGTGACCCACGTTTCATCAAGATAGAATATCTTGCGCCCTTCTTACCTATACCGAGCAATCGTGTAAAGATGTGCTCCCAGCGCAACAAGTCTTCGCGCTCGACTAGCAAGGAGTTCCTCCCACGTTTCTCGCTCTTGAAGTCGATGTCCAGGAGGAGGCGACGGATGGTCCCCGACTGAAGGGTCGGCAGATCATCTGTGTTCACGGGCGTTAATTCGGCAGCGATCTTCTGCACCGTTCGCATCTCGTTGCGGAGGGAAAAGCTGTGAACGCAGATTCTTAATGCCGTTAGTGTCAAGCTCTCTTAAGTATGTAGGCGTCTCCTACAGCCTTCACCTCTAGGCCGCTTCTATGGAGGCGTCCGTAGGTCTTCTTCCATGTCTTTGGCAGTGCGCCTGACATCAAAAACTTTGCGTAAGCTCACACCGGTTAGTTCGCTCACCCTCTCGCCGATCTGCATGATCGCAACATTCGGTTGCCCTTTCCGAAACTTCATATACGCATTCAGCAAGATTTGGTGAGCACCACTGCAGAGGGCATTCCCACTGCTGTTTCTCTTTAACAACTGGCTCGGTGTCCTTGGAGCAGCCTGGCACGCCTGAGGCGTACCTGGTGACGGCGCAGTCGATGAATGCGAGCTCGATGAAGCAGGAACGGCATATGCATAATCGTGCTCGGCGAGAAACGCTTCTGCAGGAGAAACCTCCATGTTGGAAACTGAAGTATGTCTACTCGATCCGCTTTGTGCACACAATTCTTTTAAACACAGCTAACGGCAATAAGAATTATTGGATATAAACGTTTATTGTAAAATGTTACAGTATTTTCAATCTTGTACAAGAATGTGACCAAATCTGGCTTTTGCTTCTTGTGAATATGTGTGGCATACGCCGGGTTTTTACGTTGCAACTGTTTTATTTCACTTGAGTAAAGGATTATGCTTTCACCGTTCCACTGTAATAGATGAGTGAAAACGCTTAAACTCACGTCATTACAACTTTATTTTTGTCGTAACCGCCTAATTTACGTAACAGGAAAAGTTTCAAGTACGTCCTATTTAAAGCCTCGCGGAGCTACAGTGGCTGGCGGTTATGAGGGCTGGGCGGGCCTTCACTGCAGACTTAAGTTGTATCCGACTATAGCAAAATTTTTATTTTTTACTTTTCTTTCGTTTCTCTATTGCACATAAACGCTCTCTGTTGCTTTCTGTGTTCAAGAAATGTATACGGCGCCCAAGCACTGCGTATTTTACGCGCTAGAGTTCCTTTTCGCACCAGTACCCAGCTAGATTGTGCTAGAACTTTTGAGTAGAGCCAGCGGAGACCGGTTCCAAACTTAGCCGCTGCCCTCGCTCGCGTTGAAAATTGTGGCGGCGCTGTCATCGCCCCCACTTGAAGAGCGCCTGTTAGCTTGGTCCTGTGCTCTATGGTGCCCACTCGCGACCGCGCCCCCTCGCCTCGCTCGTTCAACGTGGTTAGAGCTTAGTAAACTCTAACGTAGTTGTCATAGTTGATGCCCGGTACGTTTCGCGTTTGAAAAACCTATTCTGACCTGCCCATCGCCTGTGATGCCTCCGAAGCGATGGCTGAATCACTGCTACGCGCCAGGGCGCAAGACTGGTTACGTACGGATGGAACAGGGTCGTAAATTGTCCCTTTTCAAAGCCCCCGCAGGTGAATAGAGGCAGAGACACCTGCACAGACTTGGCAAGCCACTGGACGTGGACTGCGCAGTATGCGGGTTGCATTTCGAGCCTCGTTTTGTATTAAGCGATTATGTACACATCGTGAATGTGGTCGAAGTGCGATACCTAGAGGAACGCTAGATCTTTGGGAATTGTGAAATTACGTTTGGAATTGTGAGCAATCATCAGGCTGCAATGCCCGCCCAAGCCCACTGCAATTCCTGATAACTATAAACTGGCTAAGCTATTATAATTTGGCAAAGAGCGTCACTGGGTCAAATGTTTCCTCAATTCTGTCAGCTAAGGACCAGAGGGCAGGTTGCCAAAAACAGCAGCAAGTGATCGACGTGCTCATCAACATGGGAGATCTTGCCGGAGCTTGTTTGACGGAGATTCTGCTTCTCATTCCCCGGCATCTTCCTACCGCTGTTCTGTCCCAACTGCACGATCTACCAACTTTTGGTTATCTCGGGCAATGCGTACGTATGACCGTGTCCGGCAACGATTCTTTTGGCCTGTGTGTACCGATGTGTCCACCGCTACGTAGCTTCTTGTGAGTTAGATCAGCGCCGGAAGAAGAGTTATGTTGAACTTAAAAGAAACAGTTAAAATGTGATTTGCAAAGATTTCTTATTTCACTGGCACCTTCTTTTACGCAAATTCTTTAAAAAATTGCGAACATTCAGGGAACAATACTTCAAGTTTACAACTCTGTACCTCTGCAACTATAAACTATATCGCAATTGTGTCAGCCGCACCAAATAGTTAACCTAATGTGGACAAAAATTATTGAATTAAATTATGGGGTTTTACGTGCCAAAACCACTTTCTGATTATGAGGCACGCCGTAGTGAGGGACTCCGGAAATTTCGACCACCTGGGGTTCTTTAACGTGCACCTAACTCTAAGTACACGGGTGTTTTCGCATTCCGCCCTCATCGAAATGCGGCCGCCGTGGCCGGGATTTGATCCCGCGACCTCGTGCTTAGCAGCCCAACACCATGGCCACTAAGCAACCACGGCGGGTGACAAAAATGATATCATCGCCACCCTTAAATGCAAAATGCGTTCACAAAACCTTTACAAGCATTGAAACACATTCACATAAGCCGTAAATTCATACGTCAAACTTGTCCGATTTAGATGCTCCAACGGATGCAGTTGATAGAGATGCGATACAAGTTTTTGATGCTAAGTAACGGGTTTGTAAACTTCGTACTTCTATCTCTTTTTTTTTTTCAGATGTACCGATTTCCGGCAACTGTTGTCAAAAATGCCATGACCTAAATCCAAATTATTATCGCAGCAATCACTGTGATTTACCGTTCTCGCCTAAATGCAACGATTCTCATTGAAATTGGTTGAGCGGTTTTCTAGTGAAGTGAAGAATTACTCCAATTTTTACGAGGGTTCAACAAAAGTTGCGCTCACAAATTAGTGATATGTTTGAGAGCGTCATAATACATGAATCACGTAAAGTAGTGTCGTCAGATATGGTAACATGGAATATGACATAGCACAAATAACAATCCATTGTTATACAAAACAGAAAAATATAAAAAAATAGATGAACATCATGGACTAATGTAGCTTATTAAGAAATACGCAGAACTACGTTGCATACATAAACAATCAATATACGTCGAGGAAAGCTCTATTATCGGGGAAAACATTAATACAGGGAATGGATGAAAAGATGATTATCAATTATGCTAATGGCACCCTTTAGAAATCGGTTACATTCCAGTACAGTTTTTAATATCAAAAACTAATTATCACAAATTACCGCGAAGTACGCTCTGACATTGCGTAGCGTTTGCGAAGTGTTCGAGGTAGTTGCGTTAAATAAACAAAAGTCACCGCCACCCCCTTGGTATACTTTTGGTGTAGCGTTGCCGCGAATAACACGTCACTTGTGGCAAACCAACGAAAGAGCCGCACGCACTTACTGGGCGCGCCTCATTTCTCGCGCAATCTCGCAGACGAAGGCGTTCGTCGAAGAGTACGTGAGCCCATCCGCGAAGACGACCGGCAACGAGACGACGGCCCAAGCACTGGCCAGATCCACGATCACGTACATCGTGGGGCGCGACGAGCTCGCCCTCGGTATCGTGATGTCTAAACTGAAGGGCAAAACCGACGAACAGATGTCGAGCTACCTGAATTTGGTGCTGTCCGGTTGCGCTACACGTAGCGTTGCCCTGAGGGCCGCAGGCAAAGGTTACCACTACGTCGTCGACGGCGGTGGACGGCCACTGTTCGAACCCCTGCTCAGCACCGCCGACGTCGCCAAGTTCCTGTCTGACGGGTGAGACAGCTGCTGCGACGTCGCTGGTCGAGCGGCGAACGCACAGAAAGGTTCACAAGACGAGTACACGTTAAAGTCACTTCACTTAGAAGGTGCAATAATGCGGGAGCAACCGATCCCGACTGCGCTCCATGCCACGAGTGGTTTGCGACGCTTCCGAAGCTGCGAGGCGTGCATATCCTTGCGCATCGGAGATACCGAGTGCAACCGTCTGGTGAATGGCGGGAATAGAAAGTTTTATGCTTGCTTGGTTCGTGATACGTTACGGTGATGCGTGACATGCTAGGAACTTTGCGCATGCACGTCGTATACTGCGAATTCAGCAGCCGCTGAGCGGATGAACGGCAAGGGTGAACACACATCGGTGGGTGTACGGGCTTCCTACGGGAAAGGCAGTCCTGCAGCTTCCACTGTGCTGCGAATGTCTTGCGAGACGGAGTATAGATAATTCGGTCTTCCGCGACACGGCTGCTGCAAGGCGTGCTTCTTGCATTACGTACTTATTATTTGAAATTACCTCGGCAATCGGAAAATACTACCCGCAGTAAAGTAGTAGCGCGAATTCATTATACTTATACGATTCGCCAGCATACATTCAATTAAAAGACCTGGAGTACCCCGCCAGCGATGTTTTGCGAGTGGCCAATTGATTATATTTATGCCAGGCTAAAAAAATTAGGCCACAGTCGCAAGCCGTCAGATATGCTTGGAAACAAAAAAGTACTGTGGTGAAACCCTGCCCCAAGATGAATAATCTATAAGAAACAGTAAACTTTTTTTTTTATAAATGACAGCCACATAGAGAATATACGTACAGTATCAACCTCAAGAAGATTCTTTAAGGAGAGTTTTTTTTTTCCACGAAGCATCCTTTTACTCATAGCAGCCCCTTTGCGGTGTAGGCAGTTCCATAGGCAGATATGCATTCTTGTGTGGCTTCGTTTTCGACCTATTCAGCAATAGTAATAAGAAAAATTTATGTTCGACGGTCGCCTTCTAACTAGGGTTCCCCATTACAATCAAGCGACGCTCTACACTTTCTAAAAAGAACTTCACTAATGGCAAGTAGGTGAAGTTTACTGTACTTTATTTTTTAACGGAGCGAAAAGAACAGACAACACGCAGAGAACGCGACACACATGCGTGTCTTGTTCTCTGCGTGAGGTCTGGGTTTTCGCGCCGTAAAAAAGAACACAATGCTCTACACTCTGTGGAGCCATAGTTTATATTTAACCAGCCTTCCGAACAAGAGATCGCATTTAGGTTGTAATAGATGTGAGGCGTTGTGATTGAATGGGATAATTGTAATTACCTTCATAGCCAGCTTCTGCAAAACCTGCAATGAGCGGAAATAGGTTTCGTTCTGCTTGCTGCGCTGTACTGTCATACAAAGGACAAAAAACGCAGACACGTGTGCGCGATATTTCAACTGTATGTTGTTCGCTATCGCACGTCGAATGTATACACGAAAAGTGACTGTGATGTGAATATATAACACAAATTGCAAGACGAAAAAGAAGCCAAACCACACAGCAAATTTTGGAAGCGTTTTTCATGTACATAAATGACTCGGTCAACCATGTTAGTACGCCTTCTGTGACGCTGGCAGAATCAGCTTTTAAATTCATAGACGAATGTTTGATTAGCCACACTTGTCATTTTTAAATCAGATGTGCGTAGCTAGGCTCCTTTTCTCGTCTTGCATTCTGTGTTGCATATTTATATTACACTCACTTTTCGCGTATATATCTGACTTGCGATAGCGAACAATAAATGGTTGGAAGTTTGCGCACGTGTGTGTCTGTGCTATTTTGTCCTTTGTACAACAGTGTAGCGCAGCAAGCAGAACGATGGCATATCAACTAGCCCCAGTCGAAACTTTATTTGGTGTATAGTTACGTATGTGTTTTTCCAACAAAAAATTGCAACAGTTAATGTGATAATGAATAGGTGAGAAGTACATAGACAGTATCTTTACATGTGCGGTAGCATGGGACAGAGGTAGAACACCGGGCTTCTAATCTGAAAGTTGTAAATTCATATTCTCTTTCTTTCCACTGCATTTTTCAGGCATTAAGTGGCACCTGCAGCGGCAACAGTATAGCCAAGCGCCATTAGGGATAATACTATTTATTTATTTATTTATTTAATTAGTTATTTATTTATATAACCTCAAGGTACATAATTGGACATTGCAGAGGGGAGGGGCGAGAATGCATTCCAAGAGTAAAAAATACAGGATTAGTTCTAGGAATTCCCAGTGCAGGGAACAAAAGAGATATGAAAAACTAGTAATGTATTAATAACAACCAAAAAAGAGGCTTACTTAATATGAAAATGCAGGAAGAGCACACTTTGCCAAGCTGGCAATGTTCACGAACAAGTTCGTCATTATGCTATTTGCCAGCACACATTATTCTGTGTTGATTAGTGCATTCTTAAAGAGAGTGGGGTCACTGATGCTTACTAATGATGTAGGTAGATTGTCCCAGTCGATTGAACTCCTAGGAAGGAATGACTGTGAGCACGCGACCGTGTTATGAAGGGGTACGTTAACTTTATGTGCGTGATCACGACGAGCCGAATAATAAGGCGCAGGGTGGGTCCAAAGAGGGCGTAGAGATGCGTTGTGGTAGTACATTTTATGAAAACGGGAAATGCATGATTCCTTTCTGCGAAGAAATATTAATGGGATATGAAGGGTACTCTTCATTAAAGTAACACTAGCAGTGCGATGGTAGTTAGCTAAGATGAAACGAACAAAGCGATATTGCACTGATTCGAGTTTGTTAATTAATGTGATCTGATGAGTATCCCAAACGGATGAGGCATATTCTAATTGCGGGCGTACGTATGTTGTGTACAACAGCCGTTTTAATAAAACAGGCGCAATCGTAATATTTCTCTTCAAGTATCCTAAGGAGCGGCTATCTTTAGATATTGGGTATTGTGCATGCTCCTTCCAAGAAGGATCGCTAGTTATATGAATGCCAAGATAACGGTAGCATGTAACGGATCGAAGGGGGCAGTCATGGAGGGCGTACGTAGGGCAAGTTGTGTTAGAACAAGGAATCCGCATAGATTTGCATTTATTAATGTTAAGTTCCACGCACCAAGTGAGGCACCAATTAACTATGTTATTCAAATCAGATTGAAGGGCACTTATATCAGAGGCATTAGTTATTTTTCGATATATAACACAGTCGTGAGCGAATAAACAAATTTGTGAGGAAATGTCAGGTAAATTATTAATATATATTAAAAATAAAAAATGACCAAGGACATACCCTTGTGGAACACCGGATTCTACTGGAGTCGCGTTAGATGTGGAGTCATTATTTACCACAAATTGGGAACGAGACGAAAGGAACTATTGGATCCAGCTAAGTACTCCCGGGTCAATGTTGAGTGCGCTTAGTTTGTGTAGTAACAATACATGTTTGACCTTGTCAAAAGCTTTCGAAAAATCCGAACATATGCAATCAGTGAAAAGGAACGCTATCAAGATATACATGTAAGTCATTAGTGAAAGTTACCGGCTGAGTCTCATAAGAACAAAATTTGCGAAAGCCATTTTGACTGTTAGAGAAAAAAATATTTTCTTCAAGAAAGCTGTCAAGATACGAAAATATAATAATGTGCTCCATTATTTTGCACGGTACTGAGGTAATCGATATGGGCCTGTAGTTACAAGGATCCTGAGTTTCCCCAGATTTGTGGATCGGAATAATCCTTGCCGTTTTCCAGTCATGAGGCAAGGATGAAGGCAGGTACGACTGTGAAAAAATGCTCCCTAAGATGATAGAGGAGTACTCACTAGTATTATTTAGAAATTTCGCCGTGATGTTGTTTATTCCACAAGAAGACGCAAGCTTAAGAGAGTCTATTTTTTTTGCCAGTGGAATTAAAAGTTATGGTATCCACAGGTAAAAAATTGCAGCATGATAGCACTGGAAGTTCGTTATTATGTGCTGAAGGAGCGAAAGCTTTGATCAACACATTATTTAGAATCGTAGCGCAATGCTGTCGAGGTATAATCTCACCGGCAGACGTGCTAAGTGATATCGTTTTCGATTCACTAGGCCTTAATACATTCCAGAAGCTTCTTTGATTATTTATAAGCATGTTCGGAAGGGTACTATTGAAAAAAGAAAATATTGTATTCTTTATCGCAGATGAGTAGGCCGAGGCAGATTCTTTGTAAGGAGACCATTTAGCCTGGCTTTTGCATTCGCTTAGCTGTGCGAAAAAGACGTTTTTTTTTTTTTCTGTGAGACAGGCATTTAAAATATTTATATGCCATGAAGCATTGCTATTCGAAAAAACGCGCCTCTTCGGGATAAACTTGACAAGGTCGAAATATTTTTCTTTGGATATATTCCAGTTAGTATCCAGTGAGCACTCAGCCCCATTAGGCAGGAAATTATCAAGAAAAAGAGCAAGTTCGTATTTGACAGCGGTGAAGTTGCCTTTGTTATAATCACGAATGGTTTCAATACTGTTTCGGGGCGGTAGAATCGCCAGGCTAATGAAAAAATGCAAGACGTCGTGATAGCTCAAGCCGGGTGAGTGTGTAACCTTTCGTATGATATCTGTCGATGACGTTAAAACAAGATCTAAAAGAGATGGCGTGGTGTTCGTGACACGTGTAGGGGAAGTAACAATCTGAACCAAGTTGAAATCAGCACACGTCTCCACAAAACGCTGCGATTCTGCGGAAGTTGTATATAATAAGTACACGTGCCTGACCAAGAACCGTTGGGGAAGTTAAAATCGTCTATAAATAATATTGGCGCTCCGGGTAAGCGAACGCTTATCTGGCATAAACAATCGTACATGCTATCGCGAAAAATCGGGGCTGATGATGGTAGGCGGTAACAAACACCGATCACAACCTTTCTAACATTATGGGGTTTTACGTGCCAAAAGCACTTTCTGATTATGACGCGCACCGTAGTGGAGGACTCCGGAAATTTTGACCACCCGGGGTTTTTTAACGTGCCCCTAAATATAAGTACACGAATGTTTTCGCATTTCGCCTCCATCGAAATGCGACCGCCGTGGCCTGGATTCAATCCTGCGACCTCGTGCTCAGCAGCCCAAAACCACAGCCACTGAGCAACCACGGCGGGTTAATGCCAACCTTTCTTAAATTTACTGAAATGCAGCAGCACGCATATTCAATGTTGCATGATATGGCTGCAAGGAAACAGTCAAAGCATTCATTAACAGCAATTAAAACACCACTGCCTAGTGTGTTAGCGCGATCGCTACGGTAAAGATTATACTTTTTATTACAGTGCAATAACTCAGAGTTTACTACTTTACTCGTCAACCACGTTTCGGTTAGTGCAATTATGTCTGCATCAAGATCATTAATTAGGCTGCAGAGATACTCTTTTTGGGTAAGAAGCTACGACTATTAGTAAAAAGAACGGGTAGTCTTGATATTATAGGATCGAGGTCCCTACCCCTCGCGTTATCCCATGGGTGCGCTGTTGGAACATTGCGGCCTGATCCTAAGATAGAACAGACGCCGCGGCATCATCTGGGGTACTACTTAGCGGCTTCATTTCATAGACCTTTTGTCCAGTGGCGTCGTATCCATAGCATTTTCTACCAATTAATAGCTTGTTATATCTTATTTTAAATGGTACATTCCGACTTTTCCCGTACTCGATAAGGGTTTTTCTGGCGTGACGTGTAGTGGGACTGAAACCTTCACTAACAGAGATACTGATTTCTTTTAGCATGGGACGGTTTGATAAAATTTCTTCTTTGGTTTTATAGGCAGCAAAATTTACTATCACTGGATGGTGTTTCCCTGGAGTGAATCTACCAATACGATGGATGTGCGTGTGATGTGCTGTCACTAGTTATGCTGAGACTTAGAATGTTAGTTAGAATGTCCAGTATTTCTTGCTCGGACTGAACAGCGGACTCGGTGGCGATGTCCCTTAAACAATAAAGAAAGTAGACTATTACTACGACAGCGGTCTTCCGCATCATCCAGTCGGGAGCTACGTAAGTGTTCTTCCGAGCGTGAAAGAAGCCCGCGAATACACGCAAAGTGCCTCGAGCGGCTTGTTGCGAGGCAGTTTTGTGTTCATTTGCGGGCTTCTTTCAGGCTCGGAAAAAACACTTTTATGTAGCACGTTTGAGCAACATAAAGCTGCGTCGGGAGTTTTTCACGTCGCTCTAGATTTTTTTTACACTTTTCACTAATTATAACATTTGAGAAGGTGAATAATTAATTAAGATAATTAGGTGGAACGAAAAAAATATTGTGAGTATCTCCAAGCGGCAGCAAATAACATCACCGTGGTTCTGTCCAGCTACGTGGCATTCCTATATTATTAAACTCTGGCGAAAGTTAGCTGGGACAGCCTGTATATTTGTCGTATGTTTAGAAATACCCTAATCTCTCAAGTTGTGTTCAATGTGCTATGTGCTCTCAAGCTATGTGTTCAGTGAGTGCCAAACCTGAATCAAGCCCTGCGCCAACGCTTCTACAAGAAAAACTTTTAGGGCTAAGAGGGATACCAAGAAAAGTAGGAGTCTAGGAACGTGTCCGTTAGCGTGAAATGATTGCGACAAATTTTGCTTTCGATTGGCCTGTTTGCAGCTTGTTGGAGGCAGGGGGGTAGGGGGTGCATTACCTCAGTCCAGCAGGCTGTGCAAGTCATTACTGAGTTTGGATGTTAGAGTTGTAAGACATTTGACAGAGTTGATAGTAGTATCTCCAGCAAGACTACTACATTTAGAAGAAGGAAGACAGGTAGCGAGATTGTCGACATAAAAAAAATTGTGAGCCCCGTATAGATCTCTGTGGCACAGCAATATTCATGAAAATGGTCTTAGAATAAATGTATAAAATGCCTATTACTTGCATTTTGTCTTTCAGGTAACTTTATAGGAGCTGTAGTGCTGGGCGAGTTATTCCTAATTATTCAAGCTTATGGAATGAAGCATGTTGGCTTAGTGACCATCAGTCATGGCAAGCTTTATAGTTTCAGTTGGCGCAACAAGAGCAAGCTCGGTAGAATATCTCGTCCGAAATCGGCATTTCCGTCAAGCCTCCACCAACGGAAAAGAACTTTTCTAAAGTTTCAACCAATAGAAGCGCTGTCTGGCGACCTGCCAATGTATGCCTTGTGGACGGCAATGGACGACACAAAACCGAGCAACGTTCTAAGAAAAGCCACCGCTATAAACTCGCGTCAATGCCAGGCTTTCCAGCGTGCTGCTGTATTACGTTTACTTCCAGGAGCGTCCCCAGCCTCAAGGACGGAAAGACGTGGGAGCCGTCGACGCTGAGCACGCCAAGCCGCATCGTTAAAGACGATGGCAGCGAAGTCCTCGGCAGCGTAGAAGGTGCCGATTTTTGCCGAAACTGAATGTAAATAAAAGCTCAATCTAACGAAGTATCCGGGCAAGCGGAAAATACTTCGTTATACCGGTAGCATCGCTATGAACTTGGTCCGCGTTCAGGGCCATCAATTTTTGCCGAGAGTTACAAGTGTGCACCGTTGCATCAATTGCGATTCGGTAAGCCGACGTGTATGCAACAGTTGGTCAGGGACCGAAGAATCAAAATATTGGTCGAATGTAATTAATAAAGGGAAAATCAGACATCCACCCGTTCGTAGCGATTGCTACAAAGGAAACCCATACAGGCTCCTCGAAATAAAAGCCTCATAGTTGAAGAAAAATTCGTCCTGGTCCGAGACTCCAACCCGGGACCACCGGGTTGGAGTCTCGCCTTACCTGGGCAGCCGCTCTACCATGTGAGCTAACCAGGCGGCTAGCAGATGGCAGGGCGAAGTCGAATTTGCCAACTCGAAGCAAAGGCGAGAGTTTCATGTAATAGTTCTGCGGGTTTCCGCAGAACTATTACGAATGTTAGAATGCGTGATCGAATGTGTTTGACCCTTTCGAATGTTCATATGTGTTCGAGCGAAAGAAAGCTTTAAGAAACAGTCGCAATTTCGCCCGTAAGGCGAAACATTCATTGCAATAGCAAAAAAAAAAAAAAAAAGATGCGGGGTTTGACGTGCCAAAACCACGATCTGATTATGAGGCACGCTGTAGTGGGGGACACCGAAAGTTCAGACCGCCTGGGGTTCTTTAACGTGCACCTAAATCTAAGTACAAGGGTACTTTCGCATTTCGCCCCCAATTAAATGCGGCCTCCGTGGCCGGGATTCCATCCCGCGACCTCGTTCTTAGCAGCCTCGCAATATCAAAAGATTAGAAAGATATAAGGTTAGTACATTTATGAGGGGTATAACCTGCTACAAACATTCAATTATTAAGTTTACAAGCACGATGTCAAACGCTCGCAAGGAAACAGGAGCACCCCTTACTCGATGACCGGGGACACTCGCGGTCTGAACGCTGGCGTGAAGAGCGGCTGCAGCAGCGAGCGAATTCCCCTTCGTACTGTCTCTCACATTGAGGCGAACTAGACGGGCCAGAACACAAGCGCACACGAAGCCGTCAGCTTTCTTAGGTGTGCCTGCCTTCGAACTCGCCTCACATTACCTCCAAGTTAGAACGCGCAGGGCAGACCTCAGAGGTGCCACCCGCCCCCCACTAACCTCCCCCTCTTCCTGGCGCGTGTAGCGTCCCCGCGTTCCTCCCCTTACGAGCGCGTGAAGATGACGCCGCACCAAGCCGCCATCTTTCCCGGCTCACCCTCGCATGCTTTCCCTCGCGCCTACAGCACACGGTGCGCGGCCGTGACCTTATCGCACTTGGAGTTTATACGTAACAACACGGCAACGGGGACAACGAAAATCGAACTGGTATGCTCATATAATTGCTATCGCAATAAAAAGCCCGGGACGGTGGGGAAAGTAAACATCGCCTTTGAATAATAGCCGCGATAACGCTCCACCCGTTGTTACCGCATGCTTGCCACTCGCGTTCGCTCGCCTTGGTTTTGCCATCAGAAGTCATAAAAGAACTGTTGAAGTTGGACGAAGTATAAAGCGTACTGTTGCACCATGGCAAAACAGCCACTCAGACCAAAAATCACCTTGCTTTCCAGTCCGTGAAGATGGTCGAACAGCGAAGCTGTGGTAGTTACATCGAGCGCTACACCGCGCAAGTCAAACTTCGCAAGCAAACATGAGCATCCTTACTACACTACCGTTCTTTCACCTCATTTTTGCTTTTGAGGTTTTCTCGTAGTGCGTATGCTTTAGAAGTGCATTCTTTTTTTGGTTCTCCCAGCATTTTCCTTTTTGTGCGCGCAACTTTTCTATCTGTGTTTTGCCGCGCATTTTTCTCGCGTGCAAATTGCTCCTCCCCATTTTTGCGCGCCAGTAATGAGAGCGAGGTTTGGCGTGAAATGAATACCATCTGATTCATATTTTTTTTCATTGTGTGTGTGAGCTTGTATTTCCTTGGCCTTGTGTAGATGCAGCCTCCCCTTTACGACGACAGAAGGGAAGTGAAATTCTAGGCTGAAATGACAAGCGCCATCGAGCCAGCTGTGGAAGAAGACGACGACGCTCGAGCCATTGCTGCTGATGATAGCTTTAGCGAACTCCGACAACGACGGCACACGGTCAGCATAAATTGTAGTCGAGACATTGTTTTACATTGGCAAGCCGTGTGACATAGCAAGCAATGAGGACTGAGAGAAGCATGAAGACGAGGAGGAGGAGGAGGAGAAATAGACAGGGAGGTTAGCCAGTTCTCAGACCGGCTAGCTACCCTGTGCTGGGGGAAAAGGGGTAAGGAGCATTAGAGATAATAAAGAAGAGATGTTACAAAAAAGTAAATAAGGGAGGAATAGCAAAATAAAAGAGAAAAAGGAAAAGAGAATACGGCACTGCTTAGTCTGTCTCTAAGACCAGTAATCCGCAAGAAGCGCAGCAATGCTTTCAAAGCCTTCTGTGCTGAGGACGGTCTCGGCTAGTGTCCCAGGGCCTCTTCCTCCGACAGATAAGCATGAAACATCATCGTTGTGTCTAGCTGGTGCTGGCGCCAACAGCGAGCACATCTCGGCTGTACTTTGGAACGTGTGCTTTCAATGAATGGGATACTTCTTTATTGTCATATTTGACAGCATGTGCGTAACAAAACCAAAACCTGAGTACCCGTCGTCTTCGAAAGCCTAAATTTGCAAGCCACATAGTTGTCCAAGCATGGCATTATTAAGCATGTTCTTGGAAAAGGGTGAAAGAACCCAATCAAAAAGCAGAGCCACTCGAGAGCACAAAGGTCGTGATCATAGCCTCTGAAGTGAAGTCGCATTGTGTCGGTTTAAGTGAACGTGGTTTCTCCTGTCTGCTGGCAACATACATCAAAGAAGCAAGTTATGAGCCAATGAGAGGCCAGCCTAGGGGTCCGTGAAGTCCTGTCAACTTGGCTTTGCGTTTCTGTGAGGTAGCCACTATTGGCCGGCACCTCCATTTCTTCAAATAGGGTGTGAATCCTATTCTTAAAAAAAATACTCCGTTGTCACTTCACTCCTCACGAGCACTAAGAAGATCTGCATGAACGCTTACGACGAAAAAGCTGATGACGATCGCGCATGCCAAGAGCTTACGTTTAATTTGGGTGCCTTGCTGCGACTACCGCAAGGCTTCGCCCGGGCCGGAACGCGGGTCGACCACCTGGTGCGGTCAAGATAAGCCTAAAGTTCAGCCACGAATCGGACATCTTCAAAGTCTCGTAAAATTTGGAAGGGTGGGCTTACCGTTGAAAGGTTGGTCTCCCTTTGCTCCTTCGAGGTATCGCTACCTGTTTCTTCAAGAAATTCGGCGGTGAAGAACAATTTTCTGCATGCGCGAACGGGTGACCGTTCCGATACCTCCGCCGACAAAATTTCGAGCGCAAGATGGTTTACAAGGAAGAAAAACCGATATGGTGGCAGTCAGACACCGGAGACCGCAGCCAGCAGGCCAACCTATCCAAGCCCAAGCCCTTCCCCGGAAGGAAACTGGCTGAAAAGTTGATCGAGAGACAGCAGAAGATACCGCGCAACGCGGATAAAATAATATCCGCCCCAGCGGCCGAGTCAACATCTTGAACATCGTCGGGAGAGTGAACGTCCACGACGTCATTGCGCAAACGGCGGGGCTCTACCTCGCGGCTACACTGGGGAATAATATCACCCCGAACATCACGCAGCAGTCTATTTTGGTGAGCACGACGAACGAGGCGAGATCAGACAAGTACGCATCCATCGAAGCGATCAACATAGGGACGGCCACGATCGAGGCCAAGGTATACGTAGCCATGCCCAAAGGCGCAGGGAAAGTCGCCGTACACGATACACCACTGAGCCTCACGAACGAGTAAATCATAGAAAGCCTGCAGTGGAACGGGACCAACCCGAAGATATCCGGCGTAAGAAGACTTGGCGAAAAATCCAAGGCTACTCATCTTCGAAGAGTGGCACGTACCGAAGAGGATCCGCTTCCGAGGCGGCAACGTGAGATGCTTTCTTTATAAGACGAAATATGAGGTCTGCCACACGTACGGGAAATTAGGACACAGGGCCGACGCATGCCCAGACCCAACCGACATCATGTGCCGCGGATGCCATATGGAGAACCCGGAAAATGGCCACGTATGCGAACCAAGATGACGACTTTGCGGCAAGGACCACCTTCTCGGGGACAACAAATGCCGCGAAATCTACCGCATTCCATATCTTTAAAAAAAGAAGATGTGGGAAAGGAAGCTCGAACAACAGTAGCAGCAAGTCCGGAACAGCGAGGGGGCCCCCTAAAGTCATCAGAACGGGAGGCCCGCGGGCGCAGTCGAAAGGCACCCGAAGCCCGGTCGAGAACGATGTCGTGGTCCAAGACGAGGTCCAGTTCCAGGTCCAGGGAAAACTCAAGATCCAGGGAGACTGGCCAGGGATGAGGACCCGGATTGTCATCCAGCGATCCCAAGGACCCGTGGGGCCTGCAGAAGAATAGGGCGGAAACCAAGATGGTAAGCTTCGCTAGCGAAACTTCCCAGGCTGAAAAGACAGATATTATCAGACTTTAGGAAGAAAATGTGGCACTGAGAGAGGCGATTAGAGAAATGAGACGCCAGATGCAAAACATAATAGCCGAATTCAGGGGAGAACCCGTCGATCCGAAGGCGTCAGCTGATAGACCCAACCGACCCCTCCCGTAGAAACCAAAACCACTGCTCCCTCACCATGCAAACAGAGGATGGAAAAACCAGAGGAGATGAACGTAGCAATGTCTAAACCGCCACATTTAAGCGCAGAGTAGCGAAGGCCGATCCTCTGGTAGCATTGGAGAGGAGAGACGAGCAAAGATTCGTGCTACGACAGGCCAAAACCGAGGGACGGATCGATGCTCAGGAAGTAAGCATCCAACAGCTCATAGGTGGCCAGGGACAGATTCAGGCGCAATCAAGAGACACATGAGAAATCATACAAATCTTTCAGGAACAGATGTGGATAGTGAATGACGCTCTTATAGAGCTAAACCAAAAACACATAAAGCTGGAGGAAAGATTCGTTAGCAATCATGGACAGGCACCGTAAGGAAGAAAAATGCTCTACAATCTGGCAATGGAACTGCCGTGGGTACAGAAGAAAACAAGCGCTACTGCAGCAACACATAGACCAAATTGTCGAAAAACCCTTAGCCATAGCGATCCAGGAGACCAGAAGAAACCTGGCCAAACTGTCTGGATATCAAAGCTTCGGCAGCGATATAGGAGAAAAATCCATGGTAAGCACGTTCTTTAAGAGAAACATTGCCTCTATAGACCACGAAATCACATCTAGGGACTGTGATGCGATACTAACGGAAATTATTACAAGTAGAAAGGACCGGTGAAGGATATTCCTCAATGTCTATAGCACACCGAAACAACGAAAAATCAGATGCTTACCCTTATTTCGCAAAGCTCTCGAAGCGGTCGGTAATAATCCTCTTCGTAGGGGACTTCAGTGTGGCTCATCAGGAGGGGGGGTGGGGGTATGATAGGCATGATCCCAAAGGCAGACAGCTATGTGAAGAGATACGAACGCTCGCCCTTACACTTCACACAGACCCCAGCACGCCGACCCGAATGGGCAATAGTATTAGTAGAGACACAGCCCCGGATCTGACTCTTAGCCGGAACGCTTGAGCAGTTAAATGGAGAAACACGGAGCATAACATGGGCAGTGACCACTACATCATTTCGCTCACGCTAGGCAAGAGTGTCAAGATGAGACAAGGTAAGAAATCCAAAATTACGGAGTGGGACAAATTCAGACATATCAGGGAAGCCGAACCCTCCGGAAGCATAACCGACATTGATGAATGGACGGGACAGCTGAAAAGTTATGAAAATAGCGCATCCACCGCCATAAAAGACGAGGACGCACCATCGAAGATAGATAGTAAACTGCTAACATGCGTAAAAGAAAAGGATAACTAAAAAAGAAATTAAAGGCCCAAAGATGGAACCGAAACCGAGGGAATTAGCCAGACACAAGGAGACAGAGGTATGGGCCATAAAATTAAACGATCGAAATTCCTGTCGCATATGCGACAAAATGGATAAGGACATGAGCCTCTCCATAACATGGAATATTGTGAGGCACCTGCTGGATCCCAGCAAATCAAAGACGCAGACAAACATAGAACGATTCAATGCGAAACACGGCTTCACAGGAACTGACAAACAGCTGACTGAGAAATTAATTTAACTGTACATAGGACAGATAGATACGGAGACACCACGTGAATACACGGGCAGTCACAACCCGAGGCTGGACACGCCTATCACGGAGGCTGTGGTTCGGACTCAATCGATATAAAAACCAGGTCGGCTCCAAGACTGGACGGGGTAACAAACACGCCCCTCCTGAATCTAGACGAAGAGTCCACAGCAGCGCTAACAAGATATATCGGCGAGGTATGGGAATCTGGACGCATCCCAGAAGCCTGGAAGAAAGCGGACATGGTCCTCATGCCCAAACAGGGTAGCTCACAAAAACTGGAGAATTTGAGGCCCATATCGTTTGCTTCATGTGTGGGCAAACTTATGGAGCACGTAGTGCAGACGAGACTCACTACATGCACGGATCAGAAAACGTTTGGCCACACGAGATGGTAAGGTTTAGGCCAGGTCTCAGCACGCAGGACGTAATGCTCAGGCCCAACTACGACATACTTAGCTCCCAAAGAACTGACTGAAAGCCCATGCTCGGCCAAGACCTAACTGAACCCTTTGGCAACGTCAAACACGCAGCCATACTCGCAAGGCGTCAGGAGATCGGGATCGGCGAGAAAACGTATAACTACATCAGAAACCTCCTAACAAACAGAGAAGTCAGGATGAAATTACAGGACATTGCATCCTCCCCAATTAAACTAGGGAGTAAGGGCACCTCCCAAGGGTCAGTCTTTTCCCTTTTTTTTCAACATCGCAATGAGATTACTTTCCACCCCCCCCCCCCTATTAAGTCAGATCGAGGACCTAAAGTTCAGTATAATTGCGGACGATACAAATCTCTGGATAAGCAAAGGCAGTGGCGTGAAAATAGAACGCAAACTGCAGACAGCGGCAAACGAGGTTGTCTAATACGCGGTGGGCAGAGGACTGTCGTGCCCTCCCCTCTGCAAAAATCTGAGTGTAAGGAAGATGACGAACGTGCGCACAGAGTCAGCAGCATCGGCAGCATCAAGCGCGCAGCAGAGGCTCGAGCTCGGGAACTGCTCGGTGCATCCCAGGATTGGCGGTCGCTACGAACCCCAATAAATCTTAAGTGGTGGAGCCGTGCGGGGTAACGTTCCATTCTACCATCCTGGAACTCCGTTATCGGACGCTACCCTCCGCCATGCCGGACGCCGACCAGCATACTCTTCCATCGCCACCCGCCCCTTGCGCTGGCACCGTTCGCCAGCGGGAGCCTCCTATCTTCAGCGGAACCGACGACAACGACGTTGAAGAGTGGCTGTAGTCCTACGAACGGGTGAGCATTCACAACAAATGGAATGACTCGGACAAACTGGCTTACGTATCATTCTACCTCGCGGGCGTGGCCAGTCTCTGGTTCAGAAATCATGAGAAGGATATCCGAACGTGGTCGGCGTTCAAGACGTCGATTACGGAAGTTTTTGACCGACCCGCCGTCAGGAAACTACGAGCCGAGCAGCGTTTGCGTACACGCGCACAGGACACGGGTGCGACATTCACCAGCTATATAGAAGACGTGCTAGATTTGTGCAGGCACGTGAACGCTGCCATGACGGAAGCGGAAAAGATCAAGCACGTCATGAAGGGAATCGATGATGACGCGTTCCAGATGCTTCTGGCCAAGGACCCGCGCACTGTTGGCGACGTCATCAGCTTGTGCCAGAGCTATGATGAATTACGTAAGCAGCGAGCTCTGGCAAGGCGACATCCCACACCAAATGTGGCGTCACTCTGCAGCCTGACCACCGGCCCAGAACAAGCCTCCCTGATAACCCAAATCAAGGACTTCGTCCGCGAAGAAGTCGCACGACAGCTATCTCTGGTGTCCGTCACTCAGGAGTCTGCTAGCACTTTACCGCCTCATCTTCGTAACGTGATCCATGAAGAGGTCGCAGAAGCGCTGCCGGCTGTTCGCCAGCAGGATGTCGTGACTGCACCAGTCACCTATGCTACAGTTGCTGCAATGGCCCCTCGCACTGTGCTCGTACGCCGCTTCCAGCAGCCTGTGCACCGCCCTCCCCCTCCCAACCCCTAGAACACCACTGCCATCGCTAACCTGTGGCGTACGCCGGACAATCGCCCTATATGCTTCGCATGTAGATGTCCCGGTCATGTCGCAAGGTTCTGCCGCCGCCGATCGTAGGCGTTCGATGACGATCGCCGAGCGCCCTATGTGCCGCCTGATTGAAATGCGCCTTACGGACCCTTCGACCCATCACCAGCTCGCTCCCAGACTGGTCGCCTCCTCGCTTCGAACGCCTCCGCTCACCCTCTCCACGTCGCCGATCACTTTCCCCTATGCGTCGACGACCCGTCTCTAACGAAGAGGGAAATTAGACGACGCAGTTCCTGAAGCAAGAACTGCGCAAATGTCGACACGCCGAAGTCCTCCTCCTTTACCTGCCAATGTCATTGATGTGTTTATCGAAAATGTCGCCATAGTCGCCCTCGTCGATACCGGTGCCGCTATTTCAGTAAAGGATGCCAGGTTTTGCCGTTCGCTTCGTAAAGTGACGACGTCTCTGTCTGGATTGTCGCTACGAACGGCGAGTGCTCAACCCATTTGCCCTACCGCTGCTTGTACTGCCCGTGTGACCATACAGGACGTTTTGTACACGATTGAATTCATAGTTCTTTCATCGTGCTCCCACGCCGTTATTCTAGGATGGGATTTTCTCTCACGCCACAATGCCATCATCAATTGCGCTCGGGCTGAGATTGAACTTTTCCACTTTGGTGACCTGGCTTCCGTCGATGCTCATCCTGCCGCTAAAATTCTCGTGAAAGAAGACACCTGTATTCCCCCGTGCTCTTCAGCATTCGTACCAGTCTTTTGTAGTACCATATCCGCCGGGACGGTCTTCTTCATGCCCTCTCATAACTTTGTTACCAGAAAAGCGCTTCCTTTGCCCTTTGCGGCTCTTCACCTTGCCGCCGGTGTCAGCACGATGCCCATTTCCAATCATCTTTCGTCGCCACTATCACTGCTCCGCCGCGAATACCTTGGTTACGTCGAGTCGGTCGATTCAACACGAATTGTCTCCGTCCTCGACGAAGTGCCTTCTACTGCCGACCATGAACTGAGTGCCCTCTCCGTACCCGACTCAACATGGACTGGTGTGTTCAGCCCATTCATCGCCGAAGATCTGACGCACTCGCAGCGATCTCAACTTCTCGCAGTCCTTCCGCACTTCCGCCATTCTTTCGACGTTGCGCAAACTTCTCTTGGCCGTGCATCGATGGTCGAGCATTACATCGACACTGGCTCTCACTCACCGCTGCGACAAAGACCCTATCGCGTGTCCGCTACGGAACGTCGCGTCATTGCAGACCAGGTTGATGACATGCTCCGTCGAGGCGTCATTCAACCTTCTTAAAGCCCATGGGCCGCTCCCGTGGTCCTCGTCACAAAAACGACGGTTCCATCTGCTTCTGTGTCGATTTTCGACGGTTGAACAAGATCACGCTGAAGGACGTCTACCCCTTACCCCGCATCGATGATGCTCTGAACTGTTTGCAGGGAGCCGAGTTCTTTTCTTCGCTGGATTTGCGATCAGGCTATTGGAAGGTTCCGATGGCAGAGGCCGATAGCCCAAAAACTGCCTTTGTTACACCAGACGGCTTGTATGAATTCACCGTCATGCCTTTCGGACTTTGCAACGCACCTGCTACGTTCGAAAGAATGATGGATAATGTTCTGCGTGGCCTTAAATGGAAAATCTGTCTTCCCTATCTTGACGACATTGTGGTGTTCGCCCCCGATTTCGCAACGCACCTGCTCCGCCTCCAGCACGTACTCACTTACTTGACCAACGCCGGGTTGCAACTTAACCTGAAGTGTCGATTTGCTGTTCGTCAGCTCACAATTTCAGACCATGTCGTGTCAAAGGAGGGCATTCGCCCGGATCCCGAGAAACTACGTGCTGTTACTGCGTTCCCAAAACCTACCACTATGAAAGAGCTACGCAGTTTTATGGGCCTCTGCACTTACTTCCGGCGATTCGTTCGAAATTTTGCGTCAATTATATCGCCTCTCACGCAGCTCCTTGGCGGCGCTAGAGATCTCCCATCATGGTCTCCAGCGTGTAACGACGCCTTCAAAAGCTTGCACCGCCTTCTTACGACGCCACCCATTCTTCGCCATTTTAACCCTCAAGCGCCCACCGAAATCCATACCGATGCAAGCGGTGTGGGCCTTGGCGCTGTGTTGGCACAGCGTCAACCTGGCCACACAGAATACGTCGTCGCATACGCGAGTCGCACGTTAACCAAGGCGGAGACGAATTACAGCGTTACAGAAAAGGAGTGTTTGGCCATTGTGTGGGCGCTTGGCAAGTTTCGCCCATATTTAAACGGCCGATCGTTTGACGTAGTGACCGACCACCACGCACTATGTTGGCTGTTGACGTTCAAAGATCCATCGGGCCGCCTTGCCCGCTGGGCATTGCGAATCCAAGAATAAGACATCCGCGTGGTTTACCGTTCCGGGCGAAAGCATTCCGATGCTGACGCGCTATCCCGATCGCCGCTTCCCCCGAAGGCCAGTGACGACTCCGCCTACGAGTGTACATTATCCTCTCTGGACATTGACACTATCGCTGCTGCACAGCGTAATGATCCCTGGACCGCATCTCTGCTAGACCTTCTCTCGGATACGTCGAAAGTTCCGGCGTCACGTACGCTTCGGCGCCAAGTTCCTCATTTTGCGATTCGCGACCAGCTACTATATCGACGCAACTATGCCCTAGAGGGACGCACCTGGTTACTCGTCATTCCGAGAATCTTGCGATCAGAGCTCTGCTCCTCGTTCCACGTCGACCCTCAGTGTGGCCACGCGGGAGTCTTCAAGACCTACGAAAGATTTCGACACCGCTATTACTGGCGGGGAATGTACAATTTCGTTCGAAAGTTCGTCCGCTCTTGTCATGAGTGCCAACGCCGGAAAGCGCCACCGCACAACTCCGCCGGTGAACTCCAGCCTTTACAATGCCCATCCCGACCCTTTGATCGCGTGGGCATAGATCTCTATGGGCCACTTCCGTTGACTCCTACCGGCAACAGGTGGATAATCGTTGCGGTAGACCACTTAACCCGTTATGCGGAGACTGCTGCTCTACCAAATGCTACAGCGTAGGAGGTTGCCAATTTCATACTTGGTTGTTTTCTCCTTCGTCACCGAGGTCCACGTGAACTTTTAAGCGACAGAGGTCGCGCCTTCTTATCTGAAGTCATCGAACGACTGCTTGCTGAATGCGCCATTGTTCATCGTAAATGCACTGTTTACCACCCACAGACTAACGGTACCACGGAACGCTTTAATCGAACTCTTGGTGATACTGCTCGCCATGTGTGTCTCACCTGATCACTCTAATTGGGACCTAGTTCTTCCGTTTGTCACCTACGTCTACAACACCGCGACTCAGGCCACTACCAGATTCTCACCCTTTTACCTTCTTTACGGCCGTCATCATTCGCACACAATTGACACCATTCTACCCTACCGGCCTGACCCATCTGAATGCCTGCCGATCTCGGAAGCCGCCAGACACGCCGAGGAATGTCGCCAGCTGGCCCGCCGATTCACCTCGGACGACCAGAACCGCCAAAAAGCCGTTCACGATGCACAGAACTCGACTGCCACTTTTCTCCCGGGCGCTCTCGTTTGGTGGTTAGTGCCACACCGCACCCCTGGGCTCGCTTCAAAACTCCTTCCGAAGTATGACGGGCCATACCGCGTTCTCGAGAGAACATCACCCGTCAATTACCTGGTTGAGCCGCTAACGCCGCCGTCCGACATGCGACGTCGTAACCGCGAAGTCGTTCACGGTCAGCGTCTCAAGCCGTATCACCATTCTACCGTTCTTCCAGAAAACTAAGTCGCCAGGATGGCTCCTTTATTTCCGCGGAGCCATTGTAAGGAAGATGACGAACGTGCGCACAGAGTCAGCAGCATCGGCAGCATCAAGCGCGCAGCAGAGGCTCGAGCTCGGGAACTGCTCGGTGCATCCCAGGACCGGCGGTCGCTACGAACCCCAATAAATGTCCTTTTTACGAGCTACTCATTATTAAATCAAAGGAGAGAAAGAAAAACTCCCCTCTGACAAAAACAGACCTCGTAATCGTGGTAGAAGGATATTAGGATATTAGGCATGTTTATTCACTCGAACGGACAGAACACGAACACAATCAAGAAGCTAGAAAGTTATGCCGCACAGGTAACGGGGATCTTTAGAAAGGTGTCGCAGAAAAGCCACAGCCTCAAAGAGAGGAGCCTCCTAAAGATGACACAAGCCTATATCATCAGCCGCATCTTTTACGCAACCCCCTTTCTCAACATCAAGAAAGCGGGGCATGACAAACTCGACACCATAGTTAGAAAATTTACTAAACGGGCACTAGGGCTTCCCATAATCACCTAAACGAGGGCGCTACACAGGATGGATATGTACAACACGGGGCCAGAATTAATAGAGGCAGTCCGAATAGCGCAGCTAGAACGACTCAGCCAGTCAGAGACCGGCAGGACCATGCTTAGATGGATTGGCCTCCAGACTGACAGAGGCCAGCATGAAGAAACGAACATTCCTCCCGCACAAGGAAACAATTGATTGCGCCGTTAGCGAGAAATATGCACCCCACACACAACACAGAACGCAGGGAGCACAGAGCTAAAACCATAATAAGAGGAACGGAAGATAAAAGAGCTGATGAGATAGCTTACGTCGACGCAGCGTCCGGTAGACATGAGGCTGCAGTTTCGGCCGGTGTATACGGTGACGGAATACCCAAAGTCACGGCCTCGTCACGCACTAGAGATGCAAGTACGGCTGAAGAAGTCGCAATAGCGCTCGCTTGAACTGGTACACAGGCGAACATAATCATTAGCGATAGCAAAGCGGCTATTTGGAATTTTTGTAAAGGAAGAATATCGGAGGAAGCTAGACGCATACTCCTCGGTAACCTAATTAATTGAAAAATATCCATTATATGGGTACCCGCACACGAATCTGACCCAGACAATGAGGCTGCACACGAGTTGGCCCGAGCTCTCTACCACCAAGTGGCTCCGGAACAGCCCGAAGGCAGGGGAATGAAATATAGTTTAATCACATGTCATGAAATCACTGAACATTACAAACTTCAAAGGAGGAACCTCCCACCTACGACGAGGCGCGTGCACGGAGGCGATTGCTATAGCCGGTAATTACATCTGCCCATTTTGGTTTATCTTACGCAGACAGGGGACGAAGATGGCGCCAAATGCAAAGTTTGCGGCGAGAGAGGTACGCTAGACCACTTAATCTGGGAATGTACCGGTTCCCCAGGGATCAGCCAAAACATAGATAGTAGAGAAGCCTGGGAGGTCCGGCTGCAGAGCGAAGACCCCAGCGTCCAGCAGCAAGCCATCCGCCTGGCGGCTCAGGCCATGAAGAAGCAACTGCACTAGTCCTTGGTCTGCAAGGCAGTCCCTGATCCCCCCTCGGCCTGCGTGCCGGGGCCGGGCTCAGACAGTCCCTTTTCGGGGGAAATAAAAGTTCTTCATTCATTTAATCATTCATTCATTCATTCATTCATTCATTCATTCATTCATTCATTCATTCATTCATTGGTTGCCTTGCCATAAAGGACTAAATTATAAATGAAATTGCAGATGCTCTAGCCAAACCATCGATCAGCGGCCTGATTCTCCCATACTGTCCTTTGACTACGCACGTCACCGTTGCTAGATTTCGTAGGAGTGCCATTATTCAAGCAGTGTCAGGCTCCACAGTAATTACCTCTGTGGATTACCGACATCTCCTACATCCTTAGCACAGAGAACAACGTGTGCCCGAGATCAGGTCAAGAGAAGGGGAGGGGGTGGGAGATCCTCTTCTGTCTTCTTTCCCCTTGAGGGGGCATCACAGATTTTTGCCAAGCTCAAAAATTGAAGTGCCCACCGTTTCTATCTACACAGGTCTAGTCTGGTCCACTCACCATTTTGCTCATACTGTGGCGAAGCGGAGACAATAGATCTTTTCTTGTTGTCATGTAGGCGTTTTTCTCTAATAATAAAAAGACTACTGGTAATCCCGCTTCACAACATTGTCCTGGGTTTACCTGTGCCTGTGCTCCTATCTTTCGGAGCCTCTATTATTGGGTTCAGCCATAGAAATGTCAGCTTGGCAATCCGACATTACCTCATTGACATTAATCGATAGGACTGATTGTCCTATCTCCCCACCACAGTTTTCTTTAAATAAACAATTAAGTAAATAATGAAATGATTAGGCAAATGATTATAATTAATAATCATTATTGGAGCTGTTAATTATTTAACCTAATATTAGTTTTTTTATTCATGGTTTCTTTCCGCTTGCTTTCTTCCTCTCACGAAAATTTTACATTCAAGGTTCCAGCGAATAAATTATTCTTTTATATTTATGCATCTAATTTAACCACCCTATTCATGGCCAATCCCCTGCTGTGGGTATGCGCCCCATCCACTCAGGTGAACAACAGCTTTCGTCTTTCGGCTGACCCGAGTATTTCGTCGGCTCTGCGGAACGCAGGCTTACTCGCCCAATGGAACCCTCTGCGTCCTCAAATAACAAGCGCTCCTGCATTTCTTACACCTCCCAGGCGTAAGCGAAGCCACAGCTCGCGTCCTGCTCCCGTACGACGTGCAGATTGCCCATGCACCAAGCCGAACTCATCAACATGAACTTGTGAGCGTTGATGACAAACTAAGGAGTTAGAATTCCCCGGGTATAACGTATTATATGCGCATACTGTTCGTATGCTCACGTCAGCCAAAAGTGGCAACTTCGAGAGGCGCCTCAAGCAGCATGAAAATGACGTCAAGGAACAACCTGTGGCGTTCTGAACATTCTGTTTAATCAGGGCATTCTATTACCTGGAATAAAGCATGTGTGATTGCCAAGGAAAACGACCAAAACATGCGTCTTTATCTAGAGTCGCTTTATATTAAAACCATGATAGACATTGTTAATGGAAACCATGAAAATTCGCCACCTGTGTACGCCAGGTGTCTCGGACACGTCGTACGACATACTTAAGCGACTGTTTTATCGCTGTTAGTCTCATTTGTGAACACGGCTCCCATGTGGGAGTCGGAAGGTTAAAGTTATTAGGTCTTTTGTGGTCGGGGCTTCGTTTTATTTCGCCATTACATCCCAACTAGGCGCGGTTCCGTCACAGCATCAATTTATTATTACACTGACAGCCCAACTGCGAACGTGCTTGTCTCATATAGCTGCGGCAGTAACACAGGATCCCAAAGTAGGTTATGGTTCATGGAGGTCACCACACTCCGCCGTCGCTGCTTCATGGCAACATTCTGTGCATGGGGATACCATACTTGCTGCTCATTGTTGATCGCTAAGCAGTACATGCGCACATACACGAAATCAGGAACACTACTGGTAACCATGACTGTTCTCTGTAAAAGAATAATTTGTCTATCTACATATGGCCGTAAATAGAGAAACTAATCTGCTCTCGAATTTTATCGTTTTTTCCTAAACATACAGTTCTGCAGAATTCCCAGCTCGGTTTCAGAAAACATCATTCTACGGAAACAGTACTAGCTACGCAAAAGAAACAGTGGTGAACCGAAACGTTCAACAACAAGGAAATTAAAACAGGTGTGTACATCCATATTTCCAAGCAATTGAACTGCGTTAGTCGCCCATTCATCTTGCAAATCTCCAGAAATATTGTGTCCGTGGGACAGATCAGTTCCTGCACTGCTCCAGTGATTCCTTTTACAGACAGCGTACTGCGTAGATATAATCGCTGCGAAATCTACCCTACATGTGACCTTTTAAATGCGAAGCATTTCTTTGCGAACATCTGCCACTTTGACCGTATATATCTATCTAGCCGCCTACGTCTTGGTGCTCTCACGGTCGTTTCGTTAACATGGTATCTACCAAAATTGGCACATTAGGACAAGAGCGTATGACGAACATAAATGATCGGTCATGACATGAATATGATGACATGTGTGTCATGTAGGTCATGAAACAACCGCCTATGCCTTGGTGCTCTCATGGTCGTTTCAGTTACTTGGTATATACCAAAATTGGCATAGTATGACCGGAGTGTGTGATAAAAATAAAAGATATGTCATGACATGAATGCCAAGACATGCGTTTCATGTAGGTAATGAAACAGCTGCTTACGTCTTGGCGCTCTCATAACTGTTTCGTTAATTTGGTAGGCTCCCCGCATACTGCTTCGCACAACATCGATTCCCACAGGGCGTGGGATCTGCCGCTTTTTTTCTGAATATACTTTGCTTGTGTTTTGTTTATTTCATTACACAACAATCTGTAACAAGTGCTTCCTCTCTTATAAAGAAAATAATATATATACTCTCTCGTTAGTGAACCTGAAAGCCATTTTTTTTTCAGGTTCTTTTGAAGTCCTCATTGTGCGTTAAAGAACGACAACTGATATTTCATCATGCGTCAATGGCCGGGAGTGATAAATGACATTTTCGGCGATTGTTTTCCAATAATGTTGGTACTCCTGCTCTCTGGGTATGTAGAGAATCCGGAACCTCAAAATTGAGCTAAGGCTTCGCTTAAGATGGATTCATTACCGAATGATCCCGTCGTAAAGCTGACTACCACATTTAACCTCCTCGAAGACCTACATACCTGCTTGACACAGTCCGCTAAGGTTCACAACGAAGTAGCAATTGTTTTTCAAAGACATAACTACTTACCAGCTGAAAGCCGAGGCCTTATGAATTCCGAGAACCTTGATGAACTCGAAGCCATAACCAAGTCAAATATGCAGCGGAGGAAGTCGTTGGCCATGTAGAGAGTTCAGTAGATTCCCATCCATCTTAACTGGTCGTTTAGAATCGCGTCCTGGCGAGCGAGAATATCATTGGAAGCGCATTCACATTATTTGGAGGCATCCATGATTCCCACGAATCGTGGGAAGAACCTGAGTCAAAGATAGCGTCCCATTTATTGGTCGTTCTTGGTACTATACCTAAAAATGAGATGGTTCATATTTCTCAAAAAAAATGCTGGTCTATCATCGTTAAGTTATGGGCCTGTAAATCAATAGAAAGAAAGGTACATTCTCAAAGGAAATCTTCAGGAACGTAACATAGGCGTCAGCAAAGACTTCAGTGTGGCTACGCGTAACAATGGGGATTTACTAATTCTCTTTGCCAAGAAAAAGCCTGGCTCACCCGTCTACCATTTGTGCTGGAAACGGTTTACCGCGAATAATGAGCAGTGTATATTCGACCCGGTTAACGAGTGTGGGAAAGAAGACGTGCCGCCGCCATCACACAGCGATGCAGTAGATGGTGCAGAGTACAGGTATCTGCCACAGCACTCACTAGCCAGTTGACTAACCCAACACTAGCTGCCGGCTATGAACAAGGCAGGGTCAACGCACGCAACCTGACGAATACGCCATTTATGTTCATCAATAATGGAGGCATTTACAATAAACGTGCGTCTTTAGGATCGGACATCAACACACATGAACCTGATATTGCAGCCTTGACCGAAACATGGCTTGGACCGGAAATCAAAGACCATGAATTATTTGCAACGTCGTGCGAATTTATTTATTTATTTATTTATTTCAAAATACTGCAGGCAGCAATGCTGCCCTAGCAGGAGAGGGTTACATCAAGTGTAATGACAAAGATTTCACAAAGGAATCTACATTTGCACAATCAACAACAGACGCTGGCAGACAATTCCACTCTTCAATTGTGAGCGGAAAAAAGGACTTCTGAAACATTTTCGTCCTCGCAAAGTACGGGCGGATAACATTCGAGTGATTAATTCTAGAAGACCTGTGTTGTGAGCGGGAAAGATAAGTTTCGCGCGGGAGACCGATTTTGTTCTGATATATCAAATAAAGCATTTTTAGTCTCGCAATCTTTCGGCGTACACAGAGGGGTTCCAGATTCAGTCGCTGCAACATGTCAGTAACAGATGATGTAGACCGATAGTCAGACACAATAAATCGGGCAGCCAGGCGCTGAATTCGTTCTACTTGTGCGATATCTTTAACGTAGTATGGGTCCCATACTGCGGAAGCGTACTCAAGGACTGGTCGAACCAAAGTGCGGTATGCCTCGAGTTTAACACTTGACGGCGAGTCTTTTAGTTTCCTGCGCAAAAAGCAAAGTTTATTGAACGCTGTTGTACAAACGGTCTTCAAATGCTTGCCCCATTTTAAGTTGCTTGTGATAGTTAGTCCTAAGTATTTGGCAGACGTTACCGATTGAATAGCTTTATTAGCAATGTGGTACGTATGAGACAGTGGCTTTTTCTTTGTGGTTATTGTCATGGCAACTGTTTTATCAAAATTTATTTGCATACCGTTTCGTTCGCACCAGTCCGCGAGTGTACAGAGGCTATTGTTCAGTAGTGTTTGGCAAGAGGAGCTATTGACGACACTATACATCACGCAGTCATCAGCGAACAATTTTATTGTAACTGAGTTATCGATGTTAGAAGCAATGCCGTTTATATAAATTAAAAACAACAGAGGACCAAGCACTGAACCTTGTGGAACTCCAGACAATACCGGCAGATCAGCAGACCTAACACCCGCACACTCCACAAACTGTGAGCGATTACTCAGATAAGCCTGCAACCATAATATCAATCTCTCAGGAAGCCCGGCATCTCTTAATCTGTCAATGAGTAAAGTGTGTGGCACACGATCAAAAGCTTTTGACATGTCAAGAAAAACCGCATCTATCTGCCTACAATTATCTAGAGCTGAAGCAAAGTCATGTATAACCGAAATTAATTGTGTAGTTGTTGAGACAGTCCTCCGGAAACCATGCTGATACGCAACGAAGAATTTTTTTGATTCAAGGTACTGCGATATATGGTGAGCTATTACATGCTCCAACAATTTACAGCATGTGCTTATTAGAGAAATTGGTCTGTAGTTAGTAGCTTCTAGCCTGTTTCCCGATTTAAATATGGGAACTACTCTTGCCGTGAGCCAATCTGCGGGTAAGGAGCATTGGTTGAGTGATGCGTTAAACAGAACATAAAGGTAATGGGACACAATCTCCGAGTACCGTACAAGGAAGGCATTCGGTATGCCGTCAGCACCACTTGACTTTTTCGTTTTTATATTTAAAAGAAGAGAAAGTATTCCTTCGCGACCAAGAACTAGGTCAGGCATTGAGTTTGCAACGGGCGGTGGGTCAGAGTATTGCGTTCGTAAATATTGAACATTTGGTCTTGTAAACGCTTGATGAAAAGTAGTGTTAAATTCATTTACAACAAGAGTAAGGTTTGTACACATGTTACCATTAATCTTTAGATAATTCACGCGCGGTTGGAAACCTGACAAGTAGCGCCAGAATTTCTCAGGAGATTCCTTCAAGAAAGCTGTAAGAGTTTGGCCATAAAATTTACTACGCGCAAGCTTCAATTTAGTAACCAGCTGTTCTTGAAGGGCGGTTAATGCTGACGTAGTTTTACCCTTCCTTTTTCGCTTAATACGCCGCTTTAGATGGATTATGTCCCGACTAATCCATGGGTTCCGACGCTTTGTAATCTTTCTACGCAAAGGAACAAACCTGTCAATGCATGATGACACTAATTTCTTGAACTCGTTCCAAAGATGAGAAACATCGCCACCATGCTCAAAATCAAAAAGTGAGAAATGCATTGCATCTAGGACAGATTCATCATCTGCAGCAGAAAAGTCGTGAAAAATTGCTACCGAGGGAGGTTCTTTTGTGCTATTGATTTTTAGGGTAACTTGAACAATCTTGTGGTCCGAGATGCCATCAGAAGTAATAACTGAGTAATCTTCAGGAAAATTTTTCAGAAAAACAAGGTCGAGAACCGATTGCACAGTTGCAGTGGTGCGAGTCGGAATAGTGACTATTTGTTTCATGTCATGAAAAAATGAAGAATCGAGAAGTAGGCGTGCGTTGTCTGCATCATCGGGCCCCGAGATAGCGAGTACATTCCAGTCTATGCCTGGCAAGTTGAAATCGCCAGTGAGCACCAGCTTGTGATTTGGTTTGAGCATGCGCTCTAGGTAAGCGGCCAGTGCTTCCAGGTATGACACATTGCTTTTTGGTGGCCGGTAAACCACGCCAAACAAGGTAGAAATATTTTTGTAATTGATTTTACACCAGACACTTTCATGGTTTCGAATGCCCTCAAGCTCGACACATTGTACGTCATTTTTTGTTATTATAGCCACGCCCCCTCCTCGTCCTTCGCGATCGCGTCTTATTATTTTGTGGGAAGGCGGAATAATTTCGTAATCATTAATATTAGGTGTAAGCCACGTTTCAGTTACGGCAAGTATATGTGGGTTGTGAAGAAAAAGAAGGTCTTCAAGCTGATTAGACTTATTGGCAAGACTTCTTGCATTAAGCAAGATCATTCGCAGTTCTTTCGTTTCGGGTCAGTTAGATGTCCTTGTAGATAGAGATTTGTGAAGCGCGACAACCTGCGAGCTTACTTCGTCCCATTCGTATATCTTGTCGTCTACACGTAGCCGGTCATAGTCCAGTGAAATTTTTCGCGCCTCATCTTTAAATTGCTTACCATACCGCCACAGATGAGAACGCTTAGTCAGCGTAGCCTTACAGTAATCGTGACAGATCGATATACCTGTTTTCTTGAGCTTAAAGCAATTCTTCAATACAGACACTTTTTCATTGTAGTCAAAGAAATTAAGCAACACAGGTCTAGGTTTATCGCTGATTCTACCTATTCTGTGTATCCGTTCGACTGTGTTGGTGGTGACACCTAGTTTTGCACAAAATATGTCATCAAGAACCCGCTTTCTTAAGTCACCAGCGCTCTCGTTTGTTGGTTCTTCAAGGCCAAAAATTATAAGGTTCCTTCGTCGACTTCGGTCTTCCAAGTCATTTAACTTCTTCTGTTGATTATGTATAGTTTCTTTCAAAGAGTTGACCTCTGACCGTAACTGAGCCAGTTGTTCTGTGTGTTTTGCAATAACAGTTAGTACGTCGTTTAGTTTATCGAACCTATCATTCATAGTTTTTTCAAGAGATGTTTGTGAAACAGAAACGCTGGTTATCGAGGCCTGCAAGGTTTCTTGCATGTTTTTTAACATTAGCTCAATACCAGAAGGTCCAGGATTCACTTCTACATCCCCAGCCAACAGTAGCAAAAGTACATTCCACGCTTCATCAATCAGTGACAAACATACAGCCGGGCACCGCAGGACAATAATGAACCTATTATCGCTAGGAAGACATATAGATGAGCGTTGCACACCAACCTGTACAAAAAGGAGCAACGGATTCATCGTTGTGCTCGCGAAGGTCCCGCCGTGCCCTCTGATGTGGTACCCGTCGGCGTGGCTTATATATCCCAGTGGCGGCGCTGATGTCATGTCTGGCCGGTCTGACCTCGTCATGAAAGCCCGTCTTCCGTAGGTGAGCACGTGGTCTTGAGCGTCGACGATCGTTGTCGTGTTATCCGATGAATTGCGAACTGGTATGGACGCAGTCCACAGCGTGACCTGTACAAAAAGGAGCAACGGATTCATCGTTGTGCTCGCGAAGGTCCCGCCGTGCCCTCTGATGTGGTACCCGTCGGCGTGGCTTATATATCCCAGTGGCGGCGCTGATGTCATGTCTGGCCGGTCTGACCTCGTCATGAAAGCCCGTCTTCCGTAGGTGAGCACGTGGTCTTGAGCGTCGACGATCGTTGTCGTGTTATCCGATGAATTACGAACTGGTATGGACGCAGTCCACAGCGTGACCTGTACAAAAAGGAGCAACGGATTCATCGTTGTGCTCGCGAAGGTCCCGCCGTGCCCTCTCAATTTTCAGCTTACCGTCGGCACCGCAATGCACCCCGAGATGACGGCATGCCCTAGATCACCTTTAATGTTGTGCTTTACGAATATTTTGCCACAATTTACTAGCTATAAATAAGGATTGGTCTTCCCACTGTATCTCTGTTACCTCCGATCTCGAGATTGTATGGGTTGTCGTAGAGCTAGCTTGCCGGAAAATAATCGTGATCCCTTGTAATCGCTCTCCTGAGTTCAAACATTTGTGGACGATCTGTCCGGCAGTGTTCTATCTTGTTATAACACGTTAATGTTTCATTAGGCGATTTTTAACGTGCTATCATCGTGTCGAAAGATGACCCCACCCCCAACTCTGTACACTAAATCTTACTTGGCGAAAAATTTCTTAGAACTATGCAGCGTCTTTTCACTGACCCAAATGTCGACAGTACCAACCAGAGTGACCCCATTAATTTCTACTACACTTGACTTATTACAGCGAAGTTGTTAGCCTTTAGTTGGTCGGGATTTTTCGTGCGCTCGTTGTGTGCTCACTCGCGTTCCTGTATATGCTCCCGCAGGGAGCAGAGTTGCGCATAGGTCCGGCATTATGTTCCAGCTATGCTGTGAAGCCACTCCTCGCGCGAGCAGGAGGCAAATGCCGTGCAGTGTTCCATTTGCTTTTTTGCCTGCTGGTCTCGAGCTACATGTAGCCATTGTTCGCAAGTGCTGAGCAAGATGGCACTTTTCAATGTAGGCTACGCTCGAACCATTGGTGTATCCGGAGGGGAGCAGTGCTCCAACCACCAGAAATTTTTAGATCGTGTGTGCATATACATGCACACGCACGAACGTGCGTATACGGAGTAGGACTCCCCTCGATCCCCCAAAATAAAATCCTCACTACGCCCGTGGCTCGAACAGCTCCAACGTTTGCCTGCAAACACGCAGCACCTCGCAACAAAAAGCGGTGGAACGCTTTTCAGCATGCATATGAAGTTTTCTCGCCGAGGCCGGAAGGCAAGAAATGTTTTGAAGAATGTTTAAAGAAAACTTCACACACGTAAGGTGGACAATTATGTGAATTTGGCTGCCGAAACCAGTCGAATAATGATCTTCTCCAAGCGAACTATCGTAGCTGCAGTTATGTCAGTGACCGTTAAGAGAGCGTCGTTTATCACTCAGTGTCGTTCACAGCAGCTGCAAGCTTTCCATATATGCGGTGCATACACGTACATTTAAACGCATTTCAAATGGTGACATGCACACATGTTGTGCAAAGTTTATTTTTACTATTCATTCATACCACAGACGAAACAGCTGCTTCGTAGCAGCAAATCAGCAAGTGGAAAAAGATTCAAGGTGCAGGAGCTTCTAGGTCAAATTTATTTCGTACAAGGGAATGGATCAACAATGGATGCTGGAAGCAGGGCAAGAGTGCTGGTTCTTGGAGCCTTGTGAGGCAGAATTCAAAGCAACTGGAAAGGCAACAAGCCATTAAGAGCAACAAAAGATTATTTTTATTGCACTATAATCTCACCAAGATGGTAAATTCCAAATTAATTACTCACACATTGCAGACTGCAATATGAGAACACATTTTCCTTGATCTCTTCATACTACTCAAATGAATTTACTGCAACACAGCGACTATTAAGCTTACAGGCAGAATTTTACATTCCTCATGTCGGCTAAGGCCGATCTAACAAGCAAGATATTGTTGGTGAGTGAGTGAGTGAGTGAAACAACTTTATTTGGTCCAATATAGACGTAAGCAAACTCCACGTCACCTGGCTAGGCCCACTCGGGGACCATCAGGTGAAACCTGACGGCCCTCTCGCGACCCCTCTGGACTGCCAGGATTTGAGAGGTCTGATCCTGGGCCCTAATTAGCCTCATCATTTCCTCTTGAGTGAAAGGGGGACCGGCAGAGGCGCAGCCCCACAGGACATGTTCGAAGTCCGCATAATCACCACACAGAGAGCAGTCCGGGCTTGGGAACCGTTCGGGGTACATAGTGTGCAGCGCCGCGAGGCTCGGGTAAGTGCTTGTTTGCAGAAGTCTGAGAGTGACTGCCTGGGCCCTGCACAGCGAGGAGTGCGGCAAAGGTAGCAGTCTTCTTGACAGATAATTATATTTGCAGATTTCGTTGTACGAGCAGAGAGGCTCGGGTCGCCCAGGAGAGGACGCGTTGCCCAGCGCACGGTCAGTCAAACCTCGTGCAGCTGAGTGCGCCTCCTCGTTGGGGTTGATCGAGGCACCCTCAATGGTTCCAAGGTGCGCAGGGAACCAGCCCAAAAAGTGATGTTTCATGTCTTTGGCACTTTGGATGATACGTAAGGCCTGGGGAGCCACCATTCCCATCTGAAAGGCCCTGACAGCGGCCTTGGAATCCAAATAAATCGTAACAGTAGGCGCCTAACAGTAGGCGCCAGACTTGACAAACTTTCCTCGCCCTTAACTTCACTTGGGAGCAAAACAAAGACGCTGAATGATTGTAGCGGTGTGTCGCCGCGGGATCCTGTTTTCAGACGAAGCGTAGTGCAGCGTCAGCGATACTCCTTGCAATCTTTCGTCGCCGGATCACGGCTGAGAATAAATGCGCGCTGTACGAATGGTGCATCATAAGCTCGCAATATATATTTCCGGCCTGGTAGACCATCACAAACAGTTCGGGAATTCATTATGGTGAGGGGCAGACACACACGACTGACGCGACTCGGCCCGGTTTGAAGCGGGGGCGGCCATCTTCTCCATCGACGGGGTCGCCGGCTGTCCGGCTCATGACGTCAGTCTAGAGTGCGCGCCCATTGGTGGAGGCTCATGTGCATCCGCCTTAGAGAAGTACACGCCCCCTTTTTTCTAAAGTTGCACGCGACTATAGTTAACGCGTGCATGGGTTCCAGAGTGTTGGAGGAGCGGGGTCAGAGGACGTTACATTGCTGATGCCTGGCGACATGCTCCCTCCAACGTAGTCAGTTTTTTTCCTCCATGAAAAAATTTGATTGGAGTTAGTAATAAAGTCCTGATATTTCTCAATATATTGGTGCATTTTGGTAGCCGGTTATATTGTGTGATCCCAAACGGTATCGGCTGAATGAGAGTAACACTTCATCCCCGGCCTGCTGACACTGGCTGCAGTGGGGCCTGGGGTTTGTACTCTTTTTCCAGCATGCATCTCTATGCGAAGATAGAAAATACAATCAAATGGAAGTTTATTGCCGAAAAAATACTCCATAAATATTGACAAGAATATTTGGACCAATATTTCAGACAAGTCCTTTATGTCTCGTTTAGGCGAGCATATGGACTGTCTCAATAATATATTCCCCTGCTCTCTTAATATACCAGTTATTTGGACCCTTCAAGTATTTGGGGCTGATTACGAGAATAACAAGGCACCAACGTCATCGTAGCCTCCACGTTGGAGAGAAGCACTGTCAAAAGGCGCATCTGTTACCGTCTTATGCGGCGTATAATCGACGCCGATAGCGTTTCGACCGCGTACATGACATAGAAGCACGTTACCCGTGGGAACGCCTAGCCGCAGTGCTGGAGTACCCGCACAGTGAGCAGCTCTGTCCGTGTTGTCACGTGCAAGCTATTTGAGGAACGCTTTCCTCCCCCATCCATGCAAGCTGGGAGACGTCTTCGGGTGCGCCGCTGTAAACGTAAAGCATGTACTCATTTATGGGTCGCATATCCAAATGGCAATAAGGAGGGCCTATAAAAATATATCTTGCTCCTTTATGCCGAGCAATCATAGCGTTAGCACGTGAAAAGGGCCAAGAGCCCACCTTAGCTGTGTCGGTCTACAGCCACAGCCTCATCATGCAACCATTTAGTTGCTTATGCGAATAAATACACTGCTTTCAGTGCGAATAAAAGCGAAGGAAAACTCCAACCAAAATTTATTTTGAAACCCAACGTTTGGGAGCCGGCTCCTTTTTCAGTGGTGAGATGGCGTGAGACATAGCAGTGCTTATATGCGTTTTAGCGCTTTGACAGGCGCACGGACACAGGCGCCCACGTTCAAATATCAAGTTGGCCAACCCCCAAATTTCAAGTTGGACAAATCCACATTTCAAGTGGGCCCACTTGCAAATTCCATGTTGGCCCACATCCAAATTTCTAGTTGGCCAACTCCCAAATTTCAAGTTGGCCCACCCACAGATTTCAAGTTGGCCCACTTGCCAATTCCATGTTGGCGCAACGCCCTAATGTCCTGTTGGCCCATAATCTTAGTGTCACGTTGGTCCTTTGAATATTTAAAGTTGGCCCACTTTCAAATTTAGGTTGGCCCACCCCCAGGTGTGAAGCTGGCCCACCCCCAAATTTAAAGTGGCCCACCCACATATTTAAGTTGGCCTGCCCCTAAATATAAGTTGGCCCACATCCAAATTTCCAGTTGGCCCACTTGCAAATTCCATGTTGGCTCAAATCAGTTGGCCAACCCCAAAATTTCAAGTTGGCCCATCCCCCAGATTTCGATTTGGCCCACTTGCAAAATTCAAGTTGGCCTACCCCAATATTTAAGTTGACCCACCTGCAAATTTCAAGTTGGCCCACCCACAAATTTAGGTTAGACCACATCACAATTTCAAATTTGTCCACCTCTGAATTTAAAGTTGGCACAGCGCCAAATTTCAGGTGGACCACCCCAAAATTTCCAGTTGGCCCATCTCCAAATTTTAAGTTCATGCACTCCCAAATTTCAATGGGCCCACCCCTGCTATAGCCTTTCCCGTGTATTTTCTATTGAGCCCTATGTATTCCTATGTCTATTCTCTCTGATCAGTTTGGTTTCTTTGTTGTTTTTTGTTTAGGTTGTTCCTTATTGATTATAAAGCTGCCAACCATCTACAATTACACTATTATAACGATTAAATGCCTTAACTTCGCAAATTACGCATTCTTGTGCAGATACAAGGCACTTTTCGCGTGACAGAATTGGAGTACTCGTCCAAGAATGCTCACACCCTAAAATGCTTACGCATTAAAAGCTCACAGCATTCTGCTATACCGCTGCGTTCTCTGTTTAGGTGGTGAAGGTGATTCTTGTGCTCACGAATTCTTGCCGGGAAGACTATAATCTCGCCAATATGCGGCGTGGGGAATTCGGTGAAGCTAATTTGGTACATAATGTCCTGCGCCTTTTCGAGAACGAGGCCAATATCTCCCGAATGTTTACCCTTTTTCTAGTTTGTTAAGGCAGCGCATTGGCGTTCTGCTGTCCTTGAAAAAGCGCTCGTATGACGTCGTTCCGACAAATCATGCAGTCGCGTCATCAACCGTGACAACTTGCCGTTTTCCGGAGCCCTGTGTCTGTGGCTCCATACGTTCGAACATGATCAGAAGAGTCACAAACAGACAAAGGAGATTGAAGGAGGACGATGCACTGACGCTCGTCCAGGCCTTCGTGACGTTGTGCATCGTTTACGCTGCGCCGTACCTCAAGTTACTGAAGAAAGACAGGGACCAGTTGAACGTCTTTATACGCAAGGCAACCAAGATGGCGCTGGGCATTCTGAAGCATTCTTCGACCGACAAGCTTCTCGGCATGGCCAAGCACAACGTCGTCGAGGAGTTAATAGAAAAGAGTTAATAGAAGCTCATCTGTCTAATCGAACAGTTCGACTCAGTCAAACATCGGCGGGACGTCGCGTTCTTGCCAAGTTAGGCTGGCAAGAGGCAGAGCGGAAGGAAACGGGGCCGTTACCCAGGTTGTGGGCACATAAAATCCACAGTAAGCCACTGCCTAGAAACATAGGGTCGGGTCGTAACGACGGCCGCAGAGCGGCTCGTATAGCGGCCTTGACGGAGACTTTGGATCAAATAGTAGAAGAGGATGAGGGGGTCACTCTCTTCACAGACGCTCCGTTAGCCAAGTTTTCATCGAAAGCCACGCTGGCTGTTACGACGCGGGATGTGCTCGTAACCTGCGCCTCCATCGAGAAGTCTTTTCCGGAGGTGGCAGGAGAGGCCGCGATAGCGATAGCACTCGCGCAGCCCAAGGTGGGAAGAATTGTGACTGACTAGCAAAAGACGTATAACAACTACAGAAAGGGGTGGGTGTCTCTTGCGGAACTAGATATTCTCAAGAGTAAACGCGACGTACCTGAAAGGAAAGTTGAGTTGATATGGACACCGGCTCACTCTGTGCTGGAGGGGAACGAACTTGCCCACCAGTTCGCCTGAGAGATGGAACACCGGGTAGAGGAAGGTGAGCCACAGTCCATAATTAGTTATAGAGACATTACGAACCATTCTAAGACGGAGAGGCGCCGTTACCCCGATCCTCACAAATCGCTTAGCAGAGAACAGCAAGCGATCTACAGGTAGGATCCTTCCCGCACCCTTACCTTCAAAACAAGATGTACCCGGAAAGGTACGAGGAGGATTGTAATTTTTGCAAAAGTCAGTTAGGCACGCTCCAACACGTCATTGGAGTCTGCGATTTCATCAAGGCCATCCCCCCACCTCTTACCTGCCCCACTACGCTACTCCATTCCTCATCCACCCTTACCGAGCAATGGGAGACCTTGCTAACCAGCACCCCCCTGGAATGCCAGTTCGTCCTGATCTCCAGGGGCCAGGCGGTCAGGTGCCGTATATGGGTGCCGTGAAGAGGGAACCACTTCCATCGACGGCGTTTAAGATGATGTCGAGCTCGGCTCAATAAAGTTGTTTCTCTCTCTCTCTCTCCATACGTTACATTGGCTCATGGCTCTCTAGTGTTGGTGTTCGCGAGCTCCGTCATCATTAAAGGATAGCAGTTCTCAAGCGGCAATTCATTTCCCCTGTACTGTCCCACCCGGAAACGAACACCGTCATCTCGACTAACGTCAGCATATCCACAGCCGAGTAACTTTTTAATCCGGTAGCGACGTTGTACCGGCCATACCAGACGTGATGAAACAACGATATAATCTTATGTGGCTGTGGCACTGTCTGTAGCGTTTATTTTTCGACAGTGCGGCGGCCCCGTAACTATAGAGGCTAGAAACCTTCTAGCCTCTATACCGCAACTAGGTGCTCAGCAGCATGGCGCTGGTGCTGGCAACATCGTCGCTGGCCATTTGCTACGAGGGCTGCCGGATGGCGGCGCAGTCGTCGTCGCTGAAGTTTTCGTCCAGCAGCCGCCTGAGGGCGCGAAGCTCGCTGAAGTCACCCTCACCGCACTCGCCACGGCCATCGGCATACTCGAGATTGAAGGCGGCGAGGGCGTAGTCCACCGACACGACTCGCGCCTTCTGCAAGCACAGCTGTCGAAAAGAAGGAGAGAGTGAACAACTAATTCCTTAGTCCCGGCGTACCCAATCGGGTTCCTTGCTTTTATTTCCCTTCAAAAAAGAAGTCAGAAGCGATTGTGTGGCATATTCTTCACGGATATGAAGGCAGATAAATGCGGAACTCCGTCGAAGTGGTTTAATCACATCGTTGCCGCCAATTTCTTTCGAAAATTTCCGCCTGTTTGGTTTGGACAGTTCTGTCATCACAGAAAACGATAAGCACTCCTTAAGTGTCTTTTGAATGCAGCGAGTTGACATGAATGTTCAGGATACAGCAAAAAAACGCCAACATACCACACGTTGCTACTCCTTCGTGTCTGTATTAGGATCATAAAAACAATTCTTACGGCGACGATTAAGAGGTGACTGCCATTATCAGCATCTAACCGGAATATTGAAACAAAATGTGGGGTCTTCTTCGTGACTTAACAGTTTGTAGCAAGAATCTACTTGAACATGAGTACCTATATCTGACCTGCCTTGAGGTATAGGCAGCACAGAGCGATGAACAAAAGTAAACTCTTCTGAAACGTTTTATGTGCATTTCAATAATTCTACATATTTTCCAAATAATTCTTACAAAATCTATGTGAATTCCGTATAACCTGCATTCAATTTCACTAAGAATTGTACGATAAAAATATCGAACTGTTGGACTGCGTACGGATTGCATCAGGGGGGAAACATGGCGAAGTGATATGCAAAGAGTAAAGAAGAAACGAAAAACAAAGGCAGGAAGAGAGGAAAGACGAAAATGTGGGCGTGGTGGGTGTAAAAAGGTCGCTTATTAATTACAACCTACCAGTACTCTGTACAGAAATGAAGCAAGACAAAATACATTTGGCGTGCAACGAAACACAACATTGTGCGGCCTCTCATAATATCACGCCATTTCCCACAAAGCTGTTGCCTTAGTACAGTGGCATTTAGATATTCAGTTGCCTGTAATCAAACCACCCACTTTTGAAATGTTACCAGCATATCAGGTACCCGTTTGAGACATTGTCCACAGACAAGTTTCGAAGTTTCGAGCGCTTCCTTAAGGTTATTTTAGGAAAGGCCGTACTTCTCGCACACCAATTTATACTCGCGTGCACATCTGCCATAATTGACCCCTCGCCCTTTTTTTTACGGCAAACAGATCTTTGAGGTCATTATACCCATTCTAGTAGAGCTAGCTATACTCTACCCCTTTCGTGAAAAACGCTTATAACGCTTTGGAGAGGTTCAAAAGTGGCTTACAAGAGGTGTAATTATTTCTCTGAACACTGCCACCATATTACCCGTAGATTTCCCCTATTTGCCCCAAAATATAAGAAGGCACCGCGGTCACCTCGTATAACGCATGAAAAGGCTGACGATACGAATGTTTAGTAATTATTTGCAAAGCTCATGTTCAAGCCAGGGACGTTAGTTTTTCCACGTGTTACATTTACAGTTTACGCCATTCGCACAAAACGCGAGCTCCGTGCTACACAGAATTCTCTAGGGTCACTGGAAAACATAGCGGATAGCCATTGTATAACACATTGAAGCGCATAATATTTTTTTTTTTTTGCACAGGAAGTAATTCATGCGCTTACATTTAACGACGCATACACATTCGGTGTAATGTTGCCCCCCTTTCTAGCAACATTGATCTGAGTGGCTTTTATTGGTACAACAAGACACTGAGCCGTTCTTAAAACACACCACGCACCGAAGCACTCAAAGAAGTAAAATAGTGCAAAGGCTGTAGTGAATGCACACATGGTGCACTTTTTCCGAACATCGCCCGTAACGTTTTCCATATTTTCCCCACATATAAAGAAAATATTTCGTTTAATTGGACAATGCTACTGTGCACCTTACTAAATGTCGTGTCTTTCTTTTTCGAGGAGGGTTGTCTTAGCGCATACTAACAAAAAGAACTAGCACAAAATTTATAAACATGAATGCAACAATACGCCTTGCAGGATTCCACACTGCAGGAACGAAAACTACGTTCATTTATTATTTCCAACCACCCTAATTTAAGACACAAACGTAAAATTTTTCTGCGAAGGAACAGTGCTTAAGAACGACATACATGAGTGCTGTGTTAACTTGAGCGGGTTATAATAAATTTTTCGAAGGCTGTTCTTTCGCAAATTATGTACCGATCAGTCCAAGTTAGCAAACTGCTAAACTTTCACCTCATTTTCTTTCTGAACACGCCCTCCATTTGCAATAAATGTGTCAAGCGCAGTTATTCTATAGCACTAGACAGCATTGCGCATAACAGCGATATATTGCTTTCGAGCACTTCAGAAAGAATCCTTTTCGCAGTGCCCTAAATGCCCGACGCTTTTGAAGCTGGCCCCTCTCATCAGGCATAAAACGCGCCATGTCAAAATTGTGGGAGGTTGCGTTTTTAATGAGCTGACATTATTTAGGTACTTCACGCACTTTCCGAGGACTATGTCTCTTGGTAACTATGTTTCTATGTAACCGTTTTCCCGCCTACCCGGGTTACTGGGCAGGAAATGTGGCGCTCTGCAACGACGAAATCAAGACGTCATATTTCTCCGATGCTAACGAGATTTGAACACACGTCACAAGGACAGCAACCCGACGCATTAGCAGGCTGCGCCACAGATGCACTGGCTATGTGCCGCTTTTCAATGAGCGCCTTTCACGTGAATGTTTTAGCGAGCAGCGCCATGAATTCCTTGGGACGGACGGAAAAACTTTTTTGAGAGAAGCACCTGCGAGGTTGCCAGCCCGGTCTCATGCCACACGGGTATTATGTGCCGTGAGGCAAAGCCTTTCCGCCGCTGCCGGGGACGCTGGATTGCCCATAGTTGGTCGTATAGTTCCGAGCTAGTCAGAGTGCTTAGCCATCGCTCCTCGAGAAGGTCCGGTTCTATGTTGTCCTCTACGTATATTGCTTTGATCTCTGTGCATTTCCACAAGATGAATGCCATGTCTGCTTGTTCGTGCTTGCAGAGCTTGCAGCTCATGTCTGGGTATTGTCTGGAATTTACTCTGTTTATTCATTGGATATGTGCCGCTCTTTAATGAAGCTCTCGCCAACTTGGATCAATGAGTGCGGCCACGCAAGGGAACAATTCTCTGTGTTCGCATGCAGCGGCCGAGACGCTTCTCGTCTCTGACGTCACGTCGGATTTTGCGGCAGTGCCACTAGATGGCGCAGCATGTCGAGAAAGAAGCGCAAGAGAGCAACCCAGTGGCCGCAAGAAGCGTTTCTCTGCGTTCGCATACGCTGGCGTGCCATGCATTTCGGAGGCAACATGCAGGCTTCGTGGCAGCGGCACTAGATGGCGCGGAGAGTTCTTAAGGACACGCGAAAAAGCAGTGGCGCTGCAGTATGCGCCTCATAATGAATTCGTTTCATCGGTGGCAGTACATCGCGTCGCTACATTGATTCAATGCTAACGCATTACCGTTGACAGTCAATTCATAAGAAGCCAACAAACACTGACAGCAATGACAACATAGTAGAAATTACTTGTGCTTAATAAATGAAATAAAGCAACGATAAATTAATGGAAATGAAAGTGGATGAAAAAACGACTTCCCGCAGGTGGGAAACGATCCCACAACCTTCGCATGTGTGAGTCGTGAGTGGGTGGCGCTGGCTAACATTCCCAGGGTTCTGCTGGGAATCAAACACCAAAGAAAGGGGATGGGGAAACGGCGCCGCGGTAGCTAAATTGGTAGAGCATCGCACGCGAAAGGCGAAGGTTGTGGGATGGTTCCCCATCTGCGGCATGTTGCTTTTTCATCCACTTCATTTCCATTATTTATCGTTTCTTTATGTCATTTATTAAACACAAGTAACTTCCTCTATGTTGTCCTTGGAGTCAATGTTTGTTGGCTTCTTATGATATGAGTAATAAAAATCGTACACCTCGGTTAACCCCCTTTCTTCTCGTTCGTTAACATAGTGAGATGGGTTCCGTCGCAATTTTTTTTTTTTTTTGCATGACATTCGCCAAACTTCCTACGTGGTCCGTAATATAGGCTGCTAACGCTCTGGAATGCTTCAATAAGCCTTTCTCTGCAAAGCCTGTGATTACCTCACAAATCCGAAACTCTGATCATATTTGACGCATTGCAAGCACCTCACGCAGACATCAACAAGATGACTCGTTTAGCTAGTTTTGTTTTCTGGCACCAACTCGGTTGGCTCATCGAGGTGACCATGAGAACCAGCTACGCATGTTGTATGAAGCAAGACAGAGAAATTGAGTGCTCATAAATTAGATTTACGATTTCTAATTACCCTCCAGACTTAAAAAAATTTGGTGCACAAGGCCCAAAAAATTACCTTTACTTTCTTTAAATATAAAATTACTATTGCTATTGGTTCTTCTTCGGCAGCGGGGAAATTCCGTAAGCGTTTTACATAACGCATCTAAAAAGGGAGAAAACGGCGGTTCAGCCTTTTTCATTTAGCACTTAATTAACCAAGATACTTTAAAAATTGCCTGCATATTGTCACGTAGTAGTGACGGTGAAGAAGGCAGCAAAACTGTGATTATAGAAACTAGCGTCTTATTGGGCGAACTTGTGCCCTCAAAAGCAGGCTACACTCAAAAGAACAGCGATGGCGGCGAACACACTCGGCGATCGTCGGAAATCTGGTCAGCGGGTCAAGCGCGTCGACTTTTATAGATCAGTCGTCGAATGTTCCAGAGTAACCGCTGGGACCCGCGTGCCTTCCACAAAGTTCTACGTCATTCGCGTCGCGCATGCATGCAATCAGATTACACAAGGTTCGGCGACAACAGACAGCGGATAGAAGCATCGATAACATTCTAGAAACTTCCGATACATGTAGACGCGTCTTGCGCTGAGCGATAACATTTCTTAGACGGTAAAAGCGCTCACTCGCAAAAGATAAACAAGTTCACGTGTCAATATAACCCTCAGGATGCTCCCCATTTTTAATATAGTTATGTGAAAGCACAGTAGAGAAACTATTTACATGGCGTGCTTACAAGGGCAGCAAGCACTGGCCAGTATGGAAGCTAGTCATGATCAAGCGAAGTACTTCGTCATCATCATATCAGCAGTGGCAGATTATAGGTACGCCCTATTAAATGTCAACATCATCGTCTTCTAGGAGCACGTAGCATGACCTCCGGCGCCACTTAGGACCAACAGCAGAGACAGGGTGGTAACCCTTGAGTCTCGAAACGTGGACGATGTCACTTGCCAACGGAACGGAAGATACAATGGGACTGACTCACCCAATCTCATACGTTATGTCAGTCACTAGTCGAAGTACGCGGTATGGTCCCGTGTAACGAATACGGAGCTTTGCAGATAGTTCGACGCACCGGGAGGGAGACCAAAGTAGCACGAGGGTACCCGGAGCAAAACGTTCGTCGCGATGCCGGTGGTCGTAAAGGTGCTTAGTCTTTAGAAGGAGTAAGTCTACTGCGGGCTATCTGTCGCGCGTAATAAGCCCGGGTAATGGCGTCGCGTGCATATTCGCTAGTAGAAGTTGCAGGGGCAGGAAGAAATGTGTCCAACGGTAAAATTAGTTCGCGTCCGAGCAACAGTAAGACCAAGGCAGCCAGTGGTTGGGGCATCGTGAAGCGCACGAAGTACTGTGGCGCACAGACGTGATGGATATAACGAGGATAAGGAACATCAGGGTACACTCTACGCCGGTCCTTCAGGGTGGACATGCGCACAGAAGTGTCGCTAGGAGAGGATTCCAGGCGCTCGGTTATTTCTCTTAAGTAGGCATCATGACGCTGTTCGCTAGCGATCTTCATCAACTGGCTCACGGAAAGGACGCAATCGAATGATTCAGGGCACGAGGAGCTACAGTGGCCCACGTGGTAGTGGGGCAAACAATCCGCATCTTTGTGTTTTGTATACGACCGCGTAGGTGTTCCAGGCGCAGTGCCCAGCGTGCGAGTCTGCCTGTGGGATCCTTCAATGAGGCGATACAGCAGAGGGCATGGTGGTCGGGAGCTACTGTGAACTGTTGGCCAAATATATAAGGGTGAAATTTTGCAACTACCCATACGAGAGCGACGCATTCATTTTCTTTGAGTAATTTTGCTCCAATGCATGATGGTATGACGCTGTTCGCTCCACGTTGACTCTGGGCCAAGACAGCACGTATACCGTAACGCGTCACTGTCAACTCCGGTTTTGGCTGACGGGTCGAAGTGGGCCAAAATGGGAGGCGTAGTGAGCAGCGTGGGTGTGGGCAACTCGAAGGAAGCCGCAGCTCGTGCAGGACCCCAAGTAAAAGGGACGGCTTGTTTAAGAATATATGTGAGCGGTTTCGCAATCCATGCAAAATTCTTCACAAACCGACGAAAATAGGAGCAGAGTCCCACATAGCTACACACGTCTTTGGCAGACTTGGGCACATGAAAAACCTGCCACGGCTTTGATTTTCTCTTGGTCGAGTGTACGCTTACGGCGCCCATGGCATGGCCAAACATCGTGACGCGGCGACGGGCAAAACGGCACTTAGATGAATTCAGCTAAAGTTCGGCACGGCGGTACATGTCAAGGATCGCTGGGAGGGGTTCGAGATGTGTATAGAACGTAGGCGAAAACACAATTCCATCGTCTAAATAACATCAAGCATGTACTTGAACTCATGAAGCGCAGAGCCCCTCCGTATCGTCATTCAAAAACAATAAAAAAATATACTTTCTGGGATGTACTTATTTCATTTTAATACATACGTATGTATACAAGTGTGCATACAAGTGCCTATTCGCTTATGCTCACGTTTAATGTGTACGTTGTAACAACGGTACCTTGATTTATTCTTGCTCTAATTTATTGTTAAAGTATATCTGTTTTCAATTAATATATGTTTTTTATGTGGTCCATTTCTATCTTTTGCGTTGCTACTACTTTCCTGTATATTTTTATCTTTACCTTACTAGCTGTCTACAATGTTATTTTGTTTTTGTTTTTCCTTTCTTCTAATGTCACTGTGTGGTGAATGTACAATTTGGTGCTAGAGGCCTAATCAGGCGACCCTTAACACCACTTTTAGTCTCCTGCATCAAGGCAATCAAGTATTGTCAAACAAATAAAGAAATTAAAAATTATTCGCTCGAATGTGACTGGGGCATTACACAGACCTAAAGGCATGATCTTGGACTGGTAAAACCCATCAGGAGCTACAAAACCCATTTTCTCTCACTGCATAGGGTCCCCAGCAATCTGCCAATATCCAGATCGAAGGCCGATAGAAGCAGCACCATACAGAGAATTGAGAGCATCATCAATTCGCGGCAACAGGTAAGCGTCTTTCTTCGTAATGTTGTTAAAGTAGCGATAGCTGAAGCATCTTGTTGACTTCCTGCTGGATCACACTTCGCTCAGACGCAGACAATCGATAGGGGCGTCAGTGAACATAGCTGGCATGGCCTGTGCGTATGCGGTGCGCGACAACGGACGCCTGGCCCAAAGGCCGATTACGAAGTCGAAAATGTCTCGATACGACTCGGGAACACGTCTGAGGGTGTCAGTGTGCTCAGGCAGAAGGTTATTGACGATCATGCTGCGAATTTCACGGCTGCCACTAGTTTTCGGCGTCGGAGTGCCCTTCGGAGGATATCTAGCACCGATTGCAAAAGCTGCTAGCTGAAAGTCTTGCAAGTAACAAAGGCGGGCTAAGGAAAGCCCCCTCCGAAATTCACCAGTAGAAGGCAGGTTCCGTTTGCCGCAATGCTGACGACCGTGTAGTGTGCAGCGACACCGTGCGTGAGCAAGACGTCAGTAAGAGGTGTCACGTAGTAGTCGCCATCTAAAACATCTGAACATGATAATTCTACACGTCACGGTCTTGTAGCGGTATTCGGCAGACGCTCGAAGTGAGGTGGGGTGGGTCGGCATTCCGCTTGCTCTAGACGACGGTACTCTAATCGCACTGTCAACGGTGTTCGAGTTGATGAACACAAGCTGGCTGAACGCGTCGTCAGCGATACCCTTCAAAATGTGTGTGATCTTGTCAGCCTCGGACATCATCTGGTCACCTTGTAGACACAAGGCCAGCAGGCCCTGTGTGTACGACAAGGCAGACTCCGTTGACGTCTGGGTACGTACCGCCAGTTTGTTTCTTGGCGGCAGGCTGTCGACCGAATGGGTTGCCGAAGAGGTCGAGTAGCTGTTGCTTGAACGTGTCCCATTTGGTGAGATTGTCCTCGCGGGTCTGAAACCAAACGCGAAGGGTGTCTTCGAAGTAAAATATGGCGTTTGCCAGTATTATATTTCGATCTGAGCCATTTTGTTTGCTGACTTGCTCGTACATGCTCAGCCATTCATCCACGTCGACGATCACGCCCGGGAAAGATCCCGGGATCGAGGGGCTGTGCGAGGGCGATAAACTGGGCAACGGTCTCACCGTAGCTGGCGGCGACGTGTCATCACGTGGAGGCATGACGGTAGATTCGAGGTGGCGTCCGCTGCGAAGCTCCGTGGTCAGAAGAAGTACCCAGCAACTCCCCCATATAAATCTTACGTGAAAGCACAGTAGTGAAACTATTTACAGGGTGTATTTACAAGTGTAGCAAGCACTGGCCAATATGGAATCATATCAAATCAACAGTGGCAGCTAATGAGCACGTCCCTCTAAACGTCAACATCATCGTTTTCAGTAGCACGCAGCAATATAAAATTGATGAGTGGCCCAGTTTTCTTTTTTCGGGACATTGTGATAACACACATATGACGTTGTCGAGCACTTCCAGTCACACTAACACCTTCGCTGCAGAAGGCGATACTGACTAAAACACACAAAAGGCGGCCATGAGAACACAACACTAGGTATTACACATCATTATTATTACACACATTATTATCGTAGATGACAATTAATGAAGTATGCTGAATATAGAAAGCCGGTCCTTTCTTTCGCGCTGTTTTTCGAACTTAACGGAAAACCTTTTGCGAGATTCAGTCGTAAGACCTGCTGCTGTGTACTTAAAACAATGTTTTCCTGGCGTCTAGTTTAAGATGGTGGAGTAAGGCACCTTTTTCATGTTAACATTCATAGTAAGCTCCTTTTGCACTAAGCCATCCCTTTCACGAAACAGTTTTTGATATACAGCCACTGTCAGACTTGACCAGAATAATGAAAGTAAATTTAGAAGTGCTTGAAAAACCCGGGTTCTAAGGAGAAAACATTGAATGGTTTGGTAGGAAAACGCATTAACCTAGCACCCATTCAAGAAATTCCAACCAGGAGTCTCAAGCATCACCCAGAGGAAAAATGAAAAGGTGCTTGATGTGTGTTCACATTAAGGTTTATGGTAACTGTACGAAAAAATTGGAATAAATGAGTAACAAAGGAACACTACAGTGACTTGTATATTTAATCAAAGTTATAGTTAGTGCCGTCACGCCGAAAAAAACACTACACTGTAAGAACAGCCTTCAGGACCTTCAACCCACCTTTTCGCGCAATGTCCTTGCGGTGTCGAATGTGAAGATCCTTTCCATGTTCGTGTCGTAGCAGTATTCAGAATGGTGCTCCCTCGAATATACCCTGCTGGACCACATGGGCAGCTGGCACACCTGTTGGCGTTCCAAAATTTCAGATGCAAGTATAAAAAAGTAGTAAGAGAAAGCACTAGGCGCTAGCTACCGGAAGATAGCACACGTTGCCGCACGACTAACGACCAACGAAGTTTAATACGGTCCACTGTTAAAGGGAAACAGAAATGAAAAAAAAAATACATTGAGCTGTAATAATAAATTACCTTTTTACAACGCCAGTAAAGCCAACGTTAACCCGAAGCAAGACTTACACCACTGGCACAGGGGCAAATAAGTGCCCATTAAAGAAAATCCTCTTTCTTTACACAAAATGACCCCTTATCAAAATACGTTTCGCCGTCTGCGCAAAATTACGGCCAGCTTTCTTCATACGCTTTCGGTGACCGACGCAGCAAAGCACATGACGCTCTTTCTTTAAACTGGTACTTACAAAACTTTAAAAGACAGCGCACCTTGTCAATGCAAAGTAAACAGAAAAAGGACGAGTTAATTTGTCCTATTTGTCCTGACAACAGGCAGTTTAAGGTGCGCGCCGCTCATATGTCGCTTTTTCAGGCAGGATAACTGCCGTCGGTTTTTTGTGCGCCGGAGTACTCTCAGCCAATAATTTGCGTTCCACTTGGATGCAAACATGAAACCTCACTAGAGGGAACTCTGGCGCTGCGATCTTTCAGCTGCCATGACTATGTTGGTTAGCGCATAGATTTCGTACTTGTCGCTTGTAATGATCCTTGCGGCTTTGTGTACTACGCTGTAGCTTCCTTCCTTTGCCGCAAGGTTCGAAGAAATCCTACTTTTCAGAACGCAAGAGAGAATACCACTATGCACACTCACTGGCACCCGTCGCGCTTGCAATGCACTGCTTTTTTGAAAATGATCAAGCACATTATCGCAGCCGTTCGAAGCCAGGAGAACGATGATTAGGCAGATCCACATATCGGCCATGCTGGTGGAACCCGCCAAGCTCTCCGCTCCAGTAGACACTAGCGTCACAGTTCCCTCCAGTACTGTTAGTAGGAAACTCTTCTATGGCTTCAAAGGTTTAATCAGCTCGGCAGAGAAGCGAAGACAGCGTTCTGTCCTGATCGATCTGCCTTGCAGTGCTGGAATGAGTGTCGTACTAGCGCACTAGTACAACATCGTTTCAGTTGTGCAACTGTGTGCAAGTTGGTAGGAGACGTTGGTCTGAATGGGCATTGAAGGCCGATCTAAAGAGCTAAACACCAATCCTGACAAAACTAAAGGACCACGCAAGTCACGCTTTCCGCGTAAACCAGAAGCGTACAAGGCCAGCGAGTGACGAAGCTGCCAAACGCCGATATGTCGCAATGGCGGCAACCACACATTGTGGCAAGGGCTAAGGTGGTTAGAGCATACGTATCGCTGCGGTAACATTTTGCAGCCAGACGAATCGCCTCCCTCTTAGGTACAAAATCGTTTCTGCAAGTACTCAAATTACCACTGAGACAGCAGCATGTTTTGTCAAGTTTTCTATTCGCTAAAAAAAAGGTCCATGAAGGAGCTGTATATCTCCGTATCCGCAAGCGACACTTACAAAAGAAGGAAACGCTCCTTTGTCGTGTCACCACGCATGATCGCCTTTCTGGCGTATGCCCCCTAATACAAAGGCCTTCGCAGTGCTCGTATGTCAGGGGTAATAATAACACGAATAAACGCAAGAAGGAAAGACGAATAGCGACACCGCCTCGAAGTTACCCGCATCATCTCAGCGTGGCGTCATGCACTTTGACGGCCCGTTCGTTCTGGTCTAACTCTCCGTTATCGGCGCTAATGCAGCGAAACTAATGTCGGCCGCTTCGAGCCATCTAGTTCAAGTTACGATCCAGTGAACAAAAACTAGGACGCATAGGATTACAGACACGCACTATACTAGTCGTTCTGCCTACATGCGTCTTGGGTTTTAAGCGCTGCGAAACATTGGAACTAAAAAAAGGTCGCCCAAATTACAATTTTATTCCTGTTCAAAGATTTTGATTGTGTCATTCCCCCACAGAACAATTTTCAAGTTTTTATTGTATAGTCTGAGAAAATTCGTTTGCGTACTCGCTTTCATTCGGCTTCTTAAAGGCACCCTCGTGTAACAAAAGTGTTATTACATGAATACCGACATCAGGCATTGCGTGGCACTGCTGCTTCGTGCGGCAGTGTTCTTTACTCGTATGCACGCGCAGTCGAGCCTGAGACTTGGTGAAGCCACATGTTTTTCTTTACTACATATTTGCGAGACTTGTTTCATCAGCCATCGAACTACGTAATGTAATGACATTTAATTAAAGGTGATACTCAGTCTAGCATCAGCCTAGCATCAGCTGACAGCCTGAGCTCTCTTGCAATCACAGCATGGGTCGTCGTGGTCGTCTTCGACCTGCTACAGAGAACACGAGGCGCATCTGCTTCGTTACATTGGCACCGGGTGCGAAACGGAGCCATCCTGGCGACTCAAGCCTGTTTCACATGATGCGATTTTCGTCGCACCAAAATTGCGGTTTCCGTCTTTTGCGACGAAAATCGCAGTCGCAGTGCCGACCCCCCGATTTTGAGCTGCGACCAACCGGTTAGTCGCAGTCACACCGTCGCCACGATCACCGCGGAGCGCTATTTTGCCGGTTTGTTTTAGGAGATGGCGTCAAGCTCAACAAGTGCAATGCGCGGAGACGTGGATTGCCGAATTCGGTACGCACGCAAAGGGAGCATAAAAAACTGTACCACAGATTCCAGTCTCCCATTTCTATGCATTCACTGACACGCTACGCAGCAAATGAAGTGCATTTTCGCGTTTGCTTCGTACACCTCTGCGAGTTGTCAACACTGTGAGGTGTTCGACTCCCACGAGACGACATGGCCTATTGGGGTCGTCACAGTTTTCTTTTGTTGAGTACCATACGAAAATTGCTCGCACAGAGCAGCTTACAAAATTTAAACCTCGGCAAGGGCAAATGACAAGACAGCAAAGTACCCAAAATTTTAACGTTGTGCTGAAAGCGGTACCGTTCAGTTGCATTTTCTTGTCGCTTTTCAAGCGTGGATTTCCCGATGCATCTTGAAAGGTTATCTTACCTCACTTACTTATTAAATTTGACAGAGGAAACGTAGGCTGAAAGGACCAGACGTCACACTCCTCATGCCAGCAAGGAAAAAGCCAGCTTTATCGTCTTCTTAATTAAGAAGAATCGCAGTGAATTTTCTATGATAGCATTAACTCCGTGGCTTGAATAAACAGGGTCGTTAATTTGTTTTCGAGCACTTCATGCACATTAAGTTGCATCTCTTCACTTAGGTTTTTTTTTTCTTGCACAGAAACCAGAAAACATTGAATATGTTGCGGACTTTGTATCCTGACTGCACCTGTATTAACATTTGCTTTGAACGGTAATTAACTCTACAGTTAGTAAACTAAGTAAATTATTCGCTAGCTATAGTGGCACAGTGACAGCATACCCTCTTGCACTGTCGTGTACAAATCATGCAACAATGCGAAAAGCAGACAAACAACCTGTTCTTGTGGAGATAAAATAGCAAAAGATGACATGTTAAAAAAAGTAAATCAAAACTGTGCAGTGGAGTCAGCTAGTTGCACCCCTTCCTGTGAATCTTGGAATATGTTAAGTACAAGCGGTTCTTGCTTCTTCGCACCTGATCGAGTGTGCAGAAACATCAATGCCTTACATGTTTCTAATAACAGTTTCGAATAAGTTTGTGATTACATATATTAGGGTGTGAACCCATACAACGATATACGCTGTGATTACTACCTTTATAAGTAATGAAACACCATGCTACTTACAAGAACATATCACCCTGGGATTTTAAAAAAAATGTCTGCATTTCTACTATACACAATGCACGGTTTCTTTAGAGGACCACAAACTGCTTTTTTGCAATGACAAGCTTACTCCAAGTTTTGTCTACATGCAGGCAAGAAAAAAATTTATTCACCTCCCACTGTGGCTATAGCAGTCTGCTGCTAACACAAGGCGAGGGGTTAAATTGCCAGCCATGGCAGTCGCATTTCGATGAGTCATAGATAAAGAAAGCTCTTGCACTTAGATTTAGTTCATAATTACTTATTGAACCCTTAGACTTCCAAATACTATTGCATAGGGGGGCATGCTTATGCAAAATCTAACACCAACCGAAAGCAAACGGCACAATTGTAAAACAAGCATCTTTTCTGATACTTAGTGTGTGTAAACATTCATTGCAATAATATGTATTGTTCCACAGCACTACACCAATAAAACAGACACAGCAAGTACTTTGTCAGCACGCTGGTTCTGCAGATGTATAAATGTCAATACATGAATGCTCATACTACATCATGCACAAAGCACAATAACACAAAGAAAGTTCTGGGTGAAGCACGTGTAGTACTGCCGGGGTGAGGAGTTACCCGGTCTGTATCTGCCTTGGGATGACGGCCTCCTCCCAACTGAGTGCTGGGTGGGGAGGTTGCATTGACCGTCGAGCTAAGCGGTAACACTTAGTAACTTCGCCATAACTGGTCACTCGGTCCTTGGTTTCGAACCACCACACGGAACGGTCTCTCTCGGGGGCGCGGAGGGTAAGCGCTCGCGCCGCCGAATGGGCCGTCTCGTTGTGGCTTGGTGAGGATGCACACTTGCCGGCGTGCGCCGGGAACCACTTCATGCAGATGGTGCTGCCGCGGTCTTGAAGCTGAGCTTGCCGATGAATGCGGCCGCCGACGCGCATACTCGCCCCTTGGAAAAGTTGCGCACGGCGTTCCTCGAGTCACCGAGCACGGTGCGACACTCGGCCTCAGAGATCGCCAAAGCGATGGCAACCTCTTCAGCATCTGTTACGTCCGTGCACCGTACGTTCGCTGCGTTGTCGTGGTGCCGGTAGCCACCGCAACGACCACTGCCGCTTGTATTCCGCTGCGTCCACGTACCCAGCGTGCCGCTCTTGGGCGTGTTGTTCGGTGATGGCCTTGGCCCGCGCCTGCCAACGTTCTTGGTTGTACTCGGGGTGCATGTTCTTCGGGATGGCGTCCACGTGGATGTTGGCCCGCGCCTCGTCGTTGATGTCGCATGGTTGCCGGCTGGGAGCTTGGGAGTTTTAACCCAGGGACGTCAGTATACTGCGGCCTGTCTTGGTGGTAGGGAGGAGCTCCATTTGCGCGGTGGGTTGCACTTCAGCTACTTCTTCTAGGGTGTTATGGACGCCGAGCTGCAGTAGCCGAGCCGTACTCGTGGTCTGCATTAAGCCAAGTGCCATCTTGTAAGCCCGTCTGACCAGCGTGTTGATCTTGGTCCTGTCAGTGACCTGCCAGTTGAGGTAGGCCGCAACGTAGGCGATGTGACTGATCACGAACGACTGGACACGGCGCACGAGACTGTCTTCATGCGTGCCTACCCGTCGTGTCAAGCCTCGGTGTATGAGCGGGACGGCGTCCATGGCCTTGGCGGTAAGCTTGTTGATGGTCTCGTCTTTGCGGCCGCTCTTGTTTAGCAGCAGGCCCAGGACCCTGATCTTGGTAACTTCGGGGATGCGCTGCCCCGATGCAGTCACGACCTTGGTGTGATCGCACTCCCGAGGGGAAGCGCGTTTCCGTACCGGTCGTAGCGGTGTGAGGACACACGGCTCGGATTTGGTGGGCGAGCACATTAGGCCTGTGCCGTCAAGGTGCTGCTCGATGGCTGTAACCGCCACTTGCAGCTGTTGCTCGATGCTGGCGTAGGTGCTGCCGGCGTCCCACAAGGTAATGTCGTCGGCGTAGATCGTATGCCGGACAGCGGTCCCCGGTACTGCCCTCGCTACTTCGATTATGACGAGGTTGAAGAGCAACGGCAAAATGAACGAATCCGGCGGGGTATCCATGCCCCCGAGCTTGCGTTCGGAGAGCTCGAGGTCTCCGGCTGCAGTTCCATGGCGTGGTTGGTCAAGAAGTCTTGGATGTAATTGTAGCTCGTTATCATCATGTTGAGTCTTGACACCTTTGCTAATATGGCTGAGTGCTTGACTTTGTCGAATGCGCTTTGTAAATCGAGCCCCAGAATTACTTTGCTGTCTTGTGTCTTGTTGTCGATGATTTCTTGTTCGAGTTGCAGCATGGCATCTTGTGTACTGAGTTTGTCCCGGAAGCCGATCATCGTGTCCGTATAGAGGCGTTCCATCTGCAGGTATTCCTGCCACCGGTTGGCTACCACGTGCTCCATCACCTTGCCCACGCAGGACGTGAGCGAGATGGGACGCAGGTTGCCGATGTCCGGTGGTTTGCCCGGTTTCGGGTTCAGGATCGTTCTTGCCATTTTCCACTGTCGGAGGAGCCTGCCCAAATACCAGCATTTGTTGAAGTGACGGGTTAGGGCCTCGATCGATGCACTGTCGAGGTTGCACAGCATCTTGTTGATAACGAGACCGGGGCCGGCTGCTGAGCGGATGTTGAGCTTGTGCATCACTACCCGTACCTCTGACATGGTAATGTCTCGGTCGAGCCACGCGTTCAGCAGCCGCTGGTACAGCGGTTGGGTTTCCGTTGGCGCGTCCGGCAGATACTTGGCATCCAGGCTCTTGATAACAGCGTCTTTTCCCTGTTGTTGTAATGTGCATGAGGCGGGCCAGGCGGTCGCGCTGGTGTGACTCGGTCTTATTTTCGTTCAGGTGGTGCCAAAATAGATTCCAGATTAAAGCGCGATGCAGTTTTTTGATGCATATTTGATTCGATGCTCGCTGCATATTTCGTTCCACTGCTTTTGTTCCACTGCTGACGGCACAGGACATTGCAGTGGTGTTCAATGGCCCTGTTCAAGTCAGCAACGTTCTTTCTCAATTTGCGATTCAGCCGTTGCCGCTTCCAGCGCGCCTGTATTGAACGTTTGGCCTCGATCAGATGGGCCAGGCGGCTGTTCATGGCGACGACGTTCTCATCTGTTTCGATGGTCTTGGTGGCCGAGTGCACTGTATCAAGAAGCTCTGCCGTCCAGATTTCGATGTCTGTGATGTCTTATGCTGTAGTGGGGCGTCCCTTACGGAAACCGTCCTAGTCCATCCACTTGTATGTAATGGTGTTGCCGCGAAATTGGTTGGCTATCGTAATTTAGAGAATGTAATGGCCGCTTCCCAGGTCGACGCCAGTGTTGTGCCATGTTACTTTGACCCTGTGGTCATTTTTCATGAACACAAGGTCTAGTGTGGTGTCTCGTGCTACGGAGTTGCCGATGCGGGTGGGATGAGCGGGGTCCCTGATCAGGGTACAGTTGTGGTCCAGGGTATTTTGTAATAGGTCCCATCCCTTGGCCGTGTCCTTATCGTAACCCCACGATCGATGGGCGGCGTTGAAGTCCCCTCAAATCAGCAACGTGTTGTTTTTGGCTTGGGTGCTGGCTGTGTGCAGTAGGGTCTTGAATTTCGGTGTTTGGTGCTTGGGGTTATTGTAGATGTTGGCGATGAACAGACTGCCTTTCCTTTGTTTGCTTTGGGATGATTTTGGTGAAGATGTATTCCACCCTGCTGCAGCCGCGTTGGAGTTGGTGTTCGATGAGCGTGAGCCCTTTGCGGATGAACGTGCAGACGTTCATCCGCAAACGCCGCCGGGCTAACGCGAGCGCGATACCCAGGGAGGGTGGGAGTCACCGTCGCCGTTTCTTGCAGCAGGATGATGTCGGGTTTCTTGTTTACTGTGGCGATACGTTGTTGCAGCACTGCTCCCTCGTAACAGTGGCAGTTCCACTGGGACATGGTTGTGGCGAAGTTGGGGCTTGCATCTGTTTTGGAGGTATGGGTGGTTGGCGAATTGCACGGCAAGGATGGGGCTGCGTACTGGCTTGAGGATCTGAAGTCGAAACGCTCTTGTATGGTGCGGATGGACGTGGTGATCAGCTCCTGCAGCCGCGCCAGTCGTTGGTCGGTGACGGCATCCGTGCTGGTGAAGGTGTTGGCGAGTGCTTCAATTTTCGCTTCGAGCTGAGTTTCCAATTGGGTCAGGTCCTTGTAATGTCGTGATGAGGTGCGTGCTCGTTTTTTGAGGGTTGGGTCAGTGGTCTTATACTGCTGGGGCCCGTCTTCGGTTGTGACCATTGATTGTGTGCCTTGGTGTAATGGCGTGTCGGCGTTTTGCTCGGGGATAACGGCGGGTGTAGGTGTCTCGGTTGACTGAGCTGAGTCAGTCACAGCTTTGAAGGCTAGATTAAAATTAGTGCTTGATTCAAACAAATATAAATAAAAACGCTACAGAAAGGAAGTACAGAAAATTCCAAGTGCAGAAAAATAATAATTACAGTGGCCAATTATGCATGCCAGCACCTTTCAAGAAACACTGTTCTTTTTCCAGTAGACAAACTGACAGCGTGCTTATGCAAGCACAATCTTCCAGTTCCATGCCATTGGAAAAAAACTTGTTTATGAAGGTAGTCGCATGCACAGTTGGTGATCACAAAGCTTTTTGTTTCCTGGACTTGTATATTTATTTGTATTTTTTCTCTTTCCAATTTTTCATTATTTGGTTTCATCAGGCACTGGTTTTTATCAGGCTTTCTTGCTGTACTACTTTCTGGGAAACTTTATAAATCACTGCATTTCCACAATAAACCTTTTCATTAAAAGTACCGTACCCTGGTCTTACTGTGTCACACTGTACGCTCTCGCGATATTGCCCAAATAAAAAAATTATCTAAGGTACACAGAAGCATCGTAAGGGCCATTGAAGTGACTTGGTTCAGTCTCAAAAATATAGAATAGCATGGCCTCAAATACTACCAGAGAACACATAGGACGAACAAGAAAGCCGAGATGATCTAACAACTGAATGTACACGCCGAGTAAATGCTGGCTGACAAGCAATAAACCGAACATACACACAAAGCAGAAGCAAAAATTAATGTGCATTTCCGGACAGGAAATGCATCCATTTTTAACGGAGGCCATGCTGACGAGATTCTCCCAGCGTTTTTAGATCTACAGCTTCCAGAATTTCTCTAGGCAGCATATCTGCACAGAATGCTAGCCTGTTCCTTTACAATGCAAGCCCAGGTGTCCAGAGTGCACTTTCAGAGTTTCCTGTTGCGATCTGTACGGACACACATCAGTTTTTCCTTCTCCTTTCTGCGTAACTTTGATTGATTGCTTATCAACTAACATTCACCCGCCATATTCAATAAACTTTCATTTCTTAGTGCACCTTATGATCGTCTTGGTATGCAGCCTGAAAGGTATTCGTTCTTTTTACAGCGAAGCTGTATATGCCTAGGCGAAACACTCGTGGTCCGACGACAGAAACCCTGCTGCGGGGTTATGATCCATTGTTTAGGGGGGTATGAGTCATTGCACTCGTCTTACATGACAAACGGACAAATTTCTCGCTGGGTAGGCATAGAAATGTCTATGCGTTCAAAACATATGCATTTATCTACGTATTATTGCAAGGAAGAAACACAGAGGGGAACGGGGTTAAGACAAAATCATGATGGCATAATTATCTCGCAGCAAAGGTGTGGCTGGCCATTGGCTACACCGATAGCGAGGTCGTTTCTCTATCGCAGCAGGGCGCGCGTGCAGCAGTTTCTCTGCGACTTCGCAATGTGTTCAAAAATGTGTCTCTCTATTTAATTAAATGAAGTTTGCAGCCCCAGTGTGTCACGTCGTGATACAGTGCATAACCGAGTCATAAATACTATGATTCACGCATTACGAAACACAAATGCGCAAGATGATTCAGGAAGACTTTGATTAACCCTCTGCATTAGCACAATCAACCACTCATTGCAGCCGTCATAATGGTGATTATGCCAAGCGCGATGTGTGGCATTTCAAATAAATCATGTGATAAACCCAAGCCAAACGTGTGCGTAACCTCATTAGAAACACAGACACCACCAATAATTGAGAAATACTTTAATAAGCCGTTGTCATTAACCCAGTGATAAACACCAGGAATGCACATTTACGCTTCGCTGCTTTACCATACGTATAGGGTGCATGGGCAGTAATTTTTTCTGTTATTGTTTAAGTATTGCATAATGTTCTGCCAGTAAAACACGTTGTTGGGCTAGTTGGTACATTGTATTGGTGCTGCGTTTTTATTGCTGGTTTTTTTTTTCTTAATGTTGTGCCATTCTTCCTTTTGTAATTAAGTTTTCATTCCCCCTCACCTAATACTCCAACCGTGCAGCCTGCGAGGTATATAAATAAGTACATAAGCACATGTCGTTCATTCATCTGCATAAACCTCGCACCATCCCTTCCTGAACAAACGTCACTGTGTTGATGTCTGGCAGCGTGCATCTACATTAACTGCCGTTTGCATTTTCGTATAGTTTGTGAACAGTGTAGTGCATAAACATTACATGACATTAGTTATAATGTTTCATAATGTCCAGACCTCTTCCTTTTAAGTATTACATGATATTAAGGTTGTGGCCTATGCGGTGCATAAACAAACCTTGCAAAACATAACACGTTGGATTGTTGAAAATAAGACCAATTTTATATATCACAGTTACTTTAACAGCATTTAATTGACCACTTGACAAAAACTTCACTTCGCACAGATTCCAACACGTGCACTGAATCTGCAGCTTTCGCGCTCATTAATGCGGTTGTTACTACACGGCCACATCTTGTAGATTAGAAAACAACGTTCAATAAATTAGTTTGTTGCAATATATTTTAAAAAATGCGTACATCACTGCGATTGCAACACCAGAACTTGATACAAACACGCACACTATAGGATGCGGAAAATGCTCAGTAGAAACTCCAGAATGTTTGCATCCTGATACTTATGAGAGTGAACAGTTTCATTCCATGGCTGTTAATGAGAGGGAGAAAGAAAACTTAACTGTCTTCATGGAACAAAATCGCATTGATAAGCTTAGAGATATAGTGATTACTTAACACTTTCGAAATGAATAATTGTAGCTTCCTATTGACATTGAAGCAGCCTTTCGACACCAAGAAAAGGAATAAGTTTTTCCAGTTTGAGCATTGAATTGCAGGCAATGCAAGCGGGCATAAAATTCTACAAGTATAATTTGTTTAGGAATACAAGATAGGAATAAACGTTGAGGCTTTCGTTTGTACTTTTTCTGGCTGAGCAATCTAGTTTGAAATGACTCCCATATGCATGTCGTAACAATGTCGATCTAATACATGTTAAATGCATGACTAGCTTAAGAAATCTGGATGATTGCTATAAATTACAGTGAAAGAACTATATTATCTAATCACTATAATAATATAATAATAATATTTATTTCCACAAAATAGGCTAACCGTGCGCGGCGTGCGAGGCTGCACAGAAAGGTGAAAAACCCTATGTCAAGTGCGCCTGCCGTGGGCCTACGTTCCTGCATTATGGATAGCGCGTATTGATATGGTCTTGTTAGAAGTTCCGAGTATACTACTAGCGCGAGACACAGGACAACACAGTGGACGAGAAGCTTCTCTTTTAGAATGTTATGGTACAATGTACGGGTTTCTACAAAAGTGACAGTTACTGCTTAAAAAAATTTGATGCGGCGTCTTTAGCGCCTTTACAAATATTCAGAGCGGACACACACACACACACACACACACACACACACACACATATACATATATATATATATATATATATATACAGCACACGCACCGCGATGGACGAACCAGGCTAGTGCTAAGGTTGAATTTCACAACACAACTTCTATTGCACGTTCCTAACCACACAGATCATTTGCGGCTTCGTTCAGGGGCAGACGGGGCTTTCGGGCTGGTACTTGTTGTTGCGTTGGGTGCAAGAATATGGCTATGAGCAGGCATCGCATATGCGCAATCACGAGCGATATGCACACATCATTCTCCAGAAGCTAACGCTGAGCACGGGTAGCGCGACGATCTTGTTGGGCTGTCACGATGATTTCGTGGCAGCCGAATTCCTAATACTGGATATGCGGCGAGGGTAGCTATATGAACTTGTTCATAGATCATCTTGTAGATTGTCGTAGTGCAGGCAGAAAGAAATGGTCATAGAAAGCAGACTAGACAACACACAGCGCTGAACCAGCTGCGAACAGCTGTTTACGTGCGCCGCGTCTCATCGCACTGAACTTCAGAAACCGCCGTTGCGCACTCCAAAACAAATCTTAAAACATTGTTAAATTACAAAACACGCATATTGTTTGCTCCAAATAAAGAAAAGTCAAAAATATTATCATGTAAATGTTTTATTCATTACAATAAAATAATTATGCAGCGTGTGCCACGAAACCTGGCAATAAGCAACCCTGGGCGTCGCACCAGTCACATTGTTGAAATCGCAATCAAGTGAAATGGGCCCTCTAAAAATCGCATTGCGACGCGTGCTACTGCATTGATTTTCGTCGTTCCCGTCGCAGCATGTGAAGCAGCCTTCAGGGAGCATACAAGATGAGGGCGTCATAATATGACTTGAGGCGGCTAACGTGCACTGTCTCGCGACCCCGACAACGAAGGTCCAGCGATGGTGTGACGGACTCAACGATATAGTTCACAGGTGATGTGGCGTCGATGATCAGATACGCACCGTGGTACCACACAAGTAGTTTAGAAGGAAGACCAGCGGTGTGAGGCGCATCCATAGCCACACAAGGGAAGCGGTAGGGAAGGTGGACGTGGCCTGATGACTGTCACGTCTTGTCTTCTGGCGCCACTACTCGTCGCTGGTCAGCGAACGAGCCAGCTGGCGGCAATCGTAAGCGTATCGGGCGACTTCTGAAATTGTAGTGCATTCGGAGACGTGAGGTCGGTAGGGCACGATAGTATCCAGTGGACACGAGTGCTCACGTCCGTACAAGAGAAAAAACAATTGAAGTTCCGGTGGTCGCTTGCGTCGCGGAGCTATTGCGAACGTAACGAAAGGGAGTAAGGTGTCCCAAACGGTGTGGTTCGGCCAGACGTGCATCCTCAATAGGTCGCCGAGTCTTCGGTTAAAGCGCTCCGTTAGACCATTCGTTTGCGGGTGATACGCGGCCTATTTCCAGTGAAAGATCTTGCACTAGAGAAGGAGGGATTGTATTGCTTCTGACAAGACACGACTCCCATCACTGAGTAGTTCTCGAGGAGCACCTTGGCGAAGGACGAAGTTACGAAGAGCGAACATCGCAACGTCAAGCGCGGTCGCGGTGCGAAAGCCCTCGGTCTCGGCGTAGCACGTCAGGTGATCGACGGCAACACTAATCTAGCGGTTTCCACATCCGTTCTTTGGGAACAGGCCATAGAGGTCGATGCTGACGCGGTCAAACGGTCGAGGAGGACACGGTAGCAACTGTAGTGGGCGCTGTGGAGGGGCCTTGCTTTGTTGGCAGGCGGTGCATGATCGAACTTACTCCTGGACAAACTGGTACATTCTACGCCGGTAATAACAGTGACGTAGCCGTGTGAAGGTTACTAGGATGGCGGCGTTGGCGCGTTGGCGGTCGACATGGAAGTACGCGCCGATATCGGCGCGCATGTGACGAGGGATAGGCTGGCGCCCTTTCCAGCCATCAAGCATATAAGTTGGAGTGGTGAGGGTGTTCTCTCGCACGGAAAATTGGGCTGCTTGACGGCGTCGCGTCCGCGTTGAAGGAATGACCGATAGAGTGGCCTACATGTTTGTGATTGTGTGTACCCGTATGTGTGCGTGCGTGTGTACATATGCGTGTGTGTGCGCGCGTGTGTACCTTTGTGTGTCTACATGTTTGTGAGCGTGTGTGTGCACCTGTATGCGCGTGCATGTGCGTATGTGCACGCGTGTATACCTGAGCGTGTCGACATATTTGTGAGTGTGTGTGCTTCTGTGTGCGTATGCGTGTGCACGTGCAAGTGCGTATGTGAGTGTGTAAATGCGCGTGCATGTGTGTACGCGTGTGCACCTGAGTGCGTCTACATGTTTGTGAGCGTGTGTGCGCGCCTGTATGTCTGCATGTGCGTGTGTGCACGCGTGTGTACCTGAGCGTGTCTACATGTTTGTGAGTGTGTGCGTCTGTACCTGAGTGTGTCTATGTGTTTTTGAGCGTGTGTGTGCACCTGTATATGTGTGCATGTGTGACGCGTGTGTACCTGAGCCTGTGTACATGTTTGTGAGTGTGTGTGTGCGTGCGTACCTGAGTGTGTCTACTTATTTATGAGCGTGTGTGTGCACCTGTGTGTGTGTGCATGTGCGTGTGTGCACGCGTGTGTACCTGAGCATGTCTACATGTTTGTGAATGTGTGTACATGTATGTAATTGTTTGTGTGCATGTGCGTGTGCGCGCGTGTGTACCTGACTGTGTATACATGTTTGTGCGTGTGTGTACGTGCAAGTGCGTACCTGTATGTGTATGTGTATGCTTGTGCGCATGTGTGTCTGCGCGCATGTGTACCTGAGTGTTTCTACATGCTTTGAGTGTGTGTACGTGAAAGTGTGTACCTGTATGTATGTGTGTGTGTGCAGGTGCGTGTGTGCGCGTGCGTACCTGAGTGTGTGTACATGTTCGTGCCTGTGTGTATATGTATGTATGTGTGCACATGCGTGCGTGTGTCAGCGCGCGTGTGTACCTGAGTGTGTGTACATGTTTGTAAGCGTGTGTGTGTGTGCCTATACGTGTGCGTGTGTGTACGTGCAAGTGTGTACCTGTATGTGTGTGCACCTGTATGTGTGCGTGTGTGTACGTGAAAATGTGTACCTGTATGCATAGGTGTGTGTGCATGTGGGTGCGTGTATCGTCTCGCATGTGTACCTGAGTGAGTCTACATGTTTGTGAGTGTGTGCCTGTGTGTACCAGTATGTGCGTGTGCACGTGTGTGTGTGCACGCGTGTGTGTACCTGAGTGTGTCTGCATGTTTGCCAGTGTGTGTACCTGTGTGTATGTGTGTGTGTGTGTGCGTGCGCCTGCGTACACGAGTGTGTATACATGCGTGTATACACCTGAGTGTGTCTGCATGTTTGCCAGTGTGTGTACCTGTGTGTACCTACCTGTATGTGTGTGTGCGCGCGCATGTGCGTCTATGCGCGTGTGTACCTGAGTGTTTCTACATGCTTGTGAGTGTGTGTACGTGCAAGTGTGTACCTGTATATATGTGTGTGTGTGTGTGCGTGTGCGCGCGTGCGTACCTGAGTGTGTCTACATGTTTGTCCGTGTGTGTACGTGCAAGTGTGTAGCTGTATGTAAGTGTGCATGTGCGTGCGTGTGTACCTCAGTGTGTCTACATGTTTGTAAGTGTCTGTGTGTACCTGTATGTGTGAGTGTGTGTACGTGCAAGTACCTGTATACATGTTTGTGCGCGCGTGTGTACCTGAGTGTACTACATGTTTGTGCAAGTGTGTACCCGTATGTGTACGTGAAAATGTGTACCTGTATGCATGTGTGTGTGTGCATGTGCGTGCGTGTGTCGGCGCGTGTGTACCTGAGTGAGTCTATATGTTTATGAGTGTGTGTACCTGTATGTGCGTGTGCATGTGTGTGCGCACGTGTGTGTGTACCTGAATGTGTCTACATGTTTGTGAGTGTGTGCGCGTGTGGGTACCTGTGTTGTGTGTACCTGAGTCTGTCGACATGTCTGTGAGTGTGTGTGTCCGCATGTTTGTGAGTGTGCGTGCGTGTGCGCGTTTGCACACGCAAAATACACGCAAAATTACCACGTGTCACGGCTGTTACCACGTGTTACCACGTGTTCGGCCGTTGGCGCGAAGTCGTCGACGGGGTATACAAGCCGGTTGGTGGTTCTGTACTCAAGCGAACACAGCGAAGGAGCCAGAGTCGGGAGACAGACAAAAAATATATTTATTGACAGTCAATGACACAAAGATTAAAAGAAACACAAAACACACAAGAACACTAACACATATGCACTTAATGTAGATCAACTATGAATACAAAAATACAACGAACAGTTAACAGTAAATACAGAAATTAACACTACACAAAACACACTTAACGGTGGTCAACTAAACAGAGTTCAAAAGAAAACAAATGATGGCATACGCATGGCCGGGCCGCAGCAGCAAGTCCATAAAGCGTGGAGTCGACGGCAGAGCTTGCCCGAAGAACGCTGGCAAGCCGATCTCGTTGCGGTGGATGCGACTGCTGGGCCGGGTTTACCGGGAGTCTAGGTATGACGTCTTCCTTCGAGCAGGTTGAGCTAATGTGAGGGGAACTACCGTGCGGTTCGTTGCAGAGGTTGGTTTGTCGCCTCTTACGTCAACTAGTAACTCGCAGTTCAGACGCGGCTAGGCGGCCCAGGCGATACTGAACGGCACTAGCTCCTTGACGCTTCTCAGCAGACTGCAGGCTCAGCTTCTAGACTCTAGACTGCCTAGCTCGGTCTGAAACCTGCGCTTAATTACTTCTCCCTTCCCTAGTGCCCTGGGTTGGAGGACGGCATATCTTGGTGACGATCGAATCAAGTTCACCCAATTGTATACTGACTCCTGCCAAGGTCTTGGACGCGCCCCTTTTAATTAGGGGCGAGGGAACAGGTGCTTCCTCCCTGCTGATAGAGTTCGCCCACTCGTATTGCACCACACACGCACACGCTTGTGTCCGTGACGGGCCTCCATAGCCCGTTCGCAAACATAGGAGAAATGACGGCAGCGGGCCATATGGCGCTGTCAGTACACATACACTGCAGCACTTCGTGGACACAGGATTGCACAGACACCACATACTTCGGAGTATTCGCACCCCCGCCTACTTAGCTTCTGAGTGCACTCGCGGGGCAGAGAATACAGAGGCGTCCCTAGGAAAAGGTGTCGGGGCGTCACGGTCGCGCCGACGACAAAAAGACAATAATCTCTACACAAGCCTTCGACTTCTTTCGGCCGCTTGCCCAAGTGGCTGTCAATACCCGTCTTGCTCGCCGGTCCCTATTTCCGCGACTATTTGGTGCGCGTTGATCGGTGCTTCGCCGAATTGACTAATGCCGCACCGTGACAACGCGCAACTGGCCGCTCGATGCACTTTGCGTGTATTGGCGGGCTTCTTTCACGTTCTGAAAAATGCTTGTATGTAGCACGTATTGAGCAACAGAAAGCTTCGTCCGGAGTTTTTCATGTTGCTCTACAATTTCCTCATTGACACTTTCAATCTAAATATAATATTTGACAAGTCGATTGAATAATTAACACTAATTATTAATTAGGCAGAATAAGAAGAATAATCTGAGTATCTCCAAGCGATGGCACAAAACACCACCTTGTTTCTGTCCAGCTACGTGGAATTTGCATATCTTAATGTTTGGCTCAAGTTACATGAGGCTTGCACACCCTCACACAATTATACATGATTATGGATATAGTGCCTAAAACGCTTACGGGGCTGTTTCCGTCGAGAATGCGTGCACGTGCCGTCAATGGAAATGTTTGTATGCCATTTCTCGTCCTCGAGCGTGTATCTCATGCGTTTCAATATTCATCGCGGACAGCGAGGCGCACGACCAACCTGTGTGACGCTGCCAAGCTGCTCGTCGTCTCCGGTAGGCTCGCACATGCTGAACAGGCTGTAGCTGCCAGGCTCGCCCGCTGCGCCGGACTCATTCACGTGTCGGGGCTTGTACCAGCGACCGAATATGGCCACGGACACGGCCACGGTCAGCGCCGGAATGTCGACGCGCTGAAGCTCCTTCGCGTTGCTGTGCGCCGTTTTCTGAATGGAATAACACAGGAGGCTGGGAAAGAGCGTAGTGTCCCCCCTCCACACTGTCCAAGTCGAAACTAACCTGCCGTTATGACACCAGACATTTGTGCGCCACTAAAACATTCGAATAAGGAAAAATACATAAAGTACCCCGAGACACGGATTGGGGTTGCGCATTGAACAACTGAGACAGTACGAAGCTACGCCACCCTGAAACAAGAATCGGTATGCTCAACTAGAGGTGTGGTATATTCAAGCACCAAACCTCGTCTGCTTTTCTTCCCCCGACATCGCCTCTCTGATGTAAACACGAAGGCTTTTCATGCCGATATATATATATATATATATATATATATATATATATATATATATATATATATATATATATATATATGTGGTTTTCATTACCGAAATAAATATTTCGAGAAGGCACAATTTTGATTTAATCATATTACAGTTCAATCTTCCAGCCTCTTCGCAGAAATTTTCGTAACTCTCTGCTAGGAAAAAATAACAAAAATTGTTCAACAGGGAATACCTAGGGCAACTCTCAACGCCTCAAAACTTGATACACAAGATAGCGTAATACACGCAGGAACGTTAACGTGCGATTTGACTGACGGCGGCCGCAGCGATCGTAAAAAAAGGATCCAAATAAATCCGAGCGCTGCTACAGACCACATAATTTTATCTTAAACGTAGAAAGATTGGAAGGTAGAAATTGCATCACGTTTCACGATTCGGAGCTTCGCTCGACATAGACTACCGATCGAGTTTGTTTGGTTGTTGTTGTTGTTGTTGTTGTTGTTGTTGTTGATGCGAAAGCGTCAAATGATCCATTGAGAGAAAAAGCCGGCGGCGTCTGTAGTAGCGAAACGACCCCTGACTTCCCATGGGCTGCAACGCCATGCCGGGAGCGCGCGCGGCGCGCCCGTGACTCTGGCTCGCGCTTGCTGGCTCAGGCAGCGCCTCTACGGTGTCTCGAGCATCGTCGGCAGCCGCAGCCTCGGCAGCAGCGAAACGTGGCCGTGCACGCCAGTGCACCGCAGAGGAAGTAAGGGAGCGGAGGAACGAGCGAAGAGGCGGACAGCGAAATCGTCGTCAACTCCCCCAATACACGACGGGCGGAACGAGCATTAGCGCTAACATTGCTCGCAGCAAAAATCCCAAGTACCATTAGGCGACGTTCAATTGGACATTATTGCTTTCGCATTCACAACTCATGAGATGTGCTTAGGTGTCCTCGGCTTTTTTTATTTATTTTGCGGATATTTACGTGTGATACCAAATAGCAAAAAAAAAAAAGTATCTTATTTTTCATGCCAGAGGCGAGCAATAAGATAATTTTGGGGTGTTGTGCACGCCATATCCCTACAAAATTTTAATGTCGAGTCGTAAAGCAACTGTTCAAGACAATTGAAGACAACGATCGTGCGCAACTCACTCATCCTTTGGGTGAAAACGATGTTCTGCACCTGCTAATGAAAACGGTGGTCATTGTCATACCGTGATCTCGTTTATTCTCTCATGCAAGAGCAGGTTAATCTATGCAGATTATTCGCAGCGTACCTTGCTCATGAGATGGAAGCTCGTAGAGGAATGAAAGTCGATTGGAGTGCATACGGTAGGTATTGCCAAATCATGAGCGGGAGCTTGCCGCTATCGCAGAAAAGTGTACAATCATTGCGTTCTACTGGTATAACATATGGGGAAGAAATTTGAAGGTTAACAAAGTAACTCGAGAGCAAGTGAAGGAATGCGCAAAGAGCGATGGAACGAAAAAGTATAAGCGTAACGTTAAGAGTCAGGAAGAGAGCGGTGAAGATCGGAGGCAAAACGGAAGTATAGGCGACACCCTTATTAATAAGAGAAAGGGATTCAGTAGGACAAGCTGCGTAATGCGCAAGCCGAATAACCGGTGGTCTATTAGAGTTGCATAATGACTGACAGGAGCAGGGAAGCGCAGACGGTGCCGGGAGAGAACGAGGTGGCCTGATAAAATTATTAAATTGGCAATTGTAATTTGAGGTCAGCAGCGCAAGACAGAAGTAATTGAAGATTGCTTGTATACGCCTTTCGCCAGGCAATGGACATACAGATAGGCTGATTATGATAGCGATGATGATTATCTCGTTTATTTCTTTTGTGCTAAACCGCTGGGTAGATGCTGGGACCCCACCGAGCCAGTGGGCCTCCTCCACTCAACTTGGACGCTCGGAACTCCGTCGCTGAAGTTGGAATGCATCTTTTAAGTCCTTATTCAATTTCTTCTGCGGGCGGGGCACATGCAGTGTCGTTGCCGCAGTCTACTGCACTGGCTACGGTGACACCAAGGCTCCTGTATGTGTCACAGCGGTCGATTTTTAATGATAATCGACAGGCAATCTGCATTCCCAGCCGAGCTATGGGACACTGTGCTGTGACATAGTAGCACCGCTCACCGGCAAACAACGGCGTACCACTTCAAATAAAGCAGACTAGCAGAGCGCCTAAACAGGACACTCGCGGAAATGTTTTATGCGTACTCTTATGTGGAACACAAGAACTGCAGTTCTGCAGTTCTTGTGTTAAGATCTCGGCCCTATGTGCTCCGTTTGCAAGCAATAAGGAAGAGACGACACAGATGACACCATTCTGTCTTCTCCGTGGTAGTTAAATCAAGACAATGGCTGCCGTACGAATGAGGTGGCACGGACACTCATGTAGAAAACTTCAATCAGGGAGCTAAAGAATTCAAACAGCTTATGGGAGTCAGCCGGTGCGCATGGCAATATGACTGAAAGCGCTACTAGCTTCCTTATTGAAGCCAAGTCTCGTACTAGTCCGTACCATGGGACACTCACTAGTCGCTGACAAAGAATTTGGAATAGGAAACCTGTCCGCTGTCGACGCCTCTCTGTGCAGTGTCGGTCTCTCGTGTAGCTGTCTTTCTTGCGCTGCGTCCTTTTTCCAGTGAATCACCAACAAGCCCATGCTTCCACGCTAAGTAACTCTCCGAAACACTGCAGAAGCGCTATTTCGGGCCGTACAAAGTTTTCCGACGCCTTAGTGACGTCACCCACAACGACTTCCCGTACAGTCATCACTACTAGAGGCACGAAACTTTCGGAAAAGTTTTCACGTTGCACAAAGATGAAAAATAACTTTTTTCCATCGACTTCACAGCACTGCAAACATGTGCAGACAATCGAGACGATGCGAACTTTGAAAAGAGGTTAATTGCGCTTTTTAGGAGGGCTGCTTCTTAAGTGAGTTGCAAATGCATACTGTGCTGGGGCCTGGTTTGCAGACAAGGATAGAGTAAGGCACTCCCGAATGTTCATCTGTGCGCCTTACTCTATTCTTGTCTTCAAAGCGCACCCAGCCGCTGTAGGCGCTTTTTAAACCACTGATAAGGGCAGCTGAGGACCTTGAAACGAACAACGCGGGCTGTGCTCATCATATTTCGGGTGAATACGTAAGTGGCACGGACGCTCCCAGATGTATCACACCGCAGTATTGTTCGATTTTAACACGATGCGACAATATCCTAGTAAAAGATGGATTTACACTCAGGGTGCATTCAGGTGGGAGACTATATTTCAAGTCAATTTTCGCGCACAAGATTGAGTTCTTGTTTTTTACATTTTTATTTAGGCCCAAAAATTCGGAAACATGTTGCAAAAAAATATTTTCAAGTTCTAATTAGTTTGTGAGTAACTCCGAGTTTCTTAATTCATGCCCTCGTATTGCGAAACCGAAACCACACTGCATTGGTTGCAAAAATGAGTATTATTTCTTTTTATATAAATATTATTCAAAATACCTTTTTTTTATTTTATGTTGTCGACAAGCAGCCACACAAACTAAAAGAGACTGGTGCATCTCATGGGAGCCCATGTTTCACATGGTTTGAAACATTTGTTTACGTTTTTCTCAAAACAAGATTTGCTTAACCTTATGCTACGCAAACTTTTATAACCTTTTCTAAATATATACATATATATTGAACAAAAGTTTTGCACAGCCATTCCTGACATAAAGATGTGTGCAACAAAGTAGGACAAAAGAAATTGATGCAATATTTTTTTAACTTAAAGCTCATTTTGCAAATAAATTTGCTCCAAATGAGCTTTTTCACTTTGTTTGTTTTTCGAACATTGCTTCGTTAACACTTATCACATTATATTTATCCAAGTTCACTACGTAGGTCCCACACTAAGCTACCTAAATGACAAAGCTTCGCTCAGTTCAGCAATGCATTATTTACTTATCATAGCTGTCACGACTAGCACATCTTAGAACAAAAATTACCTGCCAACATATACAATGAACCATAGTTTGCCTTTTAAATGCCCGGGTAAGTTAAATAATACATGCTTATTCAATAAAAAATTATATCAATCCTGGCTTCCGATTTAAACATGTGTGTGTGTGTGTGTGTGTGTGTGTGTGTGTGTGTGTGTGTGTGTGTGTGTGTGTGTGTGTGTGTGTGTGTGTGTGTGTGTGTGTGTGTGCGTGTGTGTGTGTGTGTGTGTGTGTGCGTGCGTGCGTGCGTGCGTGCGTGCGTGCGTGCGTGCGTGCGTGCGTGCGTGCGTGCGTCCTCCCACTTCAAGTTAATGCGCATTAATACACTGACCGAGCAGCAACACATTACTTGCTATTTGTTTCTTGTTAACGGCACCTTCGCACGGTTGATTCTAGAGTGCGCCAGCACTGCTGCACACTAGGTTAAATCATGTTTCATCTTTATTTCCAGTCAAGACTTGCTTCCTACCACATGCATCTTCTGTAGTAAGCTGGAGTACTCTTACGCGATCGATCAAAAATAACAGTAGATTGCTCCATAATGGCGTGTAAAGTACTAACGCAATGGAGCGGACCTACGTCTGGTCACACCGAGTGCTCTAACATGCACGGAAATCGTGATAGACGAGCATTATTGCAGTGGACCCTTACAGAAATACGGAAGCCACGTCCGTGAGTCTAACCAGCGAGATTGTGCTCAGAAAGAAAACACCATATTCAGTAAGCCATCACCAGTCCGGTGAAGAATAGAGAGAGGGATATAAGAAAGCCAGGGATGCTAACCAGTCAAAAGTCCGGTTGGCTAGCCTACGCTGGGGAAAGGGAGACGTGGAAGAGAAAGGAGAGACAGAGATGGGATAGGAGACGTGAACGTGTCAAGAAGATGCATAACAATGAGTGGCGTAGATAGTTATGTAGATGATGCACTAACTGTTTTGTTTATTTTCTTTACATGTTACAGATAGCCTAAAGAATCACCTTTTGGAGATTGTGGAACTTCATCTCTTCAGGTGGTATGCTTGAACATGCAGCAACTGCATAACAACAATGCGCAGTTGGCCAATTGATAGGATCAGCCTGTTTCAAGTAACCCGGCAGACGATGAAATTACGGTACGGAAACCAATCAGTCCTAACCCACGGCCATGCGGCAAAAACTGCGGCAAGAACAACACTTTCGGAATGTCTATATACATGTGCATATTGCGATTTCCCGCAATCCATCTTTTAAAGGTCTTTCTTAGGCACTGTAGAAACGCGAGCGAAGAGAGCCGCCAATGGATGTCTCAGCTAGGACTCAACGATAAATCTCATAACAGGTGCTATACTTAATAGATCTACTTAAAGAAAATTTTCCAGTACACACCAGTTTGAACTGCTTTAGAAACATGGCTACTGCATTACGTCATTAACGACAATCGTAATTAATCGAAATTCCCTTATCCCATTCGACGCTTTCGTCTCCTGTTTGTGCAAGCGACGTCCACATCTCATCAAGTACTAAACACTGGCGAGACGAAATTGTGCTATCTGCCATAGACGAAATTGCTCTCCCTGCAGAGCAAGGAAAATATGTTGTGGGTGTACTAAGCATCACACGACATTTTCGTACCACTACAGAAGGTTCGCTCTAATGTCAAATTATCGGGTTAAACGTCCCGAAGTAACGCAGGCACTATGAGAGAGGAAGTAGCGGGAAGCTCCTCATTTGCTTTGACCGTCTAGAATTCCTTGACGCGCAGGTGCGGCTGTGGAAAAAAGTAATTGGAACATAAGAGCTTTCGCCAAAATGGGCGCCCTGCAGTGCCTTCTAACAGCCTCGGGGCCAGTTACAAATTCGATCGTGCATGCGCCGAAGTCGGCGCTCGTAGCCAGTAGAAACTTGTCTATCTATTTTTTTTACCCGCCGAAGGCAGCGTCGTTCGCAACTTCTGCGACTGAAAGCTCGCGAGCCTGATGGTGCTGACAATGTTGCTGCTTCTGTAGCTTACATGTGATGGACACGCCCCCGCCAGACAGATGGCTGTAGCTATGTTGTCGGCGACATAACGCTAGCGATTGTTCAGCCGCAGAAACTCCGAACGACACTCCAAACCACCGTCAAGGAAAGAGATCGAGAAATGTGAGCTCGCTATGGGCGCTGGTCTACGAGCATGCGTGATCCAATTTGCAGCTTGCCTTCGAAGCTGCTAGAGGGCCGTCGGGTGCAGTTCCGCCACGGATCCCGTGTTCTAGTTGCTTCTGTCCACACCTGTACATGGCAGTGCACGAGTGTTTCTGGGACCGGAAATCAATCCCGCGAGCCGAAGCCTGTTGCTGAATGACGTTATATGTGTACAATATATATTTAGCTCGTGAAGTTCGCACGAATTAGTGCTGTCTTCTATTGGGATGCGCATAATATGGACCATTCGGGGCGAATATCCGCCGTCGAAGCAGCCGTGAGCTTCCGTACAAAGTGTAAGTGCGATAAAGTCGCGGCCCCGCGCCGTATGCTGCAGATGCGATAGAGACCGTACGGGCGAGCAGAAAGATGGCGGCTTCACGCGCGGTGTAGAGGGATAGCGCATGTCTCCTCCTCCAGTCCGGCCGCATGCGTATGGCGCGGCAGCGCCCGTCCTATCTTGGAGGTGATGTGCTGTGGGTGAAAAAATGGCGAGCCGAGATGGCCAATGGATTCGCATGCGCATGCGTTCTCACGCACATAGTTCGCGTCGAAGCGAGAGGCACACAAACGAAGAGGAATGCGGTCGCCACTGCTGCCGCTGTTCACCACGCCTGCTTTTACAACAGCTAGCGTTCGCGGTCATCGACTGAGATCTCTTGGTGCTCGCCCGTGCGTGCCTGACCCCCTGCTCGTTAATTTAGTTAGTAAGCGAATGTGTACTTTAATTAAAATAGCTGACAACACTACGAACCTAGCTTCGTGAGATTTATTATTTTGATATCACAATCAATGCACAGCCTTTCGAAAGAAACTGTTGCGCGTCTTCAGGCAGGTCACACCTCTACAATGTTGTGTAGAAGCTACATAGGCCAGGATAAATAGCCTCACAGAGGTTGGCCAACGTCTCAACAGGTGGACATATCTGTCAGATGTAATGCAGCTGTTAACAGTAATGTCAGAGGTAATGTAACCTGTTAATGTAACTTGGATACCACAGTGTGCTACGCCGCCTGTCAGTCCCCTTCTATATTTTGTATTTCTAGACCTTGAAAAGTTACGATTACCGGTTGAAGTGGGCATCTTGATGTGCTTACCAGCGAATAAATATACCCGCCGGATTCCGGTGGTGTGTCGAACGTGGGCGGAACGATCTGGCAGTCAGGCCACGACTGGTCTTCGGCGAAGAAATGCCCGTAAAGTATCAGGAAATCCGGTGTGAACACCGTCCTGCAGAGCCAAGCAGTGGCGCTATACCTGTCAACCATTACCTGCAGATTGCAAGCACACTGCAAGGCATGTTTTGTGCCAGGGTCTCTGCTTGGCATCTCACATGGCAATAGTATAACCGTAAGTATCAGTCAGGAACATCGCAACACAGAATGTTGCTCAAAACATAATGAAAAAGTTATATTCCTAAAAAACATAAGCTTATTCCAAGAAAGGCATTTTAGCCCATTAAATTGACCTTTTCTAGTCGCCATTTTCCAGCGTGACCTTCCGGCAGTTATGCTTAAGCAAGGTGCTACGCGATACAAACACGGGCTCGAAGAGCACAAGGACGGGCGCAGATCACAGCTGAAACATAACAGTTCCGCGCGGGTCCTTGTCATCTTCTCGTCGATGTTTGTATAGCGTAGCACCTTGCTTAACGGTGTACGACCGACTCGCCCAAAAAGATGCAGTTAGGATTAAGTTTTCGCTTCAGTGACTACTTACGAAAGCGTTTTGTAACAATGTTCTATTACCCACTTACTTGAATAGCGTGGTGAAGTTGTTAAGCAACGTTTTCGTGTACATCGAGGCTGTGAATGCCGTGTATAAAGGCATGTCCTCCGTTTCTTCTTGTTCCATTAGTGAGTCGAATGCCTGTAGAGCGAAGAAAGTAAATGCTAGATAAAGCCGAATGCAAATAACTTCATGGTTTGAGCAATTGCAACAATGAGGAAGTACTCGGCCTAAATCACAGTCTGAACCTGTCATTGAAATCTGTATATTAATATATAATACATCAAAACACAGCTTTTATACATGAGCAACATTCAGAATTTCTGCATGCTGGTATGGTGCGAGTGACAGAAGTTTATAAAGCCATCTGTTTCGCTGACCACTGTAGTTCTACGCAGACGACCCACGCAAACACCTTAAGGGGCAAGCTGACTTCGTTATCTGAAATTTAGTTTTCAGGAAAGGCGGCTCGGTATTTCCGGAATTCGGTAACTTAGTAAAGTGGTAACAATTCAAGACAACATATGGCAGCGGAGAGAAAAGTCGCTAGTGTTATGCTATGCGCATTTCAAATTAATTCCCGCGGAAGCGAGCGATATTTGTTCAGGTACCGGCGAGTAGGTATTATAAAATTAGTAAGTATAGTAGTAAATATGTTTAGACTATTTTATCCCAGTGTGTATTCACCTTTAGCAGAAAGAGGTTACTCATATAATCACAAAACTAAAGCAAACTTTTGCATTCTTGAATCCCATAGCCAACCGCGGTGCGCATGTGATGTCCGTCTGATATAATATCGATATCATGGTCCTTACGAACATGTCAGCTGGTTTTGTGGAAAAATTTTTCCGCGTATGATTAGTTCCGAGTTTTGACGCGCTGGCACCCCATTTTTATTATTAGCGAACTAGTACCGATAAAGCTATCTGAAAATCTGAGACGTCACGAGATGCTGGCACGGTAATTACTAGGCGAAATCCACACATGCGCTTTCTTTCTGTTTCCTTTTAATTTTACGAAAGTCCGGCTCAAGGTAAGATTGTTCTTTTCGCAATCGCAGACGTGAAACCTCCCAATGTAGCCACATGTTTCGTTTCAGTGTCCCTTCGAATGACAAATTTCCAACGCGCATTTGCTTTTGTTACACTTTAAAAAAGATGTTTTGCCGAGGAGAAAAGTTCCGTGAATTTAAGGGTCCCCTGGGTGCACCAATGCGACTGCCATCAATAATCTTTCATCGCAATAGCATTTTCGCCCTTGTAATTGTAGCAATATTTAATGCTTTTCACTACAGTTAACTCATCGTTACATGGAAATCTCCCCATCATATATTTAAAGGGACAGCAAAGAGAAATAATAGTTTTAGCTATGTTAGTAAGTTACACTTCAATATAAAAAATACAAAAGTGCAATAAAAAGCACCCCTAGAGTGAGAAACGTACCAGAAATGTCCCAAGAGTACGTGCCAGAAGCGTCCTAAGAGTACATGTGACAGCCCCACAAACGTTTCTGTTAGGTGACCTTTCAAGAACGTAAATGCAGTATCCTGGGCGGTCGTACATCTACTATTGGCTCCAGCGTCCTAACCACATTTTCTGCTCATTATTGACAAACGACCTTATGCTCGTTTACTTTTTCCAAATTACCGTACATTGTTAAAAAAGCTTCAATGAAGGTTAAATTGAATACCATGTAGTCATCTTCAATCAGATACGACTCATCGTTTCTACATGGGAACTACGAAATATTTTTATTACACTGCTGCTACATGGATTTCATAGAAGCTGCTGCATTTCAATTGAACTAAACTATTTTGGATAAAGAAAGCGAACACCTGCTGAAGTGTCTAACTCATAGAACGTTGATTTAATCGTGGTTGTCTTCATGATAATACTACTTGGTATGATAAACGTAGTGATGAATCGCAACGGTAATAGGAAAGAAGACGCGAGCAAGCAAAAACACTGACGCCTTTCTTATTGCAGTGTTTCTCGGAAAACGCTTGCACGAAATTCAAACCTAGCAAAAAGGCCGACTTCCACGGTGTTATAAACTGCGCATTTCAGAGCATGCTATGCGCATATAATCAATGCATCAAATGCACACTCTATAGCACACTAGTATGTTTATTTGTGCATATAAATTTAAAAAATAAATATTATATTGGAAAGAAAAACTTCGGCTACCTGTAAATGGAGAGATCTAATTCACAACCTTTAAATACGAAGTCTAAGATGCAGACTAATTTTGTGCTGCAGAATAATGTTGGAATATTTTATTTAGTTGCAGACGTAATATGGGTGTTCTTTTTCTCTATATATTGGGTAGATGGGCTAGTATTCATCAAAAAATAGTTCTAGCATACATCAATGTTGTCCAAAAACATCTGTAAAATTCCCACTTCTTACTGCAATGTCCCAAAACTTATGTACAACGGACTCGTAGCTCAGTGAAGAAAAAAAAATGGGGCTATTAAAGGCTCTTCTTATTTACCAGTTATATTTTAACAACTGTTGCCTTCGCTGTAAAATAATAAATCCTTCGTCCGCTTGTTTATTATTGAATGATAGGAAGACTTTCTCGCATCAATGACTTCTTCCAAAATGAAGCAGGGTTGTTCGTTCTCACGTTTTATAGTTTTTAAATTTGAGAGTAGAAACTAGGTGCTATGTTTATTTTTTCAAATTGTTTTAGACATAAGTCTGTCTGCGATGACAAGGCTAAAGGCAGAAATATTCTGCCTGGCGTGGGCCCTGCCACCCGCACATTGCTCAATATATAGATGACATTGCAGAAAGAGAGAACATCACATAGTAATCGACACACGGCGAGTACATAACAGGAGATATACAAAACAAAATGAGACATGGTACAATTATGTAAACAATGCGCCTGGTGAATTCGAAGTAAAACAATTACAATAAAGCAGACATTATGCAATTTCTACAGACGCAAAGATAACGAAAAACGAAAAGGTACTGAGACTTACTTTACAAGAAATTTGATAAAATATTGAAAAAGCAGTATATGTCTACGAAGTCTTATTCTGAACATGATGTAAGAATTAATTTCATAATGCTTTCGAAACCAAAAGGCGATTTCCATGGTTTCATAATATCAAGCGTGCTTGAATGTGGGCTTTCAAAACTTGGAATTATGTACCAAAGTTGTTTAGTACCATAGCTTGCCCGGCAGCGAGAACTGAAAAAATAGTTGTGTCTAAAATTCCATTGACGATTGCAAGAGATGCATGTTTCAAAGAAACTAGACTCGTTTTTAACTATTTCTGTCCGTATATGCGTAGCGAACCATAAATATTTTATTAGCCTTTAATATTCCTTGCTTTAAGAAGAACTCTGTTGTATTATGATGGCGGCCTAGATTTTCATTGCAACGAAAAGTTCATGTGAAAAGCGATTGTTCTGTCCATTTAGTAGGTATGCCTGCGTGTGTATATATATTATTTCGGAAAAAAGTTCGTCGGCTCTTTCCTGTACATATATATATATATATATATATATATATATATATATATATATATATATTGTTACGAAGAGTTGCGACGAAATGGTGCGCTATAACATAAAACTATTCCAAACTTTTCTATTGCAATGCTGCAAGCAGCCCACCGCGATTGGTCAAAAACTTTTTTGGACCCCCGCCACTTCACCTGTCTGTCACGTGACGTCAAGAAAACCGCGATAGCTCCCTATCTGATATGACGTGTACACACTGATTATGCATATTTTGACCGAACAAAAGAAAAATAGTTATTTCTACCCACTTCACTTGCCTCTCGCGCGACGTCACAAAACCGCAAAAACTTACCGCGTCAAAGTGACACGTACGCGTTAAAGATGCATTAATATGCTGAACAAAATTGAATTTTCTTCTGAATGGCCGCAGGCTGCCCCGTTCCGAAAGGAATAAAATATGGCTGCCGTCGATCGCTCTGGCACTGGCTACTCACCCCTGCCGGAGAGCATGGGTTTATTTGCGTGTAATAAAGCTTTTTGCGTGACCGTGTAACATTTTCGAGAACTTTCGGCACGTTTACGACCTCGTTCTGCCAACTCTTCTTTGCTGAGGATCCATTTTAGCGTCATTCTTAAGCTTCCGCTGCATGCTGCCACGATTGTCGACGAGCCACCGCCAGCCAAGTAAGAGAAAGCGGACCAATCGCAGACGCCGGCACCACCTTCTTCATCCGCTTATCGATATTCAGTGCAGTGGCTCGGCCCCATCGAAGCCCTCTCCACTTGAGCATGCTCCTGACTTCTTGTGAGCCAATTAGATTAGACAAGCTGCTCAATGCAGGCAATATTAATCGTTTTTCAAGCAAACAAAAGTGGCCTCGTATGGACGAGGGGAGCATTTGATTGGTCTGTTCAGACAACCCTGCGGGTGACCGCCCGATGCTTGCGTCGGCGGTCAAAAAATGGACGATGCTCGTAGCGTCATCGTAGCGCAGTACGGCCTCTCCAACTCCTCGTTGTCTTCGTCTACTCTTCTTTCTTTTGTCCCTGCCTTTCGTATCCGTTACATTTCCCCTCAAGCAGACGAAGCCCGTGGGGCGAGTCAGGACGGGCAAGCAGGGTAGAAAGGCTTCAGGCGAGCAATATGAGTCAGCTGAGTTCTGCTTGATCGCCGACCATTGCACAGGAGGCGAGCTATGACGTAAGTGAGTTCGCTCAGGCGATCTACAACTACAAATGGGCCCCAATATTCTGACAAGAGCTTTTGGCACAATCCACGCTTGCGTTGCGGTGTCCAAAGAAGGACCAAGTCACCTTTTCCGAAAGATACTTGTACGTGACGGTCGTCGTATCGCTCTTGAGCGACTTTGCGAGGCCAGAGTACGAAAACGAGCTGTTCGATGGGCTTCTTCGGCGTGACACAAAGTCTTCGATACAGAGTCATGTTGCAGAACAAAGGGTAAGAAAGTGTCCAGAGGGCTTCGCGGTAACCTTGCATACAAGAGATAAAATGGGTTATAGTTCGTGGTTTCGTGTTTCACCATATTGCATGCGTAAGTGATGAAAGGCAGCACGTCGTCCCAGTTCTGATGATTGGAGGAGATGTACATGGCAAGCATGTTGGTCAGCGTTCTGTTTGTCCTTTCCGCGAGACCATTGGTCTTTGGATGTTACGGCATGGAATGACCAAACTGTGAAGTGCACAAACGAAGTAACTCTTCAATGGCATCAGCAGTGAACTGGCGACCACGGTCGTTGATGATGACACGTAGTGGGCCATGACGAAGGACCACCGAACGCAGCAGGAAGACCGCCACGCAAGCAGCGGTGGAAGAGGGTATGGCTGCAGTTTCTGCATACGGTGTAAGATGGTCTACGCAGACAATTATTCAACGGTTCTTGTTAGATAACGGTAATGGACCCAAAAGGTCAATGCCTACTTGCTCGAACGGTGTACTGGGCGGTGTCAATGGCCGAAGGGGACCCGGGAGTGCGGTGGTCGGTCGCTTGTGACGTTGGCACGTTTCACAACTAGCGACACAGCGTTTCGTTGTTCGTGCATCTTGGGCCAGTAAAAGTGCTCCTGCGTATGGTGTAGCCGAAATGGCCGGATGTCGCATCGTCATGCATGGCGCTTAGGACATCGGGGCGGAGACTCTCGGGGACAACAAGCAGAAAACGCGCTCCATGCCCGGAGTAATTAGTTTTGTAGAGTAACTTATCAGGGACAGCAAAGCGACCGGTGCCATGAGAAGTACGGGCGGCGACAAAAAGTGGACCGAGGGTCAGATCACTCCGTTGTTCTCGCTGAAAGCCTGCCGCGTCAGGGAACGGAGAAGTAACAGCAGTGAGACAGTCATCAGAATTCTCAGCATTGCAGTCGGTAGTCGCAAGAGGAATCCGAGAGAGGCAGTCTGCATCAGCGTGACGACGGCCACTTTTGTACGATACCACAAAGTCGTATTCCTAGAGGCGCAGCACCCAACGTACGAAGCGACCAGAAGGATCACGCAAACCGACCAGCCAGCATAAAGAATGGTGGTCGGTGGTAATCTTGAACAGCCTCCCGTAAAGATAACACCGAAATTTCTGTACGGCGGAAACAGCTGCCAGGCATTCCTGTTTCGCAACCGTAAAATTGCGTTCAGATTTGCTCAGGCAACGCCTGGCATACGCGACAACATGTTCTGCGCCACTGTGACGTTGTACAAGCCCCGCACCTATTCCGATTCCACTAGAATTAGTGTGAACTTCAGTCGGGCAAGATGGTTCAAAGTGAAGCAAGAGGGATGCTGACGTTAGTATAAACTTCAGTTGAGAGAATGATGCGTCCCACTCCAGTGTCCAAGTGAAGGCCGCATCTTGTCGCAAAATACTTGTCAGCGGGTAAACGATGTCGGCAAACCGGGGAACAAAACGACGAAAATATGAGCATAGGCCAATGAATGAGCGAAGTTCTCGTGCTGACTGCGGTGGCTTGAAGGAGCTTACCACTTCAATCTTATGAGGATCGGGTCTGACGACATCCTTGCTGACTAAGTGTCCCAGGACCAGTGTTTGACGCTCGCCAAACTGACATTTTTTTTTAGTCTAGAACCAGTCAACCTTCCTCGATGCAGTCGAGAACAAGGCTGAGGCGCTCGTTATGTTCTTCAAGCTTGCGGCCAAAGATTACAACATCATCGAGGTAACACATGCATATCTCCCACTTTACAGGACGTAGTACTGTGTCCATGAATATTTCGAAGGTGGCAGGAGCATTGCAAAGGCCAAAAAGCATAACACTACATTTGAATAGGCCATCTGGAGTCACGAAAGCGGTCCTTTCCTTGTCGGCAGGCTCCATAGGTATTAACCAACAACCCGATCGCAAATCAAGTGTTGAGTAGTAAGAAGCAGCGCGTAAGCAATCAATGACGTCATCGATTCGTGGTAGCGGAAAGACATCCTTCTTCGTCACTCCGTGTAGACGTCTGTTATCCGCGCAGAATTTCCAGGAGTCATCTTTCTTTCGGACCAGGATTACTGGGGCTGCCCATGGACTAGATGACGCTTGAACGACACCTTTGTTCATCATTTCCTTGACTTGCTCTGCAATAACTTTGTGCTCGGAGGATGACACTTGGTAGGGCTTATGGCGGATAGGGTGCGCTGAGCCGGTATCGAATCTGTGACTAGCGCGGGACGACGGTAAATGAAGGGGTGCTTCTTCATGCGCGAAGTCGAATGCAGCCTCGTGCCTGGCAAGGACCTGTACCAGTGCTTGCCGTTCCGATGTACAGAGAGCCTTGCTGGTCATACCAAGCATTAGCTCTTCAGAATGGCAATTATCGCAAGGAGAGCAAGCTGTAGAGGCGTCCGAAGTTAGTGCCGCTATTGAGCTACATGCGGCTTCATCGAAGAAAGCGATTTTCATACCGCGAGGAAGGACAACCGGCGTGGTGGAACAGTTCTGCGCCCACAATGTGGCGACTCCTTTCGTCATGCACATGACAAAGCAGGGCACAAGTATATTTTTAGCACAGTTTATGCGGAGAAGCCTAACTACAAGGTCAACACAATCAGCGTTAACAGCAGTTGCAGAAACACGAACGGGCGTCAGGCACCGCGATGGTGCAATCACTTCAACAAGGACACTGAGAGTGGCTGTGTCCCTGTCTTCGCCACGCGAGCTTTGTTCGAAATGTGCTGATATAAATAACTTGTTCAACGATATTTCGCCACAACCACAGTGCACGGAAGCACCGCATTGTTCAAGAAAATTGATACCAAGAATAAATCGTGTGAACAACGAGAAAGAATAAGGAATTCTGACACAAACACTTTCCCAGCCAACAAAACACTCACAGCACAAACTAAACTTTTTGAAAACATTAGGATTATGAGAACTGGAATCCGATGGTTGCCTGCGCACATGGGGAAAGTGGACGAGACTCGGATAAACCTCAATGAGATTGCTCATGATTTGGCACGAGGACTTGCTAACCGTGACAGTCAGAACCGAGCCATTCGCCATCAAGCCAGGGAATCTAGAGATCATTTAATAACACACAATGACATTACCAAACACTACTATTTAGGACACAGGCAATTCCCATTGCCACATTCAAAACTGAACAGGGCTCAGGCAGTCTCACTGCGCTTATTGCAAACAGGTACATATCCCACACCGTACACCATTAATAAAATATATCCAGAGAGGGAGATTGAGATGCACTGCAACGATTGTAATGTCATCATTGGAATCAGACATAGGCTGGCGGGGTGTCCTGCGACTCTCCCCAACCTCATTGAAGAATGGACACAGTGGGAAAAAAGGATTCAAAGCCCATTGTTTCAGGACCAACTGAGGGCCGTCCAGAGGGCCCATGATGTCGCTGAAAGGCTTGGCCTGACAGTGCCAACGTGGGAGCGGCCCGCCTTGGCTTAAGAAGCCGAGCCTCCAGACCTCATTACAATAAATGTTTTCACACACACACACACAAAAACCAAGGGGATGGATCCACTCGCCGCCTACTCCACGAAAGGTAATACCGTCGTTCCAAGAAAACATAACTTTGTGGCCTAGACGGTTTTCGAAAGCGAGGATCATCACAGACACAGTCGCCCCAGTATCAAATAACGCGATTGTCTATATTCCGTCAATCGACACATTCACTTTGTTTTTGAGCATCACGACAGGCAGAGGTATTTCTTGCAAAGACCGTCCGGCGACCTCACCTCTATTGGCCGCGGATGCTAGTTTCCCGGCGGCGGTGACGAAGAACGGCGCCGAGGGGACGGAGAGCGACGGGGATGGTTATATGGCGGCGTCAAACTCCGCTCAGATGCTGGCGAATTGCTGCGTCTGGTCTCGTGCGAGAAGCGGTCCATTGGAAGCAAATCGGTCGTCTGCAAATCATTTGAAGTACGCGTTCCGGGGAGCGAGAACATCGGTGGTGTCCTTCGTGATTGACGGCCTTGGCGACAATACCGTGCTATATGGCCTGTGGAACCGCAGTTGTAGAACACGGGAAGGTCGCGGTTCACAGCATCTTCCTCGCAACGAATTCTAGGCTGCTGCGCTCGGCGAGAAAGTTCGTTGCCAAGTGGATAACGTGTCTCTGCTCCTCGCTGAAATCCGTTATATCGGTCATAAGTCATGTCGTGGTAGTAAGGTCGGTGCTGTTCTTGTCGCGGCCTGACAGAAGTGACAGGGCCTCGGGGGTAAAAATGCGGCTACTCTCGTTGTGACCGAGCGTCATAAGTAAGGCCTCTGTCGTAGAGACGAGGTTGCTATCGGGACGCGAGTTCATAATCCTCAGTGGCCCTCGCCGCAGGATACGGGCAGAAGGATGTCACGTTTGGCTCGAAATCTGGTGGTAGGCGAAAGCTATGAGTGCCTGGGTGTGGTCACTTGCGCGTGCAGGCTGAGCTCTTCCCAAACTATTTGTCGGATCGTTGATGCGAGATCGAGGGGCTGGTCGCTATCTACGCTTGCAACTATCGTCACATTGGTTAGCCTGCCAAACCTCGGCGTGATGCGCCTCGTGTTGCTCAAAAGAGCGACAGTGTCAAATGACGTTGGCGACGGAAGCAAGGGTATCTTTTGCGATGAGGAAGCTGTAAACATCTTCGGCAATTTCTTTTAGGACGTGCCCAACTTTGCCTTCCTCAGACATTCCAGAGTCCACCATAATACACAGTTTTATTACTGCCTCAATGTAGGTCGTGCAAGTTTCGCCTTGCACTTGCGCACGTTGCAGTAGCGTCTGTTCTGTCCGTTTCTTTTTTGTCGCGGAGTCACCGAATCGTTCTTTGGTTTCCGAAACAAATCTGCCCCACGTTGTCAACGTTTCCTCGTGATTGTCGAACCACACCAACGCAGATTTGTTAGAAAAAAGAGGACGTTCGAAAGCTGAGAAGCGCTGTTCCACTTGTTGGTGGTACTCGCTCGGTGATAATGGATGAGCCATTCCTCGACGTCTTCGTCCGATCTTCCGGCAAAGGGACGCGCATCTCTCAGTTATTGAACGGAACTGGTCGGCGCAGCATTTGGAATGGGCCATTGTTCGTCTGCATCGTGGGACATATTCAACTCCGGTGGAGTCGGTGGGAGTCCAGCAAGGCGACGGCTCTGTCGAAGAACTTGGGGTTCAGCCTCCGTCTTCGGTTGTTTACCCCGCACTTTGCACCACAACTGTTATGAAGAGTTGCGAAGAAATGGTTTTATTTACAGGAGATGGACGGTGCTCGTAGCGTGATCGTAGCGCAGTCCGGCCTCTAAAACTATATATATATATATATATATATATATATATATATATATATATATATATATATATATATGATGTTACGGCAAGGAAGAAGCGTTCGTCTATTTACAGGTGGCTTCTAATGGCTGAGCCGACAAGGGTCGAGCATCGATACTGCTAAACACTTCCTCGTCGTCTCCAAGACCACCATCAGCGTCGTCTTCTTTCCACATTACCGACTGTGACAGCACCCCCGTCGGAAAAAGCACCTGATTGGTGCGGCTCATCGGTCTGAGAAAGGTACGGTTTGAGACGGCTGACGTGGATGGTGTCAGAGAGAGGTGAAGGCACCGTGGCACTCAGCGGAGACACTTCATATGTGACAGGGGTCACCTGGCGAAGGATGCGGTAAGGGCCATAGTATCGCGAGAGGAATTTCTCGGAAAGACCAACATGCCGAGTTGGATACCGAACTCGCACAAAAGTACCTCGTTCACGTCGAGAGGCGCTGGTCGTAACGGCACTTCTGGCGTGTCTCTGAAGCAGAAAGACGAATGCGGCCAATCTGGCGTGCTTGGGTCGCTGTGGCTATTACATCCCGAGTGTACTCTGTCGGCGAGTCGAGTGTGGTCGAAAGGAGCGTCTCGAAAGGCAAAGTCGGCTCACGGCCGAAGAGGAGATAGAAGGGTGAATAGCCAGCTGTGTCGTGGCGCGAGGAATTGTAGGCGAACGTGACAAATGGAAGAGCAATGTCCCAGTCGCGATGATCGGAGGAAACATACATTGCTAGCATGTCAGTTATTGTGCGGTTCAGGCGTTCGGTAAGACCGTTAGTTGGAGGATGGTAAGCGGTAGTAAGTTTGTGTTTAGTAGTACATGATCGAAGTAGGTCGTCGATGACTTTGGCAAGAAAGTATCTGCCGCGATCGGTGAGAAGTTGACGAGGTGCACCGTGGTGCAAGATAACGTCGTGAAGCAAAAAATCAGCGACGTCTGTAGTGCAGCTGGTCGGTAGGGCTCTAGTAATGGCATAGCGAGTTGTATAGTCCGTAGCGACGGCAATCCACCTATTTCCGTCCTTGGATATAGGGAATGGTCCGAGGAGATCAAGACCAACGCGAAAAAAAAGGGTCGGCCGGTATATCCAAAGGCTGCAGCGGTCCGGCAGGAGGCACAGCTGGTCTTTTTCGGCGTTGACACGACTCACACGCGGCAACATAGCGCCGGACGGAGCGCTTGAGACGGGGCCAGGAAAACCGCCGCCGAATTCGGTCATAGGTCCGCGTGACGCCAAGGTGTCCAGCGGTGGGAACGTCGTGCAGCTGCTGCAGTACAATCTGTTGCAGATGAGACGGAATGACGGTTAGGATCTCGGGCCCGTCGAGGTGCGTGTTGCGGCGATACAGGATGCCATTTTGTAGTACGAACATGTGAAGGGATGGGTCAGACGGAGCAGAGAGCAGGCGTTCGATAATGGGGCGTAACGACTCATCGCGTCGTTGTTCAGCGCCAATGTCTTGCAAGGCTGAGAGCGAATGGACGCAGATCGGTGCGACATCCCCTAAACCGTCCGGTACATCGACGGGATGACGAGACAGGCAGTCGGCGTCCTGATGTAGACGACCCGACTTGTAGACCACAGTGTATGTGTATTCTCGCAGCCATAGGGCCCAGTGACCGAGGCGTCCGGTGGGATCCTTGAGGGAGGAAAGCCAACAAAGGGCGTGGTGGTCGGTTGTAACTAAATGGTCGACCATATATGTAGGGTCGGAACTTGCCCTCCGCCCAAATGAGGGCGAGGCACTCGCGCTCAGTAATCGAGTAATTGCGCTCGGCGGGAGAGAGGAGGCGACTGGCGTAGGCGATAACGCGGTCGTGCCCACATTGGCGTTGAGCTAAAACTGCGCCGATGCCGTTGCCACTGGCGTCAGTGCGGATTTCTGTCGGAGCGGAGGGGTCAAAATGGGCGAGAACAGGAGGTGTGGTAAGCAGCGTGATGAGCTGCGAGAAAGCAGACGCTTGTTCAGAGCCCCAACAGAAACGAACGTTTTTCTTCAGGAGGTCAGTAAGGGGACGGGCAACATGGGCGAAATTTTTCACAAACCTGCGGAAGTACGAGCAAAGGCCAATAAAGCTGCGAACATCTTTGGCACAAGTTGGTACGGGGAAATTCTGCACAGCATGAACTTTAGCGGGGTTGGGGCGAATGCCTGACGAATCGACGAGGTGTCCGAGCATGGTTATTTGGCGGTGACCGAAGTGGCACTTGGACGAGTTGAGCTGTAAGCCAGCGGTGCGAAAAACAGAAAGAACAGATGAAAGTCTTTCAAGATGCGTCGCAAAAGTTGAAGAGAATACGATGACGTCATCCAAGTAACACAAACAGATGGACCATTTCAAACCACGCAAGAGCATGTCCATCATCCGTTCAAAGGTCGCCGGGGCGTTGCACAAGCCAAATGGCATTACTCGGAACTGATTTAGGCCGTCTGGTGTGACGTATGCGGTCTTCTCACGGTCCATTTCATCCACGGCAATTTGCCAATATCCAGAGCGAAGGTCTATAGATGAAAAATAAGTGGCACCGAGGAGACAATCTAGAGCATCGTCAATGCGGGGAAGTGGATATACATCTTTCTTGGTGATCGTGTTTAGATGACGATAGTCAACGCAGAATCGCCAGCTGTTATCCTTCTTTTTGACGAGAACCACAGGGGACGCCCACGGGCTGGAAGAGTGTTCAATAATCCCTTTGGCAAGCATCTTGTCAACCTCGCTCTGGATAACTTGTCGCTCAGAGGGCGACACCCGGTATGGGCGTCTGCGAACAGGTGCTGCATCGCAGGTATTTATCCGATGCGTCACGACCGTAGTTTGACGCAAAGGGCGATCGTTCAGATCGAAAATGTCGGAGTAGGACTCGAGGAGGCCACGGAGCTGTGCGGCTTGTTGGGTTGAGAGGTCCGGTGCAATCATCTTTGTAAATTCGTCGGTCGGGACTGATGCAGAAGGCGCAGAATGAGCAGCGGTCGAAGACGGCGCAACAGATAGAGCAGAAATGTGGCACTCGTGCGTTGGTGACAACGTGGCAACAGACATGCCTCGAGGGACTACTTGCGGGCACTGTCCGAAATTTAGGATTGCAAGGCATGTCTGATTGTCCGCTGTGTGGGAAGGAGGCATTGTGAGAAAGCAGGACTGACGTCGCGGGAGTAAGGACATAGTCTCCGTCAGGTACAGGTGGGCTGGCTAAAACAGGGATGAAGGTTGCTGCAAGGGATGGCAGGCGTACAAAATCCGCGGAACAAAGCTGAGCTAGTGCTTGAGCAGGAAGGTCAATGGGAACAGGTAGGGGTAGGTCAAGTTGTACAACACCGGCGGAACAGTCAATCAAAGCAGAATGGGCGGACAAAAAGTCGAGTCCGAGGATCACATTGTGAGGGCAACGTTCAAGCACACTAAACAAAACGGACGTGTGGCGACCGGCGACACTGACACGAGCAGTACACATTCCAAGCACAGCCGGAGTTCCACCATCCGTGTTCTGGAGCGGTCGAGTCGGAGCAGGAGTAAATACTTTTTTCAAGCGCGTTCGAAGCTCCGCATTCAAGATGGAAATTTGGGCTCCAGTGTCGATGAGTGCTGTAACGGGCAAACCATCCACGTCCACGTCCAGAAGGTTCCGATTAGTAGGCAGGGTCAGCAAAGGAATTTTAGGCCGGTGTTCTAGAGCAGCGTCACCTCCAGGAGCTGCCCCAGTTAGTTTCCTGTCGGAGAGCGGCGACGGTAAGCTGGGGATGGAGAGCGACGCAGCTGGGGCGAACGGGAGCGGCAACTATGTGGTGATGGCGATCGGCTGGTCGCGGTGGCTCGAGCGTTGTCAGGTGCGTCTTCAACCTCGGTGGAGAGTGATGGCGGGCGAGGATTCAGTGGGGAGCGGCGGCAGGCGGGAAAGCTTGGTCGAGAGTGGGCTGGCCAGGAACTTCGATAGTGGCGAGAGATGTGGCCCACAAGTCCACAGTAAAAGCAGAAGGGTCTATCGTCATATGTGCGCCATTCGGCCGGGTTGCGATAGCTAGGATATGGCCCGTATTGGCTCCGGTGAACAGGGGCAGAGGCAGCAGACGAAGCAAAGTCAGGACGGCTGGCGGAGCAGATGGATGGAAGACCTACATTGCCAAGTTCTTGGCGAATGACCGACTGAATGAGGGACACAAGCGGCCGGGAACCATCAAAGCACTGCGTGACTGGCGTGGAAGGAGACACTGCTTCGATGTCTCGTAGAACGATACGTACGACGTTCTCGCAGGAGGTGGACTCACGCGGTGGACAAATGTCTTCGCACGTCGACGAAGCTGCGGTATTAGGTAGACGAGTAAACTGTCGAACTATGCGGCGACTCTTCGCGTCTTCAAAGCGGCGACATTAGTTAATGATCTCGTTGACCGTTGTGATGTTCTTATAAACAAGCAGGTTAAACGCGTCGTCCGCGATGCCCTTTAAGACGTGGCTGACCTTGTCTGCCTCTGCCATATTGTTATCTACTTTGCGGCAAAGAGCGAGGACGTCCTGGATACACGCCACGTAAGATTCAGTGGACGTCTGTACACGGGTCCCAAGGTCCTTCTTTGCAGCACGTTGGCGGCCGACGGGTTTGCCGAACAAATCTCTAAGCTTCTGTTTACACTGGTCCCAACTCGTAATCTCTTCTTCATGTGTTTCGAACCAGACCCGTGCTGTTTTCTTGAGGTAGAATATTACATTAGCCAGCATAAGCCTGTTATCCCACCTGTTGTGTGCGCTGACCCGTTCATAATTCTGTAACCAGTCATCGACGTCAACGTTGTCAATCCCGGAAAACATGCCGGGGTCGCGAGGCTGGGCCAGGATGACCGTCGGTGGCGACGACGGGGCCGCGGTTGAACTCTCTCCTTCGGATGACATGGCGGCCAGGTTACGTCTGCTGCGGACCTCCGTCTTGCACAAGTGGTTACCCCGCACGTCCACCAATGATGTTACGGGAAGGAAGAAGCGTTCGTCTATTTACAGGTGGCTTTTAATGGCTGAGCCAACAAGCGTAGAACATCGATACCGCTAAACGCTTCCTCGTCGTCTCCAAGACCACCATCACCGTCGCCTTCTTTCCACATTACCGACTGTGACAATATATATATATATATATATATATATATATATATATTGTCGCTGTCGTAGCGTGGCTGAGTATCATTTGCCTGGATATATTGATATCTTTGGTGCGGCCCTACACAATGGCTGTTGTGTAGGGCACAGCTGTTGCAGCGGAGCTATCCCTGCTGTAGGGAAGGGAGGGAGGAATGTTCATGCGAATAAAAAGAAACGTCGGGTGGCTGTTTTTGTTGCCGGGACGCCCAAGGTTCCGCAGTTTCGCGGTAACCTCGGAAAAACGTATAACGCGGGAAATGGTCTCGTTTTCGACACAAACGTTGTATTCATACGCGCGCAAAAAACTCACAGTAACAAGTAATTAAACATAGAACTTCTCGCCAACCATGAGATGATCAAATATATATTCTCCTTGCCTTTTAAAAGAAATGGCATTAAAAAAAAAACAAGACAGAGAGGTGTTTGGAAATGCTTTTGGTTATTTGCACTTGTTGCAGTTGATACACGCGTGGTCCGGAAGTCATACCGGCGAATGACATGGCTTTAATGCATGGCAAAGTAACCGGGCAGCAGTCTGGCTGCCGGTAAACTACTATAAGCTCAGGTTACAAGTGAGCGCATCAAGGCAGTGGCAGCTGCTTATGAACACATTTTTGAAACGAGGGTGATGGCTGATCTGCCCGGCACAAGAAAACAGCATGAGGCGTTATGAAAGTTCGTCTCTGATATACCACATCCTCCCGTACTTACTTACGATTGCTGTAAGCATGCGAAACAGTCAGCCCGTAACGTTCCGCTGGCCGGCGTTGTCTCAGAGGGTATCGACGAGCACTATCGGTGTCTGAGCCGTTAGCGCTAAAATTAAATTATGGGGTTTTACGTGCCAAAACCACTTTCTGATTATGAGGCACGCCGTAGTGGAGGACTCCGGAAATTTCGACCACCTGGGGTGCTTTAACGTGCACCTAAATCTAAGCACACGGGTGTTTTCGCATTTCGCCCCCATCGAAATGCGGCCGTTAGCGTGGACCGATGTTTGAAATGTTGCATCGTTACTGGTTGGAACACTTGGTTGTGTGGGCGGCTGCTGCTGCTGCAGCGTTGACTAGGCACGTGTCCACGTCGAGAAGCCCAATCAGCGCTGTGCTGTCACGCACAACGTGGTTGTGATGTCGCACCCACTCATGAACACCACGTGGTCACAAAACTAAGTCTGTACGACATGGGCCCATGCGGACTTGCCCTGTTGCATGCGACCACTTTGGCCACGCACGGAAACTGCGTACGCGTACTTGATCGCGCTCACCAAAACACTGACGTGCGACTACCTCGGCGCCGTGACTGCTGTACTTGGCGTTGCGTGACGTGTTCCTCAGTGGATGGCCTGACCAGGTCAAACCTGGTGCGGAGCCGCCTCCCCGCGAGCAGCATGGCAGGCGCTTCGCCTGTAGTCGCGTGTGGCGTGTTGCGATAGGCCAGCAGAAAATCCACAAGGTCCGACGGTGACATACGTAGGCTTGACTTTCGAAGCGCTGACTTCAGAGTCTGGACTAAACGCTCGGCCAAGCCATTGCTGTTTGGGTGGTAGCTAGGGTGCGGTTCGTACGTGCCTCGTGCCGATTCCCTGCAGATAAGGCTGAAACTCTGCAGATATGAACTGGGTGCCATTGTCCGACACTAATGTCTCTGGGAACCCAAATCTACAAAAAAGATCGTGTAGACAAGCAATTGTGGCTTGCGCTGAAATTGTGCTCATTGAGGACACTTCAGGGCACTTCGAATGTGCATCTGCAATAATCAAATACCAAAGTCCCTTCACGGGGCCGGCAAAGTCGACGTGCACACGCTGCCAAGGTCGCGTAGGCCAGGCCCAAGGATGAAGTGGCGCTTTGACCGGCAGTTTTTTATTCGTCGGTTGGACACCGTCGCTGGTGATTACGTGTCCCAGATATTGCAGCTCATTTTGAAAAAAAATCGCATTTTGATAGTTTCACGCGAATTTCTCGCTCCAAAAGCCTTTTTAAGACAGCTTCAAGATTACGTAGGCGCTCATCTAGCCTACGACCAGTGATCAAGATATCGTCAAGGTAGCAAGTCACGCATTTGGGCCATTTTAGCACATAGTCCATGCGCTGAAAAATCGCTGGCGCTGATGTAATACCGAATAGTAGACAGTTAACTACAAAAAAGACCCTTAGGAGTATTCAATGTGAGGTATTGTCGGGATTCTTCGTCCAATTCTACTTGCTGGTATGCTCGGCTTAAGTCAATCTTTGAGAATTTCTCTCCTCCAGCAAGCACTGCAAATAACTTACCACGTTTAGGAAGCGGGTACCTTTCTGTGTCCAGTATGGGATTTACGGTGGCTTTATAATCTCCACAAATTTGGATTGAACCATCACGCTTACTGACTTGTAATATTGGCGCATCGTATTGTTGGCAACTGGGGAAATAATTCCTAGCTCTTCTAGCTTAGACAACTCTGCTTCCACCACTGCTCTTGAAGCAAATGGAACGCTCCTTACTTTACAAAATCGTGGTTTCTTGCTATCATTGAAAAAAAAAAAATTGCTTTTTCCCCTTGAATGGGCTCGTCCTTGAACATGTCCGAGTAGCGGTTCAGCAGACTTTGTAGCTCGGAAGGCTCCGTGCTGGCCGTTTGTGCTTGCTGCATATTCTGAAGGCCGCATACATGAGTCCAGTCAAGCTTTATGTGCTGCAACCAGTTGCGTCCGAGAAGTGGCGGACCGTTCTGGCGAAGCACGTAGAGAGGCAAACGTTGGCACTGATCATTGTGCTGGACAGTGACGAAGCCGACGTCACATGGCTTGACGGGTTCGTTCGTGTACGTTCGCATTGTGAGGCTGGTTCAGCGCAGAACAACACTCGTAAATCGTGAACGAAACAGCAACTCAGATCTCACCGATACGGCGGCACCAGTATGAAGTTCCATGCTTAAGGGGTTTCCTTCGACTGTGACATCGAGCATAATTGGCTCTTTAGTTCTATTGCCTTGACGCTCTGCAATCGCTGACGCGGCGCGGCTAAGGTTTGCACTTGTAGTCTTGGTTTCGACCAAATTTTCTTTGCCATGGCGGCGGCAGCATGCGCGCTGAATGTGTCCCTTTTTGTTACAATGAAAGCATATCGCACTCGACAAGAGCTCGCTCCATGCTTTGTTGACCCACAGCGGAAGTACGAGACAGGCGTTTCCTTAATTGGGTGTATCGTTTAGACATCGGACCCTGCCGCTGAAGTTCCTTGCGTAGCCGATGCATTTGTCAGCGCGGTTTCTACGGCTATGGCTCGATCGACGGCTTGCTGAAAGGTTAATTTCTTGTCTTCACAGAACAAGTGACGTTGAACGTCTCTTAGAGCCTCGTCCAGAAATGCGCAAAACTCGCAAGTTGGCGCTAGCGGCCCGAGTTCAGCAGCATAGTGTGCAATTATTTCTTGCTCTTGTTGAGAGCGGCGGTGAAACTATGCTCTTTCTCCGATAACGGAAGGCTTAGGCGACAGGTGACTTCGCAGCTGCGTAAGCAGTTCTTAGAACGGTTTATCAGACGGACACTCGAGATCAGTTAGATATTTCGATAGGGCATAGGTCTTCAGCCCTAACACGCTAATGAAAACGTCAACTTTAACCTTCTCTTCCACCTTGTTAGCTCGCAAGAAAGCCTGAATGCGCTCTTCATAACTTGGCCAACCACCGGAAGAGACTTCAAAAGTTTCAACTTGTCCTAACTGCAGAGACATGAGGGGCGTTGTTCTGGCTCTGGCGCGTCGACGTATCGAACGGGCTCTTCCTCGCTGGAGTATTCGTTAGCTCGTGGATCCTTGCCGCCGGTGAAGCCTGAAGCCGTCTACCAGGATTCCATCCTCGTTGACAGTTTATCTTCCTTTGATACACGCAGCGTCCAGGAAATCAGGACGCCGAATGGCACGGCTTTATTGCATGGCAAAGTAACCGGGCAGCAGTCTGGCTGCCGGTCAACAACTATAAGGTCAGGTTTCAAGTGAGCGCATCAAGGCACTGACAGCTGCTTGTGAACATATTTTTGGGCAAGGCTGATGGCTGATCAGCCCGGCACAAGAAAGCCGCATGGGGCGTTATCAAAGTTCGTCGCTGATATACCACATCACTTTTTAACAAAATAGAAAAAAAACGCAAATAATGCACACGGGTATACATCGCAAGAGGCGTGATGCTTTTCCTTGTCTTGCACACCTTGTTGACGTACATTGCCATATATATTTTTAGCATTTCTTTGTCCATGTTAGAACTGTCTGGGCTTTAGTCCTTTTCAGTTGTCGTCCTACATTACTGGTTGCAGTCATGCACTCTTGTAACCAGTTAATGGAATAGCAACTAGCAGAACCAGCCACCTTTTGAAAGTAACGTAGTTGCGTAAACATCCTCTCAACATCACAACTACAATGCGCAATGTAGATCGGCGTAAGCACGGCGTTAGCTTTCTAGCGAATTATCTCCCTTTACATGTACATAGGTGCGTGGAAAACGCGATGCAATGCGCCACTCCCGTACAAATGTGAACGTGGCTCATAAATAAACAAGGAGCTTTCGGTCACGCAAGGCCGGCAGGCGCCAGATATGCAAACCGGTGTTTGTTTGAATGTTAAATGAAAGGAGGCATACACAACGTTAATATATGCAGAACATTAATTAACATCATATACCTTGACCACCTGCTCACACAAGGTAGGCGGCGTTGATTAGTTTTTAACTACATTTATTATTATATTTTACGAAAGGGCAAACTTCGGGGACAAGCCGGGTTTAACCCGACTTGCATAAAACTTGATGTGGCGCGAAAATCGGAAATAATCAGATTTTACCTGAAAACGAAGTGCCCTAAATGCATGGCACGTCACACCTACTCGTAAATATCTATAATAAGAGCCCTCGCAACCGGTCTCTTCTTTCGGCTTCGAATGCCAACTTTGTGGGTGATGTTACCTTGAGCATGTTCAGCACTTTCTTCACTTCTGTGGTCCACAGCGGCGTTACGGGCGTGTTGATCACTCCGTAATGGTGGATGCCGCCTCTTACCAGCTGCTGAAGAATCGGGCTTGCGTGATCAGAATTCAAAAATTCTTCGACGTCCACGTAGCTCCTAGTTGTTTAAAGAAGGAGGAAAAGAAGACCAAGCTAATAAGAGCCTACGTGACCAAAGTACGGACACTTTTCAAAGTCTCGCTACTGTTTCCGCAGGTACAAAAGTCCTCATTGCTGGCTATAGAGCGCTAGAGCGATGCGTTGTAGCGCAAGGAAAGCGTGATAACAAAGCCGCTGCTATGTTTTATTTTTATTTATTTACAGTATACTGCAGATCGAATCGGTCCAAGCAGACATACATTTGTTAGTAAGCACTATACCTTAGGATCAGCAACAATGGTGAAGTTACAACTTACAACCAGAAAATAAAATGACAAAACTAAACAAGGTTACAAAGTAAATACACTTTGTGGGAGTACATGCCCCAAACACAGGCACATAGACAAAGAAGCACAATATTCATAGGTAATAAGTAATCATAATTTCTAACCATACAGTCAGATTATATACGCTCTCAAAAAGTTGAAGAAAGGAGAGGTGAGTCATGAGGCAGGGAATTCCAGTCGGATACTGTCTTCGGGAAAAATGAATATTTCAAGAAATTCGTGCGGGCAAATATTGGCTTGATGCTATGACTACGTTTATGTCGTGAGGGTCTGGTTGTGTCCCTTTCGAAGTACTCCTGTGGCTGAATGCCTTGCCTAGTTCTTGAAAATACAAGGAGTGAAAAAAGCGCAGCCGGGCAGCGTTTCTTCTTTCAGCCAATGGCTCAAGGGCTGCCTGATGTAACATGGCGGACGGAGAGTCCCTTCGCTTATACCGGTTATATATGAACCTTGCTGCTAATCTCTGGATTTTTTCTAATTTATCTATGTTGATTGTGGTGTGTGGGTCCCATACTATGCTGGCGTATTCAAGAGCAGGTCTAACAAATGACTTGTACGCTTGAAGTAAGTACGCTTGAAGAATTGCCTAAATTATGTTTTAAGAAACCTAGCTTTTTCCTTGCAGAGGAGCAGATGTTGGAGATATGGGATTACCATTTAAGATCAGATGTTAAAGTCACGCCCAGGTATCTGTATTCTTCCACTTGACTAGTTATGTTGTCGGGTACGACTCTTTGTTGCAAAGAAGTAAAATCTACGGAGGCAAGGTGCGCAATAGTGATATCATTCCACCATCTGAACCGCGTTAGTGTGCGCATTTCGTTAAATTCTGATATAGGCAAGAAATTCACCCCCATTTTCCGCCTTTTCTATAGACTCATTCTCTAGTGTATGCTCTCGTTGGCTCCGCTTTCCATCCATAATAAAACGACATCCATGAGATCGCCAGCTGCCGCAAGAGCCACGTGCGACGGGGACCGAGTCCCCCACGCTTAGACTCGCTTTCCACACGTAGCTAGAGCACCTCGTGAGAAAGGGACGAGCGTACATTTAAATCAACGTCCTGCGCCACCATGAAACGTGTCGCGCAGTCGTTCCGTGGACTGGCCCGCGTGCCGTGCACGTCTTTGGTTACTAAGCAAGGCCGCGCCACTGATTGCCTCGTGTTTGCATGATTTGGAGCTCTTTGTCTGCTTGACCAGCGTCCGCCTACGTTAGGTGCACCTCCTCCCGACAGATATTTATGAAGCTGCTGTGCGGCTATGCACTGATCAGTTGGCCTCAACCGCGGCGTCATAACACTTTGCGGCACAGCCTGCAGTCAAATCGCCTATAGGAAGTGCAGCCAAATGTGCCTGCGGTCGCGCAGCAAGTCTTCTTGTGTCTTGTGCGTATTCGTTGATAGCAATACACGGCAGATGTTCGCGCGAAGAATGCACCCAAAGCATCAGTATCTCCAGCTTGCATGCCCATGCGCGAAGGACGAGCCTGTCTTCCGATTTTTATTCTGGATCAGCGGACAGGACCTGCAACTTCTACCGCGCTGTTCTGAGCTGCTGAGGTAGAGTACTGGCTCTGTAAGCAAGCTCAGTTCACTTTTATTTCCGTAAAGGGGTGTTACATAAGGGGTGCGATTACACTTCGAATAAGAAAAACAAGCAGCTAAGGTTATTTAACATCCAAGATTATCATATTTAAGAGAAAGCCTTAGCTCGGGGGCTTCAATCTAAATACATGGGAAAGAATAAATCTTTTTCTCGGAAACCACTGCACCAAATTTGATGAGGTCTGTCGCTTATAAAAGAAAAAGTTAAAATGTATTGACTGTCCGTAGTGAATTTTCGATTTAAGTCATCATGTGGAAAATCGCGAATTTTCAGAAAACAATATTATCATGTTTACAGCTCTGTAAATTGCATCTAATATTAAACCTAAAGTGGACAAATTTCATGTGTTTTACATGGCTCTCAAGTATACCACTAATATGTGAGTAGGAGTTTTGAAAAGCCCTTGTAGACAATGTAACAAGTTCAAGTAAGATATACATTAATATATCGAATTCGTTAGCTTTGGATGCTCTAATGGGTGCAGGTTACAGAAGTGCAATATATATTCTTGGTGCAAAGCAACAAATTCCTAAGTGCCTACCTTCTATTTTTTTCACACTTGCCAATGTTTTAAAATTCCTGTTAAAGAATTAAAGCTTTAAATCAGAATTTGCCTTCGAACAATCACTAAAATTTACTTTTCTCGCTCAAAGGCAACATATTTCATTAATATCAGCCAACTAATTGTCTCAGAAAACTGTTTCTGCGTTTTATGTGTATTTGAATAGAGGGCATCAGAGTTGGGCTTAAGCTGGGGCTTCCCCTTGACGACATAATAACAAAAGATACCTACTCGAAGTCAAGACCAACGCCGAAATTTGTTTCATTGTGTTCCATCGCTTTTTTCTTGAAGTACATAAAATTCGGTGAACTGTCGCCATCCAGCTTGTTCGTGCCGTTCTTGTAGAGGGAATCGAAAAATATGCAGTCGCAGAGGCCGTCAGGTGGGAAAACCGTTGCGGAGTTTAACTTCGTGCCAAACGTGCAAATCACAGACTGTGAAAGAGTTCTTTCGTCTGCAAGGAAGCAAGAAGAAGCGATGCAATAAGAAAAACGAACAGCTAAGGCTATTTAACATTGAAGATGATCATATTTATGAGAAAGCCTAAGCTCGGGGTTTCTATCCAAACATATGGGAAAGAATAAACTGGTGGACAAGTAGGTATGGTCCTGTGCCAAGGGCAAAATCATAACGCTGATGGGTGCCAAGCTTCGACGTACAAAAGCCATGTATATCTTGAAAACTCGATGTGGTTTCCCGACTTCGTGCGTTGCAGTCAAATTGCGTAGGAGTGGAGCGGAATAGGCTACAGCATTGCAAGTGATAAGAAAATGCTCCACATTTTGCACTATGTGAGTAAAAGCTCTTCTGACATTATCTTGGCATATGCTCAGACGCGATGCTTCGCCTAATAGTGAGAAGTGGTGGACGAGACGGTACGTTTAGTTATTAGCAGTTACCGCAGCGTTTTGATGTATGTATAATTGAAAAAGTGAACATATATGTTGCTAATTGCGTGCACGTTACAGCGCTCCTGAGATGGTCAAGGCTAAGAGTAGAAACTTCATCCTGAGCTGTAAAACTGGGCGACTTGGTTGGTGTTCGTTATAACGGCAGCGCAAAAGGGATGGCGACACACAGAGAAGCAGCACACGGGGCCTGTGTGTACACAGGACCAGCGCTTGCTCTGTGTGTTACCGTCCTTTTTACGTTGCCGTTATAATGAACATCTCCATCCTTTCTTTCTTTCTTTATTGATTTATTTAAGACAATGAACAGATTGTCTTAGGGGACACGGCTAAAGGCAAACATTTGCCTGACTAGGCCGTGCCACCCGTACATTGGCAGCAACGTGGCAGTGGCAGGCTTTCAGGAGGTCACACATGAAATTATAGTACACATTTTCAACACTTGAGTACACAATTCGCGTAAGAAATAAGGTTAAAGTTTATACAGTTTTCTAATCAATTGAAGCAGAACAACAACAGGAAAAAAGAAAGAAAAAGGATGTACGAAATTTTCCATACCTGTAGCTGAAAGGTTAAAGTTTAGACAGTTTTCTAAAAACAACAAGAAACATGTACAAAATTTTCTATACATGAAGTTGAACATTTCTATTAGTCTTCGGATAGTAACAATTCTTTTACCGCTTTCTTAAAGTTTTGCTTTGAAATTCCAGAATTTAGCAGGTCCAATAACAAGGGGTAGTCGTTTAGAAGGTTAGGAAGTTGAACTGCTAGTTTTTTATCTCCGTATATTGTTCTGCAACGTGGTTTTCCTATCAGAGTTTTTCTGAGGTTATAGCTTGTCGTTCTGCCATGGTATTTGCTTTGGAAGTAACATTTGTCATCCCAGAATTGCCGTGAAATTTCGAGGAATAATTTGTAAGTGTGAAGTTTTGATGCTGTTAATATTTTATATTTGTTATAGTATGGTTTAGTGGTATCAGTACGTTCTAAGTTACCTATCGCGCGCAGTGCGCGGTTTTTGAGTGTTTGAATTGACTTTAAGTTAGTTTGTGTAGTGGTTGACCAAACTAGAAAACAATAAGTTAATCGAGAATGTATAAGCGCGTTGTAAATATTGTGCTTCACATTTATCGGTAGCAAATATCGCAACCTATTTAGCACACCGACAGCACAAGCAATATTTTTTCTAAGAACATCTACGTGCGGTGACCAGGACATATTTTCATGGAAGATAATTCCTAAAAATCTGGCTGTTGGTGCCTGTTCGAGGTTGACCTTCTGAAATTGGAGTGTTATCTGAGGGTGGATTATTGTTCCTTTTGATTTAAACACTAGATACTTAGTTTTAGTTATGTTTAATTGGAGTTTATTCGCATTTAGCCACAAGCTTAGTTGCTGTAACCAGATGTTAGCTTGCTCAAAAAGATTTCCTATTTCCCTTCCTGAGAAGAACACGTTAGTATCATCCGCGTATAATATAATATTGGAACAGCCTTGAATATTGACAATATCATTAATATAGAGTAAAAATAAAACAGGCCCCAAGACGGATCCTTGCGGCAAGCCGTACTTAATGTGCTGAATTAAGACATGCATTCCAGCAAGTACTGTCTTAGACAGTACTTGCTGGAAATGGAAATGGAAATGAAAGTGGATGAAAAACAACTTGCCGCAGATGGGGAACGAACCCACCTGCGAAGGTTGTGGGATGTTTATTTACAGGTTGAAACTAGGTCCAGGAGGAAGCCACAGGCAACGCCCAGCCAGCGCAGAGTACCTCGAGATCACGCGCGCGCACTCTCCTTCTTCTTTCGCTTTCCCAGTCACGCAGTGCTGCGACATTTTCCCCGGGGGCAGACAAAGCTCGCTGAGCGAATTAAAGGGACCTGTGATGGTACTGCTCGAGTCTGGCCACGTGATAAACTTGCGTCGAACGTGAACGCCGATTACTTGCCGTCACTTTGGCGATGACATAGTTCACATCACTCAAGCGAGTAAATATAACGAATGTTCTAGTTTCAGTGGCGAGAAACTTGCAGTGTAATCCGTTTTTTTTTTTCTTACGAGCAGGTGTCCACAACCAAACATAGCCACTGGGAGTAAACCTGACGGGGATATGCCACGCATCGTAGCGAATCTTGTTGCCTTGTGAGGACAGCGTCCTAAGATGCGGCAGTCAAAGCTCCTCTTCAGCGCGAAAGAGAGTTTAGGCGATTGAAGGATCTTCTTCACATGACAAAAGTAAAATAGTGTCCAGAAAGCTCTGGGGAGCGCGTGCATACAGAAAAAAGAACGGCGCATATCCAGTATTTTCGTGCTTGGCACTATTGTACGCGTACGTTACAAATGGTAAGACGGCGTCCCAATTTTCGAGGTCAGCAGCGACATACATTGATAACATGTTGGTAAGGGTTCAATTCGCCCGCTCCGTGAAGCCATTGGATTGTGGTTGGTAAGCAGTGGAATGACGACATGCAGGTCCACAAAGCCGTAAAAGTTCTTCAACAACGTCGGCGGTGAATTGCCGTCTACGGTCACCAATGACAACCCGTGGAGCACTGTGACGGAGTATGACGTGATGCAACAAAAAGGAAGAGACATTTGTTGCAGTGGCAGATGGAAGTGGCGCCGTTTCCGTGTAGCGAGTAAGGTAATCTACGTATACCGGCGCATCTACGCATCTACACATCCAGCGGTAGCCAGCTGACGTCTTTGGGAGCGGGCCGAGCAAGTCGATGCCGACTTTTTCAAAGGGTAATGGCGGTGGCATAACAGGTTGCAAATAGCCTGCTGGAGGCGCAGTCGTCTGCTTGTGGCGCTGGCGAACAGTACGGCTGGCGACATACTGTTTCGTAGTTTTCCAGAGCTAATGCCACAAAAATCTCTGGCGCAGTCGGTGTAGTGTGCGTGCGAAGCCAAGGTGCCCGGACGTGATATCATCATGCATGGAACGAAGGACAGCAGGGCCAAGGTTTTCGGGCACAACTAGAAGCAATGGAGGACCATCAGCCGAGTATTTTTTTTTTGTATAGCAAACCATTACGATAAGTAAACGGTGTTGTTCCTGCTGGCTCATGTGCAGCTGCCCGTAGGGATTTCAAGGCAGGGTCGTAACGTTGCTCGCTCTCGAAAGTAAGCAGATCTGGAAAGTCGGGAGAGATGGAAACTATAGGTAGTCATCGAAGTCATCATCGTCAGCTCTAGTGTGCGGCGAAGGGAAACGGGATGGCTAATCAGCATCTATGTGACATCGTCCGCTCTTGTAGTTGATGAAAAAGTTGTACTCTTGAAGGCGGAAAGCCCAACGGGCCAACCGGCCAGACGGGTCACGCAGCCCAACGAGCCAACAGAGTGAATGATGGTCAGTCACTATCGTGAATGTGCGGTCGTGTAGATACGGACGGAACTTCTGAATGGTGAAGACGAGTGCTAGACACTTCAGTTCAGTAACGGTGTAGTTTTCCTCCGATTTTGCAAGTGTCCGACTAGCATACGCAATGACTTGCAGACAGCCACCGCAGGTCTGAACAAGCACAGCGCCAACACCACTGGCATCAGTATGCAGCTCAGTTGACGCCTCCGGATCAAAATGCCGCAGAACCGGTCCAGAAGTCAACAAATATTTCAGCTGTTGAAACGCCGATTCGCAATCAGCAGTTCACAAGTATGTCTTTGTCGACCAGAAAGCCTAGTATGAGGGCTTGACAGTCATCCAAATGACATTTCTTCGAGTTTGAAATAAGACCAGCTTGCTGGATACAGTCAAGAATGACCGACAGGCGCTGAATGTGCTCGTGAAATGCCCGGCCGTAGATAATGACGTCGTCTGAATAGCACATGCAAATTTTCTATTTGAGTCCGCGGAGCACAGTATCAAAGAATCGTTCGAGTGTCGCTGGAGCGTTGAATAAGCCAAAGGGCATAACGTTGAACTCAAATAGACCGTTAGGTGTCACGAAGGCTGTCTTCTTCTTGTCTGAGAGGTGCGCGGGAATTTGCCAATATCTTGACCGTAAATCAACAGAAGAGAAATACGACGCGGAGTGGAGGCAGTCGAAGGCGTCGTCTATTCGTGGTAGGGGGTACACGTCTTTCTTTGTTACTGTGTTTAGGAGGCGATAGTCCACACAAAATCTCCATGAGTTGTCTTTTTTCTTGACTAGGTACACAGGAGCAGCCCAGGGGCTACATTATTCCTGGATCACTCCTTTCCGCAACATTTCTTCGACCTGCTCGGCGATTACTTTTCTCTCTGAATATGAAACGGGATGAGGCTTCTGACGAATTGGCGTCGCTTGCCCTGTATTGACGCGGTGTCGCATACGGGACGACGGTGGTGCATGGGACGCTCGTTGGTCTTGAGCAAAATCAAACACTGTGGCGTAGCGAGCGAGCACTCCTTGAAGCAGACGCTGCTCACTAGAAGACAGCGACTTGTTAATCATGCGCTTAAAGTCAGCAGAATTGTCATGGCTGCAATCGGGGTCGGATTTTTGTTTTCGGCAGTTGGCATTTCGACCGTTCCGACGCTGACTGTGGCTCGTTTGTCAAAACTTGCCAGCTTAACTCCTAGCAGCAGTGTTATGGATTGGCTTGAAACGTTCACTGTCCACAAGCGAGTACAGCCATCAGTGGTGACAGCGAGGGAGCGATCGACTATCACATTTTTCTCGAGCGCGTTGTTATAATCAGGCTCGGCTAAACCACAACAAGAAGCCGTACGAGGGCGAGAAGTGTTGACAGGTGCAAAGATTGCAGTCTCAGGGGGTAAACACACAACTTGCGACCCGGAGAGAACGTCTGCGGCATCACTGGTGTTATCAGCCATTGAAGTTCGCGCGTCGCGGTGAAGAGAAATCGCTCCAGCGCGACAATCCAATGTTGCCCCCCACTACCGCAAGAAATCAATCCCTACAATAATGTCATGCGTTGTACGTGCAAGCACAGTGAATTCACTTCGAAATGCCTGGTCCCCTAGCATAACTGAAACAGAACAGACCCCAAGTGGGCGTAACATCTTCCCATCAACTCCATGAAAGGTAGCGTTCCGATCCCAAGAAAACATCAAGACGATTTTTGAAGGACTTGCTCACAACAAACTGCAGCCCCGGTATCAACTAAAGCAAAAGCATTCACAATGCCATCTGAAACACACACTTTGTTTTTAAACAATTTTGCACAAGGGGGTCTTGATTAAGATGAATATATTGCGGCCTCACCCCCCTCGGTCACACCAGCTAGTTTCCCAGTGGCGGCGGTGACAATGAGCGAAGACGAGGTGTTGGAGAGCGTCGTTGTTGTGTCGGTGGTGGTGTAAGGCTGCGCTCAGAAAGGGGGTAGTCACTGCGGTTCGCGCGTCCCTGCTGCAGCCGTTGAAAGGCACTGGGATACGGCCAGGGCTCGTCAGCGGGCACGCGGGGTGTATGTGAATTAAACCGTGGAGCACGCTGTTGGCGGCGGTGGCAATACCTAGAAATGTCTCCAGGCACACCGCAGCTATAGCAAATGCGGGAGTCGCGGATTGTCGCCGGCGACACCGGTGACAAGGGTGTCAGGGATAGAAACTAACTGTCAGGCTGGTTCTAGAAGGGAAGAGACCGCGAAACATATTGTTGTGGTGCATCTTGTCGTTGTCCCAGACTTGTCGGTTGCGGTGGCAAGTTGCTGCTCTCCGGACGATCAGCATAGGTCCTGCTAGGCTCTCGGTAACTCTGACGTGCCCAGGTGGCCGGTGGCACACGAGAGCGATCGTCAAATGCACACTGATGGCACACATGAGCGCCGTCAACAACTTTAAGGAGCTCAAGCTCTTCTTTAACCACTTGCCGAATCACCGAGGAGATGTCGTCATGGGCTGGGACGGACACACTTGCAATAGTAGTGACATTGTCCAAACGTCCGAACTTTGGTCCAATCCTTTCATTTTCAGCGCTTAAAACACCCGGCAGTGTTTCTTCAAATCAGACGGAGTGCTAACACCTTCCTTCGTTATAAGAAGGTTATAAACATCTTCAGCGATTCCTTTAAGCAGATGTCCTACTTTGTCTTTGTCTGTCATGGTGGCGCTGACGATTCCACATAATTTCAAAACAGCCTCTATGTACATTGTACAAGTTTCGCCAGGTAACTGAACTCGTCAGGAAAGTGTCCGCTCAACCTTCTTTTTCTTAGAGATTGGGTCCCCGATGCACTTGGCAAATTCTTCTACAAAATTACTCCAGCTTGTCAGAACGTTCTCGTGGTTTTCAAACCAGAGGAGCGCGGTTCCAGCAAAAAAGAACCACGTTATCGAGCTGCTTCGTAGTGCTTGCTGTCGTAAACCGGCCAAGCATCTACTCTGTCGGACAATCGGTAGAGCTGAGTCGTCCAGGATAGTCCAGGGTAGTCCAGGATTTACCCAGCACCTCCACCAAAGATGTTACGAAATATGTTAATTTACAGGGTGAAACGAGGTCCAGGAGGAAGCCACAGGCAAGGCCCCACCGGTGCAAAGTACCACGAGATCACGCGCGCGCACTCTCCTTCTACTTTCTCTGCCTCGGTTGCGCGGTGCTGCGACTATATATATATATATATATATATATATATATATATATATATATATATATATTGCTACGGAACAGCCGCCACAGTGTGGCTACACTGAGGAGGACGAAGACGACGTGTGTGCCGGCTTGATATATCGTCGCCATTTTGGCCTCCGTTAGCTTCCCTGTAAATAAATTGTAAATAGTACTCGGCTTCAGCTACACGTAACATTATTTAGTGGAGGTGGACGTTCCCCGTACCCGTCATGGAGCTTCGCAGCGGTCGCAACGGCGACAATGCAACTTCGGCTCCTGCTGGTGGCACTTCATCTACGCACGCGTCTCCACCTGCAGCCCCGACCTACGTCGCCGTTTCCCCACCTCGGGATCCTGGTGTTTTCGACGGAGTCAGCAGTCCTGATGTTGACGACTGGATCCGCTTATACGAACGTGTCAGCACCAGTCACAGGTGGGATCCGACTATTATGCTTGGCAACGTTCTTTTCTACGTCGACGGAGCTCCACTGGCGTGGTTCCAGACTCACGAAGAGGAGATCTCGAGCTGGGCTCTCTTCAAAGACAAGCTCCGCGACCTCTTTAGCAATGCGTTTGGTCGACAAGTCAATGCCAAAGAAGCCCTTGCCACACGTGTACAGACGTCGACCGGGTCCTACGTGTCGTACATTCTCGACGTCTTGGCCGTCTGTGCCAAGGCTGACCCGAACATGCCTGAGGACGATAAGGTTAATCACGTCCTCAAAGGCATTGCTGACGACGCGTTCAATTTACTGGTGTTTACGAACGTCACCAGCATCGATACCATCCTCAAGGAGTGCCGCCGTCTCGAGCATGCTAAAAGCCGCCGGGTGTCCCAGCACATCACGCGACATCCCAACACGCTGCTACGTCATCCTGTGGCGACCTCTTCCACCAGCCGTCGCGATGTGACAACTTGACCCGCATCATTCGTCGTGAGGTCGAAGCGGCACAACGGGCGGCCCCTTCATTCCCGTTACCTGATCATTCTCCGGTGACAATCTCCTTGATCCAGGCCGTCGTCCGTCAAGAGTTGTCCAACGTCCGCCTGCAATCCATTCGTTCCGTACGCTCAGAACCTCTTTCTCCCAGCACGTCACCACCCCGCTCTTCTTACTCCTTTTATGGACAGCGCAACCCCTCCGAATGGCGAACCGTGGACGACAAGCCGATCTGTTTTAACTGCCGACGCATTGGACATGTCGCTCGCCACTGCCGCAGCCGCTGGACTTCTCCGACGCGCTATTCTCCTGATTACCACCCTCGCCCCTCTAGCGCGTCCTTTTCCTTCGCTGCTTCTATGCCCGCCCCATCATCTGACCCTGCGACACCTTTGACACGACCCCGCTACTCCCGCTCACCTTCTCCCTTCCGCCGCCAATCTCGCTCGCCCCCGTCACGCCGTGCTCCTTCGCTGACCTACTCGCCGCACCCCCGACCGGAAAACTAGACAGTGCAGCTTCTGGAGGTGAAGCTGTTATCACGACATTGGCACGAAATCCTCGCTTCACCTTACTCGCGAAAAAGAATCTTTTGGACGTTCTCGTCGACAATGTTCCTGTGTGCGCGTTGATTGACACCGGGGCGCATGTGTCAATTATGAGTGCTGCTCTTCGCCGTCGGCTCAAGAAAGTACTGACGCCTGCCCCGAACCGAGTTGTATAAGTCGCCGACGGAGGGACTGTCGCTATTGTTGGCATGTGTTCTGCCCGACTCATCATTGCTGAGACACACACCGTCGTTCTCTTCACCGTCATCACCCTCACGTCATCACCTTCACCCTCACGAACTCATTCTCGGTCTGGATTTTCTTGCCAATCATTCTGCCCTCATTGACTGTTCGGCCGGCTCACTTCACCTTGACTTGCCTCTTCTTGCCGACCCTGTGGACCCGCCTCCAAGCCATTTAAGCTGCATGAATTTCATTCGCCTACCGCCCCACTCTGTGACACACGTCGACTTGTCCTCACCAGCTGTACCTGACGGCAATTACGTGGCCGCACCAATTCCGGCCGTTTTGCTTACACATGGTGTTACCGTGCCGCACACTGTGCTGAAAATTACTAGCAACCGCACCTGCCTTCCCGTTGTCAATTTCGCGCTAACCACGCAAGTTCTGCCTCAGGGGATCTCCTTGGCTATAATTAGCGCTTTGCAGGATGATGAGGTCGAGCCATTCGAAGTGACGACCCATACCGTGACGACGTCATCGCACGGTACTGACGTCGACATTGAGAAAATGGTTTCCTCTGACCTTACACCTGCTCAATTTGAAGCTCTGCCGCGTTCTTGAAGGCTATCACGACATTTTTGACTTTGACAATCGAGCCTTAGGTCAAACGTCCGTCGTGACCCATCGCATAAATACTGGCGATGCGAACACTATTCACCGACGTTCATATCGTGTTTCTGCGTCCGAACGAGCTGTTATCCAACAGGAAGTCAAAAAGATGCTTGAAAAGGACATTACCGAGCCTTCCTGTAGTCTCTGGGCGTCTCCCGTGGTACTTGTCAAGAAGAAGGATGGAACGTGGCGCTTTTGTGCAGATTATCGCCACCTGAACAAAATCACAAAGAAGGACGTGTACCCTTCGCCACGTATTGATGACGCTCTAGACTGCCTGTACGGTGCCACCTACTTTTCTTCTATCGACTTACGGTCCGGCTACTGGCAGATATCCGTCGACGACATGGACCGAGAGAAGACTGCATTTGTTACCCCTGACGGCCTTTATCAGCTCAAGGTGATGCCTTTCGGTCTCTGTAACGCGCCCGCCACCTTCAAACGAATGATCGACTCTTTGCTTCAGGGGTTCAAGTGGTCCACCTGTTTGTGCTATCTGGACGACGTCATCGTTTATTCGGCCACATTGGACACGCATCTAGACCGTCTTTCAGCGGTTATTGACGTGTTCCGCCGTGCCGGTCTCCAGTTGAACTCGTCAAAGTGCCACTTCACTCGCCGCCAAATCGCCGTCCTTGGACACCTCGTGGACGCCAGGGGCGTGCGACCCGATCCGGAGAAAATTCGCGCCGTTACGAATTTTCCTGTTCCCAAGTCTACCAAGGACGTTCGTAGCTTCGTAGGGCTGTGCTCTTATTTCCGACGCTTTGTGAAGGATTTTGCGACCATCGCACGTCCCCTTACCGACCTCTTGAGGAAAGACGCCCCTTTTTCTTGGGGTCCTGACCATGCCGCATCTTTTTCGCAGCTGACTACTCTCCTTTCCACGCCTTCAATTTTGGCCCACTTTGACCCGTCTGCCTCAACGGAAGTTCGAACTGATGCCAGTGGTCACGGCATAGGAGCAGTGTTAGCACAACGCCAGCGTGGACATTATCGCGTTATAGCCTATGCCAGCCGACTTCTATCACCCGCCGAGCGCAATTATTCAATCACAGAGTGCGAGTGCCTCGCTCTTGTGTGGGCTGTTGCAAAGTTTCGTCCATACTTGTACGGACGCCCCTTCTGTGTCATCACTGATCGCCACGCTCTCTGCTGGCTATCCTCGCTCAAGGACCCCACGGGACGACTCGCTCGCTGGGCGTTACGCCTGGAGAATATACCTTCTCCGTGGTATATAAGACGGGACGCTTGCACCAGGATGCCGATTCTTTGTCCCGCTACCCCGTCGACGAACCGGCTGATGCGAACGCCATCGCTTGCGTTTTCTCTGTGTCCCAGTTGCTTGAAATCGGCAGCGAGCAACGCCGCGATCCTTCATTACGAGCCCTCATCGACCATCTGGAGTCAACGCCTGGCGACGCCTCTCTCCTGGATGTTTCTCCTTAAGGAGGGGACATTATACCGCCGCAATCTCGATCCACACGGCCTTGACCTTCTGCTCGTAATTCTATCACACCTGCGTTCGACTGTCCTCCAACAACTTCACGACGCTCCCTTGGCTGGACACTTGGGCGTCTCGCGCACATACGACCGTGTACGCCGTCGATTCTTTTGGCCGGGTCTCGCCCGCTCCGTGCGGCGCTACGTTGCCGCTTGTGAGCCCTGTCAGCGCCGGAAGAAACCTTCCACACCTCCAACTGGTTGTCTCCAGCCGATCGACATCCCACCGGAACCCTTTTTCCGTGTTGTTCTGGACCTTATTGGACCGTTTCCTCTCTCGGGCTCCGGAAGTAAATGGGTCGCCGTCGCTACTGATTATGCTACGCGGTACGCAATCACCAGAGCCCTTCCGACAAGTTGTGCTACTGACGTTGCTGACTTTCTGCTCTATGACATCGTTTTAGTACATGGTGCTCCGCGCCAATTACTCACTGACCGTGGCCGCAGCTTTCTGTCGGCAGTCATCGAGGACATCCTCCGCTCCTGCTCGACAAAGCACAAGCTCAGCACGTCCTGCCACCCACAGACCAACGGCCTCACGGAGCGCCTCAACCGGACCATCATCGACATGCTTTCGAAGTACGTTGCGACCGACCACCACGACTGGGATCTTCATTTACCATATGTGACGTTCGCGTATAATTCATCGCGTCACGACACCGCCGGCTATTTACCATTATTCCTCCTATATGGCCAAGAACCCGCGTTGCACTTGGACACTTTGCTGCCCTCGGCCACACGTTCAGCCACTGAATACGCCCGCGACGCGATCGCACACGTCGACCACGCACGCCAGATCGCCCGCACCCGTCTCGAGGCCTCACAGGAGCATCAGAGACGCCTCTACAATTGCCACCATCGCGACGTGCACTTTTCTCCGGGTTCTCTGGTGCTTCTCTGGTCACCCATTCGACGTGTGGGCCTTTCCGAAAAGCTGCTGCCGCGCTACAATGGCCCTTACCGTGTGGTGCGACAAGTGACCGATGTGACGCATGAAATCATCCCCGCCGACCTCTCAGCGTCATCATCACCTGCAAGTGACATCGTTCACGTAGCGAGACTAAAACCATACCACACACCTTTCACCGCGGATGTGTAGATTAAGCACCGGGACGGTGCTTCTATAGCCGGGGGTGATGCTACGGAACAGCCGCCACAGTGTGGCTGCACTGAGGAGGACGAAGACGACGTGTGTGCCGGCTTGATATAACGTCGCCATTTTGGCCTCCGTTAGCTTCCCTGTAAATAATTAGTAAATAGTATGCGGCTTCAGCTACACGTAACATTATATATATATATTGTGAGACGAGGTTTAGGCAGCCAGTCTCCTCTTTATTCTCTTGAGAGAAAGCCCCACCACCAGGCCCCAAAACGGTGATGATGTGTATGTACAGGTGAGAATATGAAGCGTATGAATAATGCTCACACTAACTTCCCCGCACGCGCAAGCGGCCTGCCAGGCCGCGACTTAGCCAGGAGGGGAACGCCGAACGAATCGTTTTAGGCGCGAAACGTGAACGATCTCCGAACCACGACAACGATGGTCGGAAGAAACGTCTACGGGAGTAACGCGATAGTTCACGGGGGATGTTTGTTCGTTAATAATATAGGGTCCAAGGAAGCGGGATTCAAACTTCTCGCACAAACCGGGTGTACGAATAGGCGTCCAAAGGAGCACTTCCTCTCCAGGACGAAAGGAGACGTCGCGACGAGAGATGTCGTAACGTTGCTTGCGATCTAGCTGACCGACTTCTGTGTTGAAGCGAGCACGTTGACGGCATTCCTCAAGTCTCGAGACGAACTGTTCGGGTATACTGGCCGAGGTGTTAGTTGGGGCATTGAAGAAAGCGGCGTCGATGGTGAATGTCGGTGAACGGCCGTAAACTAGGTAGAAAGGTGAGTTTCCCGTAGTTCGTTGGATAGCGGTGTTGTGAGCAAAAGTCACGAAAGGTAAAAGTTTGTCCCAATTGTCGTGGTTTGGCCCGATATACATTGATATCATTTCTATAAGTGTGCGATGAAATCGCTCGGTTAAGCCATTTGTTTGTGGGTGATATGCGGATGTCGTCTTATGAACTGTGCCACAAGCTCCGAGTACTTCTGTGAGCATTGTTGACATGAAAGTCTTGCCGCGGTCGCTTAACAGTACACGAGGTGCACCATGGCGCAGCACAATGGCATCTAGAAAGAAGGTGGCAACGTCGGAGGCCGAACTAGAGCGTAGAGGAGCGGTCTCTGCGTAACGTGTGAGCTGGTCAACAGCTGTCACGACCCATCGATGACCCGCTGGCGTAATGGGAAGAGGGCCGACTAGGTCTATCCCAACGATGGCAAACGGTGTCTCGGGACATGGGATGGGCTGTAAAAGCCCAGCAGGAGGCGAAGTCGGTCGTTTCCGCCGTTGACACTGAACGCAAGAAGCGACGTACTTGGCCACAAAGGTAGACATGCCTGGCCAAAAGAAACGGCTCCTAACGCGGTGGTATGTTTTGTGGAATCCCAAATGGCCAGCAGATGGGTCGTCGTGCAAGGCTTCAAGGACTTGTGTGCGCATCGAACGTGGAAGAATAGGTACCCAGCGGTGTCCGTCGGAGTTGTATATGTAGCGGTGCAGCACATTGTTGTCAAGCTTAAATAGTCGCAGTTGTCGACGTAATCTGGCATTTGGTGCAGATGTAGTTCCGCACAGGCGTTGGATAATGCTGTTGCAGTAGGGGTCAGAACGTTGACACGAAGCGAGGTGAGTGACGCGATTGGAAGATAACGTGTCGGTAACAGATAGAGGTAATAACGGTAATAACGGGAGTGACGACTTAGTCTCATCATCAAGTGGCGTGCAATGGATAGATGTACTCGAAGCTAATAGTGGCAGCGGGCAGCGAGAGAGAGCGTCGGCATCTTGATGCTTTTTCCCAGACTTGTAGACAACGTCAAAATCGTACTCTTGTAAGCGTACCAGCCAGCGACCAAGTCGTCCGGACAAATTTTTGATTGACGACAACCAGCATAAGGCGTGGTGGTCGGTTATGACCGTGAAATGGCGTCCGTAAAGATATGGCCGAAATTTTTGGATCGCCCAAACTACTGCGAGACATTCCTGTTCTGTAATCGAGTAATTCGTTTCGGCAGCTGTTAGTGCGCGACTGGCATAGTCAACAACTCTCTCTCGTGAGGTGGTATCACGCTGTAATAGTACAGCGCCGATCCCATGGCCACTAGCGTCGGTGTGCAAGCAAGTTGGTGCGTTCTCATCGAAGTGACAGAGGACAGGGTCGGTGGTTAATGCCTGCTTGAGGGCTTGAAAAGAAAGTTCGCAGTCATCTGTCCAAGGGAAAGCTGTGCCCGACGTGAGCAACTTGTGTAGCGGTGACGCCACGGCCGCAAAATGACTGATGAAGCGGCGGAAGTAGGATGCCAGGCCCAAGAAACTTCTTAATTGCTTTTGATTTTCAGGGCGAGGGAAGCGAAGCACGGCAGCAACCTTTTCGGGATCTGGTCGAACGCCATCTTTGCTGATAAGATGGCCCAACACTTTGATGTTCTTTCTGGCAAAATGGCATTTCTTTGTGTTGAGTTGGAGTCCAGCGTTGGAAATGCACGTGAAAACTTCGTCCAAGCGCTCAAGGTGCTGACGAAAAGTTGTAGAAAAAATAACGATGTCATCTAAATAGCACAGACAGGTCTTCCACTTAAGGCCACGTAAAACTGTGTCGATCATGCGTTCAAATGTTGCAGGGGCATTACATAAACCGAATGGCATGACGTTGAACTCGTAAAGTCCGTCTGGTGCTGCAAACGCTGTCTTGTCCTTGTCCGCTTCGTGCATGGGGATTTGCCAGTATCCGGATCGGAGGTCTAGACTAGAGAAATATTCTGCACCCTGGAGGGAGTCAATTGCATCGTCAATTCTTGGCATCGGATATACGTCTTTGCGCGTGATCTTATTAAGGGCTCGATAATCGACGCAGAATCGTACAGAGCCGTCTTTCTTGCGAACCAGCACGACAGGAGACGACCAAGAACTAGAGGATGGCCGAATGATGTCTCTTCTGAGCATGTCATCAACGTTATCCGCAATGATTTTCCGTTCTGCGGAAGACACGCGATACGGGCGGCGGCGTACAACCGAACTGCCTTCGGTTTCGATGTGATGTACTGCGACGGAAGTGCGCCCCAGAAGCTTGGAGTGGACGTCAAATAAGGCTGTGTGTTTGTGCAGGAGTGCCAGAAGGTCTTCTTTCTGCGCACTGGTCAAATCGGGATTTATCGCGGCCGTTAAAGCAGCGGTAGCAGTGTGATAATCAGTTGTGGTAGACAAAGGTGGTGATTCGGTGTGAAGCGGTACCAGCGAAAGAGGTTCGGTGTCAGTAAAGCATGTCACAGTAGAGCCCTGGGAGAGCACAAGTGGCGAAGAAGTAGGGTTATGAACAGCGACTAACGCTCTACCGTCCTGAAACCGTACTAGGCTAGGAGTAAGGCTAAGCCCACCAGGAATGCAGTAACCGCTCGGTGCAAGGAACACATCACCATTAATAATAGTGTCGGAAGTCAGAGTCAGAATATGCTCATTGCCCGCGGGAATGAAACAGTCGGTAGACGTGACAAAACGCAGGCTATGAGCATTGACAGCGGACGAAGATTCAGTGTCCGTCATATGAATAGTTCGCTGACGGCAAGAGATAAAAGCTGAGGCGGAGGACAGGAAGTCCCATCCCAAAATCATCGCGTAAGTGCACGAAGACAGCACGACGAACTGAATGTGGTGGAGGATGCCATCAATGAAAACGCGAGCAGTGCAAACACCGGAGGGCTGAACAAGAACTGCATTACCGCAACGAAGGGGAGGGCCATTGTACGGTGTCTTCACTTTTCGCAATCGAGAACACAAGTCAGCATTAATAACGGAAAGCGATGCACCTGTGTCAACCAAGGCTTCGATTCGGACACCTTCAACAGACACCAAAAGTACATTTGACGGGCGCTCCGGAGGAGTTACACGTTGTGCAACAGATGCAGCTTTCCCTCCTGAAGCTGCACCATTTAGTTTTCCGGGCGGTGATCGGAGGACGAAGTAGCCGGTCGTAGAGGGGAAGAAGAGCGCCGCATCGGTGATGGAGAGCGACGACGCGGGAAACGCAATGAACTGGCAGTGTTGAAGTCCTGTGGAGATGGGGAACGTCGTGGATAATAATCGTAGTCAGAACGCCGACGTCGTGGTACAGGGCCAGAAAACTGATCCCTTTCAAAGCCGTCATAGCCACGTCTTTCATCTTGCTGACGACGTCGGCAAAACCTGGAAATGTGGCCACGGATGCCGCAGTAGCAACAAACCGGTCGAGGTGGGCTCCATGCGTTATAAGACGGAACAGGCGATGGTCTTGCAGTGATAGGATTCAGGGACATGTGCGGTGCAGGTGCCTGTTGTGGTGGCTGCTGGGAGGGTGGCACTATAGAGGCAACCTGAGCGTACGTTGGCGTATGGATAGGGTGCGGGCTCGTGATTTGCGGGCAGGTCACGGCAGCTATCTCTTCCCTCACGATATGGCGTAGGCCGCCACCAGGAGGAGTCAGATGGACCTCAGGAGGGTTTGACGAAGCTTGGGCGTGCAGTTCCTCACGGATGATGGAGCGAATCAAGGCACGTAGCTCGCTGTCGTTGGACGCCTTGAAGTCAGAAGTGTCAGGGTGTAAGCGGAGCATATGAAGCTCATCGAGACGCTGACACGTACTGATGATGTCGGCGACGGTAGTGGGATTCAGCACTACAAGAGCATTGAATGCCGCAGTCCCAATACCCTTGAGCAGGTGGCGTACACGGTCACTCTCTGCCATCGAGGTGTTCACGCGGCGGCAGAGGGCGAGGACGTCCTCTATGTACGAAGTGTAGGACTCGCCTGAGTGCTGAACACGCTCTGCAAGCTTCTTCTTAGCGATATCGGAGCGGACAGAGGAGTTCGCGAAAATCTGGCGTAGATGGTGTTTAAAGATGCTCCAGTTGGCCAAATCGCGCTCATGATTGTAAAACCAAGTTTTCGCAACTCCGGTTAGGTAGAAGGCGACGTGAGCAAGTTTTGCTGATTCGTTCCAGTGGTTAAAGTCACTCACGCGCTCGTATAGCTCCAACCAGTCTTCAACGTCGTCACCTGGAAGCCCAGCAAATACCGGTGGATCCTTCTGAGGGGTGGTGACTGTCCAAGAAGGGGTTCCCGCAGGAGTAGGCAAGGTGGATGTCGTGGTACTGGTCTGCTGGTCTTGCGACATGGTTGAGTGCAGTTGGTAGAGGCGGCGACCCGAGCGGAGCTCCAGGGATGTAGCGTAGGTGAAGCTGGAGAGAGACCGGGAGCGAGAGGGCGAAGGAACCGGACAGCACTCTCCACCACTTGTGAGACGAGGTTTAGGCAGCCAGTCTCCTCTTTATTCTCTTGAGAGAGAGCCCCACCACCAGGCCCTAAAACGGTGATGATGAGTATGTAAAGGTGAGAATATGAAGCGTATGAATAATGCTCACGATATATATATATATATACTGCCACCTGCAGAGTAGTAGGCACAGTGAAAGAGAAGAGGCCAGAAGAATAAGACGAAAGAAGGGTGCGTGCTACCCCCGCCCGCTCGTTAGCCAGGTCCCACTGCCATGTTTTTCGGGAGCCAGCTGTCGGCACTAAATGTTGCGAGTCCTCTCTGAAGACACGTGACAAATTGGTAGAGGTGCTGGGTATTTCTAACTGATGCCGCAGACCCCTCCTGGAAGCGAAACCACCAGCCCAGTACCAAACGAGACTACCGTCCATCAGGCCAGCCGTAGTATCAGGGGACTGCCTCCGGAAGACAACACAGTGATTACAACCACCTCAACTGGTATGGATAGCACGGTGACGACCAGGTACGCACTTCAAAACCCACGGGTTCCAAAGTCGTTCCATGGCGACGTGTTCAAAGGCGTCGAAGACTGGATGGCTGACTTTGAGCGCGTGGCTGAGTACAACGAATGGGACGACACGACTACTTAGAAAGGTATAATTTTGTTTGGAGGATGGCACTCGTACGTGGTTTCAAAACTGTGTGGAGCAACTGACGTCATGGCCTGAGTTACGCCGTCAGCTCCTAGACACCTAGGCCAGTGCTGATCACCGCGAACAAGCAGAACGCGCGATACAGGCCCGCGTCCAGCTTCCCAACGAAAGTGTCACCACGTTCGTCGAAGACATGACGCGCCTCTTCAGACGAGCAGACCCAGGAATGACCACTGACATGAAGTTGCGTCACCTGATGCGACGAGTGAAGGAGCAGCTCTTCCCTGGTCTTGTGCGGAGCCGTCCGAAGACTGTCGCCGAATTTTTATTTGAGGCTGTCAGTATGGAGAAGATGCTTCAGCAGCGCTCGTACTACTACGAGCGGCACGTGAACGCGACTTCTCGTTCCGATATTTTCACGGCCACCGGAGGCAATGACAACCTCCGAGAACTCATCCGCACCGTTGTGCGCGAAGAAATGCAGAAGGTTTACGGTGCGTCACAGGCTGCGGTGAGCTCCATTGCGAGTGTTGTAAAAGATGAAGGGCACCAAGCGCTTCGGTCCACATTTCTTCTTGTTAACACCGCGCCAGCCCCGACTGAACACCGGCGTGCGAGCTACGCGGAAGCCCTCAGACTCCCTGCTTCATCACCCCCGTTGTTTGTTCACGCCACTCACCCGGTTGCACTTTCACCAGCCCAGCCGGTACACTACATCGCAGAACTACCCACCCACTCCCTCTGCCGGTCCTCCTGCTGTGCTTCAGCGGGAGCAGCCAGTGCATTACGCCGACGATCGACGCATAACCCCTCGGAAGTTGGAAGTTTGGCGCATACCGGACCGCCGTCCTCTGTGCTTCCACTGTGGTTAGGCAGCTCATTTGTTCTATCAATGCCCATACCGATATCTCAGGTTGCGGAGCTTTTCCGCCTACTCGCCGCCATCCAGACCTGGTCAACGACCACGGAATATTGAAGATTATCTGGCTCAACAGCACACGCCACCACCTACCGGGCGACAGTCACGCTCGCCATCGCCAGGGCTATTTTCACCACCACCCCAGCGATATTCGAGCGCAAGATCGCCAAGTTCCCGCCGGGAAAACTAACCCTACCTTTGGGAGCGAGGCCGCTGGGAGTGGACGCGCTGAAGACCTCCGATCGACACGAACAAGGACGGGCACCGGTTCGACGTCAACTGTAGCTGAACACAATGACCGGCTTTCGCTGGACATACTGGTGGTGACCGATGGTTACGTGGTTAGCACTTTAGTGGATACCGGTGCGGACTTTTCTATCTTGAGCGGGAAGATCGCGACGCTTCTGAAAAAAGTAATTACCCCTTGGCATGGCTCGCACATTCGGACGACTGGTGGTCACGTCGTTGCTCCACAGGGAACCTGCACGGCTAGAGTTCGGATTCGAGGATCGACATTTGTGACAAGCTGCTTTGTCCTGCGCGAATGCTCCCGTGACGCCATTCTCGGGGTTGACTTTCTGCAAGAATACGGCGTTGTTATTGACGTACGGGGACGTGCAATCACATTCTCAGCCGGCCGAGCAATCGACAGATACGACGACAACCGACGTAATCACGCCCTTCGGGTTCCCTCCGAAAGCGTTACGCTTACTCCATGAGCCAGTGGCCTAGCAGAAGTTATGTGCGGTGGAATGCGCAAAGGCTAAGTGGTCGCAGAAAGCAACTGATCCCATCTACTGACGCAAGGTGTTCGTGTGGTTAGGAGCGTGGTGCAGCTTAGTCGTGGCCGTTCTCAGTTACTTGTCACCCACTTCAGCAAAGAGCGTCGCCACCATTTCCGTGGTACTTCGGTTGCATTTGCCGACGAAATAGAGAACATGGCTGAATGTATTCCCTATGAAGCCGTGGGGATGCCTGACAAGTCAATGGGCAACATCGACATTAATTCAGAGTTATCGAAAGACAACCAGGCAGCACTGCGCGAGCCCTTGCTTGAATTCAGGGCATGCTTAGCAAGTTCATCTAAGGTACGTCAGACTTCAATCACAAAGCAAACGATCATCACATGCGACGACGCACGTCCGATACGCCAGCAGCCCTACTGCGTGTCGGCAAAAGAACGAGAAGTGACTCGTACGCAAGTAAAAGAGACGCTTGAAGACGACGTTATCGAACCTTCCAAGAGCTCATGGTTGTCACCGGTCGTTCTTGTCAAAAAAAAAGACGGAACGCTACGCTTCTGCGTCGACTACCGGAAGCTAAACAACGTAACTAAAAAGGACGTGTACCCACTGCCACGTATCGACGACTCGTTAGACAGACTGCGGCGCACCCAGTATTTTTCGTCACTAGATCTGAAAAGCGGGTACTGGCATATTGAGGTAGATGAACGCGACAGCGATAAAACTGCCTTTGTGACTCCCGGCGGCTTCTACGAATTTCCAGTCATCCCTTTCGGCTTGTGTTCATCCTCAGCTACTTTCAAGCGAATTATGAATACCGTACTTGCTGGATTGAAGTGGCAGACTTGTCTCGCGTACCTTGATGACGTAGTAGTCTTTTCTAAACATTTGAGCAACATCTAAATCACTTGCGGAATGTGCTAGAAGCGATCCGTTCGGCTGATCTCACGCTTAAACCAGAAAAGTTCCACTCAGGTTATGAAGAGTTCAAGTTTCTCAGACACGTTGTAAGCGCCAGAGGAGTTCGACCCGATCCCGACAAGCTTTGCGTGGTAGCAGCAATTCCTCCTCCCACCGACAAGAAGGCCGTGCGGCGTTTCCTATGCTTGTGTGCGTATTATAGCGTTTTCATTGAAAACCTCTCAGTTAGCGAACCCCTGACTCGCCTTACAACAGCTGACACGCCATTTTCCTGGACGAGTGAGCAATAAACGGCCTTCGCAGAACTACGTCAACGCATGCAGTCAGCACCCGTCCTGGCACATTTTGACAACGACACTGACACCGAGGTGCATACTGACGCCAGTAACATCGGTCTTGGCGCAGTACTCGTCCAACGTCAAGACGACATTGAAAGAGTATTAACTTATGCTAGCCACTCCTGTCCCGTGCTGAGGCGAACTATTCTCCCACAGAAAAAGTGTGTCTCGCGGTGTGTGGGCGATCACGAAGTTTCGCCTTATGTCTACCGCCGTCCTTTCAAAGTGGTGACAGACCACCATGCCCTGTGTTGGTTGGCAAAATACGCGATCGTTCAGGACGACTGGCAAGCTGGAGCTTGTGGCTACAGGAATTTGACATCACTATCGTTTACAAGTCTGGCCTCAAGCACGAAGGCGCTGACGTACTGTCCCGCGCACGGGCCGAATCTCTCAATCGAGAGTCAGAGGACGATGAAGGCTTCCTGGGCGCCATTACTGCATCAGACTTGATAAGACGGCAGCGTGATGACGCTGAAATTCCACCTATCATCGACCACTTAGAGGGCAGGCCAACAACCATTCCACGCCATCTATGTCGCATATTGACGTTTTTCTGTATACGTGACAACGTGCTTTACAAGAAAAACGCCCGTTCGCATGACCGAGCCTGCCTCCTTGTGACCCAAAAGACTTGCGGTATGGCATTCTTTTCGCTTGCCATGATGAGCCGACATCTGGCCACTTAGGCTCTTCACGAACGATTACTGGCCCGGGCTTTCGGCCAGCGTCAAACAGTATATTAAAGGCTGTCGTGAATGTCAGAGGCGAAAGTCACCACCCATGAAGCCCGCCGGGTTATTGCAACCTATCGAACCACCTCATAAGCCATTCGACCAAGTCGGCTTGGACATTCTTGGACCTTTTCTTCTCTCGACCGACGGCAACAAGTGGGTGATTGCCGCGACTGACTATTTCACCCGCTATGCCGAGAGGGAGGCGCGCCCACGAGCCACGGCTTCTGAGGTCGCGCAGTTCCTCATGTGCCACATTGTACTGCGCCATGGTGCCCCGTCCACTGTAATCACAGACAGAGGGAGGGCGTTCACAGTACAACTCATGCACATTTTTCAGTTCAGCAACACTAGGAGTCGAAAGACAACTGCTTACCATCCGCAGTCCAACGGACTTACGGAGAGACTAAACAAGACCATCACGGACGTGATCTCATTGTATATTGACGTCCAGCACAAAACATGGGATCATATTTTGCCTTACGCGACCTTCGCGCACAATACCGCCGTACAAGAAACCATGCGCTTTACACCGCTTCATCTCCTTTACGACCGCGAAGTTCAGGCGATGCTACACGCTATACTGCCGCGCCAAGACGACGAGCGCATAACTACTGACGCCGAAGAATTTGCTCAGCGCGCTGAGGAAGCTCGCCAGCCTGCGCGGCTGCACATCGGTCAGCAGCGGCACGCAGATGCACGGCGTTACAACATCCGCCACAGACAAGTGTGCTACAACCTCGGTGACCAAGTGTGGGTGTGGACTCCCGTTCACCGCGTGACCTTGGTGAAAAGTTGCTCAGCCGCTATTTTGGCCCATACCAAGTGCTGCGCCGCATTATCGACCTGAACTACGAAGTCATTCCGGACAGTGCTGCTCAAACACGGCGTAGTCGACAACCTAGCCCTGACATCGGTCACGTCGTACGCATGAAGCCATATGTTGCGCGTTCGTGATTATTACTTTTTCGTCATTTATTCCTTTCTTATATTTGTGTTCACATTTGCAGCTAATGCGGTTACCTCTCCGGTTTTTGAGAATCTGCATGTCACGCTTCGCCACTGCTGTACTTGTGGCTTTCCTGTCGCTGCGACTGTGTTCTTTGCGCGAGCATCTGCATTGACCATGTTTCTTTGGCCCCTCTTTTTCTTAGACCACTTCTTCACCATCGAGCCGATTCTCTTTTCGAGGGAGGGGGAAAATTTTTTAACGAGACGCGTTCAGTTTACGTATGCTAACAATTTTCAGTCAAGCCTTACCAGTGTAACTTCCGGGGTTCCCCAAGGCGCAGGTTTATCTCCTCTATTGTTTTTGATTTACATAAATGACCTTCCCACTAACATATCAACGAAGCTGCGGCTTTTTGCAGATGATTGCGTTCTTTATAACCCCCTTCATACATCTAACGACACAATCGCCCTACAACACGACCTTGACACTATCGCTTCTTGGTGCGAAAAATGGCACATGCCTCTTAACCTCACTAAATGCAAGGTAATATCCTTCACGCGCAAACACACCACCGTACACCACACTTATCGCATTAACTCTGTTCCTATTGACCACACGTGTACTTACAAATATCTAGGAGTTCATATGACGCCATCACTTTCATGGGTGAAACATATTCAAACAATTCGCTGCGAAGCTTCACGCACACTAGGGTACTTACGACGTAACTTAAAATCCGCATCGTCTGAAATAAAAAAACTAGCATATTTAACGTATGTGCGACCCAAACTTGAGTACGCATCATCCATCTGGCATCCCTCACAAGCTTATCTCGCCGATGACTTAGAAGCCATACAAAACCGCGCTGCTCGCTTCATTACGTCACAATATTCAAGACATATCAGCGTAACCACCTTAAAACAAACTTTGTCTCTTCCACTGCTTGCTTCACGGCGCGTAACTTCTCGTCTTTGCCTTCTTCACACTTTCTTTTACTTCACCCATTCAGGACACGCCCTCTTAAAACGCCCGTTCAGAACATCATCCCGTTTATCTCACACTCACCCCCTGGCGGCGATAAAGTGCCGGACGACGGCGATGAGCAGCTCATTCTTCCCCCATGCCATAACACTTTGGAACGCACTCCCGGATGACATTGTCTCGTGCAGCGACCGCAAAACATTTCGCGAAAAACTTATCGATTTTGATAATGCCAACATAACCACATGAACACCACATCTATTTATTTATTGCCTTGTTGGTACTGTGTATATGTTCCGTTTTCTTCTTTTTGATATTTTCTTTTTTGTACCTATTACCTATTACCTTGTACCTATTACAACCAATGTGCACTTTATTATGTAACTTTCTTATGAAGCTGTTCGACTTTGATGCACGCCCCCCCTTATGTAATGCCTTCGGGCCCTTAAGGTTGAATAAATGAAATGAAATGAAATGAAAAAATGCCGCCTGCAGTAGTGGGCACAGTGCAAGAGAAGAGGGAAGAAGAACAAGAAGGAAGAAGTGCGCATGCTACCCCCGCCTGCTCGATAGCCAGGTCCCAGGCACCGCCGTTGTTATGGAGCCAGCTGTCTGCACTAACTGCTCTTGAAGACACGTGAATATATATATATATATATATATATATATATATATATATATATATATATATATATATATATATATATATATGCCGAACCAAGTGAAGGCGCACGTAGGAAAGCAAAAACAAACATAATTTCAATGCTTTAGCCGGGGTCAGATCTTCATCAAGAAGAGTGCGACTGCCGGAGCCACAACACTGCCTTGCCTTCATATATATATATATATATATATATATATATATATATATATATATATATATATATATATATATATATATATCGGCCGAGTGTGCTTACAAACGCCTCGCTTGCTCTTCCAGTATTCCTTCTCATTTCCCCGCTCTTCTACCCCATGCGGTTCACAGGCCTATCTCTTTAGTCTTTGCACTCGGCCACCCTGCAAGTTCGATTACATTTTTAAAGCACCTAACTTTCTTCTGCTTTTTCGCGCGTTTACGCGGTCGGACCGTCGATGCAAAGGACTCTGAGGCAACCGAGTTGCGCACCGTGTTCATCGCCGAGCTATTGTAGCGCTGTGAGGGCGTTTGACATTTGACATGCTACGATGGAGCGCTCAGGAAGGACAGCCCTCCTGTCGCCACCTTGCCTGTCTGCGGTGGCTGCGGGAAAGGAGGATGGCAGTCGCCTTCCACGCCGGCGCTCGCACCGTTGGAGGCAACACACATACGACTAATCGGCAGATATGTAGGAGCACTTATACTACTGCTACAGATCTGCTAGTTAGCGGCTGTGTTCTCTACGGAATTACACAATGAAACAACAAAAGCGTTTAAACATCCTCGCCGCAAGAAACACACGTCTTTAGGCTGATCATTCCTTTATTAAAGAGAATAACTTTTTAGAACTGTTCGGCTATTCGTTTACAATAACAATATTCGTCCAAGCTTTCTGCAGAATCCTTTTGCATAAATTTTCACCAACTGTTTACAACTCCTGGAATCAGCTCAGTGGCTTGTGTCCAATGAAAGACGGCAGCTGTATGCGGAGGAATCGGCTCAATTGGCGAACAACAAAACAGCAGTTCCGAAAATACGAGCGACGGCGCTTCTGGGACTGATGACCTTAGTGAATGTCCACTGTTTTTTCTCTCCTTAATCGCTTGGCGTTGGGAATAAACAGCCGCGTGTGCATGGGTCAACTGAAAGACTAACCCATAATTCATAGAAAGCTCTTCTCGGATGTTGCGCTAAATGCTTCAACGCCGATCCGTGCCCTTAGAGGCTGATCGTGGTGGTACGGACTTACCAGGTGGCGACGTGACCGTGTCAGAGTGGCCATGCCAAGTTCCTTCACCAGCAGGCTCCGAGGTGGTAGATGAATCACCCTCGAATGTGCTCGATGAGTCACCCTCGGATTCGGTCGATGAATCACCCTCGGATATGGTCCATGAATCACCCTCGGGTGTGACTTTTGGAGTAGCCTCGGTCTTGCGCCGGTGCCTGATGATGATGGGATTCCAATCTCGGTCCTCCAGACTTTCCAAGTTAGCTGTGGCCAACATCTCGGTTGATTCGGACCCTCGAATGCTCAGCACTGCAAAGAAGAGCCGTAATCGTTTCATAAGTTTAAAGGTTCAAACACTGGAACTGTTATTACGCATCCAGGTTAGTTTTCATGTCTCTAACACGTACATGTCTGCATGCCTCCCCTTCCTTGTAATATCGCTTTTACGATAGTACGCAATACTCAACGTATTGCTCAGTTGTTTCATGCTTGCACATTCAAATAAAAGCGTACTTAGCAGGAAAATGAAAAAAGGGAGTCCATGTCGTCTTTGTTTTTATCCTTGTCCAAAATGAGCTCTTTTTAAACCTTTTCTTTCGTACTGTTTAACCGAACAGAATTAGCTCATGTCAGCAGCGAGCAACAACGTAACTATTGAATGTCACGCAGATATGCGCATAGTGTTTTTGGCTTTGTTGTCGAGGGGCTCATTGGTAAAACAGTGAACGTAATAAGCGCTCTACCTCTAATGCACCGTGCACGGCCACTATATATCGTCCTGGAGCTCGCACAGTGTCAACACTGAAAGAAACGTTCTCGGAGCATTCACAATTTGTAACGTGCCTTTTCTCCATGACATGGAACCGTATCCTCGCTGAAGAACCACGAAGAGAGCCTTCGCTGATTGATCTTGAGTGCCACACATCACATTCCGCAATAACGTGTAGTTCACTTGCTGACGTACACAGAAGAGGTGTTTCACTTTTTTTTTTTCGTTGCATGGCTGATCGATGATCACCCCAATGCTAGACTTATGGCACGCAAGTCACTGTTCATGTCATCGCAACATTCTAAAAAATCGCGATTCTTGGTACGTCATCGTGAAGGCCTTCCGGTGTAGCGGAACTACAGCATGAACTCAGAGAGATAGCAATAGCGGCCGCGTGTCTGTCTTGTCCCTCTGTTGCGCGGATTTACCAGCGCGCTCAACACGAGTGGCAACAACCGAGCCTAAAACCGTGCCATGTCTGCAGCGACGCTCCCAAGAAAAAAGTGGAGAGGGCGTCGCCGTACGAGTGAAGCGCACTGCTTTCCGTCGTCTGCTTTCTTCGCAGAGGGAGAATGCACTAGCCCACCGAACAGCTATCACCCCTTTGCGGATATAAAAAGAAACAAGAATAGTTACGAAGCTAAGGAAACATGCGCCACGGCGACGTCACCATCATCAGCACCAGCAGCAGCCTATTTTACGTCCACTACAGGACGAAGGCCTCTCCCTGCGATCTCCAATTACCCCTGTCCCGCGCCAACCGATTCCAACTAGCGCCCGCGAATTTCTTCATTTCATCGCCCCACCTAGTTTCCTGTCGTCCTCGACTGCGCTTCCTTTCTCTTGGCACTCATTCTATAACCCTTATGGTCCACCGGTTATCTAACCAACGCACTACATGACCCGCCCAACTCCAATTTTCTCTCTTAAGTCAATTAGAATATCGACTATACCCGCTCGAAACCGCCCTTTTTCTGTCTCTTAACGTTATGCCTAACATTCTTCATTTCATCCCTCTTTGTGAGGTCTTTAACTTGTTGTCAAGCTGCTTTGTGAGTCTCCAAGTTTCTGTCCCATATGTCAGCACCGGCAAAATGCACTGACTGTACACCTTCCTTTCAATGATAATGGTAAGCTTCCAGTCAGGAGCTGACAATGTCTGCCGTATACGGTTCAACCCATTTTTATTCTTCTGTGAATTTCCTTCTCAGGATCAGCGTTCCCTGTGAGTAATCGACCTAGGTAAACGTACTCCTTCACCCATAGCAAAGTATACTCTGCGGTAAGGGCTAAGGATTTGCGGGCTGCTCTGTGGGCCACTTTATTATCGCTCCGCGAAGAAAGTAGGCAGCGTAAAGCCCGGTGTTAGCTTTATTATTGCAGTTTTCTTTCTTTCCATCAAGACCATTCAAGAAATAGAACCTTCCACACTTGAATAGTATGCTGTAAATATGCCGGAATCAATCCATAGCTTCACCCCTGATTCGAGCCTATTGTTCACAAGGTACTGAAACCCTTTACGCATGCAGTTAAACGAACGTAGCATGTAAACTCAAAAAAGACGAAGGCTTCCTGAGAAGTAGTGCGCCATCATTAGCGAACATATATCGACCCCCGATGCAGTCGCGTCTCGTGCACGCCGTTCTTCCAAAGTGCAATGTTTCCCGAAAGAAGCGAAGACGTTAGCTTTAGATGTCTTAGAATCGCTTCGAAATAAGTGTGGGGAAAAAGAAGAAAATTTTCGGTGAAGAGGGCAGCACAACGCACGAAGGTAAGTCAGCGGACGCTCTACGAATGGTCGTCGGAGAAGGAAAAAAGGGGACAGAGTGTTGGCACCGAAGAAGCGTTCTGGCGGAAGAGATCGTGAGTGCAAAAGAAACCTAGAAGACTTTGACCTGGGGGTGTTGCGAACGGTCATGCACAGCTTTTTTCCGAAAAATGAGATCCCTACTGTCGCCTAGCTGATGCGCCACTTTGAAGAGGACAGCGATGCTGCCATCCGTATCGAAGGCAACTATGCACACGATGTTGAAGTTTGGCTTCCAATACCAGAAGTGGCCTCGGAATGCACTGCTCATCGAAGCGACGCACGTTGTGCAGTCTCACCACGCCGTTACCTGCGCCAAATTGCGGAGTTGCGACGCCAAGGTAGGCACATTTTTTACACCGACGAAATGTCGGTCAACGCCCGCCACACGAGTAGTCAAGAGTGGGTTGAAGAAATTGTAGATACACTGCATCCGGACTGTCCACGGGCCTCGAAAACCCCAGAGGAAAAGGTATTATTATTGCCTGGCTAGAAGTGCAGGATAAGTGTTTCGCGCAAAAGAAAAGCTCACGCGATCATCACGTAAAGATCACTACGAAAAGTGCTTCACTGAGAAATTGCTGCCGCTTCTGCCAACTGAAAGTCTTATAGTTATGGACAATGCACCTTATCACTCCGTGAGGCACGAAAAGGTGCAGGGAATGAGCAGCCTCAAAAAGAAAATACAGGACTGGTTTTCTGCAAAGGGGCGTATGGGTAGGACATGGTAAAGGCTGGGCTCATGAAGCTCGCTGAAAACACTAACACGGGTGCAGGCCGATGCCGAGTGGACTGTATCACTGTAGCATCAGGTCACTTCGTTGTATGCTTGCCCCGCTATCACTGCCAAGTGAAGCCGATAGAGCTCGCATAGGGTGACGTCAAAGATTTCGCGGCCAGGGGAAAACAACACATTCATGATGCATGACGTAGATCCGCTGTTATGGCAGGGGATGCAACGAGTGCTGAGAAGTGGAATAAGTACGTATACAGCACGTCCTAGACGAAGAAGACTCGATGAAGAAAGTGGATCACATCATTGACAATGTAGTTGACAGTCTGGACCCAGGGGTGGCAATGCTCGGAGAGGGCACATTGAGTAGTGATGGCACAATCTCTGCTGATGAAGACGACTTCGGGTGCGAGCTCCTGTGATGGCTTCCACCGAGACAGGCAGCGCATTGTGTGTGTGTTCGGTGCATTTTACGCGTGTCTTTTTCAAGTGTGCATAACGTTCAAAACTATACCTGTCTTGTGAGGCCTTGCGTTCTGAAGGGCTTTGCAATAGGTTAGACAGCTGTAGCGCTTTTTTTCTGTGGCGTGGTAGTTGTCGAACATACTTGTTTGTTAACTCCACTAGGGGCGATGATAGGTTGTATGAGCACGACATCAGGTGTGAGCCGATCTTATGAATGAACTTCGTCAAAAGTTTACGTAAATAACTGGTTATGTTCAGGACCGTCATGGTAAGTAGCAAAAATGTTTTGAACCCTCATTTCTACCTATAGGGGTTGTTTTCTTCTTTTACATATTTTGAGTTGGCTGTTTCTGTGCAGACAGAATTCATGTTTATTACCAAAAGAACTGCAAATATTTCAGTGTTAATCAGCATCGACCGAAGTTGACGGTTCTTAAACAGCTTTCTGTGCAATAAGTAGGCCACCCTGCAGACCACGTTTACATAATGCAGATAACTTTCTCAAAAGAGTCTGTGTATTTTATGTGCATCTTTCTGAAGTGCACAAATGAAAACCTGTCCTGTTGGGCGTTCTGCATCTCTGCATACGTTAGACAACTGTCTTATTGTTTTTGGTATCCTTTCTTCTTCAATGACATGGTGATAATTGCTGAATAAACCTGCATGTGCAATGAAGAGGTATGCCGAAAATATTGGGATGCGCGCTTTATAGTGGCTTTGTAATGCTGCTGGAATAGCGTAGCCGCTGCTTCATGGGTTACGTTATACCGTTTTACGTTATACCGGCCCATGCAATTTGTATCAAAACTGCGACTGAGAATTATCCATGGTACCAGCGGGGATCACATCCCCACAGTTATGTATTCATCGCAGCAGAGCCACATGACGCACACTATTCCAAAACCGACATCAACGACAGCGCAAACAGACACAACCAACAATAGAAAATCCACCACCAAAGTTTTCACACAGACGCCCACACAGACGGACGAAGTCAAACACAAACCGAGCTCGAATTAACCCAAGCATGCGGTACTAAACCTGCCAAACAAAAATACACCCCACGCAAATCTACCCACAAAAAGACAAGTAAATGCCAGCCATCGCAAACAAACAACTATTCTCTGCCATGAAGCACCGAATTCCTACAGGCGGGAAAGCTTATCAAAAAGCATCTGAGCTACACTTCCCATCTGAAAACCTACACAATCTGCACAGAGAAAATTATAATCCCTAAAGATCTAACACTGAAGGCTGTACCAGCTCTAGGAACAATCTAACCACGCAATCGTGCAAACTGGCAAACAACATTGAACAATGCCTCACTTTCACTTTTGAATATCCTCAAGGAACACTGCGAGGAACAAATCGAAACTTTTAGACACAAACTTCTGACCATAGCCCTGACACCAGATGAGAAGAAACATTTAGACCATTACGACGAGAAACAGTCTAGAAAATTGGTTCAAAAGCAAAGGAAAAAAGCAAACTTTCATCAAAAAACAACCTTCCAGGCAAACAGCCACCTCACGTCAACAAGAGGGACCTCGAGTCTAGAAATACCAGACATGATGGAAACTTCCACAGTCGGACGTTGTAGACATTTCAAAAACATTAGGTAAATAAGAAATAGGCGTGCTCAGCAAAGGCCTAAACTTTTGTCCCACTAACAACACAATAAATGAATTCGAGCTTCACGAGGACCTCTCAGAATTTTCCCGACGAATGCGGATCAGACACTTTTTCGCAAACACACCAAACACCGGGACGACACCACTTAGAGCCCAATCCACTTGGACTCCCGAACCAGAACAAGCCATAGAACTTGACATATACCTTAAAACTGTCAGTAAAGAAATTATAAGCCAATCCAAGACATCTAAGCGACCTAAGAACATAACTGCGTCGGAGAGTCATATCATTTCAAATCTCAGTTGCCGGAATCACATTGTTATTAAGGAAGCAGATAAGGGTGGAAGTATAGTTATTTAGCCAGTAGAAAAATACAAGCACGAGGCTTACAGACAACTAAACAACCCAGAACATTACCGTAAGCTAGATAACGATCCGACATTATCCTACACAGTGACAATTACCAACAGGTTGAAATCACTTTTGGCTGATGAATTGATAACACCGTCAAAATGCAAATTTCTTAAGCAAAGCAACAAAACTGCCGGGCGTTTCTACCTCCTTCCAAAAATTCATAAAATTCCATCCTCTGAACTATACACCGCTATCATCCGAGGTCGCCCTACAGTATCAAACAACACCCCGACAGAGAGCCTCTCCACATTCCTTAACCACTACCTTGGTGACTTTCCAAAAGCACTTCCGTCATTTGTACAGGATACGCCCCACCTGCTGAGAGGACATTAATACTAAAGGCACACAACCCCACAACATAATTCTCGCAACACTAGACGTCACGGCCCTGTACACCGACATTCCAATCCCTGATGGCCTATTTTCGATAAAACAAACGCTGTCTAAACACAATGCACAACACTCTACTGAAGTCTACTTGTCTCTCCATGAATTAGTTCTAACATATAACTACTTCGAATTTGAGAATTACTACCTACAGATACATATTGACGCGTGTACTTATCTTTATCGGGCGACCACGTTTCGCCGCCTAACAAGTGTTATCGCACAGCGCGGGACGCGCCTGCATGTATACGGAGTTTCTGGAAAGTTATCGATGCTTCTATTCGCTGTCTGTTGTCGCCGAGGCTTATGTTCTCTGATTTCATCGCCTGCCGCGAATGGTGTAGAACTTTGTGGAAGGCACGCGGGTCCCAACGATTAGTCTGGAACATTCGACGACTGTTGTATAAAAGCCGACGCGCTTGACCCGCTGATCAGAGTTTCGACGATCGCCGACTGTGTTCGCCGCTATCGTTGTGCATAAGTGTAGCTTGTTTTGTGGGCACAGGTTCGCCCAATAAAATTTAGTTTTGTCGTTCACAGTATTGCTACTGTGTTCTTCAACGTCACCACCATGTGACAATATGGTACAAGCATGTGTTCTCCTTTTGCACAAACCTAAGCGAATATATTTATGGGGATTCTAGAAACAGATTTCCTATCGGTGCTGCACTGACAAGCATCACACATACCTACGATACATAGACGACATATTCATAATATGGGGACATGGTCAAGACAGTCTAGATAAATATGTAGCATTTTAAACTCTTTTCACCCAACAATAAAATTCACATCAGAATCTTCAACTGAGCGCATAAACTTCCTAGACACAACAATATACATTGACAATGGGGCACTAAAGACAACGCTGTATAGGAGACCTTTCGACAAGCAACAGTACCTCTATAGAATATACGAGCCACCATCCCAGAAATTGCAAACAAGGCATATTTAAGGCCGAGCCACACGACTACGTCGCATTTGCGTTGAAAACCAAGACTACATAGATGGACTCGATCACCTTAAAGAAACCCTATCAAACAGGAACCACCCAAACAGTGACCTTCAAAAAGCCTACACCGCTCCAACCAAACATGATCGAGCCGAGGTCCTCAAGCCCCGCCCGAGGATCACAAGAACAACGCCTCTTCTTACTACTAAATTCTCAAACGCACTCCCAAACGTGAACAACGTCCTCAGTAAATACTACCCAATTCTCCCCGGCAACCAGAAACAATAAGATTCTTCCGACCTGCCCAGAATAGCCTACAGACGCAACAATAATTTTAAAGATATTCTTGTGCATGCCAAACTAAGCACAAGGACAAAGTTGGGAACCGGTCCCTGTGGCCGCCCCAGATGCTCTACATGCAATCAATCTACTACTACAGTAAAACGTACAGCGTCGAATTACTCACGCAAGGTGACTTCGGGTTTCACCTGCACATCAAGCAACGTAGTCTACTGTCTAGAATGTGCCGCTTGTAGCAAACAATACATAGGTGAGAGTGGACAACAAATTCATACAAGACTTAACGGTCACCGCGCGGATACAAAACACAATTTACCTAAAGCAGTAGCCAGCCACATTAATGAGCATGCTAATATATCGGACAAAGCAAGGCTCTTTATACTACAAACAAATTTCCGTTCACCTCGCGAAAGCAAATATACGTAATCATACCTCATACACAAGTTTAATTGCCTACACCCGACGGGAATTAATTTGGCACGTGGCAACTTAGGGTCTTTAAAAGCGGTAACTTAAATCTGAAATTCTCATATCATCAACCAAGGTACAAAACACATTACGGCACCAGCTAACATCAATTCCTTAAACTTACCCATTCCTCCATTTCGAACACTTTTTTCCTGCCTACTACTCACTTCAATATACACTTTCATGTTTTTACGTTTATATCAACTGTACGACTCCCTTTTACCAAGTACACCTGCCCCCGCCGCTTCTGCGCACCTCACCTTCCCATTTGTTATTCCGATTTCGGTCCCCCCCCCCTTTTTTTGTCTGTTTTAATTATATATATTATTACGATATTATCGAGCGATGCTCAAGAAACGAGCCGCCGCGAGGACGACGACGACGACGTTCGTCGCTGCGCATGGCGCGAGCGAGTGTCGGCCTGGCTACCTGGCTCCAGTGTAAATAGCCTGTAAATAAAGTATTTGTCTGTGTGTTTCCACACGCAACATTCTGGTGGAGGTGCCAGAAGAAGACATCTCACAGAAAGAAGACGCTATTTACAGGCTATTTACAGTGGAGCCAGGCAGCCAGGCCGACACTCGCTCGCGCCAAGCGCACCGACGAACTTCGTCGTCGTTCTCGCGGCGGCTCGTTTCTTGAGCATCGCTCGATCATATCGTAATAATATTTTTGAAACACCCTCACTAACACATCCCAGAGTCCCAGACGCCAGCAGACATTTTTCGGCGCCTCAGCCACACAGGGTATCGCCATTTCTGTACACCGCCGTAACGACACCTACGTTGAGCTACTGGGCTAACGTGTCTTGAAAGACCATGCCGCTGCCTTCCAGTTACCCCATGCATTTCACTCCAGACTCCTTATCGACATGTTAACTCCTTCGAAATTATTCGACACATTTGCTGCTACGCTACTAAAGTCAATCTTTCAACTGATGTATTTTTGGGTCTTTTTTGTTAATCGCGCACTGACCGCCTGACCGGCTCTTCTAAAGCCACAGAACCATACCGCCAACGACACCCCTGAATGCTCCCTAACCCCCTAACCTCTCGCTTCCCCAACATCCCCCCGCGCCCCTTTCCTTTCTTTTTTTCCTCTTTTTTTCCTCTTGTTGTCCCCTCTATTTTTCTTTTTTTCTCTCCTTCTTTTAACTCAATGGGACAGAGCTAGGGTAAACCTAAGGAATACCCACGATTCCAAACATCGTATTCTGAATGCTTTCTGCAATTCATGTGCGAACCGGAACTCTCGATGTGCCTTTACATGCATTTAGAAACAGCGCCTACGGTAATACGCGAAAGCCTGCGTCTAACAAACGCGTAATCTGCATACTGAAGCCAATACTTATCCTGTGCACGCACGACTTAGCAAGGGTGCATTTAAGGCACGAAGTGGCTAATCAGGTTTTTTTTTTTTCTTGCAAGTTTAAAATGCTTGTCGAGAAGCCTAAATCGCTCACTTTATAATTGCTTTCTTTTTTTTTCGGCTAAAACTCATAATCAGTGGATCCTTATCAATTTAAATGTTTCAGAGAAATGCGAGAAAAAAATCTCAGTGCCCTTTCACTCTATGAAAAAGGATGACCAGCGAGGCTCTGTATGTGGGCCCCTTAATAGCGAATTGCACCTCCGCCGAGGGTCGGCCCGGCATTTCACTATCTTCGAGCTCGGCCCACGTGTGGCCAGTGCTTAACGTCAACTTCCTCCGCCGCGTGTCGCCCGGCATTGCACAATCTTCGGGATCAGCCCATGAATGGGGGGTGCTTAACACCTCTTTCACCTCCGCCATGGGTTGGCCGGCTCTTGCACTATCTTCGGGATCGGCCCATGATCGGGGAGTGCTTAACACCTACTTCACCTCCTCCGCGGGTCCACCTGCATTGCACTATCTTCGGGATCGGCCAACGATCGGGGAGTGCTTAACACCTGCTTCACCTCCGCCGCGGGTCGGCAGGCATTGCACAACCTTCGGGATCAGCCCACTATCGGGGAGTGCTTAATACCTGCTTCACCTCCGCCGCGGGTCGGCCGGCATTGCACTATCTTCGGGATCGGCCCACGATCGGGGAGTGCTTAACACCTGCTTTACCTCCTCCGCGGGTCGGCAGGCATTGCACAACCTTCGGTATCGGCCAACGATCGGGGAGTGCTTAACACCTGCTTCACCTCCGCCGCGGGTCCACCGCCATTGCACTATCTTCGGTTTCGGCCCATGATCCGGGAGTGCTTAACACATGCTTCACCTCGGCCGCGACTCGGCCGGCATTGCACTATCTTCAGGATCAGCCCATGATGGGGGGTGCTTAACACTTGCTTCAACTCCGCCGCGGGCCGGCCGGCATTGCACTAACTTCGGTATAGGCCCACGATCGGGGAGTCCTTACCACCTGCTTCACCTCCGCCAAGGGTCCGCCGCCATTGCACTATCTTCAGGTTCATCCCATGATCGGGGAGTGCTTAAAACTTGCTTCACCTCCGCCGCGGGTCGGCCGGCATTGCACTATCTTCGGCATCAGCCCACTATCGGGGACTGCTTAATACCTGCTTCACCTCCACCGCAAATCCGCCTGCATTGCACTAACTTCGGGATCGGCCCACGGTCGGGGAGTCCTTAACACCTGCTTCACCTCCGCCGCGGGTCCACCGCCATTGCACTAGCTTCGGGATCGGCCCACGATCGGGGAGTGCTTAACACCTGCTTTACCTCCGCCGCGGGTCGGCAGGCATTGCACAACCTTCGGGATCAGTCCACTGTCGGGGAGTGCTTAATACCTGCTTCACCTCCGCCGCGGGCCCGCCTGCATTGCACTATCTTCGGTAACGGCCAACGATCGGGGAGTGCTTAACACCTGCCTCACCTCCGCCGCGGGTCCACCGCCATTGCACTATCTTCGGTTTCGGCCCATGATCGGGGAGTGCTTAACACTTGCTTCACCTCGGCCGCGAGTCGGCCGGCATCGCACTATCTTCAGGATCAGCCCATGATGGGGGGTGCTTAACACTTGCTTCACCTCCGCCGCGGGCCGGCCGGCATTGCACTAACTTCGGTATAGGCCCACGATCGGGGAGTTCTTAACACCTGCTTCACCTCCGCCACGGGTCCCCCGCCATTGCACTATCTTCAGGTTCGGCCCATGATCGGGGAGCGCTTAACACTTGCTTCACCTCCGCCGCGGGTCGGCCGGCATTGCACTATCTTCGGTATCAGCCCACTATCGGGGAGTGCTTAATACCTGCTTCACCTCCACCGCAAATCCGCCTGCATTGCACTAACTTCGGGATCGGCCCACGGTCGGGGAGTGCTTAACACCTGCTTCACCTCCGCCGCGGGTCCACCGCCATTGCACTAGCTTCGGGATCGGCCCATGATCGGGGAGTGCTTAATACCTGCTTCACCTCGGCCGCGGGTCGGCCGCCATTGCAATAACTTCGGCATCGGCCCATGATCGGGGAGTGCTTAACACCTGCTTCACCTTTGCCGCGGGTCGGCCGGCATTGCACTATCTTCGGGATCGGCCCATGATCGGGGAGTGCTTAACACCTGCTTCACCTTTGCCGCGGGTCGGCCGGCATTGCACTAACTTCGGCATCAGCCCACTATCGGGGAGTGCTTAACACCTGCTTCACCTCTGCCGCGGGTCCACCGCCACTACACCATCTTCGGGATCGGCCCATAATCGGGGAGTGCATAACACCTGCTTCACCTCCGCCGCGTGTCGGCCGGCATTGCACTACCTTCGGGATCAGCACACGATCGGGGAGTGCTTAACACCTGCTTCACCTCGGCCGCGGGTGCGCCTGCATTGCACTAACTTCGGTTTCGGCCCATGATCGGGGAGTGCTTAACACTTGCTTCACCTCCGCCGCGGGTCGGCCGGCATTGCACTATCTTCGGGATCAGCCCACTATCGGGGACTGCTTAATACCTGCTTCACCTCCGCCGCAAGTCCGCCTGCATTGCACTAACTTCGGGATCGGCCCACGGTCAGGGAGTGCTTAATACCTGCTTCACCTCCGCCACGGGTCGGCCGGCATTGCACTATCTTCGGGATCGGCCAAAGATCGGGGAGTGCTTAACACCTGCTTCACCTCCGCCGCGGGTCCACCGCCATTGCACTATCTTCGGTTTTGGCCCATGGTCGGGGAGTGCTTAACACCTGCTTCACCTCCGCCACGGGTCCCCCGCCATTGCACTATCTTCGGGATCGGCCCATGATCGGGGAGTGCTTAACACTTGCTTCACCTCCGCCGCGGGTCCGCTGGCATTGCACTATCTTCGGCATCAGCCCACTATCGGGGACTGCTTAATACCTGCTTCACCTACGCCGCAAGTCCGCCTGCATTGCACTAACTTCGGGATCGGCCCACGGTCGGGGAGCTCTTAACACCTGCTTCACCTCTGCCGCGGGTCCACCGCCATTGCACTAGCTTCGGGATCGGCCCATGATCAGGGAGTGCTTAATACCTGCTTCACCTCTGCCGCGGGTCGGCCGGCATTGCACTATCTTCGGTATAAGCACACGATCGGGGAGTGCTTAACACCTGCTTCACCTCGGCCGCGGGTCGGCCGCCATTGCACTAACTTCGGGATCGGCCCATGATCGGGGAGTGCTTAACACCTGCTTCACCTTTGCCGCGGGTCGGCCGGCATTGCACTAACTTCAGGATCAGCCCACTATCGGGGAGTGCTTAACACCTGCTTCACCTCTGCCGCGGGTCCACCGCCATTGCACCATCTTCGGGATCGGCCCATAATCGGGGAGTGTTTAACCCCTGCTTAACCTCCGCCGCGGGTTGCCGGCATTACACTAGCTTCGGTATCGGCCGACGATCGGGGAGTGCTTAACACCTGCTTCACCTCTGCCGCGTGTCGGCCGGCATTGCACTATCTTCGGGATCAGCCCACTATCGGAGAGTGCTTAACACCTGCTTCACCTCTGCCGCGGTTCCACCCCCATTGCACCATCTTCGGGATCGGCCCATAATCGGGGAGTGTTTAACCCCTGCTTCACCTCCGCCGCGGGTTGCCGGCATTGCACTATCTTCGGGATCGGCCCACGATCGGGGAGTGCTTAACACCTGCTTCACCTCTGCCGCGTGTCGGCCGGCATTGCACTATCTTCGGGATCGGCCCATGATCGGGGAGTGCTTAACACCTGCTTCACCTCCGCCGCAGTTCGGCCTGCATTGCACTATCTTCGGTTTCGGCCCATGATCGGGGAGTGCTTAACATTTGCTTCACCTCGGCCGCGGGTTGGCCGCCATTGCACTAACTTCGGGATCGGCCCATGATCGGGGAGTGCTTAACACCTGCTTCACCTCTGCCGCGTGTCGGCCGGCATTGCACCAACTTCGGGATCAGCCCACTATCGGGGAATGCTTAACACCTGCTTCACCTCTGCCGCGGGTCCACCGCCACTGAACCATCTTCGGGATCGGCCCATAATCGGGGAGTGTTTAACCCCTGCTTCACCTCCGCCGCGGGTTGCCGGCATTGCACTAGCTTCAGGATCGGCCCACGATCGGGAAGTGTTTAACACCTGCTTCACCTCCGCCGCGGGTCGGCCGGCACTGCACTATCTTCGGGATCGGTCCACGATCGGAGAGTGCTTAACACCTGCTTTAGCTCCGTAGTGGGTCGGCAGGCATTGCTCTACCTTCGGGATCAGCCCATGATCGGGGAGTGCTAAACACTTGCTTCACCTCGGCCGCGGGTCGGCCGGCATTGCACTATCTTCGGGATCAGCCCACTATCGGGGACTGCTTAATACCTGCTTCACCTCCGCCGCAAGTCCGCCTGCATTGCACTAACTTCGTGATCGGCCCACGGTCGGGGAGTGCTTAACACCTGCTTCACCTCTGCCGCGGGTCCACCGCCATTGTACTAGCTTCGGGATCAGCCCATGATCGGGGAGTGCTTAATACCTGTTTCACCTCTGCCGCGGGTGGCCGGCATTGCACTATCTTCGGGATAAGCACACGATCGGGGAGTGCTTAACACCTGCTTCACCTCGGCCGCGGGTCGGTCGCCATTGCACTAACTTCGGTATCGGCCCATGATCGGGGAGTGCTTAACACCTGCTTCACCTTTGCCGCGGGTCCACCGCCATTGCACTAGCTTCGGGATCGGCCCATGATCAGGGAGTGCTTAATACCTGCTTCACCTCTGCCGCGGGTCGGCCGGCATTGCATTAACTTCGGGATAAGCACACGATCGGGGAGTGCTTAACACCTGCTTCACCTCGGCCGCGGGTCGGCCGCCATTGCACTAACTTCGGTATAGGCCCACGATCTGGGAGTGCTTAACACCTGCTTCACCTCCGCCACGGGTCCCCCGCCATTGCACTATCTTCAGGTTTGGCCCACGGTCGGGGAGTGCTTAACACCTGCTTCACCTCCGCCGCGGGTCCACCGCCATTGCACTAGCTTCGGGATCAGCCCATGATCGGGGAGTGCTTAACACCTGCTTCACCTTTGCCGCGGGTCGGCCGGCATTGCACTATCTTCGGGATCGGCCCATGATCGGGGAGTGCTTAACACCTGCTTCACCTTTGCCGCGGGTCGGCCGGCATTGCACTAACTTCGGCATCAGCCCACTATCGGGGAGTGCTTAACACCTGCTTCACCTCTGCCGCGGGTCCACCGCCACTGCACCATCTTCGGGATCGGCCCATAATCGGGGGTGTTTAACCCCTGCTTCACCTCCGCCACGGGTTCGCGGCATTGCACTATCTTCGGGATCGGCCCACGATCGGGGAGTGCTTAACACCTGCTTCACCTCTGCCGCGTGTCGGCCGGCATTGCACTATCTTCGGAATCAGCCCACTATTGGGGACTGCTTAATACCTGCTTCACCTCCGCCGCAAGTCCGCCTGCATTGCACTAACTTCGGGATCGGCCCACGGTCGGGGAGCGCTTAACACCTCCTTCACCTCTGCCGTGGGTCCACCGCCACTGCACCATCTTCGGGATCGGCCCATAATGGGGGGTGTTTAACCCCTGCTTCACCTCCGCAGCGGGTTGCCGGCATTGCACTATCTTCGCGATCGGCCCACGATCGGGGAGTGTTTAACCGCTGCTTCACCTCCGCCGCGGGTTGCCGGCATTGCACCATCTTCGGGATCAGCACACCATCGGGGAGTGCTTAACACCTGTTTCACCTCGGCCGCGGGTGCGCCTGCATTGCACTATCTTCGGTTTTGGCCCATGATGGGGGGTGCTTAACACTTGCTTCACCTCCGCCGCGGGCCGGCCGGCATTGCACTAACTTCGGTATAGGCCCACGATCTGGGAGTGCTTAACACCTGCTTCACCTCCGCCACGGGTCCCCCGCCATTGCACTATCTTCAGGTTCGGCCCATGATCGGGGAGTGCTTAACACTTGCTTCACCTCCGCCGCGGGTCGGCCGGCATTGCACTATCTTCGGCATCAGCCCACTATCGGGGACTGCTTAATACCTGCTTCACCTCCACCGCAAATCCGCCTGCATTGCACTAACTTCGGTATCGGCCCACGGTCGGGGAGTGCTTAACACCTGCTTCACCTCCGCCGCGGGTCGGCCGGCATTGCACTAACTTCGGGATAAGCCCACTATCGGGGAGTGCTTAACACCTGCTTCACCTCTGCCGCGGGTCGGCCGCCATTGCACGAACTTCGGCATCGGCCCATGATCGGGGAGTGCTTAACACCTGCTTCACCTCGGCCGCGGGTGCGCCTGCATTGCACTATCTTCGGTTTCGGCCCATGATCGGGGAGTGCTTAACACTTGCTTCACCTCCGCCGCGGGTCGGCCGGCATTGCACTATCTTCGGCATCAGCCCACTATCGGGGACTGCTTAATACCTGCTTCACCTCCGCCACAAGTCCGCCTGCATTGCACTAACTTCGGGATCGGCCCACGGTCGGGGAGTGCTTAACACCTGCGTCACCTCTGCCGCGGGTCCACCGCCATTGCACTAGCTTCGGGATCGGCTCATGATCGGGGAGTGCTTAATACCTGCTTCACCTCTGCCGCGGGTCGGCCGGCATTGCACTACCTTCGGGATAAGCACACGATCGGGGAGTGCTTAACACCTGCTTCACCTCGGCCGCGGGTCGGCCGCCATTGCACTAACTTCGGTATCGGCCCATGATCGGGGAGTCCTTAACACCTGCTTCACCTTTGCCGCGGGTCGGCCGGCATTGCACTAACTTCGGGATAAGCCCACTATCGGGGAGTGCTTAACACCTGCTTCACCTCTGCCGCGGGTCGGCCGCCATTGCACTAACTCTGAGATCGGCCCATGATCGGGAAGTGCTTAACACCTGCTTCACCTCGGCCGCGCGTTGGCCGCCATTGCACTAACTTCGGGATCGGCCCATGATCGGGGAGTGCTTAACACCTGCTTCACCTCTGCCGCGTGTCGGCCGGCATTGCACCAACTTCGGGATCGGCCCATGATCGGGAAGTGCTTAACACCTGCTTCACCTCGGCCGCGGGTCGGCCGCCATTGCACGAACTTCGGCATCGGCCCATGATCGGGGAGTGCTTAACACCTGCTTCACCTCGGCCGCGGGTGCGCCTGCATTGCACTAGCTTCGGGATCGGTCCACGATCGGAGAGTGCTTAACACCTGCTTTAGCTCCGTAGCGGGTCGGCAGGCATTGCTCTACCTTCGGGATCAGCCCATGATCGGGGAGTGCTTAACACTTGCTTCACCTCGGCCGCGGGTCGGCCGGCATTGCACTAACTTCGTGATCGGCCCACGGTCGGGGAGTGCTTTACACCTGCTTCACCTCTGCCGCGGGTCCAACGCCATTGTACAAGCTTCGGGATCGGCCCATGATCGGGGAGTGCTTAATACCTGCTTCACCTCTGCCGCGGCTCGGCCGGCATTGCACTATCTTCGGGATAAGCACACGATCGGGGAGTGCTTAACACCTGCTTCACCTCGGCCGCGGGTCGGCCGCCATTGCACTAACTTCGGGATCGGCCCATGATCGGGGAGTGCTTAACACCTGCTTCACCTCTGCCGCGTGTCGGCCGGCATTGCACCAACTTCGGCATCAGCCCACTATCGGGGAATGCTTAACACCTGCTTCACCTCTGCCGCGGGTCCACCGCCACTGAACCATCTTCTGGATCGGCCCATAATCGGGCAGTGTTTAACCCCTGCGTCACCTCAGCCGCGGGTTGCCGGCATTGCACTAGCTTCGGGATCGGCCCACGATCGGGGAGTGTTTAACACCTGCTTCAACTCGGCCGCGGGTGCGCCTGCATTGCACTAGCTTCGGGATCGGTCCAAGATCGGAGAGTGCTTAACACCTGCTTTAGCTCCGTAGCGGGTCGGCAGGCATTGCTCTACCTTCGGGATCAGCCCATGATCGGGGAGTGCTTCACACTTGCTTCACCTCGGCCGCGGGTCAGCCGGCATTGCACTAACTTCGTGATCGGCCCACGGTCGGGGAGTGCTTTACACCTGCTTCACCTCTGCCGCGGGTCCACCGCCATTGTACTAGCTTCGGGATCGGCCCATGATCGGGGAGTGCTTAATACCTGCTTCACCTCTGCCGCGGCTCGGCCGGCATTGCACTATCTTCGGGACAAGCACACGATCGGGGAGTGCTTAACACCTGTTTCACCTCGGCCGCGGGTCGGCCGCAATTGCACTAACTTCGGGATCGGCCCATGATCGGGGAGTGCTTAACACCTGCTTCACCTCTGCCGCGTGTCGGCCGGCATTACACCAACTTCGGCATCAGCCCACTATCGGGGAATGCTTAACACCTGCTTCACCTCTGCCGCGGGTCCACCGCCACTGAACCATCTTCTGGATCGGCCCATAATCGGGGAGTGCTTAATACCTGCTTCACCTCTGCCGCGGCTCGGCCGGCATTGCACTATATTCGGGATAAGCACACGATCGGGGAGTGCTTAACACCCGCTTCACCTCGGCCGCGGGTCGGCCGCCATTGCACTAACTTCGGGATCGGCCCATGATCGGGGAGTGCTTAACACCTGCTTCACCTCTGCCGCGTGTCGGCCGGCATTGCACCAACTTCGGTATCAGCCCACTATCGGGGAATGCTTAACACCTGCTTCACCTCTGCCGCGGGTCCACCGCCACTGAACCTTCTGGATCGGCCCATAATCGGGGAGTGTTTAACCCCTGCTTCACCTCCGCCGCGGGTTGCCGGCATTGCACTAGCTTCGGGATCGGCCCACGATCGGGGAGTGTTTAACACCAGCTTCACCTCCGCCGCGGGTCGGCCGGCACTGCACTATCTTCGGGATCGGTCCACCATCGGAGAGTGCTTAACACCTGCTTTAGCTCCGTAGCGGGTCGGCAGGCATTGCTCTACCTTCGGGATCAGCCCATGATCGGGGAGTGCTTAACACTTGCTTCACCTCGGCCGCGGGTCGGCCGGCATTGCACTAACTTCGTGATCGGCCCACGGTCGGGGAGTGCTTAACACCTGCTTCACCTCTGCCACGGGGCCACCGCCATTGTACTAGCTTCGGGATCGGCCCATGATCGGGGAGTGCTTAATACCTGCTTCACCTCTGCCGCGGGTCGGCCGGCATTGCACTATCTTCGGGATAAGCACACGATCGGGGAGTGCTTAACACCTGCTTCACCTCGGCCGCGGATCGCCCGCCATTGCACTAACTTCGGGATCGGCCCATGATCGGGGAGTGCTTAACACCTGCTTCACCTCTGCCGCGTGTCGGCCGGCATTGCACCAACTTCGGGATCAGCCCACTATCGGGGAATGCTTAACACCTTCTTCACCTCTGCCACGGGTCCCCCGCCACTGCACCATCTTCGGGATCGGCCCATAATGGGGGGTGTTTAACCCCTGCATCACCTCTGCCGCGGGTTGCCGGCATTGCACTAACTTCGGGATCGGCCCACGATCGGGGAGTGCTTAACACCTGCTTCACCTCTGCCGCGTGTCGGCCGGCATTGCACTATCTTCGGGATCAGCACACCATCGGGGAGTGCTTAACACCTGCTTCACCTCGGCCGCGGGTGCGCCTTCATTGCACTATCTTCGGTTTCGGCCCATGATCGGGGAGTGCTTAACACTTGCTTCACCTCCGCCGCGGGTCGGCCGGCATTGCACTATCTTCGGCATCAGCCCACTATCGGGGACTGCTTAATACCTGCTTCACCTCCGCCGCAAGTCCGCCTGCATTGCACTAACTTCGGGATCGGCCCACGGTCGGGGAGCGCTTAACACCTGTTTCACCTCTGCCGCGGGTCCACCGCCATTGCACTAGCTTCGGGATCGGCCCATGATCGGGGAGTGCTTAATACCTGCTTCACCTCTGCCGCGGGTCGGCCGGCATTGCACTATCTTCGGGATAAGCACACGATCGGGGAGTGCTTAACACCTGCTATACGTCTGCCGCGTGTCGGCCGGCATTGCACTAGCTTCGGTATCGGCCGACGATCGGGGAGTGCTTAACACCTGCTTCACCTCTGCCGCGTGTCGGCCGGCATTGCACTATCTTCGGGATCAGCCCACTATCGGAGAGTGCTTACCACCTGCTTCACCTCTGCCGCGGTTCCACCGTCATTGCACCATCTTCGGGATCGGCCCATAATCGGGGAGTGTTTAACCCCTGCTTCACCTCCGCCGCGGGTTGCCGGCATTGCACTATCTTCGGGATCGGCCCACGATCGGGGAGTGCTTAACACCTGCTTCACCTCTGCCCCGGGTCGGCCGGCATTGCACTATCTTCGGGATCGGCCCACGATCGGGGAGTGCTTAACACCTGCTTTACCTCCACCGCGGGTCGGCAGGCATTGCACAACCTTCGGGATCAGCCCACTGTCGGGGAGTGCTTAACACCTGCTTCACCTCCGCCGCGGGTCCACCGCCATTGCACTATCTTCGGTTTTGGCCCATGGTCGGGGAGTGCTTAACACTTGCTTCACCTCGGCCGCGGGTCGGCCGGCATTGCACTATCTTCGGCATCAGCCCACTGACGGGGAGTGCTTAACACCTACTTCACCTCTGCCGCGGGTCCACCGCCACTGCACCATCTTCGGGATCGGCCCATAATGGGGGGTGTTTAACCCCTGCTTCACCTCCGCCGCGGGTTGCCGGCATTGCACTATCTTCGGGATCGGCCCACGATCGGAGAGTGTTTAACCCCTGCTTCACCTCCGCCGCGGGTTGCCGGCATTGCACCATCTTCGGGATCAGCACACCATCGGGGAGTGCTTAACACCTGTTTCACCTCGGCCGCGGGTGCGCCTGCATTGCACTATCTTCGCTTTTGGCCGATGATCGGGGAGTGCTTAACACTTGCTTCACCTCCGCCGCGGGTCCACCGCCACTGAACCATCTTCAGGATCAGCCCATGATGGGGGGTGCTTAACACTTGCTTCACCTCCGCCGCGGGCCGGCCGGCATTGCACTAACTTCGGTATAGGCCCACGATCTGGGAGTGCTTAACACCTGCTTCACCTCCGCCACGGGTCCCCCGCCATTGCACTATCTTCAGGTTCGGCCCATGATCGGGGAGTGCTTAACACTTGCTTCACCTCCGCCGCGGGTCGGCCGGCATTGCACTATCCTCGGGATCAGCCCACTATCGGGGACTGCTTAATACCTGCTTCACCTCCACCGCAAATCCACCTGCATTGCACTAACTTCGGTATCGGCCCACGGTCGGGGAGTGCTTAACACCTGCTTCACCTCCGCCGCGGGTCGGCCGGCATTGCACTAACTTCGGGATAAGCCCACTATCGGGGAGTGCTTAACACCTGCTTCACCTCTGCCGCGGGTCGGCCGCCATTGCACTAACTCTTTGATCGGCCCATGATCGGGAAGTGCTTAACACCTGCTTCACCTCGGCCGCGGGTCGGTCGCCATTGCACGAACATCGGCATCGGCCCATGATCGGGGAGTGCTTAACACCTGCTTCACCTCGGCCGCGGGTGCGCCTGCATTGCACTATCTTCGGTTTCGGCCCATGATCGGGGAGTGCTTAACACTTGCTTCACCTCCGCCGCGGGTCGGCCGGCATTGCACTATCTTCGGCATCAGCCCACTATCGGGGACTGCTTAATACCTGCTTCACCTCCGCCACAAGTCCGCCTGCATTGCACTAACTTCGGGATCGGCCCACGGTCGGGGAGTGCTTAATACCTGCTTCACCTCTGCCGCGGGTCGGCCGGCATTGCACTATCTTCGGGATAAGCACACGATCGGGGAGTGCTTAACACCTGCTTCACCTCGGCCGCGGGTCGGCCGCCATTGCACTAACTTCGGTATCGGCCCATGATCAAGGAGTCCTTAACACCTGCTTCACCTTTGCCGCGGGTCGGCCGGCATTGCACTAACTTCGGAATAAGCCCACTATCGGGGAGTGCTTAACACCTGCTTCACCTCTGCCGCGGGTCGGCCGCCATTGCACTAACTCTGAGATCGGCCCATGATCGGGAAGTGCTTAACACCTGCTTCACCTCGGCCGCGGGTTGGCCGCCATTGCACTAACTTCGGGATCGGCCCATGATCGGGGAGTGCTTAACACCTGCTTCACCTCTGCCGCGCGTCGGCCGGCATTGCACCAACTTCGGGATCGGCCCATGATCGGGAAGTGCTTAACACCTGCTTCACCTCGGCCGCGGGTCGGCCGCCATTGCACGAACTTCGGCATCGGCCCATGATCGGGGAGTGCTTAACACCTGCTTCACCTCGGCCGCGGGTGCGCCTGCATTGCACTAGCTTCGGGATCGGTCCACGATCGGAGAGTGCTTAACACCTGCTTTACCTCCGTAGCGGGTCGGCAGGCATTGCTCTACCTTCGGGATCAGCCCATGATCGGGGAGTGCTTAACACTTGCTTCACCTCGGCCGCGGGTCGGCCGGCATTGCACTAACTTCGTGATCGGCCCACGGTCGGGGAGTGCTTTACACCTGCTTCACCTCTGCCGCGGGTCCACCGCCATTGTACTAGCTTCGGGATCGGCCCATGATCGGGGAGTGCTTAATACCTGCTTCACCTCTGCCGCGGCTCGGCCGGCATTGCACTATCTTCGGGATAAGCACACGATCGGGGAGTGCTTAACACCTGCTTCACCTCGGCCGCGGGTCGGCCGCCATTGCACTAACTTCGGGATCGGCCCATGATCGGGGAGTGCTTAACACCTGCTTCACCTCTGCCGCGTGTCGGCCGGCATTGCACCAACTTCGGCATCAGCCCACTATCGGGGAATGCTTAACACCTGCTTCACCTCTGCCGCGGGTCCACCGCCACTGAACCATCTTCTGGATCGGCCCATAATGGGGGAGTGTTTAACCCCTGCGTCACCTCCGCCGCGGGTTGCCGGCATTGCACTAGCTTCGGGATCGGCCCACGATCGGGGAGTGTTTAACACCTGCTTCACCTCGGCCGCGGGTGCGCCTGCATTGCACTAGCTTCGGGATCGGTCCACGATCGGAGAGTGCTTTACACCTGCTTTAGCTCCGTAGCGGGTCGGGAGGCATTGCTCTACCTTCGGGATCAGCCCATGATCGGGGAGTGCTTAACACTTGCTTCACCTCGGCCGCGGGTCGGCCGGCATTGCACTAACTTCGTGATCGGCCCACGGTCGGGGAGTGCTTAACACGTGCTTCACCTCTGCCACGGGTCCACCGCCATTGTACTAGCTTCGGGATCGGCCCATGATCGGGGAGTGCTTAACACCTGCTTCACCTCTGCCGCGGGTCGGCCGGCATTGCACTATCTTCGGGATAAGCACACGATCGGGGAGTGCTTAACACCTGCTTCACCTCGGCCGCGGATCGGCCGCCATTGCACTAACTTCGGGATCGGCCCATGATCGGGGAGTGCTTAACACCTGCTTCACCTCTGCCGCGTGTCGGCCGGCATTGCACCAACTTCGGGATCAGCCCACTATCGGGGAATGCTTAACACCTGCTTCAACTCTGCCGCGGGTCCACCGCCACTGAACCATCTTCAGGATCAGCCCATGATGGGGGGTGCTTAACACTTGCTTCACCTCCGCCGCGGGCCGGCCGCCATTGCACTAACTTCGGTATAGGCCCACGATCTGGGAGTGCTTAACACCTGCTTCACCTCCGCCACGGGTCCCCCGCCATTGCACTATCTTCGGGATCGGCCCATGATCGGGGAGTGCTTAACACCTGCTTCACCTCCGCCGCGGGTCCACCTGCATTGCACTATCTTCGGTTTCGGCCCATGATCGGGGAGTGCTTAACACTTGCTTCACCTCCGCCGCGGGTCGGCCGGCATTGCACTATCTTCGGGATCAGCCCACAATCGGGGACTGCTTACCTCCGCCGCAAGTCCGCCTGCATTGCACTAACTTCGGGATCGGCCCACGGTCGGGGAGTGCTTAACACCTGCTTCACCTCTGCCGCGGGTCCACCGCCATTGTACTAGCTTCGGGATCGGCCCATGATCGGGGAGTGCTTAACACCTGCTTCACCTCTGCCGCGGGTCCACCGCCACTGCACCATCTTCGGGATCGGCCCATAATGGGGGGTGTTTGACCCCTGCTTCACCTCCGCCGCGGGTTGCCGGCATTGCACTAACTTCGGGATCGGCCCACGATCGGGGACTGCTTAATACCTGCTTCACGTTTGCCGCGGGTCGGCCGGCATTGCACTATCTTCCGGATCGGCCCATGATCGGGGAGTGCTTAACACCTGCTTCACCTTTGCCGCGGGTCGGCCGGCATTGCACTCTCTTCGGCATCAGCCCACTATCGGGGAGTGCTTAACACCTGCTTCACCTCTGCCGCGGGTCCACCGCCACTGCACCATCTTCGGGATCGGCCCATAATGGGGGGTGTTTGACCCCTGCTTCACCTCCGCCGCGGGTTGCCGGCATTGCACTAACTTCGGGATCGGCCCACGATCGGGGAGTGCTTAACACCTGCTTCACCTCTGCCGCGTGTCGGCCGGCATTGCACTAACTTCGGGATCGGCCCACGGTCGGGGAGCGCTTAACACCTGTTTCACCTCTGCCGCGGGTCCACCGCCATTGCACTAGCTTCGGGATCGGCCCATGATCGGGGAGTGCTTAACACCTGCTTCACCTCTGCCGCGTGTCGGCCGGCATTGCACCAACTTCGGGATCAGCCCACTATCGGGGAATGCTTAACACCTGCTTCAACTCTGCCGCGGGTCCACCGCCACTGAACCATCTTCAGGATCAGCCCATGATGGGGGGTGCTTAACACTTGCTTCACCTCCGCCGCGGGCCGGCCGCCATTGCACTAACTTCGGTATAGGCCCACGATCTGGGAGTGCTTAACACCTGCTTCACCTCCGCCACGGGTCCCCCGCCATTGCACTATCTTCGGGATCGGCCCATGATCGGGGAGTGCTTAACACCTGCTTCACCTCCGCCGCGGGTCCACCTGCATTGCACTATCTTCGGTTTCGGCCCATGATCGGGGAGTGCTTAACACTTGCTTCACCTCCGCCGCGGGTCGGCCGGCATTGCACTATCTTCGGGATCAGCCCACAATCGGGGACTGCTTAATACCTGCTTCACCTCCGCCGCAAGTCCGCCTGCATTGCACTAACTTCGGGATCGGCCCACGGTCGGGGAGTGCTTAACACCTGCTTCACCTCTGCCGCGGGTCCACCGCCATTGTACTAGCTTCGGGATCGGCCCATGATCGGGGAGTGCTTAACACCTGCTTCACCTCTGCCGCGGGTCCACCGCCACTGCACCATCTTCGGGATCGGCCCATAATGGGGGGTGTTTGACCCCTGCTTCACCTCCGCCGCGGGTTGCCGGCATTGCACTAACTTCGGGATCGGCCCACGATCGGGGACTGCTTAATACCTGCTTCACGTTTGCCGCGGGTCGGCCGGCATTGCACTATCTTCCGGATCGGCCCATGATCGGGGAGTGCTTAACACCTGCTTCACCTTTGCCGCGGGTCGGCCGGCATTGCACTCTCTTCGGCATCAGCCCACTATCGGGGAGTGCTTAACACCTGCTTCACCTCTGCCGCGGGTCCACCGCCACTGCACCATCTTCGGGATCGGCCCATAATGGGGGGTGTTTGACCCCTGCTTCACCTCCGCCGCGGGTTGCCGGCATTGCACTAACTTCGGGATCGGCCCACGATCGGGGAGTGCTTAACACCTGCTTCACCTCTGCCGCGTGTCGGCCGGCATTGCACTAACTTCGGGATCGGCCCACGGTCGGGGAGCGCTTAACACCTGTTTCACCTCTGCCGCGGGTCCACCGCCATTGCACTAGCTTCGGGATCGGCCCATGATCGGGGAGTGCTTAATACCTGCTTCACCTCTGCCGCGTGTCGGCCGGCATTGCACCAACTTCGGGATCAGCCCACTATCGGGGAATGCTTAACACCTGCTTCACCTCTTCCGCGGGTCCACCGCCACTGAGCCATCTTCTGGATCGGCCCATAATCGGGGAGTGTTTAACCCCTGCTTCACCTCCGCCGCGGGTTGCCGGCATTGCACTAGTTTCGGGATCGGCCCACGATCGGGGAGTGTTTAACACCAGCTTCACCTCCGCCGCGGGTCGGCCGGCACTGCACTATCTTCGGGATCGGTCCACGATCGGAGAGTGCTTAACACCTGCTTTAGCTCCGTAGCGAGTCGGCAGGCATTGCTCTACCTTCGGGATCAGCCCATGATCGGGGAGTGCTTAACACTTGCTTCACCTCGGCCGCGGGTCAGCCGGCATTGCACTAACTTCGTGATCGGCCCACGGTCGGGGAGTGCTTTACACCTGCTTCACCTCTGCCGCGGGTCCACCGCCATTGTACTAGCTTCGGGATCGGCCCATGATCGGGGAGTGCTTAATACCTGCTTCACCTCTGCCGCGGCTCGGCCGGCATTCCACTATCTTCGGGATAAGCACACGATCGGGGAGTGCTTAACACCTGCTTCACCTCGGCCGCGGGTCGGCCGCCATTGCACTAACTTCGGGATCGGCCCATGATCGGGGAGTGCTTAACACCTGCTTCACCTCTGCCGCGTGTCGGCCGGCATTGCACCAACTTCGGTATCAGCCCACAATCGGGGAATGCTTAACACCTGCTTCACCTCTGCCGTGGGTCCACCGCCACTGAACCTTCTGGATCGGCCCATAATCGGGGAGTGTTTAACCCCTGCTTCACCTCCGCCGCGGGTTGCCGGCATTGCACTAGTTTCGGGATCGGCCCACGATCGGGGAGTGTTTAACACCAGCTTCACCTCCGCCGCGGGTCGGCCGGCACTGCACTATCTTCGGGATCGGTCCACGATCGGAGAGTGCTTAACACCTGCTTTAGCTCCGTAGCGAGTCGGCAGGCATTGCTCTACCTTCGGGATCAGCCCATGATCGGGGAGTGCTTAACACTTGCTTCACCTCGGCCGCGGGTCGGCCGGCATTGCACTAACTTCGTGATCGGCCCACGGTCGGGGAGTGCTTAACACCTGCTTCACCTCTGCCACGGGTCCACCGCCATTGTACTAGCTTCGGGATCGGCCCATGATCGGGGAGTGCTTAATACCTGCTTCACCTCTGCCGCGGGTCGGCCGGCATTGCACTATCTTCGGGATAAGCACACGATCGGGGAGTGCTTAACACCTGCTTCACCTCGGCCGCGGATCGCCCGCCATTGCACTAACTTCGGGATCGGCCCATGATCCGGGAGTGCTTAACACCTGCTTCACCTCTGCCGCGTGTCGGCCGGCATTGCACCAACTTCGGGATCAGCCCACTATCGGGGAATGCTTAACACCTGCTTCACCTCTGCCGCGGGTCCACCGCCACTGAACCATCTTCAGGATCAGCCCATGATGGGGGGTGCTTAACACTTGCTTCACCTCCGCCGCGGGCCGGCCGGCATTGCACTAACTTCGGTATAGGCCCACGATCTGGGAGTGCTTAACACCTGCTTCACCTCCGCCACGGGTCCCCCGCCATTGCACTATCTTCGGGATCGGCCCATGATCGGCGAGGGCTTAACACCTGCTTCACCTCCGCCGCGGGTCCGCCTGCATTGCACTATCTTCGGGATCGGCCCATGATCGGGGAGTGCTTAACACCTGCTTCACCTTTGCCGCAGGTCGGCCGGCATTGCACTATCTTCGGCATCAGCCCACTATCGGGGAGTGCTTAACACCTGCTTCACCTCTGCCACGGGTCCACCGCCACTGCACCATCTTCGGGATCGGCCCATAATATGGGGTGTTTAACCCCTGCTTCACCTCCGCCGCGGGTTGCCGGCATTGCACTAACTTCGGGATCGGCCCACGATCGGGGAGTGCTTAACACCTGCTTCACCTCTGCCGCGTGTCGGCCGGCATTGCACTATCTTCGGGATCAGCACACCATCGGGGAGTGCTTAACACCTGCTTCACCTCGGCCGCGGGTGCGCCTTCATTGCACTATCTTCGGTTTCGGCCCATGATCGGGGAGTGCTTAACACTTGCTTCACCTCCGCCGCGGGTCGGCCGGCATTGCACTATCTTCGGCATCAGCCCACTATCGGGGACTGCTTAGTACCTGCTTCACCTCCGCCGCAAGTCCGCCTGCATTGCACTAACTTCGGGATCGGCCCACGGTCGGGGAGCGCTTAACACCTGTTTCACCTCTGCCGCGGGTCCACCGCCATTGCACAAGCTTCGGGATCGGCCCACGATCGGGGAGTGCTTAACACCTGCTTCACCTCTGCCGCGTGTCGGCCGGCATTGCACTAACTTCGGGATCGGCCCACGGTCGGGGAGCGCTTAACACCTGTTTCACCTCTGCCGCGGGTCCACCGCCATTGCACTAGCTTCGGGATCGGCCCATGATCGGGGAGTGCTTAATACCTGCTTCACCTCTGCCGCGTGTCGGCCGGCATTGCACCAACTTCGGGATCAGCCCACTATCGGGGAATGCTTAACACCTGCTTCACCTCTTCCGCGGGTCCACCGCCACTGAGCCATCTTCTGGATCGGCCCATAATCGGGGAGTGTTTAACCCCTGCTTCACCTCCGCCGCGGGTTGCCGGCATTGCACTAGTTTCGGGATCGGCCCACGATCGGGGAGTGTTTAACACCAGCTTCACCTCCGCCGCGGGTCGGCCGGCACTGCACTATCTTCGGGATCGGTCCACGATCGGAGAGTGCTTAACACCTGCTTTAGCTCCGTAGCGAGTCGGCAGGCATTGCTCTACCTTCGGGATCAGCCCATGATCGGGGAGTGCTTAACACTTGCTTCACCTCGGCCGCGGGTCAGCCGGCATTGCACTAACTTCGTGATCGGCCCACGGTCGGGGAGTGCTTTACACCTGCTTCACCTCTGCCGCGGGTCCACCGCCATTGTACTAGCTTCGGGATCGGCCCATGATCGGGGAGTGCTTAATACCTGCTTCACCTCTGCCGCGGCTCGGCCGGCATTCCACTATCTTCGGGATAAGCACACGATCGGGGAGTGCTTAACACCTGCTTCACCTCGGCCGCGGGTCGGCCGCCATTGCACTAACTTCGGGATCGGCCCATGATCGGGGAGTGCTTAACACCTGCTTCACCTCTGCCGCGTGTCGGCCGGCATTGCACCAACTTCGGGATCAGCCCACTATCGGGGAATGCTTAACACCTGCTTCACCTCTGCCGCGGGTCCACCGCCACTGAACCATCTTCAGGATCAGCCCATGATGGGGGGTGCTTAACACTTGCTTCACCTCCGCCGCGGGCCGGCCGGCATTGCACTAACTTCGGTATAGGCCCACGATCTGGGAGTGCTTAACACCTGCTTCACCTCCGCCACGGGTCCCCCGCCATTGCACTATCTTCGGGATCGGCCCATGATCGGCGAGGGCTTAACACCTGCTTCACCTCCGCCGCGGGTCCGCCTGCATTGCACTATCTTCGGGATCGGCCCATGATCGGGGAGTGCTTAACACCTGCTTCACCTTTGCCGCAGGTCGGCCGGCATTGCACTATCTTCGGCATCAGCCCACTATCGTGGAGTGCTTAACACCTGCTTCACCTCTGCCACGGGTCCACCGCCACTGCACCATCTTCGGGATCGGCCCATAATATGGGGTGTTTAACCCCTGCTTCACCTCCGCCGCGGGTTGCCGGCATTGCACTAACTTCGGGATCAGCACACCATCGGGGAGTGCTTAACACCTGCTTCACCTCGGCCGCGGGTGCGCCTTCATTGCACTATCTTCGGTTTCGGCCCATGATCGGGGAGTGCTTAACACTTGCTTCACCTCCGCCGCGGGTCGGCCGGCATTGCACTATCTTCGGCATCAGCCCACTATCGGGGACTGCTTAGTACCTGCTTCACCTCCGCCGCAAGTCCGCCTGCATTGCACTAACTTCGGGATCGGCCCACGGTCGGGGAGCGCTTAACACCTGTTTCACCTCTGCCGCGGGTCCACCGCCATTGCACAAGCTTCGGGATCGGCCCACGATCGGGGAGTGCTTAACACCTGCTTCACCTCTGCCGCGTGTCGGCCGGCATTGCACTAACTTCGGGATCGGCCCACGGTCGGGGAGCGCTTAACACCTGTTTCACCTCTGCCGCGGGTCCACCGCCATTGCACTAGCTTCGGGATCGGCCCATGATCGGGGAGTGCTTAATACCTGCTTCACCTCTGCCGCGTGTCGGCCGGCATTGCACCAACTTCGGGATCAGCCCACTATCGGGGAATGCTTAACACCTGCTTCACCTCTTCCGCGGGTCCACCGCCACTGAGCCATCTTCTGGATCGGCCCATAATCGGGGAGTGTTTAACCCCTGCTTCACCTCCGCCGCGGGTTGCCGGCATTGCACTAGTTTCGGGATCGGCCCACGATCGGGGAGTGTTTAACACCAGCTTCACCTCCGCCGCGGGTCGGCCGGCACTGCACTATCTTCGGGATCGGTCCACGATCGGAGAGTGCTTAACACCTGCTTTAGCTCCGTAGCGAGTCGGCAGGCATTGCTCTACCTTCGGGATCAGCCCATGATCGGGGAGTGCTTAACACTTGCTTCACCTCGGCCGCGGGTCAGCCGGCATTGCACTAACTTCGTGATCGGCCCACGGTCGGGGAGTGCTTTACACCTGCTTCACCTCTGCCGCGGGTCCACCGCCATTGTACTAGCTTCGGGATCGGCCCATGATCGGGGAGTGCTAAATACCTGCTTCACCTCTGCCGCGGCTCGGCCGGCATTCCACTATCTTCGGGATAAGCACACGATCGGGGAGTGCTTAACACCTGCTTCACCTCGGCCGCGGATCGCCCGCCATTGCACTAACTTCGGGATCGGCCCATGATCCGGGAGTGCTTAACACCTGCTTCACCTCTGCCGCGTGTCGGCCGGCATTGCACCAACTTCGGGATCAGCCCACTATCGGGGAATGCTTAACACCTGCTTCACCTCTGCCGCGGGTCCACCGCCACTGAACCATCTTCAGGATCAGCCCATGATGGGGGGTGCTTAACACTTGCTTCACCTCCGCCGCGGGCCGGCCGGCATTGCACTAACTTCGGTATAGGCCCACGATCTGGGAGTGCTTAACACCTGCTTCACCTCCGCCACGGGTCCCCCGCCATTGCACTATCTTCGGGATCGGCCCATGATCGGCGAGGGCTTAACACCTGCTTCACCTCCGCCGCGGGTCCGCCTGCATTGCACTATCTTCGGGATCGGCCCATGATCGGGGAGTGCTTAACACCTGCTTCACCTTTGCCGCAGGTCGGCCGGCATTGCACTATCTTCGGCATCAGCCCACTATCGGGGAGTGCTTAACACCTGCTTCACCTCTGCCACGGGTCCACCGCCACTGCACCATCTTCGGGATCGGCCCATAATATGGGGTGTTTAACCCCTGCTTCACCTCCGCCGCGGGTTGCCGGCATTGCACTAACTTCGGGATCGGCCCACGATCGGGGAGTGCTTAACACCTGCTTCACCTCTGCCGCGTGTCGGCCGGCATTGCACTATCTTCGGGATCAGCACACCATCGGGGAGTGCTTAACACCTGCTTCACCTCGGCCGCGGGTGCGCCTTCATTGCACTATCTTCGGTTTCGGCCCATGATCGGGGAGTGCTTAACACTTGCTTCACCTCCGCCGCGGGTCGGCCGGCATTGCACTATCTTCGGCATCAGCCCACTATCGGGGACTGCTTAGTACCTGCTTCACCTCCGCCGCAAGTCCGCCTGCATTGCACTAACTTCGGGATCGGCCCACGGTCGGGGAGCGCTTAACACCTGTTTCACCTCTGCCGCGGGTCCACCGCCATTGCACAAGCTTCGGGATCGGCCCACGATCGGGGAGTGCTTAACACCTGCTTCACCTCTGCCGCGTGTCGGCCGGCATTGCACTAACTTCGGGATCGGCCCACGGTCGGGGAGCGCTTAACACCTGTTTCACCTCTGCCGCGGGTCCACCGCCATTGCACTAGCTTCGGGATCGGCCCATGATCGGGGAGTGCTTAATACCTGCTTCACCTCTGCCGCGTGTCGGCCGGCATTGCACCAACTTCGGGATCAGCCCACTATCGGGGAATGCTTAACACCTGCTTCACCTCTTCCGCGGGTCCACCGCCACTGAGCCATCTTCTGGATCGGCCCATAATCGGGGAGTGTTTAACCCCTGCTTCACCTCCGCCGCGGGTTGCCGGCATTGCACTAGTTTCGGGATCGGCCCACGATCGGGGAGTGTTTAACACCAGCTTCACCTCCGCCGCGGGTCGGCCGGCACTGCACTATCTTCGGGATCGGTCCACGATCGGAGAGTGCTTAACACCTGCTTTAGCTCCGTAGCGAGTCGGCAGGCATTGCTCTACCTTCGGGATCAGCCCATGATCGGGGAGTGCTTAACACTTGCTTCACCTCGGCCGCGGGTCAGCCGGCATTGCACTAACTTCGTGATCGGCCCACGGTCGGGGAGTGCTTTACACCTGCTTCACCTCTGCCGCGGGTCCACCGCCATTGTACTAGCTTCGGGATCGGCCCATGATCGGGGAGTGCTTAATACCTGCTTCACCTCTGCCGCGGCTCGGCCGGCATTCCACTATCTTCGGGATAAGCACACGATCGGGGAGTGCTTAACACCTGCTTCACCTCGGCCGCGGGTCGGCCGCCATTGCACTAACTTCGGGATCGGCCCATGATCGGGGAGTGCTTAACACCTGCTTCACCTCTGCCGCGTGTCGGCCGGCATTGCACCAACTTCGGTATCAGCCCACAATCGGGGAATGCTTAACACCTGCTTCACCTCTGCCGTGGGTCCACCGCCACTGAACCTTCTGGATCGGCCCATAATCGGGGAGTGTTTAACCCCTGCTTCACCTCCGCCGCGGGTTGCCGGCATTGCACTAGTTTCGGGATCGGCCCACGATCGGGGAGTGTTTAACACCAGCTTCACCTCCGCCGCGGGTCGGCCGGCACTGCACTATCTTCGGGATCGGTCCACGATCGGAGAGTGCTTAACACCTGCTTTAGCTCCGTAGCGAGTCGGCAGGCATTGCTCTACCTTCGGGATCAGCCCATGATCGGGGAGTGCTTAACACTTGCTTCACCTCGGCCGCGGGTCGGCCGGCATTGCACTAACTTCGTGATCGGCCCACGGTCGGGGAGTGCTTAACACCTGCTTCACCTCTGCCACGGGTCCACCGCCATTGTACTAGCTTCGGGATCGGCCCATGATCGGGGAGTGCTTAATACCTGCTTCACCTCTGCCGCGGGTCGGCCGGCATTGCACTATCTTCGGGATAAGCACACGATCGGGGAGTGCTTAACACCTGCTTCACCTCGGCCGCGGATCGCCCGCCATTGCACTAACTTCGGGATCGGCCCATGATCCGGGAGTGCTTAACACCTGCTTCACCTCTGCCGCGTGTCGGCCGGCATTGCACCAACTTCGGGATCAGCCCACTATCGGGGAATGCTTAACACCTGCTTCACCTCTGCCGCGGGTCCACCGCCACTGAACCATCTTCAGGATCAGCCCATGATGGGGGGTGCTTAACACTTGCTTCACCTCCGCCGCGGGCCGGCCGGCATTGCACTAACTTCGGTATAGGCCCACGATCTGGGAGTGCTTAACACCTGCTTCACCTCCGCCACGGGTCCCCCGCCATTGCACTATCTTCGGGATCGGCCCATGATCGGCGAGGGCTTAACACCTGCTTCACCTCCGCCGCGGGTCCGCCTGCATTGCACTATCTTCGGGATCGGCCCATGATCGGGGAGTGCTTAACACCTGCTTCACCTTTGCCGCGGGTCGGCCGGCATTGCACTATCTTCGGCATCAGCCCACTATCGGGGAGTGCTTAACACCTGCTTCACCTCTGCCACGGGTCCACCGCCACTGCACCATCTTCGGGATCGGCCCATAATATGGGGTGTTTAACCCCTGCTTCACCTCCGCCGCGGGTTGCCGGCATTGCACTAACTTCGGGATCGGCCCACGATCGGGGAGTGCTTAACACCTGCTTCACCTCTGCCGCGTGTCGGCCGGCATTGCACTATCTTCGGGATCAGCACACCATCGGGGAGTGCTTAACACCTGCTTCACCTCGGCCGCGGGTGCGCCTTCATTGCACTATCTTCGGTTTCGGCCCATGATCGGGGAGTGCTTAACACTTGCTTCACCTCCGCCGCGGGTCGGCCGGCATTGCACTATCTTCGGCATCAGCCCACTATCGGGGACTGCTTAGTACCTGCTTCACCTCCGCCGCAAGTCCGCCTGCATTGCACTAACTTCGGGATCGGCCCACGGTCGGGGAGCGCTTAACACCTGTTTCACCTCTGCCGCGGGTCCACCGCCATTGCACAAGCTTCGGGATCGGCCCATGATCGGGGAGTGCTTAATACCTGCTTCACCTCTGCCGCGGGTCGGCCGGCATTGCACTATCTTCGGGATAAGCACACGATCGGGGATTGCTTAACACCTGCTTCACTTCGGCCGCGGGTCGGCCGCCATTGCACTAACTTCGGTATCGGCCCATGATCGGGGAGTGCTTAACACCTGCTTCACCTTTGCCGCGGGTCGGCCGGCATTGCACTAACTTCGGGATCAGCCCACTATCGGGGAGTGCTTAACACCTGCTTCACCTTTGCCGCGGGGCGGCCGGCATTGCACTAACTTCGGGATCAGCCCACTATCGGGGAGTGCTTAACACCTGCTTCACCTCTGCCGCGGGTCGGCCGCCATTGCACTAACTCTGAGATCGGCCCATGATCGGGAAGTGCTTAACACCTGCTTCACCTCGGCCGCGGGTTGGCCGCCATTGCACTAACTTCGGGATCGGCCCATGATCGGGGAGTGCTTAACACCTGCTTCACCTCTGCCGCGTGTCGGCCGGCATTGCACCAACTTCGGGATCAGCCCGCTATCGGGGAATGCTTAACACCTGCTTCACCTCTGCCGCGGGTCCACCGCCACTGAACAATCTTCTGGATCGGCCCATAATCGGGGAATGTTTAACCCCTGCTTCATGTCCGCCGCGGGTTGCCGGCATTGCACTAGCTTCGGGATCGGTCCACGATCGGAGAGTGCTTAACACCTGCTTTAGCTCCGTAGCGGGTCGGCAGGCATTGCTCTACCTTCGGGATCAGCCCATGATCGGGGAGTGCTTAACACTTGCTTCACCTCGGCCGCGGGTCGGCCGGCATTGCACTAACTTCGTGATCGGCCCACGGTCGGGGAGTGCTTAACACCTGCTTCACCTCTGCCGCAGGTCCACCGCCATTGTACTAGCTTCGGGATCGGCCCATGATCGGGGAGTGCTTAATACCTGCTTCACCTCTGCCGCGGCTCGGCCGGCATTGCACTATCTTCGGGATAAGCACACGATCGGGGAGTGCTTAACACCTGCTTCACCTCGGCCGCGGGTCGGCCGCCATTGCACTAACTTCGGGATCGGCCCATGATCGGGGAGTGCTTAACACCTGCTTCACCTCGGCCGCGGGTTGGCCGCCATTGCACTAACTTCGGTATCGGCCCATGATCGGGGAGTGCTTAACACCTGCTTCACCTCTGCCGCGTGTCGGCCGGCATTGCACCAACTTCGGGATCAGCCCACTATCGGGGAATGCTTAACACCTGCTTCACCTCTGCCGCCGGTGCACCGCCACTGAACCATCTTCAGGATCAGCCCATGATGGGGGGTGCTTAACACTTGCTTCACCTCCGCCGCGGGCCGGCCGGCATTGCACTAACTTCGGTATAGGCCCACGATCTGGGAGTGCTTAACACCTGCTTCACCTCCGCCACGGGTCCCCCGCCATTGCACTATCTTCGGGATCGGCCCATGATCGGGGAGTGCTTAACACCTGCTTCACCTCCGCCGCGGGTCCGCCTGCATTGCACTATCTTCGGTTTCGGTCCATGATCGGGGAGTGCTTAACACTTGCTTCACCTCCGCCGCGGGTCGGCCGGCATTGCACTATCTTTGGGATCAGCCCACAATCGGGGACTGCTTAATACCTGCTTCACCTCCGCTGCAAGTCCGCCTGCATTGCACTAACTTCGGGATCGGCCCACGGTCGGGGAGTGCTTAACACCTGCTTCACCTCTGCCGCGGGTCCACCGCCATTGTACTCGCTTCGGGATAACCACACGATCGGGGAGTGCTTAACACCTGCTTCACCTCGGCCGCGGCTCGGCCGCCATTGCACTAACTTCGGGATCGGCCCATGATCGGGGAGTGCTTAACACCTGCTTCACCTTTGCCGCGGGTCGGCCGGCATTGCACTAACTTCGGGATCAGCCCACTATCGCGGAGTGCTTTACACCTGCTTCACCTCTGCCGCGGGTCCACCGCCATTGCACCATCTTCGGGATCGGCCCATAATCGGGGAGTGTTTAACCCCTGCTTCACCTCCGCCGCGGGTTGCCGGCATTGCACTAGCTTCGGGATCGGCCCACGATCGGGGAGTGCTTAACACCTGCTTCACCTCTGCCGCGTGTCGGCCGGCATTGCACTGTCTTCGGGATCAGCCCACTATCGGAGAGTGCTTAACACCTGTTTCACCTCTACCGCGGTTTCACCGCCATTGCACCATCTTCGGGATCGGCCCATAATCGGGGAGCTTTTAACCCCTGCTTCACCTCTGCCGCGGGTCGGCCGCCATTGCACTAACTCTGGGATCGGCCCATGATCGGGGAGTGCTTAACACCTGCTTCACCTCCGCCGCGGGTTGCCGGCATTGCACTAGCTTCGGTATCGGCGCACGATCGGGGAGCTTTTTGCTTACGACACGAAACTTTCCTTTCAAGGTAGACGTATACAACTTCGCTGTAAAATAAATTATGGAGTTTCACGCGCAAAACCACTATCCGAATCTGAGGCACACCGTAGTGGGGGGTCCGGAAATTTAGACCAGCTGGGGTTCTTTAACGTGCACCTAAATCTAAGTACACGGGCGTTTTCGATATTTCGTCCCCATCGAAATCCGGCCACCGTGGCCCGAATTCGATCGCGCGACCTCATGCTTAACAGCCCAGCAGCATAGCCACTAAGCTACCAAGGCGGGTTTTCTGTAAAATAGCAGCTTGGGCTTGTTGGTTTGCCATCCTGGTGTTAACAGCGCAAAACGTATACTGGACACGAGACAAGAAGACTACACCACAAGTGCTGCTAAACAGTTCTGCAACGCTCGTGGTGTCGTCTTCTCGTCTCGTGTCCTGTCTACGTTTTGCGCTGTTACCACCAGGGTTTTCTGTGAAATGCACGTGGCAGCATATTTTGTTACTGGTTAGCTGCAAAACTGTTTAGCTCCAGGAGGCTTTACAGATCTACTCCGCGCATCTAGTTCAATTGCCCTGTTTCAGTATTTGAGAAAAGAGAATCCTGGCAATTGCTCGGCCTTTAGAATGGATACTCTCTTTGCGACATGACGGGTTGTTGAAGTCTGTATAAAAGTTATATTAATAAACAAAATCAGGAATCAATCTTCCTGACAAATGCGATGGGTCTACGATGGCTCTCCTGGAAATATCGTCCATGTGTTTTAATGTCGACGCTAGCCGGATGAGAGGAGGGGGTGCTGCACAAGTCTGGGATCTGCATTGATTGAAAGGTTGACTCTTTCTACCACGGTATATATTTGGGCAAACGTTGACAGTGAGTTAAACAGGTCCTTCGGTGACCGTGTCCTCACAGTGTTTCGTTACGCGCCCCGCTGCACTCAGCCATCGAACGGAGCGCGCAGCCGCGGCGAGCGAGGCGAACGAAAACAGGAAACGGCCGCCGCTATTGCCGAGGGTCGGCCGTGCCTTGTTACGAACGGCCTGCAAGTGTACCGACCTACAAAATTTTCCCAGCCAGCCGAAGCTGCAGGAATGGCGATATTCTGAGAACCAGACCTTGGAACGCGCCCGGCCCGCTGCGATGACTCGCTCTGGGAAAACAATACGCCGCGTTCCCAAGCAAGCGCCGCCGGGATGGCTAGACGCAGCCGGCGGACCAAGTATTGTTAGTAGATTCACCGTCACCGTCACGGCTTGCTTGAAGCGTTGGCACTCCTGGGAGAACATGTCTTGCGGCCGTCTCACGGGGCTTAGAAGTCATCGACAGACGCAGCGGCTATTGTCTGCGGAATCAACACTGGGATGAAGAGGCGCCTGCTCGGGGCAAGACCCGTGTCTGCAAAAACCCTCTCACCTTGGTGTGGTCAGTGAAACCTGTGCGGAAGTGAGTGTGTCAACTCTCCCCCTCAAAGCCGGGTCGGCTACGATGACTTTGAGCGCTCCGAATTGGTAGCATGTTGAACGGCCGTTTTTCTATCACCTAGGAATCTAGGGAGGACAGAGTGTTTATAAGCAGCCGTGGCGCGGCTACTGAGTGTGCATTCCTCTTTCAGTCATGCTAGACTGATGAACTGTAACGTCCTCATGTACATACCGTAAATAAATCCCACATTCCTCATTCTCGACAAGAACAAGTCTCTCCCTTCAACAACGTCCTCAGCATGGATAAGTTGGACGACTGCATGGGCCAGCTATCATCTATTTCATGCCCGACCCCAACCGTTACAATCTGACGAAACGAGGGGAGGGTGAAAAAGCTCGGCGCCAGGTTATTGAATGCCACCATTTGTTGGCGAGTACGTAAGCGCCACGTCAGGCGCCTGTGACTGGGCGCAGCCTTGCAGCCTTCGTGTGACAATGCCCCCAGCCGTGTAAAAACAAAAGAACAAATACGTCATCAATCTAAAAAATTGCCGCTATAAAGAAATAGCCCTGCGAGGCACTGATCAACTTGAATATGCTATGTAATTTTTGCTGTTGTTTCATCTTCTCCCACCAGGTGGCACAGTAAGCGACTGCACGCCCGCCGAGAGCGTGAACGCTCATCCAGCTCAGCTAAAACATATTCTCTTTTTTTTTCGCTCAGCAGCTGGGGCGGAGTAAATGCGCGCGAGCGGAGTGGGGAGCAGAAAGCGTTCTGCTAAAACTGTCTAGCGTAATTTATTCTGCTACTGGTGAATTCAAAGTAAAAACTGGGAGGTGAGGCTTACTGATGGTTTGACTCTGGAAAGCAGCATCGAACTATTAGACATGACCTTGACTTTTCCCGACGATCGTTAATGTTGGCAATACCTTCCTAAATCATGAAAACATCTGCTGTACGTTTCCTTCACATCTTAAAGTTGCAAGAGAACGAAATGGCCACGTCGTGCCTTAAATCCGCCCTCGCTAAATCATGCGCGCGCAAGGTGCGCATGAGCTTCGTGTGAAGGACACGCGTTCATTAGGTGCAGGTTTTTCTCGTCTTTCTGATTGCTTAAGAAGGCTCCTAAAGGTACACTCCTAAAATAAATTCTTTTCCAGTTGGCACGTGGTAGAGAATCGTGGTCATTCCTTACATTGACTCTGCCACATAAGCCTAGGAAAGCCGGGAGTCGATACGGGGTCCTCGTTATGTTTACACCTGGTAAAACGTGTGGGAAAATATGCCGTCCTCGAGCAAAAAAAGAAATACCGGTTCAGAAATACATAAAAGAACTGATAAGGGTCCCGTAAGGGAAATGTGGTTCGCAGAATTTTGAATAGACGTAGTTTATACACTTCCTTTCCTTTCTTTTTTTTTTTTTGCTTGTTGCTTTTTTGCGATAGCTTCTATGTCGAAGGTTATTTCATTAATGAGAGACTACAGGAGCGTGAATGTTGGTTGACCGGTGGAACACAGGCTACCATTAGTTGCACTGTCGCGATAACCACTGTACTCAAAATTTTGCAGACAGTGCAGTTGTGTCGAAACATAATAGCGAAGAAATTCGCTTTGTGGACGAGGCCGAGGCCTGGCATATTATCGATAGGGGTAGTACGCACGTTAGTCAGCCTTCAGTTATCGGACACAAAGGAGCCGCGCCTGATCTTTCGCCAGTGCTCGCACACGTCCCCGATCGACACGTTGGCACTGTTTATCTTCAGCATGCGCAGATAAGCTTTTGTCTTATTTTCCGTCATTGTGCGACCTTTCCGTTTTTCTTTTTAATTTTCTTTATTCCGGACAGGCCGCCATTGGAATATGAACCTGGCAACGTTTAACGCAAGAACATTATCTAGTGAGGCGAGTCTAGCAGTGCTATTGGAAGAATTAGAGGGCAGTAAATGGGATATAATAGGGCTCAGCGAAGTTAGGAGGCCAAAAGAAGCATATACAGTGTTAAGGAGCGGGCACGTCCTGTGCTACCGGGGCTTAGCGGAGAGACGAGAACTAGGAGTCGGATTCCTGATTAATAAGAATATAGCTGGTAACATACAGGAATTCTATAGCATTAACGAGAGGGTGGCATGTCTTGTTGTGAAACTTAATAAGAGGTACAAAATGAAGGTTGTACAGGTCTACGCCCCTACATCCAGTCATGATGACCAGGAAGTCGAAAGCTTCTACGAAGACGTGGAATCGGCGATGGGTAGAGTGAAAACAAAATACACTATACTGATGGGCGATTTCAATGCCAAGGTAGGCAAGAAGCATGCTGGAGACAAGGCAGTGGGGGAATATGGCATAGGCACTAGGAATAGCAGGGGGGAGGTATTAGTAGAGTTTGCAGAACAGAATAATATGAGGATAATGAATACCTTCTTCCGCAAGCGGAATAACCGAAAGTGGACATGGAGGAGCCCGAACGGCGAGACTAGAAATGAAATAGATTTCATACTCTGCGCTAACCCTGGCATCATACAAGATGTGGACGTGCTCGGTAAGGTGCGCTGCAGTGACCACAGGATGGTAAGAACTCGAATTAGCCTAGACCTGAGGAGGGAACGGAGGAAACTGGTACATAAGAAGCCGATCAATGAGTTAGCGCTAAGAGGGAAAATAGAGGAATTCCAGATCAAGCTACAGAACAGGTATTCGGCTTTAAGCCACGAAGAGGATCTTAGTGTTGAAGCAATGAACGACAATCTTGTGGGCATCATTAAGGAGTGTGCAATAGAAGTCGGTGGTAACTCCGTTAGACAGGATACCAGTAAGCTATCGCAGGAGACGAAAGATCTGATCAAGAAACGCCAATGTATGAAAGCCTCTAACCCTACAGCTAGAATAGAACTGGCAGAACTTTCGAAGTTAATCAACAAGCGTAAGACAGCTGACATAAGGAAGCATAACATGGATAGAATTGAACAAGCTCTCAGGAACGGAGGAAGCCTAAAAGCAGTGAAGAAGAAACTAGGAATTGGCAAGAATCAGATGTATGCGCTAAGAGACAAAGCCGGCAATATCATTATTAATATGGATGAGATAGTTCAAGTGGCTGAGGAGTTCTATAGAGATTTATACAGTACGAGTGGCACCCACGATGATAATGGAAGAGAGAATAATCTAGAGGAATTCGATATCCCAGAAGTAACGCCGGAAGAAGTAAAGAAAGCCTTGGGAGCTATGCAAAGGGGGAAGGCAGCTGGGGAGGATCAGGTAACAGCAGATTTGCTGAAGGATGGTGGGCAGATTGTTCTAGAAAAACTGGCCAGCCTCTATACGCAATGCCTCAAGACCTCGAGCGTACCGGAATCTTGGAAGAACGCTAACATAATCCTAATCCATAAGAAAGGCGACGCCAAAGACTTGAAAAATTATAGACCGATCAGCTTACTGTCCGTTGCCTACAAAGTATTTACTAAGGTAATTGCAAATAGAATCCGGAACACCTTAGACTTCCGTCAACCAAAGGACCAGGCAGGATTCCGTAAAGGCTACTCAACAATAGATCATATTCACACTATCAATCAGGTGATAGAGAAATGTGCGGAATATAACCAACCATTATATATAGCTTTCATTGATTACGAGAAAGCGTTTGATTCAGTCGAAACCTCAGCAGTCATGGAGGCATTGCGGAATCAGGGTGTAGACGAGCCGTATGTAAAAATACTGAAAGATATCTATAGCGGCTCCACAGCCACTGTACTCCTCCATAAAGAAAGCAACAAAATCCCAATAAAGAAAGGCGTCAGGCAGGGAGATACGATCTCTCCAATGCTATTCACAGCGTGTTTACAGGAGGTATTCAGAGACCTGGATTGGGAAGAATTGGGGATAAGAGTAAATGGAGAATACCTTAGTAACTTGCGCTTCGCTGATGATATTGCCTTGCTTAGTAACTCAGGGGACCAACTGCAATGCATGCTCACTGATCTGGAGAGGCAGAGCAGAAGGGTGGGACTAAAAATGAATCTGCAGAAAACTAAAGTAATGTTTAACAGTCTCGGAAGGGAACAGCAGTTTACGATAGGTAGCGAGGCACTGGAAGTGGTAAGAGAATACATCTACTTAGGACAGGTAGTGACTGCTGATCCAGATCATGAGAGTGAAATAATCAGAAGAATAAGAATGGGCTGGGGTGCGTTTGGCAGGCATTCGCAGATCATGAACAGCAGGTTGCCATTATCCCTCAAGAGAAAAGTGTATAACAGCTGTGTCTTACCAGTACTCACGTACGGGGCAGAAACCTGGAGGCTTACGAAAAGGGTTCTACTTAAATTGAGGACGACGCAACGAGCTATGGAAAGAAAAATGATAGGTGTAACGTTAAGGGATAAGAAAAGAGCAGATTGGGTGAGGGAACAAACGCGCGTTAATGACATCTTAGTTGAAATCAAGAAAAAGAAATGGGCATGGGCAGGACATGTAATGAGGAGGGAAGATAACCGATGGTCATTAAGGGTTACGGACTGGATTCCGAGGGAAGGGAAGCGTAGCAGGGGGCGACAGAAAGTTAGGTGGGCAGATGAGATTAGGAAGTTTGGAGGGTCAACATGGCCACAATTAGTACATGACCGGGGTAGTTGGAGAAGTATGGGAGAGGCCTTTGCCCTGCAGTGGGCGTAATCAGGCTGATGATGATGATGATGATGATTTCTTCCATGCCACGGACTCAAGGTCCACGCAGGGTGGGCCCTACAAAGAAAAATAAAACAGGAATAAACAACAAAACGAACGTCCACAATGTAGGCACATTAACGTTACCTCGCAGGCTGACCATCTGATTTACTGAAGAAATTCCAGTCATATGTGTGATCCTTGGAAAAAAAAAACAGGTCAGTGCGTGAGAAATATGAAGAATGAAGAATGAATAAATATGAAGAAATTCCAGTCATATGTGTGATCCTTCGAAGAAAAAAAAAAGAAACAGGTCAGTGCGTGAGAAATATGGCGTGAGTGCGTTTCATTGGTGGTGTCGGGTGGCTGATAAAGGTTCTAAATACATTGAGGAATTCAAAGTTAGTTCTTTATTGTAAAGTTGGGAGAAAAATTTTTGCGTAAACGTTTGCCTTCGTACTTCTAATAGTTGCGTGTCATTAGGTTCCATTAATTTAGGGACATAGTCTAATGCTGCAAATCTGTTAAGTACATAACCTCACAACCTTCCTCTAAATACGCTCAAGGTAGCCCATTTAGTATAAGGGTTCTAAGGCTTCCCGCCAATGCATGGACATTCTAGTTTCCGTTTGTGTTCTGTCCTCATTTTTTTCTCGCGTCCGTGTTTGCGCTGGCTCCATTCCACTTCCACTACAGGCTGGCTCTGCTTTCTATTCTAGCTCTACTTTCTATTCTAAGAAGTACTCGGTTTCTTATGCGCAGTCACTGTGTAAATGTCCTTTTCAACCCCTGTTTGAGGGTGGCCGACTGGTCCGCTCCACGGCTCGCAAAACGTTTCCGACCCCTGCTTGGAGGCAGGAATGCTTCACGTACCTCCGTGCACCAGGAAGAGGCCGGCCACTACAAGCACTCCGAGGACCATGAGGGTCAGCGCGATTGCGAAGACCAGCTTGAACATCCGCGCTTCAGAGCTGTCGAAAGAAGCGATCGAGCAGGGACCATTGAAGGAAAGAGCGGACGAAATAATTAGTGAATTAATAGGGTCGAACTTATGGATCATGAAAACGTATACATTCAAGCGCGCAGAGAGGCATTTGGCTGAAGAGCCAAAATCAAAGAGGCTTAGCTCATAGTTCCTTTGGAAAAAAAAAAAAAAACATACGCTCATTTTGCATTATCATCATCAGCAGCAGCCTATTTATGTCCACTGCAGGACGAAGGCCTCTCCCTGCGATCCCCAATTACCCCTGTCCTGCGCCAACCGATTCCAACTAGCATCCGCAAATTTCCTAATTTCGTCGCACCATTTATTCTTCTGCCGTCCTCTACTGCACTTCCCTTCTCTTAGTACCCATTCTGTCACCCCAATGGTCCAGCGGTTATCTAATCTGCGCATTACACTACCTGCCCAGCGCCTTTTCTCTTAATGTCTATTAGAATATCGTCTATACCCGTTTGTTCTCTGATCCAAACCGCTCTCTTTCTGCCTCTTAAAGTTATGCCTAGCACTCTTCGTTCCATCGCTCTTTCCGCATTCCTTCCATACACCTGTGAAAATGGCGAAGCTGAAATTATGTCGTGAAACTTTTTTTAGCACTAAGCACAAGCTTCATCGCGACGCACGATTGATTGATTGATTGATTGATTGATTGATTGATTGATTGATTGATTGATTGATTGATTGATTGATTGATTGATTGATCTTATGTGCAAAACAACAACAAAATATGAGAGGCCCATCTTACCCCTCACTACGTCACCGTGTCGATCGGGCTCAATTTCAACAGCGTCGCGCGTCACCGCTGGGTCACTTGACGAGAATCTTTCTAAAATTTAATGAATAAAGGAACCCCGAACCGATAAACATAAATATTCTGGTCGATGTGTTTGATGCAAACTCGGGCGTTTTCTTCCCTTGTTCTCGAATATTTTACATTCCCTCGCAGTTACTCGCGATGCTCCAAGCGGTTCTGTGCCATCCGTTCTAGACCATAGCACCCGAAATCGCACAAAATACGAAGGCCGAGAGAAGGCATAGGATTTCGTGAAAGTCAGCGCCTCGGCACGCCTCGCCTTCTCCGACTGTGCCTTGGTTTTGCTCTACTGTTCTAAATTACCAGCTCAGCTTCTTTAGGGCTGCGTGCATAGCCTCCAGTGCAGAGGCGCAAGCGAAAATTCCTTTGAAAAGCATAAAAGAATCGCAATGTGGACCTGCTCGTAGTACATCGTGACGCACTCCAGTAGCGCAAGCACACAGACACTAGACACTAATACACACACGCGGCGCCATTGTATGTCTGTCTGCGTCTTCTTGGATGCGTGCTATTGCTTGCGCTACATTTCGTTTTTTTTTTAGTTTATCGTTTCCCATTTTATGTAAGTTCTTGTTATCGCATGTTACTTACTGGTCGTTGTCACCTTTGGAAGCTGAAACGAGATAATCAAGCAGCAGCTTTTTTTTTACCAGCCAGCGTCGTTGTCCTTCGTCTTAGCAAGCAGTGACTCATCATTCTTTTCTCAAAAAAAAAAAAAGAACGACGAGACATAATGCATGCTCTGTTTGATATTGGCCATAGTTAACCCGGCAAAGTAACAGGCACGGTATACATAGACGCATAAAGTAGGGAAATGTACAATCTCAACGAAGTCACGACGTTCGGTAACTGTGTAAGCTGAAAGGAGCATTGCTTGGAAAGAAAAGAAAGTGAACGGTGCTTCTTCGTTTCGGGCTCTGAAAGCTGGCTTTGACCTCAGCCTTCGTGATGTGTTCCACATCAGGCATTTATATTAAGGACACGACGCACGCAGGCGTACAGTACATACAACGCATATATAACAGCACATACGTACACACGTGCACGTATACGAGCATATGCCTAAAGCACTCAATTTCGCAGACGTGCGTAACCCACAGGAAACCATTGGAGCGAAGGCGCCTGCGGAATCCCGAATCTGCTTCGCCTCTTTTTAGCTCATGGAAACATTTCCACGTCAACTACTGTAGTTACATCTTAATGGGGTGTCACACGGTATACTTTTCCCTGCGAGCAAGGCCGATTGGGATCGAATTTCTCGATCGCGATTGGCTTCTTTGCACCAGCTGCGAGAGGTAGCCAATCGCGGTCGAGAATTCTTTTCCTGAGCGGGCTCGACCACGATTGAAAGTGGCCGTGTGACAGCGGTGTTAAGTAACACTGATGCCACACGAACAAGAACGAAAGAAGCCACGTGTTTACGCTTCTTTTGTTTTTGTTCGTGCAATTTTCTTTAAGTTATACGAACTTGGCACAATGTCAATTTACTTATAGTCTACCAATGACTGTCGCTGTAGGACAATTTTCCCTTTAACATAAGCGCTTAGCTTAGACTTTAGATACGCTCTTGAAGTCACACTAAGCTATGCTTTGTTCTTCAACGACACGATACGGAAACATTCAAGTGTCGCCAACGATTCCGATATGCGTTAGTGTAGCCTGCGTTTTCACGAGGTGAAAAAAAAGTAAGTTTTGCTGACACAAGCCACGAAAACATACATTACCGCCAACCTACACAGCCAGGCAGCACGTAGCAGGCAGTCTTGTTTGTAATCGAGACAATTTAATTTCAAATGGTAATTTTTTGCTGAAAATGTTTGCTGCTCTGCTTTTGTTCTCAAAATAATTTATTAAAAAGGCTTCATGTTGCAAAGATCAGGATCCAACTCCCTATGCCAAATTTCTCATAGAGTCGGGCATCGATTGTTCAAGAAACCGAAACGAATAACTGAATAATCAAGAATTTTATCGATGCACATCTAAATGAATAATACGCGGCTGGGTACTCAAGGCACGTATACTAATGCCAACGACGAAGCACTTGCACTGGCAATAGTGATTGTGCGTGATTAGAGTGTGCAGGTGTAGCACTGACCGATCAGGCGTTTCGTGGCTCGTGTTCCGGGATGTCAGATGTTCACGAAACAAAACATGAAGTGTCAGTGGGCGACAAGAGCGTGTGAGTGACGGATGAGAGGGGGGGGGGGGGCGCCAAAAACAGCGCATCACAGGCAGCCAAGCATGCAAGAGCAAAGCACACGCTGCTAACTGTTCCGCAGCGCTTTGAGCAAGAGAAAATCAACGTGTACCGTCTTCCGTTCAACGGTGTAAAAAGAAGAGCGGATGACGCTTCCGCAAAAAAGAGGGCCACGTGCGCTGTTGTGCAACAGGTTGTATGGGCTTCTTTCAACTTCGGCATACCGGTGCACCACGCATTTGCCGCTATACGTCCACAAAGGCTCCTCAGAAACCTGAACTGCCCATTATTTTCCCGAAATACGTCTTGCTTCCCTTTCTGCGCGTTCACTTCCAACCTACGTGCAATGGCTTCTCGCCTGAAAGGCCGCGAACAAATTGCTGGAAGCAACGTTCTGAAGTCCGAAATGTGCGTGCCTCACAGCAATGGCCGTGATTCGTCTCAAAGAGATTCTCTAGGCAGTGTGTTTTAGGAAAAAATGCTAGACGTTCTCAAGTAGATAGTGCGCAAATAAGCAACGAATATCACAGGACAAAATGACAATAAAAACAACCCACAGCCCAGGAGGATTTCAATGGCGTTAGCATGCAGATGTGCATCCCGTCTCTTGGAAACAAATACTGATGTTGGCTAGTGACACATCGCCACCGGTCAACGGCTTCCCTATTGAAGTAACGTTTCAAAATTGCATAAAAACGTCTGTCCTGCCAGCTAACGGTGTAGCGCCACAAATTGGCAATTCTTTTTATGGCCGAGCGAAGGCGTGAGGCTCCTGTCCTATGACGTAGTACTGCAGAGCCTGCGCCTACCTTCGCTGCAATTCAATAGTTTTGCGTACCAGACTAGCACCATGACGCGTGGAACCGCGTCATTTAGAAGATCGTTTTACTATCTCGTCAATTCTCTGGGTTAGGGGCAAAAAAATTTTTTTTTTTTTACAGCGAAGCTGGGATGCGATTGTAGATCGTTAAAACGGGCGTTTGGGCGAGTTGGTAAGCTATTTTAAACAGAATAGCGCGTATTTTGACACAAACACAAACAGCGCTTGTTTGTGTCGTGCCTCCCTCCTAGTCCCTGTCAAAATATGCACTGTTCTGTTTACAATAACATTGCAGATTATTGTTGGCCGCGTTCGTTCGATTACCGATGCACGCGATTGGCCTAGGCCGCGCCGACTTTCTCAGCCGCGGGGCGCGGCCGCGTTTTTGGCGACGTCAAAATTACGACACGCTCTTGCCAATCATCTTGCAACCGAGTACGTCGTCTGGTAGGAGCCGAACGCGACGAGCGGTGTCCAATTGGAGCGATCGTACGCTCGTTACGAGACCGGCTTCGCATGGCACGTCTGATGGACTGGATTGGATCCAAACGGCGGCTGCGGCAGCGGATTCAATGGCACGTTCGGATCCAATCCCTAGTCTACTTCGAGAAAATGGTGCTTGCGATGGGAGCTTCGGTTGTTGCGTTGGCGTTGTTTGAGGAGGAAGAAAAGCGGTTGGAGGGGCGAAAAGCGTTCGAAGAAATGACAGAAAGCGAATTCCGGCGTCGCTTTTGTTTCTCGAAACAAACAGCGCGTCAATTGTGCGGAAAAATCGACCCCATCATCGGGCGCCAGCGAGCCAGGGGAATGTTGTTGTTGCCTGTTGAAAAGGGCTCCACTGCTCCCGTCGGTTGTTTCATTGCTTTTTTTTTTTATTTTCCTCGCTGTGCGCAACACCACTTAGGGACCACGCAGGGGAACTAATAGTTCTAAATTGTAGTAGTCATACGTATTACTATTTGAGAACGTCTTTAAGCTTGAGAAGGAAAAATTCATTTTTAATATAAGGATTTCATTAATTGTACGACTAGAAATATTTCATTTTGTAGTATATGTAGTATTTTGTAGTAAGTTTACTTCCCTAGTTTGTCGTCTGCAAGCAGACGACAAACTAGGGAAGTAAACTTACGGGGAGTTCACCGCTTTCCGATTGGCTGCTCTCTCCCTCCCGCTTTCACAAATTTTGCATACTGCCCATACTGCCCAGTTTGTGACGCTGCAGCAAGTGAATAGAACGCGTATCGAACAAAGATCTCGGATCGCGCCCCCGTTAACGAGAGTTCCGCAACGGTTTTCGTGTTGCAAACGCCGGCGTGTGACGTCGTGGTCGATATCAAGTGTAAATGGAATGCAACGTGTGTCGGAGCCCTGAATTTACTTGGAAACTTAATGTTCAATGAATATAAACTAATAGTTATTTTGCGATTATCTCACGCGAACAGACAACTAATATAGCCGGTTTCCTTTTGGCCGGTAATTAATCCGCAATCGTTGTTTCTCCGGTCGCCTTTTACGGGCGCCCCGTTGGAGATAAGCTATAGGAGTTTGTATTATGCAAAAAAGAGGTGAGGCGTGCAGACAGGACACAAGAGTAGAGAAGTGGACAACACGAACGCCATGTTGTCCACTTCTCTACTCTTGTGTTCTGTCTGCACACCTCATCTCTTTTTTGCATCATGAATCCTTACCAACTAGCTCAGCTTTCTGTCGTTCTAAGGAGTTTGTATACGCCTGAATGGAGGTGTAAGCTGAAGACGCCGCCTGTCCGCTTGTCCAGCGACGCTGCCTGCATAGTAGCAGTGGTAGCCCCGAAGAAAGCGTAGAACCAGGGCGCCGGTGAGGACACGCAGGCGGAGTCGCTAATTAATCATCACTAAGAACCGCCAATAAACAGGCGCCTATATTCCGTCTAGCAAGTAGTTCGCAGCACTGTGGAAGCTGCAGGACTCCTTAGCCAATAGGAAGGCCGAATGCCCTTCGAGGTGCGTCCATCCGCGCCGCATAGTCTACTTAGCGACTGCTGAATTCGCGTTATAGATCGTGCATCCGCGCAAGGGCCCTATAGCGTGTCACGTGTCTCCGTAATGTGTCGTGAGCTAAGCAAAAAAAGAAAAGGATGTGCTCGCTCATCCTGCCAATAATCGCACAGACACGCCCGGAACCATATCGCGATGCGCAAGTGTATTGTTGCGCCTGCGTACTCCTCGTTCCTTTGTCAGCGCTGCTAACGACTCGCGAGATGAAATATAGCACTTCTGTGAGAAGCAGCTAATACAGCTTAACTGTCTTTGTTGTGTCATTCGCTCAGATTGGCACGCATCAGCGAAGAATTTTTCGTGCGTCTGTCCGCACACGTCCTCCCAGAGACGCCCTCGGCGCACATACAGAACACGAGAAATAAACCAAGCCGACGCAGCCTGCTGCTCCGCTCAATCGGCTCCGTCAATTAGCGATGGTAGCGTTCCTGCCTTCCGGCATCTATCTGCACTTACGTTCCCGACGAACGGGTGCGTGCTAATACATCGGTCTGAGCGGAGCAGACGGTGTTAGGATTGGTGGCTCAATCCCATCGCTCGTGATCCGTTGTCAAGATTGGAGTCGGGCATGAATTCGAAGGTAGCTGGCCCATGCCGTCGTCCAACTTATCCACGCTGAGGACGTTGATGAAGGGAAGGACTGCTTCTCATCGAGAACGAGGACTAAGGGTTTATTTGCAGTATTTACACGCAGTTCATCAGTCTAGCATGACTGCGAGAGAAAGTACGTCAGTCTAACAGGACTGCTTGAGAGAGTGTCTCAGTCTAACATGACTGCATAAGAAAGTGTATCGAGCATCCGCACAACAGCAATTTATAAACACTCGGTCCTCCCCCGATTCCAAGGTGGCGGAAACGTTCGTCCAGTCATCGTAGACACGCCGCCTCTCCGGGGGACGGTTTACACACACACACGCACACACACACACACAGGTTCTCGGTCCGAAACCGACATCACACGAATTTCGTAGAACTCGGAGTGGACCCTCGCAGTGCGCCCGGGTAGCCATTGTCTTGCGTCTTGGTCGGCGCGTGGGAAGAGGTCTCCGACGACGTTCCGCGGCAACTCCCCCACTCATAGCAGATCAGGTCCGCGTTTGTGGGTTCGGTAACAATAGTTGGCCCGCCGAACTCAGTCACAACGGCGACGAGGCTAGAGCGTGGCGGTGGTGGTTTCAGCACAAAGCCTGCTTCGTCAAACGCATCCTAGCTGAAGCGACGGAGAGTGGAGGACGCGCGTATTGTTCCCGACACAAAGTCGACTTAGTCACGCCGTGGCTAGAGGTTGGCGGCGGCGCTCCAGGAAAGTTGCGGCCAATGTCGCAACTTGCACTGCAGCTGGCCGTTCTTAACAACGGCGACCGCGCAGCGGCAACGCGCACACAATGCTCGCGGCTACCCCGCTGAATCGGCTCTGTAGCGGAGCGTGGAAAGCGCTGCGAGTCCCGTGGACTCACTCTGCTACGATCATCTTCGGCGAGAGTATCGCCTCGCCCAACAAGCGCGCGCTGATTGGCGGGTAGAGCAAAATAGGATGAGACGATGCGCTGGCAGGGCACTACGTCACGCAAAAGTGATAATATCGCCCAAGTGATCGTCCCACAATACGCCACCAGCGTGTGTTCGCTTGGCTTCTTTCTCGTTTTGCAGTCAAGCTGTATGCGCGGCCGCTCGTGTCCTTACAAGACGCACACATCAAAGATGCGAAATTCATGTACTTCTGTGCAATTCCTCAAAGCGTAAAATATGACCGTAGCGAATTATAAGTAAGAGTTAAAACTATCTATTACGGCAGCCGCCATAACAGACCCGAGCTGTAGTTGCAAGGGCAACTGCGGCTAGAACGCGCACAGGGGCAAGCACAGATAGGCTCATGCAGCTTCATCTACTGAGGCTGCCGACAACGAGGGTTGAACGCAGGTGATCTATACGCTGGCGATACTTTAGTGGGTATTGTGGCCGAGCTCCTCGATTGTGGCATTGAGGAAACAGGTCCGTTGTCTGTATTTGCAATTTCCCTAGTGTCAAAAGTCGTCTCGTGGGACATACACTCTTAAAACGGTTGCACCCTTCGGGGTGTATATTTGGCCCACAACAATAATTGTGATCTGCCTTGCTTACGTTTCCTTTCTGTAAAACTCTGCGCTCGCTACTTTCCTGTCGAGAACGCTGTGTCACACTCACAACGCGCAAGTCGTTCGTGACTGGGAAGTACCTGGCTCGCAGCGGTAAACAAAGGAAACGCGGGCAAGACAGATGACGACTATCGTTGTGGGACAACATAAGCCCCAAAGGGTGTAATATTTTTGAAGAGTGTAAAGGCCCGTTTATAGTCCGACGTTATCGGCGCGCGGGCGAGCGTCGTTCGCGGTCAGTCACGCTACGTCGGTTGCGCTGCGCCAGCCGAGATGCCATCCCCTCTATACTTCAACGCGCGCGCCGTAGGCTGCTATCTTCGGAGCATGCGCAGAAGGTTCGCCAAGTCGCGCGCCGTCCGCAAAAGCCGTCTGCGGAGTTGTGTTGGCGCCTTTTTCTTCGCGCGCAATGCATTGTGGTGCCAGAGTTCCGCCGACTTCAACGCGCGAATGGCTCCGGAGCCATATCGGCGCCGGGCCCGTCGGGGCGCGTCGGAAGCCGCCGGTTACGTTGGCTGCGCCGGTGCGCCCGACTATAGAGGGGTCGTTTTCGCCGACGTAACGTAGCGTGCGCGCGCGCGCGCGCGCGCGCGCGGACGTTACGTCGGACTATAAACGGCCCTTAAGACACGATGGCATTTGAATCGTAATTCTAGCTAAATTTCGTAGTTGCCTTTTCATAGACAATGCTTTAAAGAAAGCGTCTGATGGACGGGCCTGTGCACTCACCTGGACTGCGGTCACCTGAGCTTCGTTCGTACGAACTAGACCTGCCTCCCGACGGAGTCGTGTAGTCTGCCACATGCACAGATTAAAGAAAGTGAAGCGTCCGATTTAGAATAGCCACTAAAATAATTAAATTCTGGGGTATTGCGTGCCAAAACCACAATCTGATTATGAAGCACACCGTAGTGAGGGGGCTCTCCGAATTCACTTCACACCACCTGGGGTTCTTTAATGCGCACACAACGCACCTTACACAAAAGCCTTAGTATTCCGCCCCAGCACAACACCATAGCCACTCAGCTACACCGTACAAGCAGTTTACGCCCCTTGGGGCGTATCTTGTCGACAAGCAATAATCGCCAGCTGTGTTGCTTCCACCTTCTCTCTCGAAAAGTCTGTACTTGCTACTTTCCTGCCAAGAATGCTACGTCACGCTGACGTCGCGCATGCCGTTAGCGACACGGAAGTACCGGACACGCATCATTAATGACAGGAAAAGCACGCGAGGTAGATTACGATCATTTTGGGGGGACAAGATAAGCACCAAATGGCACAAACTTTTTTTAACGCACCGTCCGTGGTGGGTGAGTAGCTACCAGTAACAGACAGCAGGCGTGCAAAAAACATTTGTGTGTAGGCTGCCTACGCCTAAGTACCAGTGTCATACCGTGTGGTCGCATGAGGCCGCGTTGCGAAAACGTGCACGCCAACGCAGTAAATGCTAATTAAATACTAATTCAGCCGAGAACGAGAAAGGGAAACGAAGCGCCCGATTTTTGTTATTATCAAGCACATCAAGCCAACCGATAATGAAGCTAAGAAAAGCTTATATAAAGTTATTTATAGCCTTAATTGAAGTGTAGAAATAAAGCTAAAGCGAAGTGAAAGTAAACGAGAAAACAAACTTGCCGTCGGTGGAAGCCGAACCCACAACCTCCGCATTACGCGTGCGTTGCCCCGAAAATTGTGCTACGTCGGCGGCTGTTCCCACGTCCATATCCTTGGGTATTTATGCATGTGTACAAGACGTAACCCTGGGAGTGTTGGTCAGCTCCACTCATGGCCGTGGTGGCGGATGTGGAACGTGCGTTTCGCCGATGACGTCACGTAGCTTATGCTGGTAATGAGAACAGCGCGAACCATCCTTTGTTCCCTTCTTCGCTCCGTTGGTGGCGCTGCTTCTAGTCCAGATAAGGACCATTTTACCGCACAAGCGCTTCTTGCCTGAATCTTCCGCACGTTTCCGGTAACAGAATGTAAAGAAAACTAGATCGTCGTTTGAAAGGCCTCATGGGTGCCGCTGAAAGAAACACTTAAAAGAAACCTTAAAGCAAACTATAGTTTAAGATGTATTGGTAAATTACGCTGCCATAATATCTGGTGCTTTTTTTCTTTTTTAGACAATACACAATTTTTTAAAAATTGCCTGTGCCAGATAACATAATTGCAGTCCTCGAGCTGCAGGTATACCGAAAGACGCGGACAATCTTTGCACAAAGAAATCGAAATGCATGATTGACTTATCAACCAAAATGCATCATTTAAATTTTTAGTTCATTACTTTGCTGCACATAATGCAAATTACGAATAGCAGCCGATAAGTTCATAAGCCGTATCGACTTGGAATTAATTTTGAGAACGACACCAGTTTCGAGATATTCGTTCCCAATGGTGATTTTGTGCTTCAGTGCATAAAACGGCAGCTTGCGTAGAAATTGAGAGGAACAATAGCGTATTTTTTACCGCAAGTTTCACGCCGTACGTCTCGAAACCTGCGCGATCCTCCGAATTCATTCCAACCGAATGTGCCTTGTAAGTTCACCAGCTAGAATTCGAGAACTGCAATCTGTACCGTAAAGTAATTAACTGAAAAAAGTCAATTGGTGATGTTTCCTTATTCGTCGATTAAGCATTTCAATTTCTCGTCCGAGTAGTGTCCACCGCTTCGAGCCGTCAAGCATAAAGACTACAATCGCGCTGCTTTGGCTAGGGGGATATTTAAAACTTCTCGATGGTCTGAGAAAAAAGTTACGCCGTATTAAAAAGAAAACGCTCTCACCGCGAGAGTTGTCTCGGTACGCCAGGAAAGCCGCAATATCGAAAGACGAGTGGCGACATCTCCTTTAAGCACCGACATGAGCTGACCGTGACGTAAGATAAATTGACGTCGCGTGCTTGGCCCATAGCTCTTATCGGGAGAATTCGACTACATAGTATTCTGCAAATTTATTTATTTAAATTTATTCGTCTCTTGTGTAACGTCATTCTAACTTGAGAGTGTACTCATCACACCTTTTAAAACTTGTGCGGGTTGACGCCGACGCTTCCCCGCGTAACATTTCACATTGCACGTCTAATTGAGAGCAGCGGTGGATTAAAATAACTGCCTGTCATACAAGGTGTGCTAACGAACGTTAGCCAAGCCATTAAAAGGTAAAAAAAGAAAAACATGGTGCAAAATACGATGTTGAGGCCTATATGGTGATCGGTCGTACGACCTGCGACAACGGAACGCCGCAGGTTTTATAATCGCTCCTTCCTGCCTGATTTCTTTCGTCTTTTTATTCTTAGAAGAGCTTGCCTAACGTTAGCTGGGACACGCGCCATAAAAGTCGTTCTCATCGGCTCAATTCGTTCATTACGACGCCCCACGAGACAGCGGCCGCATAGAAAAACGGCGCTACCTTCAGATCCACAATAAAGAGAAACACTTCCTTCAGCAGCGACAACCATGCGCCTTGTCTTTGGCTGCGGCTGCACTCCGCACTACGAGGCGAGCGCGCGGGCTCCCGCATAAAATCACATGGGAGGCATACGTGGCTGCGAAAGACGGGTTTGCATGTGACTTACCATGAGCTTCGGAGTGATCTGCGAAGATAGATAAAATAAAGACATCTTGTAAGAGGGCTCATTCTGGCCAATGTATACTTAAAGGGCCCCTGAAACGGTTCGGACAAATTTTGTAGACGCGTAGGGTACAGCTTAAGTAGAACATTCGCACCACAATTTAAGTGAAGCGTTATGTATTAATGGAGCTACAAGCGATTAGAAGTTACCCTCCTCCCCAGCCATGCTTTTCCTCCTCAACTCGTTCGCCGAACGAGCGGGGCTAAGCTCCGCCTTCACTGGTTCTGCGTCACGATGCGACGTCACATCGTCCACTTCCGGTTGTTTTGAAGCCCGCCCCCGCCCGCGCGAAACCTCTCCGCTAGCCGCTTGGCTGTCGACCCCAAGCGAGAGCTATCGAAGCAGCGTGCGTTGCGAGCATTCTGTCGTAGCGCCGAACGTGTCTGGTATTCCGTTAGCCACAGGCAAGCTGGCCATATCGGCAAATGACTGGAGGCATAAACTCAAGCTGATGAAGGAACTTTGGCGCAGACGTACGTGAGCGGCCTGATCGGTCTGCACGGTCCAGACACCTGTTGGCGCAGCGCTTAACCAGCCAAACACAGCGCTAATATTGCTCTAACCAAGTGTAAAACATTTTAAACATCTATAAAAACAATGTGTTGATGATTACACTCCTGCGAAAAATACGCACCAGCAGCAAAAAAGAATACACTTCGTTGCTGCTACTGTGTATGGTTGAGCTCTATGCCACCAGGTGGCTGCACCGTGCAGACCATTCACATTTGTCCTTCTGCTCATCTCGGCTCATCCCGTTACGGCACAGTCAAGCGGCCAGACCCTGTCCCCTTGCGCTTACGTTTGCCCTAATACGGGACTCGCGAAACGCTAGTGCGTTAGTAATCTTCCGGTGTAAAGTGACGGCCACAAACGCGCAACTCCTGGCGCCGATCGGATAGCGGCAGTCCGATGCGCAGCAGCCACTTCGCTCGTACGCTGCCCTGCAGAGGGACACGATGTCGCAGCTTGACATATTGCCAGTCACTACGTTTGCAGTCCACAAGGCAACAAAGTCGAATCATAGTGCTCTGACCGCGAAGCTCCGTCAAAATGGAGTACGTTGTAACACAAGCAGACGACACTTGCTGTGTGCCGGAAGTGCTTAAGTGTACTGAAAAATTGTTCTTGTGCATTCTCTTTCTGCTACTTTCTCTTTATAAAAACAAATTAACTAACATTCCAACTATTACGAAGATTATTTGTTTACCATAAAGTTGGAAAAATTATCGATCACGCGCCCTGGTCAGCCAATCAGACAGCTCGCCCACGTGACGTCATATGGGCTATTTGCATCATATGGGTAGGGGCGGCTTAAAATTCCGCCGAGCAGTGCGCTGCGATCGACAGCGATGTGCATTTTTAAAACCTTATAATAAATTACACGCTTTACGCAGAGCACTTAGATGTGTCAATTAATGATCAGAAGGACCTACTCTAACGACTCAGTACGTTTGTAGAAAATCGCCAAAATCGTTTCAGGGTCCCTTTAAAGTTCGACTAGGCACTGACTTATCATGCGTTTATCATGCACGTGACGCTCTTATCGATAGACACGCTGGTATGGCAGCGTCTTGTCGAATAACTATCAAATCAAATAAGTGGCCCACGCACTGAACGCCTTCTAGAATAACAACTACGTTTAGAAGTAAAACAAAGTATTCCTAGAAAAAAAATTTAGAGGACGCTTAAGCTTCGCCTTTAAGAGTGGAACGCAATAGCGTTATCGCACCCCGTTCGCACCGTCTACTCAAACGATGTACGCCAGCCAAACGTCGCGATTGGCACCGATAGCCGGGCCGCGACGCGCCATGAAGGCGGACGCGATCATGGGGCGAGTGGCGCGCCACGTGTCGGGGCAGCGCCGTACATTGCGAGGAGGGGGTCTTCTGTGTTTGCCGCAATATGGCTCTGCGTGTGCGCAGAGCGCAAAAGAAATGTAGCGGAAACGTACTTCGCTACTCGTGAAACTGCTACTTCTGTAAGTTACATGGTCATAATTACCGGTATACACCGCAGTATGACTTTCTAGGGCACGTTTTTAAGGCAACACCACATTTACTAGAGGCGATTTTGTCCTGCTTTGAACGAACGAACTCGTCGCTGAATGGTAGCGTCTCCGTCTCACTCCGGAAACCCTGGTTCGATTCTCACCAGCCCATCTTGCATGATGTTTTTTATTTATGAAGTGCCTTCTAGGCGTTATCGCTCACGGCCGTCGCTGACACCAACGACACCGGCTTTTCTGCGACACGAGCTCCTTAACGCTGTCGCGTTAAAAAAAGAAACGACAAGACCAATCGAGGGTCGACACTTGAGAAGACAAAGTCGACGTACGTGGTGGTTGTTTAAATGAATATATGACTAAATGTTAGTTATATCTCTATTCTCTCTCTTACGTTCATCATCCACTCGTTTCGTATCTTATTCATATCGTATTGCACGCGCAATTACGTCGACCTCATCTTGTTTAGCGTCGACACTTGATTGGCCCTTTCCGTTTTCTTCTTCTTTTTTTGACCAAGAGACCAGGAGAGGTATTCTGTAAGAGTTCACCTAGTGAACGTCTTCTGGTGAAGTGCTGAATGGCTGTAGCGTCTGATTGCTGCGGATGCGCAGCCCAGCCCAGCGCAGCCAATCAGAGCTTCAACAGCAGGATAAATGGACATGTCCGCTAGGTAGACTCTTACAGAATAACCCCCGTGTAGGCTGACCTCGGAGGTAATGCAGTCTATGGTGACTAATTCTCGGCTATATTAGCAACTAATTCTCGCTTCTTGTGGACGCCGCGGCGAAGCCACTTTCCAGGCACCATTGCCTCGCGCGAGCGCTGCTTTGTACACGTGAACTCGTACCGTTGCCTGAATGTATGCCGAACTTTGCCTCAAATGCCTATATCTGCGGTGGTGCCCTCTTCACAGTTGTATAGTGCAGTGTGTAATTGTTTACTGTGATTACGCCCGTACGGCTAATTCTACCTACTATTCAACTAATTCTCGTTTTTTGTCTCACTAAGACCTACATTTTGATACATACAGACTCGCTACGACGTTTTGGTAACGCAGAAATGCCGTTCTCTCACTTTTTTTTTTCTGGGAAGTGATTATAAGGTCACCATGGCCGGTATATCGTAGCGATGCCTTTTCCCATTCTATGCTTTTTCCGGCTTTTCGAGCTTGGCCAGTGGTCAGAGCGACGGTCTGCCCACATTATCAACGGGATCAGGCGGCCCTGTGTGGTGGATGATAAGAATAGCATAGAATAAATTCTCGTCATTGGTGAAAAAACAGACAAGCTGGCGCAGAAGGACGCCCACTGCGACCTACAGAGCTTGTTCGTATGGCGACGAATGGCAGAGTTAAGCCTGTTATAGGTCGTCTTCAAGGATCTGTCGTCCTTCTTCCGCATCATTTGTCGCTCCGCCCTTCTGCGCGCTGCGCAAAGGTTCCTGAGTTTTAAATCTGGAGTCGGAAAATGATTAGGCAACTTGACCGCCGTGGTAGCTGCCATCTTGCCATAAATCATTTTTTCTATCACATCTCCAGAAACACGTGCAAGTTGCTCCCTGTATTTGTCCCAATTAACAACATGGCTTCTTTTAGTGCCGCGCGTATTGAAGTCGGCAGTAAACACAAAAATTGGGTAGTGATCACTTCCCATGCGGTCAGGTGCAGTTGACCACTTCACACGAATGTCAGGTGAATGTAGAGTGAGGTCTATAGATGTGGCTGAGGCGGGAGGCCGGAAGAAAGTAGGACTTCCGTCATTGGCCACGCACAGGTCCAAACTGTCGATAACTTCTACCAGTTCGCGTCCGCGGGAGTCTGTGTTCCTGTCACCCCAGACCGAGTGATGGGCGTTGAAGTCACCGCAGATAATTCGGGGCGCTGGGCAACGGTCACAAAGCTGCTGGAGAAACAAATCCATTGCTACCTTCTTCCGCGGAGACACGTATACGGATGCAACTGAAAGAGTTCGAAAGCCGAGCCGTATCTTCACAGCCGCTACCTCAATGCTATCGGTGCAAAGATCGGTAACGTTCACAGCCACATGAGGAATCTCTCTTCGTACGTAAAGGGCGGCACTTCCTGTGGGAAATGACTTTATGCTGCAATTCTTGTGCGCAACATATCCAGTCAAAGATCTCCCCCTTGGTAGGCCAGCCTCCGAGAGCGCCAATACTGGAACACAAGTTTCTTTCAAAAATAATTTCAGTTCTGCTAATCGACTTAGAATCCCAGCGCAGTTCCATTGCATAATAAACGGCACTTTTCGGTGATTTTTGGTTGCACGAGGTTGAAGAAAACTAGCCATATTATAAGGCAAAGTTCGCTGCGAAGGCGGTAATCATGGACTCAAACGAAAGAACGAGCTGTAGAAAGGTCTTCAGGGTGCCAGCCTGCATCGCTTGAACATAGGAGCGGAGGACTTCAAACAGAACTCGCAGAAGGTCGGACAGATCCCGATTTTTGAGCTCCTTATTTTGTTGAACGCACTGCCTTGCTGGTGATTCTCGTCCTAGTAAGCCTTTCGAAGCGCTTGCACTGCTAAAGCAGAAACCTCTCGCTTGCTTGGCAGAGGAATTTGCAGATGCATTTGTACGTGCAAGCTCAGGAATTCATCAGTGCGCTCGGCCTGCAACATCTACGTCTGTTATGGACGCCCCGTTCACACTTCGAGTGCTACAGACAGCACTCAGCAGCCTGCGGCGTCGATGTGCACCAGGTCCTGACGACATTACCAACCAGATGATGCAGAACCTACCTCTAGAACACCGGAAGATGCTCCTAAGCTTTCTCAATCGAGTATGGGAGACTGGCGACGTCCCTCCTTCATGGAAGGTGGCTTGTGTTGTCCCAGTGCTGAAACCCGGCAAAGAAATGACAGACTTGGCCTCGTATCGACCTGTATCATTGACGTCGTGTGTGGCTAAGCTCATGGAGAAGCTGGCAAGTAAGCGTTTATCATGGTGGCTTGAAGATAGAAGGGCTCTGCCAACATGCATGACTGGATTCCGCACAGGTCTAAGCGCGCAAGATAGCGTCTTGGACTTGATAAGCCACATTGAACATCAAAGAGCTTTCGGCCTCTCAACACTAGCTATTTTCCTAGACGTATCAAAGGCTTATGATAACGTACTTCAAAGTTCAGTACTAAATAGCTTGATGGACATAGGCGTACAGGGCTATCTTCTGCGCTTCATTCACTCACTTATCAGTGATCGTAAAATCCAAGTGCGGTTAGGAAGTACCATAAGCACCGAAAGGGCGGTATCGCGAGGTGTACCTCAGGGAAGTGTTCTTTCCCCGACGCTGTTTAATGTTGTAATGGCTGGTCTTCCCGCTGAAGTGCAATAACATTGCAGGCATATCCATATGTCGATATACGCGGACGACATTTGTATTTGGTTAAGCGGATATCAACACAAGCGTTTAGCTCTGATAGCTCGACAAGCCTTACTTTCAGTTCAAAATTACCTTCAAGGTGTAGGGTTGACTCTCTCGGTGGAAAAATCTGGCTTCATCATGTTTCCAGGTAGAGGAAGACGGTATGCGCGGCTGAAGATAGACATTGATCAATCTTGCCTTCGTCAATTGAAGTACAAACGCTTTTTGGGCGTAATTATTGACTACCGTCTACAGTGGCGACGAGCTGTGGACTCTATTGTGACATCACTATCTCCGCGTCTCAATGTGATCCGTAGAGTTGCAAGTGATTTCAATGATCAGGCTGCACGATGCACTAGTGACGAGTCGAATAATGTACCAGCTCCCTTTAATTTCCCCCTCACTATCACAGCTGGAACGACTTGAGGTTTTGCACAGAAAGGGCCTAAGGAGGGCTCTTGGCGTTCCGCAGTCTGCTCCTAATAATGCAGTACTTTATGAGTCTCTATCGAGACCTCTTAGCCTAGTCGCTTCACAAAGGCTATTGATGCAAATTGGCCGCCTCAAACAGACGATAGCCGGTCGAGCCCTTCTACAGAGCCTTCGAAAGAGATCCGAGTCCCGAGCGTACTTGGCCCTTAATACTATTGGTTACCTGGGTCTTGACGCTAGAGGTCGAACTAAGAGGTTGAATCCACCTTGGTCTTTCGCGAGCCTCGATTGTTCGTTGACAATTCCTCACGTTCGTGCTAAGCGGAGTTCTCCTTTGGCGGCAACACGTTCGCTCGTACTGGAACATCTTGAAACTGAATATGCACGTCATCTTCAAATTTTTACTGATGGCTCTGTGGACAAGGTCAGAGGATCTAGTGCAGCTGCTTTTCATATTCCCGCTTTAAAGTATGATTGGTCGGTTCGCTTCACTACAGTCGTGTCCTCCACAACGGCCGAAAGCGTTGCCATTGAGGCAGCCCTAAAAAAGCTACGGCTTTGTACGCCTCAACCCGTAGTCATTCTTACAGATTCGAAATCCGCCCTTCAAAGGTTAGAGTATGGGTTCCCTACTGATGCTTTATGTCTAAGCTCCCTACGCTCGGTGCACACTCTCCTTATCAAAGGCTTCTCCATACGATTCCAATGGGTGCCCTCGCACATAGGTACCATAGGCAACGAGATGGCGGACAGCCTTGCCCATAGAGCGCTGTCTGGGAATCCTTTGAGAAAAGTGCCTCAAGAGGACAAGAGACTCTTCAGAGAAGCGGTGTCGTGCCACTTCCACTCTTTGTGGAGCTCACCTCACAAGCCATGTGTGACTAAGGGTCTCAAAAGAAACCAAGCCACTTTACTGCTCCGCATTCGCACGGGCTCTGCTCGTACCCCTGCGTGGATGTGTAAGACTGGCCTGGCGTTGTCACCATTATGTTCAACGTGTGGTGTGTGCGGTGACATAGAACATTACCTTATGTGCTGTACTCTGTATGACGCGGAAAGGAGCGTGTTATTCGGGTCCCTCAAGAGGACAGGAATTCCCCACAGTTCTATACAGGACATTGTTTTCCCGCGCGGGAACCGGTTAGATAGGAAGGAGGTTTCTCGCCTTCTTTTAAATTACCTGCAGGACACGGATTTGGCCTCCACATGGTGACCTTAGGTGTGACTATGTGTAGTGTAGTTGTGAGGTCTGTGTCTGATTTATATGATTTATGTATTTTAAGTGTCGCTACGGTGGAGCAATTGCCGGCAGCTACTGCAAGGCTAATCCCACCAGTAGCCTACAACCACTCAACTCAACTCAACTCAACTTAGCATAGAATAAGGCATAAGGCAACGCTACAAAATAGCGGCCCATATCTCGCATATGCCAACGCCGTGTGCCAAAGTTGCTGCTGCTGTTCTGCCTTATACAGTGAGTGAGTGAGTGAGTGAGTGAGTGAGTGAGTGAGTGAGTGAGTGAGTGAGTGAGTGAGTGAGTGAGTGAGTGAGTGAGTGAGTGAGTGAGTGAGTGAGTGAGTGAGTGAGTGAGTGAGTGAGTGAGTGAGTGAGTGAGTGAGTGAGTGAGTGAGTGAGTGAGTGAAAACTGAGCCTCGGCGAGTCTTTCAAGAGTTTCGCGGTTACGAGGTCTCCGTCGTCTTCTTCTTCTTGGCGCTGGCGACTTGAGACTTCTCTTCAGCAAGGGTGGGCCCCTATTCCAAGGCTCCACTGAGTCGTGCTGCATCGCTCGCGTGCTGCACTAGGGTCCTTTGGGCCGTGAGCTCGCTGCTGGTGAGCCGACTCTCCCATTGCTAAGCACTCGGGTGTTCGTGTTTGTGGAATGCTTTGTTGCGTTCGCACTCCCAGGTGATGTGGTAGAGTGTAGGTTTGGCACGGCACCAAGGGCAGGTGGCCCTGTATAGTGTCGGAAACATCTTATTGAGCACGTGTAAGTTGGGGAAGGAGTTTGTTTGTAGTCTGCGCCAGCTGGTCGCTTCCTCCTTTGTGAGGTCTTTGTGTGGTGGCGGATATCTAATTCTAGTTCCTCTATGTAAGTTCAGGGTCTCTGCGTATCCCCCCTCGCAAGCCTGTTGGTGGGTCTCCGGGGCATCCGACCACCCAGCTCGGAACGCTTCGCCTCGAGCTAGGCTGTCTGCCCTTTCGTTCCCCCCTATGCCTACGTGACCCGGGATCCAGATTAGTTTGTGCCTGGGCTTTTCTTTCTCGGCGGAGGTGGCTCCGCTGAGTATTCTGAGGGCAGTTTTGTTGATTCTGCCTCTCGTATAGTTCCTGCACACCTCTTTTGAGTCCGTCAGTATGTTGAGAGATCGGCCTGTTCTATAACCTTCCGCTGCCGCCAGCGCTACGGCAATCTCCTCGGCCTCCGCTGTGCCAGCGACTTTTGCCGTGGCATACGTGATCGGGTTTCCTTCCTTGTTAACCACTACCGTCGCGGCCACGCGTTCTCTTTCGTGTAGATATACGGCGGCGTCCGTGTATACTGTATTGTCTAGCTGGGCTAGCGTTCTCTCAACGTATTTGGCCCTAGCTTTTCGCCTGTTTTCGTGTAGGTTGGGATCCATATTTCTCGGCAGTGGTCCCACATTAATGGTTTTCCTGAGGTGGTCCGGTACGTCCGCGTATCTGTCTGTCAGACCGCTCGTATCCCGACCCAACCTCCTCAGGAGCGCTCGTCCCGTAGGGGTGCCTCTCAGTCTCGCGGTTTGCGTACCCAGCAGAGCCTCGGCGAGCTCGCTGAAGGTGTTGCTGATGCCCAGCTGGAGCAACTTCTCGTTCGACGTGTTTCTCGGTAGACGCAGAGCCGTCTTGTACGCCTTCCTGAGGATGGTGTCTGCTTGCTCTCTTTCTGCCTTGGTCGTCACGTGGTACGGCAGGGAGTACGTGACTCGGCTGACAATCAGGCTGTTGACTAGCTTGAGAGTGTCGTCTTCTTTCATTCCGTATCTCTTTTGGGATACCCTATTGATCATGCGGCCCACCTGTTCCGCCGCCTTGCTCAGCAGGCTAATGGTGTGGCTACACTTCCGGCTGCCTTGTAGCCACATGCCCAGGATCCTAATCATGTTCTTCTCCGGGATGTTGTGTCCCTCGAGGGTCACCTCCAGTGTCGCTTGCATCGGGTGCTTGCCGACCCTGAGGTGCTCCGACTTCTCCGTGGAGCATCGCAGTCCCCTTTCTCTGGTGTAGTTCTCGACGCAGGTCACCGCTTCCTGCAGTTTCTCTTGCTTCTCTCCGAGGGATCCTTGGGTGACCCAGATCGTGACGTCGTCGGCGTATATCGCGTGCTGGATTCCTCGGATCTCCTTAAGTTTTCTTGCCAGGCCAATCATTGCCACGTTGAAGAGGACGGGCGATATGACGGATCCTTGGGGTGTGCCCTTGCACGGCGTGGGGAAGACGTTGCTTCTCAGCTCGCCCAGCCCCACCGTTGCCGTTCTGTTGCTCAGGAAGTCCCTGACGTAATCGTGCACTCTCTTCCCGCAGTTGGTGTTGTTGATGCCCTCCATGATGGCCGCGTGGCTCACGTTGTCGAAGGCCCCCTTTATGTCGAGGGCCATGACGACGTTTTCGCCCGTTTTCGGCATCGTCTCGAGCACTTCCTCCTTGAGTTTAAGTAGCACGTCTTGCGTTGAGAGGTTGGCTCTGAAACCGTACATGCTATCCAGGTACCATCGCTCGTTTTCCAAGTGCGACTGGATTCTCTTCGTGATCACTTTCTCATACAGCTTACCCAGGCACGACGTTAGGGATATCGGCCTGAGATTTTCTATTTGGAGTTTCTTCCCTGGCTTCTGAATCATTACGACGACGGCGTGTTTCCACTCCGCCGGAACTCTTCCTTCTTGCCAGAGCTTGTTGAGGTAGGCCGTAAGTTGGTCGATGGCCTCGTCGCCGACATTTCTGATTAGCGAGTTCCGGATTTTGTCCGCCCCTGCCGCCGTGTTCTTGGTGGCCGATCTTATCGCCTCGACGACCTCTTCTCTCTTGATGGGTCGGTCCGTGGTAGGGTTTTCTTCGCCGCGGTATTCTTCCTTGTAGCTCTCGACCTGGTCTTTGCCGTAGCATTTGACCCGGACTTCCTCAAGGAGTTGTTCGTCCGTGCCTTCGTACTGGTGGACTAGCCTCTGTATCGACTTGCTGCCTTCGGATTTGTTTTTGCTCGGGTCCATGAGGGCCTTGAGGATCTGCCACGTTCTGGCCGTACTGAGGGTGCCGTTTAGCGAATTGCTAAATTGCTGTACAGTAAAGAGTTCCTTAACGCGGACTCACCTTAAGCAGGCCGGTGTTTACATTACATGGAAGAAAAACACTAAGGAGAGGCCAATAATAGTACCACAAGCTCCTGCTTGGTAGTTTAACGTCCCTACTTAACCACTAGGGCAGATAGGCGTCACATAAGATATCAGTTCCAACCAGTTTGCTCAGTCGAAAGATGCAGTTGCTTGCTTGCTGACTCAAAACCTCAGCGACAGGAGCACGTCAAGGCGCATCAATGCCTTATGCAGAAGGCCCTGTCAAATGCACCGAACGAATCTTCCCCCGAAAATTGCGCTTTTTACCGCATGTAAGCTTTTTATTAGCTCCAACGTTAGGTTTTCCTTATTCAACTGCAAAATGATGCGAACAAGTGTTAAAAAGGGACAAGTACGCCTGCAAGAGTGCACGGATGAGCTAGTTTCCTTGGCAAAATGCCATTTTTAAATTATGGGGCTTCACGTGCGAAAACCACGAGCTGATTATAGCGCACGCCGTAGTGAGCGACTCCGGAAATTTGGACCGCCTGTGTCTCTTTAACGTGTACCTAAACATAAGTACACGGGTGTTTTCGCATTTCGCCCCCACCGAAACGTGGCCGCTGTGGTCGCGCTACCTCGCGCTCAGCATCCCAACACCATAGCCACTAAGCAACCTCGGTGGGTCCATGCTATTTTTCAACTCAAGGACGAGCCAACAGACGAGACAGGGAGGAGCGTTACAAGGCAAAACAGAGCAAGACAAGACAGAAGTTGATAGCCAGTGCCAGCACTCACAAAATATTGTACGCTAGAATTCTTCGTAAGAAGAAATTCCAGCTAATCCTGACGCTAGAGTTGTTAGCGAAGGTTGGCCGGCCAACAGCAAAGAGCACTTAAGAACAAAAATTTCTGCGAATACGAGCGCAGATCGCTGCACTGTCTCGTCTGCCCTGCTGTTTCGTCTCTGCATTGAGGAATAGAGCTAGGGATAAGGCTGACAGGCGTTCGTTGCAAAGCCTTGCCTCCGAATGACCGGCCAGCTGCCGCCACGGTAAGGTCATTCCTAAGGTCCGTAGATAAAGCAAGTTTAGAAAGTAGCGACCCTCATTGTTCATTGCGCCGTCCTTCTCACTTTCGCACTGACTCTCTTCTACTTCATTTGAGTCTGTTACTGGAGCATTGCTTACACGTTGTGTCTGCGAGGCTTGTGCTGGCTGGTGTTGTAAGAGGCTTCGTCTAAAACGTGGACATGGCTACACGAATAACGCGTTCTTAAAGCAAAATATTCATGAAAGGTGTTCATTCACCCATATTGCATCTTCCAATGAAGTTTACTCAACTACAAAACATAACCAAGCAAAGAAAAGCAAGAAGACGACAAACTGTTCCAAAGCGCGCGCGAATCTTGTCGTCTGTCTTCCAACTTTAGCGGCCCGCGGATACTTCTTAGGTTTTATATAATTAAATTGTACATGCAATGACAAGTTCTCATACTTAGACAAAACATGTTTTTGTGTAATAACGATAAAGCAGCTTTTTACGTGCTATTTTCGTAGAAAATGAATCATTGGGACACATGGAACCGTGCTTGACAGGCGCTTCTTCAAGGTGTCCTGGCTCTCCGAGAACGATGCCAATCCGAAGTCACAATATATTGTCATTCCCATGCATACGGCAGCGCAGAAGCGCTAGATTTCCCTCGAGTGAACGAGAAGAAAGGAGGTTAACCGAGGCGCCCGATTTTTTATTAATCATATTGCTACGGAAGGATGAAAGAAGAGAAAGGAAGAAGCAGACCGCGAGACGCTGGCTGCTGCGTGTTGTTGGTGGTCAGCCATCTTAACTACTCTGACTCGTCTTGTATTTATATTGCAAATACAGTCTTCTTATACTCCCAACAGTATCATGAGAAGCCAGCAAACAAAGACGGCAAGAACAACATAGGGGAAATTGCTTGTATTTACTAATTGAATTAAATAAGTGATAAATTAACGGCCATGAAAATGGAAGGAAAGACAACTTGCCGCAGGTGGGGCACGCTCCCACGTCTTCGCATTACACGTGCGATACTCTGACGAATTCTCAATAGAAGGGGAATGTTTGGTGTGAGCGATCACGCCGAATAGAAACATGCATGCTTTGGTAGAAATAAATCCCATATAGAATTACCAATTGCTTAGTTCAAAGTATAAGATACACTATAGGAGGAAGAATATTGCGTGGTGTCCAACTATAGCAACGCTGATAGCTCGGTTAAAACACGTTGGCGGGCTAGTTGGTTAGAATCCATGGTAGAGTGTATAAGCGTGACTGGACGAGGACGTAGAAAGAAACAGATACACAGACAAGCGCTGTGTATGTGTATCTGTTTCTTTTTACGTCCTCGTCCAGTCGCGCTTATACACTCTGCCATGGCTGATAGCTCGCCGCTTACTTGGTGTCGAAAAGAGGCGCGCGGGCCCGTGTCTCGAAAGCGATGTGCGAAAGTGGCTCAGTGCGACGTGTGCTGAAGCTCTGTGAACGCTGTGTTCTCGCCGCTTCGTTGGCGTTGAAGCGAGAGGCAGCATGGAATTCACTCGCTGCTGCGGGCGACATCTTGAAAGAGGCCGTCTTACGGGACGGACGGACGGAAAGACGTTTATCTCGTTTGGTAAGCATGGAAATACTTACGCATTTAAAAGCAATGCAGATCGCACGCAAATGTGAGAGTCGGTTTATGCGAAGCCGCTGGTAAACAGGCGAGACAAAATAGCGCATCTCGACAAGAGAGAGGCAGCACACTTCGCCGAAGAAATCACCCGCAACCTTCAGCCGAGGTGGAGGAGAAACGCGACACAGTGCCACAAATTACTACAGCATCTAAACCCGATGCCCGTGGCCTGCGCCGTAGCGATCTCGGAGGCAACCTGTCGCACGAAAGCGCGTTCGTCTCAAAGGGCCAGATAGCGCTAGCAAAAGTATGCTACCGATTGCGGCCGCACATTCCTCCGAACACGAAAGGAAGTTCCGAAGAAATCTAATCGCCTTAACGAAGGTGGTGGTGGTGGTAACAACTTTATTTCGTCAACAGAAAAGATTTGGTTAACTTTAGTGGGCTTCCAGGGTGCGTGAGGTGGCCGTCCGATCAGTTCCTCTAGCGCCACCTGTTATGGTAGTGAGGCCCTGTCTGTCGGCGACTTCCAAAGCCCAGCTGACGGCCTGCAGTTGAACCGCTGGGTCTGAGCTGGACACCGCATCCTCCCACTCTTGCTCGTTAGAGAGATGCCATTCTCTTTTCGGTTTTAGATTGTCGCAATCGAATAAAATGTGTTTTAAATCTGCCTTTGTGACCCCGCAGAGCTGACATTCGGGGGTGTAGACTCCTGGGTAGGCCTTGGAGTATATATAGGGGTTGGGGAAGGTGTTAGTTTGTAGCTTCCGCCAGGCCACTTGTTGATGTTTATTAAGGCTTTTGTCCGGCGGCGGGAGCGTCTCTCTGTTGTTTCTGTAGTATAATGTGATCTCGTGGTAGGTGGTCAAGGTCTCTCTGGCCGACCTCAGGACCGGCTCGCCCACTGCCCGGTTGACGAAACCTCGGGCTAAGTTGTGGGCCGCCTCGTTCCCAGGATGCGACGCGTGGGCCGGAACCCATATGATTCTAATTGGTCTGGCGTTGAAATTTTGCGGTTTTAGGATTTGTTTGGCGGGTTTGTGGACCCTCCCTTTTGCAAAGTTTCGAACGGCTGTCTTCGAGTCGCTAAAAATCATGTTTGCTTTAGTGCTTATAATGGCTAGGGCGATGGCCGCTTCCTCCGCCTCGTGTGCCTTTTTGCTCCGCACAGAGGCGGCTGAGATTGGTTTTAGGTCCATGCCCACGACGCCTATCGAAAAGGCATCGTGATCACAGAGCTCTGCAACGTCCGTACAGACTGCCTCCTTATGGTTTGAATATTGCCTGTGAAGGGCTTTGGCTCTCGCCTTCCTCCTTTCTTCGTGGTGTTCGGGATGCATGTTTTTCGGGATTGGATCTATTCTCAGATACTTGTGTATGTCTCTAGGCATTTGCACGGCATCCGTCCCTATGCATTCTTGCCTGATATCCAAGGTCCTTAGAATGTGTCTTCCCGTGGGTGTTTTTGTTAGCCTGTCGTACTGTGCGATTCTGTGCGCCTCGACTAGCTCGGGAAGCGTGTTGTGTATGCCTAACATTAGCAGCCTTTCTGTTGATGTATACTTAGGGAGATGAAGGGCTGCCTTGTACGATTGTCTTATGAGGCATTCAACCTTGTTCTTTTCCGCTGCCTGAAGTTTGAGATAGGGGAGAGAATATACTATACGGCTGAGCACGAAAGCCTGCACTAGCCTCCTCAAATCTGTTTCTTTCATTCCCTGGTGTTTGTTAGCTATTCGTCTTATGAGCCTGTTGGTTTGTCCAACGCATGCGACTAGTTTGTTTAGTGTAGTTGTGTTTTTCCCGTTGCTTTGAATGTGCATTCCCAGAATTCTCAAGGTTTGTACTTCTGGAACTTTTGTACAATCAACCCTAATATCCAATTGTGCCGGGGGATCGTTTTTCTTAGGTCTGTGTCTGATAACTAGGAGTTCGGATTTTTGTGGCGAGCACGTTAGCCCGACTCTCCTGGCGCATCCGGTCACTATATTCACTCCCGTCTGTAGCGTGCTCTCAATATCACCTTCGCTTCCCCTGACTGTCCAGAGGGTGATGTCGTCTGCGTAGAGTGCCGACGATAAGTTTGGTATGGCGGCAAGAAGCTTGGCCATGGGTATGAGGGTTATGTTGAACAGAAAGGGTGACAGCACTGACCCCTGCGGTGTGCCTTTGCTTCCTAATTGTAGTGTATCCGACTTGATGCTTCCGAATGTTATTTGAGCCGTTCTGCCGGTGAGAAAAGCCTTGATGTATGAGTATATTCTCTCCCCCACGTTTAAGTCGGAGAGGGCATTCATGATGGCATTGTGGGTGACATTATCAAAGGCTTTGGTGAGGTCCAGTGCCATTATTGCTTTAGTGTTGGTGTTATTCGGTGTGTTTATTACCTCTTCCGAAAGCCTGAGCATTATATCTTGCGTAGACAGGTTGGGCCGGAAGCCTACCATCGTGTGCGGAAAGAGATTGTGCTTGTCCATGTGGTCTTGTAATCTAGATAACGCCACGTGCTCCAATAGCTTCCCTAAGCATGATGTTAGGGATATGGGTCTGAGGTTGCTTAGTTCGACTTTCTTGCCTGGCTTGGGTATGAAAGTTACCTTGGCGTGTTTCCACGTCTCTGGTAGCCACCCATACCTCCAGCACTTGTTAAAGTACTCCGTGATCCCTTGAATAGAGTCCTCGTCTAGATTTCTTAGTATTTTGTTCGTCACCCCATCCGCTCCTGGAGCGGAGGATGTTCTAAGTTTCTGCATGGCCGCCTTTACCTCTGCTACCGTTATGTTTTCGTCAAGTTCAGGGTTGGGGTTGCCGTTGTAGTTGGGAAGCGTCAGGTTTTTCGTTGTGCATATGTATCGGTTTTGTAATTCCGTTATCATTTCTTCGTCATTAAGTGGGCTTGCATGAATTATGCGTGCTACATCCTTCTGGTGAGCGGCTCTGCTGTTTTCTGGGTCTAAAAGATGTCTCAGAAGGTGCCATGTGTCTTTCAGCCCCAATTTTCCGCTCATTTGATCACATGTTTGTCCCCATTGTTGTTTAACTAAGTATTGAGAATGATTTTCGATTTCTCTTTCTAGTTTGGCTATTCTAATTCTAAGTTTTCTGTTGTGTTTTTGTTTCAACCATCTTTTTTGTAAGCTATTATGTGCCTGCCACATGTGTAATAATCTGCTATCAGCGGCTTTGTTTTCGGCTGCTGTCTCTATCGTCTTAGTGGTGTGCTCTGCGTCTTTCAATAGTTTGTTAATCCATTCATTTAGGTTTTCAATCTTCTTGCCATCTGCGTTACCCTGTCTCCTTTCTCTGAATTTATCCCAGTCTACCACTCGTGTCACCCTTCTTCTTTCCTTCTTGAGCGTACTGCTGGGTATAGTGGTCTCTATAATGTAATGGTCGCTCCCTAGGTTTTCGTTCGTGTTGTGCCATTGTGCATCTACTATGTTTTTGCATAGGGTCAGGTCAGGGCATGTGTTAGCTTGCACACTGTTCCCTATCCTAGTTGGCACCAGCGGATCTGTCAGGAGCGTGTATCCTTCGTCCTGAACATATTGCCAGAGGCTAGTACCCTTCTTAAAATTTGTTCTGTAACCCCATGCCATGTGTTGTGCGTTCATATCTCCGACTACTATTAGGGGATTCGTTTTACTGATTTTTCTGGCTTCGTTCATGGCTTTTATTATGGGGGAGGATTCCGCCTTGGGGGTGCTATATATGTTTAGAATGAAGAGCGGGGCCTCGCTTCTTTTTAGGGGTATGACCTCTATCAGGAGGCAGTCTGCACCGTTCGATTGAATTTCGTGCTCTATTGCAGTTAGATTTCTATGGACCAAGAAGGCCGTGAGCGGTTTTTCTTCCTTGCCATTTTCATATGTTTTATAATCCCGAACCTTTACTTTTTTCCTGGTTTCTTGTAGGGCTATGACATTGGGAATTTTTTCTTTTTCAAGGTTTTGAATGTGGAGCTCTAGGTTCTCCCGCTTTCCGCGGAAGCTCCTACAGTTCCATTGCCATATTCTTATCTCTGTCTGGCCCTTCCCCATGATTGGCTTTAGAGAGGGAGATGGATTGCGCTGTGGTGGAGGCCATGGGTCCTGGGGCCGAAAAGAGTTTGCCCATCACCTTAACCAGTTGACTGTCATGTTTCTGTACTAGCTCGTTTGTAGCCTTTGCTGCGTTTGTAAGGACTCTTACTTGTTCTGCTAACGTTTTATATTGTTCCCTGGTCTCGTTTCTGATAGCTGTGAAGCGTGCTTCTATGTTTGCTTCAATATTGTTTTGCCTTTCCTCAATTTTATCTAATCTCGTGGCCACTGTTCTTAATAGGCTCATTACTTCCTCGTGATTCCGTTTTTCGTGCTCCTCTGAGTCTTCCATCAACCTCTTTTTTGCCGGTGGCCCTCTTGCAGGTGACGGTGCCCTAGAGGATGCGTTTGACGGGGGGAGGGATGCCCTCCGCGGTTCCTGTGTTAAGATCGCGGGCTGTTGAGCAATATGTGTTTTACTTTCTTGCTGCTGTTGCGTTATTGCCTTCATTAGTTCCTGAATTATTCTTTCCTGTTTTTGTATGATTGCTTTAAGTTCCTTAATTTCATTACTCTCGTGGGAGGATTGCGGTGTCCCGCTCACCTGATGTGGTGCTCCTTCCCGCCAGGCGTTCGGTAGCGCCGGGTAGGACTCCGAGCGGTCTCGTTTTCCTCGGTCGTTACACTGGGCTCGGTTTCTTGATCTGCTTCTGCCTCGCTGTTGCTGCTGCTGTGTCGGGTGCGCAGGTTGCGCTCCCTGTCCCTCCGGTCGCTGAAATTCCACTTGAGGCTTGCCACTTCGTTTCTTGTTTCCCTTGGCGGGCGGTCTCTCATATCTGATCTTGCATTGGTTGGATCCCGTGAAGTGTTCTCCCTTGCACAGGATGCACCTCGGCGTGCACGTGGGCTCGTCTTGGACCGGATGCTCATTGCCGCACCTGTAGCAGAGATTTCTTCGTTCTTCCGGACACACGTCCGAGCGATGTCCCGGTCTTCTGCAGTTGTAGCATGCTTCCACTTTGGGTCTGAAGAGGTAGCAGTTGTGGATTCCTCCGCCGAATCGAATGGAGTCCGGGACTCTCTTGGTGTTTGCGAAAGTGATGAGCAGGGCTTTTGATGATTTTCCCATCCTTCTTGCGTCCACAATCTCTAGCTGTGGGTTGACCTTCACGATGTCGTCCATGATCTCGGCGTGGCTTTGGTCTTCTAGAACGTGATACGCAATCCCCTTGATGCTGTTGTCCGGTGCCGCTACGTATGCACACGTCGAATAGACTTGGTCTAGGATTTTGATATGCTGTACTTCCGCGTATTTCCCTGCGCGTTCCATAGAAGGGGTGCTCACGGTAAAGGAGTTGTTAAAAGGATTGATCCTTACTTGGTCGTGTTGCTTGATTTCCCCAAAGTTCACTCCGATGTCCAGGCACAGGGCGTACAGTAGTGTAGTGGCCGTGTGGTCACGGAGCCGAAGTCCGCCTCTCGGCCGGTGTACGATCTTGTAGTCGCTCTCTGGCAGACGCGGGAGCGGCTTCTTTTTATATGGGCGGCGTCTTATCGATGCGTTCACCCCACTGGTCTGGGCGGCCTTGCCGGTGGCGTCTGTCGGTGTCATAGCCGCATCCTGTTGGGCATTGGCGTCCCCATGCTTGGGGCGAGCTCGATCATGGGCTTTGATGGCAGCCTGTATCCATAGGCTTCGGTCTTCATATTCCTCCGGGGAGATTTCTTCTCCGTCTACGGCGTACTCCATCGCGACAGCGTCGGTGACGGCTCGAGGGGCCGGCGGCGACGCCGATAGCGCTCCTAATCGCGCTAGGCCTGAAGTAGGCCCAGCTCGACTAGCTGCGGCGGGTGAACGAAAGTGCCCCTAAAGGGGTAAAAAGGGGTCTTGCGCCTCGAAAAACAGCGGCAGGGTTCCAGGCACTCTCTGTGACCTTGTGGGAGCAGGTCCGGGTCTGCTGGTACAGAAAGTCGCTCGGAAAAGACCAAGAACTCGGGAGCCCATACGGAGCACATCCGCACGACTCAACGCGCCAAGCGTTCCTCCCTGTGTCTCGCCTTAACGAAAAAAATCGTGCGCTTGAATGCGCATGTCTGCTGCCAGGAGGATATCCAGATTACATTTCTCATTTATAGTTGCGTAATTACGCAGAGAACAGAGCCGACCACCGACACATATGTAGGGGTAGCACGGATGTCTACTCACATAAGGCGACCCCTTACAAGCGTGTTGCCCCATTTTCGTGCTATTGGGCAAGACAGCAGCTGCAGCCACGGAAAGCATCAAAGAGGGCTCGCTAAAAAAGCAGAAAACTATCTCGGACGCCCTTCAAATCTCGACACACTTGCATACCACGACTAAGAAATGACAGCCTTTATCTCCTTCATCGTTAGAAAAGAACGCGGGAAAACAGTTGTGATCGGGTGCAGCTAAATGATTCCACTAAATGAATCGCCTTTCGCAGTGCGAATCGCGCGTACTGCACGCTGCAGTTTAATACGAACAATCCGCAGCTACAAAGGCACTCACCCATGCTTTTCGGTCTCGGTTCGCAGGGACGATAGGCAAGAACGCTGTGTGATAATCTTGCCTGGTATCAGGAACCCAAGGCGCCTATTCACGCGGTCGACTTGATTATGACAGTTGACGCCACGCAGATATTCAAAAAGAAGAAGGTGATGTTCGTGAGCCTTGACACGTACCCACTACCGAGGAGAGATCAATGGCTCTATTCTTGACATACGTGGCGGTTCCGCGGCCGCCATTATCCGCTATGTTGACTCTCTGATTGGCTGTCGAGAGCTCATGTGCCTTGAAGTTTGTGTCTGGAAACGAAACTTTTGCAGAATGCAATTTTGCGTTTTCATCAAGAGGACGAAACGTGACGTGGAGCTGCAAATTTTATCGACTGACTCTTTTTTGGTCCTTGGCAGCGGTATTGCAAGTTTAGCGCTTTAAACAGAAAACAAGCGATAGCGTGCAGAAGCACGTGCAATGTACCTGCAATTTCGCGAATATGCGGTGGTGCAGCCGCCATGCCAGACTGCTGATTCGCTGAAGGAATATCCCGTGAGGAGAGCCATTTCGCAAACCTTAATTTGACGTTGCGTGGCGTTGAGCTGGGTTGCCTTTGCAGACATGTTCCACCATAATTTGTGGTGAAACGAGCCACGCGAATTATGCTAATGGGCGGCCATATGCAATAGCGTTCGAGAGGTAGGCGTATTTTCGCCGTCGTTCGGGGGCGATGAAAATTTTTTGTTCATAACGCGTCCTCATAGCATTTGTATCACTCTCGGAGGCTGGTGGCATTTGCGTTTTGGGCCATCGTTTCCTTTAGAAAGAGGCGTTTGTTTTAAATAACATTGGTTGAAAATTACAATCCTCCTGCGAGTCTTTGCACCTTTCTCTGCTGCGTTCGCATCGTAATCAAGAATAAGGAATTGTTTGATTATCGGAGGTTATGACAACGGCACTTTTTCAATTATAAAAATACATGTACTCAAGGCGGCGCCTTGAAGTTTCCTGACGCGGTGCGTTTAAGCAGCGAAGTGAACGATAGATGGCAGCGCCTGAGCTTGCGTTGGGTAACCAGATAACACCGGCGCGCGCAACGCTATCGGTGACATTCGGCCACTTCTCAGCCAGCCGAGTCGGGCTGAGTGCACTTGCGTTTCACGAGAAAACCATAACGCGGCCCTGAACGTGCGCTTATATCACCACTGGTAGGTCACGTGTGGTGCCTTAAGGTAGAAAATGAGCGCGTTGGCGTCTATATACAATGACTCATTCCGTCTCCCGGGGACAGGCATCGTAGCTAATGAAGCAGAAGACGGCTTGTACGCAGCAGACGACGGAAGCGGGAAGCGCTTTCGATGGAACAATCGTACGCTTTGAGCTAGCCGCTTTATTTTCACTAAGCAGGAAAACTATTGTGCTTTATCAAGCACGTTGGGTTCACTGCCTTCATATTATTTTCTTAGGCACAACATCAAGTTTGTGTCCCGTTACGAAAGCAAAACGGGCCAATCAGCGCCATTTTGTACGCATCGCGGCTACGTCACGCCTCAAAGAAAATGGCGTAATGTCCAGAGTAGCGGCTCAAGAACCGGGTGACAGGCGGATATAACAAGTTGCAGTTTCGCCCGAAAGGCGAAGCATCGATTGCGATAGCAAATTAGTAGACAGCCATAATAAGTAAAGATATATAGTTTCATCGGTAATATAAGCTTGTGAACACTCTGTTACTAACCAAATTAAGAAGCATGGTGTCATCGCGCACAGGCAAACATGCATACATCACACTCGATGACCGCGGACACTCGCTGTAAGAACGCTGGCATGAGGAAGCGCGGCAGCAGCAGGAGCGACCAAAGCAACCTTCATGCTGTCTCTCGCTTCAAGGCAAACCGAGCGGTGACAACACAGCACACACAAAGGCGCGAGCTGTCGGCTCATCTATACTGTGCTTCCAAAGTAGATATCGCTTACAAGATAAAGCCCGCGCGACCTCGCGCGGCTGCTGAAGTACATTGCCTCCCCAGCTTCCCCTCCCCCCGGTGCCTTGCGCGCGACGGAAGACGGCGCGCTTCCTCCCCGCTTTCCTCCCTTGCCCACGCGATGTTTAGCCGCTATCGTCGGTTCAACCTCGCACGCTCTCACTAGCACATAAAGCGTACGGCTCGCGGAGACGGTGTTATCGCCCTTCGATTTCTACGCAACATCACGGCGACCGCAAAGTGCGCTTGGAGTGTCGATATAGTTGCTGTCGAAATAATAATAATTTATGAAATCCATAATTGGTGCAAAGAAAGCAATAACGATGCGTAATTTACGAGTCACCCTGAACTGAATATAAACTATCACAATAATGGAAAATCGAAGGATATCACCTACCGTAGATATTTGAGAGTACAAACAATTTCCAATAGGGGAGAGGGACATTCCTTTATAACAAAAAGAGTGCAGATCCAACGCACACCTTGGAAGCTTTCGAGAAGCGGTTCATCAAATGCTATTATTTCATGCACTCTCGCGCACCCTTGTTACGGTATCTGAAAGAGGCGGCCACCATCTGAAAGAGTTAATTGGATTTGGCAGTGAGAGGAGTATACGTGCAATGGTGGTGTGATGATTAGAGCATCGCGCGGCTGTGCCGGGATACCAAAATTACACACCACCATCGGGCACGTAATTGAATTTTCATGCGAAGGCACTGTATGCCCCATTAAGCGAAAATCCGTCGTAGTCGGCGCAACCGAAATATGGTAGCAAAAATGCCCGCAGGCGCAAAAAGTCCAAACCACACGTAAAAAAAAATCTCAGACTGATGTCAAATTCCTCAGGGAGGTTCCTTTATCCAGGGTAAATTAATGGCTTTGAAAAGAAAATTTGTTAAATTTCTGTCTGGCTAAGAATGAAACCTGGGCCTCCGGGGTGCGAGAGCTGCACGCTTTCCTGAAGCCATAGCGGCATTTTTTAGTGGCACGAGCATCGAGTGACTCTTGTTTCTTGCGCACCACTTGCGGTTCACCTCCTGAGATGACTGGGGACGAAATTCAACATAAATCAGGAAAAAATAGAAAAGTATAGTACAGTACAAAATGCATGGTTTTCATTGTAGATAAATCAGAGCATAAGTTTAGTTATCAGTTGAGTTACTGAAGTGCCTGGAATAATTAGAATTAATTAGAAATCACTGATTCCTCATCATCATCAGCCTGGTTACGCCCACTGCAGGGCAAAGGCCTCTCCCATACTTCTCCAACTACCCCGGCCATGTACTAATCGTGGCCATGTTTTCCCTGCAAACTTTTTAATCTCATCCGCCTACCTAACTTTCTGCCGTCCCCTGCTACGCTTTGGAATCCAGTCCGTAACCCTTAATGACCATCGGTTATCTTCCCTCCTCACTTCATGCCCTGCCCATGCCCATTTCTTTTTCTTGATTTCAACTAAGGTGTCATTAACTCGCGTTTGTTCCCTCACCCAATCTTCTCTTTTCTTATCCCTTAACGTTACACCCATCATTCTTCTTTCCATAGTTTGTTGCGTCGTCCTCAATTTAAGTAGAACCCTTTTCGTAAGCCTCCAGGTTTCTGCCCCGTACGTGAGTATTGGTAAGACACAGCTGTTATACATTTTTCTCTTGAGGGATAATGGCAACCTGCTGTTCATGATCTGAGAATGCCTGCCAAACACATCCCAGCCCATTCTTATTCTTCTGGTTATTTCAGTCTCATGATCCGGATCCGTGGTCACTACCTGCCCTAAGTAGATGTATTCCCTTACCACTTCCAGTGCTTCGCTACCTATCGTAAACTGCTGCTCTCTTCCGAGACTATTAAACAATACTTTAGTTTTCTGCAGATTAATTTTCAGACCCACCCTTCTGCTTTGCCTCTCCAGGTCAGTGAGCATGCATTGCAATTGGTCTCCTGAGTTACTAAGCAAGGCAATATCATCAGCGAATCGCAAGTTGCTAAGGTATTCTCCATCAACTTTTATCCCCAATTCTTCCCACTCCAGGCCTCTGAATACCTCCTGTAAACATGCTGTGAATAGCATTGGAGAGATCGTATCTCCCTGCCTGATGCCTTTCTTTATTGGGATTGTGTTGCTTTCTTTATGGAGGACTACGGTGGCTGTGGAGCCGCTATAGATATATTCCAGTATTTTTACATACGGCTCGTCTACACCCTGATTCCGTAATGCCTCCATGACTGCTGAGGTTTCAACTGAATCAAACGCTTTGTCGTAATCAATGAAAGCTATATATAAGGGTTGGTTATATTCCGTACATTTCTCTATCACTTGATTGATAGTGTGAATATGGTCTATTGATGAGTAGCCTTTAGGGAATCCTGCCTGGTCCTTTGGTTGACAGAAGTATAAGGGGTTCCTGATTCTATTTGCGATTACCTTAGTAAATACTTTGTAGGCAACGGACACTAAGCTGATTGGCCTATAATTTTTCAAGTCCTTGGCGTCCTCTTTCTTATGCATTAGGATTATGTTAGCGTTCTTCCAAGATTCCGGTACGCTCGCAGTCATGAGGCATTGCGTATACAGGGTGGCCAGTTTTTCTAGAACAATCTGCCCACCACCCTTCAACAAATCTGCAGTGACCTGATCCTCCCCAGCTGCCTTCCCCTTTGCATGACTCCCAAGGCTTTCTTTACTTCTTCCGGCATTACTTATGGGATTTCAAATTCCTCTAGACTATTCTCTCTTCCATTACCGTCCTGGGTGCCATTGGTACTGTATAAATCTCTATGGAATTCTTCATCCACTTGAACTATCTCATCCATATTTGTAATGCTATTGCCGGCTTTGTCTCTTAACGCATACATCTGATTCTTGCCTATACCTAGTTTCTTCTTCACTGCTTTCAGACTTCCTCCGTTCCTGAGAGCATGTTCAATTCTATCCATATTATACTTCCATATGTCAGCTGTCTTACGCCTGTTGATTAACTTGGAAAGTTCTGCCAGTTCTATTCTAGCAGTAGGGTTAGAGGCTTTCATACATTGGCGTTTCTTGATCAGATCTTTCGTCTCCTGCGATAGCTTACTGGCATCCTGTCTGACGGAGTTACCACCGACTTCTATTGCACACTCCTCAATGATGCCCATGAGACTGTTGTTCATATCTTCAATACTAAGGTCCTCTTCCTGAGTTAGGGCCGAATACCTGTTCTGTAGCTCGATCCGGAATTCCTGTATTTTCCCTCTTACCGCTAACTCATTGATCGGCTTCTTATGTACCAGTTTCTTCCGTTGCCTCCTCAAGCCTAGGCTAATTCAAGTTCTTACCATCTTATGGTCACTGCAGCGCACCTTGCCGGGCACGTCCACATATTGTATGATGCCAGGATTAGCGCAGAGTATAAAGTCTATTTCATTTCTAGTCTCGCCATTCGGACTCCTCCACGTCCACTTTCGTCTATCCCGCTTGCGGAAGAAGGTATTCATTATCCGCGTATTATTCTGTTCTGCAAACTCTACTAATAACTCTCGTCTGCTATTCCTAGAGCCTATGTCATATTCCCCCACTGACTTGTTTCCAGCCGGCTTCTTGCCTACCCTGGCATTGAAGTCACCCATCAGTATAGTGTATTTTGTTTTCACTTTACCCATCGCTGATTCCACGTCTTCATAGAAGCTTTCGACTTCTTGGTCATTATGACTGGATGTAGGGGCGTAGACCTGTACGACCTTCAATTTGTACCTCTTATTAAATTTCACAACAAGACCTGCCACTCTCTCGTTAATGCTATCCAATTCATGTATGTTACCAGCTATATCCTTATTAATCAGGAATCCGACTCCTAGTTCTCGTCTCTCCGCTAAGCCCCGGTAGCACAGGACGTGCCCGCTTTTTAGCACTGTATATGCTTCTTGCGTCCTCCTAACTTCACTGAGCCCTATGACATCCCATTTACTGCCCTCTAATTCCTCCAATAGCACTGCTAGACTCGCCTGACTAGATAGCGTTCTAGCGTTAAACGTTGCCAGGTTCAGATTCCAATGGTTCAGATTCCAAATCACTGATTACCGCACACCAAAGCAGAGAATCGTAGACTTTAGAGACCCGCCACGTGAGCGCGACCTTGGCGAAGTTCCTGGAAACTCGGAAGTAGAAAGCGGAAGTAATGACGTAGCAAGCAGGTGGCATCACAATGACACAAGGAGATGACATTTAACCGGCTAATTGATAAAAAATACTTGCCTGGCACAGACTGAACATCTGCCTAGCAGAGCGGATGTAACGTCACACCCTCCTCTCTCGCTTATCCTTTCCCGGCACTCAACTGCTCGCTTGCTCGCACAGCTGCGCGAGCACATTGCATGCTCTGATGTCAGCACCGGAGAGGGCGCGTAAGGCCTGTTTCACATGATGCGACTGGAACGACGAAAATCGGTGCTGTCGCACGCGTCGCAGAGCGATTTTTAGAGGGCCCATTTCACATGATTGAGATTTTAACAATTCGACTGGTGCGATTCCCAGGGTTGCTTACTGCCAGGTTTCGTGGCACCCGGTGCATAATTATTTTATTGTAATTAATAAAACGTTTACGTTATAATATTGTTGACTTTTCGTTGTTAGGAGCAAATAATATGCTTGTTTTGTAATTTAAAAACGTGTTGAAGTTAACATTTGTTTCGGAGTGCGCAACGGCGGTTGCGGAATCTCAGTGCGATGCACGGAGACTTTTAAACAACAGTGCGCAGCTGGTTCAGAGGTTCAGTGCTGCGTGTTATCTCGTGCCTTCTACGTCTGTGTCGTTCTGTCTACGTTTTGTCTACCTATAAGATGACCTGTCAACAAGTTCATATAGCTACCCTTACCGCATATGCAGTATTCTGAATTCGGCTGCAGCGAAGTCGTCGTGTCAGCTCAACGAGACCCTCGCGCTACACGTGCTCAGCGTCATCTTCTGGAGAAATTATCTCTGTGTATTGCTTGTGTTTGCGCATAAGTGGTTCCTGCTCCGAGCCATATTCTTGCACCAACCCGACAGCCCACGCCTACCCCTGAACGAAGCCGCAAATGATCTGTGTGCGATTGCTGAACGTGGAATGAGCAGCTACCGTCATTTGTGTAGAAACCTGTACGTGGCATCATAGCATCCTGAAAGACACGCCTGTCATTCGCTTTTTTGTCCTGCGGCTCGTGCTGTTAGTATACTGTGAACCTCTGAGAAGAAGACAATATCAATACGTGCTGTGCATAATGCATGAACGTGGTTTTTCACCTTTCTGCTAAGCCTCGCGCGCTTCTCACGGTTAGCCTGTTTTTTGAAAATAATATTATTATTAGTGTTATTAGATGTTATAGTGCCTTCACTGTAATTTATAGCAATCATCCAGATTTCTTAAGCTAGTCATGTATTTACCCGGTGTTAGATCAACATTGTTATGGCATGGTAATGGAAGTCATTTCAAACTTGATTACTCAAAGGATGTACAAAGGAAAGCCTCAATGTTCATTCGTATATCTGGTATTCCTAAACAGAATCTATTTGCAGAATTGTACGCCTGCTTGAATTGCCTCCAATTTAATGCTCAAAGCTGCTCAGTGCTCATTCCTTTTCTTGCTCTCGAAAGGCTGCTTCAATGTCAAAGCAAGCTATAATTATTCATTTCGAAAGTGTTAAGCAATGACTATATCTCTAAGCTGATCAATGGGTTTTTGTTCCACGAACACAATTAAGTTTTCTTTCTCCCTCTCATTGACAGCCACGGAATGAAACTGTTCACTTTCATAAGTATCAGGATGCAAATGTTCTGGAGTTTGTCCTTAGCTTGTTCTTAGTTCTTAGCTTGTCCGTTCTTAGTTTGTCCACATCCTATAGTGCGTGTGTTTGTACAAGTTCAGGTGCTGTCATTGCAGTGATGTACGCATTTTTGTAAATATGTTACAACAAAGCAATTTATTGAACTTTGTTTTCAAATCTACAAGATGCGGCCACACAGTAATGACCCCATCAATTAGCCAAAAAACTGCAGATTCAGCAGACATGCTGGAATCTATGTGAAATGAAGTTTTTGTCAAGTGTAAATGCTGGTCAAGTAACTGCAATATTTACTGTTGCCCTTATTTTCGACAATCCAATGAGGAATATTATGCAAGGTTTGTCTATGCATAGCATAGGTCACAACCTTAATATTGTGCAATGTTTATTTATGCACTACACTGTTCACAAGCTATACCGAAATGCAAACAGCAGTTAATGTGGATGTGCACTTCGAGACAACAACACAGTGATGTTTGTAGAAGGCAGTATGGTGTGAGGTGTGTGCGAGACTTCAACACAGTGATGTTTGTTGAAGGCAGTATGGTGCGAGATGTGTGCAGATAAAGGAATGACACATGCTTGTGTATTTATTTATTTATTCTTTGTATACCTCAAAGGCTGCAAGGTTGGAGTATTAGGTGAGCGGGAAGTAAAGAAAACAGTACAAAAGGAAGAAGGGCACATCCTTATATAATACTTAACAAACAATAACAGAAAAATATATAAACGAAGCTCGTGCAAACACAAATAGAATTAAAAGAAAAATGATTACAGGACACTAAAACACGGGGAAGGCGAAGATGGAAATTCAAGACGATGGGCAAAATGAGAACAAGGTGAAAGCAAGAGCCAACATTGCAACAAGTAGACTTGTCTTCTTCAAGTCCACTTGTCGAAACGTTGGTTCCTGCTTTCACCTTGTTCTCGTTTGGCTCATCGTACAGGGCACTAAGTCTAATGATAAAACCCAGCTAACGAACAAGTCTTTTACTAGTATAGAAAGGCCCATGTGTCACGGTGGCACGTACCCAGTGGCCCAAGAATGCGCTAGGTTAAACATAAGAAATTCAAGGAAATAATTGAAGATCATGAGGTTTATGCACTTTGATGATATCTGCGAGCTGAAATAATATTTACAATCGTTGTGTGGTGTAATTTTTGGTTACAAAGTGTGCTAGTTGGAACCTGGCACAACCAGACAATCGATACTTCGGGAATCTTGTTTTTACCCTTCCTCTTTACCTCGGTGCGGAGTAGCAAGCCAGGGACATGTTCGCTTGGCCAACTTTTCCACTTTTTCTCTAATCAAGTATTCTCTCTCTTTCTCTCTATCAGCCTATTTTATCAATTCTGACATGCTTCACAAAGACGGGCCTAGCAATTGTAGGGGTCGGGGAGTTCTTATTGCTTCAAAATGTAATCTAAATCTCACACCAGTAAATATATTGCTACCCTTGGAAATGCAGTCGGTTTGCTAACACTTCCTTCGTGCTATTACTCCATGATGCCCTTCTATAGCTATCTAGATTCCATGAAAAAGCCCTCATTGTGTTATTCAGGGACTAACATCCCATCAATTCCTTGGATGAACACAGTCTTTGCTGACAACTGCACCTCACCTCCCAACATAAAATCGCCCACTTTTGTCTTTTCCACATGTTCCATAATACCCTGCCATGAAATAGCACACTCATATTTTATGGCCATGGCATCCCATCCATGCGAATTCAGTTTGCCCACCACGTGCTCACACAGTTACATTTCAGCACTCTTTCATCCATATAGCACGATTGAAATGATCTGTCAATTTTTGTCACTACTGCACTGACAACTATTTCAACTCGCTTCTTACCACTTATTTGTTATAAACTAATCAACATATTCAAACACTATCTATATGCCCACCCCTCATGTAATCTCCCATGTTGTGCCTTTGAGGTATAGTAAAGAAACAAATACAAGCTATATTTAAAACTTCTTATTGAACTATCACAGCACAAAAAATGTAATCACTTTTACTTATTGCACTGCTGGTGTGGTTCTGCTGGAGCACTATCGCCAGCCACAGGTCAAGAACACAATGGCAAATGCTTTGGAGGGGAACATACGATTATGCACTTGTGAATCACTTTATGTGGGGCTGAACTCGCAAAGCGATTTGTTCATCAGTGGTTTTGGCAGATGGTTTGAGTTTCCTCTTGTGAACAATTCTAGTGAAAGTTTTTGTGAATGGTGCCCCTGATTCACCTCCTCTCTGCTTTGCCCATGACCATGTTCACCTTATTCAAGTGCTGTTGTGTCACAAGCTCTGTGTAGTGACTGTTTGTAACACTATGCTGAACAGGGATGTTACAACAAGGTACACTATACAAGATTGCAATGAGGTAGAAAATTGCGCTAGTTGGAGTGGATGTATACTTAAAATTAGCATGAAAAATAATGGCAACACAATGAGAATGGCCCGGGAAGTGTGCTTTCTAACAACTGAAGTTTAACTATAGGAACACACAAAAGGCAAACACACTTCAATGTGCATGCCATTAAGTTACATCATGGAACCAAATTAACTAACAGCTGCATCTCACTATCTTGCAAAGAGAAAGTTGAGGTACCCAATTATTGTGCTGCCTCTGTATAAATGTGAAAAATGAGTTCCTGCAGATTTTCATCTTCATGGTTCTTTCTAATTTCAGTTCACTTGAACAAAGGCTTCCAACTATAACTGTTACTATGTGCCGAGAGCAGTGAGGTAGACATTCCCTTTAATGTATTGTGCTGACTTAGATGCTCATTTACATAGTTGGCAGTCTTCCCAAAGTGAACTTATAGAAGCTTTCCTTATGCAAAGAGGCCTGTTAACGTTCTATCTGCTTGTTGATCGTAGGATGCAGCTGCTTGCTTATTTCTCCCATAATCTGACTCGATGCCACATACGTTGAGCTAGTGTTTTACTTTTGTGTGTTATTCTATTAAGCTTCAGCTTGAAGAGTGCTCATGCTGTTACCTTCTCTTGGTGACGCATTTGTTTTCCATGCTGATTTCTATCGTGCGCACAGAATTAGACTAGGTGCACTATTTCCATGGAGTGCAGTAGTATGGCAAATGGTGTCAGCAACTTATATGCAAGTGGCTGCTACTGCGTTCTTGACCTGTGACTAAGCGTAGGCTTTAAATGGACACTAAAGAGAAAAATTGTTCCATCTATATTAATAAAGTAGTAATTTAGCAAACCTAAAGAAGGTTTGCTTACCATAAGAAGAGGCCCGGTAAGCGAGGAAAGGTATACAAACAAAATATGGGTAGCAACGTCACATTGATGTTCCTGCCCTGGCTCACCACAGCGTCAAAGATTTTGGTAGTGTCTGGTCGAGGCTAGTTATTTTGTCCTTTATGATTCAGAAGAGCCAGAAACTGAACTGACAAGGCAAAAAAATTCAACTTTAACATGGATGAAGACAAAGTATACAAAAGTCCACCCAGCTCGCCCATATATCTCTTCTTATGGAAAACTGAGCTTAGCCAGTTTCAATAACTTTTACTGCGCCACAATGACTCAAATACGAGAAAAATATTTTGAAATCTGACATCTCACTGGCATACCAGCTCTGAGGTTTCAGTGCAAAATTAGAAAAACTGAATATTTACTTCTTTTTCTCATCTACTAACAAAACTATTTCTGCAAAATTAGTGAAAATTAAATTTTTAATTCATTGCGTCTAAAGTGACAGTGTTTCTCTTTAGTGTCCCTTAAGAGGAAGCTTTAGCTCGAGTGCTCCTATTTAAATTGTAAAAGGAGAATTAGTTTTCCTCGACAACCACTGCACCACATTCAACGAGGTTTGTTGCATTAAAGGAAAAAAAAACGTAAACTATATTGACTGTTGGCTTCGAAGTTTTTAGTAAGGTCATGAATGTTTTAATAAAAATTGGCAAAAATAGAAAAATTTCAAAAAGACAACACTATCAAGTTTACAACTCTAACTCAGCAACAAAAGATGATAATACAATTATGTGAATTGCATCTAATAGTACATCTAAAGCGGTCAAAATTGATATGTTACACATGAATGTAAAAAAAATTAGCAATATGGAAATACAGCTTTTGCAGAACCCTTGTAACCAATGTAACAAATTCACGTAAGATGTAAAATCACACATCGAATTTGTCCGCTTTGAATGATCTAATGGATGCTGTTTACAGAAATGCGATATCTGTTCTTGATGCAGAGCAATGAATTTGTAAACATCGTGCTTCTACATTTTTCAAATGGTCAAATACTTGAAAATCGTTTTAACAAAATTCAAGCCCTAAATCGAAATTCCACTTCCAACAGTCACTATAATCTAGCTTTCTCTTTCAAATGCAACAAATTTAATTAAAATCGGTCCAGGGGTTATCTTATAAAAACATTTTTTTAGTTTTACATGTATTTGAATTGGCTGCATCGGAGTTGGGCCCGAGCTAAAGCTTCCTCTTAAGCAAAGTAGTTTTATTCATCTTCTGGTCTGTCTTCAAAGATGCCAGTGTTCGGGTTTGGTTTCCGCACAATCAGGTCAGGGAACACCCCACGACTATAAGATGAAACTACATTCAGCATTTCTTGTCGTAGGTATGACTGCATATGTTTCGGGGTTTCATTCATTGCTTCCTCCAGTGACAGTAGAAAGTACCCTGTAGATGTTAATGGCTTAAATGCTGCTAAAGCTGTCTTCACAGCTGCAAGCTGGGCATCAACTACCTCCAACTCTGTGGTTCCTCTTTTCCTTTTAATACCTTGCCTCTGTGGCCGGGGGGCTGGAGTGCCAGAGGGTCCAGGCGTCTCGGGAGGGCATTCTGGAAAGTTGTAAATATCCTCAAACAAAGGTTGTGTGGAATGCCCATCGTCCAATGTCTTTTTCCCTTGCTTGTTTTCTGGCTGGTCATCACCGTCTGGCTCGCAGTCGCCTTCTGGCTCTTCTGGCTGGAAGTCACTGGCTGGTGTGCCAACCTCGGATAGTTCATGCACCTCCACTTCCTCAAGCATATTGCTCTGGCTCCTGCAGAATTTGCATTTATTCAAAATTTATTTCAAAAAGTGTTCCTGCTTGAAAGCATGCAGTGTGACTCAATGGTTCTTACTGGCATGGCTCCATCAAGTCTGACATGAATCGCATGCGGTCCATGTAGGGCCATCGTCGTGATTTGGATTTGGAGCCAGATCCACTCCTTGTCTCGTCCTTAAGTTCCTTGAGTTTTCTTCGGTATGTGTCCTTCAAATTTCGCCACCAGCTTTGGATCTCGTCCAGTCCTAAGAATTGTACATAACAGAAAAAGGAGAAAAAATGCTTGTTTGGCAAGGCTGAACATTACAAAGCAGCGTAATGTGCAACACATTTTCTAGATTTAGTTTTTATGCTTTACAATTCACCAATAATTGTAACTTGTGAAAATATAAATACCAATGATTAGTGATGACTGGCCACTAAAAACCATGCATGAGAATTCTACTGCACATTCATGACTTCTGCGGAGAAAGTAACTTTTAAAATAATCGTTACATTGTGTGGCACTTCACTTGCATTCCGCCACACCCTATAAGCCCTACTTGATTAATGCCTCAGTCATGCTGCCATGTAATCGTGAACAAATAGTGATGTCAGTTTTGCTACATTTTTTGTGAAGCTAGGCTATGTCTTAGATTAAAGCGCTACTGTATGATTACATGAGTTCTGCAAGCAACAATAAACGAAGTGCATTGGCCACCTGTTTCTCCTTATTGGATTACAGAACAATAGACCTGATACACTAATAACTGTGCATGTGCTGTTGTACTAGTTTTGTATGAGGGGGTGCACCAATTGTATTGAACTGTACCACAACAAAAATCCCAATGCAAACTATAATAGCCTATAAGGTTATTGGCAATGAATAGCCTATGAGCCTTGAGATTTACAGTTGGATGCAAGAAATGTTCGACATTTGCAAATTATATTGAAATGCACACACACAATCGCAATTCACTTCAATGACTTGCCCATCATTTCACTAGGTGCAATCTCTTGCACACTATATATATGCTAGAAAAATTTGGATCAAGTATGTGCCAGTTTAAAACAAATAAGTAAACCTTTAGGCAGTTTTCGAACTTGACAGAAAATTTATATGCTCTCTCACTACAAATATATCTCATTTTGGAACTGAAATTATAGTTATGCTATTGCTATAGTTCCTAACTATTTTGTTTGCACTAATCCAGTGACTTCCATTTGGGACTTATTGACAGGCGAACAACCAGGCTAACCTCTGCAGCTCATCATTAAAGCTAGTTACTCTCTCCTGTTGACATATCGAGCCTTATCAAGACCACGTGTCATTTAGATTGTGGCGTTAGAGACAGATGGCATTATACTCCAACAAAAACATTAGTTGCGGTAACAGGCTACAATCATGTATAATAGCAGAAGCATTCATCTGTAGAACTCCTAACATCAAGCACTATGTCACACTGTATAGGCATTAGTACATACTACTTACACCTTTGTGCCATCTAACATTAGTCAAGCTGTCCAAAAATTTGAAAACAAAAAAAGCTGTGCAAGGTACAATTATAAAACATACGGTGTTCAGTCGCCAGAGGTGTAACTATCTGACACCATAGGTCGCGAGATCGTACCTTGCAGCATGTTTTGTAAACATTTTTTTTTTCATTGAACAACTTGGCTAACGTTAGTTGGGACACCCTTTAGACTAATATGCCAGGAATGCTATTGGACAGTCAGGAAATAAATAAACAACTGTACTTTAGTAGCAACTTCTATCAGACTAATAAATGCATCGAATATTTAAAAAATTTACACATAATAATCTGCATTGGAAATTGCCAGAATTGCCTCAGACAAAATTTACTCGAACGAAAGTTTCTAGATCACACGCTAGGAGGTCAATGTGTATATTGAGCTATCTGACATATATTTATCTGGAGGGCCTTAATATTTAAACTTGGCTTGAATATCAGAATAAATTCATTTCTTGCCAACTTTGGAGGCATTTTTCTAAAGAGATATGTATTTATTAATAATTTCAAATTATTTTTTGCAGACACTACAGTAACAGGCAAAAAAGGGAGAAAAATTATGGTAGCTGAAAAAATAACAGTTTAAGGAAAGAAGTTCTAAAGATGCAACTTTTATTGCTTTTTTACTTAGGCAAATAAACACGGAAAATTCTCAAATGCAATAAATTATGACGTCATATGAAAGAAGGATGCAAACAAAATGACCTGAAAAAGAATTGTTATTGCACCTAGTTTGAAACCTGAGTAAAAAAATTGTACCTCCAACCAAATTTTCCTACCTTGCGGAAATTTCAAACAGCGCTCACGTGGTAAAAAAAATTGACGAAAATATTTTGGTAAAATCTTATTCACACAATAGCCATCTAGCCCAATTTTTTTCAAGAAAATTAATAATCACTTTTGGGTCTGGGACGTTTCGCGGGAATCACCCCACTAATGCAAAAAAAAAATTTAAAAATAAAGAGAACGCGGTTTTTTAGTGTCGCGCGTGCGTTACCTGGCTGTTCCCTAAATTCAATTTGAAGACGTAATGTCCACACCTAAATATGTTTTCACGCCACAAAGATAAGAACATTTATATATACGTACCTCCAGGATCGACGACTTCAAGTGCTGCCTTGATTTCTTCCCACAAGGAAGTCCTATTCGCGGTTTTTCTGTAATCTACGAGTGAGAAGTCCCACAAAAGCGGGCGCTTTGCCACTTCATCTATCAGCAACTCGTTGAAAGACGCACGTGACATTGTCGTTGAACGGAGGCGTTGAGACGAAGATCTGAAGCAGACGACTCTCTGTAACAGACGACTCGCTGGTGTGCAAATATTCACGGGATGCGGTACAAAAGCCGTAGTAGTTTCGCACGTGATGTGCGCAAAAGTATATGCAGAATTGAACCTTGGACATTCCATTCTTGCTCTTAATTCTTGCATATTTTTTTTGTATTTACAACGCTTCTCAATTATGCCACTGTCTTTAGGTTCTTGCTTTTTTTTTTTTTGTAATGCGCAACTGAGCCCTAGCTATTACAGTATTGTTGCCACGGCGACCAACGACGCGACGTGCACTTTCAACTTCGAGAGAGAGTTTGTTTGGGGGCTGGTTAAAAAGAAAACAAACAAAAACACCAACGCGAACTGTACGGGAGGGGCGGAAGGAGGTATAAGCCACGACGTTCCCACGCAGCAGAAAACGTAACCCTGCAAAGGTTAAAGAACTGGAAAGCTAGGTAAAGCGCTGCGCCATCCTCAAGGTTGAACGGTGCGACTCTCACTAATTCAAGTGACGTGGAACGCGAAGCCCGAAGGGAGACGCGCGCAAAGGGCGGCACACAGACTGGAGGTCAAACAGCGAAGTGGGAAAATTAAAGACGTCAAAATGTTCTCTGCTTTCTTTTCTTTATTTTCATTTCTTTTGAAATACACATATACAGGATGATACCGTTGTCGGCAATGACTACCCCTCTTCAATTGGTTTATAATACAGAGCAAATATTGCCTTATGTCAATTCTTGCCTTACGCTATTCCTAAATGAAACACAACAATTACTATATGTAGCAGCATTAAGAATAAGAGTCCCTATCGAAAAGTACTCATTGTAACAAAATTCGCAACAACCTACCCGGATGCTAATTTACTTAACAAACGGGCAGACAAAAGACCCTTCGCTCGACTCGCGGCTCTGCTTGGAGGGAAAAAAGGGAAACAAAGCTTTAATGGAAACTGCAGATGTGCGCTCTGCTGTCATGTGTGTATACAGGGTGTCAGCAAACACTTTCAAACATTTTTTTAATGATTGTGTGTGGCAGGTAGCACAATTCTAGTCCACGAGCTAGTCTACTCGAAGAGGCAGACATTACTTGCAAAAAAATTTGAAATACGTATATTGGACTAATTAACAAAAATTAATTACATTTAGTTTTAACGAATGACATCGCACATATTTAAATGTACTCATTTTGGGGGGTGAGACTGCAAGGCACACAGACACACACACACATATATATATATATATATATATATATATGTGTGTGTGTGCGTGTGTGCGTGTGCGCGCGCGCGCGCGCGTGTGTGTGTGTGTGTGTGTGTGTGTGTGTGTGTGTGTGTGTGTGTGTGTGTGTGTGTGTGTGTGTGTGTGTGTGTGTGTGTGTGTGTGTGTGTGTGTGTGTGTGTGTGTGTGTGTGTGTGTGTGTGTGTGTGTGTGTGTGTGTGTGACAGGATTTACGAGATATACGCCGTTAAACTTGCGGTAAAAATGCACTGTCGTTCCGTTTACTTTTTTAACGGCGTAGTTTTGTGCATTTGTCCACAAAGTTCGAGAATTACTACCTCGAGATCGATACTGGTGTCATCCTGAGAATGTGTTCTCAGTGGATCCGCGTTGCGAACTCCCCGGCTAGAATTTGTAAACTGCAATATGTACCATAATTTAATTAGTTAAAATATAATTAGCTGGTTTTTGTTAATTAGTCCATTAAGCATTTCATTTCTTTTGTGCAAGGGATGTGCGTCCGCCTCCTTCAAGTAGACCAGCACAGTTTTTCATGTTAGCAAACTTTCTCTGCTTCCCTAATTGTCCCACCTCGTCCGTTGACCTTCAGCCTTCGGCGCCCTTTCTGTACGTCACATCCCCGCACCCCCGCCGCGTCCTTCACTCCCGTCGCGTCCTTCCGACCCCCCCTCCGGAACCGACAGTGCGTCGGTGCATCGCACTTCTCAACCTTCTAGTTGTTGCAGTTGCACAGCGTTGTTATTTTCCTAGCACTCTTGCTGTCTCTTTGCCTTAAATTTTTTTTCTCCTAGGGCCTTTTTCTCGCTTCCCCCTTCCCTGCAGAGAATTCTCTGCTTTCAAACAAGAACTCTCTCTCTCTCTTTGTATACATAGCAACATCGGCTATGCTCCCGCAAGGGCTGCAGAAAATATGGTCAACCTTTCCTTTTCCCCTAGAACCACATCTCTCTCTCTCTCTCTTCACCCCCTCCCCTAACCTATATATTTTGCCACCCGCAACACACACGTTAGTTGAAAATCAACGCTGTCATCTGCTTCTCTCTTCGTGAGCTTGCCCATTGATTCCGATCGAGATGGCAGCCAACGCTATGGCTTTTATAGCACTTCTTCTACAGGAAGAGCGCGTATTGCTTGAAAGGAAAAAATTTCTACTGACGACGCTTTCGGCAAGGAGCACAAACAGGCAGGCCGACGTTGATGTGTTCAACGACGTAGACATGTCCCTGCATGGACCTAGCTCGCATCTCTTCCATTTCCTCCTACTGGAAATGACACTCCTTGAAAAAAAGAAGCTCTTGTTGCGACATGTCACGTCAAGACGCTGGTGGACACGGCCAATATGGGTGAACCGAAGGCAGGAGTCCGAGCTTCACACAGTGGTAAGTTGCTAGCGCTCTCTCAGTTTGCCAGAGTCTCAGTATGATGTCGCAATACTTTGGTTCGCTGCGTTGAAACAGCCAAAGGTCAATATTGTCACGAGAAAAAGCCAGTCAGTCAGTTCTAAGCGAACAGCCGTTTACAGTTCGTGTTTGCAGCAGCTACCACACACACTTCTTCCTCGACCTCTAGCGTAACTAGTGCGGGCCATTACCCCTCCCTCCAAAAAAAAGAAATAAATAAATAAAGTTGGGGAGATGGTAAATGCCACAAGGAAAAAATAAAAGAAATGAGAAAGACAACGGACGAGACGACAGGGGCCGCATCACAAAGTTTGTGGATGAGAGTCAGCGCGAATGGTAAGGCTTCATCCTGGTAACATGAACAATGTCAGAGGAACGTGGTCTACGGGAGTGGTGCGAAGTGTCGACTGGAATAACTTCGCAGTTGACAGGACTTAGACGACGCAAAACTATGTAGGGTCCAAAGTATCGGCGCAATAATTTTTCTGGCCGGCCTCGTTGACGTATAGGGGTCCAAACCCATACAAGATCTCCCGGGTTGTACGTGACGTCTCGATGGCATATGTTGTATCGACGAGCATCTTGACTTTGTCGGGATAGAATTCGTTGCCGCGCAAGGTGCCGCGCCGCTTTGGCACGCTGAACAAAGGCGTCTGTATCTGGTGCGGTAGTTGGAGACGAATTTGGTAGGAGCATCACGTCGAGCATAGTGGTGACGTCGCGTCCGTAGACCAGACGAAAAGGAGGAAACCCGGTGGTTTCTTGTAGGGCAGTGTTGTACGCGAATGTCACATACGGGAGCAGTTCGTCCCAATTTTTATGATCCGTGGCAACATACATGGAAAGCATATCCGCAATCGTTTTGTTGAGACGCTCTGTTAAACCGTTAGTCTGCGGGTGATACGCAGTTGCCATACGGGGCGTTGTTCCGCTCAGCTGCAGAATATCTCGGACCAACTGGGCAGTGAAGGCCGTACCACGGTCTGTGCTGACGACAGCGGGAGCACCATGTCGAAGGACGATATTTTTGATGAAGAAGTTAGCAACATCTGAAGCAGTAGCTCGCTGAACGGCTTGTGTTTCGCAGTATCGAGTGAGGTAATCGGTGGCGACGACGATCCAGCGGTTATCAGCCGAAGACTTGGGAAATGGGCCGAGTAAATCCATCCCGACTTGTTCAAAAGGTGAGCAAGGAGGTCGGACAGGCTGAAGCAGACCGGCTGGTTTTAGTGGTGGAACTTTGCGGCGCTGGCAATCTCGACAACTTCTGACGTACTGCTTCACGGTTTTTGTGAGTTTTCGCCAATAGTACTTCTGCTTGATCCTCGCGAGAGTACGCGTGAAACCAAGATGCCCGGACGTTGGTTCGTCATGGCATGCACGTAGAACGCCGTCGCGGAGAGTAGCGGGAACAACGAGCAGGAAAACGGCTGCCGTAGGGTGAAAGTTCCGCTTGTATAGGATGCCGCCACGTAGGCAGAAAGAGGACAAGTGACGCGCGAACAGCCGTGGGGGTCGTGGGCGGCTTCCTTCAAGGTATTCAATCAAGGGCTGGAGCTCGGAATCTTGGCGTTGCTGTTGAGCAAGGTTTAAAGACGGGAGAGTACAAAGAAAACCAGAATCGTCGTCAGTATCTAGTGGTGCGGGTTCGACGGGGGCGCGGGAGAGACAGTCGGCGTCAGTGTGTTTCTGGCCAGACTTATAGACGATGGTCACATCAAATTCCTGCAACCGAAGGCTCCATCTTGCGAGACGGCCTGAAGGATCTTTGAGATTCGCCAGCCAGCAGAGAGAGTGGTGGTCGCTGACGACACGGAAGGGGCGTCCGTACAGGTATGGGCGGAACTCCTGGATAGCCCATATGACTGCCAGACATTCTTTTTCAGTCGCTGAGTAGTTTTTTTCAGCAGCGGACAAGGTTCGGCTGGCATACGCAATAACGCGCTCAACACCAGCTTGAAACTGTACGAGTGTCGCTCCGATACCAACGTTACTAGCATCAGTATGCACTTCTGTGTCAGCCTCGGTGTCAAAGTGACCGAGTATCGGTGGTGTCTGTAGACGTCGCTGAAGGTCGTGGAAGGCGTCGAATTGTGCTGGGCCCCAAACAAATGTGACGTCGTTCTTGATGAGTCGTTGCAAAGGTTCGGCACTTTCACAAAAATTGGGTACAAAACGGCGGTAATACGCGCAAAGCCCTAAAAATCGGCGGACATCGTGTTTTGTCTTCGGTATCGGGAAAAGAGCAACTGCCAGGGCTTTGTCAGGGTCAGGGCGCACACCGGTGCTGCTGACAATATGACCTAGAAATTTGAGCTCCTCGTAGCCAAAGTGACATTTTTCGGGCTTCAGGGAGAGGCCGGCGGTGCGGATAGCTTGAAGAACCGCCTCAAGCCGCTGGATGTGTTGTTCAAACGTGGTGGAAAAAACAACTACATCGTCTAAGTAGACTAAACACGAGTTCCACTTGAGGTCAGATAAAACTGTGTCCATCATGCGTTGAAATGTGGCCGGAGCGGAACACAATCCAAAAGGGAGGACCTTAAATTGATAGAGACCGTGGGGTGTTATAAACGCCGTTTTTTCCTGGTCCCGTTCGTCAACTTCAATTTGCCAGTACCCACTACGTAGATCCATTGAAGAAAAGTAACGGGCATGTCGCAGGCGATCCAAGGAGTCGTCAATTCGAGGAAGTGGGTAAACGTCTTTTTTCGTGACCTTGTTCAGTTTGCGATAATCGACACAGAATCTTAGTGAACCGTCTTTCTTTTTAACTAATACAACAGGTGAAGCCCAAGGACTTGTCGATGGTTGAATGACATCATCTTCGAGCATTTGTTTCACTTGATGACGAATAGCATCCTGTTCTCTTTGCGACACGCGATAAGCGTGTTGGCGAACAGGTTGGACGGTCGGTTCAGTGATGATTCTGTGTTTGATTAAAGGAGTCTGACCTTCGACGTGGTGGCGAAACAGTCGCTAAATGACGATAGCAGAGTAAGGAGCCTCTCCTTCTCGTTTTGGTCGAGCTGTGGGTTGACGTTGATGTGACTGGTCATGTCCACATCGCTGGGTTCCGGAATCGAGATTGTCGTTACCGAAGCACAGGCGTTGGACTCGGCCACCGTTTCAAAGTAGGCCATGGTGGTATGCCTCGCAAAGTGTTTGTATTCGCCACTGAAGTTCGTAACTAGAATCGTGGTTTGCCTATGTTGGAGCTCTACGAGACCTCGTGCGACGCCTACTTCGCGATCCAGCAATATGGCGAGGTTACCTTCGGCGATGCCTATTCCTAGTTGTTCTTGGGGGCATTCAACGAGGACGAAGATGCTACTTCGAGGCGGTAACGTCACGCAGTCATCGACCACGCGTAAAGCCGCGCGGTGATGTTCATCCGCCACATTCGAATCCGAAGAAACATAGTTAGAAAAAGTCACGAACAAGTCACGAAGGTTAATGATCGCCCCATATTCCTGGAGAAAATCCATGCCCAGTATAACTAGCCGAGAACACTTGGGCAGCACAAGGAAAGACGCTACGAAAGTCGAAGTAGAAATTGCAAGTCTGGCGGTGCATCGTCCAATGGGTGACACGAGGTGTCCTCCGGCCGTAATCAGATGTGGGCCGTCCCACGCTGTCAGCACCTTGCGTAGCCGAGTCGCCAGTGAGGCACTCATAACCGAGTAGTCAGCTCCCGTATCTACAAGTGCAGTTACTGGATAACCGTCGATTGAAGCAGTAATAGCAGCAGAAGTTTTTTTTGCAGTTGCGAATGAAGGCGTCAGTGGTACGTCGCGAGGGGATGGCGTCGGCGGAGGATATTTGACGGTTCGCATGACAGCGGCCTCACCCCCGGAGGTCGCCGTTTTCAGTTTCCCCGGCGCGGGCTTCCACCGTTGACTCCAGCGGAATCAAAGGCGGGTCGAGCACGGTTCGGTGACGCGTACCGACGAGGTGAAGGCGACCGTGACTGTCTTCGCTGTTGGGCAGGAGGAAGCCGGTTACTTTCTAAGTATTTCTCGATTTCGTCCGGGCGTTCGCCATAGCGCGGGCAACGGGCGTCCGGATGGTATCCCCGCAGACCAATCCGTCGGTACTGGCAATCGCGATACATGTGACCAGCCTCCCCGCAGTGATAGCACAACGGACTGTTGTCGGGGGCGCGCCATACTGTAGATTTGCGCGGACCAGGATGAAAGGGTGCTTGCGGATTCGTGCGGTGGATCGGACTTGGGGAGCGTCGAGAAATCCCAGCAGGCGGCTGCGAAAAACGGCCCGTCGACGGCGCGCAAGCCCGAAGAGCATCCGCGTACGAGAACGTGGGAGGTTCGGGTCGTGTTGGTGGCTAGGGATGAACCACTTTGCCGATTTCTTCTCGAATGACATCCGTAAGAACCGCGGCACTGGGAAGTGTCGGAGCCGATGCATAGGACTTCTGCAGTTCTTCTCGAACAATTTGTCGTATTAGCTCGGTAAGTGACTCCCTGTCATCATTTGCAGGTACGAGTGAGCATGCAGCAGTCATGGTGGTCTGGCGTTCATACTGCGAGAGCCGCTGCCGAGGCATACGTTCCATGACTGTTGCCTCACGAACGAACTGAGAGACTGTTGTAGGAGGATTACGCACGAGGCCCGCGAAAAGCTGTTCCTTTACGCCTCGCATTAACAGACGCACCTTCTTGTCTTCTGGCATTAGTGGGTCGGCCCGACGGAACAATCGCGTCATGTCTTCGACGAACATGGCGACGGTTTCGTTTGGCATTTGGAACCTCGAAGACAGTGCCTGTTCGGCTCTTTCTTTCCTTTCGGGAGTGCAGAAGGCTTCGCATAGCAGTCGGTAAAACTCCTGCCAGCTGGTAAATGAGGCTTCGTGGTTCTCGTACCATACCCTCGCCGCGTCTAAAAGGGAAACGTAGACGTTCTTCAACTTACGGCGATCGTCCCAGTCGTTAAAGGCGGCGACCCGGTCGAAATGGTCCAACCAGTCTTCAACGTCCTCAAAGGCGTCGCCATGGAACGGGTTAGGCGTGCGAGGCGCGTTGAGAATGCATGGTACGGGAGCATTTGGGATCACCTCGGTTTGGCTTGCGGTAGTTGTTGACATCTTCCTCACGGAGCTTGCCAGGGGACTGTATTGCGGTGGAAGACCTTGGAGGCGACGGCTGCTTCGATAGATTTCTGCCGTCCCCGAGGTACTGGCGTCGGTAGCTTCTGGTTCGGGACCCGTAGGCATACGATGGATGCGTACCCAGCACCTCCACCAGTTTGTCACGAGAGAAAAAGCCAGTCAGTCAGTTCTAAGCGAACAGCCGTTTACAGTTCGTGTTGTTGTTGTTGTTGTTGTTGTCCTATGTGGCCGTGGCACATACCCACAGTGGGGGATTGGCCAAGAATCGGGCGGTTTAATTAGGTGCCTAAAAATAATAATGAAACAAGGGAGTTAACAATTTGGGCGTGTGAGCTTAAAAGTAAACGTTTTGTGTCTGGAGAAAAAAAAAAGATAATCAGATGAAAACCGGGTATAAGATAATAATAATAATAATAATTACAATAATAATTAATAATAGATAAGAAATAAAAGAAAGCTATGGTAGGGAGGGAGAACGATCAATCTAACATGGAAAACAATTGGTTTCAATTAGGTAATTTTGGATCGCCAAGCAAACATTTCTGTGGCTGAACCTAACAATGGAGGCTCCAAAAGATAGGATCACAGGCACTGATAAAGTTAGACCAATAGAGCGAAGCGGTATTTCGAGTAGTCGTTTTCTTAGAATAGAAAACCGTCTGCAAGACAACAAGAAATGGTCGATTGTCTCCGCTTCGCCACAGAATGAGCATAATGGTGAGGGGACCAGACCAGACCTGTGGAGGTAGAAGTTCAATGCAGGTATACGGCAGCGCAGCTTCGTGATGGACACTTCAATTTTCCGTGTTCGGCAAAAACCTCTGTTCCAAGGGTGCAGGAGATGTCCGTAATCCTCAGAGTTAGTAATTGCGGAGCTTGATACGGACTGTATAATGATACTCCTGCGAAATCTAGCTGCAGTAACGTAAGCAGTCAAAGGGCAGCAAGGAAGAATCGGGCCACTTATCGATGCCTTGGCTAGAGAGTCTGCAATTTCATTAATGATTAGTCCTTTATGGCCAGGCACCCAAATCAAACGCACGCTTCTCAAGTAACCAGGTACCAATGATTGAAATGTCCTCATCACGCGAGAATCACTAGAAGCAGTAAGGGATGAGCACAATGATAAAGAATCAGTGACTATCACGGCTGTCGTAATTGATGGTCCTAATTTGCGTAATGCCAGCACCACGGCCATGAATTCAGCTAAAAAAATCGGTATGAAATCTGGCAGCCGAAGAGAAAATGTCCAATCGAGAATCGGGGAAAATATTCCTACACCTGACTTTTCTTCACATTGTGAAGCATCTGTAGCAATTACAACGTTTGTTTGAAGGTATTTCAGGTGATCTTGTAATATACCATCGAGAATACGGTGTGAAAGTAATTTTGCATTATTAGGAAAGATGTCATCAAATTGAATATCCGTAGCAACAGCTCTGTCGGTAATGGGAAGTACATCGCATATGCGCACGCCCAAAGAGTCAAGTAATTGTTGCACGAATATAATTTGCGGTTTATGCAGTCGCGGCCAGATGACACCAAAAAACAACGCAGGTTGTGAAATAAAGATTATTTGGGTATGACGTAGTGGTGATTCGTAAATCCTTAAGAACGTCTGCACCGTCAAAAGGCGGAACCTGCACGAAAGTGGCGGAACACGGGATTCTAGATAAAGAATAGAATTTGCAACAAATTTAGGAAGACCTAAACACAGACGTAATGCCTCTCTTTCTAAGAGGATTAGAGGACGGGACATGTAGGCTGGAGCTCCCGAGAAGAGTACGCAACCAAATTCTAATACAGGGCGAACGTACATACGGTATATCATTAGGAGTGTATCTCTTCTCAATCCTATTCGACGACTGCTCAGCCTACGCAATATGCCAATTGCACGGGTACCTTTCCCAGTCAACAGATCTATGTGTGAGCGCCAGTTGAGAGAGGCGTTATAAATAATTCCGAGGTATTTAACAGATTCCACCTGTGGTATGTCTTGAAGGTGGTAAGACAATGAAATGTGCACTATGTCACGAATCGGAAAAACGAGAACAGCACATTTGTTGGCATTGAGTGTGAAGTGACTAGCATCTAACCACCTCTCCAGATCATAAAAGTAAGTTTGCAGTCGTTGGTATAGCGTGTGGATGTCGTTTGCAGATGCAAAAAATGCAATATCGTCTGCATAAACATAAGTAGTTATTTCTTGATGACAAGGTAGTGTGCTCATGAGAATATTAAAAAGTACCGGGGAAAGCACTGAGCCTTGCGGTACGCCTCTCGTTTGTTTGTGTTTAGAAGAAGAAACGCCGCTTTCGTAGCAATAGAATTCTCTTTCACCTAAGAATGACTGAATCCACGCTACTATATACCCAGGAACACCACAGGAAGTTAACCGATTGATCAATATAGTGTGCTCCACAGTGTCGTATGCTTTAGCGATATCGAGCGTCACTAAGGCAGCGTATTGCTTATGACGTCGAGCGAGTTGTATTCGGCTTTCTAAGTCGACGTGGGCATGCCAGATGGAGCAGCCGGCCCTGAAACCAATCTGACAGGGACTAAGAATGGAATTATCATTAATAAATTTCATGATGCGACGGTGAAGAAGCCTCTCAATAAATTTTACTACGTTTGATGTAAGCGCAATGGGCCTAATGTTCTCCAATACATACCTTCCTTCTTGTTTCTTAAGCATCAATATTACCTTGGCAAGCTTCCAGTGCAACGAAATCCAAGCATATTTAATTGAATAATTCACCAGATCTAAAAGAACGTTAGGTGATTCCGGTAACAATATTTTTAACATTGCATTTGTGACGCCATCAGGGCCAGGGGCTGAATTCGGTAAACATAGTGCAGTCTCATTTAGTTCAGCTAAGGAAATTGGAGTAAAGCCATCCCAAGGACCTAATGTAGAATGAATAGCCGAAAGCCTGGCCGTAAATCGATTTTCTAAGCCTTCGGCAATCTCTTCTAGGGAGGCGCTCAGTTCCTGCGGGGTCAAAACAATTGAATCTAATGTTAAGGGTGTTGGTAGCACCTTCCTAGCACGAAGAAATGCAAATAAAGCACGCTTATTTTTTGAATTAGATAGATAATCGTAATGTCTAATATCGTATTCCTCTTTGGCTCTATTAACAGTACGCTTAAATACACCAGCATGAAACTGATAATTTTTCCAATTTGTCGGGCACTGATTATGCAGAAGCATTTTCCAAGCGGCCTTTCTTTTTCTATAGTCCCGCGTACACTCATTATTCCACCAACGACAAGCGGTGCCTTTAGCCGAAGGGATGACAAATTCAGCTTGCTTCCGGGAATCCTCTAGAATTGAGCCAATGGTTGAAGCGATTTCCTTATCATTGGCATTGGCGAGTTTCGAAACGGCAGAACGCAAGAAAGTCTTAAATTTCGTATGGTCCATAAATGTGCATGCCTGGTATTCTAAAGATGTTATTGGACAATTGATTTCAAATGACACAGGAAGATGATCACTGTTGGTTGCTGATTCAACCGCTACCCACGACAAAACCTTGATGCCAGCGCTACAAAATGTCAAATCTAACACTGAACGGAAGGGTCCTCTAACAAACGTTACTTGTCCTGTGTTCTGACATGAAAGGTGGCTATCAATCGTCCACTCCCATAGTCGCTTACCGCACACATCTGTTTTTTGCCCCCACGACACGTGATGCGAATTGAAATCCCCTACAAACAAAATTTCTTTTCTACAGGCAGCCACAGCCCTATCAAGTTGACGTGTACTTTGCACGCCGCTGGGGAAATAAGCATTTATAATTGAAAATGGATGGTATCCTGGGAGGCATAAATCTATGGCCAAAATTTCACAGTCGCAGTCCATGATTTGAAAAGAAATTTTTGCCTTGTGACAAATTTTACTGGAAACAAGTATCATTAATCCTCCACCTCGCGAGTCTCTATCTAATCGGAAGGACCGAAAACCTTTTAGATGAAAATTTTTCTCTGGTGAAAGCCACGTTTCCTGAAGAAGTAAGATATCTGGATTGAATTGAACAGATAGGCAAGATAAATCTGTTGAAGCTGAAAATATAGAACGACAGTTCCACTGCAGCACTTTCAACTGTCCAATGGTGTAGAACGCACAGCAGCGGCAACTGCCGCCTTTAGAATACTTTCTGTAAGCACAGGAGTTGGTTGACTCTTTTTTGATTTTGGTTTCATAGTTTTTGAAATTGGGGACCCCATACGTTTGGGAGCTCGAGTGTCAAGTTCCATGTCTGTGGCAATAACAGTGTCTGAATAAGAGGGCTCATCCTCGCGTGTTTGGACTACCGAAGTAGTGTCTGTGGAATATTCTGCAACTGTGGAAGGCGTCTCTACCTCGTTGCTAGGCGTTCGAGGTGTGGCGTTAGATACTGGGCACTGCATTGGTGTCTTATTGGGCTGCAATATTTGCATCATGTGGCTGGAAATGATTTGTGCTAAGCAATCAGAGAGACTGGATATCAATTTGTCCATAGCTTTAGCCATTGCTTTTTCCACAGCAGAGTCAATTGCTTCTGAGAGGTTAAGATTAAGATGCATGCTTGGAGTGTTGCGCGCTGTAACACCAGAGTATCCGAAGGCCCTGTCTTTGATAACTGAAATTGCATCTCTTCGGGAGCAACGACGGCGGTCGATTATTTCAAGAATTTGTATTTCTTGAGCGCGAGCTGAGCAGTTCGAATAGTCTGCTGGGTGTTCTCCCCCACAGAGGCAGCACTTTTGAGATTGAGTAGAGCATTCACTTGAAGAATGACCATCCCCACAGGTGCGGCAACGCAAGCTAGACTTACATCCTCCTGCGCTGTGCCCGAATCTCCAACAATTCTTACACTGGATTGGACGTGACGCAAGCGGCTCTACACGGAACACAAGAGGCCACACCTTTATTTCAGATGGACATGATGTGCCCGCAAACGCTGCAATAACAGATTCTGTCGGAACCATCTCGTTATCGGCCAGTCGATTGCAACGGTAGATGGCAATGACGCCTGCTGCGGATAGCTTGTCCAGGGTTTCAGTAGGACTTAATCGGGAGTCTACGCCCCGTACAAGACCCTTGGTGCACGCAAGGTGAGGCGGAATAAAAGCACTCACCGGGGTGGAAGCGAATGAAGTGCATTTCAAGAGGTCTTCTACACAGGTCTGGTCGGGTGAACGACACACTATACCTCCCCGTCCGAACGCTCGCACATCAGTGATGGTCTGGAAGTGGTTGGACGTGGCCTTAAGTGCCTTCTGGACAGCCTGTGGATTCGTGATCCTGATGGAACCTCCATTGGTAGGTACAAGCGCCACAGGAATGGTGCTGACGCCACTGCGAAAAAATAAATCTATGGGCAATTCATTAGGTGGCAGGGATGCTGACCAGGCGGATCGCGCCTGGCCAGGAGAACTGGTCGACATCAGCTCAAGACGGCTGACGCAAGGAATGCCAATCAACCAGGAACTACCACACACACTTCTTCTTCCTCGACCTCTAGCCTAACTAGTGCGTGCCAATATTCATGTATACATATATCGTCTTGTCTTGTTTGTTTCATTCAGATGCCCTTGCTGATTTCCGGCGACCCCGAATATTTTAGGAAGTACTACAGCATGACTCCAGAAAAATTCGAACAACTGCACGCTCTTTTGGAAGAGTCCCTCACTAGGCTACACTTCATTCGAGAGCCAATCCCATCGCGGGCCAGACTCGCCATCACTATCAGGTATTTATGTGAACGAATATGGAATCCCGGCCGCAGCGGCCGCATTTCGATGCCGCGAAATTCTCAAACACCCGTTTACCATGCATTGGAACCCAAAGTGGGCAAAACTAAGCCGGACTACGACAGGCCTTATAATCGCTTTGTGGTTTTGGCAGCTAAAACCCCCGGAATGCAATTTTATGCGAGTGGATCTTATATTTGTTTTCATTCATTATTTCTTAAATAGGCATCTTAATTATGGCGCTACCATGTTCAATTACAAAATTCGTAGCTGTATTTGCCGTTGCGCTACAGTTGCTCCTTCTATAGGCACTAATTTGATCTGCAGCGTATATTATTGTCTCTAACTTGCAGATCATTGCTGCATTGGCTGTGACCTATTTTATGTAGACGTCCACCTGTGACTTCCTTCATATGATGTCGCGATACTTTGGTTCGCTGCGTTGAAATAGCCAAAAGTCAATATAACAAATTATCGGATATAATGAATTAAACCTTTTTCGTCGCCACTGGCATGTATACAACTATAACAAATCTTGTATATTAAGAACGTGTTTTTGTGTCAGGTGCGACTTCGCCAAGTCGAGATTCACCTGTACCAGTACAGCATGCACTCTTTCACAACTCACTGTGTCGTTATGTTGCAGTAAATATTACGAAAATTTCTTTTTAGGTATTTGGCCTCGGGGATGTTTACGCAGGATATTGCCTTGGAGTTCCGGGTGGGCATTTCCACCGTGTCCTCCATTGTGCACGTCACGTGCAGGCTCTTGTGGAGTACCCTGCAACCTGCATGCCTCAAGGTACGTATATTGCGCATGCAGTGTCCGTACATGTTTAGGCATAAAAGGTGCATTTATAGATTATACATGCGGCTCAGTCAGTATTTAGTGCAACATTAATTTGAGGTTAAACTGAGTAGCCTCCTGTATTGCTAATTGACAGCTCTGCATAATGTGAGCCAGAGAAACAGCTTTCAAGTCAGCACATTTTTTCGATGATTTTTCAAATCTTCCTTTTGCTGTAAATGAAGGCCCGGTACATCTAAACCTCAAGAAAAAAATTCTTAAGCCTCACAGAGCCCGCCTTACCTTCCTAGTCATTTTCGGCTTCGTTTCTGCTGTGTTGTGACGTATGACGGGGAAGCGCGGTCACCTAAATGGCATTGCGACGTTTGGGCACTCGCACCGGCTACTCGGTTGTCCGCTATGTTGCTACGCTGGACTGTCAAACTGTCGTAGTGTCCCCTTCCCACGTGACCACACACTTTGTCAGGCCATCGCAACAATCACGGGGAAACGAAATCTAAAGTGGTTATAGAAAAGGAATTAGTAGAACCCCGTTGATACATTTTTCAAAGGACCCCGTGAAAATGTAACAGTGAGGAACGTCCCAAATCGCCACATCCACAAGAAACAGCTCAGCGCTTATGTACGTTTAAACATGTGCTATCTTCTGCGACTCTTATGCTCCACCGCACAAGATGTCTGTATTGCAGCGAAGCTGACTTTAGAGCACCAGCAAAAATAATCGCACCGTGATTGGGAATGAGGATCGCGAACTCTCAGGATCTTGTGCCTCCGAATTTGCCTCTGCACCGCTTAATTTGCGTTACCACCGCATTTATATGCAGCATAACACGCGACGTAAATGCCGGGAAAATGCAACAGCGAGTAACGTACGTATACCAACGCGTTTCCAAGGGCACTTAATTGTGACTAATTTTTCTACTACCTTCATTCGGAACGCTTAATGGAATTGTCCTAGTTCACCTAGCTGTCCTGTGTGCGCAATGTGCCCTCAGAAAAGCCCAATGCGCTCAGCAACCTCGCTGCTGACTCCAGCAATTAAGGCCAGTAACTAACATGCCGCACAGTAAACGACATTATCGATCCCAATATATAATGAACGATCTATTCTGCATGTTCGTCGATCGTATGCATGTCCATGTATTTCAGCTTTTCAATAAGGAAAGTGCGTTTTATGTTCTATCGGGGACACAATTGCCCAGGCGACGCGCGCGACCGTCGGCCGAATTGCATCGCTGCGCTGTCCGCCGGGATAAGTCGCGCTATGGTCTGCGCTAGAGGTCGCCGGACAGCGTGGGCCACTAATGGGCCACGTATGCGCTTTCCTGCGATTTCGAGCGCAGACGGTGGCGCGGCTGATCCCGGCAGGCAGCGCAGCGATGCAATTCGGCCGACGGTCGCGCGCGTCGCCTGGGCAATTGTGTCCCCGATAGAACACTCGATCGGTGGGGTTTTAATACCTTACCCATATGCCTTGTGTCATCTACTGCTTTTCACAATTGTTCCGACTTTCCTCAGGTACCAACAACTGAAACTTGGAGAAGAACTGCTGCAGGCTTCAGTGAAAGATGCAACTTCCCCAATTGCGTCCGCGCAGTTGACGGCAAACACGTGCAAATACAGGCCCCACCACACTCGGGCAGCCTGTATTACAACTACAAGGTATGCTATTGTCATTATTAGCTGTTTAATTATGATTATTATATATGCATGCTATTATTGTAATGGATATGGTATATCTGCATGATGTGCGCTCATGATGCAGACCAGTTAAATAGTGACACTACACCGAGTATAATGTATTATTTTTCCTTTGTCTTTCTACTAATGACTGACACATGTGATTGTTAATGAATTACTGACGCTGTCATTCTAGTTTTATTTTGCTTGACTACTGTTCACTATCTATATAGTTTATTTTCGTAGTGATGGCCCAGTGCTACAAATAACAACCTCTGGGCGCATATAGCGAACTCATCAAATAATGCGAATAAATAAATAGCTTACAGTCTATGTACAATGAGGTGTTTACATTGTGGCGCATTATCTTTGCAGGGCACTTATTCTATAGTGCTGATGGCCGTGGCTGACAGCAACTTGAAGTTTGTTGCTGTCGATGTCGGTGCATATGGCAGGCAGAGTGATGGAGGCACACTGAGTGCTTCAAGATTTCGAAAGTGCCTTGAAAATGGCACCCTTGGCCTCCCTCCCATACAGGCTTTGCCCAACACAAGTACATTAGCTCCTCATGTTTTTGTGGGAGACGAGGCCTTCCAACTACGGCAAGACTTCTTGCGGCCTTATTCGAGGAGGCATCAGACTGAGAAGAAAAGGATATTTAACTACCGGCTCAGCAGGGCAAGGTAAATGTTCTAGGCAGTAGCTTTAGACTGTAGTGAGAAAGTTACAATGCAAGCTAACATGTTTTTTTTCCATTTCAGGAGGTGTGTCGAGAACACATTTGGCATCATGGTGTCAAGATTTAGGGTATTTCGTCGTCCCATCAACCTGCTACCTGAAAGCGTCGACTAAGTGGTGATGGCCTGCTGTGTCCTCCATAATTTTCTGCGAGAGGATCCGGTCTACCAATCCCGCAGCCACGAGGACGAGGCGACCAGTGGCCAGCAGCATGCAAGTGGTGGTCAAGCGATGTTTCCCTTGCAGCCACCTGTAGGCCACAACTACAGCAGGTCTGCAGCTAGCGTAAGGGACATGTTCTGTGAATATTTTGTGAGCCCGCAGGGTACTATCCCGTGGCAGCGAGCATATGCTGGGCTACGAACATGAACGCCTTTCTGCTAGAGACCAAGACAATCATAAGGTGCACTAACAACTTAAAATTTGTGGAATATGCCGAGTAAATGCTGGCTGACAAGCAATAAACCGAACATGCACAAAAAGAAGCAAAAACTTGTGTACAGGAAACGCATCCATCTCTAATGGAGGCCATGCTGACGCAAGGTTCTCCCAGCATTTTTAGGTCTACAGCTTTCATAATTTCTGTAAGCACCAAGCTTCTTCCTCTACAATACAATCTTAGAAGTCTCCACATCTGAGCGCGCATGGTAGATGAAGGAGCTAGCATTCTGTGTACATCTAGTGATCAGCTGCCTAGAGAAATTGTGGAAGCTGTAGATCTAAAAATGCTGCGAGAATCTTGTGTCAACATGGCCTCTGTTAGAGATGGATGCGTTTCCTGTCGGGAAACACACATTAGTTATTGCTTTTTGGTGTATGTTCGGTTTATTGCTCGTCACTCAGTATTTACTCAGCTTGTTCATTAATTTTTTGGTTGTTTGATCATCTCGGTTTTCTTGTTCATCTTATGTGTTGTCTGGTGCCGTTTGCAACCCCGCTATTCTTGATTATTTTAGGCCACAACAAGTCACTGTGATTGCATTTATGATGCTTATGTGTCATCACCACCATCATCACCTTATTTTATGTCCACTGCAGGATGAATGCCTCTCCCTGCGATCTCCAATTACCCCTGTCCTGCGCCAACTGACTCAAATTAGCGCCCACAAGTTTCCTAATTTCATTGCCCCACCTAGTCTTCTGCCATCCTCGAGTGTGCCTCCCATTCTGTAACCCTAATGGTCCACCGGTTAATTATCTAGCCTCCGTATTACATGACCTGCCCAGCTCCATTTTTTTTCTTTTGATGTCAATTAGAATATCGGCTACACTCGTTTGCTCTCTGATACAAACCGCTCTGTTTCTGTCTCTTAACGTTATGCCTAGCATTCTTCGTTCCATCGCTTTTTGCACGGTCCTTAACTCATTCTCAAGCATCTTTATCAGTCTCCAAGTTTCTGCCCCATATGTCAGCACCGGTAGAATGCATTGATTGTACACCTTGCTTTTGAATGATAGTGGAAAGCTTCCAGTCAGGATCTGACAATGTCTGCCATATGCACTCCAACCCATTTTTATTCTTTTGCAAATGTCTGTCTCATGAAGAGGGTCCCCTGCGAGTAATTGACCAAGATAAACATACTCCTTCACAGACTGTAGAGGCTGAGTGGCGATTCTGAGCTCTTGTTCCTTTGCCCAGCTATTGATAATTATCTGTCTTCTGTATATTAATCTCCAGCCCCACTATTACACTCTCTCTGTTAAGGTCCTGAATCATTTGTTGTAACTCGTCTGCAGTGTTGCTGAACAGAACAATGTCACGTGCAAACAGAAGGTTGCCGAGATATTTGCCGTCGATACTTACTCCTAAGCCTTCGCAGTTTAATAGTTTCAATACTACTTCCAAGCACATAGTGCATAGCAATGGAGAGATTGTGTCTCCTTGTCTGACCCCTTTCTTTATAGGTATGTTCCTACTTTTCTTGTGTAGAATTAAGGTAGCTGTGGAATCTCTGTAGATATTTTCCAAGGTATGTATGTAAGCGGCCTGTACTCCTTCATTATGTAATGTCTCTATGACTGCTGGTATTTTAGCTGAATCAAATGCCTTTTTGTTGTGCTCTGCGGCTTTATCAATTACCTGATTAATGACATGGATGCGATCCATTGTAGAGTATCCCTTCCTGAAGCCAGTTTGTTCCCTTGGTTGACTAAAGTCCAGTGTTGCCCTTATTCTATTGGAGATTATTTTGGTAAATATTTTACATAATACTGGGAGTAAGCTAATGGGCCTATAGTTTTTCAATTCTTTAACGTCTCCTTTTTTGTGGATTAGTATAATGTTTGTATTCTTCCAGTTTTCTGGGACCTTTGCAGCCGACAGACACTTGGCATAAAGAGCCGCCAGTTTTCCAAGCATTATGTCTCCTCCATCAATGATTAAACCGACTGTTATTCCATCTTCTCCTGCCGCTCTTCCCCGTTTCTTGTCTTGCAAGGCCCTTCTGACCTCATCTTTAGTTATAGGAGGAGTTTCTGTGTCCTGTTCATTACTGTTTCTAATGGAGGTATCCTGACTCCTCTGGGTACTGTACATGTCAGTATAGAATTCTTCCGCTGCATTTACTATACCTTCAATATTGCTGATGATATTACCCTGCTTATCTTTCAGTACATACATCTTGGTTTGTCCTATACCAAGTTTCCTTCGCACCGATTTAAGGCCGGGTCCATCTTTTACGCCTTCCTCAGTCTTTCTCATGTTATAATTTCGAATACCCCTTATTTTCTCCTTGTTGATCAGCTTTGATACTTCCACAAATTCTATCTGACCTCTTGCGTTGGACACTTTCATTCTTTGTTGTTACTTTATTAGGTCCTTCGTTACTTGGAAGAGCTTGCCTATTGGTTGCCTTGGTGCCTTGCCTCCCATTTTAGTTGCTGCCTCTGAAGCCAGCCTAGTTCAGTTTAATTAATTACCCCTATGTCATCTTTATCTCTGTTCTAGGCTGCATATTCGTTTGCAAGTGCCAGCCTGAATATGTCTGATTGTACCCTTACTGGATCTTGGTTGGCCTGTTTCTTCTTGACCAATTTTACTCTTTTTCTCTTCAAATTGAGGTGTTTCCTAGCCCTCACTAACCTATGATCACTGCACCTTTACCCTACCTAACACTTCTACATTCTGCATTGTGGTGGGATTTACAGAAAGTATGAAATTAACTCGATTTTCTTATTTCACCATTAGGGCTTTTCCAGGTCCACTTTCTGTTGCTACACTTCCTGAAAAAGGTGTGCATTATTCGCAACTTATTCCTTTCTGCAAATCCTACCAGCATATCTACTCTAGCATTGTGTACCTTGTAAAATATTTATTTTGGCAATGTTGCAAGAGCATATAGTGCAAAGCAGTGAGAACAGGGTGCGCTAACTTCTAACTAATTCAACGGTTTATTGTGAAATTTCAGTGATTTATAAAGGGCACCTGAAAGTAGTGCAGCAAGAAAGCCTGATAAAATACCAGTGCTTGATCAAACAAAACAATCAAAAACAGGGGAGAGAGGAAATACAAATAACTATACAAGCCCAGGGTAAAAGAAGAAACATTGTGATCACCCACTGTAGATGCAATTACGTTCCAAGAAACTTGTTTTTTTTTTTCAATGGCACGGAACTGGAAGAGCGTGTTTGCATAAGCAAGCTGTCACTCTGTGTATTGGAAAAAGAACCGCGTCTTTTGAAAGGTGCTGGCATCCACGATTGGCAATCGGAATGGTCGTTTCTTTCCTCTTCACTTGAATTTTTCGTCTGCATTTTCTTTCTGCAATGTTTTTATTTATGTTTGGTTGCATCAAGCAGCAATCTTCATCAGGCCTCCTTGATGCATTTCTTTTTCTGTTAAACTGTATAAATTGGCTTATTTTCACAATAAGCCTTATTTGCGAGGTCTGGTATAATACTGCGGATAGTGCTTCATGCTATGTGCCCTTGCAGCCTTCATGTGTGTGTGTGCGTGCACGCATAGATTTGGACGTGAAATCGGGGCCTTGTGCGGGGCCATTGTTCTTCTGTGCAGCCTGATGAATTCATTAACTATACAGCACAACAGAAATACAAAGAACAGAGTGAACACAGAGCTCTTGCTTCATGTCCGTAGGCTGTCTGTTGTGCTGTAATTAATAACGAACACACCAACTCGTCTAGTTTTCAGTTATGTCTGGCCACTTGTGTCCTGGAATATCTGCATGGCTATGTACCCTGCAACCTGCAATTTAATTTCTTGGCCACGTGCTTGCAAGTCGTGTGTCAGTCTCCCGATTTCCCTGACAATCTGGCGTGATGCACAGGCCCTGACAGCTTCTGGTGAATCCATGCAGGCGTGCATGATGTAGTCTGCAAATTTGCACTGCAAGTGCTGCTTTGCATTCAGTTCAGTTCTCTGGCTGTACGATGTCCTAGGATGGTTCCCACTTGTATGGTATTTAATTTTATGTAGTGTCATGCTACTGTTACACTGTTATTGCCACATCAGTCTACTACACGTGCCTGATGTCTGTTTGTGTCTTCATTTGTGTCTTGCCAGTTGAATATAGTCTTCTTGCCTAATTGTCTGCCCCCATATTGCACGGTATGGGCCTGTTGTGTTTCGAGTTCAGGTGCTCCTGAGCCTGTGTCTCTGAAGGGAGGAGTAGTCGTCTTTGCAGCTCATATGCTGGCATAGTATCTTGCAACCAGGTTCCGCTCTCTTGAAGCAAAGAATTTTTGCCGCAGGCTGTACCTCTACTCCGTCTAGGTGCTTGTAATTTGTTTGCACTTTCTCATAGAGGTCTCCAAACTTAGTAAAGTTGAAAAGACCAGTCAGTACCCGTATGCCTGTGTTTGATGAGTTGTCTTTTTTGTGCGCTGCTTGTAATTCATACCACAACACCTTGGACACAAGTACAGCAACTGCGCTTTTTTATAGTATCCGCTCATCCACCCCCCATGATGTTGAGATTATTCTTTTCACCACGTGTATTGTGTCCAGGCATGGCATAATCGTTTCGCCCACATGCTGGCTCTGCCGTCTTGATCTTACACTAGCCGACGATTTGGAGATGCTTACTTGCGGGTATATTTGTCCAGCTATGTGAAGCAGAACATGCAATATGGGGTAGTTCTTGGTTCTAGTCTTATATCAGATGTCGATGCAGGCCAACTTGTCAAAAAGTGAGAGGCCAGGCTGGCTATGCAATGTTGTCAAGAGCTTCTTGCATCGTCCTTGATTTCTGTATAAGATAGCTTTCCCATAGACTGTAGTACACCATAGGCTGTAGTATTTCTTCTAGTGTGCTTGTGTTGTTGGTGTGGATGGGCCAAATGTACCTCCAACTCTCACCTGGAATTTTCTGTCTTTCAACATGTTACTGTTTAACTTAGGTGCTCTACCAGAAAACTTTTTTGCTTATCGTTCATCTTATTAGAGTAGCATGAGGTACTGCTGTTAAAAGCCTCTTCACTCTCTTTATTCTTTCATAAGCGGTATTACACAATGCCCTGCAATAAAGTTTATGCTGCTCATTGCCCACTCATATCTGCCAGAAGGCACAACTCATGAAAAAAGGTTTTCTTTGTGCTGTGTGTGCATGTCTTGAGATCTATACATCTGTAGAACCAGCTTCCTGACAGAGTACTTACTATGCCTGATCAAGCTTATTAGTGCAGCGCTGTTGAATACATATTGATGCAATGAATGTTTACACGTTCGAAGTGTGGGGAAAGGTGCTATGCTTTCAAGTAGTGTTAGTATTAATTGGTCGCATTAATTTTGCATAAGCATGCTCCCTTTATGCAGTAGCTTCTGGAAGTTTAAGGGTTTAGTAAATGAAGATGAACTAAACGTAAGTACAAGAGCTGTTTTACCTGTGACTCTCATCCAAAAGCAACTGCCACAGCTGGCAATTCAACCCCTCATCTTGTGTTAGTAGCAGAATGCCTAATCACAGTGGCAGGTGAATAAATTGAAGAACGCCTTCAATGTCGGGAGATTTTTTTTTTGTCTATATGCTGGTAAAAAGTGCTGCAATAAATGTGTCATTGCAAAAAAGCTTTTTGTGACCCTTTATTGAATAAACTGCATATTCTAGTGTAAAGTCGAAATGTAGAAAGTTCTTTTAAAATACCAGGCTGATATGCTCTTCTAAGTAGCATGGTACTTCATTACTTATAAAGGTGACAGAGGATATCGTTCTACAAGTCATGATCACAAAGTTATTAGAAACTGTTATTAGGAACATGTATGGCACGGATGTTTCTGCACACATTATTAGGTGTGGACGTGCAGGAACTTTTATACTTAAAAGATTCAAAGATTGCCAGGAAGGGACGCAACTGGCTGACTTCACTGCACAGTTTTGATTTACTTTTCTTTAACGTGTCGTCTTCTAACGTGTCGTTGCTTTTCACATTGCTGCACGAGTTTTACATGACGGTGCAAGAGGGTGCGTTGTCACTGCCACTATAGCAAGCCAAGGGTTTACTACAGTTCAAAGCAAATGACAATACAAGTGCAGTAAGGATACAAAGTGTTCATTGGTTTCTGTGCAGGAAAAGAAAAATCTCGAGAGACGAGATGCAACTCAGCGTGCATGAAATATGTGAAAACAAACTGACGGAGCTGTTTATTCAAGCCACGGAGTTAATGCTATTGTAGAAAATTCATTACAATAGCCTGCGCGCTTGCCATGTCAAATTTATTAACTAAGTGAGGTAAGATAATCTTTCAATATGCATCGGGAAATTCACGATTAAAAGCCGACAAGAAAATGCAACTGAACGGTACCGCGTTCAGCGCAACGTTGAAACTTCGGGTACTTTGCTATCTTGTCATTTGCCTTTGCCGAGGTTGAAATAATTCAAGCTGCTCCGTAAGCGCGATTTTTGCATGCTACTCAACAAAAGAAAATTGCGACGACCTCGTCGTCTGCTGGAGATCGAACACCTCCTAGCACTGACAACTCGCAAAGGCGTACGAAGCAAACGTGAAAATGCACTTCATTTACTGCGTAGCGTGTCAACAAACGTACATGAATGGGAGAATGGAATCTGCGGTACAAGTTTTTTATTCTCCCTTCGCGTACGTACCGAATTCGACAATCCACGTCTCCGCGCATTGCACTTGTCGTGCGAGACGCCATTTTCCAAAACAAACCGGCGAAATAGCTCCGTTGGCAGCTCTCCGCGCCATTTCGACAGAAAATCGCAGCGATTGGTGCGACGGTGCGACTGTGCGACCAACCGGTTGGTCGCAGCCGCAAATCGGGGGGGTCGGCACTGCGACTGGGATTTTCATCGCAAACGACGGAAGTCGCACTTCCGGTGCGACGAAAATCGCAGCATGTGAAACAGGCTTAAGGTGCACTTCGTGTGCCGCTCGCTAGAGGGCTACGTCCCGCCAGCTGGCGGGCGCTCCCTCCCTCGCTCCTTGCCCGCATATCGTGCCAGGGGAAAGGCGTTCGCTCGCTTAAACTAAAGAACACCAATACCGAGGTGCGAGTGCCACTAAGACGCACCTAAATCAAAGATTAGGGTCGCCTGCCATTTTCTTTTCTTTTATTGACATGGTATTTAGTACAATGAATGAAATTATGTATGCACAGAAACTATTTACAACAATATAAACACCAGGTGGTCATAAGCGATCACAGGTATACGGACAGTACGTACAAAAAAAAAACGTCGCACAAGGGAACATCTCCTATAAGAACAATAACTTGTAAGAAGTTAAGCACCATATCAAAAGTGGATACCAATCCGGCTCGCATTCTTCGCGATTGTAAATGTCCTTTAAGTGCGTAATCATTTGAACGAAATGCGATATTGAGAAACTTGTTCTTTCTGCATTTCGGTCTTGCATACGAGTTTTCCACAGACTATGCAGGTATGTAAGTATGCATGGTACACCACAGGGATCAACAAGATATCGTATACTGTGACAATTTAGACCAAAATGTTTTTGCAAATTTCTGTGGAGGACATCCCAGGATAAAATCTTGACACTCTTAGTCAAGTCCTGCATAACGTCCTTCGCATAAGCTGTGTGTTATCGGCTCAGCCCCCACCGCTTACAAGAGTGCTTTCGAGCTATAATCATGCATGGCAAAACGCGGCCGACCAACTGCTCACGGCTGTATGCGGCCAATGAGCAAACGCGACGTTTATGTCCAGCCCTGGAAATTTGGCGCCCAAAGAGTTGAGAGAGCGCTTACAACGCAAAAGCTGAAGGGGCGGTGAGCGAGATGCTGTGAGAGAGAAACAAAAGCGAAAGGAAGAAAGGAGAGAACGAAAAGACTGAAAAATAAGGCGCCTTTATTTTAACATCTATGCGTTGCTTTGATGGCGGAGGAGGAGGTAAGACTGCGCCGGCGGTCGAGGCGTTATCTGTCGGCGGCAATTATCATCATCTACATTTGTACCCGCGACGTTATGCGACTGTGTTCGTGTTGTGCAGTCATCTGCCCGCGACGATGAACGCTCTCGGTGATCTCAGTGCTGTTCAATTCCATCGATGTTACCTGAAATTGCAAGAAGCCAGCGCAACTTCGACAACTCATGGGAATGCGACCACAGGGCGACAATCAGCAGCTCTGAGCCTCCATGTGCGCTCGATTGTCGGGTTCTAGAGTGTGTGCCGTATAGTTGCGAACCAGTTATCGATTCGGTAGGTTGATTCTTGCTTCCCACACAACTGATTGCTTAATTTCTGCCACTGCATTATTATGAGCCACCAGATAACGAATCCCGGCGATTTAAACACATGAACGTGCAGTACTAATGCGAACGCGCGCATTGAAGTTTTGGCTTGTGAAGTAGCTATACCTGCAGGCGCATAGTCCCGTTTCGGTATCTTCAAATTGCATTTTCGCTGGCGATATTTTTTCGTGCGTAGCCTGGCGTCCTTTGGTTCATATTTCACAAGAGCTTGCATTTTATGGCGCCGCTAGTCATCGGGCGTAGCGTTTCTAACCATGAAATCTTCAGCTTTTTTTTTATCCCCTTCGTGGACTTTGTGAAATGAATTCATGGCATATCGTAGTTTAGGTTTGTCGAACGACGGTGTTATTTTGAACCATCTTCTCGTATGTCACGCACTTTCCTTTGTGCAATGTGTAGATATGCGAGGGTCTCTGGCTTTCCTGTTCAATGCGTCGAGTTCACTAGAATTCAAAGCCCAATTTAGCTCGAAGCTGGCTCGACGCGAAAATAATGATTTAACTCCGACGCCGCAGCAGCCCCAAAGTGTAGGTTTGCGCTAAAACCAGAATTTGCCACAATATCTCTTGCAGAGGAGCAGTAAGCTCGTTACTTGTAGAAAGGGTGAAGTTCTAGGCCACTGGCAAAATTTCAACGGCGCGATATCTCACGTCGAGCTAGCAGTTTTGAAGTTTCATTGCAGACTGAAAATTTTGTGGACTTCAGTACTTGCGTCGTTTCATACTACAGCATCAGTAAGCGAAAATCAGGCCCAGAATGGCTGTTCATTGCAGTGAGCAAAGATCATATGCTTGTGATGAAACACGAAGAAAAAGCTGATATTTTGCCAGCACAAAAGTGAGGTGGGGCGCAGAACGAGAAAAGTATTGACAATATTGCTCGCATGCGGATAACATTGAAGCACTTGCACATGCTGTACTGTCACTACAGATAGACACACATTCAAAGGACATCTCATACATGTCTGCTGATTTCACAACAGCGGAAAGTCACTGAGTTTAGGCGAGTGTAAATGAATGGAAGTGCAGATAAATGCCAGTAAGTGTAAGGGACATTAAAGAGTACCCCCGATTGCCAGCTGACAATGTGCAAGAATTAGTCATTACCTGCAAGTGTGAAGAGATATGACTGCGAAATAAGTCATAAGCCGAAGCACATCGAGTTGATTTCAAAGACTACAAGTATATGTGGAATGTGTTTCTGCAGAACGTGGAGAACACAAGTGAGCGTATTTTTCTCGCTTCAGAGCATTACGTGTGTCCTGTTGTCATGGCTTCGATAATTTGTTTACACTAGCTATGCGCTCACTGTATTCAGATTAAGTAGGTACGGATTTATATGCTAATAATTACAGATAAATTTCAAATACAGAGCTGTAACTTGAAAGGTCGAACACCCCATTGGCATATCGTTCACAATCCCTTATGAGTTATGCACATGTGAAGTGTGATATAGAATGCTCTGCTTTCTGTAGTAAATTATCGACACCTACTTTATAACGTTACAATGAATAGGTGGGCGTGTTGGTTGAGCATGAACTGATGTGAAAGGAGCGAAGGCCACGACGGACAAAGAGAAGCACACACACAGGGTGCCTTTTTTACTTCCAACAATGTTTATTCGAGAAAAAATGCCACCATTTCATCCAAGGAGCGTTATCACAGTTCATCTGTGCACATTCGCGTTCAGGTAAAGTAGTTATTTTTGCGGTAATGAGATTGATGCATCACTCACGCACCTATCACTTGCCTCACTGATCTTTTTGGCGTCAATTACTAATCGAACACATGTGTCACGGCGCTTCCGACCACCACAGCGCAGGCGTGAAAATGTGGCTTACATTTGCAATGTTTACAATGAATTGCTAGGTGGCCCTCTCTCTCTCCTTTCTAACATTGTTTTGATGTTGCCTCGGCCAGTCACTCAGGCACTGCTCGGTTTAGCCTGCGTACTTTCTACCACATGACAAAGGAATTTCATGAAAGAATACAGCCTCACAATCGACGTATTTGTTTCCCTCATTTGTGACACAGGCCACTGGCTTGCGGTAAAAGGCATGGTCATTCGGCAGAGCCTTGAAATCTTGCACGGGACAGAAAACTCCGCCTTGTCTCAGCTCGCTTGTCAATCTTCAAATTATCCGGCATGCAGTGTATGTCGAGTATAATGCCTACCTTTTCTTTTTCGCGAGGTGGCTCCTCGGCCAGTTGGCGAGTTCGAGACCGCTTTAGGATTTTTTTCTGACATAGAAACTAGCGCAAGTTGTGGGTAGCCTGCCTCTTCTAGTCGTTCAATCTGCTTAAGAAAACTCTCCGCAGTTCGATGCGGACACGACTTCTTGAAAACATTCAGCGGGCACATGTTAGAAATATTGCAGTTCACTAGCTTGAATAGACTGGCTAGACTGAATTGTCCGTCGTCGTCTCCGCGCCTTTCACAACAGATCAGTATTATAATGCTGACATGTGCTCTTGGAGGAAGGAGGGAGAAAGATAGGAAGACAGGCAGGTTAGCCAGAGTAAATACAAGCGATATCTGTGCTGGGGAAAGCGTACAAGAGAAATGAGCCATTTTCCGAAACTATGGCGGGAAGTGATGCTCCTGCTTTATGGGTCTTCAGGGTAAAAAAGACGTCGAGAAACCATTTTTGCTCCTTCCTTGCTTGATTAGCAAGGCTCACTTAGTTTCACGACACTAAGTTTCTGATGACGCAAAAAAAGGACCGAGCGAGAAATCGCGGGAGCTTTTTTTATCAAAAGATTGGCGGACAACTGCGTCAGCAAGCCATCTACATTTTTGAGTGACGCTGAGATTCAGTTCCTTGAAGGCTTTGTTTAGGTCTATAAAGTTTCAATCCCCTTTAAAAGGTGTTTTTTTTTCGTTACAGAAGCCTGCTCGAAACAACTGTGTGACACGTTGTTTTGTGCGCATGTTCCTTGTTTCCATTATCATATATTCTTATGCATAGTGACTTCGCCTTAGGCCGAAGCATTGAGATACGTGGCGATAGTAGACAATGTTGTATGACCATATTTTGTTCTTACTGTTTTTATGGATTTAGTAACGTGTTATTATACGTTTGCGGTATCTCGTTTTTGGTTGATCATGTGTGACTATATCTGCGCTAACTGCGATGCTACATGGCAAGCCTTTTTGCGCATAAATAGGCCGGTTTCGGTGCAAATAAAACCAGTTGTTAGTCAGCGCTTCTGTTGTGGCTTGTGTTTCTTTGTCTCCGTCTCAGTCGGCTGCGCCTCTTGAATAACCATGAACGAACTTGCCCAAATCAAAGTTTTACTGTGACCCTTTACCCGAGCTGATAACAAGGATGGCCGAAGGGAAGGACAGGCTGCAAAGTCAGCACGACGCCACCCCGTTCTCCACGAGCTGACACAAGAGGATAGAAAAAACCGAAGGTCAATAGAGAGCCACTCCGTTCCCCACGAGCTGACACGAAGGACGGACGACGAAAGCACTAATACTTCCACAGGCCCCGGAAGAAGATGGAGACGACCACAGGACCACCAGAGGTTATTTAAGGTCGTGCTGGCCCCCGTGTTAATAAGAACCCCTCGAGACTCAGATGAGAGTCACATCCATGCACCAATGAAGAAAATACAATCTTTGCTACTTTTTTTTTAATCATCACGATGCCCGGCTTTGCTGTCGTCTCCTGATTCTTGCGGTGAACACCCACCTCAACCGGTCGAGATTGTAACAACTAGTTGGCAACGACAGATATTCCGCCCTTCGTCCTGGCTTCAGCAGAATGGTAAGCGCTTGACTTTCCTTGAGAATTTGCCAAGTTTTAGCTCGTGTGTTTTCTAAAACTGCAAATTGGTTTCTGTACGTGCAGGCTTCTGTTTAAAACTTCCTCACCTCACAGCAGAGTAAGAAATTCCTTGTTCGGGATTAACCATGGATTCAAGCAAACGGAAAAAGCCAGAGTTGCTATTACTATGTGAAGAGCTTGCAGTCGAGGTCGGGAAAAGTCAGAGAAAGCCGCAGCTTATTGAGGCGATTGAGAAGTGCGGGGCTCTTGAGGACGAAATTTCAGAAGCATGGGAAGAGATAGAGAAACGAGCTGAGAAATCTGAACAAAGAGCTGCAGAGGAAAGGCAAATCGCTGCAGAAGAAAGACAGAGAGCTCGCGAAATAATGCTAAGGAAAATAGACAAGCAGCGGCACCTGGCCATGCAATCGGCAAATACCGTCTCAATAAATGAAAGACGTTCACATGAAGCAGGAGTAAAACTAAGGTGTCTATTGCCGTCGTACATGGTAAAGGATGACATGGGATTGCTTCTCGGTACTTTTTAACGAACCTACAAGAAAAAGGTTTGGCGCTAGAGGGTTGGCCAGCACAGATTCTGACTGTTCTTCCTCGCGAAGCAACTTAAATAATTGCAAGGCTAACGGGAGACGACGCAAATGACTATCCGAAAGTAAAAGCCGCGTTGCTAAGGGAATATCGGCTCTGAGCGGAGGCTTTCCGTAGTCGTTTTCGGGAGACAGCTAGAATGCCGGCCGAGTCTTTTCAAGGTTTCACTTATAAGTTGAAAGCCAATTTAATTGAATAGCTAAAAGGGGGAAGATGCCTTCGGTTGTCGCGACAAGGTTGTTGAGTTAATCTGCTTGGAGCAGTGCTATGGGTCCTCGAGCGAAGAAATGTGCCTGTGGATTCAAGATAGGTCGGGCGAAAAGGACTTGGAACGTGCTGCAGTGCTATCAGATCAATTCGTCGCACGTCGCGAATCCGAAAAAAGGCGAGTCAGGCCATTCACTAAATTCATCAAAGTGGAAAATAGGCGCCCCATTCACCACGAAAGGACAGGATGAGGGACAAAAGATGTGCAGCCCGACAATTCAGGAGAGAATAACACGGCAGTAAAACACGAAATAAAAACAGAAAAGGCGTTTGAGGCTAGAAAACTGGTAGTCTGTTTCCGTTGTCAGGAACCTGGACACCTGGTGATCGGCTGTCGGAAGCCTAAAATTGTTTTTTCTCTTTTTTTTTTCATGAAGTACGGCGATGACAACTTGGCCCTCTTAGAGCCCTACCTTCGCGACCTAGTAGTGAATGGAATGGCCGCGTAAAGTACTTAGGGACTGTGAAAGCTGAGGATTTCACCGGGGAATATGCGTGGATCCCGCAGGTACTAGAGAGGAATAGTGTTTGCTTGCCCATAGCCAGCGTAACAATTGAAGGGCCGTTTGGACTATTGCTGACTGAAGCAGCAATATTGCCGAATCTATCGAAACATTATCCCTACTTATTTTCATATCACTCCGAAATGATGTTGAAGAAAAAGGGCCCGAGTTTCGGCGACCATACGGTCTAAAAACCTCTCATGCGTTCAAAAGCTCAAGTGATTCCGGCAGAGATAGATTACGGCAACGAAGCAAAAAATATGCCTCGTGACAGTGACATTCGGAAAGCAGAGCACATAGCTAATGAAATAAGTGAAAAAGGCGCTAGCGAGGAGCCATCCGGGTAAGTGAGAATACCGCAGCAAGGGCTAGCAGTGGAATTAGACTAATTTGGTACTAACACATTCGGCAAGCTCAAACTTTCTGAAGGTTGTTGAAGGAATCGCGACAGAAGAATGAAGCAATTACGTCGCGAAAGTAGAAACAAGGACTGTCCCATAGGACGTTCCTTGCGGAGACGAGACCAATTTTAACAATCCCAAAAAGTTCAAAGAGCCGCTGAAAAGCTCCCTTGTACCTCCGCACCTGGGTGACTTTCCAGAATCGTCAAAAGGTGAGGAGAATGCCAGAGCGGTGCAGCAAGGCAAGAACCCCATGCTCGGGAATTTCAGAGGTGCATGGCACATATTTGTTAAACAGTGCAAGATCAAGCGAGCCAAGTATTCGGCTCAGCAAAGAATAGAGAAAGCCTCCGCATTGCAGCCCGTACGACAAGCGAACAGCCCATCACGCAGAACTTCGAAGGGCTCGTTGTGGCGCGTGAGAAAACGAAGGCGTCACCTAATGCCCCAACCACTGGCACGCGCTGGAAAGCTTCGGCGCGCGCCGAAGGGTCAAATGCGTCAAAGCGTCGGTCGGGAACTCGCTGAAGCGGAACGTCGCGCAGCGATTATGTCTACTGCCGATGCTAGAAGTTTGCCGGCGCGCGGCGAAGCTGCGCCGGCGTGCACCAATGGGAGACTGCGACGCCTCGCAGGCGTCAACCAATCGGAGGCTGCGGAGCCTCTGGCTGCTAGGCCTGTAATGGCCGACCGTGCGGAGACGCCGGCACCAACGATCGTCCGAGTGTTTTGGACGCACGACGCGCGCGACAGTGTTCCTGAAAGACAGTGTTGTAATAGTAGGCCGACAACGACACGATCAACCGACCGACGACCGTGGGTTGTGGCAGTGCGACGTGGATCCGAAGCGACTTCGAACGACGCCGACTAATCCAACCTGCCCACTGGGTTCCGCCGGGCTCGGTACGATCGTCTGCTAAAACAGCCAACCGAATCACGATTGCCGCAACGTCTGTGCTTGTTGTATGTGCATATTGTCGTGCTCAAAACGAATGGAAACACGTTTACGAGCTCCGAAGTCTGGATAATCAACACTCGCCTATCGCCGATGTTGTTTACGTTACGCGTAGGCCTAGCGCGTCCATCGAGTTAGTAACTGGCGAGTGAACGAACTCACCTGAGAAACTCTGTCGAAGGAAATGAATTTTCAGGTCCGTTTGGTGCTGCAGTGATTTAAAATACGGCACTCTTGACTTCGTGTGACCTGTGATGTGGTGAATGAACCGTGTGGAAGTTGGGTTGGTCAACCGCGGCGTGTTTCGTGTGGTGTCGGTTGACTCAAGTTTAACGGGCAAGCTCTGCGCTGTTTCCAGAGGTAAAGATAACTTCCGAAAGCGAAATACACTAGTAGCTGAACTATTCGAAGTACTTACATAATCAGCCGTGCCGCCTGTTTCAGCTGACACTGCGCTCTTCTATTCGGCATGTGAATCCAGTTCAGTACAAGTTCACTGTACTCATTCACTCACTTCTTTCTAGTGCGTCCGTCTTTTGGGCTAGTTGGGCATAAATCGCTCGTGATGCAATCAAGAACACTGACGCACTGAAGCATACGTGACAACGGAGTCATGTTTGAGTCAGTGTGTCGTTATAGTTGAGCACTGCAAAAAGAAATTATCTGTTTGCAACGTGTGTCCTGTGTGCAGTGCATAGCAGGACCTGCATCATGCAAGACCTATGCATGTAGCAGCGTATACCACGATTCGATGCCCGCTTCAGAAGCAGCAAGTACTGAGTCAATGAAACTGTAATTGATTTTTTATCTCACTTTTTGCTAATGGAAAGTGTAGATGGTGTGAGTGCATTATGGGGAAGGTGAAAAGGTGTCATCAGTGTTTTGTGCAGTCAGTACGCTTAAACTGCTGGAATCCCTTCAGCCTCTACTAAAATTTTTCTTGGTGCGATACTATAAATTGTAGTCAGGACAAAGATCTACTCAAAACCAAGTTACTAATGCGGAGATGTTACATCTGCGGAGAATGTGTTTGATTAACAAGTTAACGCTTCCACAACAACAATATGCCGATGCACAGTATATGTGCTTACAATAAATACATTCCGTAAAGGCTAATGACTGGGCCTACAATATCAAACTTTGTAGTAGCACCGTAAAAAGTGCTGCCATGCGTATCAGCTACAACGAAACTGCTGCACGTCCAACCTTCTTCCTTGGAGGCACTTCTATAAAGACTGTTCGGGCCCTTCCCATTCTGGGTGTAGCATTTAGCTGTTCTCTCAACTTTTCCGCATATGTCACCAGCACTGTATGTAAGCACCGGCCCTTTCTTGGGTTTGTGTCCCGTGTCTCCCTTCCCTGATGACCTAAGGTTTTCCGAGCACTCTACACTTCTATCATTCTGTCATGACTTGAGTACTGCTCATCAGTATAGTTCCCGTACCAAACTCGCGACGCTAACAAGCTTAAGCTTGTTCTGCGCCGGACAATACGCACCCTTTACTCCCGGTTGTTACAAGCTCATGCCAGCCTTCGAGGATTGCCTCAAACCCCTCAAGTAGCACACCCTGCAATACCAACGCAACATTGCACTAGTCTATACTGCAGGGTGTTTGACGTCTCTCTGGACAGCACTAATCTTTCTTCAGTTCGTCTGAACAAGTGGTCAGCACAGCCTGAGCCCTCATCACGCCTCTATGGCCCGACACCACAACTCCATGATTATATCTGGCATGCAGAGCTTTCTCTCCACCCCCCTGGCGATTTGGATTCTCCTTCCTTGGAACCAGACTTCATTGGCACTCCTGTGTGTTGTGCACCTGTTGAATGTGTGCGTGCGTGCCGTGCTGTTATTGAGCAAGTGTGTGTGCACGTGGAGGGGAAGGAAGTGTCTTCTGCATCCTGCAAATTCCTGCTTTGGATGTCTGGTTATCAGATGCTCTAACATACAGGCATCAGCCTTCTGTTTAGTCTAGTGTGCCAAGTTAGCACTAAGATTATTATTATTATTATTATTATTATTATTATTATTATTATTATTATTATTATTATTATTATTATTATTATTATTATTATTAGAATCATCACTTTGACCACATTGATTGTGTTGAAGCCAGCGTGACACATAATTCAAAATATTTCTGGAGCTTTGTGGGCTCTCTCTTCTAAAAGGAGTGCCAAAGATGTACGTCTTCTTCATGAACATAGTGGTGTTGTCTCGAACACTGCTGATGCCTTTGCAGAACATTTCTGTTTGCTATATGGTGTGAAATATGCTTCAAGTAACCTTCCTTCTCAGTCTGGCGCAGTGTATGCTAACAGTCAATGACAAGCTCGTTTCCAAGTATATGAAGTGCCTTAAACTTTCCCTTTCTTATGGTGTTGATGGTATTTCCTCCACAGAGCTTAACCCTTTGAGACGCTGTCTACACAATTGGGCACAGCAGGAGCGTGCATCAAGCAAAAGCACTGATGAAAGTAATGGTATTTAAAATGTGTTTCATACATCTTGAAACACTTATTATTGGAACTGTGCTGCAATTTTGAATAATGTGCAGAATGTTTTAACAAAATGAGTGGGAAGGTAGACGGCTGGGTGTTGTTACTCTGTGTCAGTATGTTGTATGTAGCGGGTTCACTTCTTTCATTGTTTTTTACAATGTCGTGCACCAGGCATAATTGTCAAGTGGCTGGATAAGTGCTTTTCAAGCTTTTCAAAACACGAAATAGTAGATGTTTTCATATTTTGTGTTCCTGTAGTGAGTTTTCGCATGGAGTCGAAATTTTGTAAACTTGACAAAACTCGCTAAACAATTTAAAATTCTTAATATTTGCTGCAGGTGTACACTTTCTACGATTCTGAGGATGCAAGAGATGTGGTGAAAGCAACTTTCAATCAACGGGATAAAGTGGTGTCTGAAAGGGTTAAGACGTATGGAAGCATACTTGTTCCTCGTTCTCACATGCATCTTCAATAGTTCCCTAAAGTCTAGTACCTTTTCTAGCACTCGGAAGGTAGCATGGACATTGCCCATGCACAAATCAGGTGCTAGATGTGCAGTTACTAACTGCCGACCTATATCTATCCTCTTCAGTGCGTCAGGTGTTCGAATCGATATGGGATTCCTCGCTTTCTGTTAGTGCTAAGAGCATTTTAATAAATGAACAGCATGACTTTGTGTGCCGACATTTCAGACTTTCAGACTATTTCAGACTGTCAACAGTGTTCACCATTGCATCGACTTCCAAAAAGAAATTTTTTCGCTCTCAAACTGGTGCAGAAGCAATAAGTACTCTTAAATGCTTCCAACACTATGGCATTAAGTTATATGCACAAAACGCACCATGTGAAATTTTGATACACCCTACATGAAGCTCCACTCCTTAGGGTCGATGAAATGAAAGATCTTGGTGTGTACTTCGACAAAATGCTATGCTAAGCTTCTCTTCACATAGATAATTACACAAGATGCCCTTGACGCTCTTGGAATTACATGCCGTATATTGCATGATTTCCACTCACCTGTTGTGTTTCTGAAATTCTGCTGTGTGCCTCCAACTACTAGAGTATGCCTCTGTAGGAGGGGGGTGCAATGAGTAAATCTAATTCTGACCTCATTGAACGCATCCAGAATAAATTGATGTCTATCTTCAAGCACCACTTTTGCCATTCTGGCGACCACAGTTGAGCCTTCTCAAATATACTTCAACTCGCACCTCTATATTCAAGTCTTAATTAATCGCACCTTTTGTTCCTGTATAAGGTGGTCCATGATATTATACATTCCTTAAAGCTTCTTGATCATATGCATTTCTTTGTGCCGCAACAGTATACCAGGTAGCATTCCACATTCGTTGCCTGGGCTTGTTACAAGATTGTGCTAATAAGACTCGACTCCAAAACATACTTCAGAGTTCATTTCCTGTGTATTGTGTATCTGTAGATAATCACGTAGGATTAACTTCCTTTTACTTTTCCGCATTTCCGTTTTTCCCCATTTGTTTCTCTATCTCCCATTTTTTTGTCTACTACATTCATGTTTTCTCTACATTTTGTCTCACATAGTGCTCGTTAAGTGCACCAGTACGAAGGCTCTCTAGCTGTTCCTGGGCACTACAATAAAAATTTGAATGATTGATTATTATCGTAGTATAAAATTGTGCTTTTTAAGTATGTACTAGTATACTATTTTAGTGCAGTAGCTTTCGTGCAATTAAAAAAAAAGGGCATGAATTAAGAAGAGAGTGAGAAAATGATAGATGAAAGGTAGGGAGGTTAACCAGGACTGAGCCCAGTTGGCTGCCCTACACTGGGGAAAGGGAAAGGGGGACGGAAAGATTAAAAGAAGAGAAAGTCCACGATGGATGCTGACCTTGTTGGAGAAGGACGCCTGTGGTCGTCGTTCTGGCATGAATTAAGAAAGTGCAATAATATGCTATGTGCCTGATCATATGCATTGTGCTATTGATTTCTTCTGAGTTTTAATAATGGCTGGCTACTGTATGCAGTGTTGTGCAATAAAATAATATGCCACAGCAATTATTCCGTGCCTCGCAGAAAAAATTTAATATATCTTTCTCAGTCAAAACATCATAGCAGGCTGAAAACAATAAACTGCAATTTTTCTTTTTGTGGTGACGAAGTGTGTAAATTGTGAAAATAACCTGTTTATATATTTCTTATACTATGCAAATGAGCTGCTCCCATACATTCGAATAAGTGCTTCAATAGTACGACTTGGCAAAGGGCAACGAAAGACTCCTATTAAAACCCTCTAATTCTCAAGCTTGTATTATCTGATGGCATGTCGTTTCATTAATGTAAAGAAAGGCAAACTTGATATGTGGAAACCAGTTACAATAGAACATGGCCCTTACACTGTGAAAATGTTTTGTAGCAATACACTCAATGTGAAGGCCTCCGGATGCGGTGTTGATGCATCAAAACAACCTAGAATAAGAGAGGTGCTCCATGGGCTAGATTTGACAGAATCAAGAATTGGGGGGAGACAAGATACGAATTACATACATTTTAGCTATTCTAGTTTTTTTTTTCTGTGAGTGCTGTAGGTGTTTCAATTCGTTTGTGCTGATTTTCTCAGAACCCACTTTTTCACGTTTCTTTCATGTACCAACAAGCATAATTATATTGACACGGATGCTTTATCTGTGTCCGGTTACCGTTACCGGCTAAAAAATGTTAAACGTTATCGCTCGCTGCACGATGCGCCTGAACGTATCGGAAGTTTCGCGAATGTTATCGATGGTTCTGTCTGTTGTCGACGAACCTTGCTAATCTGATTGCATACGCGACACGAATTGTGTTGTAGTTTCTCGAAGGCGCGCGGGCACCAGCGAATAGGCTGTAACTTTCGACGACTGCCGTATGCAAACCGGCGCGCTTGACCCGCAGATGAGATTTTCTACGATTGCCGACAATGCTCGCCGCTATCGTTGCGATTGAGCCGGCACTATTTATTTACCGTCACTACTACGTGGCAATATTTCCAACACAGATTTTTTTCAGTTATACATTGCACGCCTAATTCTTACATAATTGGCTGTGCAATAAGCTACCAAAAAATGAAATGGTGCAACAGTTTTTGATATATGGCATCGTCGTGCAGGTGTTTGGAAAGCGATCTTGCAGACAGACGACGCGCGAGCGCTGATGTCGATATTTTGTACGCTATTGTTACTTCAGAAATAAAAAACTGTTGCGGCAGGTGTATATTCATCATTCAAACGTGTTTTTTATATCTAAAAGCACATACAGATCACTAACTTATTGTTTAAGCTTAGTTTACAGCAGGCTGTTTTAGGCCGGACTTTGACGAATGAAGACGGAATAGTCCAGCAACAGTGCGCCGCAGCCGAGGAGCGAGCTTCGGCGCGCGTCGGAGCTTGTCTCCAGTGGTTGCGCGCCCTTTCCCTCCAGCCGAAGCGAAGCGACGCGTTCGCTTGCCAGCGCGCGCCGAAGCTTTCGGTGCGTGCCAGTGGTTGGGGCATAACAACAAACCAGAAAGCGTCTCTGCGCGTAGGGGTGCGGCTGAAAGGTTCGGCCGGCCGGAAATATGCGTGTACAAAAAGGACCAGTCAGACTGTCACTGCAGTAGAATGCGACCTAAGAGTGAGGGAAAAGGGAAGCTGGCAATTCTTCCCGCGTTTGTGAGCTCTTTTTCAGGGACGAAAAAGCAAGCCGCGAGCACACAAATCGGTAGACGACGACAGAGGTCAGCGTATGCCTGGCGCCCTTTGTTGCCTTCGGCGAGGCCCGAAGGTCTTCAGACAGCGATCCAATCGAGTGCTCATTAAGAGGTAATAATTGTCGAACTATGCGCATCGATAAGTTCCTTCTTTGTTGTAAAGGGCCCCTTTTCGTTCTTTGCTTTTCTTCGAAGGCATTTTGTTTGTCCGTTTTGAATTTAGGATTAATGCTATTGCCGTGTTTCAATGCGTTCTTAGTCTATCAACAAGCGTGGCTTTCTCGGAAAAAGAAAACACAAGAAAGTTAGGCATTAGGCTGGTTAAAATTACGCACTCAAATCTGCTTTTCTACGTTTTTAGTTTTCAGAAATCTCGAGCGACGCTGTGGGTACGATTCTGATAGGCTTTTATGTGAAGAGCTTGGCAGTTCTCGTGGTTGGTTGGGTGCTCGCTGTTGGTTGTACCTTGGGCTGGGCGTGGTTTATTTCCAGAAGGTGTCACCAGCCGGGCCACGGAACTATCGGGGAAATGAAGCAAGAGGCACGAGGTCTACCGGCCTCTTCGAAATACTTGGATACTGCAGCCCCTTCGAGACCTCACGTGGCGACAGACGGGCTGTTATGATCGACCTGTCAGGTGTGAGAAACATTCAAACTGGCTTCCCCATGCCAACATAATTAGCTTCTCCGTGCCGGCGTCACCCTTTTCCCCGACCTGACACAAAAGGATGGGCGAAGGGAAAGACAGGCCACAAGGTCAAGATGACGCCACCCCGTTCTCAACGAGCTGACACAAAAGAATAGAAGAAGAAAGACAAACTGAAGGTCAAGACGGCGTCATCCCCTTCCCCACGAGCTGACACAAAGGATGGACAACGAAAGCATTAATACTTCCAGAGGCTCCGGAAAAAGACGGCGAAGACCACAGGACCACCAGAGGTTATTTAAGGCCGTGCTGGCCCCCGTGTTAATAAGAACCGCTGGAGACTCAGATGAGAGTCACATCGATGTACCAATGAAGTGAATACAATATTTTCTTTTTTCATCATCACGATGCCCGGCTTTGTTATCGTTTCCTGATTTTTGCGGTGAAGACCCACCTCATCCGGTCGAGATTGTAACACCGGGGAGGAAGCGATTAGCTCGCTTAAACAAAGGCGGCGGCTGCGTTAGCCAGCTTCACGCCTAAAAAAAGGTAGAAGTGAAGGTTGCTTTACTCGTCGCGGAGGAAGGTGTAAGGGGAAAATGAAAGGGGCGTGGATTAGTTAGTAGCTCGGGGGCAGGGAGTGAATGCCCAACCGCAGCCCCTCCTATATCCGCCACTGGCTTGTTGTACCAGAGAAAGTCTGCTCCGATGATTGGATGGCGCACGGCCACGATGACAAAGATCCAACAAAAGGGCGATTTCAAGTTACCGGGGAAGATGCGATTAGCTCGTTTAAACAAAGGCGGCAGCTGCGTTAGCCAGCTTCGCGTCTAACCAAATGTAGAAGTGAGGGTTGCCTTGCTCGCCGCGAACAACGATCATCGCCGCAGCGGCGATCATCGCTGCCCGCGGTAGAAGGTGTCGGGGGAAGATGGAAGGGGGTGGTGGATTAGTTCGTTGCTCGGGGGGGGGGGGGGTGACGATCGTCCAACCGCACCCCTACCCCTGTATCCGCCCCTCGCTTGTCGTACCAGAGAAAGTGGGCTCCGATGATTGGCTGGCGCACGGCCGTGATCACAAAGCTCCAACAAAAGCTACGACTTAGGGCGATTTCAAGAATTACTGACTTTTGGCCGTAGGTCCGGATGGTCGATCCGTTGACCGCGGTGAGAGGAGGTCAGTAGGGAGGTTGGCGTCGCTTAGCCAACGTAGGAGGAAGGACGCAGATCTCGGCGCCAGTGTCGACGAGATAGCGGATTTTGGTGACACGGTCGGTGACGTGGAAAAGGCGACTGGATCAACTCTGCTCCGTTTCAGTTGTGAGCTGGATAAGCGTCGCTTTAGGTGGTCATAGGGGCGGTCAACAGGCAGAAGCGCTCCAACGACGTGGCCGAACATGGTATACTGGAAACTGACTCGCTAACTGCAGAAGAAGGATTCAATGCTAATGAATCAAAGTTTCAAGTCCGACGAACAGAGCTCGAGGTGCTTGACAAAGGAGACCTCGTGTTCGCGGGGTGGTGGCGCTGATGACGGTACTTGACCAGAGAAATCCGAGGCCATGGCTTCCTGGATAGAAGGCACTTGGCACAGCGGAGGCAGCACGGACAATCGACGTAATCGCTGCACCTGCTCTCTTTGCAGGTTGTCATTTTTCGTACAGTATCTCTTTCAACCCAAAATATTTCTGTTACGCTGCCTTGACTGCTTCCAAGTTCTTAGCATTTTTTTTTTCTTTTCTCTTAGCCATTTACCCGTGTTGTACCATGGCTGACACTGCTCGGTTCCAGGAGGAGCTAAGATAGGAAATAAGTGACTTTAAGGCAATGTTGGAGCGTGAATTAGGCAAAGAAATCCGCGAACTTAAGTCAAGTTTCGAATTCAACTTGGAATTTGAGTAAGTAAAGAAGGAACGTGACGATGCAAGAAAACAAATCTCTCAAAAAAACAAATGGAAAGCTTGTTTTGGACTGCGAGGCCCTTCAAAAGCAAGCGTTTCAGCTTGAGCAACGCATCACTGCCTCCGAGCAGTTCTCTAGAAAATGTAACCTCGAGGTTACATTTCTGGTTTGCCTTTCACTCAGGCTGAAAGCATTCCTGACACCCTAAGTCAGATTGGTAGACTTGGTGAGCCCATTTCCGGAGTCAGATATTGACGTCTGCCACCGTGTTCCAGCGAAAAACTCGAAGGTTGCTTCTAACATTGTCGTCCAGTTTAAATGTCGATCTAAGCGTGACACTGTGCTCAAGAAGGCAAGAAAGCTGAAACTTTCGACGCGTGACTTTGGCCATAAGTCTAGCGAACCTGTATTCATCAACGAGCACCTTTGCCCTTCTATGAAACAGCTGCTCGGAATGGCAATCGCGAAAAAAAAGGCGAAAAACTGGCGCTTTGCTTGGACACGTGGTGGCAAGGTCTATGCTCGAAAAGAGGAAAAATCTCCTGTCTTGCATATCCGTAGCGCGCATGACGTAGAAAAGATTGTGTAAACTGTTCCGGTTTTCACGAGCCTGAGCAGTCTATCTTGAATGATGGACGCGTCACTGCGAGATGTCAGCAACATAATTCAAATCAACTCCGATGTATGCTTTTCTTGCCTACACCTTAGCATTCGTTCAGCTAGACACAAAGAAGATTAGTTACCAGTATTTCTAGACGAGTTTAGTTTCCAGTTCAACGCTATAATGTTGACTGAAACATGGTATACATGTGGCGAAGAAATTTACAAGCCGGACGGATGTCAGAGCTTCTTTGTAAATCGATCCCGTAGGATGGGGGGGTGGGCTTGCTATCTTGGTTAAAAATATGTTCGACTGTGAATTTCTTTCTGAATTTTCGTTTATATGCAACGAAATTGAATGTTTAGCTTTGTCATCACAGAATTATATTTGTTCCGTAGCGTACCGACCCTCCAATGCCGACATAAATACATTTATTGCATTTCTAGACCGCCTCTCCAGCTACGTAAGCGACAACAAGTTCAATTTAATTCTTGGGGCGACTTTAACATTGATCTCCTGAAACGATCTCCTGCGCAGGAAGCTCTTTTACTAACTGTGGAATCGAGTGGTAATTGCATACTGACTCAGACGGCTACACGCGTTACGATGCAGACAGCCACACTTATTGGTGTATTTATCTCTAACGTAAATACTAGTCGCTTACTTTCAGGTGTATTACGCAGTTCTATCAGCGACCATTATCCTATTTATGTGCTCCTCAAATGTGCCACAAATAAACAACACAACTTATCAGCGCAGAATACTGCGCAAAATATTACTCCGGACACCCTCGCGTCCCTTTTTTCTATTCTTTCAAATCAAAACTGGGATGACGTCTTTTCTTCTGAGACTGTAGATGCGGCTTATCAGGCATTCATCACCTGTTTTAAACGCGTATACAATGATCATTTCCCTGAGAAAACTGTAAAAAAAGTCCACTAGAAGTCGTAAGCCATGGATAAATCGAGATTGCCTTAGAATGAATAAAAACCAGTTATACAAGAAATTTATGAGGACCAAGCGCCTTGCTGATCTAGGCAAGTTTAAACAATACCGCAATAAAGTAACGTCTTTTCTCAAAAACGAAAAAAGAATATTTCTGCACAATGAGCTTGACAGGGAGTTCTGTGATGGTAGCGCACAAGTTTGGAAAAAAAGTTAATAAATTATTAAACCGAGCACAGTCTACGTCAGGAGTTACATAGCTTTGGTTTGAAGGTGAACGTATTGAGGGTGTGGCACTTGCAGATAAATTTAATACGTTTTTCAAAGATATTATAAATACCGGTCTGCGTACAGATTTCGCTTGCAACACTATACGACGGAATAGCAATAGTATATTTTTGGAACCTACGGATGACACTGAAGTGTGCAGTATTTTTACTTCCTCTAAGAACAATAGGTCTTGTGATATATATGGCGTTCAAATCTCACCTGTAAAATTTGTCCTCACTCTAATAGCAGCAGTATTAACTTATATTTATCACCTTGCCTTATCAAGCGGGTCTTTTCCAAAGCAGATGCAGAAATCTAAGGTAATAGTATTATTTAAAAGCGGTGATAAAAATAGCATGTCACATTACCAGCCGATTTCCATTTTACCGCTTTTTTCGAAAGGGTTGAAGAAAATTATTGAAAAACGGTTATTTAAATTTTGCAATAGGTTTAAATTGATATCGATAGCACAACATGGCTTTTTGCGAGGTAAATCTACTGCATACGCTTTATTGTCTCAAAAAGAAATTATTCTTAACGCTTTTGAAAATAAAGGATTGTGCATCGGCATCTTCATAGATTTCTCAAAGGCTTTCGATCACCTTAATCATAATACCTTACTTAAAAAAAATTAGACCTTTATGGCATAAGTGGCACTCCACTTGAGCTACTGAAATCGTACCTACGTCATCGTGTGCAATGCGTTAAAATAGGGCCACATATATCTGCATTTCAAACTATTACTGCTGGTGTCCCACAGGGTAGTTAGTATTTTAGGACCTCTACTTTTCATTTTATATATAAATATGACCTTGTTTTGACTGACAGCCAGCCGAAATTTGTAATTGATGCTGGCGATGCAAGTTTATTTTTCGCAGGTAGTTCCATACAATCTCTGGTTTCTGTTATTAACAATGCTCTTGATAAACTTAAGGATTGGTCTGAAGCAAACTCATTACTCATAAACATAAAAAAAACTAAAGCGGTTCTATTCAGTACAAGACAGTTTCCCACTCAACCAGATATACATATATACATAGGCAATTCACATGTACAGTTTGTAGACACTGTCAAGATTTTAGGAGTAATTTTTAGCAAGACCATGAGCGGGTACACTGAAGTTAGTTCATTCTTAGTAAACTGGCAAAGTGCACCGGAATTCTCGCAAGATCTCAGCATTTTCTGCCCAAACATACAAAATTATTTATGTACAATGCGCTTTTTGTATCCCACCTAAATTATTGTTTCTTGGTTTGGGGTACTACCACTAAAACAAACATTAATAAAATATATATGCTTCAAAAGAAAGCTGTACGCTACATTGCAAACGTAGACTACCTTGCTCACACTCAGGAACTGTTTGCTCGTTACCAAATTTTGGCGAATAATACCGTGTACGAATATTACTTTGCATTAAAATATAAGCGTTGTATCTAAAATAACCAGCTTAGTTTTCTTGAATTACTCTGCCTCAGTCAAAATCTTTCAGAATACTCCTTTCACAAGAAAGAAATTTGGCACATTCTCTTCTCCCGTACAATGTACGGGCAACAGATGCTCCGACACAGCCTGCCCACTGTTTTGAATAAATTATTGTCAAGGGGTATAATTCCTAAAAGAAGTTCACTAGTTGACATAAGAAGTGCATTAATTCACTAATATCTTCTTTTTGAAAGCCGCGTTCATGTGTTTTTTTTTTTTTTCTTATCTTGCTGCGATGTATTCTGTGTAATATTATCTTGCTGCGATGAATTTCTATGGGCTAGGGCTCTTTTCTAGGGCTCTTTTACCCGTTTTTTTACTATTATGCTGTGTTTTTTTTCTATTCTTATGCTTTGTTCCCAAACTCATGTATATACGAGATGTTTTCGCCCTTGTTAAATAGCCAGAGCATTACTATGTCTTTTACACTTTGCGTTTTCGCTGTATGCCTTGTACAGGGGGCTCGGGCGTCCCTCAAGTGATTGTGTTCACTTTTTGCCCGGGCCTACCCACATCGTTAATTTTTTGGCGCTCTAAATAAACTCGACTTTCACTGTAAAGACAGCGGGGCTCCAACTCCTGGCGGTGGTAGGCCCAGCGAAGCGGCTGAGGCAAGCGTAGGGCAGGCACTGAGAGCGACGATGCGAGAGTCATCAATTTGCGTGCGAGGAAAACCTAAACAGACGTTGGTCTCTGGTGTCAACAAATTATATTTTGGAAGGCCCCACACCAGGTCTGGTCATTTTGAGCTGACAAGCGCAAAGCATACAATGCACGCTAACGATAGTGTTTGCAAAGAATTGCATCCCTATGCGCCGCAGAAAGTCTGAAATTTCAATCTGAACGCCAGTTTCCTATTCCCTCGCGGTGATCGCGCTCCAAGCCGGACAGTGACGTACTCGTCTCCCTGCGCCTACGTACTCGTGTCCGCAGCGTGACGTCGCTCGCATTGACATGTGACTTCGAGAATTATTCAAGGAAACATCTGTTATTTGGGTGATCTGTTGCTTGAATTGACGAATTGAAGTTTAGAGAAATAACAAAAGACACAAACGGAATGTCTGCGTGTTTTTTTGTTTTACTTCGTACCGAAGCAAGATAGATGGTACTTTCGCTTCGTCTGCTTGTTCCCACTGTCGTGCAGTCACGTGCGCAGGTACCGAAACTATGCCATTTTCCACCGCGTTCCAACGCGTGATCATGCTCTGCAATCCGCTTGTTCTGCCTCAGTATTCGGCTAGCACTGAATTATACTGAAAGTCGTGTCCTTGTGCACGGCGCACAAAATTGTGCACTGCGTGAAACGAGACAATAGAGACTTTTAGATTAGGGGACGCAAACGGCTTACGTACGCAAGAACTGGGGGCGACGGTACTGCGCATGCGCAGACCCCTAGGCGGGGCCCGTGACTTATGCGTTACGCGATCCTCGAGGTCTGGTATGGGAGTAATTTCGCTTGCAGAGGCTAGACGGGGCGAGTGGAGCGAGTGTCTCGCTTTGCAGTGGAGCCCGCCTGCTGAAATTATGTGTTCGCAGCCCTGAAATGTTTAGGTCTCGGCTATTAATCAGCCGATTTGAAATATTTTTGCGGCAGAACGCTCCCTAGAGGACACGTAACTTCCAACGTATAACCAAAATTTGCTATGGGGCCTGGTTAGGGGCCCTTTAAAAGCGCCCGCTCAATCGGGCAGGAGCGAACCAAGCGCCGCTGGCCTTCAATATTGCAACCGCCAATGCCACTGCTCGCGCGCCGTCAGCGTGCTGGACGTGTGGTCATCGCCTTTTTGGTCGGATCACTGTGGCACATAGTAGCGCGCTACACTCTAAAGGCTCAGCAGCGTCTGCGGATCCCGCGCACGAAAACTGGTTGCCAAGTCCGCGTCGCCGATGCTCAGAATGCTCAGCCGCAGGTCTGTGACGTCCAGAAACGACAGGATCAGCTGCGCTTATGCGATGACCGCGTAGCATCCGTTTTGACACTCGTCAAGACAATGGTCGAAATTACGATGGTCGAGACGTCAAGAACTCTCGAGGTGCAAAGAGCAAACGACGCCCCTAGGAGCAAGCGCCGGACCAATGGCGAAGCACGCTGCATGGATGGATGCTATGAGCGTCCTCTTTGGAACGGGGCGGTGGGTTGCAGCACTAAGCTCTTATTGCCTAATGTTCTACCTATGTTAAAAAAGAAAGAAGAAAAGGAAAAAAAAACACACGATGAATCCCCACAGCCAAAGTTTCTGAATCCCTATAGTGAACTTTGTTTTCTTACGACTCCGTTTTGGACGCTTCCTTACTTCCATAAATCTTCCAATCACCTCTTACTAATCTCCATTGCGGGCATGTTTACTTAGCATCTGCTCTCGCTAAACTCAAGGGCTTCAGGGAGGCCAGTAACGACGCCAGACTCGCAACGCAATACGGCGGCGGAGGTACCGGATGGACCGAGTGAACGGTCCATCCAGTCAAAGATGCGGAGGCCTACGAGGAGACTTTCTCGATAAACATTTCAGATTTAGTTGCAGAGTGTGCGACTGTCTGTGGTTCGACGGCGACCTGGTGAGAATCGGAAATGTACGAGACGTGACTAATTGGGACCATGCGCTACAAGTACTGTCCCGTACGTTCACAGACGTTCCCGTACACGTGGCCAGCTTCAAGGAGGGTGGGACGTGAAAGGAATCTCTGCTGAGAGGTGTGAAGATGAAACGACAGCGAAAGCACTTTGCTTTTCGTTTGCGAACTTTGACTGTCGTCAGCTTTTGCTACCATTCCATCTTCGGTTGTCATTTTTCTCACGTATTTCTGACAACCAACGTTCACTTTTTCCTTTTATCGTTGCTTGCACCACTATTTGAACCATAGATTTTTACAGCGAAGCTGTTAAGGGCTCTTTTACCCACTATCGCATCAGCGTGTAAAAAAAATCCCAAGATAGTGCAATGCCGGCCCGACCCGCAGCGGAGGTGACGCAGGCGTTAAGCACTCCTCATATGTGGGCCGATCCCGAAGATAGTACAATACCGGGCCGACTCGCACTGGAAGTGAAACAGGCGTTAAACACTGCCCATACGTCAGCCGATCCCAATGATAGTGCAATGCCGGGCTGACCCGGGGCAGAGGTGCAGTTCACCATTAAAAGGCCCATGTACACAGCTTCGCTGGTCATCCTTCCTTGCATAGTGGAAGGGTCCTAAGTTTTTTTCTTCCGGTATATTTTCCAATTTCTGGCTGCTTAGTCCTGCGACAACTGCGCTTTTTTAGCCTGCCTGTGGTCTCAGGATGCTTTCTGCCGTTAGACGATCGCTTCTCGTATCTCCCTGTCCCACGACCTTTTCGGTTTCTTTTTTTTTTCTTTCCAACGAACATGTTGCTTCTCCTTCCGTATTTCTTCCGTTATTACAGTTAGACTCTCAATATATTCCCACTTTTTGCTTGACCATTTGCCAATTTCTTCTTCGACTCTTGTGACTATAGTGTTATTCGTTCAGTGTTCATCTTTGGACTGGTCATTTTGCACTCCTTGCTCACTTTCCCAACTTATGATCCCACATTCTAAATGATGCGTTTATGGTCACTCCCTATGGTGCTATAGGCAGGTTGCGCACGTAGTTCCCGCGCCTACTAGGGCGCCCCTCGCGGCGGCGAGCGCGGAACCGGCAGGATACGACCGGCCCGCTTGGGTTCGGAAAGCCTGTCTGTGCACCGTTTCGCGCGTAGCTGTTGCCTTTTCTGAGCAATGCCGAAGTGCAACCCGAGCTGTTGCGCAGTGGGCTGCAACAGCACGTACAAAGGAACAAAGTTTTACAGGTTTCCAAGCCGACCGTATGAAGCAGAACAGCGTAAACACTGGATAGCGCTCGTCCGACGGCATAAGCTGTTTTATGTTCCGGCGTTATGCCAAGTGCGTTAACGCTGAATTCTTTGCTTTTACAGCAATGATGGCAGCTTTAAAAATATAGAATGACTTACCCTATTCACTTAAACTAACGTCATCTTTGAACGTATTCAAACATGATCGAGTTAAGATGCTTTATTTCTTATTGTAAATAGTTTCATGTCCTACAATATGTTCTCTGTATAATTATGCTTTTTGATATATGGACTTTTTCGTTTGTTTTCTCTTACTCGTGTATTGCATTAGGCGCATTCATTTGTTTTCCTTGCACTTTTTTATATTTGCTGCTTTAACCCACGTTTTGTATACATCTTTTTTTTTTCTTTTTATAACCGAGGGTCTTGTTGCAGTCATTGACTTTGGGACCCTCGTCTGCATACTATTTGTTGTTTACTTATTGTTTTTGGAATGACGAATAAACTGAAACTGAAAAAAAAGACGGGACACCTGCAGTGCGTACCAGGATATGCAACAAACAAAGTAGTTTGTTTCCACACTGTACCGCAGTAAATCTGTGGAACTCTTTCCCAATCCTCTCCCATTCAAACAGTGCTAGGGCTTGCTGAGAGATTTGAGGAGGGGTTGCAGCTGGCTAAGCTGGCGTACACCCTTTTGCGCCCAGCATATCAACTAAGGGGCAGTTGAGATCACCAAAATTTTTGACGACGTGGTTTATTGGAACCTCCTTTGCACGCACTCAAAAATCGCAACATAAAAGTATCGCACTTCCAGTAACTTGGGCGAAAATATTTTCCCAGCGTAGTCTGACACAACTGGTAAGTTCCTCACCTTTATTTGTGTTTGGGGAGAGCAACATTAGAATACCCCAGGTAGGTCTTACGAGTCGTTCGTTCGCCCCACGTTCTTGGATGAGATGTTTCTGATTCGCATTTGCCGTCCTGTATGTACAGGGAAAGTACCGCGGGGTCTTTGTACTTCTCTGCGAAGCCAGCACGGCAAACACAGCTCCCCGCTAGGATTTGTCTGCTGTCGCCGATCTTCAGAATCAATGTCACCTATAATTTCATGCGTCCACACCGTAGATAACGAAGTAACTTACGCTGATCTTCCCGCATCTCGCTGGTGCGTTATTTTTTGTTTGCGGAATACACCTAGCAGTCATTTCCGATCAGTGCGAGTTCAACACTTTCCTCACTTCGTAGACGTGCCCCACTTAGCATAGACGACTTCCTTTCTCTAAATTCTTTTCACGAAAAAGGCTGTCAAGATCTTGTAATTCCCAAAACCCGGTTAAAATTAATATCGGCACGCTGTTTCGCGCCATCGCTACCGTTTGACAGGGCGCCAAACACGCAGCGCGAGCTTCTGACGCCGTGAGTAATCCTACCGCATTCGCGCAACTATTCCTCAGATGGCGCTAGGGTTCAGAAAGACAGAGCGCCGCCTAGCACTTGCAACGTGCCCATACCTTTCGTCTGTGACCATTTCTCTCGACTTATCATGAATTCCTTCTGTCATCAGGCAGTAGTCAATGGACGATTGCCAGTTTCCCACTTCCCACGTGGTATGCCCGTCACTGTGCACTTGGGCTCTGTATTCACGATAACGAGGCTATGTTGCTCACAAAGATCTAGCATTGACTTCCCGTTGTTGTCGGTGTAGCCATCTAGATCCTGTATATGAGCATTTATGTCACCTAGTAGGGTAATTTCGGCATCATTTCCGAAACCCTAATATCAGCACTTAGGCATTCCACCAACTCTTGATTCTTTTCTGTGCAATTATTTCCGGTACACAAATGCATTACGCCCACACTAGTTTTCTTTCCAGTCATTGTACCTAAAAACCAAATATGCTCTTGACATTTTTAATTTACTCTTTTCCTTTTAGCTCCCTGATGGATGAGCATTCTGACTTCCCCTCTCTTTCTTTCTGACTCATTTCTATTGCACTCTTCCCAAAAATATTCCTCATTCAATGGCGGCTCTTCCGAGTCTCTAAGGTGTGTTTCCGTAACCATATACACCCCTATTTGTTCTCTATTTAACTGCTCCTCTATCTCTACCCACTTTTCCTTTCTTCTGAAGCCCTGCATGTTTATGTAGCTTATTGCATGACGAGCTCACTTCCTTGTTTTCCTCTTTTTTCTGTTATTGACGGCGATGCTGTTCTGAGGTTCCCCTAGGAGACCTTCTTCAATACTGCCTACACTGGCCTCCTGAGCGCCCGTGGGCCCCCTAAAAAAGCAACCGCGCGATCGGCAAGTCGCCAGCCCACTTCTCGTCCAAACCTCTAATGAAGTCGATCCCGCCTCGTTCAAAACCAGCACACCTTCTCACTTCCCTGTTTACTTCGACAACCTCAAAACCTTTCTCTCGGCTCATTGTCCATATAGCCTTATTAGCAGCCACTACGGCCATTTGTACGTTACTGTCACGTACAGGCACCTACGGCAAAGTTCACACCACGATCTGCACCTGAGGGGTGTTGCGACGCCTGTTACTCGACCCTCGACCGGCGTTACTACTGGGTAGCGTGGCGTTGCCGGCAGGCTGCAGGCGTCCGGTAGACCACGGCGACCAGGCAGGGACGAGACGATTTCTAGTGCGAAACTTGCATTGTTTATTCCATCGTTGGTGAAGGATATATAAGAGAATGAATGAATAAAAAATACATTCCGGGACCGCTTAAATAGGCCCGCTAAAATCGTAGACGGGATTTTGCTCACGTCAACGTCACGTGACATGTACTGAGACCCGTCGGTGCTTGGCGGCTGCTCCCTCTCTCCTAGGCGACGTTGCACGTGCTTGCCTCCGCTGGCGGCGACATGTGGGTCCTGCTGGGTTCGCGGAAAGGGTCTCCCCTACAGTCGAACAGTTCGCGGAAAGGGTTCTCCCCTTGAGATGCACACACACAAAGAGACCCGAAATCACTGCGGGGCGCCCGCCAGACCGGCAACCTCTCGAGACAACCATAGCAAATTAGGGATCCATCCTCCGTTTCAATTAGGCAGCGTCTTTCAATCATCCTTTTTGTACGCGGTATTACACGCCATTTATAACAGGGGGCAGCTCGCGCAAGTCGTCTACCCCCTTTGCTAAGCGCTTAGCTCCCCTGCCCCTCCCCTCTTTTTAGGACGTCATATATCGCACCTGCTAATACGACGAGGTTGCGTCCGTGGGCATTTTCCGCGAGCTTTGCTTTTGCTCGCTCCATGACAGAACCCAGTTTCAGCCGTGAAAATGTTGCGAATAGGGTCAGTAAAGGAAAGTCGCATGGTTTAAAATGCGAGCAATGCAACAACGGCAGACGCGTTACATTTTCAAATTTACAAATATACTGGAGCAGTAATTTATTTGCGAAAACTATTGTGCGGTTATACTCAGCCAGAACAAAGGAATATTATGTTGCAGTGACTGAACTTTGTAACTAATTCGAAATTGGGGAACGTACCACGTTTCGTGTTTACGTGTGCACAATTTACTGCCGTTGTGTAAAGTTTGAATGGATGAATGAACGAATGAACTTTATTTCTCGTCCGAGCGAAAGGAGACTGGGACTAAAGGCACAAAGGCCTGACAGAGGTTCCAGACCTCACAGTTACCACAGCGGTTATAATGAGTACAAATGAATACATATAAAACGTACATACATTTCGCGCAAGAGAACAAAATTTCAGTAACAAACTGAGTGCAAAATTTGTTCATTGGAATGAGGAAGTTGCATAAACATTAGCACAAATCGTATCTATATGAACTCTTTGTTGGGTCTTACATGCATACATACAGATGCAATAAAAACAACATATCAATAATTAGTGAAAGCAAATGTGATCGGCTAGTAATAATGCACTGTGCTCTTTTTTGAACGAGCTTTCTGAAGCGCTAGAATGTGACAGTTCTCTTACCTTATTTAAGATTTATATCTACTTATATATAAATATTTGTTTTCCACAATGTGTTCTTGTTTTCGGTAAGTGTGGTATTCCGGCGTAGTGGATAACGAGGTATTTCATCGTTGTCTGTTTTGGTGAATAATTTTTGTTTATGTATGGTGACAAGAAGCTTTAGATAATATATTCTGTTTGCTCGAAGAAGGGACTAGTGTTTGAATAATGGAGCTGTTTCAAGGTCTACAAAACGGCCATGGTAATTGCAGTATATACGAAGGATTGGTTTTTGTACAAGAATTAACCCGTTGTAGTTTGTTTTTGAAGATGTTCCCAAGCAGGGCCCTGTAGCAAAGTTTACAGTAAAGGAGAGCATAGTACAACTGTTGTTTGAGCCAAAGCGGAATCAGCTGGGTTATCTTGTTAATGGTGCCGACAGATTTAGAAATGTCATAGCATAGCATTGTTACATGTGACTGGGCTAAATGTGGCTGGGCTAGGGTATGCGTGGGAAAGGCGCATCCATCATATCAGTACTTCAGCAGCAGATGAAATGTACACTTACAGAATGCCCTTCTAAGATGGCGTTAAACCTCCTTGGTTGCACCGTTCCGAAGATATTGTGGCTTGAAAAATGCCATTTTTCCGTCATTTCCGCAAGATGTGGCGCCAATTTGGCTGACAGAACAAATTTTTCAGAGCGCTTCTACGTGGTTTCTAATTAAGATATTCCGAAATCATATGGAAAAAAAGAGTTATAGAAACTGAAAATGTGACTTTCAAGAAATGCATTTTTTGGCCCTTTTTCGCGATGTGACCTTTAAAGTCCCCCCTTAAGACATCTAATGCTTGTGTTACGTTGGCTGGGATGGTCCTTCTGTGAACATTCTTCATCGAAAAAATTATCGAATCATTGAAAGTGTCCTCAAGTCCAGGAATTGACCTTATCAATGCGAAATTCTTAAAAAGTACCAAAATATATTCTAGTATTATGCTATCCAAAATATTCCAACAATCACTTCATGAATCCACACTGCCATCCGACTGGAAAGTCGGCAAGGTGGTTCCAGTTCATAAATCTGGAAGTAAAAATTCACCCCTAAACTATCGCCCGATTTCACTAACTAGTATCCCGTGTAAAATGCTCGAACATGTTCTTTACACAAACATTGTTAATTTCCTTGATGCCAACTCGTTCTTTTCGAAGGCTCAACATGGTTTCCGCCGATCTCTTTCCTGCGAAACACAGTTGGCTTTCTTTACACACAAGCTACATACAATTCTTGATCGTCGTTCTATAGCTGACTGTGTCTTCCTAGATTTCGCGAAAGCCTTTGAAAAGCTTTGCCACAGTTTAGTTCTCTTTAAATTAAGCTAATTGAACATTGATAGGAAACTTCTCTCTTGGATCGAATATTTTCTAACCGGACGCTCACAATTCGTGTCTGCTAACACCTATAATTCCCCGTTGAAGCCAGTTCATTCTGGCGTGCCCCAAGGCTCAGTGCTCGGCCCTCTCCTGTTTCTCATTTATATTAATGACTTGCCGCAATGCATGACCTCTAACATTCACTTATTCGCCGACGATTGCGTAGTCTTCCGAGAAATTATTGACCAAAATGATGTTACGATCCTTCAAAACGATATCAACTGTATATCTAACTGGTGTAAAGTCTGGCTGATGGAACTCAACACTACAAAATGTACGGTATTACGCATCTCCCGTACAACTTCTTGCCCCATTTCCTACTTGCTCGAGAATTCCGCTCTCGAATCCGTAACATCCTATTGCTACTTGGGTGTGCACATAACTTCCTCTCTTTCTTGGTCTCTTCATATTAGCAAAATAATTAGCAATGCAAACCGCTCGTTACGTTACCTCCGGCGCAATTTTTCATCTGCTCCTGTTTCTTTAAAACTCCTCCTTTACAAATCTTTAGTCCGAAGTAAACTCGAATATGCCTCTTCAATCTGGGACCCCAGCACTGCTATATTAACCTCTGCCCTCGAGCTTGTCCAAAATAACTCTGTCCGCTTCATTCTAGGAAACTACTGTCGTACTGCCAGTATCACTTTAATGAAAGAGTCCGTACAGCTTGCGTCACTCGCCTGCCGCCGCAAGTTTTCCCGCCTATGTCTCTTCCACAAGATATACTACAGTCCCGCCTTACACAACGACCTTATTCTTCCTCCATCATACATTTCCCCTCGTTTCGATCATGCACAAAAGGTGGGAATAATGTCGTGCTTAACGCAAACATGTTTTCAATCATTTGTACCCCGCACCTCACAGGACTGGAACCACCTTCCTGGAGCAGTCACGTCCACTGTTCAATATTCCCAGTTTCATAATGTTTTAAACACAAGTGTATTGCAATGTAACTAACCAACTACGTAATTATATTTGTTATCGGTCAATTGCTTGAATTTTTGTTGCTTCACGTTTCAGCTAACATTGTATTAGCAGAAGAAAAACCTGTATAGTGTCTTTTTTCGTATGTTCCACTCCCCTCTGTAATGCCTCTGGCCCTGAGGGTAATACCAATAAATAAATACTAATAAATAAACAGAACCCCTAGAGCATATGCGCGATTCGCTGCGCCTTACAACTTCGGAGTGGCGCTGCAAACCAGCAAATGGTGAAACCAGTGCAGAAGTGCTTGGCGGCTAGAAACTACTGCTTGGCATCACATGTTTAGGCGCTTTCCACGTGACTCTCCGTTTTTATTGAGATAGCCTCAAATGGCCCATGGGTCAAAAATTTGACCACTCGGCATTATGGCACCAAAATTCATGGTGTCACCATAGGTGCATAATTACTTTGTTTAGCGAAAAACGACGGACACAAGAGAGACGACAGGACAAGGCGCTACTGTCAACTGACATCATTTTGTTGCGTCACTTTTTTATAGAGAACAGAATCTAGAAGAACATGCGCACTAAGCACCATGTGAAGGAACCACCAGCATCCAATCAGCGAACATCCAAACAATGTAAAGTGCTTGCTCTAGAGCTTATTTTTACTGCAAAAACGCTCAAACCGGATGTGCCTTTCCGTACAATAGTCAGTGAAAACAATTATTGGAGGGTTTTGGTTAGCCGCTTTTTGCAAAAACAGTTGAAGCATTTCACTATTCATGATCTTTATGGCATAAAGAATTATTTCGATGTTATTTCCTTTCCCGAAGACGACCATTCAGCATAGAACGACAGAAAGCTAAGTTAGTTGGAAACGATTCATTATGCAAAAAAGAGAGGAGAGGCGTGCAGACAGGACACAAGAGTAGAGAAGTGGACAACACGAACGCCGACTATCAGCTGAAGGGAGCACTGAGGCGAAAAAAGAAAGAAGACACAAAACTCATCTGCGCAAGCTCAGGAATGGTAACACCACTTGTCAGTCGGGTACATGTGCCGGTCTAAGTGAGAAATAACTTTTAAGGCACTTAATCTCTTCTTTATGTAAAGTAATCGAAAGCTGACTCACGCACGCACTTCCACCATTATATATATAAGCCATGCCTCTACCATAAGACTTGTACCTTCATTCTTATGCCTGTACAATATCGCGCATTCATCTAACTCTGGCGTGCAGTTACAATCTTGGCAATGTAGGGAAAGATTAGAAGGCGATCCACCGGTTAACGACCTTTTATGTTCCATTAGCCTGTGATTGATACATCGTCCCGTTTGCCCTAAGTAGAACTGGCCACAGCTAAGGGGAATTTATAAGCCAATCCCATACGACAGTCAGTAAAACTGTTGTTCTTATTGTGCTTCACTAGACAAATATCTGTTTTTTTTTTTGCCTTTTGCCTGCTCCTTTTTCCTCTGTACGCCAGCCCATATCTTACCTAGCTTATTCGGAGCAGTGAAAGCAACATTACCATCATATCTTCTTGCAACTTTTTTAAACTGAATGAATGTACGGAATAGCCACTACTCTTTTTTAGCTATTATTGCTTTCTGTAATCACGTCCGTCCCCCTCGAAACCGACTTCTTTAGGCGCTCAGCCACAGTGGTCACTGCTGCACTAGGATAACCTGCTTCTAATAGGCGCCGGACCTGCGCATTAAGACTGGCGCTCATTTTGTGCATGACGGATCTGGTGAGAGAAGACTTAAGGCACGACATGGCAATTCCGTTTTTTACTACTTTGGAATGCTTGGATTGAAAGTTTAGCAACGGCTTCGAAGATCTTCGGGAATACTGCCAACAAACGTGATTTTGTTGATTTTGTTGTTGTTTCGCTGAGGAAATTCCTTGGTAAACTTTAATCCTCCTCCATAAAGTTTAAATTGCTCACTTACTCAGGTAGCAGCGGAATCGAATTCTTCCCTATTGCAGAAAATCAGCTAGTCATCAACGTAACGAAATATCTGGATTACGCTATCACCTAAGGCTTTCTCTAAGCCGCTGTCAACCTTAGTCAGGTAAATATTGCTAAGAATACGGGCCACCTTTGAGCCAATACAAATGCCTGATTTCTGCAGAAAAACATCATCTCTCCACCCAATCAGCGTCGACTTCAAGTACATTGAATGAATTTCTAGAAAAGCTCCCGTGGAAACACCGCATCTGTCAATAAAAGCCGACTCGTGCACTTGTTCTTTAATGCACTCATTTACGGAATTTAGCAACCCGTCATGCGGCAAGGAATAATACAGGTCTTCGATATCCATAATAAAAGCTGTACAATCACCAGGATTTTCCAGGATAACCAGTTTCGTCCTGGAAGAAGAACGCTCGCGCTGTATTTCTGATTGCATTGCTAGTATTAAAGGGACCCTGAAACGCTTTTGACGATTTTCTACAAGCGTACTGAGTCGTTAGAGTAGGTCCTTCTGATCATTAATTGACACATCTAAGTGCTCTGCGTAAAGCGTGTAATTTATTATAAGGTTTTAAAAATGCACATCGCTGCCGATCGCAGCGCACTGCTCGGCGGAATTTTAAGCCGCCCCTACCCATATGACCGAAATAACCCATATGACGTCAGTGGGGCGAGCTATCCGATTGGCTGACCAAGGCGCGTGATCGATAATTTTTCCAACTTTATGGTAAGCAAATGATCTTCGTAATAGTTGGAATGTTAGTTAATTTGTTTTTATAAAGAGAAAGTAGCAGAAAGAGAATGCACAAGAACAATTTTTCAGTACACTTAAGCACTTCCGGCACACAGCAAGTGTCGTCTGCTTGTGTTACAACGTACTCCATTTTGACGAGAGCTCCGCGGTCAGAGTTGGTCTCAGTCTTTTCGCGAGCACTATGATTCGACTTTGTTGCCTTGTGGACTGCAAACGTAGCGACTGGCAATATGTCAAGCTGTGACATCGTGTCCCTCTGCAGGGCAGCGTACGAGTGAACTGGCTGCTGCGCATCGGACTGCCGCTATCCGATCGGCGTCAGGATTTGCACGTTTGTAGCCGTCACTTTACACCGGAAGATTACTAACGCACTAGCGTTTCACGAGTCCCGTATTAAGGCAAACGTAAGCGCAAGGGGACAGGGTCTGGCCGCTTGACTGTGCCGTAACGGGATGAGCCGAGATGAGCAGAAGGGCAAAGGTGAATGGTCTGCATGGTGCAGCTACCTGGTGGCATAGAGCTCAACCATACACAGTAGCAGCAACGAAGCGTATTCTCTTTTGCTGCTCGTGCGTATTTTTCGCAGGAGTGTAATCATCAACACGTTGTTTTTATAAATGTTTAAAATGTTTTACACTTGGCTAGAGCAATATTAGCGCTTTGTTTGGCTGGTTAAGCGCTGCGCCAACAAGTGTCTGGACCGTGCAGACCGATCAGGCCGCTCACGTACGTCTGCGCCAAAGTTCCTTCATCAGCTTGAGTTTATGCCTCCAGTCATTTGCCGATATGACCAGCTTGCCTGTGGCTAACGGAATACCAGACACGTTCGGCGCTACGACAGAATGCTCGCAACGCAAGCTGCTTCGATAGCTCTCGCTTGGGGTCGACAGCCAAGCGGCTAGCAGAGAGGTTTCGCGCGGGCGGGGGCGGGCTTCAAAACAACCGGAAGTTGACGATGTGACGTCGCATCGTGAAGCAGGTCCAGTGAAGGCGGAGCTTAGCCCCACTTGCTCGGCGAACGAGTTGAGAGGAAAAGCATGGCTGGGGAGGAGGGTAACTTCTAATCACGTGTAGCTCCATTAATACGTAACGCCTCACTTAAATTGTGGTGCGAATGTTCTACTTAAGCTGTACCCTACGCGTCTACAAAATTTGTCCGAACCGTTTCAGGGGCCCTTTAAACAACAAAATTCTCATTTTAAGGCTTCTGACCCTGTCCGAATGTTAGTTAGCTACCTTGTGGAGCATAAACTTACACAAGTAGTATCTGACAAGGAAGGTTATTTCGTAAATATGCCAGATGACATGTCTTCAGAAAAAGCGATTCCAGCCATACAAAAGAATTTACAGCTAGTAAAACTCAAGCCTTCCGCAGTTAAGCAACGTGCGGTTCACCTCCTGTCAAGACAAATTCTTGATATCATCATGATCATCAGCCTGGTTACGCCCATTGCAGGGCAAAAGCCTCTCCCATACTTCTCCAACTACCCCGGTCATGTACTAATTGTGGCCATGTTGTCCCTGCAAACTTCTTAATTTCATCCGCCCACCGAACTTTCTGCCGCCCTCTGCTACGCTTCCCTTCCCTTGGAATCCATTCTGTAACTCTTAATGACCATCGGTTATCTTCGCCCCTCATTACGTGTCCTGCCCATGCCCATTTCTTTTTCTTGATTTCAATTAAGATATCATGAACTCGCGTTTGTTCCCTCACCCAATCTGCTCTTTTCGTATCCCTTAACGTTACACCTATCATTCTTCTTTCCATAGCTCGTTGCGTCGTCCTCAATTTAAGTAGAACCCTTTTCGTAAGCCTCCAGGTTTCTGCCCCGTACATGAGTACTGGTAAGACACAGCTATTATAAACTTTTCTCTGGAGCGATAATGGCAACCTGCTGTTCATGATCTGAGAATGCCTGCCAAACGCACCCCAGCCCATTCTTATTCTTCGGATTATTTCAGTCTCATGATCCGGATCCGCATTCACTACCTGTCCTAAGTAGATGTATTCCCTTACCACTTCCAGTGCCTCACTACCTACCGTAAACTGCTGTTCTCTTCCGAGACTGTTAAACATTACTTTAGTTTTCTGCAGATTAATTTTTAGACCCACCCTTCGGCTTTGCCTCTCCAGGTCAGTGAGCATGTATTGCAGTTGGTCCCCTGAGTTACTAAGCAAGGCAATATCATCAGCGAATCGCAAGTTACTAAGGTATTCCCCATTAACTCTTATCCCCGATTCACCCCAATCCAGGTCTCTGAATACCTCCTGTAAACACGCTGTGAATAGCATTGGAGAGATCGTATCTCCCTGCCTGACGCCTTTCTTTATTGGTATTTTGTTGCTTTCTTTATGAAGGACTACGGCGGCTGTGGAGTCGCTATAGATATCTTTCAGTATTTTTACATACGGCTCGTCTACACCCTGATTTCGCAATGCCTCCATGACTGCTGAGGTTTCGACTGAACCAAGCGCTTTCTCGTAATCAATGAAAGCTATATATAAAGGTTGGTTTTATTCCGCACATTTTTCTATCACCTGATTGATAGTGTGAATATGGTCCATTGTTGTGTAGCCTTTACGGAATCCTGCCTGGTCCTTTGGTTGACGGAAGTCTAAGGTGTTCCCGATTCTATTTACAATTACCTTAGTAAATGCTTTGTAGGCAACGGACAGTAAGCTGATCGGTCTATAATTTTTCAAGTCCTTGGAGTCCCCTTTCTTATGGATTAGGATTATATTAGCGTTTTTCCAAGATTCCGGTACGCTCGAAGTCATGAGGCATTGCGTATACAGGGTGGCCAGTTTCTCTAGAACAATCTGCCCACCATCCTTCAACAAATCTGCTGTTACCTGATCCTCCCCAGCTGCCTTCCCCCTTTGCATAGCTCCGAAGGCTTTCGTTACTTCTTCCGGCGTTACCTGTGGGATGTCGAATTCCTCTAGACTACTCTGTCTTCCATTATCATCGTGGGTGCCACTGGTACTGTATAAATCTCTATAGAACTCCTCATCTACTTGAACTATCTCATCCATATTAGTGATGATATTGCCGGCTTTGTCTCTTAACGCACACATCTGATTCTTGCCAATTCCTAGTTTCTTCTTCACTGCTTTTAGGCTTCCTCCGTCCCTGGGAGCATGTTCAATTCTATCCATATTATACTTCCTTATATCAGCTGTCTTACGCTTGTCGATTAACTTCGAAAGTTTTGCCAGTTCTATTCTATCTGTAGGGTTAGAGGCTATCATACATTGGCGTTTCTTGATGAGATCTTTCGTCTCCTGCGATAGCTTACTGATATCCTGTCTAACGGAGTTACCACCGACTTCTATTGCACACTCCTTAATGATGCCCACAAGATTGTCGTTCATTGCTTCAACACTAAGGTCCTCTTCCTGAGTTAAAGCCGAATACCTGTCTGTAGCTTGATCTGGAATTCCTCTATTTTCCCTTATACCGCTAACTCATTAATCGGCTTCTTATCTACCAGTTTCTTCCGTTGCCTCCTCAGGTCTAGGCTAATTCGAGTTCTTACCATCCTATGGTCACTGCAGCTCACCTTGCTGAGTACGTCCACATATTGTATGATGCCAGGGTTAGCGCAGAGTATGAGGTCTATTTCATTTCTAGTCTCGCCGTTCGGGCTCCTCCACGTCCACTTTCGTTTATCCGTCTTGCGGAAGAAGGTATTCATTATCCGCATATTATTCTGTTCCGCAAACTCTACTAATAACTCTCCCCTGCTATTCCTAGTGCCTATGCCCATCAGTATAGTGTATTTTGTTTTCACTCTACCCATCGCCGATTCCACGTCTTCATAGAAGCTTTCGACTTCCTGGTCATCATGACTGGATGTAGGGGCGTAGACCTGTACAACCTTCATTTTTTACTTCTTATTAAGTTTCACCATAAGACCTGCCACCCTCTCGTTAATGCTATAGAGTTCCTGTATGTTACCAGCTATACTCTTATTAATCAGGAATCCGACTCCTAGTTCTCGTCTCTCCGCTAAGCCCCGGTAGCACAGGACGTGCCCGCTTTTCAGCACTGTATACGCTTCTTTTGGCCTCCTAACTTCAGTGAGCCTTATTACATCCCATTCACTGCCCTCTAATTCCTCCAATAGCACTGCTGGACTCGCCTCACTAAATAACGTTCTAGCGTTAAACGTTTCCAGGTTCATATTCCAATGGCGGCCTGTCCGGAGCCAGGGATTCTTAGCACCCTCTGCTGCGCCGCAGGTCTGACCGCCGCCGTGGTCAGTTGCTTCGCAGCTGCTGGGGACTGAGGGCCGGTGTTTGGTTGTTGTCTTCATATACGAGGTTGTGGCCAAGTACTGCACCAGGGTGGCCAATCCTGCTCTGGTGAGAGAGTGCGTTACCGGTTCTGGTCATCGGGATCAGGCCACACTCCAGGCCTGTTTATGCAATTTTATCAACACGCGGATTTCTTTTTTTTTTTTTGTAATCCGGTGGAAAATTGCGCGGCACCGGGATTCCAACCACGGACATCTTGCACGCGAGGCGGGTGTTCTACCTCTACGCCACCGCTGCACCCCCTGATGACTTTGATCTTGATAGTGTTGTCTCTATTGTCCAGAAAGCAAAATCCCTCATCTTAGAACTGTTTTTCTCGGCGACGACCTATAAGCAAGAAATTCCTTTTCGTGCTATAGTATCAGAGAAAGGGACGTGGAAGGTCTGTGTCGCTAGTTACCTATAGAACTGCTTAGCTTCACTAGTTTTTTCACACCCCTTTTGCTTGCGTGATTCTCATGCACTAGCTCAGTATTTGAGAGAGGGAAATCCTGGTGATTGTACAGCTTTTAGTATGGATATCAAAGACCTGTATTATTCCTTGCAGCATGACGGGTTGCTAAATTCTGTAAATGAGTGCTTTAAAGAACAAATGCAAGAGTCAGCTTTTATTGACAGATGCGGTGTTTCCACGGGAGCTTTTGTAGAAATTCTTTCAATGTACTTGAAGTCGACACTGATTGGGTGGAGAGATGACGCTTTTCTGCAGAAATCAGGCAATTGTATTGGCTCAAAGGTTGCCCCTATCCTTAGCAATATTTACCTGAGTAAGGTTGACAGCGGCTTAGAGAAAGCCTTAGGTGATAGCGTTATCAAGATATTTCGTTACGTTGATGATTACCTGACTTTCTGCAATAGGGAAGAATTCGATTTCACTGCTACCTCAGTAAGTGAGCAATTTAAACTTTATGGAGGAGAATTAAAGTTTACCAAGGAATTTCCTCAGCGACGCGTAATTCAGTTTCTTGACATTTCCTTGGTCTTCGAACAAAAATCACGTTTGTTGGCAGTACTCCCCAAGATCTTCGAAGCCGTTGCTAAACTTTCAATTCAAGCATTCCAAGGTAGTAAAAAACGGAATTGCCATGTCATGCCTTAAGTCTTCTCTCACCAGATCCTCCATGCACAATATGAGCGCCAGTTTTAATGCGCAGGTCCGGTGTCTATTAGAAGCAGGTTATCCTAGTGTAGTAGTGGCCACTGTGGCTGAGCGCCTAAAGAAGTCGGTTTCGAGGGGGACGGACGTGATTACAGAAAGCAATAATAGCTAAAAAAGAGTAGTGGCAATTCCGTACATTCATTCAGTGTCGCACAGGCTTAAAGAAGTTGCAAGTAGATATGATGTTAATGTTGCTTTCAGTGCTCCCAATAAGCTAGGTAAGATATGGGCTGCCGTACAGAAGAAAAAGGAGTAGGTAAAAGGCAAAAAAAGAACAGATATTTGTCCAGTGAAGCACAATAAGAACAACAGTTTTACTGACTGGCGTATGGGTGTGGCTTATAAAATTCCCCTTAGCTGTGGCCAGTTCTGCGTAGGGCAAACGGGACGGTGTATCAGTCAGAGGCTAATAGAATATAAAAGGTCGTTAACCGGTGGATCGCCTTCTAATCTTTCTCTACATTGCCAAGATTGTAACCGCACGCCAGAGTTAGATGAATGCGCAATATTGTACAGGCATAAGAATGAAGATACGCGACTTGTGGTAGAGGCATGGCATATATATAATGATGGAGGAGCGTGCGTGAGTCAGCCTTCGATTACTTTTCATGAGGAAGAGATTACGTGCTTTAACAGTTATCTCTCACGTAGACCGGCACATGTACCCGACTGACACGTGGTGTCACCATTCCTGGGCTTGCACAGATGAGTTTTGTGTCTTCTTTCTTTTTTCGCCTCAGTTCTCCATTCAGTTGATAGTCGGCGTTCGTGTTGTCCACTTCTATACTCGTCTGCACGCCTCACCTCTTTTTTGCACCATTCAGAAGCCGACATTTTTTCCTGTGGACGTCGAAGATCTTATTACTCAATACCGCACGATGAGCTATTTCGTAGTGTGATCACGTGCGTCGAAGAAAGTGGCGAGGTAGATTTTCGCAAAATTTCTTGACCCTTCTCGAATTTTTTGTAAGTGCAACTTTTACCTGGTTCGAACATGAGCTACTTATTTTTACAAATGGTGTGTATTGGTTCATGTGTGGCGCCTGCTCTTTGTAATATTTTCTCATCGTTTGTCGACCACGCTCTTAAGTGTGCTTTAGACAATGACTTGGTTCAAACTTTAAGATATGTTGACGGTTTTCTTGCTGTGATAAAACAGACTAGCAACAAATGCACCGTCCCGGTAGCTGATATTTTAACTCTGTTCAATGACAATGGCAAAGGTTTAACTTTCACACATGAGCTGTCTAGGAACGGCAAACTCCAGTTTTTAGATTTGCAGCTATCTTTACAAACAGGCGACGCCTGTTGGATGTATTCGCCACGTGCACGTAAAGAACTTTTACCTTATGCGTTTGCGCACTCAAAGACTGTGAAACGCGCCATTGTTTTGATGTGTCTAGAATACTCGGTAATGAAATCCTGTCATCACACTGTGAACCAGAGTTTCATTGTAGTTAAATAGGCTGCAGGCTGCGGGTTACTCAAGTGTGGTGGTGACGTCAGTCTCTGAGGTATTGCTTCAGAAACTGAAAGGGAAGCATCACAAAAGTAACTGTTACGCAACACAAGAGGCCTGAAGTTTTGCCATATTGCCATAGAGTGGCTCACAATCTAAAGAATGTCGCCACTGGATACCAAACCCCAGTAGTTTTTTCTGCTCCTCAGAAACTGTCAATGTTGTACAAGCGTATTTCAAAAACAAGTAAAAACCCATATTGTGAAAAGAACCACGCGAAGGTTGTAGATTGCAGCGTCGGTGTGGTATATAAGATTCCGTTGTCATGTGGCAAAGTGCATGTAGGGCAGTCAGGCCGCTGTGTTAACGAGCGCCTTAGAGAACATGAGCGATCCATACCGACAGGCACATGTTCCCATTTAGTCAAACATTGTAAAATGTGAAAGTGCAAAGCAATGTTTTATTATACTACGATTTTGAAAAAGAGTCGTGATACCGCCGCCCGAGAGTTATCGGAAGCATTATTCATACAGTCATTGGGGTCACAGTGCATTAGTGTGCCTTCTTCAACCTTGTACAGCGCTGAATATGGTCTTTTGGATTCTGTCACATGAATACGCAGGCACTCAAAATATGCCTCGGGTTGCCACGGCGTGCCTCCAACAAAGGCACAATTGAGGAAGCCCGCGTATGCCCGCTATCGATATACCTGTCCCACGAACCACTTCGTGTGTATTTACGCTTACTGACACGACACCATTGCCATCCATTGACGTCGGTTCTACATGAGCGGCTGGACAGCAGTTTCACCAGTGCACTCCGCTGCCATCTACCCCACATAACATCAGGCTATGCCCTTCCATATCACCCCGTCAAACCACCGCGGGTGATGGTTCAACCTTCCGTATGCGTACATGCCCCCGACATACTAAAGAAACCATTGGTTCCCGTCAGTGGACTACAACAACTTGCTCTCGCGTGCATCTGGTCAGAATACCAGACATATGTTCATGTTTACACAGACGGCTCCGCGTCACCAAAGGCATTGACAGCAGCTGTGGTGATACCAGCCCAACAGATGATTCGAGGTTTCATACTAGATCATAATTCTACATCAACCGCTGCAGAGCTTGTGACTATTCGGGAAGCGATTCGCCAAATCTACGGGGAAACACCTCAAGAGTCGTGCATTTTCACGGACTCAAAACCCGCGCTGCAAATTTTGGGATGCTTCCTGCGCCACACCGCATATCAGGTTCTGGCACTGCAGATCACCGAGCTACTTTCATGCGCTCAAGAAAAACACCACCGCATAATGTTCCAATGGATCCCGGGACACTGTGGGCTCAATGGTAATGAGATAGCCGATGCTGCCACAAGGCGCGCCCTCAGCAATGGCCTGCGAAGTGTAGTGCCATTCTCCAGACCGGACATCACATGCCTCCAGTCGGAATTAATGAGGAGTGCTACGAGAAGGGCCCAGCCAGACGCTCGTCACGTCCGCCTTAAAAGGCTGGATCCCGATATGCAATTTCCTATTCTGCGTGGAATTCCACGCCCTCATACATGCCTGCTACACAGACTGCGATTAGGCGTCGCCTTCACGCGCAAATACTTGGATGGACAGACTCCCCGGACTGTTCAGTGTGTGGCACTGTAGACTATAGACCATGTGCTCGTGGTGTGCCCTGAGTATGCGCGCGAAAGGCTGACAATGGAAGACACCTTCAGACATTTACACAATAGACCACTGTCGGAGGACCTCTTGCTAGGCGCATGGCCACAGAGTTGGCAGACGATAGAGACACTGTGGGCTCTTTCACGTTTCTCAGGCGACACGGGCCTGGACTCACACTTGTGATACCAGTTATGCAATGCGTCTTTCACCTCGTTCCTCCCATTATCATCCCCCATTGTGACCCTGTTTCTCCCCTTCTTCCCCTTCCCTTACGTAGCGTAGCAAGCCAGATTCTCCATTTTCCGGCCGACCTCTCTACATTTTCCAGTCATTAAACTACTTCTTCTTAGGAGCTCGAAGTTGTGGTCAGATTCCTCGTTGGCGTTCCGTAATTGCCTTCGCAGGGGCGCGGTATCTTGCAGAAGCCGCTGGGGGCTTTTTTCGTTGCGGGGTGCTTTTCTCGTCGCGACGATATATCTGGTTTTTTTCACAAGTACTGACCAACTGTAGGGCACGTGTAACCGACAAACGGAAGCCTCATGAATGCACCTGATAACAATTAGGCGGCGCAGGAACTCCAGCGTACCCAAGGGACAGTGGGGCGGTGGGGGTGGGGGGTCAAAGCTCGAAGCAGAACGGTACGTAGGTTGTGACAATGCCTCCTTTAGAAGATAACGGCCGCGTGAGCTGAGAAGCTGGTTCCGGCCCCTCTCCTCTGTCCTCCCCTCCACCAGGGTCCGCTGCGAGCGCAAGTTGCGGCGACTGCTCCAAACTTGAATCACGTTACCCTGCCTCAGATATTTTAACGGCGTCTATTGCAATCTCGGAGGCAGGACCCGCGGTCTCTCGTCAAGCCCTTGGTCGAGCGCGCGCTAGCCTAGTTATCGTCACTACCTCCGCAACAGGAAGTAGGGTCGGCATCGAGCGTCGTCTCCGCGACTACCCTGAACTACAAAAACCTCCGCTGCAATGGGAAAACTAGCGGCGCGGCAGGAATCTAGTAAAGGAGGCACTGTTTGGGGCCGCCGATGCAGGTGTGTGCCAGGGAGTGTTCGCGCGGACAGCTCCCCTGGCACGCGCAGCGGTGCCTCGCATGGTCGAGATACTTTAAAGCCACCTGCGCCCATGATATTTCTTTTGCCTCGGTGCAGTGAGCAAGATGAACCAGAATTATATGGAGGGCATCCAGTGTGCAATATACAGACAAAGCAGTTGCTACAACATGAACTGCATTGAGGGCCACACAACACATAAGTAATTAAAGGTGAAAAATATAGACGGAAGCTTCAAAATACGCTCTGTAGCACTGCAAAGTATAACATATATTGTATGTGTACATTAAATGTTCAAAAAAGCAATGCACTAATGTCCCATTTGCCTTCAAGTTTACTGAAGTTTATTATGAGCATACGTACAACAGGTATCTGCTGACACACCCGCAGTCAGGGTGGCTGTTCGAGGTGTACTGGCTGCCTCAGCGTAAAAAAAAGAAAGAAATTGGGTAAATGTCAACACCAGTGCCACTGCTTCTTGCCTCTGACCTGCATGTTCCTCCGCGACATCTTTGTTGGAGTCTGCACAGGTGAGCTGGCAAGGCGAGACGTAGGAGTCGTCTGAGAGAAAGAGTATCGTTTACATAGAGAAGTGGCTGTTTACATTGCCTGTCGCTCTCCCTCAAATGCTTCCTTGGTGATTAGGGTGACACACCTGCAGTCAAGGTGGCTGTTCGAGGTGCGCTGGCTGCCTAAACGTAAGAAAAAGAAATAAATTAGATAAATGTCAATACCAGCGCTATTGCTTCTCGCCTCTTACCTGCATTTGCCTCCACGGCCTCTTGGCTTGCGGAGTCTGCATGAGGGAGCTTCTGTGGCTAGGCGGAGGCATTGTCTAAGCAAAAATAAAAGGCCGTTCAAGTGTGAAATTATGGAAATAAATGTAGATCTTATGTCTACTTCTTGCACTGTTCTTGTCTAAAAGTTTTCTGAGATAGTGTCAAGAATACACCAGCACTTTGACTACTTATGCTTTTTACCTGCAGGTGCTGCTGCGAGATCCATAGTATGGCGGCGTACAGTATTGTAACACTTTGTAGAGGCATTTGAAGTGGTAGCCAAAAATATAAAGAATCGTCCTTGTCTGCACGAATGCTTTAAATTCCTAATTCCAGTGGTAACTATCGCTATTGGTGCAAGGTCCCCCACATCTATGCGGTGTAATGGTTGGGGTCGGGCATGAAATTGATGGTAGCTGGCACATGCCATCGTCCAACATATCCACGCTGAGGACGTTGTTGAATGGAGAAACTTGTTCTCATCGAGAACGAGGAATATGGGATTTATTTACACTATATACGTGAGAACGTTACAATTCATCAGTCTAGCATTACTGAAAGAGAATGCACACTCAGCAGCCGCGCCACGGCTGCTTTTAAACACTGTGTCCTCCCTAGATCCCTAGGTGAGGGAAAATGGCCGTTCAACCGTCGACCAGTTCGAAGCGTCCAAAGTCATGGTAACCGACCCGCCTTTGAGGGGGAAGGTTTACATACTCACTTCCGCACAGGTTTAACTGAACACACCGAGGTGAGAGGGTTTCTTGCAGACAGGGGTCTTGACCCGAGCAGGCGCCTCTTGATCCAAGAACTGACCCCGTAGTCAGTGTCCGCCGCGTCTGTCCATTGACTGACGACTTCTAGCGCCCGTGAGAGCGCAGCTGAAAAAATATCTATTTGCAGGAATTCCCCCGCTCCAAGCAACCCGTGGCGGCCACGGCGAATCCACTAACAGTACTTGGTCCGCCGACCGCGTTTAGTCATAGCGGCGCCGAGGGGGTGTTGATGCGGCACATCGTCGTCCCTACTAAACGAGTGGCCATAGCAGGTGGGGAAGGGTTCCAAGGTCGCTACTGGGAAGCTCGCCACCCTCGCAGCTGCGGCTGGCTGGGAAAATTTTGTAGGTCGGTACCCTTGCAAGCCGTTCGTAACAGCGGCAAGTGCCACAGCTCGAAACTGAATTTTTCCTTTAGTGTTTCACAAGTTGTCTGATATGTCCACATTAGATGTGATCCGTTCTTTTTATTTATCCCAGTGTGGCGACAGCATCATCAAATTGTTTTTCTTTATTTTTGCGTGGCTTGTTTTTTGGTTTGTTTCTGAATTTATCAAGCAGCAGTTTCATGATGCTAAAGTGACTCATGTAATGACAATCATCAGCTTTTGTTTTGCAGAAAAAGAACGCATTTCCTGACCCATTGTTTGCTAACCCATTACTGGCATAATTTTGCAGAGTATTCTACCTATATTGACTTGCTTGAGCTCCACTAAAGCGTCTTGCATTTTTGAATGTCATTTTTTCCTTAAAAGCATTCGACATTTCACATCATTCCTGTACCTTAAGCTTCTGATACTATGCATTAGACATTTTTCGCCTGTTGTTTCTGGCTAGAAATGTCTTACTTAATTTAGAGCTTAAATTTTACCTTTGGAATACACAGAAGGGTCTGTCATTGCATATCTGCATAACAGGGAAACATGTTTCATTAAACCTTTGCAAAATCCAATAGAACATTGATACCATACATTTTTTCTTCGCAAGACGATCTTTTAAAATGCGGTGATATTGAATCAAATCCAGGCCCAGACATGACTGAAAGGGAAATGCTCCAGCAGATTATATTAGGTCAAAGTTCCCTGAAATCGTCTGTCAGTGACATTCTTGCAAAACAGGGCTCTTTTGAGAAAAAAAATAGATGGTTTGACCGAGAGAATCAAAAATTTGAAAGACGAGGTGGCAACTAGCAACACCGTAAAAGCAGAAGTAGAGCATGTGAGGTCAACTATTAATAAACTGGAAGCCACTGTATCACACCTGTTAACTAAAACTGACGACTCGGAAAATAGAAGCCGTAGGAATAACTTACTTATTTACGGCATAAAAGAAGAGGAAAGGGAAACAGAGACGGAACTTACGGACAAAAAACCAAAGTACATTCTTAGCGAAAAACTTGGAGTTACGATAAAGAGCATGCAAAGATGCCATCGAATAGGTAGGAAATCAAACAGGAATCGTCCTGTCATCATAAATCTACATGACTACCGAGAGAAGACTTTAATAATGAAGGCATGCCCGATATTGAAAGGTTCAGAATATTCAGTCAGCGAAGACTACTCGAAAAGAATTCGTGATGTCAGAAAGAAATTATGGGAAAGCGCATCACAGGAAAAGATTAATGGTGCTAAAGTTAAGCTGGTTTTTGATAAGTTAAGCATTAACGGTGATATGTTTGGATAGAATAATGCAAAAAACCAACGATATAAAATCCCGAAGAACCATAAATGACACCACAAAGAGACCAGCCCTGCATTCAAAATCTTAAACATAAGCTGTCGGAGCGTCGTGAATAAAGCTGTATAACTTGAGGGCATGCTGTTCTCGCATGATGCAGACGTTGTCATGCTTACAGAGACGTGGTTGAGCAGTAAAACATTTGACAGTGAGTTTGTTCCTAAGGGCTAGAAGGCCTTTCGGGATGACCGCGACAGAAGAGGTGGAGGAGTGGCCATTTTGTACAAATCGTCAATACAACTTTTTAGTATGCCCGATGCGCAAGATATTGAAGCTGTCTTTTGCAAAGCATACATCAACAAGGTCCGCTTCATCCTTGCTGTTTTTATAGGTCTCCAAACACTTCTGCTGCGGTACTTGAAAACTTAAGGGAATATATGCACTGCCATGTAAAATCAGATGACAAAATACTACTGGCAGAGGACTTTAATTTACCAAACATTGATTGGCACACCTTTTCATTGCATTCTGTTCACAGTATTGATAACACAATCTTTGATATTGTATTCACGTTTGACTTACTGCAAATGGTAAATAATTTCACAAGAGTACAGGGAGCCGTAGGCTCAATTCTGGACTTATTTTTTGTAAGTGGCGCCATCCGAAATGCGATAACCTATGAAGTCACAAACGGGATTTCTGATCACAAAACTGTCTTGTTGAGCTTGTCAAATGTCTACCTTGATCACAAAAACGGTGTTCATTTGTTTCCCAATTTTTCTCGTGCTGATGATGAACCTAATCTGGATATGCTTGCATTCTACCTCGATGACTTCAGAAACAACACTTGCAATGTAAATGACTTATGGCTTTCTTTTAGGGGAATTGTCTCTGAATGTATTCAACGTTTCGTTCCCACAATTGCAAAATCTTCTGTGCATCGTAACCCATGGATTTCTCGCGAGAGGTTACGTTTACAGCGAAGGCTTAAAAGGTTAAAAGTGAAAGCAAGAACAAATGTAACCTTAAAATCTATTGTTGAAGGCACTTCAGAACAACTAAAACAGAAAATAATTTGCAACAAAGAAAAATGTTACGGAACGATCCTGCCTTCGTTTATTAAAACGTCTCCCGAGAGATTCTGGCGCCAAATCACACCTAAATCTTCTACCAGTGGGTTCATGATAGACGGCAAATGTGTAAGTGATGAGACTGTCGTTTGTTCTGCTTTTAACAAATTCTTCCAGTCGGTATTCACCAAAGATAATGGTTGCCTTCCCAACTTTTCTATATCACTTCCTGTTATATCTGACGTTGTCATTTCTGAGAGCGGCATTTTTAATTTGCTATTGAACGTTGATACTAAAAAGTCACCAGGACCAGATAAAATACCAAACGCATTTTTAAAGCGTTATGCGGAATGGTGTGCTAAGTACCTGTATGTCGTATTCACCAGATCTTTACGCGCTGGCTCCCTACCGGATGACTGCAGGACGGCCGAAATCAAACCTTTACTTAAATCCGGGAAAAAAAACACATAGACAATTACAGACCAGTATCTCTTACATCTACATCATGCAAAATTTTAGAGCATATAATTCATAAACATATATTAGGTTTCTTAGAAGAGCACAAGGTACTTACAGATGTCCAACATGGTTTCAGGCATAGGTTTTCTACATGTACTCAATTAGTTGAGACTGTTCACGATCTCGCACAGGCAATTAATGAAGGGAAGCAAACAGATATTGTGTTCAAGGATCTTGTTAAACCTTTGACAAGGTATCAAATAACAAATTAATCCATAAATTAGGGTATTATATAAAAAATGAACAGATACATGGATCAGAGCCTATGTTACTAACAGACACCAATTTGTCACCTTAAACAATACTTCTAACAATACAGAGGTTGCGTCTGGAGTCCCCCAGGGATCCGTTTTGGGACCACATTTATTTCTATTATTTATAAATGACATAGTCGCAGAACTTTCAGTCTCCGTGAAACTTTACGCAGATGACTGTATTTTGTATGAAGAGATATCTTCTGTTGATGATCAGGTGCGTCTAAATAATGACCTGGCAAAGGTCACTGCTTGGTGCGAACAATGGCAAATGTCTATTAATTTTGAAAAAACTGCTTTTATGAGAATCACACATAAGAAAGAACCTCTACAATTTGCATATAATGTTGACAACGTATCTCTATCAGAGGTAAGAGAGTACAAATATTTGGGCCTATGGATAACCAATGAGCTTTCCTGGACGAAGCACATAGATACTGTTGTTGCAAATTCTTTGCGTAAACTGTTGTTCTTGAGGCGCTCACTGAAATCGTCTACGTCTGGTGTTCGTTTACTGGCGTACAATTCCTACATTCGTCCGTTGTTGGAATATCCCGTAATTATTTGGGACCCATTCATTTTAACCAATATTAAAAAACTGGAACGTGTACAGCATAAGGTAGTTAGGTTTGTTTTTAATTAATACGGCCGCGCGTCTGTTGGTGAGCTCGTAAGACGCCGTGGATTACCCCCGGTGACTTTGCAAAACCGTATCTGTCGATTAAAGTTCCTCTTTCAACTTGTAAACGGCCATTATAAGGTTAACACTTCCAAGTTCTTTACTTACTCATCAGGTTATAACACGAGACGAAGGTATGCTTTATCGATAACCCCCATAAACGCACGGAATAACTGTTTCAAATATTCTTTTTTTTCCTAGGACAATAACAGACTGGAATAATCTTAATTCTGATATTGTTACCCAGAATTGCTTATTAATGTTTGAAAAATGCTTGCAAATGTTATGAATTCGTGTGCGTTATCTGCTTGTATGTTTTTTTTTTTTCTTGAATGTTATGTATTCTTCACCAATGTCTGAAAATGCCTGCATGTGTGATGAATTTTGTATGCGTTTACATGCTTGTATATTTCTATGTATACCCACCCTGCTATGATCTGATTTCAGATTACAGTATCTATAAATAAAAATAAATAAATAAAATAAAATGAATGCAGCTTGCAGTGTGATTTGACTGAATGAGCCATAAACGTAACTCATCCCCCTTGGTAAATTAAAGCACATATTAGTGTCATGTACAACATATGTTACACTAACGTGGTGGGTTCTCTTGCTTATACAGCAAAATAGTCGGTTCGCGAGAAAAAAAAAAGTATTTTTGTGTACCCCTTGCACGCACTGGTTTAAGGAAAATGAGCTGTAGCTGTCCACCTGCGAGTATACTGAACAAAAATGTGTCCCAGCTGCTTAGTGGTACTTAAGATTATGTCAGTATTGCATATGTGCGTGTTGTCTAAAATAATTGAATTTTGAAAATGCTTGTAGGGATCTGATGTGCATATCTGCAGTGTATGGATACATGTAAAAGACTCAGCATCAAGTGCAAGTGAACGGTCCCACAGGCCCAGAGTCGAGCATGCAAATAGATTCGCTGCACACATTTTTGACCAGAAAAGATATGTCACATGAAATGGCATGCAAGGAAGTGTTGAAAATATTGCACAGGTAATAAACGCCTACGCTAATAATATGCGGGTTCATGCAATCGATTTCGTCCTTATTAGGCACTCGCCTCTTGATTGCTTCGTGGCACAGAAGTAGTCGGCATCAAGCTGTTTTTCTGCTGTGGCCTTTGTAGAAGCATAATTGTTGAAAGTGCAACAATTAAACAGATTCTATCACTTGTAGATTCGCCAGTACAATTCCGGTGCGCTGGTCCGCATGTCCAGCAATTTCATATAAAAAACACCGCTCCCTATGTAAAAAAAAAAATGCTCTACTGTGACGGTTCTCAAACGATTGTGATGCATCACAAGAGCTGTCTACTCGCGTGATGTTCTGAACAAGATACATTCGCTTACTTACACGTGAAATTACATGCCAGAGCACTTCGGAGCTTGGATGGTACAAAAGGCACGAATGTGCCATAGCGTCCGATGTTGACGTGCCATCGCATGTCAAACAAACTGTAAGAAACAACTACACATCCAAAAAACAGATTCGAAACTGAAATCAGCGTCATCCTTTATTGCAGGAATGCGTACATCGTGGTTTACATAAGTCACAAACTTAGCAAGCACGTTCTGTAAACTTAACATTAACACATCACCTTCATAAAGCCATCAGGTATGCGTTTTTAAATGACAAAGCATTAGGTTACCTGTACTTGTTTTCAGCTCTTTCAATAGTATTAGGTGACCTGTACTCGTTTTCAGCTCTTTCAATGGTGACTGCGCTAGCCACATTGACCAGTAGCAACAGGGCGGCGCCCTAGCGGTTCCCATTTTTTCGGGCCAGGTTTTCCTCTAGAGTTAGTTATAGTAACTCTATGAGAGCACCCATCGACGCCATGACGCTAGAATGACGTAGGCCGGAACTACTATATGGGGCTGTTTATTTTCCGGTTTTGCTAAAAACGCCAATCAGCGCGAGCCATTGGCGGATGCGTAGCCAAGGCGATAGTTTCGTGGAAGGCGAAAATTTCAGAATACGTGCAGAGGGAGCTTTTTGCTGAAAGAAGTGTTCGGTGGCTGCTTGATCGGCGCAGCTTCGAAGGGTGTCTATAGTGCTGCGCTTCTTTTTCGCGATAAATGGATATTTCCAGCCTGCGGATTTTCATCTCCTACGGACCTTCACATTTACACGTAAGTCGCACGTATTATTTACGCTATTAGAGCCTATCCTTTCCAGCGTTGTGGAAGGAGAGCGCGTAAGGCCGCGTTTATTTGTTTCGAGGGCTCGTCTGCGCTTTTCGATATGTCGAAATCGACATGTTCATGTTAATAGCACGGCCTAAATTCTATGCCTTGTGGTCTTTGTAGCTGCACTTAATGTGCAAGAGTTCGCATGCCAAAGCCTTGTGCAAGCGAATTAAGAGACTGCGGGTGCATCGCAATATGCATGGAACACCGATGTGCGCATGCAGTGTCCGTAGCGTACTATACAGAGTGTCCCAGCTAACTTTAGCTAGAGTTTAAAAGTATGCAAATGCCACGTAGGGAGACAGAACAAAGGTAATGTTTGCCGTCGTAAAGTGCCGCGGGCGGCCAGTCGCGCGGCAATTTTGCGTGCATTTGCGGGCTCCTTTCATGCTCGGAAAAACATTTTTATGTAGCACGTATTCTGCAACAGAAAGCTGCACCGAAAGTTTTTCACGTCGCTCTACAATTTTCTCATTGACGCTTTTCATCTAATTGTAATATTTGAGAAGTTGATTAATTAATTACGACTAATTATCAAATCAGGCGGGGTGAAAATTTTTTTTTATTTCCAAGCGACGGTCAACAATATTACCTCTGTTCTATCCAGCTACCTGGCATTTGCATACTTTTAAACTGGCTAAAGTTATCTGGACACCTTGCATATGCCATGCGCATGATGTAAGTCCCTGCGGTCGTGATGACACGCGTAAGATAATTTGAAGAAAGGCAAGTTTTGCCCCGCTGGCGTAAGATGTTTGCGACGCTTGAGGCTAAGTAACGTGAGAATGCGTTTGCATGTGCGCTGCGTATGTAGTGTTTGTCATGAAAAATTGTGGATTTGTAACAACCTGTTCATAAGTACAACGTTTAGGAGTTATTGAGAGGCCACAAAGCGTCTGGTCCAATATTTAGCACCCAAACAATAGTTATACATGCCCAATTTCTGGAACTTGCATAGTATATGCATGTCTTTATTTCATATACCAGAGCGGGACCATAGTACAATCGGTCAACTGAGACCTGGCTGCACAGTTCTCTGGTGAATAGACCTATGCAATTCAAGGAAAGACACATTCAAGTACCCATACAAGACTGTCATTAATTCACATTTTATGGCACGACCACTAATCTACTTTCACAGCATTTCACAACAAAGTATTCCGATTTCTGTTGTGTTTGCACTAAATAGTTCAATAAAATTAAACAAAAAATGAACTGTAGTGATAATTTGTCTACACAGCCTTCTGTCATCATCATCATCATCAGCCTGGTTATGCCCACTGCAGGGCAAAGGCCTCTCCCATACTTCTCCAACTACCCCGGTCATGTACTAATTGTGGCCATGTTGTCCCTGCAAACTTCTTAATCTCATCCGCCCACCTAACTTTCTGCCGCCCTCTACTACGCTTTCCTTCCCTTGGAATCCATTCCGTAAATCTTAATGACCATCGGTTATCTTCCCTCCTCATTACGTGTCCTGCCCATGCCCATTTCTTTTTCTTAATTTCAACTAAGATATCATTAACTCGCGTTTGTTCCCTCACCCAATCTGCTCTTTTCTTATCCCTTAACGTTACACCTATCATTCTTCTTTCCATAGCTCGTTGCGTCGTCCTTAATTTAAGTAGAACCCTTTTCGTAAGCCTCCAGGTTTCTGCCCCGTAGGTGAGTACTGATGAGACACAGCTGTTATACGCTTTTCTCTCGAGGGATAATGGCAACCTGCAGTTCATGATCTGAGAATGCCTGCCAAACGCACCCCAGCCCATTCTTATTCTTCTGATTATTTCAGTCTCATGGTCCGGATCTGCGGTCACTACTTGCCCTAAGTCGATGTATTCCCTTACCACTTCCAGTGCCTCGCTACCTATCGTAAACTGCTAATCTCTTCCGAGACTGTTGAGCATTACTTTAGTTTTCTGCAGATTAACTTTTAGACCCACACTTCTGATTTGCCTCTCCAGGTCAGTGAGCATGCATTGCAGTTGGTCCCCTGAGTTACTAAACAAGGCAATATCATCAGCGAATCGCAAGTTACTAAGGTATTCTCCATTAACTCCAATCCCCAATTCTTCCCAATCCAGGTCTCTGAATACCTCCTGTAAACACGCTGTGAATAGCATCGGAGAGATTGTATCTCCCTGCCTGACGCCTTTCTTTATTGGGATTTTGTTGCTTTCTTTATGAAGGACTACGGTGGCTGTGGAGCCGCTATAGATATCTTTCAGTACTTTTACATACGGCTCGTCTACACCCTGATTCCGCAATGCCTCCATGACTGCTGAGGTTTCGACTGAATACTTCTGTAGCGCCTTCTGTAGCCTTCTGTAGCGCGCTTTAAGACACAAACGGGTGCATGAATTAAACAGCGAATTATGCAGGGTCTTTGTTATGTCAATTTTATTAAATTTCTGTTGTAGATACCAGTACTCCGCGACTTCATCTGGGTTACATTTAACCAGTGGACTTTCGAAACGAGTAGTAGTGAATCAGCTGCTAATTGACAAAATCGTGCCAACTACCTCCTTAATTAATAACTTTAATGCACATGTTGCAATGGTGGAAATGAGTCCGTTAACATGCAGGGCCTATTCAGTTGGAACCAACCAGTTTCAATATATACGTCAAAGATTACGGAAAAAAATGCCTTGGTGTCATAGCTATTTTCTCGTTGCACTGCCAATATATGCAATGCTTGTGGGAAATAATCAGGACACCGACTCATTTTGCGGACTGTGACTTCGTATATCTCGAAACTGGTGCTAGTTACACAATTGGTTCCGATTGAATAGTTCCTGCACGTTCGCTGCCTCTAATTTCGCCATTACAGCATATGTCCTAAAGCGATGAATTAAAAATATAGCTAGCGCGATTTTTTTTCAATTAGATGCTTCCGCACTTGCGACCTATTCAGAATGTAATGTCCACCACTTAACCATATTTAAGAAGCGGAACACGCTGGTATCTGTGACAAAAGGCCTTACAAAATCGACATAAGAAAAAGCACCCCGTATACGTGACTCAAAAAAGAATAAAGCAGAATACATAAAAAATAATTGCGGCAAAAGAACGCTGGCCGCGGACAAGCCATGCCGTTGCCGTAGTGGGGAAGTCGCCGGCCCGCGTGTTGGCCGAACGTAGTCACAATGATTCAACCGGCGGTCATGACAACGGCGCGGTGTCGTGCAAAGACCAAGCTGGCACAGGCGCGGGCTAACCACGTGCAAAAACCAAGCTCGGTGCGACCCAGATGGTCGAGATCGGGCCGTCTGCTTTTTAGCAGGCCATCGGTTCAATCTTCTGACGAGCTCATTTTCTTGCTTGGGCAATTGACGGTGGGCGCTGCTTTCATGAACACCCACAATCTCTAGTACAGCTATGCACTAACACAGCTACGACTCTATGTGCTGCTGCATGTGGTTTTTTAAGTTATGCTTTCGGCGAAAACCAAGTGAGCAGACACTGCACTTGAAAGGTGCATCACCTCCGTGCATGAGCTTATGTCTACGCAGGTTTGCCTTGCTTTTAGCTCTGAATGGGCACACGGTGCAGGCAAAGGGCTTGGCGTTTGAGTGAGTTCCTCTGTGCTCCAACAGGCACTTCCAGTAAACTGTCCAATATGGGCAAAGGTGGCATTGAAATAGCTTTTCCCCTGTGTGTTTGCACATGTGGGCTTTATAGCACTTCAAGCTCTTATACGCCGCTGGACAAACTTCACACTTGAATGGTTTCTCTGTGCTGTGCGATACCAGGTGCGACTGTAACTTGCCAAGCCTAGGTGATGCGTACGGGCAGAGATGACACTGAAACAGCTTCTCACTTCCCTTTTCATGCACACACAGCTTTTGGTTCACCCTTCTAGCCTGGTTCCAACTTGTTCCTTTGTCAGTGTTGTTACCAGCTGTCGCTGATGGAACTGCAATTTGTAAAGGAAAAGATAACACACTCAGTTTACTGTGAAATTTTCATTTTTAAAGCAATTTTGTCTTTAGAAACAAAGCAACCTACAGCTGTACTTTTTAGTGATATTAGACAGTTCTAGCTTAACGTTAGCGTAATCGCGGAGTTGAGGTAAATAACGCTACTGTTCCGCTAACGAACTTTGCAGAAAGAGAGATTTAGTATAGCGTGATAGCGTAGTTTACGCGCAGGACGCTATTCCATTACGCTTTGGAGTTCTTATACATAGTGCACACAATTTTATCTGCGTGTACCTCTGGAAAGTGCGAGGCAGCACAATGCAAGTCAGGGGCACGTTGTATTTGTACTTTCCATGTCCAGCGATTTGCAGCAAATAGTACAAGCTGTCTACCATAGCCTCTATAATATGGCGATCTCAGAGGCCATATTCCGTCGTCGCACCTATTTCCCGACATCACCGATAGGTGGCGTAGGCATCTCTAATGTTTTCAACAGCAGCAACAGCAACAGCCTGTTTTATGTCCACTGCAGGACGAAGGCCTAATTCCCCCTGTCCCCTGTCCTGCGCCAATCGATTCCAACTAGCGCCCGCGAATTTCCTATTTACATCGCTCCACCTAGTCTTTTGTCGTCCTCGACTGCATTTTCCTTCTCTTGGTACCCATTCGGTAACCCTAATGGTCCAACGGTTATCTAACTGGCGCGTTACATGACCTGCCCAGCTCCATTTTTCCTCTTGATGTCAATTAGAACATCGTCTACACCCGTTTGCTTTCTGGTCTAAACCGCTCTCTTTCTGTCTCTTAACGTTATGCCTAGCAATCTTCGTTCCATCGCTCTTTGCGCGGTCCTTAACTTGTTCTTCAAAATTCTTTGTCAGTCTCCAAGTTTCTGCCCCATGTGTCAGCACTGGTAAAATGCACTGATTGTACACCTTCCTTTTCCATTATAATGGTAAGCTTCCAGTCAGGAGCTGGCAATGTCTGCGTATGAGATCCAACCCATTTTTATTCTTCTGTGAATTTCCTTCTCATGATCAGGGTTCCCTGTGATTATTTGACCTAGGTAAGCGTACTCCTTCACAGACTCTAGAGGCCGACCGGCGATTCTGAACTCTCGTTCCTTCGCCCGCCTATTTATCATTATCTTTGTCTTCTGCATATTAATCTTTCACCCCAGTCTTGCACTCTCTCTGTTAAGGTTCTCAATCATCTGTTGTAATTCGTCTGCATTGTTGCTGAATAAAACAATGTCATCGGCAAGCCGAAGGTTGCTGAGATATTCGCCATCGATCATTACTCCTAAGCCTTCCCAGTTTAATAGCTTGAATACTTCTAAGCACGCAGTGAAGAGCATTGGAGAGATTGTGTCTCCCTGTCTGACCCCTTTCTTTACAGGTATGTTCCTGCTTTTCTTCTGTACAATTAACGTAGCTGTGGAACCTCTGTAGATATTTTCCAAGGTATTTACGTAAGCGTTCTATAGTCCTTGATTACGTAATGCCTCCAAGACTACTGGTATCTCTACTGAATCAAATGCATTTTCGTAATCTATGAAAGCCTTATAGACCGTTTTTTCGTAGGCGCCGCCATATTGTGAACGTAGTGGCGCCGCCTATGAGCAGCGCCATACTGGCTTGGGTGAAAGCGGTCTTTTGCATGGCAGGTATACGCTCGGCGGCAGGTTCTGGCGTTTGTTATCGCGGTCGTGCGGTCTGTTTAGTATGACGCGCGTCTTCTACACGGTAAACGGTTCTGTGAGACGTGCTGAAGTGGTCTAAGGCGTCATGGCCGGAATTTCTGCTGGTGTTGAGGTGGACGGAACACGCAGCGCGATGTGTGCGCGCATACTTGAGCCTACCATCAGCCTCGGAGATCAATTGTGTATTTCCGAATGTTGCAATCAGTAATGTGACCTTATTACAGTATTATCCTCTATTTCTAAGCTGCGGTTTAGGAGCCATGAAACATACGCGACGATCGTAACAGCGTGGGTACCGTTCTGCTACGATAGGAGTTGTGCTATTATACTTTGACAGCATTCAAACTATTCGCTGCAGGTTACATTGCGTGACTACTTGGTTGGATGGATGAGGTTTCCACCCATGAATAAAATAGTTTTGGCTAGTAATAGCAGCATACCTTATACAGTCTGAATTAAGCTTGTCCAGCAAAGCGACCGTTTACGAACTGCGCGAGCGTCCTAAGCAGTAGTAGGTGCTGGATTACAGATATCTTTGTTCTATATAGCGCATGGTCCAAGCATACGGTATCAGCGGTTATATATTTATAAACGTTGTGAGAAGTTAGCCCGTTTTCTCTTGCTTTTCAGAGAAAGAGGATGCTAACCGATTTTTTTTTTTCGGTTAATTGTGTTCGTTCAGTTCTCTACGACGTACTCACACGTATTACGGAAATTTTGCGCTCAAAAATAGCCATCGCATTCTTTTTATGCGAACCCGTTCATATATTATGGCTGTATACAGGCCAAAAAGGCAATGCCGAAGCACACAGCTTATATATGTATCGTGCTGGCTCACCAACCGCAGTGATCACTGTGTTGAGCAGCGCCACGGGCCTCATGCAGCAAGGCTAGCGTAGACATATGGTAATTTCAAGCATACTACACTTGAAATGCGTGAGAACGATGCCAGTGTATCACAAATATTTGATAGCGCCTGCCGCTTAGACGTTTCGTGGTTGTCTTAGGTTGGCCGTGCACGAGCATGCGCTCTTATGTTTTATGTTTTACTCCCTACGCCAATCGGTCAGACAGTGAGCTGATTTACCATTTAATGCTGCTAATGCAGATACGCCGGTTTTCTTTGGTGAATTAAAATCGATATAAGCAATATAGTAAACAACGCATACACGCACCGCGACTGATAATGCGCGTACACCGCGGCTGATTATGCGCATCACATTTTTGCACCCCCAAGACATATTTCTGGCTACAGTAGTTACCGATGCACTGAAAGGCTTCCCTGACGACCTTATATGAACGAACATGGCGTAAATTTCACAAAGTAAGATCTAAAACATCTCGAAATCGTTCCGCAGCACGCGACAGCAATATTTTCAAGCAGCGCCGCGCCGGATCGCCCAAGCCAGAGAGGAGGAAAGGCTCTCCGCGTGCCGTATCCTCCTCGCCCGATGAAACGGTCTATAGAGAGGCTTATTGTACTCTGCCGATTTCTCGATAACCTGATTGATGACATGCATGTGATCCATTGCAGATTCTCCCTTCCTGAAGCAAGCCTGTTCGCTTGGTTGACTAAAGCCCAGTGTTGCCCTTATTCTATTGGAGATTATTTTGGTAAATGTTTCATATATTACTGGGAGTAAGCTAACAGGCCTATAATTTTTCAATTCTTTAACGTCTCTCTTTTTGTGGATTAGTATACTGTTGGCATCCTACCAGTTTTCTGGGGCCCTTGCAGTCAATAGACACTTCGTATAAAGAGCCGCCAGTTTTTCAAGCACTACGTCTCTTCCATCTTTGATTAAATCGACTGTTATTCCATCTTCTTCTGCCGCTCTTCCTCATTTCATGTCTTGTAAGGCCCTTCTGATCTCATCGCTAGATATAGGAGGAGTTCCTGTATCCTGTTAATTACTGTTTTAGGAGGTTTCTTTCGTTAGGCTCGGACGCGATCGAAATGAGAAGTGATCTCGAAAGCCCCGCAAGATTATCCAGAATACTCTGCCGTTAGAGCGGCCTAAAACTAATAGAAAGCCATATACGCAGTCACTTGCTACGAACGAAATGAATTCTACAAAAACAACGCCAAATTCAGCTCAAAGCAGGCAGCCGGGACTGCCGCCATATTTTACGTAAATCACGCAAATACGGCAACGTTAAGCCTGAGAAATATCGTGTGTACGCCAAACGGTATGGGTCAGTTAGCATTCTATGCATGCGCATTTCAATTCCGCTAAGCCCGCTATTACGCTAAACACGCTAAACGAACACTCAATTACCACCTCCATCATGATTTAGTGTGCGCGAATTCGCCGTGTCTGTCCTTCCACTCTCTCTCTCTCTCTGTATATATATATATATATATATATATATATATATATATATATGTCATCTTTCTATTCCCCTATTTCCGTCTGCCAGAGCAGGATAGCCAACCAGACGCTTTTCCGACTAAAATCCCTTCCTCGTTCTATTCTCGCCTCCGTCTGCTCCTTGATGCCCATAGCTGGGCAAAAACCTCTGGCTAAGTACGTGTTACGCTATAAGAAGGCCTCGACGAATTTTTATTTTTCATTGCAGCAGTGTTGCTCATAAATTAGAATAGAAGATCGGCATCTCAGCTTGTGTTGCATCAACCGTCTTCACGTGTTAGGCCGTTACTGATGACATCTCTCACGACTTAGCACACGCATGCTTGAGTATAGTAAATATCAGAGGACACCTCTTAGAAAAGTTTCCAATTTACACCAAGGTAACACTGAAGAATTGTAGACACAGCTGTCGAAAAGATTTCGACTCCATGAATTCCAGTTTGAGTGAACTGCCTTTATAACAAGTATGCATTTTCATTGTATTTAGACACTGCTAGACGGAATCTGCAGTCTTGAAAGGAACAGAATATACAAAGACTGCAATTACAGTGCACCGAAGCCATCGAAAGCTGAGTGAGAAACAACACATTCAAGAATATAAAAGACAGATGAGTTAAGCATAACTGTCATGCCGGTTACACCTTTCCGGGACAAGAAAAAAAAGGACAGAACAGGAACCAAAGGAGCGATCTGCCTCGAGGAGAAATCACTTTGAAACAAAAACGGTCTCTCTCTGAATAAGCCACCCAGATTGCATTATCCATGCGAATAATACGTCAACCTTTCTGCAGTCATATTGGCTCCAAGTACACACATTAGATTCTACCTGCGTCAATGTTACTAGAACAATGCCTAAACGACAAGAAAGGGGGTCAACCGAGGGGCCCGATCTTTATTAGTCACTTCATAAGAAGCCAACAAACGCTGACACCAATGACAATATAGGGGAAATTACTTGTGTGTAATAAATGAAGTAAAGAAACGACAAATTAATGGAAATGAAAATGGATAAAAAACAACTTGCCGCAGGTGGGGAACGATCCCATAACCGTCACATATCGCGTGCGATGCTCTACCGATTGAGCTATCGCGGCGTCGTTTTCGCATCCACTTTCTTGGGTATTTATGTTTCGTAGTAGAACCCTGGAAGTGTTAGCCAGCGCTACCCCTCACAGACATTGGCGGCGGATGTAGAACATCCTTTCTGCTGCAGGCGTCACGACAACGTGATCTTTTTGGGTGAAGGCAACCGGTCAATAAACCCACACATGCTACCTGAAGGCGTCAATGTTTCCAGACTCGAGACCCTCGTTATGTAATAAATAAGAAGAACGGGGTTAACCGAGGGGCCCGATCTTTATTAGTCATATCATAAGAAGCCAACATTCACACCAAGGACAACATAGATAAATTCATGGAAATGAAAGTGGATGAAGAAACAACTTGCTGCAGCTGGGGAATGATCCCACAACGATCCCCCTATGTTGTCCTTGGTTTGAGTGTTTGTTGGCTTCTTATGATATGACTAATAAAAATCAGGCCCCTCGGTTAACCCACCCCTTTGTTCTCGTTTATTACATAACCAGGGTCTCGAATCAGGCAACAATGACGCCTTCAGGTAGCATGTGTGGGTTTATTGACCGGTTGCCTTCACCCAAAAAGATCACGTTGTCGTGACGCCTGCGGCAGAAAGGATGTTCTACATCCGCCGCCAAGGTCTGTGAGTGGTGGCGCTTGCTAACACCCCCGCGGCTCTACTACGAAACATAAATACCCAAGAAGGTGGATGGAGAAACGGCGCCGACGTAGCTCAATCGGTAGAGAATCGCACGCGAAATGCGAAAGTTGTGGGATCGTTCCCCACCTGCGGCAAGTTGTTTTTTCATCCACTTTCATTTCCATTAATTTATCATTTCTTTACTTCATTTATTACACACAAGTAATTTCCCCTATGTCGACCTTGGTGTCAGAGTTTGTTGGCTTATGACATGACTAATAAAAATCGGGCCCCGGAAACATACATCAACGTAGGTAATCTAGTAACGTTGACATAAATAGCCAAGAAAGTGGATGGGGAAACGGCGCCGCGGTAGCTCAATCGGTAGAGCATCGCAGGTGAAATGCGAAGGTTGTGGGATCGTTCCCCCCCTTGCTGCAAGTTGTTTTTTCATCCACTCTCATTTCCATTATTTATCGTTTCTTTACTTCGTTTCTTACACACAAGTAATTTCCCCTAAATTGTCCTTGGCGTCAGTGTTTGTTGGCTTCTTATGACAGAACACTGCATAACATGCTCCAAATATGGGGTGAATGCAACAACGTTTACCAATCCTAGTGGTTAAAGTATTGGGAAAGTGAATACAAGTACCCGAGTACTTCCAGGGGAGCGTATTTTTATTGCGAAAGCAATACTGCTCGCACTTTCGGCCCATCGGTGGTCGTGGCGCCTCCTTACACAGCTGCGCGTCACGTGACCATGTGACGTCACGCCAGACCGAGAGACGGAGCCCCAGCTCGCGGCATCGATGGTGGAGGCGAAGCCTTGCGCGCCGCTGCTGCGGCGCTACCGAGAGAGGGCGCTCGCTGGTGTGACGTCACGCTAGGAGGATAAATGTGGCTACAGCTCGACTCCTCGCAGTGGTCGGCGCGCTGCCTTGCGCTATGTCGGATGACGTATAGCCATAAGTTTCACAAAGGGCAACCATGTCCACACCATTAGCCGAACCTTAAGGCGCAGCCAAGGGTATTGCTTTCGCAATCTTCCAGGCTTAACCAAGCTAAGCCTTCAGCCAATTTTTTTTTATCTTCATGCCTTTTGTTTCCGATAAAATCAATGACCGTTGCAGTTAAAACTGATATAAATTACGAGCACTAAACAGCGAAAACAACAGGACGGAGAGAGAGACACAGACCACAGCGCTAACAACGAAGTGTCTGTATTCTTTCAATCAGTATATAATTGACACGTGTACTTGTTTATCTTTATCGGGAGACCACGCTTCACCGCCTAACAAATGTTATCGCACAGCGCAGGACGCGCCTGCATATACCGGAAGCTTGTGAAATGTTATCGACGGTTCCATCCGCTGTCTGTCACCGAACCTTGTGTAATCTGATTGCATGTATGCGCGATGCGAATAGTGTAGACCTCTGTGGCAGACACGCGGGTCCCAGCGATTACTCTGGAACGTTCGACAACTGATGTATAAAAGCCAACATGCTTGACCCACTGATCAGATTTTCGACGATCGACGACTGTGTTCGCCGCTTTCGTTGAGCTCTGCGTGTAGCCTGTTTTTGTGGGCACAGGTTCGCCCAATAAAGAGTTAGTTTCGCCATTCAGTTTTGTTGCTGTGTCCTCGACCGTCACTACCACGTAACATCTGGTGGAGGTGCTAGTTCGTTCATGTACCGGACGCCCCCTACAAGCCGCGATCCAAGCCCGGACCGGAATGACAACACCAACATCGTCCCGGAATATCGAGCAAGCTGCCAACTGCAACAGCTGCCCCCGGAGCACGGCCTTCTACCTGAGATGACCAAGAGCGTGGCCAAGGCAACACCAATTGCTCCTCCAGCGTCCCCCATTCTGCTGCAACATCCTCGGGACCCACCACGTTTCCGTGGCTCATCGACTGAAGACCCGGAATCCTGGCTAGCGACCTACGAGCGAAGCGCGTCTTTCAACAACTGGGACTCCGAAGACAAGCTGCGGCATGTATACTTCGCCGTAGAAGACGCCGCCAGAATGTGGTTCGAGAACCGAGAGTCGACCCTGACAACGTGGAACCTGTCGCGTAGCGGCTTGCGGACTTTTACGACCATGGTGCGCAAGGAAAGGGCCGAAGCTATGCTAGAAGCCCGAGTATAATTACCCAACGAGACCACAGCGATCGTCACTGAGGAGATGACGCGCCTGTTCCGCCCCGCCGACCTGGATATGCCTGAGGAGAAGAAAATTCGGTTCCTCATGGGTTGGGTAAAACAGGAGCTCTTAACAGATTGATACGCAACCGGCCCAGGACTGTTGCTGAATTTGTTTCCGAAGCAACAACCATTGAGAAGGCGCTAGATATGCGTACAAGGCAGTATAATCACCGAAACTACACCGATGTTCAATCACTCGGCAGTGAAGACATACGAGAAACCGTCAAAGCGGTCGTTCGCGAGGAACTGCAGAAGCTATTCCCTAGGTCGCAGCGTCAAGTGGCCTCAATAGCCGACATCGTCAAAGAGGAGGTTCAGCGATCACTTGGGGTTACTGAAGTGCAAACATCATCGCCACAGCCCCACTCGGAAACGATGACCTACGCCGCCATCGCTCGCCGTCAAGGTCGTGCCAGGGCCCTGTAACGCCGCAATTCCGTCATCCACCGCCGCCAGCACGCCCACCCGTCGCCAAGCGCAGCTACCCGAGAAAGACAGACATTTGGGGAGCCCCTGACCACCGCCCACTCTGCTATCACTGCGGAGAATCCGGCCATGTGTACCACCGATGCCCATACCGCGACTTGGGACTCCAAGGGTTCGCCGTCAACGCGCCGCGTCCACACCTTGGGGAGCGAACTAGGGTGGAACTAGGGTGCCTAGGGGAGCGCCCATGTGACATTGCCGACTACCTCGCCGCCACTCAGTGGAGTTATCGACGACCGTCCCGTTTGCCATCACCAGGCCGCGCTACCTGTCGCCGCAGCGCCGTCCAAACACTGGCACAGCCCGGGGCCGCTCTGCAAGCACATATCTGGAAAACTAAAAGCAGCAACCGATGAAGGGCGGTTGCAGTTCGTCGAACTGACGGAGATCCTCCGCCGCCGCCGAAGACGCCGACGAGACTAGCTCGACGGCATAACAACACGCTGCCGTCCCGACGAAGTCTGGAAGCAAAGAATACACCGACGAAAGAGGACCTGATGATGCTACGTACCTGCCACAGATCAACGCGACGCAGCCATGGTGCGATGCCAAGAACTAACCATAATGCAAGACACAGAACCACCGATCTGGTAGTGCTTCTCAACGGCCATGCAATCACCGCCTTAGTGGACACAGGAGCTGCCCAGTTGAAGAAAGACTGCAGGGGAAGGCCCTCAAATTTGTAATTCTGGAGGACACCTCATTACGCCAACTGGAATCTGCACGGCAAGAATTACCATTCCTGACCGGACTTATACCCTGCCACCTTCGTTATCCTCCAAGAGTGTTCACGAGACGTCATTCTCGGCATGGACTTCCTGAACCAACACGGCGCAATCATCGACCTGACGTCGAAATCAATAATGCTGTCGGACGATCAAGCGATACCACCGGAGAGCTCTCGTAGTCACCACACCTTGAGTGTGCTCGAAGGTCAAGTGAGCCTCCCGCCGCGCTCCGGCATTATTATTTCCGTCGGCACCGAAAGACCTGCTGACGTCGAAGGCGTCATCGAGGGCTACCAATGTCCAGTGCTCGACTGTGAAATGTGCGTCGCAAGAGGGATCGCTAGACTCCACGGTCGAACTAAGAGGTTGAAACCACCTTGGTCATTCGCGAGCCTCGATTGTTCGTTGGCAATTCCTCACGTTTGCGCTAAGCGGAGTTCTCCTTTCGCGGCAACGCGTTCGCTGGTACTGGAACATCTTGAGACTGAATATGCACGTCATCTTCAAATTTTTACTGATGGCTCTGTGGTCAAGATCAGAGTATCTAGTGCAGCTGCTTTTCACATTCCCTCTTTGAAGTACGATTGGTCTATTCGCTTCACTGCAATCGTGTCCTCCACAACGGCCGAAATCATTGCCATTGAGGCAGCTCTAAAGAAGCTACGGTTTTGTACGCCTCAACCTGTTGTCATTCTTACATATTCAAAATCTGCCCTTCCAAGGTTAGAGCACGGGTTCCCTACTGATGCCTTATGTCTTAGCTCCCTACGCTCGGTGCACAATCTCCATATCAAAGGCTTCTCCATACGTTTCCAATGGGTGCCCTCGCACATAGGTATCATAGGCAACGAGATGGCAGACAGCCTCGCCCATAGAGCGCTGTCTGGGAATCCATTGAGAAAAGTGCCTCAAGAGGACAAGAGACTCTTCAGAGAAGCAGTGTTGTGCCACTTCAGTTCATTGTGGAGCTCACCTCACAAGCCATGTGTGATCAAGGGTCTCAAAAGAAACCAAGCCACTTTACTGCTCCGCATTCGCACGGGCTCTGCTTGTACCCCTGCGTGGATGTATAAGACTGGCCTGGCGTTGTCTCCATTATGTTCAACGTGTGGTGTGTGTGCAGTGACATAGAACATTACCTAAAGTGCTGTACTCTGTATAATGCGGAAAGGAGTGTTATTCGGGTCCCTCAAGAAGACAGAAGTTCCTCACAGTTCTCTTCAGGACATTGTTTTCCTGCGCAGGAACCAGTTGTGTAGGATGGTTTTTCGCCTTCTTTTAAATTACCTGCAGGACACGGATTTGGCCTCCACATGGTGACCTTAGGAGTGACCATTTGTAAGTGTGAGGTCTGTGTATGATTTATGTGATTTATATATATTTAAGTGTTGCTACGGTGGAGCAATTGCCGGCAGCAACTGCAAGGCTAATCCCACCAGTAGCCTACAACCACTCAACTTCACGGCGGGAAAGCGGAAGATATGCTAACTAACTTCAGCCAGGAGTTGAAGCACATCAACAATGGCATGACAATCACGTACATCGCGGAAATTGTGGAAGCCAGCAATGCGTTTATCCTCTCGGATTCTGCCGCATCTACCTCAACGACTATAGTTCCCGAACCAGACTTTGACATAAGTCTGTCTCCCCAATAGTAAGCAGCAACAGCTTGGAACTCTTCTCCGATGATACAAAGACTGCTTTTCGACGTCATCGAGGACTCGACAAACAACAGTTGCAAAGCATCACATAATAACCGAAGAGTGCACTCAAACACTCCGCCAGAGCCCTTGCCGAGTTTCGACAAGAGAACGTGAAAGCTATTAGGCAACAAGTCAACGAAATGCTGCGCAACGACATCATCGAGCCGTTGAAAAGCCCGTGGGCATCTCCTGTAGTCTTGGTGAAGAAAAAGGATGGAACCTCACGTTTCTGTGTCGATTATCGTCGACTGAACATGATCACGAAGGACATATACCCCTTCCCACAGATATACGACGCATTGGATCAGCTTTGCAACACTAAATACTTCTCGTCGATGGACCTCAAGTCTGGCTACTGGCAAGAAGAAGTCAACCAACGAGATCGCAAAAAGACCGCCTTCATCACGCCAGACGGCCTCTATGAGTTCAAGGTTATGCCATTTGGACTGTGCTCGGCGCCTGCAACATTCCAGCGCATGATGGACACCGTTTCAGCAGGATTGAAGTGGCAGACCTGTCTTGTGTGCTTTGATGACGTCATCATCTTCACCGGAAATTTTGAAAATCACCTTAGAGAATTTGTGACAGTACTAGAGGCCATCAAGTCATCAGGGCTCACTCTGAAGCCGGAAAAGTGACACTTCGCTTACGATGAGCTTCTGTTTCTAGGCCACGTCATCAGCAAATCTGGAGTCCGCCCTGACCCGTAGAAGACAGCTGCAATCGCAAAGTTCCCGCAGCCCATCGACAAGAAGGCAGTGCGTAGATCCCTTGGCACGTGTGCCTACTACAGGCACTCTGTGGTCAAGGACTTTTCACGCATCGCTGAGCTGCTGACACACCTAACCAAAAGTGATGTCGAGTTCAAGTGGGAAACGCTGCAGGCCGACGCCGCCAGTAGTTGCGCACTTTGACGAGGACGCCGATACCGAAATCCACGCTGACACCAGCAGCCTAGGCCTCGGTGCCATTCCAGTCCAGAGGAAAGACGGACTTGAATGGGTGATAGCTTACGCTAGCCCGTCACTGTCAAAAGCGGAAGGCAATTATTCTGACTGAAAAGGAATGCCAAGGCATCATTTGGGCTACAGAAAAATTCAGCCCTTACCTATTTGACAGGCCATTCAATGTCGTCAGCGACCATCACGCGCTGTGTTGGCTAGCTAAATTAAAGGACCCATCAGGACGGCCGGCACGGTGGAGCCTCAGACTGCAAGAATATGACATCACTGTAATCTACAAGTCCGTACGAAAACACTCTGATGCCGATTGCCTATCACGCGCCCCCTATTGACCCGCCACCACAAGACGACGAGGACGACAACGCCTTCCTTGGAATAATAAGTGCAGAAGACTTCGTTGAACAGCAATGAGCAGACCCAGAGCTAAAAGGTCTCGTCGAGTATAATAAAAGGGAATACCGACGTCGCCCTTAGGTCATTTAAGTTTGAATTGTGTTCGTTCACGCTTCAAAACAATCTGCTCTTGAAGAAGAACTTCTCACCAGTCCGTGCCAACTACCTTCTTGTTCCATCAGCGCTGCGTGCAGAAGTACTGCACACCCTACATGACGATCCGACCACTGGGCACCTCGGATTCTACCGGACGCTATCAAGGATACAGGAAAGGTATTACTGGCCGCGCCTGACCGCCGACGTCACCTGTTACACCAAGACATGCCGAGACTGTCAGCGGTGCAAAACACCACCGACAAGGCCAGTCGGATTACTACAGACAATCGAGCCTCCTTCCCGACCATTCCAGCAGATCGGGATGGATTTGTTGGGACCCTTTCCGACGTGAACAACCGGAAATAAGTGCATCGTCGTGGCAACGGACTACCTCACCCGCTTCGCTGAAACTAAAGCCCTGCCGAAAGGTAGCTCAGCCGAAGTGGTGAAATTCTTCGTCGAGAACGTCCTGCTGCGACATGGTGCCCCAGAAGTCGTGATCACCGACAGAGGAACGGCCTTTACAGCAGAGCTCACCCAAGCCATTCTGCAATACAGTCAGACAAGGCACAGGAGGACAACTGCCTACCACTCACAAACAAATGGTCTTATGGAGCGCCTGAATAAGACCCTCGCCGACATGCTAGTAAGGTATGTCGACATCGAACACAAGATCTCGGATGCCATGTTGTAACCTTCGCTTACAAAATGGCGGTGCAAGAAACAATACAGATCACGCCGTTCAAGCTGGTTTACGGCAGGAACCCGACGACGACTCTCGATGCCATGCTGCCGCATGTCGCCAACGAAGAAAATCTTGACGTCGGCACCTATATCCAGCGCGCCGAAGCCCGACAGCTCGCCCGCCTATGGATCAAGAGCCAGCAGCGTACCGACATCCGACACTACAACCTCTGACGACGCTACGTCGAGTACCAGCCCGGCCACCGTGTTTGGGTTTGGACCCTGATACGCCGATGAGGACTCAGTGAGAAACTATTGTGACGCTATTTCGGACCCTACAATATCATCCAACGTATTGGCGAACTGGTCTGTGAGGTCATGCCAGATAGCATTTTGCATTCACAGCGGTGCTGCGCAAGATATGAAGTGGTCCACGTGGTGCATCTTAAGCCCTTTTACACACACCGACGAACTTCCTTTTTTTGTTGCTTCTTTGCTACGGGTTGTTTTGTTTATTACTTTGGTTTGTTTGCAGCATTGGGTCAATGTTTTTTAAGAGGGGGGTGTTGACACGTGTACTTGTTTATCTTTATCGGATGACCACGTTTCACCGCCTAACAAATGTTATCGCACAGCGCAGGGCGTGCCTGCATGTATCGGAAGTTTTTGAAATGTTATTGATGGTTCCATCTGCTGTCCGACACCGAACCTTGCGTAATCTGAGTGTATGTATGTGCGACGCGAATAGTGTAGAACTTTGTGGAAGACGTGGGTCCCAACGATTACTCTGGAAAATTCGACAACTGATGTATAAAAGCCGACGCGCTTGACCTGCTGATCAGATTTTCGACAATCGCCAACTGTGTTCGCCGCTTTCGTTGAGCTCCGAGTGTAGCCTGTTCTTGTGGGCACAGGTTCGCCCAATAGAGTTAGTTTCGCCATTCAATTTTGTTGAAGTATCTTCGACCGTTATTACCATGTGACAATATATACTGTTCTACCGCTATCTCAAAGCACAAAAGTAACAGAAATTCAGCATGTGCAGGGGCAATAAATCGCATAACCTCTAAAATTAAACTTCGAATAATAAACCTCTCTTCGTACTGTTGTTTAGCGCTGTTTACTGCTCGTAATCATCAACCAACCAGCCAAAATACGTACTCTTCTGCCGATATAAATTAATTGCGACTATTGGTACGGACTTCAAGAAGTTATTAGGTGTCTCATAACGTGATGTTAGCACGGCTACAGCAGTTTTCCAGAAATTTACTTTCAAATAATGTTTAAAGTGAGACTTCCTTCAGACATTGTAATTATCCATTAACTATGTGCTTGCCACTCGGAATGCGCTCCTTTTCAGTGCTGTGGTTCTAAAATCTCATTTCAAGATGTATTATTAGTCTCAACATACACCGCGATACATAAAATAGCATCCTCATCATCGGTGTTCTGAGTGGATGCGACATGACATGACAAGAACTTTATTTGAGGACTGAGATCTAGGGTAGCCGGAGGCTTCCAAGATCAAGTTGGTGGCTCCGCCCACGATGGGACCGGGAGACGAAGTCCCACCTTAATGTTGTGGGCCCTCTGGACAGCCTGGAGTTGAATGTGGAGATTGCTGCTCTTGATAGATTCCTCCCATTGTTGTTTCGTGATTGGTGGAGAGGCGTTAAGGGCTCGGCACAGCCAGAGCATGTGTTCAAAAGAGCATGAGTCATGACCACATTTTGGGCACGACTGAGTAATCAGGGTCTATACCATTAGATGGAGGAGTGGGATACGAACAGGTTTGCAGAAGTCCGAGTGTGCTAGCCTGAGGTTTGTTCAATTAGGGGTGGGGGGGTGGAAGTGTCCTCCAGCCCAGTCAATAATGGGAAACAATTTTGTGGAAAGCACATAATGGATCTTCGTGGATGTTGACCTCGTTGCAAGCCTGGCTACCCGCGACAGCATGGTACGTGAAATCACGCGCTCTCCGGTAGGCCTGCTCGTTAGGATTACGTCCGCGCGGGTTAACTGAGCCATCTAGATGGGCTGGGAACCACGAGATGTGGTATCCTTTTTCGCTGCTCTCCCGAGTTCTTTGAAGTGCTTTGTTCGCAATAGTATTCGCGTTTTCAGACACGAGGGTGGAAGAGAATGATTTAAGTGACTTGCGCGAGTCTAAGAAGACGATATTGAGAGCTTTTGAGTTGTGAAAAGCCAGAATGATCGCCGCTTCCTCCGCCACATGGGCAAACTTCGTATAGACAGAGGGTGCATTAAAGGGACACTAAAGGTTACTATTAAGTCAACGTGGACTGTTGAAATACCATCCCAGAAACCTCGAAACGCTTGTTTCGTGCCAAGGAGAGACTTATTTTAAGGGGAAATGCGTTCTGAAGCGTCCGCGTACCTCTAGCGCAGTTCAAATTGCCCGCCCTCCGATCGAGGAGTACTGACATCATGGTCTCATAGTGACGTTGCGCCATCGGCGAGTAGAACGGCGTCCGCAGGCGGCGCTACGGCTTTTCTGCGCAAAACGCAAACGCGCGGCCAGAAACAGAGCCAAGACAGAGCCGACAGCAGAGCGAAAGCGGGAGTATGGTGGCTAGCGGAAGGAGAAACGCGCGACCATAAGCTGGTACTTCATTCTATAACGCAAACTTCGACGCTTGTCGCAATGGACCCTGATAACGACAGATTGGCTCGCGATGCTGGGCCCAACTTCAGCGATTTGAGCACTGACGAGCGCGGCCTGCTGCTGAGGGCTCGCGCTGCCGGCGTCGTTGCGTACTACGACGGCGGCCTCGACACCGGCTCTCCGGAGCGGGAAAGCAACGAGGGCTTCCCACGACATCACATGGACGTGGCATTCTCGCTGCTTGTTCCAAATGAAAGTTTCGCGAGCCAGCAGAACCCGCACAGCACGACGCGATAACGAAACTACTGGAACTCCAAAGCGTGCGCGGCGCAGAGTCGAGCGCGCACAGTCCAGCGAAAACGAAACCTTTCGACCACCCATACTACTGAAGGGTAACGTCAAAATGTTTTTTCTTAGAATCGAATAGACCTAGACAAGTAGCATTTTCTTCCGTCTTATAATCGAATGAAATGGTATTTTTTAATACGAGTAGTTGAGTATTAGTAACACAAATTATGAGGAGTGCTTTCGTCATCGGGCTAGTACCGGAATGTCGCTGGGGGGTCTCAAATCGTGTCATGCATTTACCTCAATTTCTCGGTTACTAAGGCTCTGTTCGCGATTATATTGACGCCTTAGACGTTCTAGAAAATTGTTCTACCACTTTAACTTGACTTTCTGGTAACCTTTAGTGTCCCTTTAATCAGGTTGCCTCCGCGTCTAGAACCGAGACAGTGAACTCATCCTTACTGTCATACCTGGCAGCATCGACATGGAGGGCATTTAGTTTCTGCTGATTGATATTTTTAAGGATGGACTTGGCTCTCACGAATCTTCTACTCTCGTTATGCACTGGGTGGATGTTTCGTGAGACGGGGTCAACCATGATGCGAGTTCTGGTTTCCCGGGTCCAGCAAACTTTGGTCGCCGGTTTATGTCTGGATTGGATACCGACTCCTAAAATCTTGATTTCAGGCTTAGTGGATGATAGTCTCATTATTTGAGCCGCTGTGTGAGCTTCCATAAACTCATCGATGGCGTTGTGAATTCCTAGCTGCAGCAGCTTCTCGGTGCTCGTGGACTGCGAAACGCCAAGCATGCGCTTGAGACCGGTTCTGATTAGGAAGTCGAGTTTCACCTTTTCTGCCTTACCCCAATTAAGGTACGGTGCGATGTAGGTAACTTGACTTAGGAAGAATGCCTGGTAAGTTCTGAGCAGACTGTCCTCTTTGATACTGCATCTTCGATTTGAGACGCAGGCTACAAGTCTTAGGACATTACTAGCCTGTCCAGTGAGCCTGCTGAGGGCCGTCGAGTTACAGCCCCTAATTGCTTGGAGGGTTTTCGGAAATTCTAATGTGGTACTTCGAAGGAACACCTCACGAAGCAGGAAAGCAGGAATGAAACTAATAACGTGCCATTTTTTAGCATGAGCATTGAGAGTTAAAAAATCGAAAATATTCAAAAAAGGTTGAAAGCCACTTTAGCATACGCTAAAGAGGATGAAGACGAAAGCCTGCCTGCTCACGAGACATTCATTAAATTACTTGACTGTTGTCAGGACAGGGTTGTCCTGTCCGTTTCTTCTTAGTGGTGCTGGCGTCCGTACTTGCTGGAACCCCTTATACGTTCACCATGCACCAACTGGCCCAGCAAACCACACTACTAAATTATTTAACATTTTCATTTGAATGCATTGTAACTTCCCTATGTTTTATTCCACCAAAGATCGTGGGCTCAAGTGCCTTAACTTTGCGCTAATTAAGACCAAAGGTCATGGGTTTGACGCCTACAAGTCGTGGGTTCGAGTGTGTTAATTAAATATATCTTAATTACCTTTACCTTAATTAACACTAGCGACCGTGGGTTGGACTCCCATCAAAGGTTGTTGGTTCAAGTGCCTTAACTCTAACTTAGTCAATTTTGCCATAACACAAAAGACCATGGGTCCGACTCCCACCAAAGATCCTGGGTTCGAGTGCGTTAATATGCTCTATCTTAATTAACTGTGCCTTAATTAACACCAAAAGTTGTAGGTTCGACTCCCACCAATGATCGTGGGCATGGGTGCCACTTCTTGGCGGCACAGAATTTTGGTGTCATAACACTGGACAACAAATTTTTCGTCCATCTAAGGCTTTCACTTTAATATGCGCGACTTCGTCCTAGTTTCCAACTTCTTGAATTTAGACCATGCATACAAAAATTAAGGCAAAAACTTCACTGGAGTTGTCTAAGTATGTGTAAGCATTGTGCCATTTGCTCATCTCCCCGCAGCTCAGTGCCATTATAAATATCAAGCTTGATCCGACCAGTATAAACCCGTAGCGGTCGTTATCAACCTTAGCGGGCTAGATCCGACCCTTAAATTATCAACCCTTATCGCTTGTTCTCAACCTTATCAAATTCAATCTGACCCTGTTAGCCCTTATCGGTTCTTATCAACCCTATCGGACTTGATCAGACCTTTACCAACCGCATCAGAATTGTTCCGAGCATTATAAACCCTTATCGCTCTTCGGCACCTTATTCATCCACGTCTAACCATTATCAACCGCGATCAGACCCATATAACCCCTCATCACTCCTCAGGGTGTCTACCAAGTTGGCATTTCCAAATTCCCTGAGTTTTCTAGGTTTTCCCTGAGTGCCTTTGCAAACTTCCCCGAGTGATGCAGAATTATATTTTATCTCAAGACGGGCTGAAACCATATCGCCCGATGCTGTCACTCGCTAGTAAGCATACTAAAAATTTAAAGAAAAACGACTTAGTCCAATTTGAATACTAAGGAGTAGTGTTTATGTTATTCAAAAAGAGAATAGAAGGGAGGGGTTAGTAAAATGCACAGCAAATAAAATGACTTCGAAAAAAATTGTAAATCGAGCCGGACATTCTCAAATACGAATAAAAAGGAGATGCATAGAGAAGCAAATATTTTCGAATGTGAGCTATTTCTACCAACTGATAGCAAGCTCAGTGGTATGAGGCCCGAATGTTGTCACAATTGAGATTCTCTCTCAACAGCTCGTATGTCAACCTCAACTGTCCCGACATACTCTCAGTCCGCGCACGACGCCTCAATGTTGTGTTTCACTGCTTTAAAGAGTTTATCTTGATTTGGATGAGGGACACTTGCATCTCGGCATCAGCCAACACTGTTTTTTGAGCAAAAGCTCCTTCGAAACGGCGGCAGCACGCTTCTTTTCCCTTTCATTCCTCAATGCGTAGGTCTTTTCTGTTCTTGTCCTCCTTCCGCCACTCGTTCGCCCCACAGACCATTTGAAGCATTTTCTTGGTCAGTTGCAGAGTCCACGTCCGATTTTTCGAACTCCATAGGGGCCGCGAAAACGTCAGAAAAATCGGCCAGTTGGAAAAAATACATGTCATTTACTGCCCTTAAGGGCTCAAACTGTCACAGGCACATTCGAAAACGCTCTGAAGGCCTGCCGGTACACGTATTAGGCATATCGGTGCTCGTACTGTGACAGGAAATACCGCGTGCAAGCGCGTATTATTAAGGAATACATACTGTGTCCCATGGCAATAGACGAGAAAACCATGGCCAGGCGGCGCTACTGCGCCTCCTGACAGCGCCCCCAATGTGGAAACGTGATGCAGCGCGGTCGTGCCGTGGCGCGGTCTCCGCTTTGTTTACACCGGTTCGCCCGCGCGTTTCTTCGCTGCTCGTTCTCACGGCGCTCAGTTTTCGACGGCGGCAGATCGCCTGCTTGCGCAACAGCGACGCAGAGATTGCAATGCGGTTTCAAGAAGGCTGCCGACGCGGACAGATTCTTTCGTGGCGGCAACCTCACGAAAGGGGAGCGTCTGCTTCCGCACGTGTACGGCGTTCAACAAATCGTGGACGGTGATGTGACAGTGAAAGCCAAGTGCGTGTCACAGGTGTCCAAGATCGTATACGATGTCGATTTAGAGGTATACACCAAGTTCAGAAGTTTAGCCACTTTATTTCTATATGATGCAGGCACAAAGCGGTCATGCATACTTGCAGAGATGTGGAGGGACGGTGACGATTGCCGTTAGTTTCCTCGGTAGCTGAGTGCGCGCACACGGCTGCTCTCATTTTGTGCTTCCGCCTTTTGCTGCTAAATTTCTTGGCTGGAGCATTAGTAAATTACACGTTTGTGTTCGTTCTGATTTGCGCGGAGCTGTCAGCGAACAACGGCAAGCGTTATCGATGTCTTCGCTTCGCAAAGCCTGCTTGTTTTTGTAAATTCGCATGCTTTTGGATGGCTCCCAGGGAGTGTCATCAGCACTGCGAGCACAGAAAGAACACATGTATTAGGCACAAATGAGCATGGAACGTTACTAACGAGAAAGACCATCTTCCCACCTTCAACAACGTGGCCTAGCCTATAGCTCATTATACCCTCTCAGGCTTAGGTTCAGGCAAATCACAAATTAAGCTGTTTTTGGCAAACTGTACATGCCTTTAATACATGGTGATTCGGAGATGCTAGTGCCTGTAACTTCTGATGCCTATTTCTTGCCCCAATAACGTCACTGCGTGAGTGCGCGCACACGGCTGCTCTCATTTTGTGCTTCCGCCTTTTGCTGCTAAATTTCTTGGCTGGAGCATTAGTAAATTACACGTTTGTGTTCGTTCTGATTTGCGCGGAGCTGTCAGCGAACAACGGCAAGCGTTATCGATGTCTTCGCTTCGCAAAGCCTGCTTGTTTTTGTAAATTCGCATGCTTTTGGATGGCTCCCAGGGAGTGTCATCAGCACTGCGAGCACAGAAAGAACACATGTATTAGGCACAAATGAGCATGGAACGTTACTAACGAGAAAGACCATCTTCCCACCTTCAACAACGTGGCCTAGCCTATAGCTCATTATACCCTCTCAGGCTTAGGTTCAGGCAAATCACAAATTAAGCTGTTTTTGGCAAACTGTACATGCCTTTAATACATGGTGATTCGGAGATGCTAGTGCCTGTAACTTCTGATGCCTATTTCTTGCCCCAATAACGTCACTGCGTGGCACGAAGAGAACTGCATTATAAAGCTAACGCAGTAATGTGGGAAGTTGGGCGAGTTGGTGATTAATCATCATACCGTGTTGGTGAAGCAGCGCACTGACCAGTACAAATAGGAGAGACACAAGCACAGCGAGTGTCTTGTATTCATGTGTGTGTCTGCCTTGTCCTGGTCAGTACGCTGCTTCACCAGAACACTAAAGCAGTTTCCTTCCCAGGATGCACGAAATCCTAGAACACAACAGCCAAAACACACATCTGCTCAAAATTAACAATTTAAATACTACATAGGCGCACATTGCTTTGAATCATGCTGCAATAAATATTTAGTGTATATCACGCCTTATTCAATGCAGATGTTGGAGTCATTGCAACTCATCGTATTAATCAGCAAGGTGCGTTTTCACTGCTAATGAGGATTGGCTCGTACAGACTGCTCCGCGAAATGAACCCAGACCACGTTAACAGGCCTTAGGACCAACAGCACGAGCGCAAGCATTAGAGATACATGCCTCACCAAAGCAAATCTAGTGTCTCGTCGGGCGAACAGCTAAAGTAAGCTTGCACCGATGGCCGGCTACTACAGGAAACGAAGGTTTTTGGCAGGAAGAGTGAATCAGCAAGAATGTGCAAGGTGGTAATTACCTTAAAGCAAGCTTGGATATTGTGAACTTAGAAAGCATGGCCAAACAACAAACATAACGCGCACGTCTCGATCGGCTGCTTTCCGATCTGCCGCTTACCGACGCACGCGACGACCGCGGCTTGCATTAAATGCTGTCTGCTATCAGACAAAACTAGCGCGCGTCCCCTTTCGTTACCTGCACAACTAGTAAATTAAGTTGCAGCGTTTGGAAAATGGAAATAATTCTCTAAAGCTCGTCCATGCCGATTGCGAGTGAAGGCACAGTAGAATCAAATAAATTCGGGGGTTTTAACTGCCAAAACCATGCAAAACCACTAAATCATTATGAGGCACGCTGTAATGGTTAGTCTCCGGAATACTTATTACCTCCGGGGGTTCTTTAACGTGCACAAAAATCAAAGCACGCGGTAACAAGGGCGTTCTTGCACTTCGCCCCTATCGAAATGCGGCCGCTGTGGCCGGGAATCGAGCTCGCGTCGTCAAGCTCAGCGTCGCAACACGCATGCATTTACCGCTAACAAGCAGCGGATGTCAACACAATTCAACAACGCGGCATGACTAAACAAACGGTTGGGCGCTAAAAACAGGCATATCACTATTCCGTTTCATCGAGCAGCCGCGATATTGCACGCGAATACGAAAGTATGGTGCTTACTTGACTCGGCGCACTGCAATTATCCATGCTTGTCGTCTGACCTTCTCGTACCACTTCCCCGGAAATCTGTAGAATTTCACGGGCGGCGTTCGACCTTTCGTGTTTTCGAGGCTGTTATGGCAATCAGCAATACAGCAGTATTGCGTGCCACCTTTCCTGGCTGATGAGGTCGCACTCGCCATCGCAAAAACAACGCGCCCGAGCCAGCACGAGCGCTCCCGCCGAACAGATCACGGGCGCGCGCTCGCGCAGCGACGACCCTCGAAACTTCCATCGGTCCGCTAGGGGAGCATTCGGCGCTGGTGCCGCGCGGGCAAACTTTAGGTTGCCTCGTCTATAGCCCCTTCCCACGCTTGTTATGCTTTACTGCAATACTTTTGCGTATGCTTCACCAAGTAACACTTCTGTACAGAGGCGAAGCTGACTTTCGGGAACCGGCATTATGCAACGCATTGTGCTTTTCAAGCTTCTAAGCCAATCGCAAGAACCACAAAGGCGGAGTCCGTGCCATTGCTGACAGCAGCGAATTCTTTCAATAAAAAACACGGCAGCCATCGGCAAGAAGCTTCATAGAGAAACGTCGAAGCAGCTACGCCTAGCGTTGCCACCATGGTGGCTACGGCTGCCAGCGGATCTACGTGCGAGAGCGCCGGTTCGAGGCAGCTAGGTAATCAAAATGGCAGCGGTGGTGGCTTTGATTAATGCCGTTTCGGGCCTGCGGTCACGGCAAAACCTCCGGAAAATCGGAAGGCGAAGAGTTCTTACGTTCGAAATTTCAGACGTTCTGATACATTCACTCTATGGGGTACGTGGTGGCGCCGCGAAGCCGTCCAAATTATCGGGAATCCGGAAAGTCGCTCGTTGACTGTACACTGGCTACTCCTCCAACCGACGATAGGGCGTCAAAGACGATTCCTTACGATTCCAGTCTGTTACGCGAGCCAGCATTACCTCGGCTTTCGACCCTTTCAATAAAGTTACAGCCAATTTTCCCTGATAGAAGCACAATTTCCCTGAGTTGTCCCCGAGTTTTTCCAGACTACTCAATATCCCTGAGAATTCCCGGTTTTCCCAGTTGCTAGACACCCTGGACTCCTTATCATCGTTGTCAATTCGCTAAATTATTATCCGCGTTGCATGACGCAAAGCGCATGAGCCCTCAGAGATCGGTGGCATTTCAGTCACCAAAGGAACACGCCAATGAAAGGCGCATCTCGCGACCACTAAAACGCATTGGGGATGTGGCATGTTTGGCATTTCCACAAAATCAGAATTTTCCTAAAATCTACGATACTCCAAGTCGGGTCTGCGTAAGGCCTCAGACATGGCTTTTCTTCCACTATCACCAAAATTTTCAAGAAACCCTTTGTAGAAACTGTTCTTTTTTTTACATTTTTGTACCGCCGGTGCAACACATTTATATGGTTCAAATATATTGACATTCTGCAAGCGTGGGTGCTTAGCCCATTGGGCAAGACACTCGGCTTCTCAGTGTGGGGTGGTAGGTTTGAAACTCGCCACTGCTAATTTCTTTTCTAATTTGTTGTGTTTTACACTTTAATTTACACAAATAGAAGTGCTTCATTGTTGCGTAGGCACTGAAATGCTTACGCATTTAAATATATTATCTAGATTTGCTGACGTGAATATTACCCACAGTGATGTCTGTGCTATACAGGAAAGCCATGGCATCGCAAATGTGAAAACAGATATGCACCTAATATGCAGGCGCATTTCTGCAGGAAGCTTGCTACATCTTATTACAGCAAGCGTATGATTCATTTTTTACTGCATTCTTTAGGCTCTCGAAGCAAAGGTTGTCCCTTTGAGGAGCATCTACAAGTAAGTCTCCTTATACTTTACGTGTTTGAACGGCTTTTCAATGCAAGCAAGCTGGTTTAGTCGTGCACCTTGAACTGACGCTGGAGCATTCACATGCTTCGCGCAGTACTTGTACAGCACATAGTGTGCCGTCGACATTTCATACCATACATGGTGTTGCTGCTCGTGAAAGAATTGCAACGGCAATGTTTATCAACATGTCGAAAACTCTTGCTCAAAGTGATCTATTTATTTGGACCCGGCATGGAAAGAGTTGAAGTATTAAAGATCGCCTTTAGTTATTTTTATATTATGTGGACTGTGAATGCCTTTATCCGAACAGACTCACCAGAGCGTCCACACTATTCACTTTGCTTTATAACTTTGGAGCGATATGCATTGGAGACAAGCAGATGACGAAAGCAGTGCAGCAGAGCATGGTGGCTAGAAACGACTTCCTGTCACACTGCTTAGGTGTCATTCTCCGATTCCGAGCATTTTTTTTTTCGTCTTTTGCTAGACTACGAGTGCCACTCGAAGCTTTGTCCTAGAGCTTTTTTTCCTCCTCTACATTTATAATATTAGTCTAGTCCTTGTATAGGCTGTCTCCACTGTTTACTTGCAAGGCACTCAAAGGTGCAGGTGAACACTGGCTGTACTGAGAGTTAACACATTGTCTCCTAGTACTGCCTGGCCTCCAAGGTTCATAGCGCCTGAATGTTGCCCAATCGCTACAACATCCTCTTTCCATGACCTCCTCGCAGCACACTGCACCAGATCTCCGAGGGTAGGCAGTGGTACTACGAATTTGACAGCTTCAGTGCCACTGGCATTGTTCGCCAGGGCACGGTATGGTTACTGTATACAGAAAGTCTTGGGCAAGGGAAGCTGCATAGAACAGCCACCCCAGGCGTATGGACAACACAAAAAGCGAGAAAAATACATGTTTCAGTTAGCCTGCTTTTATTATGCTTCAAATCACACCCAAAATCCACCACTCTTCCTGTGTGCTCAACTAGTGATTAGACCACATGCAGATCTCAATGCTATGACTGCCACACAAAACCATGACGGCAAAATGCTGTAATGTGGTGAGGGCAAAAGGTGGATGAAGTTCCCATTGCCGATAGTAACAATCAGAGGTGGCTAAAAATTGCAGCAGAGGGCAACATTAAAAACCCAGGATAGCACAGGATTAATAGCACCATCACGATGTGGACGACTCTCTCTTATAGCCAAGGTCCTTCACTGCGGAAAGTTGAGCTCGGTGGTGATGCGTGACTAGATGCAAAAGCAGCGTACAAGATGCGCAGGAGTGAAAATACCTGGCGCAATGTCTCTCCACTCCTGTTGCAACTGCATCCCTGCGCAGTACATTTCTCTTGCAGAACACATGTTGGTGGATGCCGCTTTCATGGCCACCCACAATTTTGAGTGCAGCTTTAGTCCACGTGCTGCTGCTGCATGTGTTTTCTTAAATTGTGCTTTCGCCGAAAACCAAGTGAGCAGACCTTGCACTTGAAAGGATAATCGTCTGTGTGCATGCGCTTGTGTTTACCCAGGTTTGAACGGCTTTTAGATTTGTATGGACACATGTTGCAGGCAAAAGGCTTGGCATTTGAGTGACTCCTTGTGTGCTGCACCAGACACCTCCTGTAAACAGTCGAATATGGACAAAGGTGACACTGATAGAGCTTCTCCCCTGTATGCTTGCACATGTGGGCTTTATAACAGTCCAAGTTCTTATACGCCGCTGGGCAGACCTCGCACTTGAAGGGTTTTTCTTTGCTGTGTGACACCAGGTGCGATCTTAACTTGCTATGTCTAGGTGATGTGTATGGGCAGAGATGACACCGGAACAGCTGCACACTTTCCGCGGCCTTGCCTGTGCCATGGAAAGTTCGCTCCTCGATGGTGCGACCAGTTGTCGCTGATGGAACTGCAATTCGCAAAGGAAAACAACACACTCTGAATTTATTAAGAAAGTTACTCTTAGAAACAAAATGATCTATCGTGGTTCTTGTCTAGTTCCATCACAACCACCATCCCGATTATATTTAGCCTATTTATATGGCAGTGGCTGACCAACAGTGGCCTCTTGCAAGGTATGTGCTAGGAGATAACAAAGGAGGAGTCAAGGCAATTTTTGTTTTTCATTACAGCATTGTTGCTCAAAAAAATTCCAACATCATCTTGTGTTCCATCATCAACAAAATCGATATGCAGCCCCAGGCCGTCACTAATTTGTCTCACGACTTAGCATATACATGCTCGAGTTTGGTAAAAACCAGAGGACATCCTGACTGAGGGAATGTTTCTGACTGACAGCAAACTAGCATTCATGAATAGTCGACACCGCTGCCCATATTTCGATTCCGAGAATTCCAGGTTCAGTGCAGTGATCTTACAATTATTAAAGATCACTGCATTGAAACGGGAATTCATGGAATCGGAGTGTGCATTTTCAATGACTATGGACACGGCTTGACGGCAGCTGCGGTCTCGAAAAGTAACAAATAATATACACATACTGTGATTACCGAGTACCCATGCAATTCAAATCTAGAGTTAGAGAGAATATAGGGGATGAAAAGCAGAGAAGTTAACCACAATAGCTGTCCAGTTGTGCACGCTGTTCTAGGGAGAAGGCAAAATAGTGGTAAACATAAGTGGAAAAAACAAAGGATCTGCGCCAAGGCCAAATCTGTCCAGAATGAAAAATATATCTGAATGTGTCTCCCAAATTTTTTTATCATACAAGTAATACGACGTCGGTCTTTTCGCAGTCTCACATATAATCAAAAGTACATGCAACACTAGACTCTTCCCTCATTGCAAATGAAAAGTCTGCACCTCCATAAAGCTGCATAACTTGCTTCAAGTATGGCGTGAATTCAAGGAGCTGCTGTAGTGCAGTGGTTGAAGTATTCAGGTCGTGAACCAGGGGAAAAGTGTTCAAGTCTTTCTAGGGGGGCACTCTTTCAATGCGTAACTTCAGGTTAAGTATGTAGCGACTGTCCACCACTTCGCCGTGCCATGCCATGAGAGTCCTTACCCATTGCTCAGGAAATCCAGTTTACATTGCCATGCGTCGTCGTGGGGGTCATTGCCTCCTACTCTTACTTGGAGTGAGTGAGTAAGTGAGTGAAAACTTTTGAGTCTTTCAAGAGTTTCAAGTGCTCTTACTTGGAACCGAAGCAGCTGCCCGATTCACACGCCACCACAGTCACTCGGCAAACCTGCTTTTACTTCTGAATAAAGCCAGTCGACTCACCGTTCTCAAGCTGTCAAAACATGTATTCCTTGCCTCCACCAAACCGAGCTCCCAAAGTGATGACCCAGGAAATTTATGTTCTTTTTAACATTAGCAACGGACGACGCCGCTCCTACACCTGCTCAGAGAGACGATGCCGCGATTATGTCTCCTGTCATCACCGCAGAGCTTCAGCTTCCCAGCTTCTGGCCCAAGACACCTCGCGTTTGGTTTATGCAAGTAGAGGCACATTTTGAACTCTGGCGCATCACTTCGAAGACAGAAAAGTACCTGCACATTGTTACCACGCTACCCTCTGACATTGCCGATGCCATAGACGACTTCCTACCGCGTACACCTTGGGCCAAAGCATACGACGACCTGAAATACATAGTCCTGCAGCACCTCAAGCCATCCCAGCAGAGTAGGCTCTAACAGCTCCTCTCCGAAGAACTCCGCGACCAACGACTGTCGCAACTCCTACACCGGTTGTGTCAATTATCGGGTGAGCACTCCATAAACAAGAACCAGCTTCCAATTTTGCACGAACTCTTCTTGCAATGCCTCCCACACTCTGAACGCATGGTATTGGCCGGTTACGACGAGCTGAGTCTCAATCGGCTAGCTGCACTTGTTGACCAAATATATGACTGCTCATCTGCGGCACAGCTACCTATCACTGACACGAGAGTGTCAGAGCCAGGAGACCGACTCTAGCGCCTGGAGAAAACAGTCAACCGCCTTACCAGTGCACTCGAGAAGCTGACAAAGGGTGGCAACATTGGCAACCAATTGCATTGCAATAATTTGCCTTCTTAGTCATGCAGCACACCTAGAGACTCACCGCGGCAGTTGTGCTGGTACCACCATCGCTTTCGCAAACAAGGAAATCACAGCACCCAACCCTATTCGTGAGCGGGAAACACACTGGCTAGTCGCTAAAGCGGCGTGCAACATCGGCCCTCGCGCAAGCCTCCTATTCCTCATAGTTGACCGCATCACAGGCATCTGCCTCCTGGTCAACACTGGAATCAACCGGTCTATTGTTCCCGTGCCACGGCTGCAGGTCACCAATGCGGCAAGTCGATACCCATGCTCCACGCAGTGAACAACACTGCCATCACATCGTATGGGCTCCGGTCAATAACACTAGACATTGGACTCCAACGCTTGCACAGATAGGTGTTTGTGATTGCCGACGTCAGCTTTGACATACTGGGAGTGGACTTCCTCAGCCATTTCAACCTAGATGTGAGTGTTCGTGATTGGCGCCTAAAGGATAATGTCACATCCCTTGATTCAACTGGCATCCGTACATTTGGCCAGTCTAAGCACATGACAACACACTTGCCGAGTACCCGTGGCTCACAAAGCCCCGAAACAATGCACTGCCCATGAAACACAAGGTGACGCATCATATCACCACCACTGGCACACATGTCGCCACCCGGCCGCAGAGGTTGGCTGGACGCAAGTTGGAAGTCACCCGCCATGAGTTCAAAAATGTGCTTCAGCTAGCATTATTCTTCCTTCCTCCAGCAATTGGTCTTCTTTTCTCCATCTGGTTCCAAAGCAGGACAGTGGCGACTGGCGGCCTCGTGGTGATTACCGAGCTTTGAATGCCATCACTACTCCAGATCAATATCCCCTTCCCCACATACATGACTTTGGCACCCTTCTCACAGGAACCAAAATACATCAATCAATCAACCAAAGACAAATCACTACTCTATTTGGCCTACTTGAGTTTGTCCGTATGCCTTACGGTTTGAAGAATGCAGTACGAACTTTTGGAGGTTCATGGACGAGGTTACGCGTGGACTTGCGTTAATTTTCATCTACCTTGACGACATTCTCATTGCAAGTTGCACAGATAAAGAGCACAAAAGGCACCATCACCTTCTACTTGAGCGACTGGATAAACACAGCCTGGTCCTACAGCCTCAGAACTGCATTTTCGGAGTTGAAACCCTGGATTTTCTCGGCTATTGCATTTCAACCCAAGGCATTAAGCCACTGGAATCATGGGTGCAGGTAATCGAGGTCTTTCCCTCTCCAACCTCCTTAGGAAAGTTGCACGAGTTTATGGGGCTCATAATTTTTCAAAGGTGCTTCATACTACCCTGTACGCAAGTTCTTCAGCCGCTTACCGACCTGCTGCGTCGCGACCCCCAAAACAAAAAACGCCTACCTTCCACTGGTCCTCGGAGCAAGAACACTCCTTCCAGGAAGGCAAAATGCGGTTGGCGACTGCAGTGTTACTGATTCATCATTGCCCGATGTGCCAACTCGCCTTACGATAGACGCATCGATCACGGCAGTAGGCGCAGTAATGCAGCAGCACGATCGCACAGACTGGAGGCTGCTGGGCTTCTCAAGATGCCTCAAACCTACAGAAGCTTGCTACCACACCTTCAGGAAGGAGATGTTGGACACCTAGTGCGCTGCCAAGCATTTCTGCATTTTTCTTGAAGGCTGTAGCTTTTACATCCTGACCAACCACAAGCCATTAACCTTTGTTTTCAAGGACAACAGTTCCTCGTACGCAGAATGTGAGTTTCGAGAACTTTCCTTTACCTTTGGATTTTCTACGGACAACCGCCACATCTCTGGGCCCGAAAACCAGCCGCTGACGCACTGTCCTGGATCGGCGTTGTGCCTGATGGCCCTGTCGATTTTCAAGCTGTAGCCTCCGCCCAGCAAAACGACCCTGAGCTGTGACAATTGCGGGAAAAAGACTCGTTGCTCCAGCTTGCAGAGGTGCCGCTTCCCTACAGAACAACACTGATCACGTGCGACACATCGAAGACAGCTCCTCGCCTGTTCGTGACCCATCAGTTTTAACGGCCAAAATTCGATGACACCAGCACGGTGTCATGTGCGCACAGGCAAACATGAACACACATCGCTCGATGACAGCGGAAACAGTCTGTGAAAATGGTGGAGTTAGGAATCACAGCAGCAGCCGCAAGGCAATTGGCCTTTGTGCATATGTCGCTTCAATGTGTACGAAACATCGAAAGCACGGTGCATATGAAGCTATCGGCACTACAAGCACCCTACACACATCGCAAATCGCTTTGAAGATGAGGCCCGTGTGGGCGCCCACTTTAGCCACGTCGCAGACTGCTTTCAAGACACACGAGCACCGGCAATGTGTCCCTACGGCGTCCGCCAAAGGAGTCTACCATGGCGACCGCGATTTGCGTGCCAACGCCGTAGTAGACGCCGTGGTTGCGTGCACTCTGTAAGCGGACGAGGAGGACATCGAGGCACCGTAGCAGCCACAGGAGAAGAACGCCCCTCCTCCCTCGCCTCACCTTCCCTGCCTCGCGCGCCATAGGAGAGGGCACGCATCCAGGCCATGTTCCTCGCTCGCGCATGCAAGATTGAACCACGTTCGCCAGCTGACCCTCACATGCTTTCACTCATACGGAACCTCATGGCAACGCCAGAAATCTGCCTCGAGTTTCCATATAATTATTGCTATCGCAACAAAATATTTCTAAAATTCGAAAGTTAGAAAAAAATAGAAGCACAAAGTTTACAAATAGCTCTCCATCAAGTACAGATATTAGGATTCTGTAAATGGCGTCCATAAGATCATTCAAAGTGGACAAATTCAGCATGTCAATTTATATATTACGTGAATTTTTCACGCTGTGTACAGGGGTGCTGCAAAAGCTGCATTTCCATATTACTAAATCTTTTTTAGATTCATGTGTAAGGTACAAATTTTGTGTGCTTTAGAAGTGCTATAATATGCAATTCACAGAACTGTGATATCGTTTTTCATTGCTGAGTTACAGAAACGTAAACTTTATAGTTTCGCTGTCTGGAAATTTGGAATTTTTGCCAATTTTTGTAAAAAATTGACGACCTAAATCAAAAATTCGAAATAAACAGTCACTAGATATTACGTTTTTCTTTTAAATGCAACAAACCTTGTTGAAGGAAGTCGCGAAAACACAGCGCAGCATGGACTCTGTACCCATTGCAGATGGCTTTCAAAATCAAGCGGCCTGGCCAGGTGCACTGGCCGCCCAGGTCGCCCAGACTAGAATGCATCCCCACCCAGTCTCACCCTCCCCCCAAAGCCTTGCGCATGACAGAAGGCGGCACACTTCCTTTCCGCCTTCCTCCATTGGGTGCAGAAGATTGAGCTGTGAACGCCGGCTCACCCTCGCACGTTTTCACTCATATAGCATACGGCACGTAGTGACAATTTTATCGCCCTTGTAATTCACACAGAACTTTACAGCAACACCTACGCCAATGGCAGAAATGCCTGACGTGTCCATATAATTGCTACCAGAATAAAAATGCAAAATAGGGGGATGGCAGAGCTGTCGTAAGATAACTATAATGGTGGGAAAGCTAGTTTCCCTCCCGACAACCTTCCTCTATATGGCTGCTGACTGTGTTGAGCCATTCAACTGTTTAAATCTGCTTCCCGCACACTCCGATCGCATGTAACAAGCTGTGGCTGTCGGCGTTCAACAATGGCACTTCTATAACAAATGCAAAGAGGCGACAGAGGTGACAAATGACACGCAAGCTCCACCAAGGCATCGCTTTGGTGGCCCCAAAAGGGGCCTTTTCAGTAATGCGAGAAGGCTGTCATGGCAGCCTCTCAGCTTGAGAAATCCAGAAGAAACACTGGGGCAAGATTGCCACCAGCATCTTGCCACGTAAATCCCCATGGCTTGCACCAAAAAAAACAACGTTCATTAACCTTGCTTGCTTTACACGAAGCTTGATGATGATGAATGTAGTGTTTTGTGGCGCAAGGGCCAAGTGTGGCCAAAGAGCGCCAGGCCGGTGGTAATGCGTTCGCAATGGAGCTATGAATAACGAAGGGCAGATGTTACGATGGCTGTAAAGGAGCCTAAAAACAGTTGCTTTAAAGTGCATAAAACCTATACAAGATAAAATTACGCCGATGGTTAATGGGCTGTACAAGGGACATGAAATAAACATTGTGAGATAATGATGATATAGTGAAATATCTCACAGATATACTTTTTGCAATAAGCACTAATGCCTTAACAGAGTCCTTGGGATGCAAGGGCCTGCAGGCATGTGCTATACAAGACTACCATCACAGCGGCATCCTCTAAAAATAGGATGTGCTATGAATTTCTGGGGCTAAAAACTTGCAAGTCGACATCATTCAAGAAACCCAGGACTGCTTTGGTGTCAAAGAACGGTTCTTCACCAAGAAACATTGCTGGATGGAGAAGGGTGTGCTGGCGATATACAAGAGGAAAATGTCTCTCTCTCTCAGCTTCGGCTTCCCGACACTCCAGGAGGACGTGGAGAATGGTCAGCCTCTCACCACATCTACCACACGTTGGAGGCTCATTTCCGGTCAGTAAAAAATTGTGGGTGTCATAGGTGTGCCCAATCCTGAGTCGACAGAATAGGACATCAGTTCGTCGTGTTTTTGTTTTCGGGGGCCAGAAACCTAACTTTGGCTTAATCAAGTGAAGCTTATTCATAGTTTCCATGTCCCACAAGTGTTGCCAGTGGCTTCGCAGATTCTTCCGTAAGAGAGGCTCCAGATCTGTGACAGGGACAGCAGCCGTAGGAATAATAGCTTGCGACGTGAGTTATGTAGCCATTTCGTCAGCTAGTACATTCCCCTCGATGCCTCTATGGCCAGGTACCCAGCATATAATGACATGCTGGTTAGACATATACGCTCTACAGAGAATGGAATAGAGCTCAGTAAGTACGGGGTTTTTGTGCTTACAGAGTGACTTCAAGGCTTTTACGACGCTTAAGGAGTCTGTAAATATAATTGTTTTTTGAAGATTTGATTTTCTAATATGTTTCACAGCCGACAATAGTGCATGGGCCTCAGCCGTAAATATACTTGTTTCAGGGTGCAGTACACCGGATTCCGAGAAGGATGGACCAATGGCTGCGTAGGACACCCCGACATGCGACTTAGAAGCGTCTGTGTAAAACTCTGTGCACGAGTACTTGCACTGCAGCTCCAAGAAATGCATTTTGATATGTGTCTCTGGCGCATGTTTAGTGATCTCTAGAAAGGATGTGTCACACTCTTTCAGCTGCCACTGCCATGGCGGTAGCAGTTTCGCTGGAGCCATAAGACAATTTTCAAGCACCGGAACACCCATTTCCTCACTGAGGTTCCTTGCACACAGAAAGAACGGTCTTCTCGCTGCAGGTCGGTTATTGAAGAGTTTGGCATCGGTCATATTGTTTATGCATGAATAAGAAGGGTGTTCGCGGTTAGAATTTACTTTGAGGAAATATGTAAAACTGCTATATGATCTCTGAAAATGGAGTGACCATACATTTGCTTCTGCATAAAGGCTTTGTACGGGATTTGTCCTGAAGGCTCCAGTCGCGAGGCTGGTTCCTAAATGATGGACAGGATCCAACATCTTTAAAGCACTTGGTGTAGCGGACTGATATACTATAGCGCTGTAGTCAAGACGTGAGCCGACAAGACACCTATACAAGTTCAAAAGACATTTCCTGTCACTGCCCCATGTTGTACTTGATAGAAGTTTCAATAAGTTCATTGTGTTGAGGCACTTAGCCTTCAAGTATTTAATACGCAGGATGAATGTCAGTTTCGAGTCCAATATGATGCCAAGAAACTTGTGCTCGGCACTTACAGGTAATCTGCTACCAGAGAGCTCAATCGCAGGATGTGGTACTATTCCTCTCTTATTCGTGAAAAGAATGCAGGTACTCTTCTGTGGCCTCAACCTGAAACAGTTTTCTTCAGCCCATTTCGCTACATTATTTAAGGCATGCTGGACATGGCGTTCGCAGATAGTCAAGTTGCACAATTTAAAACTAAGCTTCACATCATCTACATATACGGAGTATGAAATTGTTCGTGGGATAGCCATGCCCAAAGAATTCATTTTCACAATAAAGAGAGTGCAGCTTAGCACACCACCTTGTTTAGCACAGCTTAGCACAGCACACCACCAGTTTCCTGGGTGAAAGAACTTGACAAGGCATGGCCCGCCCTAACACGAAATGTGCGGTTAGAAAGGTGACTTTCAATGATACTTAACATACTCCCGCGGATACCCATAGCAGAAAGGTCTCAAATAATACCGAAGCGCCATGTGGTGTTGTATGCTTTCTCCAAATAAAGATATACGGAGAGAAAGAACTGTTTGTGTATGAAGGCATCCCTTATATTTGCCTCAATGTGGACAAGTTGGTCTGCGGTGGACCTGCCTTCTCTGAAACCACACTGGTAAGGATCTAGTAGTCTATTGCTCTCAAGGATATAGATTAGGCGCCGGTTTATCATCTTTTCAAAGAGCTTGCAGAAACAGCTTGTCAAAGCGATAGGCCTGTAACTACTAGGTAAGGACGGGTCCTTACCTTGTTTGAGTATGGGTATTATGACAGCTTCTTTCCAAGAACATGGAATATACCCAGAGGCCCACATGCCATTAAAAAGTGAGAGGAGTGTTTTCTGTGTTTCAGGATGCAGGTACTTGATCATTTCATATATGATACGGTCACCACCTGGTGCTGAGCTGTTGCAACAAGCAAGAGAAGCTTTGAGCTCAGCTAAACTGAACGGGTGGTTGTAACCTTCATGTTGGGCACATTTCCGATCAAGGGGTTGTCGCTCAGCGCATTCTTTGAACTTCAGGAATTACTCTGAGTAATGCGATGCACTGGAGACATACTCAAAGTGTTCACCCAGACAGTCTGCCTGGCCTTCCAGGCCATCTCCTTGGGTACTTACTAAGGGCAGGGGGTTCGTCTCCCGGCCTTTTAGTTTATTCACCCTATTCCACACTTTTGCCTCATCTTTGTAAGTATTTATTCTAGATATGTACTGCTCCCAGCTCTCTCTCTTCGCACGTCGACGTACTCTCCTGTCTTGAGATTTGACTTGTTTGAAATTAACAAGGTTTTCAGCTGTTGGAGAATTGCGAAGCAATCCCCAAGCTTTGTTTTGATTTTTGCGTGCTTTTCGACATTCGTCATTCCACCATGGGATGCGACGGTTCTTTGCCAGTCCGTTAAATTGTTTAATGCATTTTGTTGCAGCGTCAATAATAAAACCAGTTAGGTGTGCCACAGCATCGTCTATATTAAAATCAGAAATGTCGTCCCCATCCTAAACACGTGAGTTCTCGAAACAGTTCCCAGTTTGCCGATTCGAGGTTCCATCGAGGGGAAATGCGGAGAGCATGCATCTGGTTTGGTCAGGTTTAATGTAATTGGGAAGTGGTCACTCCCATAGGGGTTCTTAAGAACAGACCACTCCAGGTACAAAAATAGTGAACTCGAAACGATGCTCAAGTCTATGGATGAGTATGTGTTATGTGTAACATTGTAATACGTTGGTTCTTTCTTGTTCAATAAACATGCATCTGAAGAAAACAGAAAATTTTCTATCAGGCGCCCACGTGCATCGGAACGCGAGTCGCCCCACAGGGGGCTATGTGCGTTTAGATCACCAACGACATGTATGGTGGAGGAAGTTCATCGATAAGGCTTTGAAACTCTGCTTTAGAAAATTGACAGGAGGGGGAGACGTATATCGAACAAACTGTGATTAACTTACCAAATAGCACAGCTCGGACTGCAACTGCCTTGAGGAGAGTTCGGAGTTTGATTTGCTGACGTGCAACGCCCTTATCGACTATTACGGCTACAACCCCCGAGGTGAGTGCATCTTCACGGTCTTTGCGGAAAGTGGCATATTGCCTTAGAAAGTTGGTCTGTGTTACTTTTAGGTGTGTTTCTTGGACACACAGCACCTTTGGAGTGAATTTGTGAAGGAGTTCTTTAACATCATCAAGATAGTGAAGAAGTCCTCTCACGTTCCATTGTAATATTTGGGTATCCATAACAGGAACGAGGATAGTGCTGTGTGTCTAGAAAGAGAATTTAGGTTACAGGACCCTTTGCCGGTCCCGTAATGCGATGTTTCTCTTTTTTTGGAGTGGTCGAGTGATTCTCGCCACTCCTTAGGCGCTAATGGCGCCGTTTGACTTGGCGTCATATCAATCGCCTCCTGCAAAGCTCTGGACACCCGCTCTTGTGAGCGATTAGTTTGTTGAGAAAGCCTCTTCTCAAAGGATGAGGCCACCAGCCCGGAGGTCGATGGCCCTTTCTCGGATGACGGAGCAGCGCTAGCCGCAACCGCCGTGGGGGCAGGTGACGTCACTGCCGGCTCACTAGGTGTGGGCCAGACAGCCGCCGGAGGTCGTTGTGGCGCTGCCCCCTGACGTGCCACTTTGGCAAAGCTATTCTTCGGTAAGAAGGATACACGCCTTCATGCCTCCTTAAACGAAATATTCTCTTTGGTTTTGATTGCCACTATTTCCTTTTCTTTTTTCCAATGTGGGCAGGACCATGAGTACGCAGGGTGCTCCCCTTCACAATTCACACAGTGTGGAGTGTTCTTGCATGACTCGGACAGATGTTCATGGTCGCTACATTTGGCACAGGTTAGTCGGCCACGGCAGTTCTGGGAACTGTGGCCAAACCTTTGACATTTAAAGCATCGGAGGGGATTTGGGATATACGGCCTCACCCTGATTTTCACATAGCCTGCCTCGATTGTTTCGGGCAGAACACTTGAACCAAATGTAAGAATAAGATGCTTAGTCTGAATTTCTTTACCATCGCGCCTCATTTTGATTCGTTTTACACTGATCACATTCTGGTCACTCCAGCCTTCAAGTAGTTCAGCCTCTGTCAGATCAATCAGGTCACTATCAGATACAACACCACGGCTGGTGTTCATGGTGCGATGCGCTGTCACATTCACTGGAACGTCCCCAATAGAGACAAGATTCGGCAGCCTTTCAAACTGATTTTTATCTCGGAGTTCCAAAAGGAGATCTCCACTTGCAAGTTTGGTTACTTTAAAGCCTTGGCCAAGAATATCGGTTATTGATTTAGACACTAGAAAAGGAGAGATCATTCTCGCTGACTTTGCGGTTTTCATGAAATTTGGGAAAGCTTTCACTATGACGGCCATAGAACCTAAATACTTCTTCGGTGCGCCCTCGTTTATGAGGGTGATCAGGAAGGGGTGGAAAAAAACTTGCCATAGATATATGCGGGAATTCGGCAGCACTACCAGCCACCCACAATGGAGCCCAACAAGGGCACGCTGCAGGACCGTGAAAAGACACGGCCTGCACGCACCAGCTGTACGACACTACTATAACAAAATCTGTTATAATCAAGGTTGGCTATACCACACAAGGTTAACCCTTGCTGCCTGGGAAAAGTGGAAATAAAAAGGAAGCTAGGAGGAGACAGGAAAGACCGAAAGCAAGAGAAAGACGAAGATTAAAGAGGAGGATAGGAAAAGGCAACTACCAATTTCCCCCGGGTGGGTCAGTCCGGGGGTGCCGTCTATGTGAAGCGGAGGCCAAAGAAGTGTGTTGCCGCCCCCAAGGGGCCGTAAAGGTCCAAGCACCCGGAAATGGCTCAACCCCCAGGATCCCTTCTCCCCGGACACGGCCAAGCCACGCACGGTTAGGCGCGGGAGGAGGGTCCAACCCTCGTGTGCTCAGGTACGTGGTGTCGCAACACACCAAACGTCTGCTGACGTAGACGCCCCTGCGGGGTACACGAAGCTTGCCAGCATCCTTCTCCAAGGCATCCAAGTGCTCCACATACTGCAGCAGAAGGTCCCTCATCAAAACAAAGCCCCGAAGGGAAATCACCTGCATGGCCAGGCCCCTGCGAGGACAACCATGAGGCAGCCTGCCCTATCACGTCATCGCTGCCATTATTGCCGTCGCTATCTGATGCAAGCACATTCATGATAATCGGCTCATCAGTTAGAAGTTATGATGTTTCTAATGTGTCGTCTGCATGTACAAACATTTCTGAACCCTGAAGCATCCTACTCGATTGCGGACAAGAGTTCAGGCATCACTTCACCGGTGGGAGCTTCGCAGACTTTGCATAAGCCTGCCTCGGAGAAAGTATGCTTTCCTAAAGCAGTTCTATACCATATAAGCACTTACTTCGGACTGCACACCAAATATAAACGGCACGGCTATCAATAGATTGATCTTCAACCCTCATTGCTACCTGCTTGTCTGCGTGGCCATGTCCATCAACAAGACTAACTTGTTCAGGAAGCAGCCACGATACATGACTTTAAAATTGGCAATCATGCTGGCCTCAATAGGCTGCAAGCCTGCCGTGCTGTTCGAAGGCAGGAAAAAAACTTCCACACTTGAGAGCTTAGGCATGGAGTGTGGGCACTACAATTATCAAGAATGAGCGCCACATTCCTCTCAGATCACTCGATACATTGATTGAACTCCAGAGCCACTAACGAAAAAGTTATTGTGTCAATTATGCCTTGCGGTTGTGATGGTAGCATACCGGTATCCTGGCAGCACCATGGAAGCAGCGTGGATTTTTTATAATTTCCAAATGACGTCATTCCCATCCATTTTGGCACACCAAAACACAGTGAGGCAAAGCTTGCTGTTTTCGCCACTTTTACACATGTCTTCATTTGAGTACATACATACTGGACAGCAACATCTGAAAGAACAGTTCTGTTTGGTTGCCATTATAATACACCAGTGTCAGTGTAGTTGTTGAGGATGTGGGGCAGCCTTTCCTCCACCCACTTCTGCTTCACCTCCACATCAAGCGAAGCTAGCTCGCCGGTGACGGCTTTGTAAACAATGCCGTGCCTCTCTTTGAAGCACTGTACCCAGCTGCTACCTGGCTATAAGTCCACACTGTTGGTGAGTCAGGTAAAGTGCTTCCCTCTTGTGGCCAGAATGGGCCCGGTGATGGACAAGTTCATGGCACAGGTACTGAGAAACCACTCGTAGAAGGCCTCTTCCACTTTCTTATAGGCACCTTGTCGAGTGCGTTTGTGTCGGTTGCCTATCGAGCAGTTTTCTTTGTTGAACTTCTCTGCCAGGCAGATGATTGTCGATAATGTTGGTTACGATAGTCCATACTTCTTCACCAAGTCACACATTTTTTTACCGTCCTTGCAGTCCTCCATAATACTGAGCTCTCTTTCCAAATCTGGAGCAGTGCACTTTCTTTTCACGGGCAACATCGTGCATTGCCAATGGTCAGCGGGCAGATCAGCCATCTTTCATTTCGGCGGTGAGTCAAACGTGGCGGAGAAACCATGTGGCCGTGAACGACTTCAATGCAACCAGCAAAGACAAGCACAAGCAGCCTAATCCGTTGGTAGAACTGAGCAGAATGATGGGTTAGCGAGCAATCTGGCAGAGCAGTGATGTCCGCGCAGTTGGCACGGTCCATTCGTGTTTAGGAGGGTGGTGTGGCATAGAGCAGTGGGCGTTATTAGTGTTCGGAGGGGTGGAAAGCCAACAAGAGAGAGGTGTGCGAGGCTGGTGATGTGGAGAAGGCTGGAAAACAGTATCTACACTATGAGCGCATGGTGGCCATTGGGGTGGTGGGCGAGGGTGCAGCAACTTGAATTTCTCTTTTCTTTTCAAGGATTTTGCATTCCATTATGTTTTGGAATGGACACCCAGCAGCCAGACTTCACCATTATAACCACTAATACTGAATGAGGGCATTGTAGTAAGCGGGTTATTTCACCATAGAAAACATACAAAAGTTGACGGTGCAGCAGCTTCTAATTGCTATAACCAACATGTTGTTAAAATTGATATCATTATCCAAGGGTTCGAATGCAGCACTTTTTTTATCAAAAGCATAGGGTGAAATGCGTAGGTATCGTGGTAACATCCATCATGAATTGCAGATTTCCTGCAAGATTTTTACAAGTACTGGGTTCCACTTGAACATGCATCACAGTAATGGATTGTAAGTTGCGTTATGCCAAATGATTTGTGCCAGATGGGTGCATAGCAGGCATATGGCAAGTTCCCATGGTGAGGCCACAAGGACAGGCATTGCTGTAGTCGACTGGTCCATTGGACCCATACTCCCTAGTCTACCCAAAAGCATTCCTGTTGCAGTTGGGACTAGGAACTGCCTCCTGCTCCCTTTTGTTGTGCTAAGTCATGGGTTCTCGAAGTGGGTTCTGCAGAACCCAGGGGTTCCACAGGCCCCTCCTGGGGTTCCATGCTCGCCAATGGCTAAGATAGTGAACACGAGGTGCGCTCAATCCAAGGAACACCCATTACACATGCCCGAGTGTCAAAATGCGTATCACAGTGCATAACAGAAACACACGAACCACACAATAAATCCACCAGCAGCTTGTAGCCATACAGCCTACGAAAATGGGCAGCACACTTAAGCTTTTGAATCTGAATCTCGGAAGCCGTAACTTACCATCATGCGCATTTCTGCCATGTGTAGATAGGTGCCACTAGCTTGCGCGTTGACATATTCGTCGGAGGATAAAAAAATAAATGCGCAGAGCAGCACAACCTAGTTGGTTCTCATATGGTAGTTCAGTGAGTGCGGAGTACCAGAAATGCGAGGTGCAAAAGAGCAAAATAGGCGCTAGCGTCCAACCAAAATTAAGCGGCGGAGTCCGCATCGCGATTGTCATCAACGGAAATCGTTCATGATATGTGACTGACAGGAATACCGGAATGCTTCGTGCCTAACTGAGCCCTTTTTATTCTTGCGTCTATCCCCATGCATAACACCGCTTTAGCAACTAGTAGCTTGCCTTCATAACTGCGTAGTCGCCGTCCATACCACGGTTTCGTCAACATTTCTTGACTTTCATTTTGACTTGCGAGCAGACATCGGCCGCGTGCCTTCAGAACCTTCAGAACCCTCAGGTCGCCGTCCATGAACATGCCAACGGCAGCTGCGTTTTGTCTCCAGCAGTTGTGGCAAACAGTAGTTCCGCTTCGACTCAGTGCAAAGCCGTCAAAGATGAAAGCACTGGCTATATCGTGATGGACAGGCGATTTGTTGGCGGCCAGCTCACTGGCGCGAAAATAATCGAGATTTGCTCGTGGTAGTGAAAAGCACGTCTCAGATGAAGATATACATTGTGAAGGAACTCTCAAGATGACAAGAATTGCAGCTTTGAAACCACTCTTGTGCAAAATAGAAACATGATTTGCTGATTCATTCAGTAAATAAAAGTGTGTTGACGTAATTAGCATTTGTTTATTGTTTTCTTGAGACCCTCGATAATTTGACATTTGGTTAATTCTGATATATTTTTTTTCAGTCCTGTCATATCCAAATTAACAATGCTTTACGGTACTCAAAGTAAAGTCGGCACTAATTGTAAGACCTCTTGTCATGTAATGTTTAATTGTCCCAGTGCGATAAGCACTTAAAACTGTAATTCTTTCTTTGCATGTCTTGGCTGCGATGCTCTCGTCTTAGCTCATAATGATTACACCCAGTTTGGACCATGTGAGTTGTATGTTGCTGTCAAAATAGCCTGCCCAACTACACCATTGACCCCAAAATGTGTTGCACGTTACGCCTAGCCTCTCTATTTGGGGGAGGAGAGGGGGTGATTCTTTGGCGCTTCATGAAGCTTAGCAGGCTTCTCTGGGAGCAACATGCTTGAGAACCCCTGCGCTAAGTGAAGCCCTCACCATTCATAACCCTGTGCCTACTGCCCTGACTGATCATGGTACGTACAGATTTCCGTTGCAAGGGGTAGAGGGGGCATCCATTGTAAGCCGCACTGGATGGACACCTCCCTGCGCACTTTCCAACCTGGAGCCTGGCTTCCCACATCCGTGCTGACCACTTGTCCACAAAGACAGCTCCTCGGCAGCACTCGCGGAGCAGTCACTGCAGGTCATTTTCATTAACACAGTTAGCTTGGTGTAGGGAGACATGAGAAACTTATGCCAAGATTACAACGGCAAAATCTAGCACATAGTGAGTTCAAGTACAGCTGTTTATCAAACAGCAGAGTTAAGGATCTAAGCTTCACCGTCCTGGTTTTAAATGATATTGGGGCTTATTTAAATCTCCATGAAGCTAATTTGCATCCTAATCTCTATCTGTATCATAAGGGTCATTCAGCCTGTAATTGCTACCTTTTGACAGTTTTAAAGACACTACAGCAATCATAACGTAGAAAACTATTAGCTTAGGGCAAGTATTGCTATGCAAATGTAAACACTAAAACATTTATTTATTTATTTATTTATTTATTTACTTGTTTATTTACTTATTTATTTATTTATTATACCCTCAAGGTACGGTTGTACATTGCAGAGGGGGGGAGGGCAAGGTAAGTACACAATAGTTGATTATAGAAAAAAATTATAAGTGCAAAGAAGCAAAAGCTTTCGAAGAAACCGTCAAAGTTAAATACGTGGAAGTCAATAATTAATAAAAAGAACAAGGAAATATAAGGAAGGAAGGCAACAACATGGCAAAAACATCACAAAACATGGCATACAAAATAATAAAAATTACCGACGATTACGTTACTTCCTAATGCGAAATTTGAGCGCAGCAAATAAGCTGTTTCACCCTGACTGTTTGCGAGCCTTTGTTTGCGTTTGGCCTCGGCCTCGGCCGCGCGAACGGTAGAGTCTTCTCTGCGACGGCGATGAGCTTCTGCTTCAGCCTCGCTTACTGCTGGTTGCTCTCGACGGCGGCGATGAGCCTCCGCTTCGGCGGTGCGAACGGCAGGGTCTTCTCGGCGGCGGCGATGAGCTTCTGCTTCAGCCTCGCTTACTGCTGGTTGCTCTCGACGGCGGCGATGAGCCTCCGCTTCGGCGGCGCGAACTGCAGGGTCTTCTCGGCGGCGGCGATGAGCTTCTGCTTCGGCGACGCGTACTCCTGGTTGCTCTCGACGGCGGCGATGAGCCTCCGCTTCGGCGGCGCGAACGGCAGGGTCTTCTCGGCGGCGGCGCTTAGCCTCTGCTTCGGCGACGCGTACTCCTGGATCATCTCGACGGCGGCGACGGTAAGCTTCTGCTTCGGCGGCACGCACCTCTGGATTCTGACGGCGACGGCGCTGGGCCTCTGCTCTGGCAGCTCGTTTAGCAGCAGCAGCAGCAGACGGAGGACTTCCATCGGTCGTCTCGCTCATGGCTCAGAAAGAACTGGCAGATAATTTCGCAGTGGCGAACGGCAGCGGCAATTTCGGCTCGGGCGGTGCACATATACAGATCCGCCGCCACCGATCTGGCTCTCTGATTGCCACCGCACAGGGGTTGCATTGGAGGAGGAGCGAAGAAAGGAATTAAGTTCGAGCCGGCGCTTTGACAACCGGAGACTCGCAGGAAGAGGGGGGAGGGGGGCGGCGTGTACACCCAGCGGCAAACGATGGGGGCAGAAGCGCGCGCAGCAAGCGGACAACACGATAAAGGGAGGAGGGAAGAGATAGCAGCGACTGACTGATGCCGCTGACGCCGATAGTGAGTCAACCCCAGCTGCGGAGTTGGTTTCAGGGACAACGCCGCCGATGCCGACACAAACAATATGATACCCTCGCTTCCGCAGCGCTAAGAACCAGGTCTAGCCGTGGGAAGGTGGTCACGTATTCGTCGACGTGCCGGGGCCTACGTGAAATAACCGGCGCGTCGGCAACTGAAGAGCACCCTATCCGCCACACAAGAACAGGGGGGGGGGGACCCTTTCCTCCTCTTTCTGCATGGCGGCGACGGTGTTCTATGCAGCCACGTTATCTTGACTCTCTAGCGGCATCCAGCGGTATCAGTCGGTCGCTGCTAGCGCTGGGGGGATGAAAGGGGGGCGGAGCTGGTTACCAGGCCGACGACAACGCCGACGACGACGCGAAACCCAGGAACGGACGCCAAAGAGCTGCGCTCTAAAATGGTAAATAGAAACTCGTAAGCATGGCAAAAATACATGGCATAACAAAAATGAAAGCGAAGACAAAAAAAGAACATACCATATAAAAAATACAAGCCATAACTTAAAATTAGGGCATAAGAGCAGTTATTATGCAGAGCAAGCAAACGCAACATTAATTTATAACATGAAATTTTGAAGTGTAGTATTAAAGTTATTGGTGTCAGTTATGCTTGTAAGTAATGCGGGTAAGTTATTCCAATCTTTGCTTGTTTGGAGAAGAAATGAATATGAAAAGCCGACGGCATTGCAGTGCGGAATGTTTACTTTTTGGGGGTGGTCAATGCGAGATGAAATGTATGGTGGCGGTTAAACAAAGATAGAATGTAAACACGCATTGTGGTAGATTTTATGGAAAAGACATAAGTGAGATAGTTTTCTGCAGGTTGATAACAGCGGGAGGTGTAGGAGAGCTTTCATGTTAGTGACACTCGCAGTTCTTTGGTAGTTGGCAAGAATGAAATGGGCTGAGCGATTCTGTATTGCCTCTTGAGACTGTATGAGGGTGTCATGACCAGGGTCCTATAGTGATGATGCATACTCTAGCTGTGGACGAATGTAAGTTGTGTACAATAAGACTTTTGGTGATGATGGTGCTAAAGAAAATTCCCAACTAAAGTATCCCATTGTGCGAGTGGCCTTAGAGGTTATGTGATCAATATGAGTTTTCCAGGATAGATTGCTGGTAATGTGAACCCCCAAGTATCAATATGACGTTACACATCCTAGTGGGATGTTATTTAGCGTATAGGTGGGGCAGATCATGTTAGTACGAATAATCCTCATACTCTTACACTTCCTAATGTTTAATTCCATGTGCCACGTACGCCACCACTCATTTATGTTATTTAGATCCTCCTGAATTGCTAGAATATCTGAGGAATTAGTTATTTTACGACGCAAGACGCAGTCATCTGCAAATAGACACATGTTCGAGGAAACGTGAGTGGGCAAGTCATTAATATAAATTAGGAATAATGTAAACACTAAAACATTAAAATGTTACATTACGCTACAATGTCAGTAAAACTTAGAGTAAACTTTTCCACTGTATTGCATCCACAGATGCAAGTAGCCTATCCACAGCGGATTTTTACATCAGCAGTGACACTAACCCTGTAGTACCCAAGCACGGTTCCACAATCATCCCAGGAAAACTGGAACAACTTCTTCACCATTATTTCCAGCCATGGAGAGAACATTTCTTATTTGAGCTATACTTATTCAGTATGGTAATTAGAAAATTTGTAACTATTATCAACTGAAACTTGATTCTTGCATACAATATTTTTTTTAATGTTACTTGGACTTTGTGTTAAGTTTTCCATGTGTAAATTAGCATTTTGAGGCACCAAACTCAGCATAGCGTATACAATATGTTGGCCATTACAGGGTTAAAATATGTATGTAGGCTCCTATGTTGTACACACAGTGAGATTGCAGAATAGCTCTTCATCTGACAGTACGTGATTTGCTCACTTCAATGCAGCATCAGGTGCACAGGACCAGTTTTTGCCGTGTTGCCCATGAACCAGTGGGGAAAGCAGAATGAGCAAGTCCAACGAATAACCGGCTGTTCACCCAGGGTGTCTACCAAGTTGACATTTCCAAATTCCCTGAGTTTTCCAGGTTTTCCCTGAGTGCCTTTGCGAAATTCCCCGAGTGATGTAGAACTATGTTTTATGGCAAGCCGGGCTGGAACCATATCGCCCGATGCTGTCACTCTTTAGTAAGAATATGAACAAATTTTTTTAAAAGAACCGACTTCATCCAATTTGAATACTAAGTTTATGTTATTCAAAAAATGACTAGAAGGGAGAGGTCAGTAAAATGCACAGCAAATAAAATGTCTTCGAAAGAAATTGCGAACCGAGTCATACATTCTCAAATACAAATAAAAAGTAGATGCATACAGAAGCAAATATTTTCGAATATGAGCTATTTATACCAACTGATAGCAAGCTCAGTGGTATGAGGCCCGAATTTTGTCACAATTGAGAGTCTCAACAGCTCGTAAGTCAACCTCAACTGTCCTAAAATACTCTCAGCCCGCGCACGACGCCTCAGTGTTGTGCTTCACTGCTTTAAAGAGTCTATTTTGGTTTGTATGAGGGACACCTGCATCTCGGCGTCAGCCAAGAGTGTTTTTTGAGCTCAGGCTCCTTCAAAGAAGCACTCGCATAATTCATTCCCCGTTCATCCCTCAATGCGTCGGACCTCTCTGTTCTCGTTCTCCTTTTGTCGCGCGTTCGCACTACGGACCATTTGAAGCATACTCTTGGTCAGTTTACAGTCAACGTCCAATTTTTCGGACCCCCTAGGGGCCGCGAATACTTCCGAAAAATCAGGCAGTCCGAAAAAATAAATGCATGTCTTTTACTGCTCTTCAGGGCTGAAATCGACACAGACACGTCTGGAAAAGCTCTGAATGCCTGTCAGTACACTTATTCGGCATAGCGGTGCTCCTACTGTGACAGGAGAGGGCGGGTGCACGCGTGTAAAATTAAGGAATACATACTGTGTCCCGTGACAATTGCCCCTTTCTACACTTGTTAAGCTTCACCGCAATGCTTTTGCTGATGCTTCACCGCGTCACAAAACTGTACTGAGGCGAAACTAACTTTCAGGAACCAACATTATGGAAGGCGCCGTGCTTTCCGAGCTTCGAAGCCAAAATTATTGCTGACAGCGGAGAAATGAAGAAACACGGCACCAAACGGCATGAAGCTTAATAGCGAACGTCGAAGCAGCTAGGCGTAGCGTTGCCGCAGTGGTGGCTACGGCTTCCAGCGGATCTGCGTGCGATAGCGCCGGCTCGAGGCGGCGAGGTAATCAAAATGGCAGCGGTGGTGGCTTTGATCAATGCCGTTTCCTACCTGCGGTCACGCAGAACGTCCGGAAAATCGGACGGCAAAGAGTTCTTGGGTCCGAAATTTCAGACGTGCTGATACATTGACTCTATGGGGTACGCGGTGGTGCCACGAAGCCGTCCAAATTATCGGGAATACGGAAAGTCGGTCGTTGACTCTACACTGGCAACTCCTCCTGCCGACGACAGGGCGTCAAAGACGATTCGTTACGATTCCTGTCTGTTACTCGAGCCAGCATTACCGCGACTTTCGACCCTTTCAATTAAAGCTAATTTTCCCTGATAGAGGCACAAAATCCCTGAGTTTTCCCTGAGTTTTTCCAGACTACTAAAAATCCCTGAGAATTCCCGGTTTTCCAGGTTGGTAGACACCCTGTCACCAAATGAGGAGCATTCAAGCAAAGCTTCAGAGCTGGCTATCCGCAACCATCAAGTCCACATGACCATCACATATGCTGTTAGTGCCAGGGCGCCAACAGTGCTGAGCCTGAATGACTAAAGCTCGTAATTGCGCAATGCAAAGCAGCCAGACAGTAGAGGACAGGTGCTACAATCTACACATTTCAATTGTGTTATTACCAGCACTGAGAAGAAGGGTCCTATTCAGAACCACGCTAGGTCACAGAACTAAGGCAACAATGGAGGATCATACTGCAACAACTACATCCACCCTTAAGGCTAGCCCTCACCTGCTGCCAAAATACACCACTTCCCCACATCAGCATATCCATATGTGTGCTAAATATCTCATCTGGACAAGAGCACAGTTAGCCATCGTCAGCTTGAACAAAGGCTTCACTAAAAGGGAACACTCAAATTTTGCGCCAAATGAAGGCTTTAATTACTGTTAATATTACATTTTTGCCAATCTTTACCCATCCTTATTAATGCGAAAGCATTATATGGCTCATGAGGCAGAAAATCCGGTGTAATTGTCAGCATTGGCATGACCACTAATGGTCCAAAAAGTAATTGAACCCTCGACTTTTGGTGGAAGTCCAATCCATGACCTTTGGTGTTAATTTCAGCAAAGTTAATTAAGTTAGAGTTAAGGCATTTGAACCCTCGACTTTTGGTGGAAGTCCAATCTATGACCTTTGGTGTTAATTTCAGCAAAGTTAATTAAGACAGAGTTAAGGCATTTGGACCCACGACCTTTGGTGGGAGTCGAACCCACAACCTCGCATTGTGGCATAATGTCTAGGCATCGTGCGGTGGTCGCAATGCTTTCGCATTCATCCAAGTAGGGATAACCAAGTGCCCCTTGAATTTTTATGTGTGCTCTACCACAAGTCATCGCATACATTAAAAAAAAAAACAGCATGATCTCACAGCATAATTAAGTTGAAAAAAAAATAGCGAGTAGGATAGCAGTGTGCAGTAGCAGACAGCTGCTTGAGCACCTTGTGTTAAATACAGAGTACACAATATCCAACCTTGCACTTCTTCCAGGTTTTCAACAAAGTGCCTAGAAAGCTCTGTAAGATGGTGAATGTATGGATACCTCTGTCATGTGCTTCACTAAAGCTGGCCTTCAGCTGAACACCAAAAAATGTAGCTTCACTAACACGAGAGCATCAAAGTGCTGGGCCACCTTGTCATCAAAGAGGCCATTCAACCAAACTCTGACAAAGTTTCCACGATACTCACCTTTCCTTGCAGGCAATACTAAAGAAAGCGACAGAATCCATCTCGCAATGACTGTCGATGGTAATGTGTTAGCACTGAATCAATATAGCGACCCAATCTACTGCCACTGCCGGAAGAAGTTATGTACGAGGCGTGTCCAAGGTGTGACTACCCAGTGACCCAAGGTAGGTAACTGTTAGATACAAACATACATTATATACATAGCCCCAGAAAGTGCGTGAAGTAGCCTAACAATGCTAGTGCATTAAAAAGCTCTGCAGCTTCCTAGGTATCGCTTCTTATTTTTATTGCTTCATCGGGAACTTAGCGACCATCGCAGCATCTCTTCACAAGCTGCTAACTTCCAGCATTCACTTCGTGTAGTCAGCCGAATGAGAAACTGCCTTTCAAGACCTTCAGTAGGCCCTGACATCAGACCCTGTCCTGTGTCACTTTGATGAGCTTGCGTCAATACTTCCACATACCAATGCTAGAGGCCACAGAATTGGCAGTGTCCCCTTGCAGCGTGACAGTTCTTCCGAGGAGAAAGTTGCTGCCTATGCTAGCCGCACCTTGACCACAGCAGAGCAACACTACACCCTCACTGAACCAGGATGCCTTTCTCTCGTTTAGTCAGTAGGGAAATTCCAGCCCTACTCAGCACCTCCACCAGTTATGTAGGACTGTTTTTCGACTCTCAACCAGCGCTCTTGATTCTCTAAGCACGCACAGCACACGCCAAAGAAATCAACGAGAGGAATTGATCAGTGTGCAAACATGTAAAGAGTGGTGGCGTGGTGCAGAGGTAGAACACTGGGCTTCTAATCAGACAGGATGAATCCTTGTCCAGTCGACAATTTTAGGCTTGGAGTGGCACCTGACCCCGGCAACAGAAAGAAACAAATTCCCGAGAGCCAGTGAGATTGCACTAGTCCAGGTGCAACCAAATTAGGAACCACTAGGCTTCCACAGAGACAGTCCCTCACCAGAACAGGAAATGACCTCCCTGGGGCAGTATTCGGCCACTACCACCCAAATGACCCCTACAATTAACCCATGGCCCTCAGCCCCAAGCAGCTGCAGAGCACCTGACCAAGGTGGCAGTCAAACCTACGACGTGGCAGAGGGTGCTAAGAACCTTCGGATCCTATGTACCTGGACATCATACTTACTTATGATTTAAGCTGGCGTGCTCACATTGAGCATATTACCGTATCTACTCGCATAACGATCGCACTTTCTTCTAAAAAAAATTGCTGCAAATTCAGTGGTGCAATCATTACGGGGGTTAAATTTCCCGCAAAAAAAGAATGTTTTTCATCCCACATTTGCTGCGGGATGACAGCAGGTCAACAAACAGGCAGTTGCCACTGTAACAGTGCGGGACACCAAAACAAGAATGGCGGCCGGCGGAGCAAGCCGAATGCGCGGAACGTAATTTTTTTTCTTTTCGCGAGTACACTACACACATTGAAACAGTTTCTTCCATATCATTAATGAATACTATCGTTAATATCAGCAATTCTGCAACAATAACGCAGCCATGTCCTCTTTGAGGGACAGAAACAGAGATGGGCGTGCTTAGCTGCCAGTGACATAGAAACACATGGCGGGTATGCTGCAGAAACTGCGGCATTCGTCTTCACTACTATCCTAATACGGCACGTTTCCGCTAAGGGTGGGCGAATATCTTAGCTGTGTTACAAGCATCGACGTATAAATAGGGTACGCTTCTAACGTATCAGTGTAAACGTGGGTACTATTGTTTCCGCTCACAATTTGCTGCATGCCCACGAGTGCAGACGAGAAGAATCATAAGGCGCCTTTTTTGTTGTTGACCACCACCATTATAAAGCCTACAAATAATAAAGCTAAGGCAAGTTTGGTTGTATCTTTTTTTTTTTCATGGGAGTGTGGAAAGTGATGAAAGGAATAAAATGGGGCATCTGCTTGATGCTCCTCGAAACGACTTTTTTTTTATTACTTGTATTAGAGGCTTCAAAATTTGGCCAATTACAGAGTTTTATATGCAGATTTCAAATATGTCATTACTTTTTCTGTAGCTGTTATAGTTTTTGAATTAAGTGATCCACAAGGGCAAAATAAAGTCACCTTTCTGGGCACTTTAGTGCGTACTAAATTTTCACAAAAAGCATCGCGCTGTAGCTTGTTTAGCTCTTTGTAGATCGCAAAGTGCCGATATCTAGTCAAACAGGATGTACAATTACTGGAACTAGGGAAAAAAATAGTATGTCAACTAATTTTCTTTTCTCAATTCCCTGAAATATAACTTTGTACTTTCACGATTACTGCTGAGAGATACTGCAATTTCAAGTAGAAACCAGCACTATATATGTTCAAGAGTATGTATGCCAAATTTTGTTAGTATAAAAAAATTATAAGTGTACAACGTTGTTTTCATGGGATTGTGAAATAAATTTGTTGAAGTGTCCTAATTTTGTTTTTCATAGTTCTAGTAATTTTACACACTGTTTAGATAGACATCGGCACTTTGCAGTCTACAAAGAGCTAAATAATGCGAAAATTTATTACACAATAAGGTGGCTACAAAATCACTATATTTTGCCCTTGTGTAGGACATAACTCAAGAACTATAGCAGCTGCACAAGAACTGATGACATATTTGAAATCTGCTTGAAAGGCTACATAAGTGAGCGGATTTTCATATCTCTAGTACAAATATTAAAGAAATTATTTTTTGACGATTTTGACGATTTTCTACAAACGTACTGAGTCGTTAGAGTAGGTCCTTCTGATCATTAATTGACACATCTAAGTGCTCCGCGTAAAGCGTGTAATTTATTATAAGGTTTTAAAAATGCACATCGCTGCCGATCGGAGCACGCTGCTCGGCGGAATTTTAAGCCGCCCCTACCCATATGACGAAAATCACCCATATGACGTCAGTGGGGCGAGCTATCTGATTGGCTGACCAGGGCGCATGATCAATCATTTTTCCAACTTTATGGTAAACAAATGATCTTCGTAATAGTTGGAATGTTAGTTCATTTGTTTTTATAAACAGAAAGTAACATAAAGAGAATGCACAAGAACGATTTTTCAATACAATTAAGCACTTCCGGCACACAGCAAGTGTCGTCTGCTTGCGTTACAACGTACTCCATTTTGTCGAGAGCTCCGCGGTCAGAGTCGGTCTCAGTCTTTTCGCGAGCACTATGATTCGACTTTGTTGCTTTGTGGACTGCAAACGTAGCGACTGGCAATATGTCAAGCTGCGACATCGTGTCCCTCTGCAAGGCAGCATACGAGCGAGCTGGCTGCTGCGCATCGGACTGCCGCTATCCGATCGGCGCCAGGGTTTGCGCGTTTGTGGCCGTCACTTTACACCGGAAGATTACTAACGCGCGCAATAGCGTTTCGCGAGTCCGGTATTAGGGCAAATGCAAGCGCAAGGGGACAGGGTCTGGCTGCTTGACTGTGCCGTAACAGGATGAGCCATGGGATGAGCAGAATCGCAAATGCGAATGGTCTGCACGGTGCAGCCACCTGGTGGCACAGAGCTCAACCATACACAGTAGCAGTAACGAAGTGTATTCTTCTTTGGCTGCTGGTGTGTATTTTTTGCAGGAGTGTAATCATCAACACTTTGTTTTTATAAATGTTTAAAATGTTTTACATTTGGTTAGAGCAATATTAGCGCTGCGCCAACAAGTGGCTGGACCGTGCAGACCGATCAGGCCGCACGTACGTCTACGCTAAAGTTCCTTCATCAGCTTGAGTTTATGCCTCCAGTCATTTGCCGAAATGACCAGCTTGCCTGTGGTTACCGGAATACCAGACACGTTCGGCGCTACGACAGAATGCTCGCAACGCACGCTGCTTCGATAGCTCTCGCTTGGGGTCGACGGCCAAGCGGCTAGCGGAGAGGTTTCACACGGGCGGGGGCGGGCTCCAAAACAACCGGAAGTGGACGATGTGACATCGCATCGTGACGCGAAACCAGTGAAGGCGGAGCTTAGCCCCGATCGCTCGGCAAACGAGTTGAGGAGGAAAAGCATGACTAGGGAGGAGGGTAACCTAATCGCTTGTAGCTCCATTAATACGTAACGCTTCACTTAAATTGTGGTGTGAATGTTCTACTTAAGCTGTACCCTACGCGTCTACAAAATTTGTCCGAACCGTTTCAGGGGCCCTTTAAGAACATTTGGTGAGTAAAGACCACTTGGTATGTCTTGAAGAGTCGTTCGCGTAGCATTCGACAGCATTCGACAGATGGTAAGCGCGATCATCATTAGCTATACTTGGCACACAACATATCGCTGCGGCAAGTTCGGGGTGCGATCATTACACGGGAAAGAAAAAAAATTGAATTTTGATGACAAAATTCAGAGGTGCGATCATTATGCAAGTAAATATGGTACTAATAAGGCTTCCAGGAAGCTCAGCCTCCTTAAACGACGCTTGCATTTCGCTAATAAATATACAAGACTGTGCGCTTTCAATTCATTGATTCGGCCCTATCTAGAATATGCTTCAATCATATGGCATCCTCAACTGACAGGTCTTACTAACATGCTCTAAATGGTACAGAACAAGGTGGCACGGTTTGTCACGTCATCCTATTCACATTTCATCAGCGTTTCATCACTAAAAGCAGAACTTAAGCTAGCTAAGCTTGCCATGTGCAGACGGCATACTCGGCTATCATTTCTTACTCACTTTACCATAGCAACACAACGTTCGCCCAATCGCAGATTTTTCAAGCCCCTCATACTTCAACATGCACACATATTATCGCCCATTTTCACCCGGACGAAGAAGTACCAAAATTTGCCTTTACCATTGTGCATAAGCAAATGGAGCTCCCTGCCGTCTGACATCGCCGAGATATCAGAGCCTTCAGTATTTCACTCAGCGCTCCTGGGCTATTTACAAAATGAAAACATTGCCAACCCATATCTGCCTGCCTTCGTTTTATATAGTCTTTGTATGCTATATGTATGCAGTGTTCTTTCCCAATGTACTTATGATCAGTGCTTTATTGGATATTTAACAAAATGTGCTATGCTCCTCTTCAATGTACTTGGATGACTTTTTTTATAACTATGCTAATCTGAACACCTTGGTTCAAATAAACTTGCTGTTTTTCCTTGTTTCACACCTAGGGCCTTTAGGCTATTGAAATAAAGAAATAAAGATAATGTCATGCAATGCTTATGTTTATCCGCATCAAAGATTGCCACTTTATTTTCATTCAATTTATAGGTTCGTACACTAGACATCACACCCAAGCTATGCTGAAATGCAAACTTCTACTCAGATGAAAATAGAGTATGTGCAGCAATGTCACAAGGACAAAGGCGATGTACGACGCTTGTCAAGGAAAAAACACTGATGACAGAGGTATGCACAGAAAAGTACAACACGTATCAAGCACCATTTAAGGATTCTGTACCTCTTCCATTGCAGTGGGACATACCCATTCTAGAGCATTTGCTGGAATAGGCACACACCCAGCAGCACATACCAAATGGCTAAGTAGAAGAAAATAATGCAAATCAAAGAATCTGTTAAATACTGCCATGCCTGCTCTACACAGATTATAAGGATAATGACGAGAGTTTTAGTGGACTCCATCTTGTAGTGCAGAAGATCTGAAGACAAAGAAGACAGCTGTATGCTTTATCTCTTAACTGACTGTTTTTGTAACACGTGTCTCATCTCCCGTTTTCAATGCACCGTGATGACATACTGTATTTTTCTGCCATATAACCCCCCCCACACATAACTTGCACCCCAATTACAACAACTGGGAAAGAAAAAGAAAATATGCGTATATAACCAGCAGGAATAACCGCATAAAATGCTCAAATCTTTGCAAAAAGAGCCTCTGTTCGCAGATGCATGACACGTCCACATAGTATCTTCGACCAGTGGCTTTGTTTCCTGCCACCCCACTTTGGTGATATTGATAATCATCAGCTTCTGCTGCACCATAAAGGACAGCCGTTCAGCACAGCTCATTGTGATTCCAGTTTTAGTTCACCGGCGTCACGTGCAGAGTTCACTAACCACTAAATGCAACATGGTGAACCTTAAAGAGTGAGGAGAGTGGGCGACTACGAGGGAGGGAAAAGGGAGCTTCAGCACACAGGAGTGGAGTTCCCTAGAAGATAACAAAACTTTTAATGGCAAAGAACCTTGACTTAAAGTGTAGCTTTACAACAGCATGTGCCTAGCTACCATGAAGCCACACCTTAAGGCGAAATCCGCATATAATCCGCACTCCGAGTTAACTGTTAAGTTTAAATTTTTGGTGCAGGTTAAACATATAAAAATACAGTAATTCACCCCTCCCTTAACAGGCTGGTGTGCTTTAGAGATACCTGGAAGCAAACATTATATGTTCAGGTTTTCTGTAGGAATAACTTTTTTTGTTACGCAGAACACAGGTACACTCTCATTTAGCACACATGTAACCTTTGCACATACATTCAAATATATCCCCCGAAATACTGAGCCATCCAGACAGCAGCCACACCAATACTAGGAGAATAGGTAAAGAAAGCTTCACTGTAACACTAGAAGTCAGTCATATTAAAGTTTCAAGTGAAGCAACTTTACAGCAACAAATTTACGGCTTTTCTTCTTTCTGATTTTAACATATGGAGTGCAACTTTGTTATGCAGTGGACTCTCCTTAAACAGTACTTCAAGGGACCAGGAAAATTGGTTCCGTTTATCAGGAGTTCTATTTACTGAGAGACAAAGCTGAATACAATTGCATGAACCAACCAACCAACCATGAGGTTGGTGTCCCATTTATGGGACAGTTCCGTTTAAGCGATCTCCATTTATTGAGATTCCACTGTATAGTATAATTGTCTTGTTTTGTTCCTGACATTAGGTGTTCAGCATTTGCACAATTAAAAGAAATCATGCAGGAACCATCAACAATGATAGTCAATGCAAGCGAACAGCTGAATGCTTCTACAAAGCGATTCACTTTAATATAAGAATTATGTGCACTGAGGCCTACACTAGTTGTTGCAAAGATATTTTGGTAGCATTGGTTGTTTCACTGTGTAATTCTGTATAAAACAGAGCCACTGAGCCGTACATCTGTAGATGCAGTATTCGTCATATGTACAAGGTCTCCAATGGCGCAAGTGCTGGTGTATAAGGTGACTGCCATACTCCTCTCCCACTGCTTCCACAGGAGGAGAGGTTGGTGGCAGAAGAGGAAGGCTGTCCTTCTCACCTAAACCTTCAGAGTCACTCTCGTTCAACTGTACGTACGGTGCCCCACAATTTGGTTGCATAACTCTGGTGCCTTCGTATTGGCACTGAAAGTCTGACCTTTACCGATCACAACAAAAATGGCTGAAAGGGTCAAATAAAGCTACACACTTTAAAAATAGAAGCACTAAATGTGTAAGCTATTATGTTAACTAGAATTCGTGAACTAAATATAATAACGACGAAATTTCAAGTTTCTGGCTAAATGTCTTTGGCCAGCACTGAATGAAAGGCAGCAAGCAGCATTTGTTGGTTTAGGGCATCAACGCAGGATGAGGTAGAAGAAGTTCGGAATGTGGCTCGCTTTTGTTTAAAAGCCCGGTCATAAGAGACAGACCGATTCAAGATCACCCGCTGCAATGGTGCCAGAGACGTACGTGATTGCGAATGTAAAGCAAATGAAATGTACACCTATGGTTCACATATGATGAGAGCTCTGCGTACAAATTTGAAACAAAGGAATAGGTGGCTTGAGGGTAAGCCCACTTCCAGCCTACCACCCAGGGTTTCCCCCCTATTGAAGAAAAAGTTTTCGCAAAATATTTTTTTTTTCATTGATTATGCTTATTCTCGGTGAGTTTCGCACATTTAGATAAAAACTTTAAAAATGCTGTTATTTGTATGTGCTGTTATTGAAGTGCAAATACCTGGTTCCCGAAGCTCTCGTCAATATTATGGAAACAAACTTTGAACACCGCTGAACTAACGCATGAAACCATTTTTTTACCACTTTTGAATAACCCGAATAAAAATTGCACAGCAGCTTAGTAGACTTGAGAGAGTACATCCAACATACATGGCCACCCAGAAATGATAGCTTTAGATCTAAATACTGCAGTTCACTATTCTATGAGGCTTCACATGTGAATTTCAGGTAGAGGCCTCTTTCTCTGAATTTCTTTTTGTCTATCATACTTCTAGTTGGCTCTGCAGTATCAATGAACACCAAGTAATTATCAACGTAGCAGAAAAGGCCCTTTAGAATGCTACTTCTATATTGGTGAATCAACCGGTCTACTAGGCTAAGCAAAATATCACCAAGAACTGGCGCTAGTTTGGGCCAATGCATACACCAGATTTTTTTATTGAAACGTTTTCATTTCAACTAACGACTGCTGATTTTAGATAGAATTCCGAAAGTTCTAGAAACCCTTCCACCGAGGTCTTGCATTGGTTGGCAAGCTTATGTTCATCACTGTCCTTAATATAGCACTTTTTAACATACCTGAACATGGATTTATGTGGAAGAGAATAATAAAGATCAACATTTACACTGAAAACAAAACAGCCTTCACGGTTCCGCTTCTTCAAAAACTCCACAACCACCTCAGAACATGGGTAAATGAACAGATGCACTACTTGTAACTCATCTAAGTGTTTTTGTAAGAAACTAGATACAACCCATTGCCAGGTTGACCTTAAAAATGGTTAAAATTGCGTAAATTCAGGCGATTCAAAAGGTATAGAGCCGCAGCCTCCACATGCAAAGCATCTAAACTAGCACGTTTAACATTTTTTCTGACGGACATTAGGAGTGTGGGAGGCAGCGCAAAGAGGTAGTTACCATGGCCACGGTTTATTTAGGCCAGCCAGCCATGGTACCATGGGATCTCAGGAACCCGGAAGCGGCCAACACCGCAGCTGCTCAGGTCAAGCAAACTAGCGTGTTCTATCTCGCGCTACATGCATGTGAGCCAACGTCTTTGTCGGCTCTGGAGGAGATAGTCATGCCGCTACAAGAGCACCCTGATTCAATGCAATGGACTCTTTGTCTGAGATGACCGCCCACAGTCCTTGTGTGCACACAGAAACAACTGCACAGTCCATTATTGGCAAGGTAATCCCCTTTTGTGGCAATGCATTCCACACAGCATGGTTGCAGTCCCTTTATCGAAAAATATCTGTTCATCACAAAGTTAAGAGTGCATCCTTGTAATGGAGGCACAAAAATGGAGGCATAAAAAAGAACAAGCACATCAGAATTACCTTTGAGTTGCCCTCCATGAAAAAGTACTTGTGTATCTTGAATGCCAATATTGTTATCCATGCATTGTAAAATGTGTGTCTCTTTGTTTTTAATACATTGGCATTCTTTGGGTACTTCATGCAATTTGCGGGGGCTATCTATCTATGTTTGTATGTACCTAACCGTTTTCCTGCCTACCTTAGTCACTAGGTTGTACATGGTCAAATGGTTACTGCAATGCATGAAACTGCTGTGCTGAGGTAACAAGAGTTCAAAAGCAACCAGTGTACCAGCTTGGGCCACTGAGTATGGGCAGTGTCCACATACATGCTGATCTTCAATGAAGCTCTCTCAGGTTGACTTGGGTCACTGTTTATGCGGGACTGGGTAAGCACTGCTGTTGGAAGAAACTGAGTATGTCCCACTCGGTCTGCGCTGGTCTTCAATAAAAAAAGAAACATCAGTTGTGGCGTTTTGCATGCCAAAACCACGATCTGATTATAAGGCACGATGTAGTGGGGGGCTCCAGAATAATTTGGACCACCTGGGGTTCTTTAATGTGCACCTAAATCTAGGTACACAGATGTTCTCACTTTATGTCCCCATCGAAATGCAGCCGTCGTGGCTGGGATTTGATCCCACGATCTCATGCTTAGCAGCCCAACAGTAAAGCCACTAAGCAACCATGGGTGGCTTTCAACAAACTTTTGACGCCAACTTCAGTAACTCGGTGTGTCCCACTGGGAATGTGCCACTCCACAATGATGAAAAAGACCCCTTAGGTTTCTCCAATGCTGAATGGAACTGAACCAAAGTCACAAAGGTTCCTCAAGGACAGGAATTCCATGCACTAACAGGCTGTCACACGAATACACTGGGTATGTGCAGCTTTTCAATGAACGCCTTTCAAGCCTAGCGAGCTTCGCCATGAATGCACTGCGTATGTCCCGCTCTTCAATGAACTTCTCACCAACTTTGGTCACTCTGCATGTGCCACTAGGTGTGTGATAAACAAGGGAATACTTCCCAGCGTTTACATGCACCAGCACTCTGTGCACTCAGAGAAAATGCACGGACTTCTCAACATAGCCACTAGATGGCTCAACGTGCGCAAAAAGAAGCGCGAGAGAGGAGCCCGTTTGCCGCATGACACGTTTCTCAGGCTTTGCATGTACAGGTGTGCCATGATTTCTGAGACCTCGCGCGAGCCTTGCAGCGGCAGCACTAGATGGCACCAAGTGTTCTTAGGGAAGTGCAAAAGAGGAGTCCCACTGCAGTACACACCTCCTTCACTACTTATTTCAACAATGGCAATACAATTGTGATTCAATGCTAATGCATAATCATTGACATTCACCATGAGATGGGTTCTGCCACTATTTTTTCTGGTTCCCCTTACTTTCTCTTTCATTCCAGCTCATTGCACACATGCACAATTTCTTGTGTTATGCAGCCACTGTTCTTCCAAAATAAACTTTAGTCTCAAGTAAATGCTGCTTGATGTCTTCCACTACCCCTTGTCACTTGTGCAGTTCATTTTTCTGTAAGGCTGTATCAACTTGCCCCATTAGCAATTCTAATGCAAGACTAGTGCAGATATTAGGATTCTTGTTGATAAGTTACTGCATACAAGCATGGCTGATGAAATAAAACAAGTGCACTGGTTGACCAAAAAAAAAAAAATCACCAACCTGTGTTTGGAGGTATGTCAGCAACCTCACGTTTCAGTCCGCCACTGTCACCTGCCATGGAACCAGCACACACCTGTCAAACAAGAACATCAAGAAAGGCTAAACTTAAAATGAGCCTGGCACCCTTTCCTTACAACCACTGAACAATATATGCAGTTACTCTGCATTACTGCAAAGGCTTCTGGGTTGTATGTGAAAGGCTATGCAGACGCAGCAGCTCTTTTTCACTTCATACAGCAACACGGAACACCCCAGCCACACAAAAGTACACCATTGGCTACCTCAGAGTCCGTTACTTGTGCTGGCAATGCTGATGAAACGAACAAAGATTGCTGACATCCAGGTTCACAGCGGCTCTTTCACTTGATGCTGCGCTCACACATTTCTCATTCGTGGCGTCAAATCGAGGTGTTTCGTCGAAGTCGAAAGGGTCGTTGCTGTTAATTACCTTATTTTGATCGGTCTCGAGGATTTCACCTTTCTCTACGATTTCACCAACGAAACCACGGAAATCATAGCGCTGTGCATGCCAACATCCGGCCTGCTCAGCGAGCCACATCATATTTTTATTTTTAATGACAGAGCCTTTTAAGCGAGCCAGATATTTAAAGAAGGGAGGTGTTTGTGCGTAGCAGGCCTTTGAAAGGTGCAAGCACTTTTTTGCAGCATTGCTCCAGTGCTACAGGTACGATACTCGACTATTTTCGATCCTCATTGGCAACTCCGCGCTGAGACTCGTGTTGCAGTATATCATATATAGACGTTTTCATCAGGTAAGGAGAAAGGGGCGTGCGGCAAGGCTTTCCTCCTCTATGGCTTGTGCGATCCTGCGCGGCGCTGCTAGAAAGCATTGCTGTAGTGTGCTGCAGAACGATTTCAAGATGTTCTAGATAGTACTGTGAAACTTATGCAATGTCCGTTCATATAAGGTGATTAGGGAAGCCTTTCGGTGCATCGGCAACTACAGTATGCAGAACTATCTCTTGGGGCCACAAAGATGCGACACGCATTGTCAGTCACGGTGTGTGTACGTGTTGCGAACTATTTTGCATATATCGGTTTTAATTCAACGAAGAGAACCAGCGTCTCTGTATTACCAGTATGAAATGGTAAATCTGCTCACTATTTGATTACTTGGTGCCGGGACTACAACATAATAGTGCATGCTCGTGTACAGCCAACCTAAGGCAACCACGAAACATCTAAGCGGCAGATGCTATCAAATATTTGTGACACACCGGCATCGTTCTCACGCATTTCAAATCTAGTACGCTTGAAATCACTATATGTCTACGCTAGCCTCCTGCATGAGGCTGATGGCGGTGCTCAACACAGCGATCACTGTGGTTGGTGAACAAGCATGATACATATATAAGCTATGTGCTTCGGCATTACCTTTTTGCCTTGTAAAGCCATAATATCAGAGAAGAATCGCATAAAAAGAATGAGATGGCTATTTTTGAGGACAAAATTTTCGTAATACGTGTGAGTGTGTCATAGAGAACGGAATGAACAAAACCGAAAAAAAAATTTGCTTATCATCCTTTTTCTTCAAAAAAAGAAAGAGAAAATGGACTAACGCCGCAGTATGACCTCGCATAGTCACGATGCACAATGTTTATATGTCTATAACGTTGATGCCACATGCTTGGACCATGCGCTATATAGAACAAAGATAACTGTAATCCAGCACCTACCACTGCTTAGGATACCCGTGCAGTTCATAAACGGCCACTTTGCTGGACAAATATAGTTCACACTGTAAGGTATGCTGTTATTACTAACCAAAACTATTTTATTCATGGGTGGGAACCTCATCCACCTAACCAAGTAGTTATGCAATGTCATCTGCAGCTAACAGTTTGCACAATTGTCACAGCATAACAGCACAGCTCCTATCGTAGCAGAACGGTACCCATGCTGTTACGATCGTAGAGTATGTTTCATTGCTCCTAAACCAGAGCTTAGAACTAGAGGATAATACTGCAATAAGGTCACATTAGTGAATAGAACTTTCGGAAATACACAATTGTTCTCCGAGGCTGATTGTAGGCTCAAACATGCACTCACACATCACGCTGCATGCTCCGTCTGTTTCAGCGCCAGCAGAAAGTCCGGCCATGCTGACTTAAAGCACCACAGTACGTCTCGCAGAACCATTTTCCACGTAGAAGACGCCACGTCATACTAAATAGACCGCACGAACGCGAAAACAACACCAGAAACTACCGCCGAGCGTATATCTGCCATGGAAAAAGGAGCACTCGCCCAAGCCAGCATGCCGACTGCCCATAGATGGCGCCGCTGTGTAGCACTATGGTGACGCCCATGGAAAAAAACGGTCTATAGCACCTCACAATAGATAGACAGGAACGTCTGTCTAGCTTTCAGAAGCTAAATACAGATATCTTGCACTGAGGCTGAAAACTGCAATGCTACCTAGTCAGTATGTCTTGGGATATAAACAAATTAGAGGTATGTTTGTAAGTTGGGGCCACACCTTTCTTTTGATAGCTGATACGTGTGACAAGGCCATCTGCGTCCGTTGACTGGTGCTTGTCTGTGCTTGTAGTACACAGTGTTTAAGGTAGGATTTGGTATTGTGTATTATATTTTAGTACTTTGTTCTTTTAAATGGCACCATGGGGCACCCCTTGTAGATATAAAAACACCCTCATTGCAACCGAGGGGTAAGTTGGGCGTGGTTTGGAACTAGTGTGTGTATCATTCTTTCGGAGCCACCAACGGTGCTCGGTGCCACCCTTCGCAAACACTACAATGTCACAGCCGACGTGTGTCATGATTGCCTTTCACTTTTTGCCGCATGTCAACTGCAGCCAGCAGCCACGAAGCAGCCCATCACCAACACCAGGTGCAGCAATACCCATTTGGCTCATTTTCATCGCAACAAACACCACCTGCTGAATCAGCCCCTCATCCTCCATAGCCGCTCATGTCACACATCACCAGGAAGCTCAGCAAAATACCTGGTGGTGTAAACAACGCACAACCATACAGCCCCAACATTACTAGCTTTATAGGAAGGCCCCTCCTTATCTTGAACCATCTAGGAACACCAGCAGTACCGTGGAATCGGTGGCTTCAAGAATTTGAACCATATTTGCTTGTTGCTGGCAGCAAAAGTTTTTCTGTGGAATGCAAAGCTTTCCAAGAGCAGAGTGAAGAGTCCCACAAAACAGTCACTACAACGGCATGATTATTCATTCCCTATTTTGCTACCCCAAACACACCGCTTCACCCATACCATCGCATTCAAGTCTGCCAGAATCTCAATCCATCCAAGATATGCAGCCTCGGCAACAAGTGGAGTCACTCGAGTCACACCAACAGACGCTGTCCCTCACATCACAACCTCAACCACCACAGAAATTGGCACAGCCTCAACGAGAGTGCCGAAGGAGGCACCTGGATGATTACGTGTAGCTTAATACCGTTTATGTTAAAGGGAAGAGAAATGTATATTTTATTTTAGTACATTGTTCTGTTGGACGGCCCCAAGGAGTGCCCCACTGGGGATATATAAACACCATCAGTGCAGCCGAGGGTAAGTTGGGCGTGTTTTGGAACTAGTACGTGTGTCGTTCTTTTGGAGCCACCAACGGTGCTCAGTGCCTCCCTTCGCAAAAGCTACACTCGGGCTTTCAAAGACAACAGACAAGTGCCACCTATAGAGATGCTCAAACCCAAGTGAAATTCAAGAAGTGAATAACCACCAATCAGACCAAGTTGAGTTTCTTACAACATATTCACAATTTTAAGTCAAGGTTTTCTTTTGGGAAAAGTCACTAGGATTAGTGCAAATGCATGACCTAAAAATGAACTGAACCAGTTGTAATGGAATTAGGTGTGTTCACAGTGTCAAAAAGCAAAATAGCAGCGCTGTGCACCCATTGAACGCTCCAAAGCTTGAACAAGCGCTGTTTGCTGTTGCTTATAAATTTCTTATGTGCAAATAAACTGACAACTCAACGTATTAAATGAGAAAACAGCACCTTCTGCTTGCATCGCGAAACTAAAGCATGCTATGGAAACGATGTCGGCTCACAGCACAACATGTCTCATGATCAACTTTTGACCTTCCAAGGCAGTTAGCATTCCTGCAACCGTGCCTGCAGACAAAAGTGCATTAGTAATGACACTAATGTTGGGGCAGAAAGCTATAAACAAGCACAACCAAATGACGCTTATACATAAATCACTATAATTTATCAAATCGCCTGCCTAAACAAAACACTCCATGATTTGAAACTTTTGAAAAAAAGATTTGAAAAAGTAGATACTTAAAATAAACAAAAAAAAAAGCCATGGCCTACTCGCCCGGAATAAAGAAGTAAACTTGAGTTTAGTGTTTCGAAAAATACGGTGCGGTATCAGTCATCACCTTTTCCCAATGTGAAGTTTCTTATCCAAGTCGCTCTCCGATGCATGTCGTCTGCTACTTTCACAAAAACATCAAATCGTACATTGCTGTTCTGTATTGTACACGTAATAAACTTCTACTTCTGTCTTTCCACCCCGATAACACGCATAATGCTACACAACAAGTCCTTTGACATTCGTGTTCTTTTCTGGGGGGGGGGGGAGGCTTCTACGCGGTGACATCACAATGATTTGAGATCTACAAGGCATTCAGCGCATGCCGTGATAGGAGGCCCTCTTTCACTTCAAGCTTGAACCTGGATGAGCCATTAGATTATGCCATTAGATTTTTGTGAGAAGCTCTGCTTATAGCATATTAATAAATCATCTTCCAGTAGATTCCACATTACTATTTTAATCTAACTCAATTACTGGAAACAACAATCTGAAACTCCCTTCATGTATGCAGACTGTATGAGCAGTCATCAGCACATACTTGAAGACACCTCAACTCCCGAAGTGTCAAGAAACTCACGCGACCTTTAACCCTTTGCAGCCATGCACATTTACCCAATTTGTGGCTCTAGTGAGGAGTTGTTTTGCACACTTAGACACCAACCAGAAAGCACGCTCATCTGAATAAGCACATGTTAAATCATTTATTTCATAAAATTTATTGCACAGGCTCTCAACAGTAGCAGCGCACTGCATCATAGCACTCAAAGCAGTCTCCTGGGTGAAGGTTTGTACCGAGTCTTAGGCTCCTTAATGCCGCTTTCTTCTAAAGTGCTCTCATCCGAGGACATTTGCTGAACATCTGAAGGCAAGTTATATTCATCCACGCCATTAAAATCATCTTTTGATTCACTGACCACACATTAATTTCATCCATAAAATGCAAGCACAGAAAACATTGCCATCCTGTCAGCACTTCATGCCATATGTTGCACGAACATCCCTTCACACACCGAGGTGGAAAAGAAGTGCTGCCATTGCCTGGAGATGTTGCAAAGTGCACTTATTAGAGAAGGGTTGAAATCTGGGCCAGTTGGTACATACTTGAAGGAAAAAACCAGTCAAAAACACAAAGGCCAAGAGGAGAGGTGTGAACCTCTCCTCTTGTCCTTTGTGTTTTTGACTGGTTTTTTTCCTTCTTCATGCACTTATTAGTTGAAAAAGTTCCCAAACACTGGTACTACAAACACAAATAACCAGCAAATAAAAGCACGCATGCGTCTCGGGTGCTTCTTGACATCTTACTGGAACATATTTTCATATGTTGGGAGGGGCCTAACACATAACTGCAAAGGGCCATTTTGGACGAGCACAGCTCACCTTTGCCAAATTGTTCCAAAACCGTCTCGAGTGGACGATCTACACTCGTCCACTCGAGATATCTCTTTTTGAGCATCTTGAATGAGACACACTCATTTGCAGGTTAGTTAGTGTGTGACTTCGCAGATGGCAACACTTGGCAGATAATTTCTTTTTCAACCACTGTTCCAAACTTTTTAGGGAGGCAACTCAAGTTTCAAAAAATGGCATCTGGTAGATGCGACGCATATATTGCTGGTCCATTGTTATGAAAAAGAAGCTTTTCACCGTCGTCCAGCTCTTCAGACAATAATGATTCAGGCACCGAAGTTTACTTTATTCCTGGAAGTGAAAGCGATAGCCGATGACTTCAAGGTAACAATTCATCAGAAGAAGACTGCTCAGAAGACACTATTGCCAGTGCGCGTCATTGGTGGTGCATCGACGTGAATTACATTCCCATGAAGCCTCCTCAGTTTCCATTTTTGGGCATGCCTGGTAAAGCACTGTCAGAATGATAAATCTTTCTGAACTGCACTCTTGCTCTGTTCTTTTATTGTTGATTACCAGCAGAGAGCTGGCCTCATTTAGCATGAGCACTAATAAACTTTATTTGGTTTATTTTACTTAGTATCAGCTTTAAATTTTTTTTTTGAACATCAAAAATTTGCTTTTTAGAAGAAAAATATTCAATATCAAATTTTTAACAAATAAGCAGTTCATGCCTAGAAATTGTCAAAATAATAAAACGGTTAAGGCATTAAAAAAGTGCTGACCTAACATTTCGTACTTATCTTATTTTTTCCATGTTAGATGTAGGTTCAAGCCTAAATCTATAAATATAAGTGCACAGTAAACATAATTCTCGGTGGCGTTTTACCAAATGTAAATGATGGCATAGGAAGAGCTGCACAGATGGAGCTGCTTTATGCTTTTGCAATGTTCATAGCAAGACAGTTAATTATAAGAGTAGCATAAAGAAAACCTGGGCACACACAACATGTGTGTGCCTAGTGCACGACGCTTGGCATTTCAGTGGTAAAGTGTGGTAGAGTCTATGCAAAACAGAGTTTGCAGTATTGATACAGTTGCTCTCCATTAAACATAGTAAGCAGTGTTGCCTTAAAGTAGTACACAGCGAAGTAGGAGGCATGCATAACACAACATTTATGCAATGCATAGTACATAAGAGGTCTGGTTTCAGTCAAGCATGGGGCACTTCGGAATAGGCTGCACTTGAAACACGGCTACAAAAAGGAAATAGTGTGTGTCTATTGTAGGTTGAGCCAGACAGCCAGCATACCACTGCCTTCCTTTTCACTTTTTGCGGCGCTAAAACACCATCATGCAACAATATGCCTTGCGGATGGATAGCGCCATCACAAGGTAGGTGCACTGATTGCTTAACAATAAAAGCACATAAACAAGTGGTGATGTGAAATAAATAAATAAATAATAACTTTAAGGGAAATCACCTCACGATGACTGTCAACGGTAATGCTTTTAGAATTCAATCGATATAGTTACATAGTGTATTTCCCTCATCAAAACAAGTTGTGTATGAGGCATGTACACCAGCGAGATTCTTCTTTTGCACTTCTCGAAGAACACTCAGCGACATCTTGCGACGTGTTCATTCACAGAAAGCAGCAGCTATGTCTTGCCCGTATCGCTTTCTCCGTTTATAACATGGCTGCATATTCTCTATCTTGGAATTGATACTGCAACTCAAAGCCAGTGCCTATCTGAAACATCAGCAGTATCAGCAACTTCCACTCACAGTTACCCAAAGTCAAGCTGCGTCAGAGGACCGCAGGCCAATGCAATGACCAGTTGCGGACCACAGAGAATTGGTCATCTCACCGCTTCGACTTCTTGAAGAGTACTTCACTGTGTGAAGCCTGAGGGGCTCATCAGAAATATTTTTATCCCTACAAACAGCTTCCATTTTAAGCAGAAGACCCAAGATTATATGGCCTTCAAAGTGAGGGTGTAGCTGTTGAAAAGCATGTTCAATTCCTTCAGTACTTTGTCAAGGACGTTGAAGTATACGAGACAGGCCTTCACACTCTCGAAGATTATTCCTTCATTGCTGGTTCACTGGATCAGCCTGTCAGAGACTGTGATGAAGTTGGCTTATTAGAGGTCGAGTGCCCCTTCACCGAATCTGGCCAAAACATCACTGAGGCGTATAATGACAAAAGTGGCCGCTACACACATGTGACTTGGCTGTCGGCTTCCACGGTGAACCGTCCATGCTCACGCAGCAGATAGCTTGCGCCCATTTTCTTCTTCTTCTTGCATTTGTGCAACATACAGAAGCACACCGATGAGGCATTGGCGATACGCCGACCACTGCATTGAGTCAAACCGAACACCATAAGCCTCCCCACCTAAGCCGCAGATGCCCAGCTTTCAGAACTGTGCGGAGAAAGCCACCAAAAGGCATGGCATGCATGTCTCCCCACATGCACAGATTACCCCCTTGAGAAAACTCCACTCCTGAAACACAGAACCTATTAAAAACGTCTGGAAAAGAACAAATTGCTATAGAAGTCTTGGTCCAAGGGAAGACTGCAAATAGATGTTCTTCTAAACAGAACCTAGAAGCCCAAAATATATTAGTATGTATTTATCTGTGGCAACAACCCCCTACCTGTGTCACCAGAATTCATTTAGGTAAACACATTCAGAACGTCTAACTCAAGAACTTATAACTTTTAACCTTAAAGTGCATGGAACTCCAAAAGGCATGTTAAAGGTAGGGTGACCGTTGGTGTTAATGAACAAAAGTTAGCACGGACGAGAAGCAACATAATAAGCTGGCAACATCAGAACTTAATTGTATACCAATCTTGTGTCAACAATCAATGGTAAGTTATTCTTTTCAGGCCAGGGCACACACACACGAAACCTCACAACCATTATCCCATGCTCACCCAGCACAGCCTGGCAGCAGTGGATGAGCGCCATGAGATAAGGAACAAGCAAGCAAGCAATGCTTTCTTTTGAATATTTGCCTTTACCTCTCTTGGGTATTTTGTTGGGGGTGTTCTCCAATTATTCCAGTCTGACCAATCCCCCTCGTGAGTACTAGTCATGTTTCGAGGCAACAACAAGTGAAACACTGGTGGCATACAGTGCCAGTGCGCTGCAATTAGCTACAACGTTAGTCAAGCAGACACACTCTAAATTTGTCAGGCACTTCACTTAATGCTGGCAACACTGGGGGCAAGAATTCGGGGGGGGGGGGGGCAGCGGCCACTGGCGCATGCAATGTTCCAGTCGGGGGCATGGTTAAATATGTGATACTACAGTAGGATACAACTTAAAAGAGCAGCTGGCAACCAAGGCACACGGACCGTCTGGGGGTTGTGTTGCTCCCCCAGCCAACCACAGAAGCAAATAAAGGCATCATCATGCGACCTTTTCAAAAAATGGTGTCATACTTTATACCTCTGGAGTGTCTGCTGTTCTAGAAGAGCCTTTTAATCGGCGGTAGCAATGAGGTGTGCAACAGACATGGACAAAATGTATGGAGTCTGAGAATTTCACTCTTCAAAAGTCCTCGGCACAGTTCATTTCATTGCTGAGCCTGTTTTGCACATGGAACTTCACTGCCAACTGAAGTTAAACTTGACAATAAATACTTGCAGCGAAGCAAGCATTTTATTTCACTTGAGTAAAGAATTAGGCTTTCACCATTCCACTATAATAGACGAGCAAAAACATAAAATTACGAGCTAATAATTTTATTTTTCTGGTTACTGCCTTATTCAGGTAACAGGGAAAGTTTGACGTACAAACTATTTGCGGCCTCGTGGAGGAACAGTGGCTGGTGGTTATGAGGGCATGGGTGGGGCTTCACTGCAGACATAAGTTGTATCCAACTATAGTTGTGTTCCGTTCTCAGCTGTTCCGTACAGTTGACAGATGTTAACTGGCGTCATTTAGCTTTGTGCATGTTGTTTGCCATGTGTTTTGCATGAGTGCTTCACGTAATAAGCTCTGTTGTGTGTTTTCACCAACAGCTCACTATCACAAAGGCAGGATCTGCATTCACCGCCTTCGTTACCCTTGATGCCTCTCTGTATGTTGTATGTTCGGACAACACTTTTTTTCGATAAATGAAGTTCCTTGTACTTGATTTTTCATCAGTAATGGCTGAACTTTTTAGCTGTCTCATAACTAAAACGTTAATCATGACAATTATTGATCACCAGGCTTCTGTAACCTACCAGTTTTAGTCATCCTTATCTTTTGCCCGAAGATTCCATCCACTTGTTTATGTTTAACTAACATGAAACCACCAGAGGGAGTGAAGTCAGCCGTAATCATGAACCAGACTGAACTTGCCCTGTGTTGTCTTTTTTTTTTTGCATGAGTTACAGCTTTGCATGCAGGCATATTGCAGCGTTTGCGCTTCATAGCAAAACAAAAATGTTACTGGAGTGCTGAGTTGTGTCATACCACATCAAATGCATCGGTCACTTACATAAAAATTGCACTAGTGCCTTGGTCTAAATAAGCTGCACTTGTAGTAAGTGCGGCATCTCTAATCTGTTTATTAATGAATGTGTTTCCCCTCATATGTGTATGCAAATCTGTCTTTCAACTGACTCAATGCTCTCTTGTTTTGTTGTTTTCGCTGTACAGACAACTCATGCAAGCAATCTTTTCTGCTGGTGCTACCAGGATGACGGGGCCTCATCATGATCAGCATAAATCAAGGTACTGTACCTCTCTGGTCTTCACAGCGCTTTATATATGGGTTAAAATTGGGGATCCCTTTAAAATGAAAGAGCTAGTTGGTAATTTACAAACAGGCACTTTTTTGCACTCATTCCTAATAAGCTGTCACCATTATTCTATTTTGCAGCACCACAGTGGAGAGATGGTTTATTTCTACTACTACTAGTTAGTTTCCCAAAGCCCTAACAAACTTGAGAACTGTCACTAGTCAATATTTTGTAAGAACTCACAAATCAACTCTGTTTTGTCACTACTTGCAGTATTCCATACATGCACAAAAAGTCGCTATAACAGTGCATGTTGTACCTGGCGTCCATGAAGCACAAATGTATTCCAGTCAGCATGTAATAAGTTCTTTATTCTAAAATTCGCTGTATGGTCTACTTTAAAAGATGGGCCAAGGCCTCCATACAATAATGAACTTTGATTTTATCCCTACCGTTATTACCACTAAGTTGGCACATGCCAAATAAATCATCTCAGGTAGGTTGTGCAGATTGCTTTTTGCCCTTACTGTAGGCTAATTCAATTCGCGTGCGTCCTTGTGAACCGTTTCACAGCAGTGTATGGTAAGTTAAGAAATTGTGCAGCTCGATTTCTGTGGTGCAGGCACTACGCGACACTCAGAACGAAGGCCACGATGCAGGCGTTGTGTTTTGTCCAACTAATGTGCACCGGATGCATAAGTTTGAGGTGTCCCGAACCAGAGGTATGATCAGCTCCCGAGGCATAAATAGACCCCGAGCTTGTGCAGACACAGCTGATGCGTGTAAGTAGGGTTTCAGTGGCGCTTTTGCTCAATCGCATGCTGTGCCACCTGCTGCGGTGCTGCTTCGCACCTGTACGTGTGCACCTGCCATGCACCTTTCCTGCACCTTTTGAAACAAATGCAGTGGTTCAGAGAGCACCACTGCTGCACCACTGAAACAAATAGCAAAGTGCAGTACCTTGTGAACTGGTTCAGGTGGTGCAGGCAAATGGAACAGACCTTGTGAGGATATCATATAATGATGTGCGGAGGTGCATACGTCTGAGATACAGATTGTCTTATGTCACATGTGCATGTAGAACAGGCATAATGCTGCAGATTCCAGCAATATGGAGGGGTGCTTTGCAAATTCTGTCATAACTTCCCTGTGCATAGGATAACTTCTTCTTGCGCTAGTCGGCTGCTACTTGATAAAACCATAGTAGTGCAAATAAAAACAAACACAAAGAACACAAAACAAGACTGCAGCAGTCCCAGGGTGTCTGGTCTTGTAATCATGTTCGTTTTTACGTGTCCTGCAATGGCTTTATAAAGCTTGCAAGTGCAGTTTTTTGTCATGTATTTCAATAATAGGAATTACAGGTGTTATGAGAACTTAGCAACTTATTTGCTTCGGCCCTTTGATTAGGCTGCCACATTTGACACTTTGCTAGGTGCGCCTCTGTGTGCAATTGTTCAGCATGGGCCACAACTTGAATACAGTTTTTTGTGTTTAGTGGTTTCTCAGTAGCTATATAGTTTATGCAGGTGCTCAGAATTACCTAGCTATAGATGCACTGATGAGTTTGTAACCTCTGCAAGCCGCTTTGCACTTTCTGGCCCAACCAGCAAGTAACCACTGCCCAGACAGAAGGCAAAATTCTCTTTTGATCACGTCACGAGATAGTTTCAATTTTTGTATGATGCATCATCTAGCGACACCTTACTGGTGATGGACTTAAGCAAATTAGGGCCAACACGAAATGATATCAACAAAAGTGATTGACCAAGAATACAGCCCAAGAAGTATTGCTTTGTTATACTTTATCGCAAGTCCTCTGTATGGTACCTGCATACTCTATATTGTAAGAGTGACAAATGAACAGTGAAAAATGTCGAAATAATGAAGTACAATTCATAAAACTTTCACAATGTGATTAGAGTTAAAAGACTAGTGCACCGAAAATGAACAAAATCTATCTGGTAGGCTTTTCTTAGGCCTTAATGGTTTAAAAGAAAGTAGTGCTTAAGTTTATTTATAATGTGAGCCTACCCTCTTGCTTGGCACATATTGCTAACTGAAGTTCCGATTTAGACATTTTCATTTTCTCTCTTACTTTTTTCTCTTGTGTGCAGGTTTTTCTTGCCTGTGTATGAACCTTCACACATAGCCAATGAGAGCAAGCCTTCGTGGGCAGCCACTGCTCTCCTAGTAAGGGAAATTTACCTGCAGAGCCTGTCCTGCTATGGAAGCAGCAGCTATCTTCAAAATGCATGTGTTCTCACCTTTGCTGCTATTTGTCACTTTTCTTAATTACATGTTCTCCATCTTTTCTAATTTGTTATGCAATAAAATTTGAATATGTCACATGGAGCAAAGTAGATGTCTTGCTCCATTTTAGGCCTGCATTCATGCTTTATGCACTGCACTTCATGAGGAGCTCATCTGTACGAAGAGTGTCAAAAAAATTTATTAACAGCATATTCTGATTTACTTTTCGATCTCTATAAGGTGTCCTATGCTATAGAATTTACTAACGGGTGGTATGGCGATGAACTGGTTATTTTTGCATGATTCTATGCAAGCTTAGGGCAATATTTTACAAGAGGCACCCACAGAGTAAGTTAAAATTCACTTTTAAATGATGCACGAAAATCAGAAAAACAAAATTTATATTGGCAGATAGAGTGATGCCCAGACTCTTTGTCCAGATGTGAACCATCTACATTTTTAGGAATTCATAGTAAAACAACCTTTTGTTTTTTATGCTGGTGCCATGCTTATTTTTCATCTGTAACTGAAACGAGGATGTCCTTTCTGCTCGAGTTGCAGCATCATTGACAAAATGTCTCCTTGCTAGAAACTATTTCAATTCTCAAGATACCCAGCAGAGCAACACTTTGTGAAGAATGACGTGTTTCATGCAGAGGCGACATCCTTGTTTCAGTCAACACATGCACAGTATCATATCATCGGTACACAAAATAGATATTCTTTTTATTTCAGAAATAAGTAATTGCTACAGGTGACATTCAATTAACTGGTCTAAGCAAAATGTGCTCGTTGACCAGTCAGGCTATGCCTTGTTACACCTACTTGCTAAATAAAGGATGGTTCACATACGTGCATTACTATCCAACAGTACAAACATTTTTTTTCTGATGTCCGTGCCTCATTTAACAATTTGCAATGTTAGCACGGCTTACTGAAGTACATGTACCTCTAGACGTCCACAGCTAAAAAATGTACTGGTAAAGACAGCTACTATAATTTTGAATTATCTGTTCAAGAGATCTTAATAATAATAAATAATAATAATAATAATAACAATAATAATAATGTTTATTGCCACAAAATATACAAAACAACACAAGCAGGCCGGTCTAAGCCTCAGTTAGCTTGTAGGACCGTGCCTATGAATATGACAGACCCCCCCCCAAGGCAAAAAAAGATATACATAAATTGATGAGACATGAAGAAAAAAAACGAATTGCAAAAAAATTGAAAAGTACAAGATAACATTTGATAATAATAATAATAATAATACGACCACTAATAAAATATTGGCTGAGGTAAACTCTTATAAACCTAGTTATCACGGGCGAAAGCTCTGTTTGGCTTGGTTTTACAAAGACTATGCGCACAGTGGGCATAGTCTTTGCTCCGAAGCCTCAGAAAGAGCTCTGGCTGGCTCTGGCAGCCAGATCACCTTTGTTTTTCTCGGGTTGCTCCGCCCACCGCGCCACGCACTTCCGCCAGTCATTCGTTTTACTCGGGCTGGACAGTTCTGGCTACCTGCAGGCTGCCAGAACCAGCCAGGGCGATTTTGGTGTGGCTGCTCTCTGGAAGTTCTCTGGCAAGCAGACGACTAAAAGAGGCGATGATCGCTCGCCGCCATCTTTGTGGGGACTTGACAGACTAGAATGCGGGCGCTTGAGGACTTATTTATTTCCAATACCCTCAGGGTATAAATACACTACAGAGGGGAGGGGCATACATAATAAAAGTGAACACGATAAATAATAACGCAAGGAACGAAGCATTATACAGAATATTTACATACTGCCGTAGAGTAAACTACACACGAGGAAGTAATGTATGGTACTACAATAAGTTTGATAGGGCATTTTTAAAGGCAGTTGAATTAGCTATGCCTGTTATGAAGTCATGTAAGTGATTCCAGTCCCTTGCGGTTAAGAGGACAAATGATTGCGAGCCTGCAGCAGTTGAAAAATATGGTATGTTAACCATATGGGGATGATCAAGCCGGTGTGAGTGAAATGGTTCTCGTAGGATGAACAAGGATCGAAGAGCAGGCTTGTGATAGTACATATTGTGAAAAAGACAAATGCGTGACTGCTTTCTACGGCTGGCTGTGGAAGATCAAGAGTAGTTTTCATTTCTGTCACGCTGGCATTGCGCTGGCATCGCTCAGCCAACTGGCTATGGTCATATTCAGATTTCGTTTTTTCTAGCGTTATCTTCTTGGATTCTAATGTACTGTTCCACATTGCAAAGCAGTGCGATACGACTGGCAGTGAACCATTTGAAGCTTTTGTGTGTCCCATGAAGTCTTCTCCCGGCAAACAGCATGCTGCACTCTCATGCACGCATATTATCTGCATCGTGTTCCACAGAAGTTTTACACGCTCGTTCACACCCAATGCGGTACATTTTTGGTTCTTTCTCTGGTGGTGCTCCATTTCACATATCTTGCATATGTATGCGACAATATCTCTTTTTTCTGCAGTTAGTGAACGCGTTGCAGCTAGCCCGTGTTTGCTCAGTCTCTCCGTCGTATGCTTGGGTGGCAGCTCGAAACCGTGATGTGTTCGAACTGCAGGCAGTTGACATTAAGAATACACTGGTGGAGAATAGGCACACATACATCAGGCAACACGAACATTAGCTTATTGCTCTCATGATTGCAACCAATATTGTTTTTCGTGTGAAACTTTCCAGTCATCACAGGCAGTGTGCATTTTCATGCGCCACCCGCATCCCCAGCTCCTTAGATGCACCATCAGCCAAAACAAACTTTCTGAAATCAAAGCCCAAGCAGGTCGGCACAAAATTTTATGCGTATAAGACGTACCCGATATCCCGCTTTTTCATGTCTTGTCAAGTGATGACACAACGCCAACTCATCACTGTCGCCGGCAGGCGACGTGATCGCTGCTAGCACAGATCCTCGAGCGATCATTTTCGGGGATACAATCACTTACGCGCTATTTCGCGTCTTCGCATTGTACGCGACGGAGGCTGTCGGTTGCGCTGTCCAAAGTGAGGTGTCCAGTGCGCATCCCGTGCCGAGTCGCGCGAAATCTCGCGAAAGTGATCGTATCCCTGAATGCAACTATATATTTTCAAGCTGACAACGCATAAATGGACTGTCTACGCCGAGCGCGTGCCGCCTCGCCTGGTGCTGCCATGCTTGTTTACATTTATCCCGCGGCCAGCTACCCCGGCGTTCGACTTTGCAAACTTCGGGCAGCTTCGGTTTGTCTTGGGATCCCAGCCCACATGGCTTCCTATCAGGACCGGAACTAGTTGGCTGCCCTCTGGCTGCCAGAACTACGAAAATTGAAGAAGCCCAGTAGTTTTATTAAAGGCTTTCTTGCAAATCTGATGGTGTGCCTGTGTTTCTTGACCGGGGCCACAGCAGATGTTCGGCCACATCGTTCAACGCAGGCAAGCCGGCAAGCATAGGCGGGTAGTCGTTGCTTACGCTGACGAGAGGCACTTTCTGCTTGACAAGAAATTGCCTACACGTGCGACAAATTGGCTGAACGGACAGACTCTGGCTCCCACTCGGGGAATGCCATATCTAGCGTAGGATACATCGGCTCACTCACCGCGGTCAAGTCATTGGCGTGCCGCGTTCTTTCACACATGTTACCCACGCTGCCCAACGGGTTGTCCGTGAAGTCGCGGTGAGACCTGGGCGTCGCAGTCGAGCCTGCCGCCAGCGGAAAGGTGTGGTTCGTCAAACGTTCGTTGTGGGTGCCGTTGCTTGTATCAATGGCTTCGTCTCTTTGTTCGTGTTGCTGACCGACGGCGGCGGTTGCAGTAGCTTCGGTCTTCGCACGCTTCCGCGCTTGGTAATATACCCTATAACGTGCTAATCTGGCCTCCCTCTGCTCCGGTGTTTCAGCAAGCAACTTTGCTTTTGCTTGAGATTTCGCAGCCTGCCGTCTAGCTATATCTCCTGGATGAGTGGATTCAGCCTGTCGCTTGCGCTGAAGCGCACGCACGGATAGCCCAACTAACGCGCTATCCATGGCGAGAGTGAGCACATAAAGAAGGCCGGCGTTGCGTGCACCCGGTCGTTACGAGCGGCTGTGTTGCGTTCACTGGGTTGCTGTTCTCGCCATGTAAGTTTGTATAGGTGTTCTGTGGTTACCATATGTTATTCGTGTTATGTCCTCGCTGCGTTCACCCCAATAGCCAAAAAAAAAAAATGATTTGGCTTGGCTTCTTTTGGATTTTTAAAAGACTGTAGCGTGGGCGCTATTTCTCACGAGACGTTCATGACGTTCATTTGATGGATCGCCAGCCATGTATGCGCATGCATACATGGACGCGAGAAAGAAAAATTAGCAGTGGCTTAGCTCGGCTACGCCAGAATATACGCAACGTGAGCTAAGGTTCAGCTGATTATTCTTAGCTTTCCTGGTTGTTTACAATTAGCTTGATTATCATGCTTACACGGCGAGCCTTGAGGTCATCGACGGCGTCTTGTTGCTGCTGCTGAGATAATCGGGCACGTCGCTCAGCCTCCTGCCGCCGCCGCTTTGCTAGACGTTCCTCCCTTTGCTCCGGTTTCTCCGCAGCACGTTTAGCTTTCTTCTGTTCGTTCTTCCTACGCTCAACCGCTAATTGCCAGGCAACTACTTCGGAATCTGATGAGTTAAGCTTCTCCGCTCTTCTGCGCCGCTGAGCAGCAAGTTCGCTCTCCTTCGCCATGACCATGCCATGCCACATTGGCAGACGTCCCGCTATATGTATACCCCCACTGATACCTCTGCGCATGCGCACAAAATGAGAGGCGCTCTCAAGCGGCACCGGCGCAGCGTCAGACTTGGCTACTGCGCAACGGAGGCGCACAGCTGGGCACGCGCCGGCGCCAGTGCGTCTGCCGCGGCTATGACGTCACTCCTCTGGAATCGCGCGCGGCGGCTCCGCTGCGTCGGTTGTCCGCCGTGTGACGTCACTGCTCGCACATGCGCAGCACGTCTCTCCAGGAGCCACGTGAAACTGCTTACCCTCGTCCAGTGTAGCTCACGCTACAAAATCTGTGGGCTTTTGCTCCTTGACTCTGCCTAGGCACTACGGAGGAGGTTTCTTATCGTGTGTTGTAGGCGTTTGTCCCTAGGCGTGCCGGCATTGCGGAATGGGGTCGAGTTTGTTAACGCTCGAACGGCTCGGACTCTGGCTGCCAGCGCAATAAAATAAGTGAAGCAGTGGGCACTGACGCCCGACTTGGCGACCGCTATGTCGGACAGACTGTCTCGCGCCTGCGGTGCATAGAGGCATAGAGTTTCTTACAATAATTCGGCTGCCACAGCTCCGGCTTCGGCTGCCACAGCTCCAACCCACGGGCCGCCCTGCTTCCAGCTTTGATCCCCCTGTTACCCCTTGGGTGCCCTGGAGATCCTGCACCACCTGCTTTATTATAACCTCAGGTGCTCTCCTGAGGCCTCCATTTGCTGGTTACATGTGCCCTTCTGGAGCAGTGCTTGTAATAAATCCAATCTATCATCATGACGAAAAAAGCAACCGGCGACTTATACAATGCCAGTCAGAACCTTGCCCCCTCAGACACAGTGATCACCAAACGGGGCGTCTGTGCCCACTGCCTCACCGCGCAGGCAGCCAGCGGCGGAGCGCAAGCAAACTCGACCGCACTCCGCAATGCAGGCATGTCTAGGGGACAAACGCATACAATGCGCGCTAAGAAACCTCCTCTGTAGTGCCTAGGCAGAGTCATATTGTCATGTACGAGTTTCTGCCGCTGTGGACGATTGGACGTTTTGAGGTGAAGGAGAGGTTGAAGTGTCTCGACGATCGGTAGACGATCGTCGAGCTACAACCTCGTAACTGTATATGTTGTAAATACATATATTTTATTCCCCCGTAACGATATAGTCAAGGAGCAAAAGGGTATGAGCCCCCAGATTTTCTCTCTCACGCCCGCTCTTACCTGCGCTTGCACATAAACGGCTGGCGATCCTTCAAATGAACGTCTCGTAAGCTTCTGTACCCGCTGCATTAGCTTTGTGGCTATGGAATTTCTAGAGGCCATGGATTTGATCCCAACTACGGCAGCTGCATTTCGACGAGGGTGAAATAAAAATGCACTTGCACTTAGCTTCTGGGACACGTTAAAGAACATCACAGTGTCAAAATTAATCCAGAGTCTGCCACTATGGCGTGCCTCATAATCTGGTTGTGGTTTTAGCACGTACAGTCCCATAATCGTTTAATACTGCTTCCACAATGTTACGTGCCATGTGAGGCAATGACTATGCTCAACCCTTTCAGAGGTTATGAAATATGCGCACGACGCCTCAAGCAAACACCTCTCCCCGTATGTTCTGTGTACTACGCAGACGAACAGCAGTGGTGCCCACAAGGTAACGTTTAACGTCAACTCACTCTCGTGTTAGACTAAACGTTGAAGAAATTGAGCTTTAGCCGTCAACATCACCGCTAATTATTGTCATCCAAAGCATCCAGCATGGAATGCTTCGTTTACATAGATTCCCACAGTTAGTGGGATCTGCATAATTTTTTGCTTGTTTTTATTATGCTGACCTGCTCTGCTCATCATCCCACTCCCTCCTCCAACCCCATGTTGCACGCACCGATTATCATTGTTACTGTTGCCTGCGCGCGGAGTTTTTTTTTTGGGGGGGGGGGGGGGGGGGGCGCTACGCTGCGCGTTGGCATCGTTTGTGTAGTCGTGCGTGGTGTGCCGTGTATTCTTTGTGTGTTAGCATACACGTAGTCTTGTCCATTACTGTGATAGTTTCAGCATGTGTCTGAACATAAAGAAATTTATTCCACTTATAACACACCAAACATCTCGTCTCATTTCATTGACTTCGTTTTTGAAAACAGACATTTATATATGGTGGTTTGATACATGCTCAGAAAACAAACAGAAGTGAAAGATGCATGACGTGTTTATGACTACTAAACAACACAAAAGTTCAATGTAAAGTTTAAAAATTAAAGCAGTGAAATACAAAAATAGAACACAATAAAACGCGAAGGCCGTTTCATGTGTACACATATAAAAAACGAGATTTTTATAAAATGATCTAATTACCAAAGAACAGAAGGGCTTCTGATATATGCACTCAGATATTGCATAATAGTGCATGACGTGTATTACATAGTCATAACAATTAACTATAAAGAACTCGAAAATTTAATGGCAATGGCAAAAACAATGAAGACATGCAAAATACCTAAAAATATGTAATAACAAAGCAAATATCATTTTATGGACAGCCATACCAAATGAATATAGAAAATAATTAGTTATATAATTGCTCAGATGTTGTACAAAAGTATATCAAATGCGTGGCATGTTCATTACTATAAACAAAATGAAAAAGCAGACCTGGTAGAACAAAAATAGCATTGTACTAAAAATGGAAGGACACATTATTTTGCACTTTGCCTCAACTTGAGTACTAGTGGCAAGGGGGAGCAGGAGAGCAGCACTACACTACTCCGACACAAGCACCGCCGTGGTCACCACACCTCCCATGCATCTGTCGCAACCCATGTTTCTTTCCTCAATGGCCCCAACTGCTTCTGTAGCCGCTCTGGCACCTCCAACGCGCGTGACGTCACAACCACAGGAGCACAGGCCACGTTCACAGGCTTTCCCCTCTCCCCTACCCATCTCCATTGCTGTCCACATGTTGCGTCCCCGATACGGACGTAAGCCACCCAAGGCATCCCCTCTAGCAACGCACGTGATGTATGCATATGGCGGCTAGAGGTAAACAGCTCCACTGTAAAATTTCAGGAGAGGGGAGGGGTGCACGGGCCCAATGTGCCACAGACTACGCCACTGCCACGGTGTACTGCGGCCTCAACTCATCGGTTCGTCTGAGCTGTGGCGACGATGTTAGCAAACCGCTCAAGAGTTGTACCCGATGGCGACGAAGTAGCAGTGTACGTATTTAGTAATGTATTTAAAGAAATACATTACTACTATGTATTTCTTTGAACTCAAATGTGTGTATATGTATTTATAAATGTATGTAGGTAGCTGACTTGCACCTTCTTGGCAGCAGCGTAGGCAAGGGGGCATGGCACCCCCTTCCTCCCCGAAATTTTCACTAGTATGCAGCCTGTGCAGTACCCCCATTAACCTGCCCAGCTCTTCAAGTGCGTGCCTTTTTCCCTTAAAAAAATATATTCTGGCTAGGCCACTGCCCATCGGGGACGTTTTATCCCCATGTACAAAAAGCGCCCCTTTAAGAAAGGTGAAAATGATTGCTTTTTCTTTATTTTCTTTCATAATAAAGACTACAGGGCATACTCAGTTCTGGCTGAGTGCAAAATGCCTCTGCAGGATGTCTAGAGCTTCTTGCTTATGTACAGTGAGGTCTGGTAGATCACTCGCATGTGGTTTATGAACGCGGCACTCAAACCGCACATGGCTAGGGTGGCCGTGGTGGCCAACGATTTTTGCTCCACTGGTGAGTGCTGGGCAACGTGTTTAGCTGGGTGCTTGTTGGGGGACCCCAAATGTAATCATAAGGTCCTAATGCACGTCACAAAGGCCTTCGCTTTGATTGCATACAATACACCAGCTCGGTGTCCTGGCCGATATATGCTGCGAGCGCAAAAAGTGATTACAGCTATGAGCTCCAAGAATGATGTTTAAAAAGCTGAGCACTGTACACCCTTGCAATTATCTAGTTGAGCATCAACAGTATGGTGCATCAGTGGCCTTGTAGCAGCGAGACGTGACAAAATATCAGCAACAGCTCTGCGTGAGCACACAAGGTGATTTACACTCCGAATGCCCACTTGCTGCACTTTTTAACTTCAGGAAAGCCACTCACCATAACAAGGCCGCCGACACAAGGGCACAGGTAGGTGTGTTCACCTTCGTTGGTGTGCACCGATGATTAATGACAACCATGGTGTGGGTGCGCATACCCTAGCTGCTACGAGCAACACACGCTTCTTTTGTCCGACATATGTGATTCTACTGATTTCGAAGAAAGCTTCTAACAGTACTTGATATGCTGGCGACTTGTCTGTAGCTTCTTCGAACTGTGACAAGCTGCGTATCTAGCCAGGGCTTCCAAGGGCACAACCAATAGGATGGGCTCATCCCATCCTCATTGCCACCAAAACGACCATGCACTTCAAGCAGATAGCTAAAGGAGGGGGCACACTGGGCACAACCCATTGTCATAATGTTGTTGTCGTCCCACTGTCATCATTTTACAGTCGTCATCTCACTGTTGTCCCTTCGACATCCTTCCACCACCACCGCATCACCATTGTACCATCATGGGCAAGTTTGACCCTGGCCAGTGAGTGTCATAGCAAAGTGGGCCAATCTCAGATGCACTGTATTGTGCCTATAACCAAAGGAATAGAAATCTCGGGGTGACCAATATAGATTCTAAGTACAGATTCTAAATAAATAAATCCTTCAGTTATATAATATGTAACTACATTGCTCAAATTATAATCTCATAAACTTTGACAGTTGCTACAAGATGGACTCAGCTGCAATTTTTATTTTACAGAGGAGCTAGTCTTAGGCTAGTTTCCAGACGTGTAAGCAAAAACGATGGCGGCGTCTATAGAGCTAGAATAGCTTAAGCATAATACAAAATCCTATCATTGTATGAGTCCCAGCTGCGTTTGAGGCCAGACGTGTCAAAACCGATGATGGATGATGGTTTGATGCGTTGCGATCTACGCAAATAATGACAGTGCAGCAATTGTGCCCTATGCTTTACCGATGATGGCCAAGAGCCTTGCCATGGAATGTGCCGACGCGTGCACCTTACAGACTGAAGACAGAATTATAGCCACCGTATACATTCATCCTGGAACGTCAAATAGGGACCATGAAATGGTCCCTTATGATCTACACATTTAGGTGGATCCTCCCAGTGAACCCCAATCCCATCATCATTGTGGGTGACTTTAACGACGATGTGTCTCATCCCGATGGAAAGTGTTTCTTGGTGTTTCTCTTGGAAAGGTTCGACCTTTAATGTTACACCAAGACCAATGTCTCCACGACATGCCATCAGTCGTGCATAGACCTAATGTTCACCAAGAACATCTCCAGTGCCGTCACAGAGCTCAAGGCCGTCTATCATAGCAACCATAAAGCCATAATTAGTGTGGTCATGAGATAAATGTAAATACAGATAAACATAATGTGCACATTCAAGTTATATTGTTTTATTTTATTTATATACAGCGCCACTGGTCATACACCTGAATGGCTCCGAATTTTTAAAATTCTTTAGTCTGGCGTGGTGCACTGCACAAAAAAAAAGACCAGAGCAAGTGCCACATTTAAAGGTGGCAATAGGAATGATGTAGCCAATTATAGACCTATTTCTGTTATTGCAGTGTTTTCCCGAGGGTTTAGAAAATATAATTTTCTTTTATATCAGGATTTTCTGAAGCTAACATTTTGACTACATAGCAGTTTGTATTTATGAAGGGCCACTTTATGGAATCGGCTGCCAGCAGTTGATATTTTCAGCAGGAGAAGTTCAATGGTTTCGACTTGTGCCTCAAGCATGACTAAGTGAGTTGAACCAATTATAGTTGGTGTAAATTGTCAAAGACAAAACTAGTTGACTCTACTCTGCCTTCTCAGTGGCCCTCTTCCATTCACAAGTTTATTTGATAAGCCACATTACAGTGGTAAAATCTCACCGCTACTACCTTTGTTTCAGAACTTCCAAATGTGTGAGAGTAAAACAGCTTTATGCCTCCAGTGTTCATTTTTAGGCCATCTCCTGCACATGACTAGCCCACAACCAGAGTATTACTACCTTTGCCATATCAGCTGGTGTATTCTTCTAGATGAGTTTGGCATAGATAGTGCAAGGAAAAAAGAAATGAGATAAAAAGAATGAAAGAAACACCCGTAGCTATGCCCTTACTTATATTTAATCTAACACCCTACAGGCCCATTAAAAGGCATTTAAGGAAGAAAGGTTACAATGCATTAGTTTTAGGAGCAAGTAATGTGTAGCAATTTCAAAGCAACCAAAAAAAAATTACTATTGCATTTAGTAAGTTGACATGGGCAAGGAAGCCCGTGGCCCCAAATCAGAGAATGTGCAACCGCACCAACATACAAAAATTAAACTCGACGCCATACCAGTTACTGGTAGCGCTTTTCTACAGCCATAATCGTAGGTTTAGATATCCTTAGGACATTAAGACAGACTCCAATCAAATAAGTGAATTTTATTAGCCCGACGTTTCAGAGCCTATTCGGCTCCTTGTTCAGGGGTTGTTCTTTGGGGTGCCGGTGTGCAGCTTTTAAAGGGTCTTTTGTAAAAAGGCGAGGAGAGTACAGAAGGTGGGGAGACACTTCACAGACGGGAAGGGGGGGAAGCGAAAGGATGAGATGACTGCAGTGGTGCTGGTCAGCCGGGATGACCGGTGCTGGGGGAGCTTGGCCCGCGATAGTGCTGTTGATGACAGGCAGGGGGGGGGGGGGGGGGGTACGGGTGAGCGCAGACGTTTTGGTGTTGGTGACTTAAGCGGGAATCTACCTGACTGGAATCCTTTTCTTCTTTTCGTCATGTTACCAAGGACATGGATATACACAGAGGGTAGGTTGCCCTTCACGCGGTTTGTGTTACCCCCCGTATTCTGAAACGTCAGGCTAATAAAATTCATTTATTTGGTTGGAGTCAGTCTGAAAGTCATAATAAATTTCCCAACCAGACAAGCAATTCTGTCGAAATGCTTACCTTCAAGTGTAGATATCTTCCATTTCCCATGGAGAACGAAAATAATAGGGGTATACTGTGTTGAAAATCAAAATGAATGCTATAGTGCATGCAAACATTTACACATTAGCTGCCTGTAATAATAGGAAAGAAAGCTAAATAGAGCAAGGAAAACATGACAAGTTAATGGAGAAAATTATGCAACATAGTATTTCACACTGTTTAATACTTGGACGTCGAATGACCCGCTACCAACTTGTAAGAAACCACTGCGATCCCAAGAACAGGCTAGAAACCCCAAGATGCCATTTCAGGATGACGTGTTCCCCACGTAAGTAATTTGGAGTGACGAACCTCCCTTGACATCTCCACCGTTATGCTTAACGATCATGTGGTCACGCAGTTTACATTTGCTGAAATATTTACGAGAGCACACATTGCACTGGAACGGGGCCACGCCTGTGTGGGTCCGCATGTGCTCCCTCGCATGGTGCTTCTGGGTGAAGGTGCGCGGGCAGACGCCGCACTTGAACGGCTTTTCGCCCGTGTGTGTCCGCATGTGTCGCACCATGCTGTTGGTGAAGATGGTCGTGTACGGACACAAGGTGCAGAACTGCAGCTGCCTTTTGCTCGCGTACAACGCGACGTTCGCCCCAGGTTGCACGGAGGCGTGGGCAGCTTGGTTGATGCCTGTCGCTGCTGCCTGTGCGCCGTTGGCACTGCCCGAAGTGTTGCCATCGTCGGGGGATTGGTGGGGCCAGCCTGGTGGCAGCTGAACGGCTTGGAGCACTGCAACTTTGTCTGAAACGAAAACTATGCCTGCGAGAAAAGCACAGGCATGGCAGCCATCAGAGAAACAGCACTAGTAGAATACTCAGCAATAACCTACCGCACTCATCAAATGAATTTCATATATTGGATAAGGCTACTTCAGTGTCTAGACTAGCTGATTTGGCTGCACCAATATTCTACGAGTACTATCTAGGCACTTTGTGTTGGCACCCTGTGAATTTGTTTCTTTGAAGTGTTAAAGAATTTGTCAAACTTGGAGCTTTATATTGTTGTTGTTGCCATTGCTCAGCTCATGTTGATACGTGTGCACAGTACGCTTTAAATAAGTTTGAGCAATCATTAAGCACATGTGTCTGTGGTGATTACCTTAAGTGTGGTGACACGCAACACCTTTATTTTGGCCTTTATTGTCATTTTTTTAGTTGACTGAGTACGTTTTTCTGCTCTCCCTCACTGTCGGATGCTCTCAGGGGGTTGAGGGTATTTCAAGCCTTCTTTCTGTAGCTGCTTGCTCGCTTTCCTCCATGGTTGAGTGGGAAAATAAAGATTTATTCATTCATTCATTCTTTTGGGCGACTCAGCAAAGCACATTTAGCAACGATGAAGCACAAAACATGGGACCAAAGAAAGATGGGACAAATGGGACAAGCTGCATAAGGCAAAAACAGTATGAACATATGGTACAAAACTTAAGATACCCGTTGATGCCTGTAACATTGTTGTCTTTGCATAACAGTGTTCACAGCGCTTGTCCTGCCCATATCATCTTGCTTTTGTCCCATGTTTTGTGCTTTATCATCGTAAAAAACAGAAATAACAATGCAGCCCGCAGAGGCGAGACATTCCAAATAATAGATGGCATTTCCTTGAAGCCCAATGTCAATTTAGTGATGTGGGCGACGATGACAAAAACAACAAGCAATTGATAATAATGGCCATTAGGTCAGTCATTTTCTTGCACCTTGATGTGAAGTAAAAAATTTTTTGTAAAGGCACAACACAAACAAAAACTACTGAAGTCTTTAGTAAATAGCGTTATAACACTGGTGGTATAACAGACTAACAATAGACTAACAAGAAAAAGATGTTTACCAATTGTTACTTTTATTTAGTTTCTTAGTATAGCCAACTTAACACAAGGATGTACAAGTGGGAAGCACGACTTTCCCAGCTGGTCAAGGAATGTTTCTTTAACCGAGACTCAGATTTGCAATTAACAACAAGCAAAAGGCTGTAGTCCACTTGCACTACTTAAGAACATATTTTCATGTGTGCTATGTGTGATCACAGTTCAATAGAAAAGGTACAAATGTGTCTGTTACTACCACGCTTTTGAACATGCTATAGAGCATGTACGTACATTGAAATGTTGCAGTACATACAAAATGCCATGCACTCAAGTCTAGCTCCATTTGCTGCTAAACTCAATATCCAACTCGTATCTGCTACGCCTAACTCTTTTTGCTTTGGAGAGTTCAGTTAAGCCATAATTTCAATTCACTAACAAAAACTGAAGCGTTCCAGGCAACATTAAATGGTTTTTCCTTTATTGTGAAACATGGTGCACATTACAGACTATCAAGTAGCACACTTCATGCACTGCTAACAGTACATCAATTATTGTGTGGAAACTGTTCTTGTATTAAGCGATTATGTGTTTTAAGGCAACAGAACCAAACAGACTCAGTGCTGCAACAAAACCAAAATGACAAATGCTTAGCCTCGGCACACGACAGAGCAAAGCCAGCATTTCAGCGATATTGCTGCCACTGAATACAAGTTGAGCAGTGCACTGAAATCTCCAAACTATTTCACAACTTGGTCTCAACATTTTTTCAGGTTTTCACACTTTTACATTAATATCTGTACTCAGTGCGAGAGTAACATGGGGATCTGATAAAAGCAAAGAATAAGGTCAGATTAAATTAAGGAAAACAAAAATAAGTGCATGCAAAACTGTGCAAGTCTCTAAAAAAAAAACAGTTATACCACTCACTGCAGGAAGACAAACCCTTAGTAACACCTCAATTTGTGCTGGCTGACAGGACAGTAAAATGACTAGCATAGCACAGGCAATTATTTTATTGTGATGTTTCCCACATGTGTGGGTTTATTATTAAAGACGGTCTCGAGTTTCTTAACGGGCTCCCCTAATTCGTATCTCATGATGCCATCAGATAGTCCCTACACACAAGCAGTGAATAATTAGTGTTAGCCACGAGAGATAAAGAGGCAGTTGAACATCTGCATGCATGGATTCAATAATTAATCAAAGGTGTTTGCTCACCGATATATAGAGTGTGTCCCACTTAACGTGCATCATAGGCTTTCTTTGTTCACATTAAAAGAAAAACACACAGCCATGCAAAAATAACCTTCTGCAGTTAATTTTGCACCGTGAAAAGCAGTTAAAAACTCATGCTTAAGAAGTTTCAGATCAATGCTCAAATCTCAGTTATCACCGTCAAGAAGGGTCTAAGTTGAAACCATCCGCTCTTTAGACACTTTTATCATCCAGACAAAGGGCGAGAACATGGGAAGGCCAATGACAACATGGAAAAATGCTGCCACCTTGACGTTACACAAGTATTGGTAGCATCATCTTGTGGTGACCCTGCCAAACTGATCATCAATATTCAAAGCAACCTGAATATCAAACACGGGCATTTTGGCTACTCTTGCCTTACAGATTCACTCTTATCAACGGTTATTGGCGGCACTGTTATGTACCCAAGAAGCTAAGTTGTTTTAATGAATTAAAATGTGTGTTGAAATTCAATTACTTGGAAATTAATTAAACACATACTGGGCCCTAACGTTGTTACAATTACTTGACTTTTGAACTCCCTGAATTTCAATTATTGAGACAGGAGTGTGTATGAAATTGGGAAGGCTGCACAGAGTTTTCCAGAACATCTGGCAACAGCAAATAAGGGGCAAAATCATTTAGGACTGGCAGCAAGACAATTAACAAATATGGGACACTGCAGCTTCCATGAAAAAGTTATCTTGAGTGACATAAAATATATACACAGGAAAGGACGGTGGTACTACAGGGCAGAGAAGAGGAGACTCTCAAAACAAAAAGGTTTCTGGCTCTCCTGGCTTCTATGAAATGCCCCACTTTTTACTGAACACCTAAACAAGCCCATTTGTAGCACAATAGGCCTTCAGTGATGGGTGGGTTGTCTCCCCTCTTAACAAAGCCTATCAAACATTAAAAACAAACAGGCAGCATAAGACAGAGCAAAAATGAGATCTGCCAGAGATGAGGTCGGCATGATCCTCTAGCAACCTGTATCACCAAAACTGTGTCATATATTCTTCCATAAAAATCGAACAACTCCGCAGGGGATATGCATGCTTGCTGCAAAAGGTAAGCCTAAAACGACACGTTTCAATTTCTTTTGCATGCTTGGAAGTTTCAACAGACATGCTGTCATCCTACACTTCACAATGTCACTTGAAGGCTGACTCCCATGCTCCACTGCATATGTTACATGCAACTTGTGACGCACACTTTCTGCTAACTTTTCAAGTGCAACATGACTGCAAATGAATGTTTGAAGATGGAGATGTATTTGGACTAGCTGGTTAAAGATTATCGATACAAACAACACTCAACACAGGTGAGAAGCAAAGCACAAATATGCGCCACTGGGATTTCATTACATGGAAACAAGAAATGAAGAACAAGGGATGATGAACACCACAGAGAAGTTGGACCACCAGGCTTACACATAGGATGGGATGAGGCTGAGGTGAGCTTTATTTAAGACTAGAATTTCTTTTAAAAGTAACCTGAGTGGCACTGTAGTCTACACCAGTGGTTCAACTTTCAACACACTTTGTGACTTTCTCCCAGCTTGTTCAGAGATACTTTTCAAACACTCTTTTCGACGCAACAGTAAATAAATAAAATGCATCAACCCGGAGCAATATTAACTAGAAACACATATTTGCAGCTACCAAAATCAAGTTTCCGGGTGCTTTCTATGTCCTCACATTCTGCCAAAGATGTTTGATATAGCAACTATAAAACTATCATAATTCTGTTTTTTGTTTACGATCCTGTCATGTGCAATAGCAAGAATGCATCTCCATAAAGCCATGTTAAAAATCTCTGTAGATGCAGCGACGGCTTTTTCTAAGGAATGGTTGCGCATGATGCACCATTGGAAGGGCACCCACAAACCCCCAATGAGCTCTCCTAGTGACACCATGGGGTCCACAAACTACAGCCTTGTAGAACACTGCCCCATACAATGCCTAATGGAAATAGATAATATCTGACCTTTCATTTTTTTTTTCCTTCATGTGTTTTGTTGCTCATGTAAGGTAATTTTTAATAGTGCCACACTAACACTTTATGTGATAGCACCTTCACAATTCTATAATGATTCAGATTACACAAAGGCTTGTGGTAATGAAAACTTAATGATGGATATTAATGAAATGAACTAACATTTTTCCTCATAGATGATGTTATTGCCAAGCACCTGTCTGTGCGTGTGCATGCATGTTTGCACATGTACACGTGTGGGTAATTTTAAGGTTATCATACTGCAGCTCACTCGGCAATCAAAGCAGCATATATGGCAGGCTACAAGGAAAAAGTTGATTTGGGCAGGTCATGTGGTTAAAAACAGATAACCGGTGGCCTACGACAGTAACAAAATGGTAAAGAGTGTCAAGTGAAACGGCACAGAGTCAAAGGCAACAAGGAATTAGATGGCACAATGAGGTTAGACAAAGCACATGGTGGGGTTTGGGGACACAAGAGAGATCTCTTGAAAGCCTTTGTCCAGAAGTCAAAATGGGTTGGTGGTGGTAGTAATTCTGCAACTATTAATTCTCTTAAAATAATATTAAACAGTGTTAATGCTAACAAAATAAAACACAGGCAGAATGCATTGACTAGCATGCGAGCCTGTGAGCATAAACAGCATATCATGCTGTTTCTATTACAGGCAGCTTACCACTGATAATGCAACAGTGACAGTCACAGGACTGAACAAAAGCGGGACTAACTTGCAGCTATAGCTGGACTGTGAACTAGTGAATTGCAATAATTGGTGAGACAGTGAAGTGTCAAACGGGGGATGATGCTGGCAATTCTGCGGTACCCAGCTGGCACAACTGACTAGTAGCTGCATACATTACAAAGGAGGCTTCACTCACACTCACTGTGCCTAAGCCTCACAACTAGCACCAGTGTCAATACATCAGAACGACATGTTAGCTTCCTTTAAAATGAGATTCAAATCTCACACATGTCAATGTGTAATTGAAAGCATAATTTTGTGCACCACAGATTCACATCATAACAAATGACAAGACATAAGAAATGCAATCATAAAACACTCACACATGCACATACACACGCATGCACGTACACACACACACACGCACACATAAAAAGGCTGTATCTTGATTCTGTCAAGGCAAATGAATTTACTTATGAAACTCCCTAGGTAGTGGGACTTGCAGAAGGAGTGAAGGGACTGTGGTATCAATGATGCAACCGTGGAAAAAAGTGTCTTTAGCTCGCTTTCAACATTTCCAATGATTAAAGGCTTCCTCAAGGCCAACATAATTCACAACAACGCAGACACTTCAACTTTCCACAGAGATATGTGACAGCACTCAGATCCCCACAGAGAGCTGCATTCTACAGTTGTGCATTGGCGTGCTCTCTTCAACAGAGAGATTCTCTCCCGCACCAATTACCAAAACCTCAAGAGCCGAGGCAAGCAAAGTGATGTTCTGCCTCAGCGGTCTTTCCCTTGCTTGTGCACCTGCAACCTGTGACGCACCATGGCAGACTTCTGAGTGAACTGCCGCAGGCAGATGCTGCACCGAAAGGGTCTCTCTCCCGTGTGGGTACGCATGTGGTCGGCCAGGTGCACGCTCTTGTAAAACACTTTCGCACAGACGGTGCACCTGAAACACCTCTGGTCATAGTGCTTCTGAAAGTGCTGCATTAAATGGAACTTGCTGGTTGCCGAGAATGGACACAAATCACAGCGCGGCCGCCGCTTGTCACGACTAGCTGTTAGCCAACACTGGCCTTTGCCATGCACGGAGCTGTCCAAGTGTTCAGGCCTCTCATCTGCGCCCTCATTGATGCCACCATCAACCATGGCATTTTCCAGCTTGACTGCTGTACTCAGACTAGGAACAGCCATGTCATACTTTTGGCGAGCAAGATCTGTACATTGTGTGTCACCTGCTACCTGATGACTTGCCACATAGGCTGTATTGCATGCAACTGCAGCTTGAAGGCCCCGTGCATAAAGGTCTGTGCAGTGGTAAGACTTCTCCACTTGAAGACTTGCCATACTTGGAAATGACACTAAAGAGAGGAAGAACACAAAGACTCAGTCAATATTTGCAGGAATAAGTCTTTTGTCATGCACAATAACTCTTCCCATCTTGAGTACAAAACTCACTGCACCATAGAATTAGGCTGGTGAAATGAGAGGCAAAAACTGGTTAGAGTATATGTTGACGTATGAAACAGCCCCATTTGACCGCTGAATATTCGGCTAAGAAAAACAGTTGCTTGCTAACATCATTTCATCAGTGAAAATTATGTAAACTTCTAAAGCATCACGACGACTGATAGCATACATTACGCCTTTGTATTACATAGGATTCCTACAAGCAAGGCACATGCCCAGATGACAATAATGCATTCCATCAGTTTTTTCTTTTGACTACTGGTGCTGGAAGAACCAGTGCTTTAAGTAAAGCTTTACCCCTGTGGACTGATTCTTGTTTTGACTGGGCAGTGGTAACCAGAGCCGGCTAAAGCATAATTCTTTGAGTAAGTGACTAGTCCCAAAACACGTTCACTACAGCAACTGGTAGCACTGCCATCTTGTGTTTACCTTACCTCAAGGAATGCTTGATCTAGTAATGTTAGTCAAAATGAAGACAGCAGCTTGCAAAAGTCTATGCTTTGCTCACACTATGACAAAGCACTGTGGAGAGCTACTGAATAATTTCAATCACTTCAGTGGTTCTCTAGCTAGCACCAAGCTCTGCCTACATGTGTGCTTTAGCACTTCAGTCCCATCAAAATGCAAAAAAGCTACCAAGTGAACGAGCAACTTTGTACTCTGCAATGCAAGCACTTAGCCATCAGGCTATCATGGCAGGCCAGCTGTCTGTAAGCAGATTTTTTTTATTTCTTGCACATTTGAAACAAGCACAAGTAGCAGAGGAAAACTGCCCAGGAACTGTGGTGCCACAGTTAGCAAATGATCTGACAGTGGCAAAAATTTTGCATGACATATCCACTATTCCAAAGTGTAAGTACACTGGAAATTCAAATAGGAAATATATGCTTCTCCCTTGAATCAAGTATTCTATGCAATAATATTATGTTCAATTTCTTTAAAGTGGTTGATTATGGCCCAACATGTATGGCTACTGCATTTATGGGAGCCTTCCTCATGTGGCAAGGAGACCACACATATTGTCCACCAGCTGCTTCAAGTGCCTGTTCAGAGACAGTACCTACTGAAACTGCATAGAGCTAATAGTGTATTCCTCATTTACAAGCATACCACAGTTCAGCAGTATTCCAATGGCATTGCATGTTTTGAAGGAAACAAACTAGATTTTGGTAACATGCTTTTCCTTCCCATTTCTTTATACAGTTTCATACGATGTCTGCCCCAAAAGTTCACGCATTAAGTCAGCAAGAAAGTGGGAACATGTTGCGGCCCTGTTCTCTCTCGCTAAAAGTATGTTGTTGACCTCTAGTACAAGCTATAATACTGTATGACAATGCAGAATTTTATGCACGCACTTTTTTGCCGGAATGGAGACCAACAAATAGATGGAACGATAGTTCAGCATCAAATTCCTTGTGAGATAGAAAAAGGAATGATGCAGAAATTCAAAAAATGTTGCAAAATGCCTATTGAAAGGATGCCCTAAAGGAAGGAACTGTGTTCAAGTGGGTCCAGCATTTTCTGGAAGGCTGTGGAGACTCTCAGCACGATGCAAAATAGGGCACCGCCACACCTCATGCGAAGATGAAAACATCAATCGTGTGCATCTTCTTGTGGCCTGTGACCACTGAATGACTCTTAATGTGATAACAAGAGCATTTGGTTTGGAAAAGCCATCCACTCATCAGATATTGACTGTAATTTTGGAGATGAAAAAAGTCTTAATCAAGATGGTGCCGAAACTGCTGACTCCAGAACAAAAGTTGTGAGGTAAAGAATGTCGCATTGATTGGAAAACTTCAGACGATACCAATGAATTTATCCAGAGGGTCGTCATAGGCAACGAAACTTGGATTTATGAATACATCAAGCTGAAGTTGCAGAGCAATGAGTAGAAGAACAAAGACGGCTCAAGGCCAAAAAAGAAAGCACGGAAAAACAAAGCAAAAATCAGTCATGTTGATTGTGTTTGTTGACTGCCGTGGGGGATTCTGAACTAAGAATTTGTACCCAGAGGTCAAACTGTAAATTCAGCTTTCTATGTGGAGGTCCTGAAGCTTTTGAGAGAACATGTGCACTGCGTGCAACCAATTTGAGAGAGTGGCAACACATTCTGCATGCCCATAATGCCCCTGTGCACTCTGCATTGATAGTACACGAGTTTCTGGCATGCACTTCTATCACTGTGCTGAATATACCTCCCTACATGACAGATTTAGCTCCTTGCGGCTTTCGTTCCTCAAATGTGAACTGGTGCTCAAAAGGAACGGAAACATTGATGCAGAAGTGCTCAACAGACAAGGACTTCAAAGAGAGCTTTCAGCAGTGGAAGGTGGAACCAGCATATTGTGTCTAATGGGGAGTATTTCGAGGGTGACCACATTGATGTATCTGAAGTTTGCGAAATTAATTTGCTTAAACATACTGCACAATCTTCTGGAGCAGACCTTGTGTACACATACATTATATGTATTAGGCCCATATCGTTTTGGGATCTTGGTATTCAATTCAATGAAAATGTTTAAACTTTCACATACACCTACTAACAAAATACAGTTAAACCTCGATATAACGAAGCGGGTAAAATTGGCAATTTGCTTCTATTAAAAGTCAACCTTTTATGCAACTAAGTACACTCACTGATGAATTTTTCTTACATCGAAGGGGCCCAAAATTTTCCAAAAATCAAGAATGGTTTCCAGAAGAATGCGGTGACACGGACAGAAAGGGATGATGACACACACTGGACTAGCAACTGAACATGAAAGGGACATGTGTCATCTCTTTCTGTCCGTGCATTCTGCTGGAAAGCATTTGTGCTATGTGTAATCAACAAGCTCAGGCAAATACTACTCAGGAAAAGCAAATTTGAATGAGAAAGAAATTTCACTTTGCTGAATTTGAGAGTCGGTGATGAGGTTTCATGCATGTCATTGATACTGCACATTGGCGAAGCCAGCCACGCGTTCGCATTCTCTCCGCCACCGCGGCTGATAGCGTCTCCTGCAGTGGGGCAACACTATCATGAAAAGCACCGGTAGTGGGGAGCGAATACTGCATCTGCCTCTCACTTCAGTGCGTCTTTTAAACTCAAGATAACACAAACTCCAGTAATAAGTGCACGGGAGGACAATGCACATGATGCCACGCCATCTGGGCATGCCCTCTCTCTGCACACACAGCCTCTGAATGTGCGCTCACAGCCATGTGCAGTCATGGTTGTACTAGAAAAGAGGATGCACCCCAACCTGCCCCCTCGCACACACATAATCGCGTTACTGTCAGCTCGCTCTGCTCTCCCCTTTCTTCTTACTCGCACAGGAAAACTGCGCTCATCAAGCCACCGTCGTTCTTGGCTCACCTTTACACGCTTGCACTCACACCCAAAGCATACAGCATATGGAGCGCAACAGTATTTTATCGCACTTGGACTTCACACGAACATGACCCTGCTCTGCTTTGGCATGGTTCGCCAGGTTGTAAAGGTGCACTCACAAGCAGCCGCTTGTAATTGAACCATTTGACTATCTACGTCAGTGGAGGTTCCTACTTATTGTCTCAGTATTCCTTTGCGGCGGCAGTGACATATCGTTATATTGAAATCGTGTACAGTCAAACCCGGCTATATCGAACTCGCAAAAAAACGCCAGCCTGCTAAATAATTGGATGTCATAAAAGCACATACCATTTATAAAATCACTTTATTAACGAAACTAGCTTAGTTTGGCATAAATTAGTCCTGCATTTTCTTCTGCTTGGGCAATTTCGCTGCCTGCGACGCACGCACTTCCCCACGCTGTCTAAGGAGTCGGAGCAGCTGAGGCCGCAACCTTCCGCATTCGCGCAGAAGCGCCGGACTAATGCGAGTGCACCAGTCACTTCGGAGGATATGGGCAAAGGACCGTAGTTGCTTTCCTCAATGTTCCTACTGTAATTTGTGCTCGGTACGATGTCGGCGATGTAGTCTTAGTTTCCGGGCTCTACCGTGGTCGCGACACCATCATCTGCACTCACAAACTCGTCCACCGTTGATTCGAATGTCCCGGAAATTTTGTCAGCTAGCTCCAAACTTCGGCAACGGCTTCGTCGCATTCATCAGAATTTACAGTCCTCACCGAGCACGCGGAAACCGGCACGTATGAAGAACCCCTCGTACACGGCCGTGCGTAAGCGTCGGGCGCCATGGCACCGGGTTGCGAGTCTGGCCACTTTAGCCCTAATCGTGCCGAGAGTGCTCCTCGGAATCTTGCACGCTGCGGGGACATCCAACTTCTCATCGCGTTCGACGCGATTTATGATTTCGAGCTTCACGACAAACGGCGAATTCTGCCGCTCCATCACGGCAACACTGCGGGAGAAGGCCCACAAGGCGCAAACACGATAAACCAGAGAAGCAGCCAGACAACTCGCACTTTCGCCATCTTGCACGAAGAGAGCACAAGAGCTTCTGATTGGCTGTCTGAGCAAGCGCTGTAGGCGGGCCAGGATCATCTTTTGCTGGGGAGTGTCGCTAGATAGTGATCTAAAGAAAGGAAGGACGCTTGATTCTGCAACCCGTGCGGGAGCACGGCGAAGCGTCGTCAGGGGAGAGGGGTGGCAAGTGAAAGATGATAGAAAAAGAGGGAGGATGGTGGCCTAATAGACTCCACTATGCGCTACACGGGGAGTGTCGACGGCTCGCCCGAACAGCCCGAGATAGCGCGGTCACGGTAGGGAGAGCGGTTGGATGGAGCCGCGCCGCCGGGTTTCCCCGCTACCGCGAGGGAAAGCCAACCTCTGGGGGCACTTTTCCGCCGCTTGACGTTCGATATATCGGGAGTCACTGCAATATTTGTTCGATGTAAGCGTAATTTTTGCTATATATACTCATTGTAACTATACCGTGACCAGAAATTGTTCGATATATAGAATAATTCGATGTAAACGGGTTTGATATAGTCGGGTTCGACTGTATAGACATCATACTGAGGTTCTAAATACATGTTCTATAGACAAGAACTTATAAAAAGTTGAATAATTCATTACATCAAGAATTTCGTTCATATCAATGTTTAACTGTAATATTGAAAGAGTATGCACAACGTTGTCAATATGTGATAAACAAAATTGAAATACACTGAACATGAGAATAATAGGAGCACAACACAAATTTGATGCAAGCCATCGCAGAGTAGCACATGCCACAACGTCCACTCAATAATTCTATAACTGCTTAATAACACATCAGCTGGAAGTTTCAAGTGAAAATGCACAAGAAAACAAATCTGGGCAATCGCGCACATTGACATCTGTGTTGACTGAACACAACTGGAACGTTTCATTGAGCATGCGTCTGAATGCCAAGAGTTTGCTACAGCATAAGAGTGTGTCAGTACACTTTCATCAGCATGAACATACATATTATTTCAAGTGCTGATTAGCACATTTGAAATCATGTTTGACATATCTTGTGTTATTGTAGGCAAAGAGGAAGCACAGGTAATACATATTCAATCTATGTTGTTATCCAAGTACCATGGGTTTAAGTAAGGTGTAGCTTTAGGCGAGCAGATTCTGCATTGCAACGACCAGCACGCAACGCAAAGGACACAGGGAGGAACACATCAGTCATCTTTTTTCACCCCGTGTCTGTTGTCACGCGCTGGTCGTCCTAATATTGTGTTAAATCATACCTGCATGGACAAAACTAACCCTAGCTGCAAGCAATAAAAAAAAAGAGAAAGAAAGAAAATTGTGCACCATTCCACTGCTGTGGAGTGGATTGCTAACAAAGCTGTTTAGCACACAACATCAAGGTGACACATAATTTAGATCAAAGGTATGAGCAAATTTAATTTCTCTTGAGCGGTGATGGCAGCAAACCCGATGAAAGGCACATGCACACGCACTTTTATTTTGATTGGCGGGACATGAACATGCACGTATTTCCTGATCACTAGAAAGACGCTGTAGAATACCGGCGCAGTTCCATTGCATTATTAAGGGCACTTTTGGACGACGGAATGGACCAAGTGGGCGAGAAATTGCCATTATGCTACTGAGGATATGTGGAAGTAGAGCATCACTGGCACATACATTTATTCTAAACCGGCAGCACATGAATGCGCACACAAGTTTTCTTGATCGCTGTGCCTTGGTCAGTGGTCTTAGTAGGACCATGTTCATATAATTCGCTTCATTCCATGCAAAAGCATATGTCTTATCACTTGGATATGCATTTAGTATCCTGATCGGTGGCCATCGTGACGACAGGTATGCACACACATCTCGTATCACCTCTGTTATTAAATGCATAACCATTTCTATGCCCGCTAAACTGAATGACAAATCTGTCATGTAAGACAATGAATGGCTCCTAACCCCTTAAGCAATGGCTCATACCCCCATAAGCAAGCAAAATTATCTACCAGAGAGTCTACCGATTTTGAAAATGGTGCCTATTTATAAGTAATCTACTGAAAATGCATATCCAAGTGATGAGACGTATAAGCTTTTGCATAGAATGAAGCGATTTTGCATCAAATTCGGGAGCTGAATTTTTACACATGCAGATTTGTTGACAGACACAAAAAATCCATGGAACCCTAGCCATAGACTGCTTCGCTGTAAAAGATGTGCTTGAAAAGAAATAAGCTTACAGGCAAGGTCACATATTCTTTCTAAACCATGCTATGCACATGGAAAAAAAATGTCCTAATGACTACCAAGGTAATACATTCTTCCTAAACCAAGCAAGAATACAGGAAGCACATGGCAAAAAAGCATATAATAGCTTGTGTAGGAGCAAAGAGAGAATCAAACCATATGCAATGATAATCAACTAGCCTTAGTGCTACCACTTGTGACCAGTTAAAACCATGAAAAATGTGGCACGAAATAAACCAGCTGCACAAGCTTGAAAACTGACAGTAGACCAGCTGAACTGGTCAGTTATGTTAACCAGGAAATGCATTGAAGACACCAGAGCCCTTAGCCACGAATGCTATGATGATAAATACAAGAAGCCTTTCATCACGTGAAATCCACCAGTGGATGGAGGTTTGCTAGTAGCTCTACCAACACGTTAGCAAAATGAACACGTGAATGCAGAAACACTGGCATTTTGCTACAGCTATTAAAACTATTAAGCAGCTGTTAGAATGAGCAAAGACTTTGGACATTGTAAATGAGGTTCCATTTCATGTATTTTAAATATGTACTGCATATAGCTCTATCAGCATGATATTTGATTATAAACCAGTAAGAGTAGTACACAGCTCAAATTTTAATTGTGCCTGCTTGCATTCCATTCAGTGCATTACATTCACATTATAAGGCATGTTCAGACTTCAACATGCTGATAAGAAATCGAAAATGGGCATTACCACTCAACCAAGTCAAGACACGTACACACAAATTAATGAAAACAATTTATGTAACTTAGTTAATTGAAACTGTGACCATAATAAACAAGCCCCAAATCAATGTCATGATGACACTGTATTAAGGTAAGGTAAGGCGATCCCACAAAAGCTTTCAGAGCAGGAAATGATGGCACTGTTAAATGCAATGAAACAATGTTGCAAGAAAATGTGCAGCAAAAAACACAGCCAGCCATGAAAACAATGATGTACTAACATCCATTAAATGCAAGTAAAATACAGAAATTCAGAATGTCCAAGAAAGACGTTAGAAATATGTACTTGTCCAATCATGAGTAAAATTTCAAACGCTTTTAGTACAGGAATTGAAGCCAGAAGCTTCCCACATAAGATGCTCAATCATACTGATTGTCTTCAAATTGCACAGTCACCTCCAAATTGCAAATTACAGAAGCTACACATTACATCTTGTTGCAATATGAAGGTGCTGCATATGGAACTGCAATTCATCATACACACAAGCAAGGCAACATTCCACCACAAATTAACACTGCTCAAACATATAACCATCTGATGAGCAGCTTCTTGATAGTGACAAGGAACACTAAACGGTAACAAGGAATCCTGTTATCTTTTTTTCTCATAGCTATAGTTTTTGCCCGTAGTCTTTGCATCCTTAACTTTAGGATTCCATAACTTGGTTCTGGAGGACCTTTATGTTTCATGGGTTAAATCTTTTTGTTGTACAAACATCTTGTGATCACATAGCCCCAAGATGCACCAGTTCCATTTTTGTTTGCAGAAAACAAAGAAACCTCCCATGAAGATGCTTTTTCACTTTGCAGTGCGGAGGACACTTAGTGGCGATCTGTAGCTCTTAGATCACCGGAGTGTGCACTGGAATGTCCAAGAAGAATCTTGGAGAGAATATGAGTGGATAGGTTTAGTTCAATTTGTCACCGATAGCCCTGCCAATGCGGTGGTTGACTGAGTGTGTTAAATGTGCTAAAGCAACACTAGGACTAAGAGAGATGCTATAGTGGAGGGTGCTTAAGTTATTAGCATGCATCTGAATCCAAGTGCACCAACGTGTCTCCATTCCGTTGCATCAAAATGTGGCCACCACAGTCGGGATTCAAAGCTGCAACCTCATGCGCAGCAGCAAAACACTAAAGCCACAGATCCACCACAGTGGGTCTGCCAATAAACTAAGGAATGCCATCCTCCATGAAGAACGCCTAGGATTTTTCTAGTGCTTTCCAAATGTCTTGCCACTGCTTGAAGGGATTGCGAAAAACTAGGCCAGAACTTGGACCACTAACTTCCAAAGTATGCGACAGCATATTTAGAATGTGACGACTGTAACGTCTCCCATGTACATGTGCACAATAGGAAGCCTCGCGCTCTCTCATTTATCAAAGTGATATTTCTGTGCCTTGCATCTCTTAAACTTGTGATTTCATGTGCAGTGTGACCTGCTCGTGTACGTTCGATACACCTCGAGTTTTCTGTTAGGTGCTTCCAAACTGAGTGAAGTCCACCCATAATGCTATAAAGAAATGTGTGTACAATGGTGGAATTGAACCTCAGTCTCCCAGACAGGCAGCCCGATGCTCCAGCCATCAGGCCATGATGGCTTCTGTCATGCCAAGGTGGCTTTTTCAAATGTCCAGCATGTGCGTCATGCGCCAGTTTTTCACATTCCTTCTTTATGAAAGCTAGTGCTTTGAGATGCTTTGTTAGGCGGTACTGTCCTCAGGACCAGCCCACATTTCTCGTCAGGAATGCAACACCTCCAAAGTGTGATCTTTTATGGAACTCGCAATTATCCCACCTCTGTAAAAGGCTGCGCACGGTCTCCTGTGTATTATACAATATGCAATGTCTTATGCCAATCTCTGTTCGAAAAATTATTGTCCCTGCTTTAGTCTACAGTGTGCTACGTTATGGCTTGACTGTGTATGGCCATTGTACTCTTAGGTGGAGCTCAAGAATTAATTCAATTTTACGTTCACTGCTGTCAACAGTGGCTTACAATTTGTGTCCAAAGCAAGATGCAGACGTCTTTATGTTGTTGAATTTGCCAAACTTCACTTCCCTGATTGTCGAAAGTGTTGTAATTAAACACTTCTGGAATAATGATCTTAAAACACGATATACGCCTGTCCGCTCCTTAAGACCGAAGGAACCCTACATCATCCCCAAGGCTGCGACAAAGTACCGAAGGAGAACGCGGCAATACTATGTTCCAGCCATATTTAATAAATTGCCAACGCCTGTGCTAGAAGCAAACACAAGACGTGGGATTAAGAAACTACTTAGAATTTTCGATGTTTAATGTAACATTTTGTATAACTATTCAACATTTTGCTCCGACCCGCTAATAGCTAACTCCGCTATTAACCCTGTGCAATTTTTTGTGACCTGACTGTCAGGCACTGCCAGTCAAGCCCTCTGAGGCTTTGGTAGGCCTGCTATATGTACTTTGTTTTCTTTATGCACAACAAAGATTCTATTGTATTGTATAGTGGGTGAAGACTGCCTATTATGTTATGGCATTAAAGATACACACATCATGTCACTAATACGAGCCTTGTTTTCTTCATTTGTCTACTTCAACTGAATTAGAGGCTTGTCGGCTGACCACGGTTGTTCGTATGAGGGCCATGGAAGCGCCCGTGTTGTTTCCTCTCTTGTGCGTGTGGCCTTGGCACAAAACTCATTATGTTGGATAACCAACTAGCCCAGAAGTTCACTATTCTAAAGCTATGGGTATGCTGGCTTTGCAGCATCCATACAATGAAGGGCAAATGCACAAGTGCGCAGACTCTGGTAGAACTTGGATGGCTGAAGCGTAATATCTGAAAATGAAGCGAGAAGAAAAAGAAAGCAAGACTGCATTAAATTCCAACTGCAATATTATACTACGAGTGAAAAGAATAAGAAGAATTGACAGATTTAATTTTTTCATTAGTAACAACCACGTGAAGCCAACGAACAATGAAGCCAGGGAAAGCGTAAACAAAGTTAACAGCAATTTTAACCAACATGCAGAAATAATTAAGAAAAGTAAAATTGAAGTGGAAACACTTGGTGGCAGGAACTGAACCCACAACGTCCACATTATCCAGTCTTTTACAAATATGGCTAGTGGGAACTTCAGTGCTGCAGTCATTCAGCTACCATGGAAAAGTGCATGGATTTATATTAATCTTTCAGATTGTGGCTTCAGACATTCTTGTGGAATTACTTGATATACTTCACTTTTTCTTTAAATTTCTAAGCAACTAAATTATTTTAAATGCCTAAAGGAAATAAGTTTCTGCACACATTCATGATCCCTGCAAATTTTTACAAGTATAACACAATATCTCGTTGAAAATCATCAACTTGCAAAGTCATAAAGTTGTTTAGTTTCACATAACCAGTAGCAAGGCTTCTTCACTGCCTGCCCCCAATCACTCTCTGCCGACTGAATTAGGGCGCCATAAAGGACTAGTGGCACGCAAAGGGCAAGCCAGTTCTAGTTACATTGTGGCAATCATTCCTCGTGGCTGACCAATTGACAGCTTTCACCTTGGCGACATCATGTGCAGGACCCTGCTGGCATTGCAATGCACGGACAGGAAAATCCAGTAGAGGAGTTGGGGATTATTATTCTTTTTCAATTTGTGGCCACTCCACTGCACGCAACACTGCCATGGTTGCAAAAGATGATCATCGTGATGTACTACACTTGATGTGCATGTTTACTAAAATGTGTAAAAAATATCATGGGTGGTTTAGGGCATTTTATTCAACAAAAATTAATGCAGACAGGTTGCCTTTGCTACAATCTGTGTCTGACCCAAGTTTTGCAAAAACATTTGACACTTGGCTTGCTTACTGATCTAACAATATTTTTCACTATTCTGTAAGGTAGGCGGCTTTTCCTGTCATGTAATTTTTAGCAATGGGTCACCGTCACAATGAATGCAGAAGTGCATCGACGACAGCAGTGCCATGATGCGGCGTGCAAAAGCAGTGTGCCTGCCAAAAGCACAAGCTCAACAACACATGAAGGAAGGAGACACAAGTGTTTGTCTCGTGTCTCCTTTCTTCGTGTGTTGTTTTATTCGGCGCCGTCTTTGTAATCATGCTTAGCCAACTAGCCCACCAGCACATGCTCAAAGAGAAAGAGGCAAAAATGAACTCTGGAAGAACTTGCAGGCCGGAGGACGATTAACAAAGCAGAAAGCTTGCACCCACTACATGTTTTAATTACATTCTGGCAGATACCAGCATCCCCTATCAAGAAAGAAAAGAGGTGGCACAGTTGATGTAACCTTGGGTCAGCTGGGAGTTGGTTCCAGTGGTGTCCTAGAGGAGATGGACTGCTGGCATTGCAGCTCAACACTTAAAGGGGTGATGACATGGTCATATATCTATTCTCAGTTTATCACTTTGTCCAAGTAGAGGGCCCAATATGGTTACACACACGGAAAGGAAACTGGGCCCTCAGAGCATGTTTAACCCAAAATTTAACCCTGTGCAGCATGGACTTCACTGTTGCATTGCGCCCCCAATTCATTTACTGGCACGATAAAAAGAGCACAAATCATGGAATGCCAGCAGAAATCATTGTGAGTTGACTGCGGAAATGCACATGCAAGAATGAAGCCACATGTATAATGTAGACACAAGAAAATTACTTTCTCACGGAAACCACGACCTGATTATGAGGCATGCTACGATTTATTTCTACCGCCTGGAATTTTTTTTTATGTGTGCCCAATGCACATAAACTGCAAAAACGCTCGTGTAACATATGAGAATTTTTGCATTTTGCCACCAATAGAATGTTGCCACCACGGCTGGGATTGAATCCACAACCTTGAGCTCAGAAGCACAATGCCATAGCCACTGGGCTACTGTGGCAAGTGGATATAATGTGGACACTGACCATGGAGAACACACTTTATTTTGCCACCCATCAGTGTTGCCAGACTGCCAGTTCAACTGCGATACATAAAAAATTTCAAATACAAATCTTCCACAGCAGCAAATGTGCTTAAATTTTGTCAGCTTACTCTGGGATGTGCACAGTTTAACAAGCAATGCATAATTCAAGCTCAAAAATTTGTTGTCATGGCCCCTTTAAGGCATCGAGGTGAGCCAGCTCCAACAAACCCCTCCGGACTGTTTCTTTGCGTTCTGCAGCTCTGTGTCATGGACTCCGGCATCGAAGCTACTTCTGCAGTCAGTGGCGCCATCTTGTGCTATGGATGCAACCTCCTGGCCTGCATTTGAAGAATCAACAGGTCCCATCCCATGCTACGACCGCTATCCTTGCTAAACAACCTGAATTTGCCAACTGTCAAATGCTAGCACCTCTCTGAACTGTAGCACCTGAGCTAACAAGAATTGCATCAGCAAATCCCTTGCATTCTGAGTTATCCATTTTTATAGTTAATAGGGGTGCGTGAACATTCAATGCTTTCTAATAACAAATTCAATATTGTCCTATTCATTCCAGGCCTCAAACCGAACAGTGACTAGTCGATTTGGTCCTTGAGTAGAATAGTAACTATTAAAAGATAAGGATATTTTTTAAATTGTTTAACCTGCAACCTGAAGTCTAGCAGTGCAACACCATTGCCAATGGGCTACTGTGGCATGTAACCGTCATGCAGTGTATGAAATTGGTATTTGCATTTCGCAAGCGAAGGTTCAGCACAGGTCTGTGTGAGCATATCAGATTCATATCAGATTAATGCAATACCTATAACCTAACCCAAACCCTAAATTGTAGGGCTTAACATCCACAAACTTACACATCAGCTAATGAGGAATGTAATTAGTAGAGGGCTCTAGATTATCTTGACCACCTGCAGTTCTTTAATGTGCACCCAAAGTGCAGTATACATGTGCTTTCGCATTCCACCCTCTTCGGGATGCAGCCACTGCCGAATGTGCGAGACATGTATTAGATTCCCCATTTGAAACAACATGAAACCCTGTTCAATTAATGCAATATACCTATATGCTTACACATAATGCCAATAAACTAATTCGAATTCATATTTGTACAACTGTTATCATTAGGGCACATGCTGAGCACATGATCAAAAGAAGTTGCTTTGTAACAAGCAATTGAAGCAAGGTGGTTTGAAACCAAGGCTTTTTGCTTCTTGCCAACTGCGAGAGCCTGGTACTGGCTCTAGTCGCGGATTTACATAGACCTACCCAGATCTGAACAAAAGCAGTGCACTTGCAAAGTTGCTTCTTATTACCAACCGTTAGCAGTTGGTATATGCCCACTCTTGAATTCACAAAATTGCACCACGTAAGGATGGGCTACTAATCCAGACAGACCAGTCCGTTTCCACCTAATAGGTGATACGGCATAATCATTTCGAATATGGCATGCACGCACATTCTAGCAAAGACCACTCGTTGAACAGGTGCTACGCAATCATTAGAGCACGTAATATTTTTTTGAAGTTACCGCTCTTTAGACCGAGTTAATTTCAGTGACATAGATACCACAGAAGCTGAAATCGGCGTGTAAACAACAGAATGGGCAAGCCGTGTTTGATGCCGCACACCCCTGGAAAGGAAGCCCACGATATGTCATAGTCAATAGTTCTCTGTTTAAACGTGCATTAAATGCTCGAACAGCACGTCAGACCGTGCAGGCAGCGCTTCTAATAGTCGCACCCGCTTTTTGTCAGACACGTAAGGTCCCACGCAGTAGTTTACTTTTACTCTGATGAAAGCACTCGTGCACAGGGCACCACACAGGAAGCATTGTCATTTGGTCGAGAGACTTCTCCGCTGAGTCAGAGCTTGGTCTCTGCTCTTACATTTTACAGACGATTCAGCATACGTGCTCCACCAGGGATGCGCTGCTTCAGGTCACCCAGCACACAGCATTTCCTTGGTTTGCGGCGTTGCACATGCATCGTTTGCACATGCATCGTTTGCATCGTTGCACGATGCACCTCACGACGATGCACGGCAGAGTCATATGGCAGAGTTCTGAACTAGACGTTCATTTGACGCAGATTTGAGGGATCGCCAGTCGTTTGTGCGCAGGCGCGAGTAAGAGCGGGCGCGAGAGAGAAAATCTGGGGGCTTTTGCTCACGTGCTTTTGCTCCTTGAATATATGACTCTGTCTAGGTACTACGGAGGAGGTTTCTTAGCGCGTGTTGTAGGCGTTTGTCCCTAGGCGTTCCGGCATTTCGGAGTGGGGTCGCGTACCGTACACACGGTACATGCGTTTCCCCGCAGGCCGGCTGAGGCCGGTGAACAATAGAAGGCAGCATCCACGTGACCCTGCGTTCCCGGATGTTAGTTCCCTAAGTTGGTTTCCAACTGTCCTTATGGGGCCACTGAATACCTAGTGTGTCACGTGATTGGGGAGGTTTCTTCCCTGTATTGCTGCCGGATTATACAACAACCCTAGTGCGTGCAATGTCGGAATGGCGCACGTCTGTGATCGAGCTGCCATCGGCGATGACGATCGTCGCTGCGAATTCTGCAGCAAACTATTCATACAGAGGAAGAACATGCTGCAACACATCAGGAACGTTCACAAAATGGCCGTGGATGTCAAGAAATTGATGAAATGCGACGTATGTGGCACTTCCCTGCCTACAATGGAGAAGTATTCGGTGCACCAGATCGCTGCGCACAACTTCGAGGCTGATTACGTGCACCTGGTGTTCCGGAACAATAAGGGTGAGGAACAGTTTTATTAAGTTTATTCTCAGTCATCGTGAGCAAATGACGTTTAAACGCAATATTATATCTTGGACTTTTTTTAATTTCTTGTTCCGCAGTGTGCCTCCAAAAAGGCAGTTGTTTATGCTTTGCGGGCCTTTGTTTTCTTTTTCTCTATCTGTTTCGCGAAGAGCAGCTTTTGCGCAGGTGCCTAATTTATTTCCTTGAGGTATTTTGAAGTTTGTATCCGCGTTAAATATAATTTGTTTGTTTATCCATCTATAGTATAGTCATGTGTGCGCGCTCCCTGCAGCGATGCGCTACATGACGTACGTTTGGCATTGTCTGCTTTCCTGCACAGCAAGTGGAGTGAAATTTGACGTTTGTACATCTTCTTATTTTTTTAAGCGACAGGAGTAAGCTGTTCTGCGTTCTGACGTTGCTCTGTGCCACATACGTGCGTGGCCTAGTCTTCGCCTCAGTGCACGTTGCAATGCGGCAGAGACGCAGAACCGGTACCATACATGAATTTGCGGATGTCGCCGGGATGGTTTCACAGCGTATTGTGGACAAACTCTTTAGCAGTACATTTCATAGAATAGAGCGAAATGTAACGCTCGCGCAACCCCCCCCCCTTTTTTTTTTTACTTAAACGAGAGGAGGGATTTGCTCTGCGTTCTGACGTTGCTCTGCGCTACTTGCGTGCGTGGTGTAGTCTTCGCCTCAGTGCAGGCCGCAATAGGTCCGAATGCAGGCCGACGTAGGTCCACGACCACACTTGCAATTGCGGCTGTCAGCGGCTTGGTCTCCCGGCGTACTTTGGGAAAATTCTTTAGTAGTACCACAGTCCCTCAATAGAAGGACTCTGGTTGTAGATTTCATAAAGTAGAGCGAAATTTGACGCACGCGCAATCCTTTTTTCTTTAAGAAGAGTGTGTTAGGAGGCTACTTGGTAAGACATCTTTTTGTGAACTTAACCTGCGCTTGAGAAAAGACACCAACGTAGAAGAAGACAGGACGAACGCAGACTAGCAACTGGTTTATTGAAATCACACATAATGCTGCCTCTTCGGACCAGGCGCATGCCCAAGCCAGATCATAACCGCGTGACGATGGAACACTCCCTCGCCAAGCCCCTATCTACAGTAAAAAATCAAGCTCTTCTTGAAAAGAAGGAGCTTTTCAAGAAGAAACTGAGAGAAGGGATTCACACTGTTCTGGGGCGTAGCTTGCACCATGTGCTCTCAGTTTGTCTTTGTCTTATCGTAACAGCATTGCTATGAATGTACAGTCTGATTCAATATTGAGGAAGGAGTGAGCATAGATCATGCTTAAGTTTCATATTTGTTTCTTATTAAAACAAAACTAATATGATAAATTTTTTGAAGTTATGGCGCATTGAATTTGAAATTCAATTTTAACATAAATTTGAGCAATATCAAGGGTGACCTCATGACACAGTCGAGTTGAAGGTGAGGGAGTAAAATAAATGCTACATTAGCCCGTGTCCAAAGCCTTCAGAGTGATTATTTTTGTTTGCATCTCTCTCCCAATAGTACTTGTCACTATCTAATGCTATTTTGTGCTTTTATTACAGAATTTCATGAATGGAAAGCAGAAGAAGAGGGTAGCCAAAACTGCTGGTTCATTTTGCCCAGGGACCCCAAAAAGCTGGCCAGTGGAGAAACAAGGATCCACTATTACTGTAATAGATCAGGCGAGGCAAGGAAAAAGGAAGGTCATAGTGACCGTCGGGAGAAAAGTCAGGGGAGCTGTAGGTCTGGTAAGATATGTCTTTCATTTATTACCGTCACAATTACCGTCCGACACCTGAAGGCACCACCATAAAAGTCAGGTATCAAAGAAACCATTACGGTCATAAACCAGAAATTCAGCACTTGAGAATGAGTGACAAGGAAAAGGCCAGCGTAGCAGAGAACCTAGAAAGGGGTGTGCCCATAAAAACCATTCTAAAGCGAGTAAGAACATCTGTGGCATCCAAGCTGAGGCCCGTGCACTTGGCAGAGTGCTCAACCCTGCATAACATCAAACAGCAGTTTAACATTGCTGCTCCTGAACATTGTCACACTAATGACGCTATCAGTGTAGACATGTGGGTGCTTGTGATGAAAGAAAAAGGTGAAACACTTGTCCGCCTGTACAAGGCACAAGGTGCAGTGGACCCAAGTGGTACATTTCCTTCAGCAGACTTTGCTCTTGTTCTGAAGACAGTCTCAGAAGGAGCTACTAGAAAAATTGGGCCCTGCAGGTACTGTATGTCTTGGCTCCACACATGGAACTACAGAGTACCAGTTTGAGCTGACCACTCTTCTGGTGCTAGATAAAATAGGATCAGGTGTAGCTATAGCTTATTTCATCTGCAACCGGATGAACGAGCAAACTTTGACAGCATTCTTCAAATATCTGGAGTCGGCCATGGCCAAAAAAGTGGCTGCTAAGACATTGATATCTGATGATGCGTCGCAATTCTACAAAGCATGGTCCATGGTCATGGGTGCCGCAAAACAGAAACTTCTCAGTGCCTGGCATGTGGATAACAATTGGCGTAAGAAGATACTCGAGTGTGTAGAGAAACAGCTAAGGCCACATGTTTACCATAGTGTGTGGCTACTCTTAGAGTTCCTCGCGGAAAAGGCATTTGAAGATTATTTTAAGCAATTCCTTTCTAGTGAGGAAGAAAAACTGAGGGACTTCCTGAAGTACTTCAATGACCACTATGCAGCTAGGCCGCAAGAGTGGGCCTATTGCTTTAGGACTAGAGCAGCTGTCAACACTAACATGCACCTTGAGAGCAAGCGCAGGACGTTAAAGCATACTATGCTGGAGAGAAAACAGAATAAGCATGGTGACAAACTTATTTGTGCCCTCATGGACTTGACAAATCATTTTTTAATGAAAAGGGCTATCCAGATGATGAAAGGGGCAAAGGGTAAGAAGCTGAGCAGAATTCAGAAGAACCACAGGTCTGGCAGTGAAATGGCAGCTTGAGCCAAATTAAATGAAGATGGCTGTGCCAAATTAAATGAAGATGGCATATAGACTGTGCCATCTCAGTCTATTAAAGGGCTCTCATATAAAGTGTCAAAAGTGGGAGATGGTGCTTGCTGTCCTTTGAGGTGTAAGGAATGTGCAGTGTGTGTGCATGCATACTTACATGTGCACTTGCTATGACCATCTTATACACTTTACAGTGTGCAAGCACATTCACTGTGTGGTCATCGCTAATCCAACTAGCAGCAACAAGGCCCATGAGAGCTCACCCGAAGAAGCATGTGAGGCAAGTCGGGCATTGCACATTGTACAGAGTATCACAAAGCTGGAAGCAGCCAAAGCAGTGTAAAGCTCAGCACTCTTAAGAGCAAAAATGGACTCGGTCAGACAGGCAGTATCAGATGGTGAAGTCTCTGAGGGTGTGGCTGTGAAGGCAAACAATTTGTTTGAGCCAGTTTTCATGCTTGTTGAAAGTGAAAGTGACCCAAAAAGAAAGATGCCAGACCATTCAAATGAACCAGCCAACAAAAAAGTTGTGCACCTGTTAAGATTTCACTCTACAAAAAACCCTAGATTGTCGCAGCCATCATCTAGCCTTTCAAGGCCCACTGAAGCTCAAAAGGAAGTCCTTAAATAACAGCTTAGGGACAGCAACATAGAAACAAGAGATAACCATGTCAGCAGGGCACGATTACTGGTAACAAGCCTCCAGTGCAGTTAGGAAGAGAGAAGTGGTGCAGTAGTGCTGTGCTGTCATGCCTTATTGAAGCAGGTTGAGGGCTCGCATGTTAACAAATCATGACATGTGGTCTCTGATGATTAGCCCGTCTGTTTTTGTCTGTTGTGTGCAGCCATATGTCACAGCTGGATGGTATGTGTGTTAGAGCACGAGAGATGCCTCCATGCTTGTTGTATGAGCTGCTGGTAAGTGTTCTGTGAAGATAGGTACAGACCCAGTGGTCATCTCTGGTATGTGGCAGCTGTTGGATGGGTAGTGTGTTAGAGCACGCCTCCATGCTTGTCATATGAGCCGCTGGTAAATATGTCTGTACATAGATGTAAGGAAGTGCATTGGATGGTGTGTAGTGTTTCAGTGTGCAAAAGCCTCCAATGTGTTTTGCTACTTATAAATTTGTGTAAACACTCAGTAGCGCAGTAGTTATGATGTTGCACTGTTGAGCACGAGCTTGCGGGTTCAATCCCAGCAAAGGTGGCTGCATTTCAGTGGTGGTGAAATGAAAAAAAAAAAGTGTGTAGTTGAATTTAAGTGCACATCACAAAACCCGAGGTGGTCAAAAATATTACTGAGTCCCGCACTGTGGCATGCCTCATAATTCAATCTAGATTTTGTGTTCCATGTGATGTTCTTATTGCCCATTTGAATAAACTTTTATTTTTAAGATTACCAAAATAGAGGGCATATGCAGTGGTATTGTGTGCAGTCTGGATAAGTTGCTCTGGTCATGAGCACTCAATTAAAACTTCTGCATATTTGGCTGCAGCAGACAGTGTCATAATGATTGTAAAGACTATGCAGAAAGCTTTAGGCCACTCTACATATCAGATCAGTTTTATATTGCATCCCTTATGGTGCATCTCTTACTTGAGTAGGCATAATAACAATTGGCAATGCTTCCTTACACATTTAATATTTTTCTCTTTTTCTTTTGGAAGAGTAGCCTTTGAAGAATAATCTACAACAGTGCTCCTACCTTCTCTTTCACTGTCTCCCCATTTCTTTTCTACACTTCAACTTCATTCTACGCACTTTCTTATTCTCCTCTTCATCCTACATTGAGGGTGTGGGAAAGTGAGCTAAGCGTGCATAAAGATTGCTGTGCCGAACTTAATTGCGGCACTGACGAAAACAAATCTTTGTCAAAAGGTTCACTCCAGCTACATTCCCCCTCCAAACACTGTTTATCACTTCAAGCCTTCATATTCCTGTGAGCTTTTGTCTTGTTTAACAGTTGTAACAGTCATACTATTTATTACTATCAATAGCCAGCATACATTTAGCACTGCAAAGGGCTGTTTAGAAGATGTGCGAGTTTCTACTTCCCTTATGATAAATACTCCAGACATTGAGTCTCTATTTTATGAAAATCTTTCAAACATTGCCAGTGATGACCACCATATAGGTTAATGTCGGCATGGGATTGAGGCTTTCCCGCAAAAAGAACAGTTATGTTGTGCTCATATCACGTGACTGGCAGTTTCTGCTGTAATTTTTGCACTTGTCAACTGCACTGTGGAGAGTTCATTTCTGTGAATATGTGCTGGCCTGATTCTTCTTGTTCACGCATTTCAGATCTTGTGCTATGAGATGAGGAGGTGTAAAATAAAAACACCGTGTAGATTTCACAATGCCTTTAAGAAACCACGCGAAGCTTGGAGATGAAGCATTACATGCACCTTGAACCAAGTGTCTGGACACAGCGAGTGAAAGTTGTTTTGTCATGAGCGAGGGTGTCGGTGTTACTTGTAACTACCTTTAAATAAAGGTTTGTTTCAAAACAGTGGCTCCACTCTGTGTTTCCCCCGGTAAAAAACACAACCATTGGGATTTTCATGAGCGAGGGTGTCGGTGTTACTTGTAACTACCTTTAAATAAAAGTTTGTTTCAAAACAGTGGCTCAACTCTGTGTTCCCCTGGTAAAAAACAAAACCATTGGGATTTACAATTCGCTTTTTAAACATAATTGAACAACATGAATAAAAAAAACTTGATGAATCAAGATATAAGCTTGCCATACCATGGAAACACTTGAAACTCCTTTTGAGAAGCTTACTCATACACGAACACACTATAGCAATTATTTTCAATCGTATACCCACAATTTGCCGTGTCACCCCGTCAAGTTTCAAGGCAGAATTTTTTTAGACTCCAGGAAGCTATATGCCTAATTCTATCCATTGTTTACTGCATTGCATTTGATTTTCTATAACAAATAAAATTGAATTCTCCATTGATTGCGCCGACGCTCACATTATAATTATATGCTATTATTATTGACTAGTCATATATTTTCTTGGCGGGTGGGGGCTGCACTGGTGGCGTTCTACGAATTTGCGCCGCGTGTTTGTGCGGGTAAGCTTAAGTGCAGAATTTTTTTTGCGCGTTATGAAAACAATGCACTGCAGGTATTTTAATTAATGCAACGAGCTGTATGAAATATCGGTCAAGGGGTTGGAAACGTCGTTATAGAGAATCCCGACGATTTTTCTTTTGCGTGTGTGTATTTGGAGTTGATTCACAGTTTTATTTGTTTATTTTGGCTACATTGCGCCAATTGCGCTTCCATAGAATAAAGAAACGCGCTTCCACGCGCTTGCCGACTCGATCGCAAGGGGACAGCCTGATCAACATCAATATCAGCAGCAATGGCGGATTTGCGCTTGCCATGGCGCTTGCAAAGTTTTCAATAGTTTTCGACTATTAAGTGATGCTTTTGCTATTTTAACGTGTGGAGGTTCATTGTACGTCTGTTTTTTCAAGTTTGGCATGTGTTTTAACACATGTGAAGGTGTAGTCTTTTCTTCTTCAGCGGATATTTGTACAAGACCCCGTTCACCGTCTATCAGGTAAGATGTGTACGTATGCTACACGCAATCGTAGTGCTTCACTAAGCCACAGTGCACTACAAAGTTAAGCATGAGCGGTACACAAAATTCTCAAGTTCTTAGTATTGCCAAGAACAACCATTGCTTGGTAAAGTTCTCACAGGCGTTGTAGAAGTTGTTGGGCGCGGCAGTGCTGAACGTAGCGTTAGCGGCTTAAGTCGTGTTTTTTACTAGTAACAACGTGTCACTATTTCATATTATTGGCGGCGTCTCCAGGACACCAAATCGGTAACGGGGACACCAGAGCTAGAACGCGGACTGGTCCATGGGTTGGGGCTCGCCGAGGCCTGCGCGTGCTAGTAGTATATCTTGATGTCTGTAGGCTGTGTGTAAGTCGTACTTTCCGAATTTTCTGACGCATTTTAAGATCAGCAGCTGTCCGCTTTCGCGGACAAGGCTGGAGTCAGGGTGGTCCGTGAGTTGGGGCAACATAACCTGCTTCCAGTTTTGATCCCTCCGCTGCCCCTTGGGTACCCTGCCGCCTCCTTGATTATAATCTAATGCTCTCCTGAGGCCTCTGTTTGCCGGTTACATGTGCCCTCCTGGAGCCTTACTTGTAAATGAATCCGATCTATCGTCGCAACGAAAAAAGCGCCCCGCGGCTTCTACAACACCAGTCAGAACCTTGCCCATTGGTTTACATATGTGTGGCCGCAAATATCTGAAACTTAATGCCAGTTCAACAGGTTTGTTGGCAAGGGTGTCAGGTCGTTGCTTTGTGTTGAATAGGCCTTTTCTCAATTCTTAAGAATTTAATTGGAATGCACCTGACCAGTGCTGCTTTGTGGTGCTTGTCACCAGTCCCTTGGACAGGGAAGACGTACGAGAATCCCTGTGCATACACTTTATACGCAGTGGTGTGACCGCTTCCTTTGGGAAACTACCACGTTAGCGATATTGTGAGCGCAATGTGACTTTCCGTCATCTTCCTCATCCGTACGTAGTGTGTGTCGCTTCTTCCTCGCCATAGCTCTAGCTCGGCAAGAATAAAGCGGTTCCTTAGAAGTGGTGGAGGTGCTGGGGTTCTGCATACCAAGGACGTATAAGGTAACAGTGTTTGTGCCTTTAATATGTCTCATTCTATCATTTTGAGACGTGGTGGTGTTCATGCGTTAGCACAGTGCAAGGACATCCACAATGTAAGAGGTACATGATTCTCGAATTGTATACTCTCTCTGGGCTTTTCTCACGATTTCAGCACAAGTAGTGGGAGCATCAAAAAACTGACAAAGCTGGTGCATGAATGTTGCCCAGTGTTGGTGTTCCTTGGTGTTGAAATTATCCTTCCTTTCTCTAAATCCAAGGGCGAGATCTTGCATTCTGAATGTTTGCTTGCGCTCTCATTATTCGCCTTCACCATGCTTTCGTCAGCGGTCGTCTGCTTGGTGAAGTGGGAGCACCTATTGAACACTGCCTACTCACTGATGCAGAAGGTGAAGCAAACAGTCAGAAAGCTAGAAGCTTGCCCAATCTCATCCCAGGTTTTTAATCCAGTTTGACATTGAAGCATCCTGGTAGTATTAAAGTACTTTAGAAAGAGGTTCCAGAAGCATTGCCAAGTTTGCCACTTGGTGAAATTTGTAGTTTGGAAACAATTTAGGCTCTTAGCAAGATTAGTAGTGAACAGAGGTTTTCACATGGCGATTGGTGTTGTCCAAATGCATGAAGAGGTCACAGTACGAGTACTTAAGCTGATAGTGTCGGGTAACCATAAGCACCAGCAGGGGCCCCGTAACAGTGTCCCCTTTAACTTCAGATATGCTTCACTGCATGATGCTAAATATGCTTCGCCGCATAACACGACTCTGCTGCAGTGAAGGTGACTTAAACCGACATAAGCCGAGAAGGTGCAAACAGCACTGCGCTGCCAGGTTCTTGCTGTTGGCCTTTTCTTCTTTTCACAGTGTCCTTACTGCAAGTGCACTCCAGAGTTACAATGCAGGAATATGCATGTGTGCATAAGCTTTCATTCAAGAGTAACTCATGATCATAAGTTACGTCATCATGGTTTCGTACCATGTCACGGCATCATAAGTGAAACATAATAAAGAAGCCCTCAAAGTCTGCGGGAGAGACTAATCTTTTGTGCGAGATTGTGCTATCCTTGCTGCACGCAGTGCAATATTATATGACTCTCATGTCTATGGTGGCATTGTCGGTTATGAATGTTTCCTTACTGCGTTAAAAAAATGTGAGTGCATCTTTCAGATAATAATGGCATTATAGCTTCAGAGTTGTTCAAGTTTGGGGTACTTGTTCACTAAAAGTACATTATCAGAAAAGCTTTAGAATGTCTAGGTCATAATTGCATTTGAAGAAGTAAGTCTTCCTACACATAGCAATTGGTAGCTTACTGTGTAATGTTGAAGGTGGTTTTTATTCATAGGCCCTACGCAGAGAGCAGCAACACAATGCCTGGCATGTGACCAGGGTTCGTCACAGTGTTTGCATTTCCAGTGCTCGTAACTGATTCCAAGCATAAATTTGCTTTATGAATTCTTTGTAGACAGAAGGTGCTTGAATATTGGTTGCATGAAATGCTCCAATGCACACTGTATATGTACAGGGTGTCTTTTATTACCATACAGATTTTCTTGTTTTAAAGTTATGAGCGCAGCAAATGTGGCATTCTTGCAGAGGAATTCCTCTATTTTGGAACTCCACAAATTTGGAGGCAGTCACATTTTATAGCACTCTCATTTCTTACAAATCTTGAAAGTTGCACCTAATTCAAGATATTCATCATTGAATTTCACTGGTAAATCGAGGCAATATTGGAACCGAGTGTGCTGGGAGCGCAGAAAAGAAGGTCCCGCTACCTCATCAGATGGAAACACCCCCGACAACAGGCTCGAGAAAGTCTGAAACAACATCTTGGCCAGTCATTGTAGCAGCTGATACGACACACTTTGCCTGGCAAGCATGTGCATCAGTGTGCCGTGTCAGGCTATTATTTAAGCTTTGTCCCACACTTCTTGACAGGGCACTGCCGCCTGATGTGGAGCAGGATGCACCAAGTTTTGATTGTACTCAATTGAGCGCGATAATGAATATTTCAAAATAAGTGCAATTTTCGAGATTTCGAAAAAGAAAGGGTGTGCATTCACATGTGACTGCCTCCAAATATGCCATTTAGAAGGCTGCCGCCAAGTTACTAATAAAAAAGTGACTGAATTTTTCAAAATTAATTTTCTGAAACTCGCATTAGCAGCAAAGTGTGTCCTCCTCACCTAGAAACTCTTTTGCAAGAACGACAGGCTCTCTGTGCTCAAAACTTTTTGCTAAATATCTGCATGGTTAAAAAAAAAAAACTAGATATGCATAATTGTTAATGTATGAAAATCGTACACTATCACTTTTCAAAATTTTTGTCCTATGCAACACCAGAAAAATTGGAAATAGAAGCTTCAGGTGACCTATCTGATGTGCAAGTTGCATGGCCATATTATTGTTTTAATTTTTCGCTATTACCTTTTACTGTGATGTCGCCACTGCAGCAGCTCGATGGCTGTGGCTTTTCATTCCAGGTCACAAAGCTGCACCCAGGTAGAGGCAGAATCCAAAAATGCTTGTGTACTTAAGTATAGCTGCACATCACAGAATCCGAGGCCCTCAAGATTTATCCGTAGCCCTCGTGTAGCCCACGAGTTCCATATTTTTTATTGGGATTGAAGAGTAACGTTTGTGCTGTATCCTTCTATTTCAGACTAAATAATGTGCATGCAAAATTATATCTTCATTACTTTACACCATTGCACCAATATCTGTTGTGCGTTGATTTTCTGATGTCCTTGCATTTGCTATAGCAAGGATTTTTAAAAATCAGCCACAAAAGAAAAAATAAATGGTCAAGGAACGAAGTGGTGTGTAGCAGCTCCCTTTTTTTTTTAATCGGCAGCAAGTTTTGCACTCGTGTGTTAGCAACACTGTTTCGCCAGTTGTGTACTTCAAAAGAAGTGTTACCTTTCTGCTTTGGAACTTTGTGGTTTTGTTCTGCCAGCTGCTTGACCAACACAAGCAAAATGTACTTTGGATATTCCACAAATTCATTCTGTATGCATTTGGTACAATAAAATTTGTTTCAAGAATGGACAAATGCAGTGATGGTTAATTGAAAACTGCAACATGCTGAGTTTCATGCTTCATTAATTTTCTCAGCCCCAAAGAAAGCATGCGAGGTTTGAAAATGTATCATGTGACATTAGTGCACTCGGTCTAGAGAACTGATTAATGCTGCACATACATTGAACATGGTGGCCATGACCATCCCTCATGAATTGGCATTCCCTGCCTAAACCACCTCACCAAGACAGCTTGTTAACAGCAAGAAAGCTGACAGGGCTTCCAAGAATTTCTATGCACTATTTATTCCTATCGCCCTACTGAAATTGCTCCATTGCTTTGCTGACAATTGTCTTGACAAAAGTGGAAGCCGAATCGGTTGAGGTCGATCAGTTTTATTTACATACAACCTATTATAAAGTGGACCTTTCTTCGCCTCTTCTACTGTTCCCACAGCTGCTGCTGCCATCTTGCACGCCACATCGAGGAGGAGGGCAATGTACATGGCAGGTGCATGGGAGGATTTTCCAAGGAACTCTGGAAAGCTGTAATCAGATTGTGGGCAAAGTTAAAAACTTAAATACAAAAAGGGTGTAGAGTATTGTAACCTTGTACATGTTGATCACACCACATGTTTCAGCTACAGCTATAAGTGCCTTGTCTCATCAAGCAAGCTACAGTTCTTGCAATGTTACACTTTGTGATACTCAGTATGAATTGATAAGACTAGCTGCTATTCTAGTGGTTGTGCAGGCCACAAGGGAACAGTGCCTGGCCTTTGTGCTTGTATGTGTCAATTTCTCTCTTTCAGTCTCGCCCAAGCCACACCAAAATGTTATCCACAAGTGTCGTGCCAAAATGGCCTGGCGACATTTCGTATTAAGCCGTTTGACCCATTTATTGCACTGATGCACACAGTGCAACCAAATGAAGGAAATGACATCGCCTAGGTGATTATTAAATTACCCTTCTAAAATACCACAAGAGGAATGGCAAGAGCCTTAGCAAAACCATAAGAGACACAAAAATGAAGGAAAAGCGACACCTTCAAGTTCCCGCACAGACTCACCATGAGAAGCACGAATTTTGGCAGTGTCTGCTTGAGCTTAGTTATTTGAAGATACATGCAGTTGAATGCTTTTACAAGCATCAAGATGCCCCACTATGCTAGCTTGCCTTTTATGGCTATAGAAAGTTGTATACTGCCACAAGTCTGCCTATTCTTCCGATTGGAATCTATATTGAAGCTGCTTTGAGCAACGGGCGGTATTCTATTTCAGCGCTAATGATACATTGACAGTAGTGTGCCTGGAAGGAATAGACAAAAGCATTGCAGAAGCTGCAGCACTTTGTGCTTGCTGAATGATCATACGAGAAGGTAAAGATGCCATCAGAAAGCATCCTTCGTATAGAGTCTCTTTAAAAGAAAAATACTACATCTAGACATGGTGACAGTTGTAGTGGCAAACTAAAAATATTATAATGATAGTTCAAGGTGTGGTATGGCATGTTTATGCTATTTCTGAAAAAATAAACACGGCAAGTGTGTCCATGCCAACAATTGAGTCAGGATGTGCAGATGCAAAGCTGCAATACAGCACCACGGCGTCAAAAGGACAGTATGCAAGTGGTGGTCCAGCATCAAAACTTCAATGTCCCTACACTACAACACTGGGAGGCCATGCTGCATGACAGAAGCCTGTGTGGCCAGCAGGCGCTGCTCTGTCGGGCACAGGACGTGGCAGCAACTATTTCTCCTAAGGATTCAATAAACGGATTTCTCTACCTCACCCGCCATGCGATGCGCCGTGTGAGGGAATGACAGTGCCACTACTCTCACAGGATATGGATGGTGCACAGCACCACCTTGAGCATCGGAGCGCACGTCTGCCTATGAGCTCTGTGTACTACGAACACAAGTGGTGCATGCAAGGTAACATTTAATTAACATATCACTGCCAAATGCCATCAATGAACACAAGCAGCAAAGAAAGCTGCTTACATAATTTTCACAGTGTGTCAGATCTGCATATTTTTTACATCCTGTCTGCATGCCGCATTGTTCATTTGTTCGTCACTGCTAAAAAGTGCATAGTTGCATGGTACTTTTTTCGATTTTGTGCACTTTCTTTTGTCCTGAAAAAATAACCACAGCAGCTATCTTCATAAAAATAAAGCAGTTAGATGTTTCTCAATGAGCCGTAAGCATTAAAGTTGCTCAACAGGGTAGTCTACTGAATTGATTGTATTTGAGTACTGCAGGCCTAGTTGTTTCTTTGTGCCTCGGCACTAGTTAGCTGAAACACCCTGTATACTGGACGGCTTGCCTGGCTGCCCGCACCGCCGAGGCGGAGCATCTAACGTTTTCGTGGTGCACTTGTCGCCGTCTCGTGGCACCGGTCGTCCATCCTTATCGCGCAGCACACGCCAGCGTCGTCTGGTGTTCTGATTGGCCGCGGCAAATCGGACAGCTCTGGTGGGCGGGAAAAGTGGTCCGCAAGCGATCGGGCTTGCCGCCTCGTTTAACGCCTACTTTTATCCCCTGGCCAAGAGCTTTGCCCGGTTTAGCCGCTCCGTCTTTGGTGTGAACGTGCCTTTAGAGTAAAAAATCAACAGCTTACGCTTCCACATTTTTTGCTTGGTAGCTGCATTCAATTTGCTTGCTCCTCGTCTTTTAGATGTCTAGGCTCCCCACATTTTAACGTGGCTGAATAGTGCACAAATCAGAAAAACGAGTTTCTGTGGCCTAGCCTTCTCACACTTGCAAGGATACCAGCCAAAGTTGACCTATTTTTCTTATGGGGTGCCCACTGATTATGAGGATGCTGACATCGAAGGATCTCAAGTGGTTCTCTAGCATTTTGGTGACAGAATACAGTAATGCCGAGCTACAACGGACTTGATATCTGTCAGCACCAATGAACGCAGTAGTTAGTAGTCTCACTAAATTGAGAGTTCAGCCCAACAGCAGATGGACACCAGTGGTTTGAATCCCCATGTTGGCAAATTTAACTGGCTGAAATCAAGCATCTAAAAGACACGCACTTAGTTCCATCCCTTCAATCTGTGAGCATAATGAAGATCAAAGGTCAGGTTATGTGGCTACAGCACCTTCTGTTCATGCAGCATACCTTTACTTTTCTTTACCAAGACACTTAGCATGCACATACCTTGTGTGCAAGCCACATCTATTTACAACAAAAACAGCGCTTTCCAATCGTGAGCAAAAGTTTGGAGGTAAAATATGGTAGAATTTTTTGTCCAGCCAACGCATGCACGCTGAAATCCAAGTGGTACAGCCAATATGTGCCTGTTCAATCACTGCAATGCATTGAGACACCTCGAACAACGCACGGCTGTACCAGAAAAAGTTTAGATGTTTTTCACTAATGCAAGCTTTCGAGTAGCTCGAACGTAAAGTGGCCTGTGTGTTATTGCTATTCAGCCGGAGTGCAATAGGAGCCAGTCAAATTGGTAAAACATGAAGTCAATGTGCACACAAAGACTACGTGTACCCTTGCATGACTGTGCCACAGGTAGCTAACAGCTTCCAATTCACAGTCCTTGTAGTATGCTTGTGGCCGCCATCTACAGTGATCTATTTGATTTAACGGGGATGTGTATGTTGGCTGAAAACAAGAAAATATGCTAGAAAATATATTAACACCGATGGATGCAATATGTCCTTTCCGGTAGTTTCGCAAGGGGGAAACTGATTCGAACTTCATGGCAGCGTGCACCGCACAGCTGCACCTCATTTTATATCCTCGCGCATGCGTCAGTGTTGCCGCAGCTGTCTGTAGTGACACCCTCGCGTGCATTTCTTGTTCAAGCTTTGTTGAAGGGTTTGAAGAAATGAAGGCAGTACGGTGTTGCTCATTTCTCCTTTTAGTATCCTGCTGCTTGCGGAGCATAGTAGCGCCTGCAACTCAGTTCTCAATGCGACCTTTGAATAGTGTGTGCATCTTAACCCTTTCATAGACGCAAGCAGAGAACAGGCCGCTTTGTGTCCGAGACATTACAAGTGCTTTTTTTTATGAAGCATTTTTTACATAACGTAAAATCTCAAAGCTGACTACGATTCAGTAATAGCGAAAAGTGGGAATATTACGTCCCACTATACAGCCTCAAGGCCCGTTTCTACCTACTCGTGGTCACCTGTAATGTGATTAGAAGCAGCCAGAGTACCCAGTACATTATACATTGTTTGTGCATGTTTTCATTATACTTACTGAGCATGCTTTGTATGAGAATCCTCAATCAGGGCTTTCCAATATCGCAAGGGTTCTTAGAAAAAAGATGCTTCTTGAAAATTCTTGAGGGCTCATATGTAGCAGCTCGCATATGTAGGAATGCGATTTGTTCGCGATGCTAATAATTTGATCAACTGTTTTGGTAGCTGTGGGTACGAGAAATTTAGACACCTAACCGCACCAAAATTCAGCTATTATGAAAACGCGGAATTTCGATAAAAAAAGTCCATTTGCCGCTGTGGTGGTTTGAAGGAAGGCGACAGAATAAACTAAACGTAGAAAGGGAAGTAAACAATCTGCGCAATCGCTCTATCGCGTTGTTTGACAAAGAAATGGACGAAAAAATGTGCTTAACGTGATTCAGAAACACATCTACACAGGAATGTTCAATGGTAGAAATTACACTTCACCGCTACATAATAGCGAAGTAGCCCTGAAAAGTGGGACCAATATTTTCCGACCGCCCAACAAAGGGTGAAATGCGCACAGTATGTACGGCAACACTTGCTTTATTCACCGCAGTAATGCCACCCTGTAATGGAGACACAACTACGACAAACGGTCCGCATTTCTTCCGCAGCGAGAAGCGAGAAAAAGTGAAACATTTTTTACCGCGTCAGAAATAAGCCAAGCGTGTTCCTGACTGTACGTAACGGCATGCCGCTGGAAAAAGGGGGTCCATACCTCGGGGTTCAAATTCCGCAGACACGGCATGCGCTTCAGCGTAGCCGTCAATTTGCGGTTGAGCAAGCGACGTTTTTGCATTTTCTATTCCGCATCAGCATCTTCTAGGCAGCGAGGGAGCACCTTGAAAACCAGCACGACGGGGGCCGTCTCGTTGAACAATCAAGGCCTAAAATTTAAAAGAAAACACAACTATTAGCGCTTATTGTTTCAAATTTTGTGATTTCAGTAGACTTACCTTGATGTTGTCGCACATTTCTTGTGGATCCATGTTGCTTTCAAGGTCGTTAACGCCAACATAAAGAACGGCGAAATCGACACGCTCGAAGCGCATCGTGGGGAGAGCTCACGCCAGCCGCACTGCATTGTAGCTAGCAAAACTGAATGTGCAGGCTTTTATAGACTGAATTAGGCGCAGGCGCGACCTATTTAAGAATTTAACCTGACTCACCGACAATCACGCCGCGCAAGGACGGCATGACTGAACACGATCCAGCGAAGCGTAAAAGAAACCACGCGAACGAACCTACGTGAGCCGGCAATGGCCGCATGTGGCTGGCAGAAACCACAGGGATTTAGCAGCAGCACCTAGCAGCGTCTTTCCCTAGGCGTACAGGTACCTATCTGGGGGCAGGGAGTACGCCACTGGCACACGTCACATCCGGTTTGCCTCCAAACCGGGTACAGCCAGCCTGCGGGGATACGCTTCTCACACGGTCACGGCCGGTCTCGAGGTACCGATGTCTACCGTGTCTCCTGCACGGCGCCATCATCGCGCCTTCTAAAAAATCCCTAAATAATCCTGTCCCTAGGCACCTAGGATCAGGTCACGTGAAGGATTTTTGTACGACCAATTTGGTACGACATTCAAAATTTAGACGCACGCCAGCGCACGTGGTGAGAACGGGTGTGCATCAGATTCTTTGTATACCGCCCAAATAACGATGACGACAGTCGACCTGACGCTTTTGAAGTCGTGGCTCGAAGAGTTGTCCCTGGCCCAACTTTACTCCCTGGAGGATGCCGGCCTTCCTTGGCTACCGCCGCTGCAGAATAAGAGACGTCGTCGTGTCGTGAACGATATCATTCGTGCTTTGCAAGATGTGACGGACCAGAGCCAGCGTCTGCACTGCGTTGCTTGGCTACACTGCTGGCTACTACCGCGAAGAAGCAACCGGCCGTGGCATGTCATTCGCTTCGAGACAGCTTCGGTTCTTTCCAACTTTTGGAGGCTGCTGTCACGCACGGCGACGGTACTTCGAGTTCACGGCGGCGAGGTGACGCTAGCGTGGACTGTGGAAGATGGCACCGTGTTCGCTTGTCTGCTCGTCCAGAACCTGGGGGCCCTGTCTCTTGACCACGAGGCGTTGTACATGGTCCTGTGGCCCGGGTTGCCGATTATGGCGTTGTTTGCTCCGGATCAACGTGGAATACGCCGCTTGCTGCTGGCACTGGACAGGGCAATGGCAGGCGCACCGGTGCAGAAGCTGGACGTGCCGTGTGGAGACCTCGAGACGGTATTCCGCTCATGCTTCTCGCAGCTACCAGTACAGGTATGGTGTCTGTAGTCGAAGGTAACACAGTAGGACGTACTTCAGCTTTATATAGGAGATCGTGGGTCTTGTACGTCGCGCGACCGCCAAGACTCACCTACGGTATGGGGGACGCCACGGGAACGCCGCTGTAGTCTCGTAGCGCTGCATCGCATTTTACAGTGATGCTTTCTTTGCCAATTCCTTCAAATTTCCCACTACTGCTACTGCTGTCGCCGTCTTGCACGCCGCGTCGGGAGTTGTTTCGGAGCGTGCATGTACGTGGCAGGAGCGCAGCACTAATGAAAGGCGACGCAAGAAACTCGTTTGGGCCTTTCTATCGCGTCGCATGGGCACGGTGCCTTCTGGAGCTCCCTTGGAGTTGCCACAATACCCTATTGACAGCTGTAGTTATCCGTGACCCACCCGGGCAAAAGCATTACAGAAACGGCGTCGCTTACTTTTCTTCCAACGTGCAACCGTCCGAGGGGGAAGTAGATAGAATGGTAGAGAAGAGGCAGGGAGAGGAGGCAAAGAATGGGTTAAACCGACGCAGCCACAAAACGATTGAATGGCAGCCTTGCCACTCTTCGCTTGTAGTTCCTATACATAAGGGGAAGGCAGGTGAGGGAAAATGCGTCTTGAGAAGGCAAGGAAACTTTTCGGCTAGACACGACAGCGGTTGTGGATGAACTGGATAAATTTAAGTTCAAAGTACAGTACATTTCCGCTATTTCTGAAAAATAAGCGCCATGCAACTTTGTAAGCAGACAGTTGATGCACCGCATGCCGACACATAGCCACATTAAGGCACCATAGCGTCTAGGCAATACTACGGAAGCAGACGCATCTCAAATCAATACTTCTGTGCCCGCGTGGTAGTATTGTGGCTACAGCATTCCTTGAGGTCGCAGTTTCGATACTGACCACAGCAACCACATTTTGACGGGGCCAAAATGCAAAGACACTCGTGTACTTAGATTTATATGCTCATTAAAGAACCCAAGGGGTCCAAAATAATCCATAGACCATTACTATGGTGTGCCTCATATCTAGTAGTCATTTTGGCACATACAACTCCATAATTAAATTAATTCTTAACACTTCTGCCACGATGTGATGTGCCATGTGAGGCAATGACACTTCTAACCTTCTTGGAGGTGGTAAACAATGGCACACAACTCCTCAAGCAAACACGTCTCGCTGTGTGTTCTTTGTAGTACACAGACAAACAGGAGTGATGCACTCAAGGTAACATTTACCATCAACTCGCCACTCTCGTATTGGACTGAATGCTGAAGAAATTCAAACATCATCCCTAATTATTGCCAGAGCAAACAGCACAAAGCTTCGCTCTTGTTGATTCCTGCAGTGCGTGGGATCCGCATAATTTTTTATAGCGGTGCTGCTTTGGAATTACAGAATCAAACCATTTGTGCCTTTCATGCCCAACGCAAACAAGTCAAAGTGAGACGTTGTGCTCAAGTCAGCTGGTAACTTTTAGTTTCCAGTACTAGTGGTACAAAGCAAGACTTCCCACTTAGGCTCTCTCCTGGGTCGGTATAACATAAAAATATTCCAATATGTTTTTATTCCAAATCTGCCATCAGCTCTACCAGATCAATCAAAATGGCTCGAGTTGTGCCCATAGGGGCACAACTCACCCGTGTGGGCCGCCCCAGCCCGTGTGGGCCGTCCTGCCCACACGGGCTGGACCCCTACCATTCTGGCCTATCTCAGGGCTCAAGGTGGATTTGGAAATACAACAGATTGGAATAGCTTTACGTTATGCCGACCTTGGTTTCATGACATAGGATGATATGAGGCCAAGGATGGATGTCACCATGGCTTGATAGTGCACCAATTGACAAAAGGCCAAAAAAATAGGAAATTGGTGGAGCTCTTCATTCATATCCACCACTTCATCCCTTGTGTCTAATCACATCACAGCTGGTTACGATGTGTGAAGGTGACTGGCTGTTTGCCACCAGGAGGGGTGTTCTCTAAGTGTCCACTGAGTCGACATGCCCATTTCGTCTGAAATGCTGATCTTACTTTGTTGGGAGCGTATGTGTCCATTTGCTCCTGCATACTCGCATTGTCGGGTTCGCACCCTGCAGACACGATGTGAGTATGTGGGAGGGAATAAGATGTGTGTGCTCCCCACAAATTAGGGCGCCTGTCTCTTTCCCACACGTACCCCAGCCCAGCCATTGCCACTACAAGTTCAGTGACCTGTGATCTCTGCATGTACAGGCAAGGACAAAATACGGTACCTGCTAGTGCGTGCCAAAAGGCATTCCTGCACCACCTGACAAAGCAAGCGCCTGGGTGTCAAGACACGACATTGCGCATGCGTGTCCTTTGATGCTCATGTGCCTGTCAATTAGGCCACTTCTTGCAAAGCTGCTGTCAGGATCGTCATGATAAATAATGAATGGGTGCAAAGCTTGCAGTAACATCAAGCATTTATTTACTCAAAATGCCATTCTCCAGTGGTTTCTGGCTATTCTCTCACAGAGCATGCCCATATGCACCAAGTGTCCGTTCTCTACAAATGCACATTCTATACAGTGCATTTTTCATAGGTTAGACGATTGCCAACTCCCCAGAAGCTTTATGATCCATTAACCGGTTATTGAGGTAGTGCCTGGTGTGGACAACGTAGCATTTCCTACGTGATAGAGAAATATCATAGATGACACTGGTCTTACATGTGACCATTCTATCATAGTGCTTAATATAGCACCTATGCCAATCACGCATGTCGTTGCCCTTTCTGTCTACAGCAGCGCACGACTTACCCAACTTTTTTTTTTTGCTGAAGACAGTGTTAAAACGAAACTTTGCCCTCAATTTATAGAGGTGATGTGACACACTTCGCAGATATGGAGTGCTAATAACTGGCAAATTCTTAGAAAATGTTTCGGGCACTAAGCCCTTGACTTGCAGCTTTACCATTCACAGGATGCTCAGAAAGGCAAAGTTGCCCTCGGGATATTGTGACTCCTTTGGTTGCCTATTGTTTTGAAATACTAGGGTGCTTTCTATGTTGTCATGTAGTGTGCTCGCTTTTTTTTTTTTTGTTCCCGGCAATGTTCTACATCAGGCATATTTTTGAAGTTAGTGCATAGGTTCTTTCAAAGTACGCTAGGCACTAAATAGTCGCTCATGTGTCATTCCTGTAGAAAGCTCTTGCATGAAGTCGACATTCGGCAAACTTTACAAAACTTGCCGATTAATGGAAAATTCTTAGTCTGTATGGCAGCTGCATGCATTTCACGATTCTGAAGATGCAAAAAACAGTGTTAGACGAGATTTTCAATGGACAGAATTAATTGGCACCTGCACAAAATATTTGCACATGCCCTCCGTTTAGTTTTTTTGTGAACATTTAGTCATTTGCCGTCCCCCCTGTGCTTCTTTCTTTGTCAGTTCTTCTCGGCAATGTATATTTTGCCAAAACATCAGTGCAGATTGTTATGCCATAATGCCATACATTCATACTAATTAACAAAACAGTTATGGCTAGAAAGAGCACTTGCAAATTGCAAGTGAAGGTATGCCCATCATTGGGACCAATATGTTTTGATAGGGTGTAATTTAAAAAAAGTTCTTGTATGTTACTATACAGTTGCCATTGCAATTGCCTCTACTAATTCCAAAGTCATCATTAGTGACTCCAAGAGCACTGTAAGCAACTTTGCCAGAGGACAAATATCCTTGCGAGCATTAGGAATTCTAAAGACCAACTCCAATTATTGATCAGTACAAGTTATATGGGCACCAGCATATTTATCCCTCCCTGGAAATTATGCAGCTCATTGCATGGCTTGAGGACTCGCAAGCTGAGCAGGTGAGCTGTCTTCGCTGACGTCGAGGATGACTGCGTGGTGACCTATAGTGAAACTACAAATTAGAGGGGTGCTGGTACCCTGCGCACCTGCCCGTCACTCACTAAACTGCAAGTGGTGGCCTGGCATCTCCTACAAATACTTACCCGAAACCAGTGGCCTGTAGCTAGCTATTGCTACCTGGGTCAATATTCAGAATTATTTATTTTTATTTTTTTATTTGAAAAATACTGTCAGCCTTACACAGGCCATTAGGGCGCCTTTACTTAGGCGCCATTACTGGGAGTGGATGGGTTGGTACACATAGCAGTACAATGTATCATCTATACATTAGTAATCATAACCAATACAACAGCAATCGATACAACATCCTATACAACCGATGACAAACATCGTAAGCCTTATAAGTAAGCATAAAACATAATCTAACGAAGTATAACACATCAATATGTTATAGCGTAAGAAGGTATTCTTCTACCCTCTCCACAAATTTCTCTACACTGTCCATGCCAATAATTTCCCGGGGCAAAGCGTTCCGTATTTCAATGGTAGCAGGAAAAAATGAAAATTTGAATGTGTCACAGCGTGTGACGTATTGCCTGATATGTTTATCGTGGCACTTTGTACAGGAATGACGATGTGGTGGTTTCAAGTGGACGTGCTTATCTATTTTTATGCGATCGTGATAAAGCAAGAAAAGGAACTTCATTGCTGCCACACGCCGTCGACAAGCAAGTGTAGGAATGCAGGCAGTGACGCTGTCCTGACGGGAATATTTTGAGTAGATGAAATGTAGTGCCTTATTTTGGATTCTTTCCAATCCATCTATAACGTATGCCTGATGAGGGTTCCAAACTGTACTGCCATATTCGATAATGGGATGCACTAGAGCTTTATATGCTATTAACTTAACGGAAGCAGGAGCCACAGCCAACTTTCTTCGCAGAAATCCCAAGTGTTTTAAAAGCTCTTGCGCATATATTCTCTATGTGAACGTTCTACTTTAAGTTACTTGTAATAGTTAAGCCCAAATATTTTATAGCGTCTGTTCGTGTTATGTCGGAGCCCGCTGTTCTATAATTGAATGTAATAAACGACTTCCTATGGCTAATAGTCATGCACTTTGTTTTTCTGACGTTAATTTCCATGCCCCAGGTTACACACCATTGAGTAAATTTGGCAATGCAAACACTAACTTAAGAGATACAATTTGGTCCCGTCCCAAGAAAAAGCTAGGTAACATGACTAACGCACAGCAGTGGAAGACCCTGCTGCTCAACTAGAATCTAGAACAGCTCCAGGTTGTCTAGCTCCCTGAAGACACTGCCAGGGTACAAAGGCTCCTGGCCAACGACTAGGACTGCTAAGGCTGGACATTAAAAATGTTTTCCTCCTCCTTCGTCCTAATGTTAAATAGAAGTGAGCTTCTCCCATTTGCTAACACCTACCATTTTTCATTCCATCGTTTGTCTCATGGTAGTTTTAAAGGGCCCATCACCAGGCCACATAGCAAATTTCCGTTATACACTGGAAGTTATGTGCCCTCTACGGAGAATTCTGCCACAAGAATTTTTCAAATTAGTTCATTAATAGCCAAGATAGAAATATTTCAGTGCCGTGACCTGATGATTTCAGGAGGTGAGTGCCACTGCCAAGAGAGACATTCTCTTCACTTGGCCCATCTAGCCTCCGCAAGTGAAATTTCTCCCCTGTGTTCTCCCATACCGGAGCTTGAGGGTTGCGTGACACATACGTCACGGGCCCCGCCTTCATTTTTTCCCCTTGCTTTTTTGCTGCACGGTGCACGAGAACACCTGATCATAAGTCAGTGCTACACGGATACTGAAGCAAACATAAGCGGATCACAGAGCATGGTCGCGTGCTGGAAGACTGTAGAAAAGGAGTTTTGTTGTCTGCGCGCATGAATGAACGACGTGGGAACAAGTGGACAAAACGGAAGTACATTTCTCTTGCTGCGGTGCAAAGTAAAACAAAAATGCGCGGACATTTGGCTTGTGTTTCATTATTTCTCTAAGCTTTAATTCGTCTATTGAAGCAACAGATTAAACAAATAACAGATGTTGCCTTGAATAATTCTCGAGATCATGTGCCACTATGAGCAACGTCACAGCACTGCCATGTACGTAGGCAGGGCACATTTGTGCAGTATTTATTTATGTTATTTATTAAATACTGTGTGCACGTGGTCCAAGCAGGGAGGGTGAAATATGTTACATACAATGAAAATAAGGTTGACAAAACAAACAAAAACCAGAAAATTACAATATTAGAATGTGGATTCAACTACACAATTCCATCCCGTTATAGTTTGAGGAAAAAAAGAAAACTTATATGTGCTCATTCTTGCAAGGTAAGGGGTCAATGAATGCATCATGTCTGTGGTGGTGTGTAATTCTGCTTGATAACTGTGATAAATATTCAGACAAGTCAAGAGGTAAATTGTTAGTGTGGAGTACTTCAAGGAATTCAAGTCCCTGTTTCTTTTTTCTAAGCTCAAGTGCTTGAATGTTGTTAATTTTCATAAGTTCGGTGGGGGAACCAGATCTTGAAAATTTGTTGAATTTAAATCTGACTGCTTTTCTCTGAATTCTCTCCAGACTATTGATATTAGTTTTTGTGTACGGATCCCAAACTATGCATGCATATTCCAGCTTAGTTCTAATTAGGGAGAGGTAGCATAACATTCTAATGTTAGAAGGGAAAAAAGGGGGTTAACTGAGGGGCCCAATTTTTATTAGTCATATCATGAGAAGCCAACAAACACTGACACCAAGGACAACATAGGGGAAATTACTTGTGCTTAATAAATGGGATGAAAAAACAACTTGCCGCAGGTGGGAACCGAACCCACAACCTTCGAATTTCGCGTGCGATGCTCTACCAATTGAGCTACCGCGGCGCTGTTTCCCCATCCACTTTCTTGGGTATTTGTGTGTGCTAGTAAACCCTGGGAGTGTTAGGCAGCGCCACCACTCACAGACCTTGGTGGCGGACGTGGAACGTCCTTGTTGCTGCAGGCGTCACGAGAACGTGATCTTTTTGGGTGAAGGCAACTGGTCAATAAACCCACATATGCTACCTGAAGGCATCAATGTTGCCGGATTCGAGACCCTCGTTATGTAATACACGAGTAGAAAGGGGGTTAACCGAGGGGCCCGATTTTTATTAGTCATATCATGAGAAGCCAACAAACACTGACACCAAGGACAACATAGGGGAAATTACGTGTGCTTAATAAATGGAATGAAGAAACGATAAATTAATGGAAATTAAAGTGGATGAAAAAACAACTTGCCGCAGGTGGGAACCAAACCCATAACCTTCGCATTTCGCGAAGGTTGTGGGTAGAAGGGGCTTTCTTAAGTTGGGGTACCAAAAAGCATAGTTTTCTGAAAGCTGAAGCACAAGTGTTAGTTATGTGATCGTTTCATGATAGGGTATTGTTAAGGGTCACTCCTTGGTATTTATAACTAGTGACTTCATGAAGAGGCGATGAATCTAACTTATACGTATAAAGCAGGGGTGATTTCTTTAGTTATTCGCAGTACTACAGTTTTATCTTTATTTAGTGTCATTCCCCAGCACCTGCGCCATGCAAGAATATTATTTAAACTACAACATAAACTAGTATGGTCATAGATAGAAACAATATCTTTTTGCATTGACTCTCCGACTGTGAGCACGGCGCCTGCGAGAAGGGCAAAATGACGTTCGGTTCGAAATTTCAGCTCTTTCCACAGCGCATAGCAATGTAATACTTCGCAGACATGTTCATTAGTGCACATTGTATGCATGGTGCTTGACAGCTCAAAATGGCCAGAGCTGGTGAGGGGCCCCATAGAAAGTAAGTTATAATAAATAGGCACATCCGTGCACCGCCAAGTGACAGAAAAACACTACACATCACACAAGGAGTTAAGACGAACAAGTTGAAGTTGTGTGTTTAGTTAAATAATCATAGAATGATATCACTGGTAAATTGCATTGCTTCATGGATATCCTGCCTGAAATTTTTTTCGAATCCTTCAGCACAAGTGAAGTTAGTAGTTATCAGACCAATAAGCAGTTCTCTGTCTCCTTTCATTTGCACTGATGCACTGGAAGCTCACAGGTGAGAGGGCAAGGAAGCAACACCCTCGTGGCACCACCCAGTGGTTGAGCACGAGACGGCTCGTGGCGATACCCATGGCTGCAGTATCTATGCTGTGCTTCTCATATCGAAAGCCACACGTAGCAGACACAGCAGTGCGCATCTGTCATGTTTAGATGGGCAGTGCAAAAATGAAATATTTTTTTCTTTTTGAGGTCATGCATATATATTTTTAACTCAAATGAACACTAATTTTATTACTGTGATTGTTCTCACAATCACGAAATCAGCCAATGGCTGTTTGCCGAGTCCAGCAGCATGTGATGACGCTGCATGACAACATTGTGAGATTGTAAATTCCCTGCTGCGTGCAGTGCTGTAATATTTGGCTCACATGTTAACAGGAGCGTTCTTCGTTAACAGATCGGCAATGTTTTCTTACTCTCATTAAAAAGCGTCTCAGGGCACCTTTATAGGGGCAGTGCACTGAAGTGAAAAAGCAATTCAGATGTAATGGTAAGTTACCCTTCTTTAATACCAAAAAAAGCCACTCTTTCCATGAAAGAAGCTTGGTAGGCCTAAAAAGAAGCAGCAATAAACAGGAAAAGTGGCTATGCCACCTTGAAATGCCTACATGAGCTAGCCCTGACATCGGGGATGTTGAAAACGCTTGCTCCAGCTTATTGAACTTTTCGGTGATAGAGCTTGGCTATATTTTCTTCCAAATGAGGGAAATAATTTACGAGTTTAGAAAACATTTATTGAGCCAAAATGGCTCATATATGAAAAGATACTTTAATGTCCATGTTGTTGTACTGCCCTATTGGCACTGGGAATTTGGCATGAAATTCGAGAAATTTAACTTCTACCTTCACTTCTTTTCTGCTCCTCAACCTCTTTCCCGAAATGAGTGAAAATTGTTCTGAAAGAATACCTTATCACTCTAAGCTGATTTCTGCAGTGTCCTATAATGCAAACCTAGCCGGCAATCCGGCATACCGGCAATCTTTCCGGAAGGGAGCAGTGGGAGACGGCTCGCCAGCGAGGATAAGGAGATGCAACTAGCGCTCCTCGACCAGGCACGGCGGACCGCTCAAGCCAGTGGGGCCCTGGACTAGGGGCTCCACCCACTCGCTTTCTGCACTTTTTTTTAATAAACATTTTGATATACATATTCTTAAGCTATTAAGAGATGGGGAGGCACCATATTGCAAGATTGCGTGCAACAAAGTTGTGATGCACAAACTGTAATATAGAAGAGTATTTGCTTCTACCACGTTTATTCAGATAGGTTCCTGAAGCAGGCGAATTCAGCAGCAGTAAACATGCTGAAAAAAACTGGCTAATAGCCAAAACAATGTTGACAGTAGCTGGTATTCCAAGTTTGCTTACTTCTATGCTGCAGCTATACAGGTACACCATCATTATTAAAGTTTTTGTTTATCTAACAATGGGGGGGGGTGCTTGAGCTAACCTTTTAAAATATACATGTTGTACTCCCCCAACGTAAGATTTTGTGTCCGTGCGATGCTCATGAATTATAAATTTCACAGGTTAGCAGGTATGCTGTAATGTATCCTTGTTCAGTTGATTGTGTTGCTTGCCTATATGACTCCTCAGCGTTAATTTCTACATTCTCCTGCAGGTTGAGCCGGGTACCCTCAATGTTCCAAAAGTGACAAAAGATCTGCGTGACCCACCAGCAGGTGACAAGGATTCAAAAGAGCGTCTTGACATGTGGAGTGCCGCTCTAGCCGAACTTGGGCCTTCTTTACGACCTGTGGACAGCTCATACACTCTCACTGATGGGAAGGGGACATGGGTGCGCTTTGAAGGCCCTCAATTGCTAGACAAGCTACGCGATCTCTATGTACGTGGTTTCGATGCAATTCTCAGCAAACACATGCTGCCGGCTTTTCTGGGAAGTGACTATCACATTGTATGAAGTGCCGATGCCACGGATTCCGATTGGATCTGCTATGTATATATTTCCATTTGTTACATTCTCCATACGGTGCTGTTTCCTCGTTTGGCGGTTGCTCCTCCGGTTTGCACTGCATAGTTTCTCATTGCAAATAAAATATTTTACTGTGGAATGCGTAATATTTCACCACTTATCACACTTATTGATACTGGAATGCTTGCTCGATGTCTGGTTGGTAATGTCATCACTTGTGTTATCATGCAAAGCTCTAGACATACTGATGGCCAGTTGTCTACTGCATAATTCTTTTATTTTGTTTTATGACGTATAGAAAAATTATGCAGAGACTGTATGGGCCTTTCAGCTGCATTTACATATTAAGTTGATCTTTTATTCGTGCTAGTAATTGCTAGCACTTGTTATTATTTCGTTATTGGTGTGTTGATTTTAGCACTACTGCTGAGGCAGTTGTTACTACTGTGTCAATAAGTTGTGCATCTTCCTTTGTGTGTCTTCCTGATGCTATTGTACCACACAGTACAAAGTGGATGTGTGAAATTTGAGCACAAGACAAGCGAGCTGGATATCTTATGTTCCATTTTTATGTTTTAGTAATTGTGACATATCTGTAATGGCAGCAAGAATCTGCAGGTTTTAAGGGGGACGCAGCTTTCGCATTGCGAAAAATAGCTGAGAAATTGATTTTTTGAAAATCGCATTTTTAGTTTCTATAACTTTTTCTATCTTATTTCCAAATATCATCACTGTAAACCACGTAGAAGTGCTCTAAAAAATTTGTTTTATCAGCCAAGGTGGCGAAAAATCTCACGTAAGTCAAGAAAGAACAGCATTTTTCAAACCACAACATCTCCGGAACGGCACCTCCGAACGTTGCCATCTTGGTCTCGTTGAAAAGTGCATTTATCCGTATTCAAATTTGCCACTTCAGCTATCTCCTCCTTACAGAAACAAGCACACAAAAAGCAAATGATTGAAGGTTCTGCCAGAGTCTGTGATTGGCCGTGCCCGCCACGTGACTCCAGCACAGTTCGCCATTGGTCCGCCGCTCACGTCGTCTGCTCGGCTCCTTGCACCTCGTGTCATTGCTTGTGCGAACGCGCCAGATTCGACGTGTGAAAATGGGTGCTACGCGGACATCGCAGTAGCAGGGCCGATCTCTACTTTTTTGGGCGTCTCAGACCCGTGGCGAAGCATGCCGAGCATTAGCGACACAGATATAGCGACCAAGCATTGCGTGCGGAATCCTCAGACCCGCAGCATTTTGTGCATAGGAGTCTCCAACTCGGCGATCAAGCACATCGCGCACAGACATCTCGGACCCTCGCCTAAGCATTTTGTGCATCGGCGCCTTCGACTGCGCGACTAAGTACATCGAGTGCCGACTCCTGGGCCCGTATTGTGAAACATTCGCCTTCCGTGAAACTATCGCCTTGGCCACGCCTCCGTCAATGACACGCGCTGATTGGCGGTTTTAGCAAAACCGGAAAATAAACAGCGCCATCTAGTAGTTGCGGCCTGCGTCATTCTAGCGTCATGGTGTCTATGGGTGCTCTCGACATATATTGAATAAACGAACACGTCTTTTGGCGTTCAGTTGGTGGTGGAGTGTAGTAGAGATAAGATAGGTGGTAGTTTGTAGTAACCTTCTTGGTGGAGTCTTACACATGTTCTTTCGCGGCACTATTTGTTGATTCATTTAAAATAAAACATTTCACACTTTCTTATTCAATTTATTTTACCTAAAGCGGCCGTAACCAGCCAGAGTCAGTGCGCAGAACCCATACTGCAGCCACTACACTCGAAAACACACGCGAGCGGCTCTGCACTCTCACGGTGTGCTCTCTCATGCGATGTGAAGCGTTCGACAGCGCGTGTTGGTAGTGCGCGCTGACATCACGGGTAAGCAGTCGCTTGATATATTGAACGTGACTATCACAGAAGGCGAACGTTTCAGAATATGGCCCCTGGAGCCCGCAACTGGGCATTTCGCACGTCGGCACCTCGAACTGCGCGACTAAGCACATAGTGTCGACTCCTTGTATCTGCGGCTCGGCATCTCACACATCGGCGCCTTGAAGTCGCAACAAAGCACATTGTCCGTTCATTCTATTATCATATTGTCACGATATCTTGTAACAATATCTATTATACCAACCCCTTCATAAAGAGAACCTCATCATGAGCTCTGTTCACTAGGCCCCTTGGGCTGGCACAGACACCTGGCTGCAGTGATTGAGGCATCATACAAAAGTACAAGCTGGAAAGCACCTAGCAGCTGTGTATCTATCACTGGCTTTCATATCCTAAGTTTTACAGCCATTGTCAAGGGAAGATGACTTGGAAGGCTGCCGAGACTCAGTTTTCATTCAGCAGCATGGTCGATTCTACAAAAGAAAATGCCTCACTGATTGTACTGGAGACTGCTATCTATGAGGCAGCCTACAAGTACAATACTGGAACTATATTCATGCCCACACAGAGTTCTGCACCTCACTTGGTTTGAAACTCGGGCACCATGCTCTTCGTAGAGCAGCAGCAAAATATGCCATACAAAAAAAGGGGAGGGGGGGGGACAAAGGCACACCAGACCAGAGGCCACATGTACCTCCAGCTTTTTAGAGAACTAAAGAGAAGGGAAACTTTGAGAGCCGTTTTCTCAAAACTGTTCTTTGGCCTTTCTGCTCAGTTTCTGGAGCTGATTTCTTTAATGTTACCGTTTAGTATATTTTGACTCCGTTATTTTTTTGCCACATTTCTTGGGCTACGGTGCAGGTCGTGACAGTCCCTCTTTCTTATCTTGACTTTTTATAAATTTATGATATGGCTATTCATCTACCTTGAAAGTGTGCTTGATGTGAAGGTAACAAAAAATGACACTCCAAAAATGTATTGTGAAAAAAAAAGAAAAGCAAGAATGTCACGACCTTCAGCGCACATTTAGCTACTCAGTCAATACTTAACAAGGCCCTCCAGAAAGTTTGAGGGAGAAAAATTTTGTTCAATAAAATTCAATAGAATGTTCTCAAGGTATCGCTTTGATTGTTTTCATATAGGATGGAAGTTGGCAGGTATCGGTTCCAGACTTTAACAGAGCTGAAGGCATGCCTGCAGGGATCCTTATTGCCAGAGAAGTGGTCAGTACTGCATATTTGTCGAGTGTAATGTCCTTGTTGCTAACCGGAAGCACCATGCCAAGCATTGAAGCTTCTGTTGTGATCAGTGACAGTATGGACATAACTGTATGCCATCGAAAGGTCAAACGTGCCAAAGTAAATGACTATCCTGTCCCCAGCATAGTTCAGGATATCGGATGCATCGTAGAAGTTCTAGAGAATTTGTCGAATTTTGAAATGATCTATTATTCCTGAGGATGTTGTAAAAGCTGTCGACACCCTGCTCAGGTTTTGAAACAGCAGCTGCCAGTGGAAACTCTAAGTGTCCTTAAAGTGCCGAAAGAACAGTAGAAAATAGTCTCAATGAAAATGCCCAGATATTCACTACATTTGATGGTTATTGCTAGCCTTCTCTTTACAATATCGCGCCACGCTTACAAACTCCTGTGAAACGCAATTTGTTGTAACACTTCCTCACCTTTCAACCATCAGAAAGCTTTGTGCATCATGTGAGCTGTCACCGCAAGGAGAGAAGGATGAAAATTTTTTGTCTTGCATGAAGCGTGTGAAGTGTCGCCAGCCTCACAAGCGCATACCGACTTTGATGCTTGGTAAAATTCACTTGAAACCATCCTTCGATTACAAGAGTGGCAATATTTGTGGAACTGCCTTTAACTCGTCTGACGCTTCCACAGCGGCCCATGTTTTTATGGTACAAAGTTTCGTCTCATCTTTTAAAGAGGTCGCTCACATCCTTCCTGTCAAAACCATTGATGCTGCTATGTTGCATAATGTCACCCTAAAAGTCGTGACTGGTTTGGAGTCGCATGGGTACAAAGTAGTATGTATTGTTACTGACAACAATGCTATTAATAGAAAGACAATGTCAAGCTTTTGCAGTGCTCCAAAGCTGCAGTACGTGTATCCACATCCCTGCGACCCCACAAGACCTCTGTTTTACATTGTTAACACAGTCCACCTCTTGAAATGTGTGTCGAATAATTGGATAAACCAAAAGAATCATGGCACCAATTTTTATTACCCGAAGTTTCTTTCATCTGGGCTTCATTTGAAGTACTGCACAGACTACACAAACTGGAAGAAGGGTGTTTGCTAAAGTATGGCCGCCAATTAACCTCAAAAGCTTTGAATCCGCCAAAGTTAGAGCAGCAAACTGTGAAGATTGTACTACAAGTATTCAATGAATTTACTATAGAAGGGCTTCTGGCGCATGCCAATGACATTGACAGAGCAGCAGAAATTGTGAACATCAGCATTATCGTTCGCTGTTTGTCAGTGGCAAATGTCAAAACACCTTCGAAGGGCTTCCAAAAATGTGACCCTTTTCAAGAGCCAGTGAAAGCAATGCAAAATGATGAAAGAATCCAATTTCTTGAGAAGCTTCTGGACGGGCTAGAAATATGAATTGCACTACATTTTGACAATGCGTTTTCATTCGTGAAACGGTTAGTGCCTTGTGTCTTGCATCCTTAGGGCTTATGAAATTCTCTCGCTACTGCCTTGAGGAACTTAAGATGCGCTACATGCTTCTGGGAAAAGTTCAGACCGATCCACTCGAGGCGAGGTTTGGTCAATACAGACAACTTGCGGGCGACCAGTACCATGTTTCTATTTGACAAGTGTACGAGTGTGAGGCAAAACTTGGTTTGCAAAATTCACTGCCAGTTCTACCAACTGAAGAACTCGGGCTTCCTCAACCGAGCACGCGACAAAAGCAGAACTTTGATAAAGCTTTCAGCATTGAAGTCTCAGATTCTGACCTGGATGCTTTGCCTTCAAAAATCCCAGTGATCACATATGTAGCTGGGTATTGTGCTCATGCTGCTTGTAAGACACTGAAATGTGAAGAATGTAAAATAAACCTTGAAGTGGCTAGGAAAGTGGAGGAATCCCATGAAGAAAATAGCCTCATTGACGCCCTTAATAGGGGTAGTCTTTGTTTTCCAGCACCAGTTGTTGTAGATGCTGTGATGTATGCGCGTGCAGTAATAGAGCAACTTCTTTCTAAGGAACACTGCCTTAGGTTCTTGAAGTTAGAAGACCAGTGAACTGCTCTGATATGCTTAACAACAGAGGTCTTACCAGAATTTGAAGGCTTTGACACATGCCTGAATGGCCACAGTCCTGAACAAGTCATGGACCTATTGCTGCATTCAGCAGCAAACATTCTTCTAAATAACATGTGCAAAAGGAACAACAACGATCTGTCAGCGTCATCTCATAATGCAGAATTTAGGTAATTTGCTGTGGTTCTTGTTTTATGGATAATGTTATAGTAATCGCAGTTTAATTGCCAGTCAGTCTGTTGCCTGAATTTCACTGTGCATGTGCATGTTTGTATGTGGAGTGTTTATTGCTGTGATTTGCTTTCGCAGTGCCATATTTTTTTAAAGGAACCAAGTGCCTAATTCTACTCGCTTGTAATTTCCAGCAAATATGTTTTGTGCTTAATGTACATATTGCTCGAAGTTTTGTGTATTTTTTACTGTGAGCCATGATTGCTTTACTACTTCACGAATCACAGAGGATGGCTTGCATTGCTTCATTACCTTGAAGATGTTTGTTGCGGTGACCAGTTCTTCTCCTATATGTGACATGCTCCAAATCTTAAGTGTGTTCATGAGTAAAGTTTCTTTGTCTTGATATTTGAAGGGTATGCTTGTTCTACAAGTCTGTGGTTGCTACCTGGCAGTTCATTTTGTTACCTTGGTGCTTTATTAGTTTTTTTTCAGTGTCTGTATTTTAAAACTGTCTCTTTGTTTATTTATGGTGCCTTTGAATGCCCTTGACCAAGAAACCGAAATTTGTCTTTTGGTTGGCGAATTTAAATTTTGCTTCATTCTGGAATTTTTAGCACATAATTAACAGCCCCATGGGAGCAACAATCTTAGAAAGCTGCAGTGGGTACTGTTATACATTTTGCATGAAGGTAATGAGCTGCTGGTGTTGCCTCCATGATCGCAAATTCACGTGGCGTGCACTGAAGAAGCGGAAGCCGGCCAAACAACTCGGAAGTCGCCCCGTGTTTTGTATCGCACATATTCACTCCCCTAGAGTACTTCGTCAATCTTCTTTAAAAAGTGCACCACAGCTGGCCAGCTGCTTAGCTCTTTCACAGCAGGTTCTGCCTTTCTTTATAAATGAGCGAATGCCTATCTTTTTTTTCACGCTTGTATAGCAGTCACACTCGCGCTGAATACAGCAGTCAATAGGGCGGGACTAAACCATCCTAAAAAAGCTACACCAAGCGCGACGGTGGAAGCGAGCGACGAAGCCATCCGCCTACCGGATGTGACGTCACTCGCATAGTGCGCAGGCCTGAAGTTTTGAGGAGGTGTTGTCCCCGTGCGTAATTTGACTGCGGCAGTTGCCGATTCCATCATTTCCATGTCATGCCCGCAACGATTGTGCATGGACAACGTACATAGAAGGCTTCGTATAGCACCTGCGTAACCTCTTAATCGCTGTCATCCGAGCTCTCATTTGCTAAACGCAGCCATATTGCGAAGCAGCACAGTGTTGTGCATACCGATCAGGTACCGATTTCGCTTAAAGACGGAAGTGACGTGAGCTATTTCCGCCTAAGTCCGTGCCTCGGTGGCGGAGCAAGTGAGAGCATTGCGGCGCGGAGCGAGTTGATCCGAAACAACCAATGGAAAGCGCGAACCCGCTCCAGATTGACCAGCGAAAAACACAACTCGACCCCACTCCGCAATGCCGGCGCGCCTAGGGACAAACACCTACAACACGCACTGAGAAACCTCCTCCGTAATGCCTAGGCTGTCATATATTCAAGCAAGCAAAAGTCCCCAGATTTTTTCTATCGTGCCTGCGCACAAACGGCTGGCGATCCCTCAAATGAACGTCTTGTAGGCTTGTCGCGCTGCTCACTTGCTAGTTTTTGGGCATTTTGTTACCGCTTTCGGGGCGGTATTTGTGTGTACAGTACTCTAACATGATTACAGACATATTTAGTATGTCGCCAGGTGACCGAGAGTCCAACTGGCAAAAAAAGCACTTGACACAAGTAAGCTTACATTGTTTCCTGTCAATGGTGAATGAAGCAGTACATGCTCACAGTTTTCGTATAGGTCAGGTGGACTGAATACTGTCACTCAGCAAGTTCACAATATACAGAAACACAGGTAGCCAAAATCAAGCAAAGCTTTCTCATCGTGTTTGACATGCCGGTGAAGCAAGGGAGAACAATACTTCAATGACATTTATGCTGGGCTACTCTCGTACTTGTAGTTGCGTACAGTGCTGCTTAATGTGTTTCATGCTATATGTATATTGTCTGCGTTAGACGACTTCAGGTAGATTAAAAAAACAAGAAGTGCTCGGCAAAGATGCGCTTTCAGCAAGATAAGCTCTAGCTACAATGTCCCATTGTTTTCATAACACATTGGCGAGAGGCACGTAGTGTAGGGAAAAAAAACTTCATGCTTATTTTACAGCACATAATGTCTGCTCTTGATACTTATGCTGCACATTTAGTGTTCAGATGCGGCAGTAAAGACTGACACAAGTGGAGTACTCGTAGGAAAGCAAGGAACGTTATGGAGACAACAGTGCTTACAAGCTAGGTCTTCTGCAAATATTATGTGAATAAACAAGGACAATAAATAAACATATAAGTATGCTTATGGATCCTTGGAAAATGCAACTTATGGTTTCATGCTGAAAAAAAAAAATTCCATTTGTGTATTTAAACAAGGCAAGGAAGTTGCAAGGAGATGAATACTTCAAATGACAAACGGAGGTGAGCAAGGAACACCTCAGCCTGGATCCAACGTTTCAACAAGCCAACATTTGTCAGGGCCGTGAAGTTTCCACGCTGAGGCGTCCTTTGCTCATCCACTTATGATTGGCTGAATGTTAAAGGGACACTAAAGGCAGATACTAGGTTGACATAGACTGTTTAAATACCATTCCAGAAACCTCGCAACGCTTGTTTCGTGCCAAGAAAAGACTAAGCTTACGAGAAAATTGTATCTGAAGGGTCCGAATACCTTTCTTTGAAATCCAAATCTCGCGCCACCCAACCTGAGAAGTGGTGACGTTGCATATGGCATCGCCGCAGTGAGTAAAGCTGCGCCCAACAGATGGTGGCACCGAGCCAAGACAGAGCGGCAGATTCACCGCTGCAGCTTCTTTTTGGTAAAGTGCTGTAAACCATTCGGGCATCCCGAGACATCACATGAAAGTTGAATTCTCTGCTACTTGCAGTTAGTGTAAATTTCGCAAGCCAGTAAAACTAGTGCAGCACTATGCGATCAGGAAAATATTGAAACACGAAAGCGTTGGCGGTGCAGAATCGAGTGAAAAGGAAACCTTACGACTGCCCGCGTCGTTGTGAGTGGTCATTTCAATGAGTTCTTTTTTCTAAACATGAAATGGAACTGGACAAGGAGCATTTTATTTCATCTTATAATACAATACGAGCATGTTTTTTGCAAGTAGTAGTTGAGTACTAGTGACAGAAATTTAACTGAGGAGTGCTTCCGTCATCGGGCAAGTGCTTGAATGTCCTGGGGAAGTCTCTAATCACGTCCTGCATTTACCTCGATATTATTAAGGCCCTGTTCGTGATTATATTGAAGCCTTAGAGATTCTCTAGCACTAATCTATCACTTTAGATTGACTGAGTATTTCCCTTTAGTGTCCCTTTAAGTCAAACTTACTTTGAGCATACTTAAAAAACTACTTGAGAAGACACTGTGCCCAGGCTTGTCATGTGCTGTTTGAAGAAAAAGAAAAAGTGTCTTTAGTGATTTGTCTATTTGAGAAGTGTGGAGTAGGCCGATTGTGCAAACATACCTTTTCTAGCTATCTCTTATGGTGCAGGGCTAGCCTAGTTATTGATTTCATGCAAACTGTACATGAACCACTGGCAATTAACAAATGTAAAATAATGTGCATATCCATATCTTTAAAAAAAAGAAATTAAATTATGGGGTTTTACGTGCCAAAACCACTTTCTGATTATGAGGCACGCCGTAGTGGAGGACTCCAGAAATTTCGACCACCTGGGGTTCTTTAACATGCACCTAAATCTAAGTACAAGGCTGTTTTCGCATTTCGCCCCAATCGAAATGCGGCCGCCGTGACCGGAATTCGATACCGCGACCTCGTGCTCAGCAGCCTAACACCATAGCCACTGAGCAACCACGGCGGGTGCATATCCATATCTTAATTCTAATCATAGCACTTCTCATGTTAACAACATTCCCTTAGATTTCGTCATATCTTGCTGTACATTACAAATAACTAAAATTGGACCATTAATATAGAGTACATCATTAACGATGCTAAGCATATTCTCGGGTACTTGCAGCACAACTTTTCCAGAACAGTCTACATTAAAAGTACAGCTTTACAAGACTCTAATATGCTCAAAACTTGAATACACATCTGCAATATGGGATCCCAGTTGCATTAATCTTGTTACTTCACCTGAACTAGTAAAAAATAACTGTTTCATTATTCCTAATTATAACTGTGCTGCGAGTATAACCTCAATTAAAACTAGCCTAGCACTTGTTCCACTAGCCAACCACCACAATGTCGCCTGTCTTTCGCTATTTCATAAAATTTTTCATCGCACCACACTTCACGACTTCGTACTGCGGCCTCAGTACATTTCAAAACGCTTCGATCATCGCAGTAAGGTAGGAATAGATTCATGTTACACAAAGTCTTTCTTTCAATCTTTCATCCCCTGTACATCTCGGGAATGGAACTACCTACCCTCAATTATCATAGCCATCAGTGATAAACTTTTTCGCAAAACATTAGCTAACATTGTATAATCAGGAGAATTATTAAATTACCAGAACTCACTGCACTTGTTTGTTTGCTTTAGTACTTTGTAACGACTCCCCTCTTTAATGGCACATGGCCCTGAGCGTACTTTAAATAAAAAGGCAGAATAATAAGGTGAAGAGTGACTGCCAGAGTTTCAGTCAACATGAAGCATCATTTCCACAAAATTGCACTGAGCAGTTTTGAAGGTATTAAAATTTTTTGCAGTTTCATGTAACAAACTAACGCTATGAAGCAGCATGTGATAGTTTGTGGTAATACCTGTCAATCTGATTTGCAAATAACAGATGACAGAGTTTGTGCATTAGCAAGTAGGAGCTTGCTGCATTGTTTCTATTCTAGTTGTCATGGCTATAATGACGAGAAAAGAAACAAGTTGGGACTCAACATGTTACTTCTCTCATTGTCATAAAACACCCTTAAAAGCAAGTAAGCTTGTATGTCAAATTTTAGCATTCCTGCTGGGTACAATACAAAACTGTAGACTGCTGCTTTCCTGATACGGCTCACAACCCTGTATCTGGTAAACTTGCAAACATTTCATGGTGAGCCACATAGTTCAAGAGGACCTGTTGTCATTATGGTGACTGTTGAGCTTCTTATGGCTCAGCGTGGGCAGCTTGCATTCGAATAACCTCTGTTTTGTATGTCTTCCTGAAAAGAGAAACGATGAAGCCATGATAAACATGCGAACAAAAAACTGGTGAAATAAAAGTGAGTCCAATAAATGAACAAATCACGGTTCTAGTTGGTGTTCAGAAACATACCTTGCGAGGATTCTGGCCCTTGATGTTACTGTCACTGGTGATACATTCAATGTTACTTGCATGTCCAGAGACAATAGAGTCCAAAGGGATGAACAACTGTGAGCAGCGTCTTGGAGGCTGGAGTCGAAAAAAAAAGACACTCATTTACTATTGTGTAAGCGTGAGTGAGCGTGTGATCCATGTATGACTAAGAACAGTGCACAAAATGTTCCATGACAAGAAAGCACACGCACACACAAAATGGTGTCTTTGTGTGGGTTGGGCTTAGTGAAGCCTCGATTAGCTGACATTTTTTTCTGCCAGATACTAGGTAATAAACAGTAATTTTATTATGTATCAAATGCTATTAATCCAACTGTATCACTAGAAGTACATCTGCACTAATGTCCAGTGAATTTATCGCAGTGTATCATTCATGCATACACAGCCAAAACTAGTTATTTTTTATACTGTACTCGTTAGGAATTTTAGCAATGTGACAAAAGAACAAGGGCCTTGTTTGAATTTTCTTTGAAGAGCAATAACCTTATTATAGTTTTCCACATTGAAAAAAAAAAATGACTACAGGAATCTGTTTTATCCTCCTTGCAACCGAAGAAATTCAAAGTTGAAAATTCGAAGCAGTGTTTTTATTTTTACTCACCGGTGCAGACACCCAGAGGCTGCAAGGTTAATCCGCTTTCTTGGGTAGTTTCCAGACAGACTGTGCTTGGTTCCAGCGACGAGTTTTCACACTAGCTAGCAAATTGTTTTGAAGCAACCCGTCATTACGTGGCCAGACGCGGCAGATCACTGACGACAGAAGCCGTGTATGTAGCCAGTAAAATGCCAGTAAAATGCAATTAATCTAACTTTATCAAAGGAAGTATGTCTGCCACTAGTGTGCAGTGAATTTATCACAGTGCATGATTTATGCAGAAATAGCCAAAACTATTTATTATTTATGCTGTACTCTGTGTTAGGAATTTTAGCAACGTGACAAAATAACAAGAGCCTCATTTGAATTGCCTTTGAAGAACAGTAACCTTATAATAATTATTACTTTCCACTTTTACGAAATGACTACAGGAATCTTTTATCCGCCTCGCATGCAATGAAATTCAAAGTTGAGAATGCGAAGCCAGGCTTTGTTACTCACCGGTGCACAAGCCCAGAGGCTGCAAGGTGAATCCGCATTTGTGGGTGGCCTCTAAGCAGACTGGACTTCGTTCTAGTGATGAATTTTTGAGCTACCTAGCACATTTTTTTTTTTTTTTTTGAAGCAACACGCCATTACACGGCCAGATGCAGCAAATCGCTAACAATGGCAGCCGTGCATCCATTATGCCAGTAAAATGCAGCAGCTGATAAAGTTCCGTCTAAACAGGTTCGTTTGGTGGCAGCTATCGAACATCGGACATATGAGCTGGCTGAGATATTATTGTTATCTAATTAAAGCAAACCTGCGTGACGCTGCTAGAAGGAAATGAGCACCCCGTTCGCGAATATTACCACAGAACACCTATGATATTAGAGAAGGGAAACTGTATTTTTCACAGTGCAATGGAAATAAGAGTAGCAGTGGCGTTGTGAACTAAAGTATGCGACCGAGAGATGATGCTTGCAAAATCAAAATTAACATCATCATTACGTAATGAGAAATGTGGCCGCTACAATAGCAGCTGGTGGGGCTCGTTACGCTGCTCGCTCGCTGTTTTGGGGCATTTTGCTACTGCTTTCCGGGAGGTGTTCGTGTGTAGGGTACTACAAAATGACTACAGATACCTTTATTATATCGCCAGGTGACCGACAGGCCTCAACTGGCAAAAAAGCACATCAGACAAGTAAGCTTACATTGTTTATTGTCAGTTGTGAATGAAGCAATACATGGACACATATTTTGGTACAGGACAAGTGGAGCTAATGCTCTGTCACCGAGTTTACAACATACAGAAACACAGACAATAATCTATTTAACGGAATTTAAAGCTAAAATCGAGCAAAGTTTTCTCATCGTGTTTGGCGTGCCACTAAACTAAGGAGAAGGAAGCTTCAGACAACGATATTTCTGCTCGGCTACACTCGTACTTGTATTGCATACAGAAATGTACTGTACAGTGCGTACAGTACATTTGTTACTGTATGTATACCCGCTGTGGTTGCTCAGTGGCTATAGTGTTGGGCTGCTGAGCACGAGGTCGCGGGATCGAATCCCGGCCACGGCGGCTGCATTTCGATGGGGGCGAAATGCGAAAACACCCGTGTGCTTAGATTTAGGTGTAGTTAAAAAACCCCAGGTGGTCGAAATTTCCGGAGTCCTCCACTACGGCGTGCCTCATTATCAGAAAGTGGTTTTGGCACGTAAAACCCCATAATTTAATTTTTTTTTACTATATGTATATTGTTCGCCTTTGACGATTTCAGCTAGATTAAAGAAAAAGAAATATAAGAAGTGCTCAGCAAAGATGTACTATCAGTAAGGCAAGCTCGAGCTGCAATGTCGCATTGTTTTCATAACATATTGGTGATAGGCACGAAGTGTAGAGAAAAAACCAACGTTATGTTAAACTTTAGATTACATATTGTGTGTTCTTGATATTTCTGCTGCACAGTTAGTGTTCAGGTGCAGCAGCAAAGGCTTTGACACAAGTGGGGTACCCGTAGGGAGGCGAGGAACGTTATGGAGATGACAGTGCTTACAAGAACCTCTGCAAATATTGTATATAAACAAGGACACTAAATAAACATCTAAGTATACCCAATTAATGCTCACAGATCCTTGGAAAATGCAATTTACGGTTTCATGTTGAAAAAACGTCTCAGTTTGTGTCTTCGAACAAGTCAAAGAGGTTGCAAGGAGACGAACACTTCATATGAGTAACAGAGGTGAGCAAGGGAAGCCTCAAGTTGTAGCCAACGTTTCAACCATCAAACATATTTGTGAGGGCCATGACAAAGACAGTTCCCACGTGGAGACGTCCCTTGCTCGTCGACTGTTGATTGGCTGAATGTTAAGCCAAACTTCGGGTATATTTCAAAAACTTTTCGTGAATACACTGTCGTCAGGTGTGTCATCTGCTGTTTGAAGAGAAAGAAAAATTGATTTTATTGGTTTGTCATGTTTGAAAAGTGTGGAGTAGGCCGGTTGTGTGAAGTTGCCTTTTTTAGCCACCTCTTCCGGTGCAGAGCTAGCCTAGTTACTGATTTTATGCAAACTGTACAGGTGCCGACAAAAGTGGTATACTCCACGCGGCGGGAGCCGGAGCAACGGCAAACTAGAGTCACTGGAAAAATTTTTTTCCAGTGACTCTACGGCAAACTAAAGCCCCTTGATAATTTGAAAGTAGCGACACTCTCCTCCTCACGGCGCTTTCCTCCTCGATTCTCCTCGCCCGCCGGCTGCGCACGGCGCGCTATTCATCCTGGGCTCCCGCGGACGGGCCGCAGGATTCTATGGAGGCGTGTTATTTTGGGCCAGTTGCGCGCCCCAGTGGGGTTGAAAATTTGGAGAAATGCTAATAACAGCATCGATAATGCTGGAGGCAACGTTCATGAGGAGATTGGTTTTTCTTAAAGCCATATGAACGGGGTATACCGATGTAAAGGGAGCTTTGAGGCGAGTTCTTTACTCCAGACAATTTTTCTGCCACATGATCAGATGCTTTACTTCGTGCGTCTGATCTAGTATTGCTTGTGACACATCCCTTTGTGTGTGGCTTATTAAGCGAAAGCCTTAGACCTCTGTTTCAAGGTCCCGTTGTGAGCTACAGAATATATCACGTGACGGAAGGAAGGCGGGAAGCGAACCAAAGCATGTGCAGCCGCGTATAAGAGATGATTAATGATTAGCAAAGTAATGATTGATTAGTGATTGGATTAAGATGAATTTGGGTGTATTAAGGAGGATTAAAACCAATAAAGGTGCATTAGGGTGATGAAGGTGGATTAAGGTGCATAATAAGGGAGGGTGGATGAAGGTGCGTTGAGGTGCATTAAGGACGATTATAGTGGATTAGGGTGGATGAAAGTGTGCGAAGAAGGATAAGGGTGGATTAAGGAGGATTATGGTGGGCTAGGGTGTATTAAAGTGAATGAAGGAGGATTAGGGTGGACTAACGTAGATGAATGTGGATTCGGGTGGATTAAGGTGAATTAAGAACAATTAGGGTGGATTAAAGTGAGTGAGGACGCGTTAGGGTTGATTAAGAAGGATTAAAGTGCATTAAGGAGGGTTAGAGTAGATTAAGGTCAATGAACCTGGATTAGAGTGCATTAAGGAGGACGTTCGTGGATTATGGTGGATTAAACTGAATGAACGAGGATTAAGGTCGATGAATGTGGATTCGGTGGATTAATGTGCATTAGGAGGATTATGGTAGACTAATCGGTCTTAATACTCAATGAACCCTAATTCACCTTAGTCCCCCTAATCCACCTTAATGCTCATTCATCCACCTTAATACTCCCACTCCACCTTAATACAATCTAATCAACCTACATCGCCCGTAATGCACCTTATCCTACCCTATACGGCCTTAATCCTCCTTTATCAACCCTAATATATCATAATCCACCTTAATCCCTACTCATGCACCTTAATCCTAATAGTCCCAATCTACCTTAATACACCCTAATCCACATCTATCAAACATAATCCGGCTCCATGGCCCCGAATCCACCTTAATCTACCCTAATCGGTCTTAATTCTTTATCAACCCTAATTCACCTTAATCCACATTAATCGACCTTAATCTTTCTATATCAACCTTAATCCTGCCTAATCCTTGTTCACGCACCCTAATCCACCCCAATCGGTCTTAATACTCTGTCCACCTTAATCCCCCCTAATCCGTGTTCATGCACCCTAATCCACCTTAATCGGTCTTCATACCCTTTCATCAACCCTCTGCCTTAATCCAGCATAATCCGCCTTAATTTTCCTCCACCCATCTTAATCTTTATTCATGCATCTTAATCCACCTTAATCTTCTTTAATACACTCTAATCAACCTTAATCCTCCCTAATCCACCTTAGGTCAATCACTAATGATTCATTAATGAACTTGGGTAATCATTCCCTTATACAGGGGTGGACATGCTTTGGGTCACCTCTGGCCTCCTTGGGTCACGTGATACTTCCAGTTTACAACGCGACTTTGAAACAGGGATCTAAAGACTTTTGCCTTAAAACTTGAAAAAAAAAAAAACTCAATGTTGACTGGCTTACGCTTATCACCTGCAATACCACGGGTATACTTGCCACTGATTTTTTCAGGGCGCAAAGCAGAATCTATAATACTGCACTTCCGACTAAATAACAACAGTTAGCGACGTGCGAGGTGATGGAGCCGCCCCGGAATATTAAGCATACTGAGGACAACCGCAACAAAAACGCTGGTTAGCAGGCCGGAAGAATGAAAAAAAGAAATGCAGCATTACGGGATGCTTTGCTACGAGCTATTTGAAAGATTCCTCAGAGGTGCACGTTAAAGATCCCCAGGTGGTCGAAATTTCCGGAGTCCTCCACTACGGCGTGCCTCATAATCAGAAAGTGGTTTTGGCACGTTAAACCCCATAATTTAAAGATGCCTCAGCTCGCAAACAACGCTGTTCTTTGTCGGAACAAAGTTCTTTCGGCCAACGTCATGCAGCCACTGCTTCCTGGGCAAGCCGTCACGCTTTCCTTGTGGTATCACAAAAGCGGCGTAACCATCTTCAGGCTTCTTGCTGCTGTTATATGCGCAACAGGCCGGCATAGAGCTAGCACATAGAGCAGGAAACACAGCGTACAACGTTCGCTACGCCGAGCTAAAGCGCCGAGCCAGCCGTGCCGAGTAAAATGGCGCGAACGAAAAAGAAAAACACAAGCAAAACTCAAGATCCGCGCGTTTCCAAGGGCAACGGCAGGGAGACCAATCGTCGTGCAGAAAAACGGGGGCAAAACGGGGGAACGCGAAAGGGGCGAGGAGGTCGCGCGGCGGCGGCAGAGTTCAAAGAGTGTCGCTACTTTCAAATCATCAAGGGACTTTACGGCAAACTAGAGTTACTGTATGTGCTACCGCAGGTAGGTAGCATATACAGTAACTCTAGTGTGCCGCTGTTCCGGCTCCCGCAGCGTGGAGTATACCACTTTTGTCGGCGCCTGTACACGAGCCTTTTGTATTTAACGACTTAAAAATAATGTAATATCCAGATCTAATTGTAATCCAGCACTTTCCAAACGACACGCACTTAATTGTGAACTGTATCGCTCTTTCGAAAGGCTGCGTCGGCTGTCACGATTGCTGATCGAACGTCTTCAAGTACTTTTAAGTATATGTATATACATCTGCTGCACTGTTAGCAGGGATGCCTGAGGCCTCCTACGACTATGCTTCATTTTATTTTATGCTGACGTACCGCTTCAGAAGCGTTACGGCGTGGCTTTGCACTTACCCATTTTGCGACACCAGACTACAGCCACAAAGCAGCAACCTTTCCTGCCACAAGTAAGTTTGTGTTCTTAAGGTCCTAAAACACGCATTTCAATGAGCACATAAACGAGCAATGCATAACGAAGCGCTCAATAAAATGTGATTGTCAAGTCACTAGAAGTGCAACTATCTATGTCTTGTATCAGCAGTGCCTTCTTTTTCCTATTCTGAAGTTTCATAAAGCACATAACGCTACAGCGCCAACCTGACACATAACAAACCAAGATCCGAACGGTCAAAACATGTTCATTCAACGTATACGATGCCTTCGCTTTCTCGTCAGGGCTTCGACACCACCCCGCGACACAAACATCGTCCCAGCCGCTGGCTCAGCGCGCTATCGCCACTTCGAGCAACAGAACAAAGGCAGAGAGCTTTGCGTTGCACTGTCCCACTGCAGATTGTAGCAATTGCGCTTGAAGCGAAACCAAAACTGCTAAAAAATACTTGTAGACTTGTTGCCAGTCAAGAGAATGCCAATCCGTAGCCTCTACTTTCCATCATTTTCATAATGGTTGAACGGTCGCAGCGCCAGATTTCCCTCTAGTTATACTAATACAAAACTCTATGGTCTGTACTCGTCTGGACATAACCTCCTAATAAGGAGGTTGTGGTTGGAGAGTATTTTGAGTGTTTTCCTTGTGTTTTTCTTTTTAGTGAGCGCCATTTTTCTCCTTAGCTTGGCTAGGTCGGCGTTGTGGACGCTGTGGCTGTGGTTCCTGCACTGTGTGCTATCGCTATGCCGTGCTGTTGCGCATATAACTGCAGCAACAAGCCTGAAGATGGTTGTGCAGTTTTTATGATACCCACAGGAAAGCGTGATGGTTTGCGCAGGAAGCAGTGGCTGCTCAACATTGGCCGAAAGGACTTTGTTCCGACAAGGAACAGTGTTCTTTGCGAGGTAAGACGTCTTCCTTATTGCTTGTATTAAAGCAACCCCGAATGCTGCATTTCTTTAATTGTTCCGGCCTGCTCATCAGCTTTATTGCTGCGCCAGTTTAGCCGAATGTTTAGTTTAGCCCAAACTCCACGAGAGCCCTTTTGTGCGCGTCGGCGACGAACGACGAAACGGGCCATCGGGCCTTGGAAGAAGTCGCGCGTTACCCGCTCGTTTTTGTCGCACGATCGCTCGGTTCTAGAAATCTAGAATTTGTCGCTCGTCTCCCGGAAGTGCCATGATCGAGCGGCTAGCCAATAGCGCGAAGCCGAAACAGGATGTACACCCTTCCAATTTCGCGCGAACGTCGACCGCACGGCAAGTCAGTGGCCGTGTAGAGGTGAAATGCGTCCCTAAGCGAACAGCGCCGCCGAATACATTCGAACTAGAATTCGCCTTGCACGACGGCACAGAAAGTTGCCAATCGCGCCGTCCCTCGCCGCTACAAGGCCGCTGACATGCCGTGCGGTCGACACTCGCGTGATGTTGAAAAATTGTAAGGGCGTACATCAGTCAAGTACTACCGATTTTCGCACGGAACGAGAAAACACGTGCAAGCTTGGATAAGAACCTACTGCAAGACCTTCAGAAATATTTTACGCTGCTCCTTACAGTAAAACACAACAACTTAAATTAATAAAGCACGCGCCACGCCAGTTTCGCGCGCAAGATCGGTTCGGAAATGCAGCACTGTAGATTCTGCTTTCCGTTGTGAGCAATTGTGTGCGAAGGTACAGCCTCTCGATCGCACTTTTCGTGATTGTTGGTATCCATTGCCTGTTTCACTGAAAATAGAAATAGTGGCGTGTAGAGGAGCCATTCTTTCCATTACTTAGATGTGTGCGTCACCCACTTAGATACAATGAATGGAGGCCCGGGAAAAATTAATGGCAAGTATATTCGTGGCATTGTGGGTGATAAGCACTAGCTAGTCCACATTGCCATTTTTCAGTTCTTGAATTTGCTTTGAATAGGGCTGCCACACATGCATGAGTGGATGATGATTATTATTTGGTTTTATCATGGACAAAGGTAATGAGCAGGGGGTGTTTACATGATCATGCACGCTTGCAGTTGATACCGACTTCTTAGAGCCACCTTTCTGTGATGTTGTACTGTGGGAAAACTTTTCCCATTGATGTACGAGCCGATTGCATCAATGCACTTTGATTACGAAGGTTGAGCACTCAATAATGGTTGCGGTTATGATGTAGTAATGCAGGGAACATTCTGTAGGCAATAATGTTTAGCATTGCAATGTATTAGCCATTTGTAGTTGTATAAGAGACGTTTTATTCATCCTGCCTGAGTGATTAACTCTGATAAATGTTCTAGATACATTTCACTGAAGACCAATTTGAGCCACTCATATTGCGAGAACTTGGCAAGAAAAAGCTGAAGCCCAACGCAGTTCCAACAATTTTCTGCCGCCAACCTGTCGTGAAGCACAGGAAGCCCCCTCGACAGAGACATAAACCTCGAACTGACAGTGGTAAGTGAATCCTGCTGCTTGCTGCTTGTCCTGCCTCTAATAATTTCAGCAATAATGTTCTCGGTGGCTTAGCGACGCAGTCAACGACACTATGATCCTTTATGCAGACCCTGTCACCGTGACGTGTTTGCCTGCAAACTGTGATACGTCTGCAATAATGCCTGCCACTTCTCCAAGTGAACCCTGCTGTAAGTCAGTGTCTCTTTTCATACACGAATTTAGTGTGGGGCCGTTCACTCATGCAATAACTTCATTCCTCCATCAGCACCATCTCAGGACTGCTGTGACTTACCTGGTATGTGCCACGAACCAGTTTTGATCAATGCTAGATGGTACCTTTTATTCATTCTGTTGCATCCTATGGCATAATGCTCTTTTACACAGCACCTGCGGCCACTGCATGGTTTCCCGAAAGCAGCAATGCGTCAGCAATAGGGCCCGTCGCTTCTCCAAGTGAAACTTGCTGTAAGCTATTGTTTCTTTATGTCTTAACGAAGTCAGTGAGAGGCCGTTTGCTCATGCAATAATTTCATTCTTCCATTAGCACCATCTCAAGACTGCGATGACCTACATGTTGCTTCCCATGAGCCGGTTTTGAGCAATGGTAAATGGTACCTTTTATTCATTATGTTGTGGTAGCCAATGGCACAGTGATCCTCAAAGCAGTCCCTGCTATCACCAGACCTTTTTTGTAAGGGTGTGCAAATATTGAATCGAATATTCTCGTATTCGATTCTGTAAACGAATCAAATAGTGAATGTTCAAAGTTATTCAAAACGAATCGAATTCTTTCTAAAGTTTTTAAACAATTGCCATGAAGTGAGAATAGGGCGTTGCATAGTTTTCCTGATGACAGTGTAAAAAAAAAAAAAAATAGGGGGCCCACTTCGATGCCGCACAGCATTCCGCCACAATCGGGCAGAAAGGGGCGTTAAGTACCGCAATGCTGTCCGGTCGCCTCAAAGCTCCTATTGCATCAGCGAGTCCCATTCACATGGCTTTAAGAAAAAAACAATCTCCTCATAAATGTTACCTTCAGCATTCTCGATGCTGTTACCACCACTTAAAAAAATTTTCTACGCCATTGGGGCCTGCAACTGGCTTACAATCACGCGCCTCCATTTAATGCTGCGGCCCATCTGGGGGAGCCAAGGAGAAAAAGCGTGCTGTGGGCAGCTGGCGCGCTAGGAGAATCGAGAAGGAAAGTGCCGTGGGGAGGAGAGTGTCACTACATTCAAATTATTAAGGGGCTTTATTTATCACACCAGGCTGATAGTGATGCAACTGACGAGCGCAAGTTGTCGTACGGCGACAGGCTTTCATGTCGTCGGCACCAATAAAATCAGCGTGCTGACCTTCTTTTGACTGAACCCTGCGTGGTTGGCCGTTGAACCGACAATGTGACAGCCACAGCACGTTCGCTTGTATGTATAATTAATCACACTCAAACTGAGTCAAAGCATGCTTATGAAGTTGTAATGCAAATGCTTCAACCCACTCAAGCTTTGCACATGAGGTTTGAGCCTATGTTGATCTTGTTCGGCGAAGGTTAGGCCTGGCGCCGTTGAGTTTGTGCACCTGCTACCGGCAGACCTGAACTGAAAAGTAAGTGGTTAGGATGAAGGAAACTGCTCTATTAGTTCAATTGCGGCCCTACAGCAATTTGATATCAACTAGTCTTCACTTGGCAAGGGGCGTACACTGTAAGCGGCGACACAGCGCAGTGCCAATATCTGTACGTCACTGTTTCTGCATAGCTGTAGGTCTCATTCGCTACGTAGATGGGTGTGTCTGTATGTGCTGTCATGCTGACACATTTCTTAGTTCTAGAGATGCACTGTTTACCTCTGCAAGAACGAAACGAAACAAGAGACAGTGCATTCGGTACAGCAGCACAAACAACTGCCTCGCTCAGTTATACTGATGGTGTGTCAGCGATGGCATCTGCATTTTTCGCGAGAGAACAACATGGCCTATCTATGAGCACTCATGCAAGCACAGTTTTCTCTAATAATGCTTTATGGCATGTGCAAACTGCATGTATGATGAAGTTCAAGAAAAGCGAGAATAAACAGCCTGTAATATATTGTTATGCATGAAGAAAACGAAGACCAGTAATGTGCTTGCGGTCCCGAGTGGGGAAAGGAAGAAGAGGACGACGCTCAGTTGATCAACCAGCTGGCCACTCTTGCGCTCACTTTCGCGACCTAAAGTAAGCGGTCCCCTTCATCTGTAAGGGTTATAAATAGTCTCCTTCGCACGTAACAAAGTGGTGGAGGTGCGGGGTACCGCTCACAACAACGGAACCGTCACTGCCGCAGCTTCGTCGAAGCCATCGACTTGCTGGCCTCCCGCCATCAGCCGTGACCGTATTCGAGATGCCAGAAGAAGTAGCCACTCCGAGGGCAGCGCCTAGCAGTCCACTGCCATACTACTGAGTTCCACCCACCTTCGGAGGCAAAGCGGGGGAAGATGCTGACGAGTGGCTCGTCCACTACAAACGAGTGAGCAAGTCCAACGGGTGGGATGCAACCGTTCAGCTTGCCAATGTGGTATTCTCCCTGACCGATACCACCCTCGTGTGGTACGAGAACCATGAGGACGCACTTACGACGTGGGAACATTTTGTTGACGAGTTAAAGGCGTGTTTTGGGGACTCAGTCGCCAAAAAGTAGCGTGCGGAGCAGACACTATTGCAACGGGCGCAGCTACCAGGTGAGACATGCACAACATATATCGAAGAAGTGTTAAAGCTGTGCAAGGTGGTCACTGCTCGCATGTCGGAAGAAGATAAAGTTGGACATTTGCTGAAATTGTACACATCCTCAGCCACTCCTTTCAGCAAATGTCCAACTTTGAGGATGTGTACAATTTTCTAATTGCAAAGGAGAGCGTCAGTTCTGTGTCCGACATCATCCGGCACTGCAGAACTTTTGAAACGCTCAAGATGCGTCGGATTGCGCTAAAGTTTGGTCGGTTGGCAAACGTTACGACGGTTGCCAGTGTGGACACGAGTCCTTGCCTCGACCTTCCTTCGATGATCCGACAGATTGTCCGCGAGGAACTTTCCCATCGCGAAGAGTTATTGCATTCAACTGCTGACCACCATGGTGTGTACACGTCACGTGAGGCTATGATGGCACCACATTCAGCCCCTTGGCAACCGATGGTTACCGCAGCGGCCGTAGAGTACAGCGCAGCCCCACAGTCGAAGATGACTACACGCCCTCTGACTCCGCGCTATGACCAACGTGCTCAGCGCACGCCTTCTCGATGCCCGATGTATCGTCGTGACACACGCGACGAACCAACCCACTACACGCGGGAAAATGATAATATCCGCTTCATCGACGAACAACCAAGGTTTCGACCTCTCCCGGTGTGTTATTCCTGCGGTGTCCCAGGTTATATATCGCGGTTTTGTAACCAGCGTATGATCACGTGGTATGGCCAGCCCTCAGAGTTTTCTCGGCCCTCCGAACGGCCACACGGTGCCCCGTGGCCAGCACACGTATCATCTGGCGACGAGTATTGGCCGAGAAGTTCCCGGAATCGTTCCCTGGCAACTGACAGGAGTTTGACACCCCCACCGCAACGTCGTGCTCCCCATTCTCCCTCACCGCTGTGTCGCACCACGTCCCCTTCGTCACCGGAAAACTAGCTAGCGCGGCCGATGAAGGTGAGGTCGCTGGAGACGTGCTACTGACAGAAATACTTCCTGTGTTGATGCTGAAAAACAAAGTGCGCGTTCTTGTAGATAATGTCCCTGTGATGGCTCTGGTGGACACAGGCGCAACAATTTCGGTCATGAGTGTCTCTTTTAAACACGTGTTAGGGCGAAAGGTTTTGTTTAAATGGAACGAAGATTCAAATTTCTGTGGAGTGAGTGGCGAGCCGTTGCGACCTATTGGTGTGTGTAGTGCTGACGTGTTTTTGGGAGGCCATGTTATTACGACAGAGTTTGTAATTATTCCTCGGTCGACCCATGATGTTATTCTCGGCATGGACATCTTGCGGGAGTGTGGTGCTACTGTCAACTGCCGCACAGGGATGGTATTTATAAGTGGTAGGATTCCATCAGGACTCCTGGAGAACCCTGTAGATCGCGAAGCTACACTGTGTGTTTGTGGTGATACGGTCATACCTGCATCATCTACCGTTTGCGTTCCCGTTGTCTGTTGCATCGCTGATTCCGACAGCTTCGAAGCTACCGTAGAACCAATACACTTTAACTGTGAAGAAGAATGTCTTGGTGCCACATTGTGTGGTGTCGATCAAAGGCGGATGCACTGGCTTATGGACCGTAAGCTGTTCTAAGGAGCCTGCTATACTACCAGATGGCATGAAATTAGCCTTCGCCAGGGAACACGCATCCTTATCAGTGGCTGAACTTACAGATGTGCCGGAAGAACCTGATAACCACAGTTCGGAAACGGCCTTTTTGTCGATGGTAAACAAGTTGCTCAGCACGAGTGAACGCCGAACGTTAGTGGGTGTGCTTTTCGGTTTTCGACTTTGCTCAAAAGGACAAAATACCTGCAATCCCTGCGTCTCAAACGTGCCATACCATCAACACGGGTTCGGCAAATCCGATTAGACAAAAGCCATATCGTGTTTCACCATCAGAGCACCAGATTATCAACGAACAAGTGCACGAAATGATGAAAAAGGGAGTCATACAAGTGTCAGCGAGTCCGTGGGCAGCTCCAGTGATTCTTGCTAAAAAGAAGATGGATCTTGGAGATTTTGCGTCGACTATCGCCGTTTGAATGCTGTAACAAAAAAGGACTTGTACCTACTCCCACATATTGATGACGCAATAGACTGCCTTCATTCCGCCTCTTACTTTTCCTCAGTAGACTTATGATCCGGCTATTGGCAAATTTCGATGCATCCTGACGACGAGGAGAAAACTGCCTTTGTAACCCCTGACGGGCTCTTCGAATTTAATGTGATGCCATTTGGATTGTGCAACGCTCCGGCAACTTTCAAGAGATTTATGGACACTGTTCTGCACAGCTTGAAGTGGAACATCTGCATGTGCTACCTCGACAACGTCGTAATCTTTGGCCGCACCTTCAGCGAACACAACTCGCGTCTGGATATTGTCCTGAACTGCATCAGAAACGCTGGTCTAGTTTTAAACTCTAAGAAATGCCACTTCGGAGACCGCCAAACCCTTGTGCTTGGGCACCTCGTCGACAAGGATGGCATCCGCCCTGATCCCCAGAAAACAGCAGCCGTTGAAGTGTTCAGTGCACCGCGCTCTGTCAAGGAGCTCCGTAGTTTTCTTGGGCTTTGTTCCTATTTCCGCCTATTTATTCCTAAATTCGCCGACGTCGTGTATCCGCTGACATGCCTGCTACGAAAGGACACCCCCTTTGAGTGGACTCCGGAGTGCGACTCTTCTTTTCGTCAGTTGAAGTTCCTGCTGACGTCACGATCGGTTCTCCAACACTTCAGTCCTTCAGCTCCGACGGAACTCCATACGGATGCCAGTGGCATAGGTATTGGTGCCGTCCTAGTTCAACGCTACGGTGACCGCGAACATGTGATTGCATATGCAAGCCGCTCATTAAGTAGGCCCGAGCAGAATTACACTGTCACGGAACAAGAATGCCTCGCGGTAATATTTGTGGTTCAGCAGTTTTCTTCTTACCTGTATGGACGCCCCTTTACAGTGGTCACCGACCACCACTCGTTGTGTTGGCTTGTGAATCTTCGTGACCCTTGTGGCCGCCTTGCGCGCTGGGCACTCCGACTGCAAGAATACAGCTTCACCGTCTCTTATAAGAGCGGTCGACGAAACGCTGATGCGGACTGCCTCTCGCGTATGCCACATAGCACTACGTACTGTGACGCCGACGACTTTGATCACCTCGTGGCTTCTTCCTCGCCGCGTTTTCCAGACTTCGACTGCTTCAAAGCCGAACAGCGAAAAGACGATAAATTAACACCGCTCTTCGCGGCTGCGACCGCCTCGATGACAGCAAGCCATTTCTGTGTACGTGATGGACTCCTGTATAAGAAGAACTTTTCCAGCACTGGCGCACGTTTCCTCCTAGTGGTACCGGAGAGCCTTCGCACAGTGATTCTGAGTGCTATGCACGATGACCCTACCTCTGGCCATTTAGGTTTGGCGAGGACGCTCTACCGGATTCAGGAGCGCTTTTATTGGCCTAGATTGCGACAGTCTGTTGAGACGTATGTGGCCAGGTGCATGCAGTGTCAGCGCCACAAACGGCCATCTACTGCTCCAGCTGGTCTCCTGCAGCCGATCCTGCCTCCAAGCACGCCTTTCCAACAAGTGGGCATTGACTTCGTAGGCCCATTTCCAAAATCAGCCAAGGGAAACCGTTGGATAGTTGTTTGCATCGACTACCTCACACGCTACTGCAAGACGGCGGCCGTGCCCTCCGCAACTGCCACTGACGTTTCAACATTCCTGCTGCAATATGTGATCCTGTGACATGGTCCGCCTCGCGTGATCATCAGCGACCGTGGATGACAATTCACAGTGGACGTTGTAGAGCTGCTTCGTTTGAGTGAATCCAACTTGCGTCACTCGACACCATACCATCCACAAACGAATGGGCTTACGGAGCGCACCAGCCGAACAATTGTAAACATGCTCTCTATGTATGTTTCATCCGACCACAAGAACTGGGATGACGTACTGCCTTTTATCACGTACGCGTTCAACACTGCCAAGCACGAGACTACCGGCTATAGCCCTTTTTTCCTGCTGTATGCACGGCCACCCCGGTAGACAATCGACACTGTTTTCCCCTTCTGTAGTCACGAAAATCCCACTGTCGCCGAGACTTTCTGCCTCGTCGAAGAAGCTCGTCGTATTGCTCATTTGCGCACTTTGGCATCGCAGGACAGATCTAAAGCACGCTACGACATTCGCCACCACCCGGTAACCTATCGCCCTGGTGATTTAGTCTGGCTGTGGACTCCAGTACGGAAACGCGGGTTATGCCAAAAGCTTTTGGCCACCTACGATGGACCGTTTGTTATTATTAACAGACTCACGGAAGTCACATATAACATAGCTCGCCTCACGGCGAGTGGTAGAAGAGCTGCCAAGACACAAGTGGTCCATGTCGCCCGCTTGAAATTGTTCACGTCGAGACAAATGGATTGACTCGCCCGGCGGGCTTCGTCTGCGATGAGAGGAATGTTACGCATGAAGAAAACGAAGACCAGTGAACGTGCTTCCGGTCTTGAGTGGGGAAAGGAAGGAGAGGACGACGCTCAGTTGATCAACCAGCTGGCCGCTCTTGCGCTCACCTTCGCGACCTAAAGTAAACGGTCCCCTTCATCTGTAAGGGTTATAAATGGTCTTTTTCGCGCATAACAATATGTATCTGGATCACAGTTGCCGTTGTTTAAGTGGCTCGGCTACTCATATTGACTCGTCTCAGGCTGGAACAATGCGTCTCATATGCACAGATATGTATGGTTTGCTACATTTTGACATTATTTCATATTTGCGATGCACCTTCTCCTTACTATTTGATGCTAACAACGATGTGTGGCTGTAGATATCTATGTGGGCAAGTGCACCCCTTTGGTAGATCCGACACAAAAGGCTGCGCTCGAAGACTTCTTGAATATGCAATATGTCGAAAGAATGTGTAAAAAGAATACAAAAAGTGACGCGCAAATGCAGAAAACCGCAACAACAAACTCCAAGGCAGCCGCATCGGCAGACTAAAGTTGGCGTGCCTTTATCAGCCAGTGTTAACAAAATGCACTGTGTGAGGAGGCCGCACTCAGACCTCCTCACGTAGTAGTCGGTGAGTGCTACATGTATAGGCACCGACTACGGGCCCTCTCCAAGCCCCCTCCTCCCCCCTTTCCTCCTAAAATGGCATTACCAGAGTTCTGTTGCCCACACCATTTGAGATTTTTTTTAGTTGCGTCAACCTTCTCATTTAAAATTTTATTGTGACTAGAAGCTTACCACATCATTGGTGGCACGAACATGCATGGCTTTTAATGCACATTTTTTCTTTATTTCTGCAAATCCTGACAATAGGAGGATTAGCACAATAAAGCACCAGAAGTGGCTACTTCATGTGAATTTTTTTCACTTCAACCTTTTCCATTTTCACTGTGGACGCCATGCACAGACACAATATATGTAAATATAAACAGGACAAAGTTTATTATATTTTTCAAAGAGAATGAACTAGCCAACTAACTATTTCTAATGGTATGGATAGCCTATGTCTAGCGAATTAATATTAATATTTATTAATATGTTAAATAGTTTGCTGTATGGTAACCTAGCTTCAAATTGCCTTGCATGCTTTGTTGACCATGAAAAACAAAACCTGCAGATTCTAGTGACCCCTTCGGAAGAGTCTTCTCAACAGCATGGGAAGCTCACGTGAATGATATGTGTCTCAGTATTGCTTGTGTTTCCAGTAGGCAATGCTAACGGCTCATGAAAAAACAGAAACCTAATAATTCACAACAATTATTAGGGATGGAAACATCGGCACTTGCATGCGGATGTTATAAATATGTCTAATTCTCCTACTAACTGAAATGAGGCCAAGCCAGATCCACCCGAAATTAGAATCAATAGCAGTCATGTGCAGCAGTGCTTATACTCGTACTCGCAGTAAAAGAAAATTAGAGACAAAAAAGAGGCTGCAGTTTTGCTGGAAAGGCCAAGCAGTATTAGTGATAGCTTAGTATAAGACAATTACACGAAGGAAGGTTACACCACCGAGAGACGCCAGTCTCTTAATGATGCGAGGGGCTTCAGGTTGTGAAACAGACCTCTCCTGGCGTAGGTCACACCGCACCAGTGACATCACAGTGTGGCGTCACCGGCACATGTGCAGCGACTCTGGTTGGCAAAACACAGCTGCTGGCGGCTTTCTGTGTGGTGCAGTTGCACAGTGCTTGGTGTAGGTGGGCGCCACGTGGACATGCGTTTATCTTTTCTGTTTTTATGCGAACCTCCACGATTCTTTCGCCAGCTGGATTAGCAGTATTGTGGGTCAGAGAACATCAGCGTGTCGTAAACTGTGTGATGAAAATCTGGCGATGCTGGCCTTTTTACTTGCGAATTTGAACCACATGGTGGTCTGTGATGGATTGTGCAATGAAGAGTGTCTGCTTTTCTATGGCGATGTGCCACATTTGTTATGCTGTGGTAAAGCATGTGGTGAAAAACAGTGATGATATCGGCTCATCTTTGCGTAGAGAAACGTACCACAGTGCGTGTGCGTGTATGGCGCCTATAGAGCTTCAGGACCCGTAACTATTGATCCGGTGAGAATGAATGAGACGTGATGATTAGTGAGCGCATGTATATCGGTGCCATCTGCACTGTGGGCAGAAAAAAGAAAGAAAACATTGAAAAATAATCTATCGACTGAATGATAAAGCTATAAATGAGCTCCTAGCACGTTTAGACCACTGCCGAAGCTGAATGTATACATTTCATAACTGGGAATGACGATATGGCAAACCACTGAAATAATTGCGTTTTAATGCAGATCTCATGGGACTTAAGTACAACAGAACTGTCTTCTTTTTCTTTATTGTTATACTCACCTTTATAGCACGGATTTCATGCTGTGACGATGCACATTAACATGCAAAGGTTGGGTTGTGTAAAGTTGAGAGCAGCAGAGGGATGCAGCAAACACAGTTAAGCTACCGCGCAATGAATTATCTACTTATGTACAATTGTGCTTTGTACATGCACATGATTATGGCTAATAATTAAAATTAAATTATGGTGTTTAGCATCCCTAATGTGAACAGTGGCTTATGGGGGAGACGGTAAGGAATGACTCCACACTAATTTTAAACACCTGGGGTACCATTCTTTTAAAGCAGGGTAACAAGTGTTTCTGCATTCCTCCTTCATCTGAATTTTGGCACCGCCACTTGGTACGGCTCCACTAAGCCGCTGTGATGGGTATTGCTGATAGTCGTAGATGAAGTTCATTGTGTATATCTTTTAAAACTACAGTGTAAATGGGGCACAAATGAGTACTTTCACGACAATGCATTCCAAATTTTTGTTCGAAGACCGGTCATATATAAGCTAAGTATCATTTTGGCATCGTGAAAATGTGCATCATCTGTGATAAATTGTTCGCTTTTGAAGAGTAATGAATTTTTGTGGCTGTTTGAGCTACTGAAGATGCACACACTTGAGAAATCACTACATGCCGACTTTAGGGAACCATGCACTTGGCAATAACGCTACGTTGCTGTGCCAGTAAAACTTGGGTGATCATACTTCCTAAGCACAGTTCGTAAATGCCATTACTTCAGAAAATAGCAATATACCCAAATCATGATCGTGGTGATTGATATACTCTTATGCAGAGAGAAGAGGTTGCATAAACATTTGTTGGAGGTGCAGCAGATGGGAGGGGCACTTGCAGTGACGTCACGCTGTTTGCAAACAGGGAGAGGTCAATTGAACTGTCTCCTACTATGAGGTCCTGTAAATACCCATATAAGACCGCCACTTCAGTGAACAATTCTTCGAAGTCACAGTTTTTTCTACTGCAACCATGATTACAGTCGATTTGTTGTTGCTGATGAGGTGACGCTGCCTCCATGGTCGCTAGCATTTGTTCAACCCATGTTTCAACCACTCACTGATTTCTGTGCTAAGAAGGACATAGTGGTGCCTAATAGTGTTGCATCCGTGACCAATAGAACCACATCGTTGTGGGCACTAAACTGTTCTCCCGTGCCCGTACTACTTCCTAAACACATGAAGCTCACTGTCTTCAATGACAACACATGCAGTTCCATTACGGTCGTCAGCGACAAGACCAATTGCCCAAATGAACAACCTATCTGCCCCCTTGAGCCAAAAATTCGGAGCATGGTCAACAAGTGTCTGTGTTTACGCGGCCACAGACACCTGTTACAAGGTAACAGGTGTTGAAAAAGTACAGCAATCAGATGGCCAGAGAAATCTTTGAGGCATTTTCAATGTGTCAGTTAGGAGCCACCTGTGTTAGTTCCCCTTCCATAGCATATTGTGATAAAGAACTTAAGTTCCTTAGAAGTTAATCAGTTTGGCCTGTGTCCACCATGTTATGGTTACTTTTATATTGTTTAATGTTATTGACGCATGCGCAGCAGGAGTTGACCGATGATGACTCGCCTTCCCCTTCTTTTTTCACTCTCTTTATGCCCGTTGCGAATTGTATATATTTGCGCAGGCTCCAATAAAGGTGTTGTTGGCAGTCAGCGCTCGTCCTGTGTCCTCCCTGGTCCGTGTTTTTTTGGCGCTGTTTTAAATATGAATGACCCGTACCAACTAGCTGGCACCCAAACCCTTCTGAACCTGTTACAAGTGCTACCTTAATGTGCTTCCGTGTTTGATTTCTTCCAAGGCGAAAACCGTACCACTCTGCCACCTTCGTGCGCTCGTCGTCGGTTTGACACCGGCTCAACTCACCCTATCCGGCCGAAGTCTTATCGAGTGTCTTCATCGGAACGGAAGATTATTCCTCAGCAAGTGCATAACATTTTAAAGAAAAAGGTCATCCAAGAGCCCTCGAGCCCATAGGCAGCGCCAGTTATCTTGGCGAAGAAAAAGATGGCTCTTGGAGGTGTCGCATTAATTACAAGTGGCTAGATGTGGTCAGAAAGAAAGATGTGTAGCTGCTCCCACGAATCTATGACGTAATTTATTTTCGTCGCTTGATTTAAAGTCAGGTTACTGGCAGATATTTACAGATCCCACCAACAGAGAGAAGACCGCATTTGTGGCACCGGACATTTCGTTCGAATTTAACATTATGCCGTTCGGGGTTCGTAACACGCCCACCACTTTTAACAGGTTCATGGACGCAATTTTTCATGGATTAAAGTGGGACATATGTCTGTGTTACCTGGATGAAGTTATCATTTATGGCTATGCATTTGAAGGGCAGAAAACCCGCCTTAGCTTGGTTTTGGATTGCGTGGAGAAAGCTGGTTTGATTCTCAACTCCGGAAAGTGCCAGGTTGATGAGCGTTAGACATTGGTTCTTGGCCACCTTGTGAGCAAGGATGGGGTCCGACTTGACCCACGGAAGACAGAGGCAGTCAGTGCCTTCAAGCCAGCGCAGTCTGCACAATAGCTCCATAGTTTCCTTGGATTGTGCTCTTATTTCTGCCGCTTTGTTCTGAGATTCACTGACATTGTGCATCCATGCACGTGCCTGTTGCAGAAAGATGTACCTTTCAATTGGACGCCGCAGTGTGAGTCGACACTCGGTCAGATCAGTTCCTACTTACGTTGGACCTTATACTACATCACTTCAACCCTTTCTCACCCACCGAAATCCATACTGACGCCATCGAGATAGGCATCAGAGCAGTGCTTGTGCAACAATAAAATGACACAGAACACGTTGTTGCTTATCACCACGTACCTGAGCACATGAGGGTTGGCCCCTCCCGTGTGTAGTCGTGCGCGGATTAGCCGTGTCTGGGGAAAAGGGGATCCTGAGGGTTGAGCCGATGCCGGGTGTTTGGACCTTTACGGCCCCTCGGCGGAGGCAACACACCTCTTTGGCCTCGGCTTCACGTAGACGGCACCCCCGGACTGACCCACTCAAGGGAAATCGGTAGTTGCCTTTTCCTGTCCCCCTCTCCACACTGCCTCTTTCTCTCTTCCTTGCAATTTTTCCTGTCTTTTCCTCTCTTCTATTTACTTCCGATTTTCCTGGCAGCAAGGGTTAACCTTGTGTGGGTGGCCAGCCCTAGGTACTCCAGATTGGGTTATAGTAGCTCCGTACAACTGGCGAGGGCTTGCCTTACTCGTAAGATTTGCTCCATCCCCATGTTGGACTAGGTGGTGGGCGGTGGTTGGCACTGCTGCCGAACTAAATATCCGTATATTGTGGCTTCTAGTAAACTGATCTCCCTTGATCGCCCTCTAAAGAAAGGGCGCACCGATGCAACATTTCAATTCTTTTTGAAGAACATTGAAGAACACTTCCCTACATACCATGTAGTCCACATTGAAGGCAACACGAGCATGCACAAATTCTCTCCTTGGTGGTGAAATGCCTCGCAAACATGATAGGACCTGGCTACAAAGCCACAAAGATGTCCAGTGGAGACCTGCTCCTTGAATTGAAGGATAAAACCCAATATGATAAAATGAATGACTTGAAATGCATTGGCAATGTAGCAGTCACTGTGTCGGCACATCGAACCATGAATATGAGCCGTGGAGTACTCTCTGAAGACGACTTCATGGACCTTAGTAACGAAGAGCTGCTGGAAGGTTTTCAGGATCAAAATGTTATCAAGGTAGAAAGAATCCTAATCCGCAGGAATAACAAACAACTTCGAATAAAGCACATTGTATTAACCTTTGGTACCAGTGTTCTGCCTAGTACATTGGATGCAGGCTATATCAAAGTACGTGTTAGGCTGTACATCCCAAATCCTTGACGTTGCTGTAAGTGCCAGAGGTATAGGCGTGGATCCCAGACATGCCGAGGAAGGCAGACTTGCGCGAAATGCAACTCGAGTGATCATCCATCAGACATTTGCGACTCATCTCCACATTGTGTGAAATGTGATGGAAGCCACCCAGCCTACTCCAGGACATGCCCTAAATGGAAGAAAGAAAAAGAAATCATTGTACTAAAGGTCAAAGAAAATATAACATTTCATGAAGCAAGGAAACGTCTGTCATACTTAAATCACACAAGCTTTTCCGAGGTGGCGGGACAAGGGGCAGCATCACAAATCCCTGGGGAGTCTACCGCGGTCACTGATAGTGGTCCGGTAATCACTCCTCCTGTCCCCTGGTGGCAGCAGCAAGTGCTGCTCCATCATTATCGAAGGTGGGCCTGCATACCTCAGTTCCGCAGGTCCGAAAGCTAAACCGAAGTCCACGACCTGGGACGCAACTTTCAGCGCCTAGTTCACGATCCTCCAGCACCTCAGAGAAGGTCATGGAGGTTGATCAAAGAACCCCGGCGTCATTGACGCTGAAAGATCAGCGCTCTCAGGAGCACGCTAGGAGGGATAAAATTCCTGCAACTGCTCTGAAAAAGGGACCAGTAACCTAAACAGTTACCGCCCTTGTACACATATCTATCTATCTTTACCACGTGCTCTTGAACACAGACAACAAAAATCTTCCTCAATATGGCTGCACAAATAATACAGTGGAATTCCAGGGGCCTATTTCGCAATCTGGATGATGTCAAAGATCTACTAGAGGAATACTAGCCATGACTGTTCTGTGTTCACGAAACACATTTAAAGTTGACACACAAGAACTTAAAACAGTACATAGTTTTCTGTAAAGGTAGAAATAATGGTAATTCTTCTTTAGGTGGTGTGGCAGTCACAGCCCAGAAGTCAGTAGCATGCCAGCATGTATCACTCCAGAGTTCATTTGAAGCAGTGGCTGTTCGGGCTATATTGTTCAATCAACTTATAACTATTTGCTTCATATATATATCACCTGATGAACGGTTTGACAATGCAGAATTTGAAAAGCTGATTGACCAGCTTCCTGAACCCTATATAGTAATTGGAGATTTTAATGGTCACAGCCCATTCTGGGGTGACTCAAGATGTGATACGAGAGGACGGGCAATAGAAAAGTTCCTTCTTTCATTTGGAACCTGTCTATTTAACAAGACAGAGCCAACTTTTTACAGTTCTACACACAACACATATTCATGTATAGATTTAGCCATAGGGTCAGCATCACTTCTTCCATGCCTGGAATGGAGAGTTATTAGTAATCCACACGGGAGCGATCACTTTCCAACACTCCTAGAAACAACAAAGTGGCACGATAGACCAGCTTACCCCAAAAAATGGAGACCCCATAGTGCAGACTGGTCGAAATTTAGAAACATATGCAAACTGTGCCTGGAAGATGTTGACCACTTAGGTGTAGAGGAACTGGCCAGCTACATCACTGAACACATCCTCTATTCTGCTCGAAACTGCATACCTCAGTCCTGTACAGATAAAGTCAATCCAAAATTGTGGTGGAACAAAGACTGTGAAATTGCAAAGAAACACCAGAACAAAGCATGGAGCAGATTTTCACGCTACCGAACAACAGAAAATCTAATAAATTTTAAGTGGTGCAAAGCAAATGGCCGCCGTATCCGCCGAATATCCAAAAGAGAAAGCTGGGCACGCTACATATCCTCAATAAACTCATACACGGATGTTAGCAAAGTATATAACGGTACGTAAACCAAATACTTTTTCTCTCATCACTGGCTCTTGTGATTCAATAGAAGATCAAACAAACACTCTTGGCGAGCACTTTGAGAGTATCAAGTTCGGAAAATTCTTCCGAAAAGTTCTTACAGCATAAAAGAATAGCTGAAAATATTACTCTGCGTCCAAACAAGTCATCAGAAGGGTACAACAGACCATCAACATTTCATGAACTCAAGCTTGCCCTAGGCTCTTGTAGCTCGGCTCCAGGTTCTGACACAATAACATATGAAATAATCAAGAATCTGCCTTGTGAGACTTGTGTGAATCTGCCTTGGTCTTTACAATAAGATTTTCGCAACTGGTCATATACCCTCATGTTGGAAGGAGGCAATAATCCTGCCAATACTCAAACACGCCAAAGACCCTTCCTTAGTTAACAGTTACAGGCCAATTGCACTCACTAGTTGTTTACTCAAGGTATTTGAAAAAAATGATTAACCGTCGCCTTGTTTACTTTTTTGAATATAATGGTATAGTATTGGACCCTCACCGATCTGGCTTCCAAAGGGCGAGGTCTACAACCGATGATCTAATTCTCCTTGAGTCTTATATACACGATGCATTTGTACACAGTCAATACTGTCTATTTGTGTTCTTTGATGTTGAGAAGGCTTCTAATACTGCCTGGCGATACGGTATTCTGCAAGATTTGTCTTATGGAATTTGTGGTAATATGCTGAACATCTTGCAATATTACCTATCTGAAAGGAACTTCCAAGTAAGAATTGGCAGTGTACTATCGCGCACTTTTGTTCAAGAAAATGGTGTACCACAGGGAGGAGTGCTAAGTTGTACACTTTTTATAATTAAAAGGAACTCTCTCCGCTCTGTTATACCATCCACAGTATCTTATTCTGTCTGTGTGGACGACATCCAAATCAGCTTTAAATCTTGCAACCTGTCCATATGTGAACGCCAGATACAGTTGAGTGTTCATCGGCTCGCGTAATGGGCCGACGAAAACGGGTTTAGATTAAGTGCAGAAAAGACTACCTGTGTGCTGTATTCTAGATGAAGAGGGGTATGTCCTGACCCTTGCGTTACGATGAATGGGAGAAGCCTGGTAAATGGAAAAGAACAAAAATTTCTGGGTGTAATCTTCGATAGTAAGCTAACCTTCATGCAGCATATAAAACAGTTGAAGCTGAAATGTCTTAATTTAAAGATTTTATCTCACCAGTCGTGGGGAACAGGTAGCTGTTGCCTCCTATCTCTTTTTAAAAGCCTTGTGTTGTCACGCATAGACTATAGATGTATTGTTTACCAGTCAGCTTCAAAGACAACACTTAAGCTACTCGATCCTGTCTATCACTTATGTATCCGCCTAGCACTTGGTGCCTTTTGTACGAGCCCTGTCCAAAGTCTCTATGCAGAGTCGGATCAGTGGCCACTGGATTATCAGCGTACATATCTTGGAGTCACCTATGCAATAAGAACCATGTCGCTAAAACAACATCCATGCAAAGCACTCATAAGTGATCAGTCCACAAATCAGTTGTATTTAAACAGGCCTTCACACACTCCGCTATTCCCGTTAACAGTAAAATCTGTTGCCGAAAAACTCGGAGTAGTTTTCACAGACCTGCAGGAAAGCGACTACGCTGAACCCATCCCACCTTGGGAGCAATGTACAGTCACCTGTGACTTGTCCTTTACAGAGCCTAACAAAAAGATTTGTCCAAGTGCCCTCACCCAGCAACATTTTTTGGCCCTTGAAGACAAGTATAGATCTATGGCATTTTTCACTGATGCTTCAAAGTCTGCAACTTCGGTATCATGTACAGCCCATGGCCCACACTTCTCCAACTCTAAAACCTTGCATAACCATAGCAGCATCTTTACAGCGGAAGTGTACAGTATTATGGTCACTGTTGAGTACATACTACAGCACAAGATACAAAAGTCTATAATATACACAGATTCCTTAAGCGTTGTCACAGCCATGTATTAAACGAGCTCCTTAAACACATTCACGTAGCGTATAAACAAATCCTTGTTCTTGTTGTGTGCTGGGTGCCAGGCCACTCTGGGATCGCAGGCAATGAAATGTCGGACAAAAATGCCAGACAAGCGGCTCATCGAGATAGAATTGATGTAAGCTGGGTACCTAGTGTAGTTATGAAACCTGCGGTACCGTAGGCGCTCCGTAATCATTGGCAAGCTGAGTGGGACAAGGAAGTTGAAAATAAGCTGCACCTGCTTAAACTGCAGTTAAAAAATCTTTCCCACTGAAGCTTGAGAGACACACCGAAGTCATCCTGGCACGACTCAGAATAGGACTCGCTTATGGCACACACAAATACTTCTTGACTGCAACTGACCCACCGACGTGCACATGCTGCAGTGAGAACCTAACCGTCCTACACATGTCCTCATTCAATGTCCTAAACTTCACTGAGACCGATTGACTCATTTTAGGGAACTCTACTCACACCATATACCCCCCCATCCCTCGATGTTCTTATCAGAGGATGCACTTTTCAACTTTAAAAGAGTGCATAATTATCTTGCACAAGTTAACTTTCTCGACATCGTCTCATACCATCCTAACGTTCAGATTGTGCCTCACAGGTGAGGTACAATCTGATGCACAAAAGTATGTCTGAGCTCTCGCACTTCTTTTGTAAGCAAGAATTGTACAGCAAGGGACTTGGACAATCAACAATTTCACATGCGTGCCTGTAGCAAGTGCATTTAAGGCCCTATATTTATCTTAGCAATTATTTTAGAATTGATGCACTAGTATTTATAGATCTATCTTACATGTAGGCCTCTATACAGCTTTTATTTTAAGTCATAGTCCTAAACTCAGAATTTTACTAAACCAAAACACATGTCCTGGCTCTCTTTGGCCTTAGATCCCCTTGCACCAATAAACTTCAATCATCATCATCACGTTGTTGCTTATGCTGGTCGTCTCAGCAATTCTGAGTGAAATTACACTGTCACGGAGCAAGAATGCCTCGCGGCTTTTTTTGCTGTTCAGAAATTTCGCTGTTATATTTACGGTTGCCCATTCAAGATCATCACCGACCACCATTCTTTATGTTGGCTAGTAAGTCTTCAAGATCCGTCTTGTCTTGAATGATGAGCTTTACGATTTCAAGAATATGACTTTGTGGTAACTTAATAGGAGCGACTGCCTTCATGCTAACACCGATCGCTTTTATTTATTATTATTTATTTACAGATACTGCTGTCTCAGGTTTGAGACATTGCAGGAGTGGTTACATAAAAAAAAAGGAAACATCAAAACACAGAATTAGACACTTGCTTTACAAAACGTGCATGTGGAAGTTGTCGTAAAGAACTATCAAGGTTATTCCAAGCGTCAACTGTGCACGGAAGAAAAGAACATTTATGACAATCAAGAAAAGACCGGAATGGCACAATGTTCAAAGGATTGGACAGGTGGGTCACAGGTGTAGAATGACCAGTGAAAGAAATAGGGGCAGCAATGCAAACAGATTTATGCACAACATTATGTAACATGATAAACTGATAGTACGTTCGTTGATGTTCTAAGCAATTCACTGATAAGATGTGGTAATGCTCTGAAGGGGAAAAGTTGCAGTTTTAACAGTTAAAAATGAATCTGATGGCTTTCTGCTGGACAGACTCGAGTTTATCTTTGTCATGTACAAGATGAGGTGACCACACAATTGACGCACATTCAAGAAGAGGACTAACCAGCGATTCATAGGCTGTTAGCTTGTATTCTTTAGTCTTGCCTTTTAAAGTGCCCAAGTAGGTAAAGGCAAGGCGCAGAAGACCAGGACTTCTGCGTTACGGGGCTTTTTGATGATTCCGTCTTGCTAAACCAAAAACTAAATGCATGACACCATTGCTAAAGACCTACTGTAGGGGGTGATGCTATTTTTATTCATTTGGAAGCATTTTGCGGACAAGAAAACAATCTTGCATTTATTATGAAAATTTTTTCTAATTAGCAGCGATTACTATACCTGAATGTAATTTTCATGACTGTGCAAGAGTAATAAAAATAGCATCACCCCCCAGATCATTTCAATATGAATAAAATGATATCACCCTTGTCATTCTTGGCCAAAAACACCCGTAAGGCGGAGCACAGTGTGCAAAAACATCGAACTGAAATAAACGCATTGAAGTTTCAAACAAATGTAGCTTTTGCTGAAGTGAATCTACAGCAATAAAAATGGCACCGCTTTGAAGCTCTATATTTTGTAAGAATGGTCATACTAAATGTGTGACTGCACACTCTCGAAATAATAGCACACTGGCCACTGAACTAGCACAAGAAACTTTATTAGGCACCATGCTGTACAAAGAGCATGGTGCCTGGGTTTCAAACCGAGGTGCAGAACTCTGTGTGGGCATGAATATAGTTCCAGTGTTGTACCTGCAGGCTGCCGGATTGATAGTCTCCATTACAATCAGTGAGGCATTTTTTCATTTGGTAGAACTCGCCATGTTACTGAATGAAGGCTCTGAGTGTAAGTAGCCTTCCAAGTCATCTTCACCTGACAATGGCTGTGGAACTTAGGATCAGAGAGCCAGTGATAGATATGCAGCTGCTAGGTGCTTTCCAGAATTGTACTTTTGTATGTTGCCTCGATCACTTCTGCAGCCAGATGTGCTAGCACAAGGGGCCTAGTGAACAGAGCTCATGTTGCGGGTCTCTTTATGAGGGGAGGGGGGAGGGGGGGTATGATAGGGTTCGCGGGCGCGATGAGTCGACACTCGATGCTCTTATTCCGCGAAATGCCGAGACGTGGGCTCGAGGAGTCGACACTCGATGCTTTTGTTCGCGCGCTCCGAGGTGCCGACGCGCGAAATTCCCAGCCGCGGGCTCGAGGAGTCGACACTCGATGCTCTTATTCGCGCAGTCCGAGGTGCCGACGCGCGAAATCCCTAGACGCGGGCTCGAGGAGTCGGCGCTCGAAGTACGTAGTCGCGCAGTCGGAGGCGCCGATGCATAACATGCTTAGGTGAGGGCCCGAAATATCCGCGCGCGATGTGCTTGATCGACGAGTCAGAGACTCCTATGCGCGAAATGCTTAGCCGCGGTACGAGGATTGCACGCGCGATGTGCTTGGTCACGAATTCGGAAACACTGTGTGCTGAAAGGCCTAGCCGCATGTCCGAGGATTCCGCGCACGAACTTTGGTCGCGAACTCCGCGTCGCCGATGATCGGAATACTTCGCCGTGGGTCTGAGACTTCCACAAACGTAGAGATCGGCCACGCTACCGCAATGTCCGCGTAGCACCCGTTTTGACACGTCGAGATTACGGCGAGTGGAGACTTTCAGGCTCGCGAGGTGCAAAGAGCCGTGAAAGAGCCAAGCAGACGACGCGAGCGCCGGACCAATGGCGAACCGCGCTGGAGTCACGTGGCGGGCGCGGCCAATCGCAGACTCCGGCACTACCTTCAGTCATTTGCTTTTTGTGTGCTTGTTTCTGTACGGAGGAGATAGCTGAAGAGGCAAATTTGAAGACGGAGAAATGCGCTTTGCAACGAGACCAAGATGGCGGCGCTCGGTTGTGCCGTTCCAGGTTGCGCCTTTTATGCCTGAAAGTTTGGACGTAGTAGTTCATAGTGATTTTTTTTTCTTTTTTCATTGGTTAACCTAGGTAGGATATTAGGCAGCATAGTAGCAAGAGCTTGGTGGCGCAACCCACCGCCCCGTTCTAAAGGGGACGCTCATAACATCCATCCATCCATCCTGAGATATTGTGGCTTGAAAAACGCGGTTCTTTCTTGATTTCCGCGAAATTTTTCGCCACCTTGGCTGATAAAACAATTTTTTAGAGTACTTCTACGTGGTTTATATGGATGATATTTCGAAATCAGACAGAAAAATAGTTAGAGAAACTGAAAATATGATTTTCTAAAAAATCGATTTTTTGGCCATTTTTCGCGATGTAAAACCCGCGTCCCCCCCCTAAGTTAGAAGAGGATTCAACATCAAGGTACATAAATTCCTGAACTCTTTCTAGTATGTGTTCCGCATTGCCATACTTGAATTGCAAGGGTCGTTGCTTAGTGAATTTCATTATCACTATTTTCTTGAAGTTAATCTCCATTTGCCAAGTTCTGCTCCAGTCATAAAAAGAAGAAAACACATCATTTAGTAAAACCTGATCAGTGACACTACAGACATTAGAATACAAAAAGCAGTCATCAACGTATAGACAAAGCTTAAGTGGAGTGTTAGTAACAATTTGAACGACATGATTGATATAGATAACTAATAAGAGGGGTCCCAATGCAGAACCTTGTGGGACACCCGAGGAAATATGAACCGGTGATGACTGCTGGAGATTGTAGTTAAGAAACTGAGTCCTAAGGCACAAATAATCTGTAATCCAGCCAAGTAACTTGTCAGCATAGGAGCCAGTAAGATGGGTGCAAAGTTTAAGGAGAAGTTTCCTGTGACATACTTTATCGAAAGCTTTCTCGCCGCATTACCATATATATATATATATATATATACGGTGAACTCTCACTTGAGTGAACTTCAAGAGCCTGAAGGAAATAGTTCACTTAACTGAAAGTTCACTAAATTGAATATTCACTAGACCAACATAAGACATGGCATACAGAGTCAAAAGTTTGAAGTGCAATTCATGGAGCAAAATACATTGCATCCATAGTGTTAGAAATGTGTGAAATGGAATTTGTACATATCAATGAAAAACACACCACGTGGGTCGTTTGTGTGCACACACGGAACCGACGAGACTGGAAAGAAAAAAGACGACGACCATGCCACGACTAACTGGTCGGAAAAAAACACACACCACGTGGTTTGTGGTGTGACAGATCGCCGCTTTGCTCTGGCGGCGTTGTAAGCGCCAGCAATGTTATTTTGTTCATGGCCTCCAAGATTGCATGCTTGCTCGTTTTGTGCGGGCGATCTTGGAGGCCATGCCTTGTTGCCGTTCGTTTTCCGCGCTGCCACGGGCGCTGTAGCACCAGCGACGTTAGATTGCCGCTGGAGTGGCGGTTTGATGAGGGCGGGCATCGGTTTCACCTGCAGTGCAGTGCAGTGCAAGCCTTGGTCCTCTGAGCGAGTTCGTTAAACTGAAATATTGACTGTTCCAAAATTCGTTTAAGTGAAACACCTTTGCTTAGAATCTATAAGAAAACTGCCGGGGATTTTTAAAAAGGTCGTTATTCTCAAATATTCGATAAACCGACGTTCGTACAACTGAGAGTTTACTGTATATACATATGTATGTACATGTGTGTGAGTGGGTGCGTGGAGTTGAGAAAGCCGGTCAGGCCCCCCCCCCCACGGAAAAATGAAAGCTTTTGGCCTATGGCTACATGACTTCCACGAATGACATGATGCCCTGGAGAAGCCATTAATAAATTTTTGCAATCGATGAAACGCACAACTGATGAGCACACAACATGGGCGCAAGTTCACAAATCAGCTGGCGAAAGCCCCGCACCCTTCCAAAACATTTTCATGCAGCGTGAGGCAGAGGGCAGCGCAGGAGAATTAAAAATGCAGTTTGTTGGACGTGTATGTTGCTCGCAGTGGCAGTTGAAGGTCAGTCTGCTTGCTTGTTTGCTGTAACGGCAAAGTTCTTCTGGTGTTTTACATGCCAGTATGCACTGATGTGTACCGTTTTGTTTCTCTAGCCAGCAAAAGAGTCGTTTATCATCATTTCTAGATATACCCTTGGACCCAAAGCTACAGGAATAAGAACTAGGAGCCAAACTCGAATTCAAATAACTCGGCCGTGTCCAGCCTTTATTTTCTCCAAACCGACTTTGTTTTCACACTCAGCAATTAATCTGCTGGCCTTCTCATGAACATAATTAAGTTTGAAGGAATACTGGTGCCCCTTTTGTCAGCTTGGCACATCCATTCTGGGGTATTGGCCACGAATGTGCACATACCAGCATCGCATAAGCAATGGCAGTGTCGCCTGTCTGAGAACATACCCTATGTCTCAAGTTGTCTAATAGGCGAGACGGAAGTCAGCAGCAATTACCGTAAAAACCCGCATATAATACGAAGCCGCATATTGTATCAATTGAAATTTCTGGGACGCGAAATTGAAAAAAAAGTTTTATTCGCGTATAATACGAGTTGGGAAAACTCGAGGAAAACATTTATTTAAATTGCACTCCGCACTACAATCACTGTCTTGCTCAGCTGCGCTCTTTGGATAGTTCTTTGTCAGACATTTTCCCAGAGGTACTCGCCCTCTGTGCCATTGAGCGCATTTGAGATGCCGCACTTCTTGAATGCGCGACGCACAAGGTCCTCTGGTATGCTGGCCCATGCGTCCACAATCCACTTACATAGCACGGTTGGCGAAGCCCGCTTCAGCCGCATGGTCGGCGTACCTCCAGGCTCACCTGAGCGCATCCAATCTGCGTAACACCGCTTGACCACGTCCTTGAACAACTTGTTCACGCAAACATCTAAAGGCTGCAGCTGAGATGTCATCCCACCCAGGATAACGACGAGTTCAGTGCTGGATTCACGCAGCAGCCTCTTCACTGAGTCGGCCAAATGGCAACGAAATGTGTCCAGCACGAGGATGGATGGGAACGACAACAGTGCTCCGGGCCGCCTACACCAGACGGACTTTATCCAGTTGAGTACAAGATTCTCGTTCATCCAGCCTTTCTCATGGCATCTCATGACCACATTTTTTTGGCAGCTCCTCACCTTTAGGCACTGTCTTGTGCTCGAAGATGACATAGGGCAGAAGCTTGCCTCTGTCTGCCGTGCACGACAACATGATGGTAACTCAGATTTTCTCGTTGCCAGTGGACCGGACATAAACTTGCTTAGAGCCCTTTTCATGCATGGTGAGGGGCGATGGCATGTCCAGGTAAACCGTCATTTGGTCAGCATTGCTGATTTGCCCTAGCTGGAAGTTCTTGGACTTGCACAGCGAAATAATGTGGCGCTGGAAAGCCACAAGCAGCTCTTCGAATGATTCAGGCAGCTTTTGCGAATTCAAAGTTCGGCGGCGTAAGGAAAAACTAGCACGGCACATGTAGCGATAAATCCAGTGCTTGCTCGCTTTGAAGGCAGTGCTCAGTAGCCTTTTTCTCTTGCAAGCTCCTTAGGTTTTGTCTGTATAAGCTCCACACTCACACCTAGATGCGCGGCTTGCTGTTGGTGTACGAACGCCGTCAGGGCGAGTTCAATTTCCGGGAATGTCCCACTTTTCGGGCTGCGAAAGCTTCTTCGCGTTCCACTGCACGCGAAAAGGCCTTCCTTCTGTTGACGCCGTCCACGAATGCTTCCCTCGTTGATGCCAAACTGCCTCCCGGCCGCACTGTTGCCGATGTCCTGTGCGGCTAAAATAACCTTTTTCTTGAAAGCAGCCGAGTACTGTTTTTGTGGTCCAGACATCTTGGTCCTTCAATGCGGATTAAAAAAGATGCACTTCACGTGGCATGGTTTGCACGTGTGCTGCCAAGGTGAGCACTCAACAATAAAGAAACGATGCTGTAGTCGCACAGCAATAACAAATACAAACCGTAGCCACGCAGCAATAACGAAACCAAAACTTCTAGCCCAAATTTCTGACTGAAATTTTCATTCAAATCCGCATATGGTACGAGGCGAAAATTTGTGACGCTAATAATAGGAAAAAACCTTGTATTATATGCTGGTTTTTACAGTAAGTTGCCTATTTGTACACACATACAGTGGCACATATCGTCTTCTCGGCAAGACAGCACATACGTAATGGCGCAGGATATGCTACAGTAGACAACTTGGGTCACTGGTTAGCCTATATGAAAGAGGTGATATGCATACTGCAAATTGGGTGAAGCTCCCAAAGAAAAGAATACTAATGGCATAAAAAATAAATGAGTGCCGCGTGCGATTTTTTTAAGGTGCGCTCACATCTGGCAGCCACGGCCATCATGGCAACAGTGTGAGCCTGTGAATCCACCTCCTGGGTACACCAAAACTGGTTCGAAGAAAGAAATGTTATAGTGGTAAATTACTCGGGACACTCTGGTGTTTGCCAGTATTTCATTGCGATTAGCATTCTTTGGGAACTTCACCAAGATTGCAGTGTGTGTGCGTGCCATGGTTCATAATAATAATCATAACATATAGAACATATTGCCACGAGCATAACAGTTAGCTGTGTGGTGGGTTTTTCGCATCTCCAGAGGCTGAGGCCAACGACGAAGACGCATTCTCTGTTAAGGTGTCAGACGGGAACTGCCTGCTTCTATTAGATTAAGCCTAATAGTTTTTGAATTAGGAAGGAACAGCGCCAACTAAGACGATCACAAGTGGGGAGAACGACACAGGACAAGCGCCACCTGTGTCGTTCTCCCCACTTGTGATCGTCTTAGTTGGCGCTGTTCCTTCCTAATTCAAGTATGCACCATCTAGCCCAAATGAATGTTGTCCTGAACTAATAGTTTTTGTCATATATATATATATATATATATATATATATATATATATATATATATATATATATATATATATATATATATATAGTAGCGTGACTGGTGGAGGTGCGGGGTAAACTGTTTCATGCACTGCGAACAATAGGAAGCTCCCAACTTCGATCGCGACACCTTCGAAGCGGACCTTTGGCGAAGCCAGCGACAACTAGGACTACCACCGGAACTGGGCCCTCTCTCAGTAAAATGTACAACCATGACAACCAGTTAGAGTAGTCAGACTGGAAAGACCACCACTTTGCCTGCTCCGTGGATTTTTAACACACTGTGAACCCCAAGGTCACTTCAGGGTGACGTGTTCGAGGATGTTGAGGACTGGCTGGACCACTACAGCCGCGTTGCCAACGTCAATGAATAGGACGACCACTGGAAGCTCCGGTATATCTACTACGCCCACGAGGATTCGGTGCGCATCTGGTTCGAAAACCACGAACCGATTTTGGCGACCTGGCAAGAATTCTGTGGCCAGCTGCACAATACCTATGGAAGTGCTGACCGGAAGGAGCAAGCAGAACATACTCTCAATTCCAGGAATCAAAGACCAAATGAGAGTGTCGCCATGTTCATTGAGGACATGTCACGGCTGTTTCGGCGCACTGATCCTGGAATGACAGAAAAAAAGAAAGCATGCTTGTTGATGCATGGCATGAAAGAGCAGTTGTTTGCAGGTCTAGTGTGCAACCCACCAGGTACCCTAGCTGAACTCTTCAACGACGCAACAATGATGGAGCGTATGCTACGGTAGCAGTCGTCGCAGTACGAGCGCCCAAGCAACTTCATATCTCTCTCTCCTCGTCCATGGCCACGCCTGATTTGACAACCCTAAGGGAGCTCGTGCGCAGTATTGTACGCGAGGAGCTGCAACAAATTCGTGCAACGTCTCCTCAATCCTATTGACCGCTTTAAGTGATGAGCAAAACAAGTACAAGGTGAAAGCAGGAGCCAACGTTTCGACAAGTGGACTTGTCTTCTTCAAGGCGACATATGCTTTTCTCGCCACAGTTTATATAGGTGGGGTTCTTCTAAAGGGGAGAGGGCGTAAGGCGAGTGGGTGTGGCAACGAGCGAGGGTGTAGAGTTGAGGATAAAGGAATGCTGTGCACGAGGACAGTGACACGGCCACCTGTCAATCACGTGTCATCGGCCGTGTGTCAGCCAGCGTGTCAAAAGCGTGCACAGCACCTCTCTATTACCTGTTTCGCTGGTGGTCATGGGCTATCATGTCTCTGAAAGAGATAACAGGAGCGGCAGAAACCGGTGCTCTTGAAAAAAAAAATTAGAAGAAAATACTGAAATTGAATAAATAAATAAAGAAAAGAAAACACGGAAGGAAAAAAACACTAGGAAACCAAACTAAGTGTTGTTGCCTATAGCTTGAAATTTAGCATAGCCAATAGATTCTAAAGCTTTCTTTGAAACGTTTATGCTTATTGGTTGCAATGTCTTGAACTTATGGATAAGGTATGATTCTCTATATTTTCTTTCTCGTTTAGAATGGAAATTTCACTGTAAGGTGTAGAGTTCATCATAGTTATGACATGGTTGGCTGAAATGCTTAGTGCCGGCTTTAGAAAGCGTTTTTAGCTGTGTCTGTGTGATGTCCGTTTTATCTGACGTTCATTGATTGTCCCATTTCCTCGATATATTGCTCTTACGGAAGGAGCATTCAAGCATATAGATCACATCCGGACTTGTACAAGTAAAGCTAGATTTGACTTTGTGTGTATAACTATTTGCGGTGCTGTTAATTTTAATGTCACTCTTAAGGTGCCTGCAGGTTTTGCAACTGGGACAGCAACATGCTTTTATTACGGGAAAATGATGTTGGCTGACTTTTGCATGCACCAACATGTCTTTGAAGTTCCTGTTGCGGCGATAGGTAACCCTTGGCACATCCGGGATTGCTTTTCTCAGACGCTCGTTACTTGATAATATTGGGTGGTATTTTCGTAGAATGTTGTTTATATTTGGGAGTGCATTAGAACATTTTGTTATAAAGGCTGACGGTCTGTCAGATTCTGGTGTAGACTGTTTCTTCGCTACTTCCGACTGTTTCTCCAATTTTGACACTACATCATAAGCTCTATCCAGAGCAACTTGTGGATAGTTTCCTTCTGCTAGCATTGCTTTAAGGTCATTTAGGTGGTGGATGTAATCGTGGTCTTCACTGCAGATTCTTCTTATTCATTTCGCTTGTCCAACAATAATTCCTTGCTTGCAGTGTCGTGTGTGATGACTGTTGTAGTCTAAATATTGCTTGCTATCCATGGGCATTCAGTTAAAGTGTCATTCTCAGTTTTTTATTTTCTATGTAGACTCGAGGAAGTTGATCTGAATAGGAGAGTGGTGAGCAGTAAATTTAATACTCTGGTGAAAGCGATTGAAATGGCTAATTAAGCCGGTTAACAAGCCACAACTATTATAGTAGAGTATTGAATTTTCAGTAATTATTTTTGGTAAAAAGTGGCGTAATTAGATTCTGTGGCCTTTTTTGGCTTTTTATAAGGCCGATTGGTTTCGTATTTGATAAAAATATAAAACTCCGTCACTCAAAGTTGAAACTAAGAATAAAAAAAGATGGTTTTATTGTGGTTTGTAGGTAGCACATGGCACCATTTGGCAAGCCGCTCACGAGCTGAAGCTTTTCTTATTCCACGGTTCATATCTAAACGAAAAGTAATGATTACACAAGAACTTCGAAGTGCGTCTCCTGATTTACTTTTGCAGAAGCTATCTCTTAAAAAAAAAGTTATGGGGTTTTACATGCCAAAACCACTTCCTGGTTATGAGGCACGCCGTAGTGGAGGACTCCGGAAATTTCGACCACCTGGGGTTCTTTAACATGCACTTAAATCTAAGTACACGGGTGTTCTCACATTTCGCCCCCATCGAAATGTGGCCGCCGTGGCCGGGATTCAATCCCATGACCTCGTGCACATTGTTACCAACATGCACATTGTTATGAAGGTTATTGGAAGCAAAGGACATGGACATGGCAAGATCACTTCCATGTCTGCATAGTCGTGCATATGGTAAGCCTGTTAACATGTTTCTTGGTGTAGTGAGGTGGCAAGGTTGATGCTGGAAAGCCCTCCACCCCCACCCCTGGCTAGGGGCCTGATTCCGCTGTAGATCTGGGATCAGGACCCAAGCATGACTACAACTATACACAGAAAGAAGGATCAAAGATGTGTACACTTTTTTTTTTATTTTACAAGTTTTCCCACGACTTTAAATGATGATACATACAAATGCAGGCTGGCTTCTGCAATATAGTATGCCAGTAGTGCTTGGTGGCAGAGCCCATGAAGCTAGAAATCATAAAAGCACTTTTAAAACGTTAATTTTTATTATGACATATCACTCGGAATGTTTCACACAGAAAACAAAAGAAGCCCGAGTTAGTGTCACTAAAGCCGAAATTTTTTGTTGAAGGAAGCACAGGTTTTACATGTTATCAGGGCCTGTATAACATTTCATTTTCCATTCTTTCATAATATCAGCACATGTAAAATAGCATGAGGAACTAGCGATGAACTGCCCAAAGATGGCAAATTGGTGAGTTGGAACTTATCTATGACAGTAACGCACAGCAAAATGAAAATGCAGGAACAGAAAATGACATTATAAGAACTTGCAGTGCCAATGTGTACTTCGACGCTTGTTCTCAGTCCATTTCTTTTGTGTTGTATCTGTTTTTTGTGCTCATTTACTGTGTCCTTTTCTTATGATGCAGCATGCCGAATGGCCGATCCGTGCGATGACAGCGGCGTGTCAATCCATGTGATGACAAAGGGTGAAAAGAATAAAAAATGAAACAGAATGTTTGAAAACACAGCCCAAGGCGGCGTCACCACTCCTGCTGTGCATCTGGAGCACATAAGGATGTTGAGTTCACAGGCTTTTTCTCTTCCTCATGCCAATGATGATGTCTTCATCGGTCAGCAGAGCAAAGCTCATGACCATCTTCAATGGGACCTGCGACCAAAGAAAAAGCATGCAGCTATAAAATTATAGCCACTTCCACCCAGGTGCTTTGGTAGAAATGTGAATTTTCCAGGCAAATTTTTGTCACTGTTGACGCAGTCCCCGTGATATCTTGTATAAAGTGAAAAGTGAGGCAAGATCCCATCAGCATATGCTGTGAATGCGAGGGTGAGCCACAAAGGATGGTGGCTCGATGCATACAGTCTTCCTGCATGCCCAATGTTCGAGGTCACGTGGTCAAGCACACTCTAGCCTCGCACTCAAGCATACACTAGTACGTTGACATTCCTTACTGGTCTTGCTGGATAAGTATCTTGGCATTCCATTATGATGCGCTGAGTTGTTTCCCAACTTTTGTTGCAGCTGACACATGCCTGATCCGCTTTATTTCTTGCCATACCATATAGACTCGTGTAAGGGCTGCACTTTTTTTCCACTATTTTGATGAGATGTGGCCCTTGCACAGGTCCGAACCTCTTAGTCAAAATGGTGCCGGCACAGATGATGGCTTGTGCACACCGTGGCTTTAGCCATCTAGTAGCGGCACGGTATGTACGCAGTGCATGAAAATTTGCCACTGCACGCATGCGGCATCGGAGCATCGAACATGATTGCTTCTCCATTAGAAATTTTTCACCCAAAATCTTGGGCTGCCAAGTTGGGGGTGCGGCCCTTACAAGAGTTTAGATGGTATTTGTGAATCGCCACGGTCTCTATTTCTATCCTTTGCATCAAACTGACCTGTTTCTCTCACTTTTTTTCTGATTACTCTGGGCTGTCAGTTGCCTCTTTTCCAAGAAGTGCCCTCTAGTAGCAGAGCATCGCATCACTCTCTATTGAGGCAGGGCAGCATTATTCTGAGTGCTTAATACACAGGCTAACTGCTTATGACTCTGAATAACAATATGACTAGTTATAACAATCTTTCAATTATGAGGGTCATGTATGAGTTGTAGTGAGAATTTGAGATGGCACGCTAAGCCCAGATATAACAGCAAACTACTCATATAACATTTTCTGCAATTATTGCATTAGTTATAAGTTGATTTGCCTGTATACAAAGTTCAAGCTTAATTTAAGAGGGCTATGCGCTTACTGCTGGGATAAGTGCAAGCAGTCGCACCAGCTTTATGGGAAACTCTGCTCCCTACACCAGTGCAATGGTGCACTGACCTTTGTTTTCTCTGTTCGCATTAGTTCCACACTGTGAACAACATGGAGCAGGCACATCTTGAGGGCTTGCGGGGCAAATCGCATCCCAATGCTGTTCTGGGGACAAGCACCACACGGCAGGTACGAGTAGGGTTGTATGTAGACAATGTTCTCGTCACTAAATCTGCGTTTGGCGGAGGTCAGATTCACTTTGGTGGTTCAGAGAAATGTGACCCACTAGGAAAGAAATGGCTAAAGATTTACTTGTTTATTTATACATTACTGATAACCAGAAAGAGGCCAAAGTAGTTTGGATAATGCAACAACACATATATGCACTTATAGGGACTGAGGTTAGGTCCACAACGAGTGAGTTGGTGAGTGAAAGACCCGAGAACCGTTTAAACCGATAGCAGGAGCAGAAGCAGCTCTCTTTTATTATTCCCTTTTTCTTCTAAGCTCGCAGCACGAGGTACGAGACACATGCCGGAGCATGCCATATATAGAAGGCAGCCGAGGAAGATGATGACTGCTGTAGAAGGCTCCCCTCATTTTAGGAAAAGAGCAGTGGTGGCCAAGAAACAGCCTTTGATGCCAGATGATCGGGTAGATTCGTCATTTCAGCAGTTGTAAAGTCGTTGAAAATGAACAATGATGGTTAGGTTGGGCTGGCTTGACCCTGTCTATCGCCATGACTTCTTCACGTCCGTTGAGGTCGGTGGTAACAGTTTTTTCTGCCTGCTTGGTATCTTAAAAGGGCCGTCATAGGGAGGCATAAAAAATTATCACATGCCTTCACGCTGTACGAAAATGTGGCTCGCTTTAGACATGTCTTTGCTGACAAAAAAATTACTAGAGGATGCAACTCTGCTAGGGCAAGGACGCAAGCATGTGATCTGGAAGCAGAGCTGGTGAACATAGCTGTTTGGGTCGGGTGGCAGCAGTAGCTGGTGCGAAAAATTCACCCGGCAACCGCACTGTTGCGCCATAGACTAGACCGCAGCTGTGCAGCCAAGGTCTTCTGAGAAAGAGGAATGCACGCCTAGCAGGACAAGAGGAAGGCCTTCAGCCCAAGAAGAGTGAGCCTGGCGGGCCATCAAGGCAGCTTTAAGTTGACGGTGAAGGCGTTCAGCCATTTCATTTGCTGATGGGTGATGCACGGTAGTACAAATATGGCACACGCCAAGCAGTTGCATGAGTTCGCTTAAGAGATCACATTTGAACCGTCGCCTTCGATAAGTTGTAACAACGCTGCATCATGCGAAGCCCGAGATCCAGCCAATGGCAAATGCGGAAGCCACTGTGAGTGGCGGTATGTCAATGAGAGGAAATGCTTCTGGCAAGCAGGTATAATGCTCTACACAAGTGAGTATGCAGCGAGCACCTCGGGATGGTGGCAGCGGGCCAATGATGTCGATGTCAATGTGATTACAATGGGCTTCAGGTGGACGAAAGAAGTGAATTAGCGGCTTCATGTGTCGTGTTATCTTGAAGTGTTGAGAGCGAGGCATTCACGAGCCCAGCGCCACATGTCAGAGTTCACACTCGGCCACACGAAGTGGGAAGTAATTAGGTGCTGGTTGGCATGAACTTCAGGATGACTTGTGCGGTGTAGCTTATCAAATTATTGAGGGCGGAATCTGGATGGAACAAATGGGTGTGTTCAACCACCTGATACGTCGCAAGTGATAGTGCCTGAAGGAGCCAGAGATGATCTTCAAGTGAGCTTTAAATCTTGCAGTTTATCCATATGTGAGCGTCAAGTTCACCTAAGTGTATATAGACTGACGAAATGGGCAAATGAGAATGGTTTCCAGTTTAATACGGAAAGAACAACATGCGCACTGTATACAAGAAAGGCCTGTGCCCTAATCCATCCATTGAATGAAATGAACACCAAGTGACAGTCAAAAGTGAACATAAATTTCTGGGTGTCATTTTTGATAGCAAACTTGCATTTACTCTGCATTTCCGCTTTCCCTCCGTGGAGTCGAGCGATTCCTCTAGCGACGCAAATTTCACGGTCGAGCAGTAGATGTTGGTCGCCTTCGATGACGCCTTCTACGTCCGCGGGTGTTTCGGTGCCGACCGAAATAACAATGCTCGAGCGAGGCGGGATGCTCACTTGATCTTCGAGCACACTCAAGGCGTGGTGAATACGAGAGCTCTCCAACGGTATCGCTTGATCTTCCGATAGCGTTATCGATTTCGACTTCAGGTCTGTGATTGCGCCGTGTTGGTTCAGGAAGTCCATGCCGAGAATGATGTCTCCTGAACACTGTTGGAGGAAAACGAAGGTGGCAGGGTAAGTCCGGTCATGAACAGTAATTCTTGCCGTGCAGATTCCAGTCGGCGTAATTAGGTGTCCTCCAGCGGTTCGAATTTGAGGGCCTTCCCATGCAGTTTTAACTTTCTTCAACTGGGCGGCGATGTGTCCACTCATTATAGAGTAATCGGGTCCTGTGTCCACTAAGGCGGTAACTGCGTGGCCGTCGAGAAGCACGTTGAGGTCGGTGGTTCTTTGTCTGGCGTTGCAGTTGGGTCTTGGCGTCTGATCACGGCTGCGTCGTGTTGAGCTGAAGCTGGAACGTTGCGTCGTCAGGTTGTCTTTTGTCGTCGTATTCTGTGCTTCCAGACTTCGTCGGGACGACGGCGTGTCGTTATGTTGTAGAGGTAGTTTCTTCGGTGTCTTCGTCGGCAGCGGTGGATCTTCGTCAGTTCGACGAACAGCAACCGCACCTCCATCGGTTGTTGCTTTTAGTTTGCCGGATATGGGCTCGCTGACCGGCCCCGGGCTGGACCAGTGTATGTTTGGCGCTGCGGCGACAGGTAGCGGCCTGGTGATGGCGAACGCTACGGTCGACGAGAGCTCCACTGAATAGCGGCGAGGTAGTCGGCGATATAGCGAGGGCGTTCACCTTGCTGCGGGCGCGTAGCGTTGACGGCGAAACCTCGCAGCCCCATCTCCCGGTATGGGCATCGTCGGTAGACGTGACCTCCTTCTCCGCAGTGGTCAGGAGCACACCAAACATCTGTCTTCCTCGGGTAGCTGCGCTGGGCGACGGGTGGGCGTGTTGGCGGCGGTGGTGGTGGTCGACGGAATTGCGGCGTTACAGGGCCCTGGCATTTTCATAGCGAGACCTATGCTTCTTTGGATTGCGGTATTTCGTCATAGCCACGTTACGTAAAGCGCCTTGAGCAAACGTGCGCCTGATGTAGCAAATACAGCGCAGTCGATTTACCACCATCGTCTGTGTTTTAGACTACCTCTTGTTCGAGAGTATGGCACGTGGACGACACATTGGGCACGAATTATCATGTAGGTTGCGTGTGCTTCTCGGAGTAGCATATCATCACTTGGTGTAGTAATCTCGGCGTGAAACAGGTTGTTTACAAGTTGCCATGAAGTGGGTGGGCGTGCGAAATGGGCTCTTGCTGTGGAAAGTACATCTCGAAGGTTGGTGATGATCGAACATTCGCGGGTGCCTCGGTGCGCGTTTGATAGGCTTTTGGTGATATTATCGATAGTCTGACATCAACGTAAGACAGAGGAACCGTTTACGTGGACTTACGCTGCTCTGCGCAGCTCCAACTTCAAGACGCAAGAGTGGGAAGTCCAGCAGGCCCGAGAGGCGGCGATGAGGCAAGGCCTAGACGTCCCCTCATGGGAGACCTGAGTCCGGGTAGTTAAACTTTGCCGGATTTAAAATGAAGTTGTTTCCATCCAAGCATATTCCGAAACTGTATTTTTCCACAAAGCATTTACTGCTTCAGCATTGTCCTCCCCCCCCCCCCCCCCTCACCCATCCAATAAAACTATGCTGATTCGCGCGCTTTATTCTTTTTTCTTAATTAATATGTTTCAGGAAACATGAATCCAGAAAATAAAAAGAATAATTTCGTTGCGATATCAAGGCGAGACGACTACTTGCACTACATTGTCTTGGAAAGAAAATAAAACGAAATCTAGGTATATTTATTGCTGCCACTATCTAAAATAATTTTACTTTTTTCTGGGTTTGCTTGTAAAAGTATTCGGTAAAAGTTTCGCACTCATAACTTATCTACTAATTTAATTAGCATCTTTTACATGCCTTTTAGCAAGCATTAGGCGACCCCTTCCACAAATCATTCTTTGTTATGGCGTCGCAACTGCGTGTTTATGTATTTTATTCTGCTGGTTACCGTGCAAGGAAGCTAACTTGCCCTGTTATGGGCTCAGTAGCAGTTATATAAGATTTCTATAATTCGTCCTGCATAGGCATCACACACGTACCTACGGTATGTCCAAATAAGGAAAACTAAAAGTACGGTGTTCTTTATTATCAATATTGAGTGGAAGCGCACAAAAATCACGCCATCGCTGATACGGGCTCAGGTTAAGGTACCGGAGAAAGACGAAAAAAAGTATTAACGCGGTAGCAACGCTAAAAAAATTAAGTGATTGGTTGGCAGGTTGTTTCTTAGTGCATGGGCCCTACCCATTCGGGGGGGGGGGGGGTGGAGGGAGGAGAAGGGAGGATCGGTCATGAATCGGGCGATGCAAAGGCCTAAAATGTAATCCTAATTTTAAGCAATATAAATATAATCAAAACTGAAAACAGGAACTTGTGAAACGCAATATCACATAATACGCGCAGACACCAAATATCTTCAAGTTAGAGAAAATAAAATGCGCCTTCCGTTGGCCTTGCACCTTCTTTTCTTTCACGGGAATCGGCCCTCATCATTTTAAAAGTTTGACCTAGGAAAGCGACTTCAGAGTTTTTCCAATGCAACGCCGCGACCTGGAAAACCTATTTGCACGCAAATATTGAAACATCCTCTTCCGAGATTCCACTCCATAGCAAAATATTGTTGTTGTTTTTTTTCACGACGCGCTGTGCTGCGATACGGGCGTGAGGCATTTTGTTTTGTTTCATTTTGCACATAGGACGTCACGGTAAGGCGCTAGCTGTGATACAAGTTTATCTTCTCGCTTCTGGAATCTAATTTCTTCGAGCCTTTTCCATCGTAGTCGTGGTCGTCTTGCGGAAATTCTTGCGCGGCGAGAGACAACAAACACCGGCATAGAAGAAGAAGTATTTTAATGATTGGAAAATGTAGAGAGGTCGGCCGGATAATGGAGCATCTGGCCTGCTACTCTACGTAAGGGAAGGGGAAGAGGGGGAGAAAAAGTGTCACAATGGGGGATGATAATGGGAGGAACGTGGTGAATGACACATTACACAACTGGTATCACAGGCGTGAGTCCAGGCCCGTGTCACCTAGGAAACGTGAAAGTGCACGCATTGTCTCTGTCGTCTGCCAACTCTGTGGCCACGCGCCTAGCAAGAGGTCCTCCGACAGTGGTCCATTGTGTAAGTGTCTCAATGTATCTGCCAATGTCAGTCTTTCGCGCGCATACTCAGGGCACACCACGAGCACATGTTCTATATTCTCTACAGCGCCACACACTGAACAGTCCGGGGAGTCTGTCCGTCCAATAATGTGCAAATATTTGCGCGTGAAGGCGACGCCTAATCGCAGTCTGTGTATCAGGCATGTATGAGGGCGTGGAATTCCACGCAGAATCGGAAATTTCATATCGGGATCCAGCCATTTAAGGCGGACGTGACGAGCGTCTGGCTGGGCCCAGTATCTTCTCGTCGCACTCCTCATTAATTCCGACAGGAGGCATGTGATGTCCGGTCTGGAGAATGGCACTACAGTTCGCAGGCCATTGCTGAGGGCGCGCCTTGCTGCAGCATCGGCCATCTCAATACCGTTGAGCCCACAGTGTCCCGGGATCCATTGGAACACGATGCGGTGGTGTTTTTCTTGAGCGTATGAAAGTAGCTCGGTGATCTGCAGGGCCAGAACCTGATATGCGGTGTGGCGCAGGAAGCATCCCAAAATTTGCAGCGCGGGTTTTGAGTCCGTGAAAATGCACCACTCTTGAGGTCTTTCCCCGCAGATGTGGCGAATCGCTTCCCGAATAGCCACAAGCTCTGCAGCGGTTGATGTTGAATTATGGTCTAGTATGAAACCTCGAGTCATCTGTTGGGCTGGTATCACCACAGCTGCTGTCGATGCCCTAGGTGACGCGGAGCCGTCTGTGTACACATGAACATATGTCTGGTATTCTGACCAGATGTATGCGAGAGCAAGTTGTTGTAATCCACTGACGGGAACCAAAGATTTCTTTAGTATGCCGGGGACATGTACGCATACGGAAGGTTGAACCATCACCCACGGTGGTATGACGGGGTGATATGGAAGGGCATAGCCTGATGTTATGTGGGGTAGATGGCAGCGGAGTGCACTTGAGAAACTGCTGTCCGGCCGCTCATGTAGAACCGACGTCAATGGATGGCAATGGTGTCGTGTCAGTAAGCGTAGATACACACGAAGTGGTTCGTGGGACAGGTATATCGGTAATGGACATACGTGGGCTTCCTCAATTGTGCCTTTGTTGGAGGCACGCCGTGGCAACCCGAGGCATATTTTGAGTGCCTGCGCTTGGACGCTCTCTAATGTCCGTAAGCAGGAAATGCTCAAGTTTGAGAGTATCGGAAGGCTGTATCGAATGTAGCCTACGAAAAGAGATTGATAAAGTCTTAGTAATGAGCCTTCCGTGGGGCCCCATTTCATGCCTGTTACGAAGCGAAGAACATGGCAAAACAGATTAAGTTTTTGCTTCAACATATTAACATGCCTCGTCCATGACAAACCGCGGTCGATGATAATGCCCAAGAATCTGTGGTGGGAGACATAAGGTATTATGACACCGTTAATGGAGATCGGGTAGCGGCAGACGGATTTGCGCGTGAATGCAACCACAGCACATTTTTCGGCAGCTAAGCGCAAACCCTGACGCCGTATGTATCGTGAAGTAGATGACACAGCCCGTTGTAATTTCGCACGTAGTTGTGGGCGTGTTGTACCAGAAGCCCAGATGCAGATGTCATCTGCATATGCACTGATGTGGATGTGAGGTGGAAGCTCGCTCATCAGGCCAATCAGTGCCACATTAAATAATGTTGGGCTGAGAACTCCTCCCTGCGGAACTCCACGGCATACCTGATGACGGTTAGTGTCTCCGTCAGGCGTGGACATGTAAACGAAACGGCCGCTGAGGTAGCTCACAATCCACAGGTAGAGCCGGCCGCCAATACCCAAGTCATCTAGGGCATCGAGAATGGCTTCATGAAGGATGTTGTCGTAGGCCCCTTTGATATCTAAGAAAACAGCAGCGACGAGTCGGCGTTGACGTTTTTCATGTTCCACTGTCGTAACGAGGTCAATGACGCTGTCAATTGAAGAACGACCCCGCCGAAAACCGGTCATCATGTTCGGATAAAGATCATTTCTTTCCAGAAACCATTCGAGCCTCGCCAGGACCATTCGTTCCATAACTTTTCCAACACAGCTGGCTAATGCAACTGGGCGGTATGAGGTAAGCTCATAAGGAGTCTTTCCAGGCTTCAAGAGAGCAACCAGGCGGCTGATCTTCCACTGCTGCGGAACAATACCGGAGACCCATGTGTCGTTGTAATAATTGAGCAGTGCAGTGCGACCAGCCCTGCCAAGGTGAGACAGAGACGAGTACGAGATCCCGTCAGGGCCAGGAGCAGATGAATGCCGACACGACGCAAGAGCAGCCTCTAATTCGGGCATCGTAAAGAGCAAGTCGTAGTGGTCACTCGAGGAAGGTGGCGCAAAAACTTCGACTTGGATTGAGGCTGGTTGAGTTGTGCCCACAACCATTTTGCAGAAGTCGTCCGCTACCTCTACATCATTGCGGCGTTGGTAAAGGGCCAGAGCACTGAAAGGGTACTTTTCTTGTGGGGGAAAACGTAGGCTTCTGACTACATGCCAAATACGTGACAGCGGCTTGTGAGGATCCAGTGACGAGCAGAACTTTCTCCACCGCTTCCTTCCTAATTTCTCGAGATGGCGCTTTATTTGTCGTTGAGCTCGGCGACAAAGGGCGAGATCGTACGTGGATTTCGTCCTTCTATATTTCCTTTCAGCGCGCCGTCGGACTGCGCGCAACCTCTCGAATTCCACGGCGATAGGAGACCCCGGTGTAGGTGCACATATGTTCCGCGTGGCCTCACCGAGGGCGGACGTGATCAAGTCTTCTATTTGTGTTGGTGACTCGAGATTCGCACAGGAATTCTCCACGAATGTCTTAAAAGTGGGCCAGTCAGTGCACCGCACATGAGACGAAGTGGTAGGTGCGAACCACTTTACGCAGATATACGTTGGTATATGTGGTCACTGCCATGTGTTTCCACATCACTGAACCAGCTAATAGAAGACTGTAGTCGTGAGGAAACAAACGTCAGGTCCAAGCAGCTACTATAGGACGTGCCACGCAGAAACGTAGGAGAGCCATCGTTAATATTGACGAAATCCTGTGAGTGCATAAAGTCGGACAATGCTTTGCCTCGGTTATTCATTAATGTACTTCCCCATTGGGGGTGATGAGCATTGAAGTCGCCCACAATAATATGGGGAGCTGTGCAACTCTGGATTGCTGAGGACAGGTACGAGAAATCAATGTGATCTCTGGGTGGAATGTAGCCGCCGAGTATCGAGAAGACCCGCCCTTTAAGCGTTAACGTCAAGCAAATGTAGTGGTTCGTGTTATGGGGCTGGAGGACAAGGCGGTAGTGTGGAATATCTCGGCGTATGCACACTAATACCTTGCTGGTTTCATCAGCTTCTCGAGACCACAGCAATACATATCCAGAAAGGCGGAAAGCAGAAGGCATGTTGGGCTCACATATAACAATCACGGGGAAGTGGTATTTCTGGACGCGCTGTCGGAAGTCACTTAGGCGACCACGCAGGCCTCGGGCATTCCACTGCATCACTACACTACGACGTATGTGCATCGACACAGAGGAGGGGTTGTGTGGTAGCGCCATAATGAATTACTGCAGTGCCGCCAAGAGCGGCTCAATTGCATCCAAAAACTGAACAACAACCCTTGCTGTTGGCGTATTGAGGCCTGAAAGCAGCGTGCGCATGGAATGTAAAAGTTGGTTCAGAAGAGCGTTCACCTGCTGGCCTTCCGGCTTGTCCTTATTGTCCGCTGGAACGGCACGGAATGATGGACGCGTTGGTTCGACGACTTTGGATGACAGAGCAGGCCATTTCACATCAGAGGAGGTGGATAATGTACCCGCATCTTTCTGAACCACCGTGGTTATATGGGGCGCTACAGCAGGCGCCGTCTTATCATTCTGCGGCTCAAGACGTTGAGGCAACGGAGCTGAGAGTTGCTGTGACGGCGGCTGAGACAGACTAGTGACGTGTGACTCTGGGCGTCGGTGTCGGGAACGACGTTTGCGGCGACGAATAGACGCGGCCGCTTCTTGGTGACTTGAGTTCTCTTTTACCATCTTCTTCAGGATAAGCCTCTCGTTCTTCATCCTAGGACAGTCTTTAGCCGTCGCCTCATGAGCGCCGAAGCAGTTGGTGCACTTGACTGTCTCCGTCTTGCAAGTGTCATGCTGGTGTGATCCGCCGCATCGACGGCAGGATATTTCGTTTCTGCAAACAGCACTCACATGGCCAATCCTGTTGCATTTGTGGCATTGAACAGGCTTGGGAACATACAGACGGACAGGATGCCGCACATAGCCCACCTTGACGTGGGATGGGATAGAGTCGGCTTCAAAAACTACTTTAACACACCGTGATCTGCCGAAACGATGAATGTCGACTATCTTGGCCGTAGATTTGATGAGGGTCCGCAGGTCGCTGTCCGTTATTTCAGGGTCTACGTCTGTAATAACTCCAGCGGAAGTCCGTTTTCCGTGAGAGAGATAGGGTCGGACCGGCATACCGCCTAACACTCCAATTTCTTTCAGTTTGTCCACGGACGCCCGAGATTTCACATCTACCGTAAGGACATTCTTCCAAGCGTTGATTCTGACCTCTTGGACTTGTCCCGGAATCAGCTGGTCGAAAAATTGGGACAGCCGCTGTCTGTTGATGGTATTTAAATTAGCCGTCTCCGTTGTGGCTACGAAAGCCACAGAGAACCAGTCAGGTGCGTCAACATTATCTGTAGGCAACTCCCTCGCTGCTGATGTCCGGCGTAACGCGCTAAGTTTGTCAACAGTCTTTGTAGTCGACTCACCAGCTGTTGATGTCCGGCGCAACTTCCTTTTCAGGCGGCGCGATTCAACAGGCGTGAAGCTGCTACTGTCGGAATCCATCTCAGTCACCGTGGAGTCATCTGCCGAATCTGGAAGCTCCACGTCGGTGACGGCCGTAGCACAGAGGGCACCAACCGTCCGAGCAGCAGCTGGGTCAACTGCGTCGACAGGAAGCTGCACGGGACGTGTGCCCGCCATCCCGAAGGACGACGCGATCACTGTGCACACACAAAATTAAAAAGCTACAGAAAAGTGGAGCAGCCGAAAACACAGACGTTCTCTACCGTCACTTCTTCTTCTTCCCCCGGCATAGCCAATTCAGTAAACCTTCCTGATGAGGATCAAACGCGACGAACGTTATACAAGTCTAAAAAAGGCAGGTAATAAAACTCCAAATTTAACATGTATTTCAAGAGTTTGCCATTCCGGTTGGACTGTGATCTTCCTTGACAACATAGCAACTCATTTTCCGAATTATAGTGGTTATAGCAAACAGACAACCAATTTACCTAAAGGCAAGAATTCAGCCCAACAACTCGGGAGTTGACGGAACGCAAACTCTGCCTAAACCTTGTAGTACAAACACCAGCGGTATGGTTTGTGAAGCGCTTTTGGTCTATAAGTTTACAGTTCACGCGCATGCATTTTAAACAGGGCGCTTTTTAAGACTACACGATTTCTTTTTTAATCAAGAAAACTGAGCGTAGCGGACGTGGTGTTTTAGTAGGGAAGTGCCTCGGTGAGGCAAACATACTTTGCCGCTAATAACATAGATATGAGAAGAATAGTAAAAAAAAAAATGTAAAACAACTTTTTTTTAAGAGCCTGGAAGCAGCCGTTTATAGGGGAGACTTCGACGTAGCCACATTTTAATGCGCCCCTAACTTATTTCTTTTTCTCATTTATTTAAGAGGTCGCCTAATTCGATATGTTCATAATCGAATTTCGCGCTTTATTGCTCAATCCAGCAATTTTATTGCTCAATTCGAGCAATAGCGATATCGTGCACGGGTGCCACAGCTATACGTCCTACGGAAGCGCCCCGTGAAGAAGTTTGATTGATGGAACCTTGCAGCAAATACTAATGCCGCACGTCGCGGGAAATGCTTGACATCGGCCGCAGCTGGTCGCGGCTTTAAATTTCAACCTTCGTCGTGCTTGTCGGCACTGGGCGTTTTATTACATTTATTAGCCGGGCCGCCTTTTTGGCACTCAAGGCGCTCTCGGTTTTTAAATATTAACTGGATTGAGTGTTATCATTGGATGATGAATTTCTTGAGCTATAGATGCGATTCTGAAGTTTAAAAAAAAAAAAAGCTTAGCTGCCTTGTAAAGGCGGCTGCCACCAAATTTTTCATTTAGAGACCTGCCCCCAAGGTTCAAATAAACAAGTTAATTAGATTTTTTGGGAATAATTCTTGTTATACTAACGTTATTAGCGGCAAAGTATGTCCGCTTCGCAGAACAACTTATTTAGTGGCTAGGGTATTGGGCTGCTAAGCACGAGGTCGTGGGATCGAATCCCGGCCACGGAGGCCGCATTTCGATGGGGGCGAAATGCGAAAACACCTGTGTACTTAGATTTAGGTGCACGTTAAAGAACCCCAGGTGGTCGAAATTTCCGGAGTCCCCCACTACGGCGTACCTCATAATCAGAAAGTGGTTTTGGCACGTAAAACACCATAATTTAATTTTTTTAAGAACCACTTATTAGCATTTTTATGAAAATCTATATAGTCCTAAAAAAAACAAAGGCGCACACGCTGTATAACCGATCGGAGATATTGCTGATAAATAGAAATAGAGAAGGAAAATAGATCACGCATATGCTTTTTAAAAATAGTTCGAAAGACCTAGATAAATACAAAGGGCTAACAGAAGGCCTTCCGGTTTGCTACCCTACAAGGGGTAGGGCGATGTAGACAGCAATGGGTTGAGAGAAATAAGGCAGCGTGAATCTGGCGCACAAATCAGACGGGGGATGGGGGGAAGGGTCATCCCTAATACGGAATATATCTGGCAAGCTCGCAAAATGCAACCTTTACCTCAGCAAACTCCTTGTGCTCGCTATCCTCAGATATCTTGTTCTGATAAGGTTCTCATTCTACATTGCGTTTGAATAATTTGCTGATAAATATATTCTACTTATTCTTTCATACTCAAAAAAAAAAAAAAAACACTTATGTAACACGTGTCGAGCAACAGCAAGCTGTATCGGGAGATTTTCATGTCTCTACAATTTTCTCTTTGACACTTTTCATCTAATAATAATATTAGAGAAGTTCATTGAATAAATAAGACTAATTATCTAATTAGGTGGAATGAAAAAAAAATAGTTTGAGTATATCCGAGCGACGACAAACAACATTACCTTTGCTCTGTCCAGCTACGTGGCATATGCATGTTTTTAAGGTCTGACTAAAGGTAGCTGGGACACCTTGTAAATGAAGCAGTATATAATTACTCTCATCAGTTCGTCCTGCTGTCAAGGATGCAGGCCTCGTTTATGGTCTTGTTGAGTGACCATGACATTGCGTTTTATGATCGATCTCCCTTCAGTACGGCGATCTCGATTATTTTTTTATTTTTTTAGGCTACTCACCATCTGTAACAAGGGGTATCATTACGACACACCTATCACAACTTCCACGTGCGCCTACCTAGAAAAAAAAAGAATTATTCCAACTTCAGCACGCGGCTTAATAATCACTCCTTATTTTTTGTATTCGAGGGCTTTATTCCTGCCTTATGAAACGGTGGTAGCATTTTCAAACGACCATGTTACATTAGTTGGGGTGAACGTCCCAGCGCCGTCTCAAACTTGGTTGCGAAGCTCGTCTGCATTCAACAACTTGAATACGTCTCCGCACACTCGAGTCGGTCGGTCTTTGTTGCCCAATGTCATTATTTCAACGCAAGAAATCGTTTATTATTTCACGTTATCCATATACTTGTTCTAAGTGTTCAAAATGGACATATCTCAAAGGCTCGAATATTGATAAAGATGCTACAGCATTCCGTTACTTGGAATTAAAGAATGTCATTTTTATAATAATAATAATAATAATAATAATAATAATAATAATAATAATAATAATAATAATAATAATAATGATGATGATGATGATGATGATGATGATGATGATGATGATGATAACGTTGATGGCGTTTACTGTATCCAGGAACAACCATAAGGCCTCAGTCTTGGCACAAACATACACTAAAAAAATTAGAACTGCAGCGGACTATAAGCAAAACATTTACGCAGAAACCCCTTTGGTAGTTATCACGGTATGCGTAAGCATTGCGCCACTGGCTCATCTCCACGCAGCCCGGTGTCATCATCAATGTTATGAAACTTGATACGACCGGTATAAACCCTCAACGGTCGTTAGCTTATCGTATTCAATGGCGAGTATAAAGGAGGTTTAAATAATATAGATTTCATTATGACACTCGAATCCGCGACCATAGTTGTTAATTAAGGTAAGTGAATTAGCAACAGTTATTTACAAGAGTTATTTCAGGCATCAAACCTTCGACCATTGATGGAAACTGAACCCACGACCTTTAGTGTGAATCGAAGTGAATTAGGATTTACTTAGTGGTGCTCTTGCAAAACATACCTCTACATTTGCTGAGGGGAGTGTGCAATGCTTTATTGATAGTGCGGATGATGGTTTTATTTGACAGAAAAAAATGCAGAGAATCTCTGTCAAGGAGGCTGACAAAAAGACACGAATGCCTGGCTAAGTGTCAGTCCCCTTTCCCGACCCGTTCCCAGTGCACAAAACACTCAAGAACACAGGGCAAGCATGGTACACAAAGTGTATACATACACAAAAAAAATGAAAAGTACATGAAATATGTAGCAGAAATACTGAATGCGATTTGTGTACAAAAGAATGAAGAGACATACCTGAAGCGACAGCAAATACATGTTCACTTATTTTTTGGAAGTGCTTAGGGAAGGTGATTCATTTATTAGAGTGAGTAAGCCAGGGTGGATGATTCAGAAAATCTGCAACTAAGAATGCCTGCTTTTGCATGCCGTAATTTGTACGGATCTTGCCCTTGTTGTAAGTTAATTGCCTTGTGTTGTATTTATGTTCATTCAGGAGGTATGCTTTAAAAAAGGCGCTTTCATTGAGTCTTACCTCTTTAAATATTGCAATGGAGGTTTTTTTGTTAATAAGGTTTTCTAATATTAAAATACAATTCTTCTTGAAAAGTGGAGCGGAGTGGCTTCTATAGGGCGCATTTTCAATTACCCGAATCATGCGTTTCTGCAAGGTTAGTAAACTATGGATGTCGGTTTTCGTCGTGGCACACCAGACAGATAAACAATATTGGAGGCGCGAATGCACTAGGCTATAGTATAATTGTTTTTTTTTTTATTCTAGAAGGTAATAGATAATAGGTAATAAAGGTAATTTATTAATAACACCGATGGATCTTGAAACGCTGGTTTTAATGTTGCCGACATGACTGGACCAGTTTAAGTTTTCTTCAAACGTAACACCAAGGAACCTCTGCGACGTAGAACGTATAATGAGTTCATCGCGGAATTGCAATACTAAGCTATCATCAATACCCTTGTTACGAGGCCGAAAAATAATGTATTTTGTCTTTTTAGTGTTTAATTCCAACTTATTTGCTCTAACCCAGTCTGAAAGATTACTGAGCCAAATATTTACTTCTAGCTCGAGAGTATGCAAGTTTCCACCAGAAAAGAAGATATTAGTGTCATCAGCATGTATGATTATGTCAGGGGTTAGAGGCACGTTTGTGATGTCATTAATGTACAATAAAAAAAGGAGTGGCCCTAGGATGGACCCCTGCGGAACACCGTATTTGATTACACCCATTGCTGATTTGAAATGACAAATGTATGTGTACTGTAGTCGGTTGGTTAAATAATTTTTAATTAGGTTATCAGCTGTTCCCCTAATGCCGTACTCATTTAACTTTTGTAACAAGATATCGTATTTAATGGAATCGAATGCCTTTTTCAAGTCAAGAAATATTCATATTTTGTACAGCTTGTCCTCGAAGTTACTTATTATTTTTTCTTTGATCTTTAGGAACGCCATTTCAGTACATTGGTGTTTTTGGAAACCGTATTGCTTTTCTATTATAATATTATCTTGAGTACAGAAATTTAAAATTCTTTCGTTAATGACCTGCTCTACTACTTTGGGAAAGATTGAGAGAACTGAAATCGGTCTGTAGTTGTTCACGTCATTCCTGTCTCCCCCTTTAAAAACTACCGGTACCCGTGCAATCTTTAATTCATCGGGAAATGCGCCAGTGCACAAAATTAAATTGCATATCTGTGACATTACTTTACAAATATGCAGCGCCACAGCTTTTATTGCTTCTGCCTTTATGCCATCCACACCACATGCTGTTGAATTCTGTAACTTTCGAAATAAGCTCCTTATTTCAGCCTCAACTGTTGGTGCAAGAAATAGCTATCTGCTCATACTACATGGAATAGAAGACCTGTTGGGCTGTCAGCACCAAACGCATCAGACGCGCCACATTGTGAGAAGTGCTGATTAAACTTATCGGCCAGTGCTGTCCCTGTGAAAGATACGCCTTTATCCATAACTTCAAAAACAGGATTACGGTCACTGTTCGGAAAAAGATCATTCAATGTTTTCCAAACTTTTTTTGGATCATTAAGAATATGAGTGAACTTATTCTCATAATACCTCTCCCTTGCCAGCTTTATATCACGGCCCAATTTATTCCTGAACCTTTTTGTATTTCATTAAGTACTCTGGTTGCCTTGTGTTGATAAAAGTAGCGAATAGTCAATCGCGTTCCTTTATGCGTTTTATAAGCGTGGTGTCAACCCACGGTTTCCTGCATTTCTTGCTTCTTGTAGCTTCTATTAGAGGGAAAGCTTTGTGATAAAGGTCTTTGATTATGCTGAGAAAGCGAGTGAATGCCTTGACAGGATCCGTCAATGCGTATATTTCGGACCATTCCGCCTTGCTGACTGACGCTCGAAAATCAGAAATCGTGTTCTTGGTTATCGATCTGTACTTTGAGCACGTGTCACTTTTGCGCTGTCGGCACACTTTCGTCTCGCGTGTAAAAAAACAGGAAAATAGGCATGTGATCACTTACGTCAGAGACGAGGACACCCGACACTAATCCAATTAATCGCGTTGTAAAACACAAGTCAAGTAGGCTTTCAGAATTGGTCGTCACGCTGGTTGGAACATTAATAATATTTTCGTAGCCAAACGAGAAGAAAACATCCAGAAACGCTTATTTGGATCGGTCTATTAAAAGCAGGTTAATATTAAAATCGCCCGTTCGAATGAGGGGAGTGCCAATTGAGCTGTGTACAAAAATCCAACATACATTCAATGAAATCTAATAACATGGATACAACACCGGATGGAGGCCTGTAAATAACCACAAACATAGTATTCGCACACTTGATCATGAGGGATTCATAGTGCTCGTGCATTACAGAAAACTCAGAAATTACATCAAATCATAGATCGTGTTTTACATAAGTAGCTACACCACCCCCTTTCTTATGTTTTCCGGACAGTGAAGAACACTTATAGCCTGAGAAGTGTACAGCATCGTACTCGTCGCGGAACCAAGTCTCAGAGAACGCTAAAATATCAAATTCATGCTGTAATTCATGTAGAAGCATGCAGACAGATTCGTGTTTGCTTTTTAATCTTAGTGCATTCAAATGAAACAAAGACATCTGATTTTTATCCCGTAACTCTCTGCGCTGTCTGAAGGAAAGCTTGTCGTAGTACTTGCTTTGCTGAAAAGGGATTGTCATCTTGAAGGACGCGCATACAAAACCATACTTCCTGATTATCTTATTCTGTCAAGGTCATCCATTGTGATAACCCTGATGACTCGATCACGAGGACCACGACGCACGTAGAATTTTCCATTCTTGTGCCAGGCGAACTTGTACTCTTTTTCAGCCGCCCGCGTCTTCATATGCCAGAAAAGCTTTTTGTTCTGTGCTGAGATTTTCATTCAGGTAAATTTTTGATTTTGATTTTCACAGTTGCGTTTTTTTCCCGAGCCAAGCATCTCTGGTCGCGCGAGAAGTGAAGCGAACCAGGATAGGTGGGACTTTTTCTGACTTTTCTGTACCGATTGTTTCATTTTCAAAGTCAACTGAGTCAGCCCTGACTTTCAACGGAATGCGGTGGACGGCTTCAATGTCCTGTTTCGAAAGTTGTGGAAGCTCGAGATCATTTGCTAAACAGTTCAACTTTTCAAGCAAGTTTTCTTTGACATGATGCGGCAGACCATGCACTTCCAAATTCAGGCGTCTGCCGTACTGATCGATGGCATTCAAGTCCTTCCTAAGTTTGTCGATTTCTTGCTCTTTTACCTTGATCTCAAGTTTTTCCACACGCTTTCGAATCATCACCGCCGTCCAAGACGGACGTCTCCGGCGTCGTCCTCAAGTGAAGCGACTGTCATATACAGCATCATCAAGACTACGACAGTAGCTTTCATGCACGTCGACGCGATGTTAAGCCTGAATGCTATCTCCTGACAGAAATTTTATGATTTCTCCTTCAAACTTGCCCCTGGACTAATCCAAGAGGTTCGAGTGAACCCCTGGAAAAATGTAATTGCCAATGACACAACTGATAAGATGTTGCAAACTTTACTTGGTTTGTCTGAAATCTGTGGGGTCCACACGGGTGCTTACATACCACAGGGTACAAATATAGCAGCTGGTGTCGTAGCTGATGTCGACTTGGATCTCAAAGACGACGTTTTTAAGAACGTGAACGTTTACACATCACCATGCAAAGTAATTAGCGTTCGAAGGCTGGGCTCGTCAAAGTGTATGAAGATACTTTGTGCCTCTGGAAAGCAGCCTAGTCATATAAAGGCTGGACGACATGTTCGACCTTTCGCTATACTGTTCTACTTTTCGTACCACGGCCTTTGCAATTTCATAAGTGTTTTAAGATTGGTTATGTTCAGGGCTTTTGCACCATAGATCTGATCTGTGCCAAATGCGGTGGGAATCACCATGTAGATTCCTATGAAAGTTAGGCATATCGGTGCCCTAATTGTAATGCTGAACATTTGACAACGGATAAAGGATGTCCCTGAGTGAAGAATGAACTAAAGGCACTAAAAGAGAAAGCCAAAAAAAAAGGCAGCAGGAGATGAAAGATCCCGTCGCCATAGTACTGCCCCAGCGACTGAAAAAGCAGCGCGTTCAAAGAATGACAAAGATACAACGCGTCGGAAAGTAGGGGGGGGGGGGGGGGGGGCGGACTTTCTGCCTCTCAGACACATCGTGGCCAGCACTGCCATTGAAATCGTCGGAACAAGTGTCTACAAAGACTTCGACCATAGTGGAAAGCATTGAAAACACAGTACCTAAACCGGTCTCAGCCAACGGCGATGTGCAACTTGTCAACCTTCTGAAGATGCTTTTCAACGTCATGAAATCTCTAATCGCCGATCGTCAGACACCAGCAGCGTCAGCAGCAGAGCAACTTTTGGAGGCCCTCGTTCCAGTCCTCGACAGCCTTCACTAGACGTTTTACCGGAAACAATTTTAACAGATGTTAGCAGCCTTGCCCCTTTGTGCTGCAATGGAATGTCAGGTCGATGCAACCGCAGCACGCTGATCTAGTTCTTCGACTCTTCGCTGTGAAGACTCCACCAGATGTTACAGCGCTTCAGGAGACTATCGTAAGGAAAGATGAATATCAATTGCCAGGCTTCGTGGGTGTTCATAGTAACACTCGATGCGCGGAACCAGCTTGTGGCTCTTTCCAGTGTGGACGCGGCGCATACGCGCAATACTTCAAAATCATCAGTGTACGTGCGTGCTGACTTGGATTTCGCGGTTCTGGATACAAACGGCATCTGTGACGATTAGTTTTAGTGTGCAGCTGTTACTGTGAGCCTTAGAGCTGTGTCTACGACGGTGGCAAGCATATACAACAGGCCTGCACGTTCTCCCGATACATCACTACTTGAGTGTTTAGTGTCTCGGGGTGGAGCATCCTTTGTGTTATGCGGAGATTTTAATGCCCACCATTCGCGATGGTTTAGACGTCCCCTAGACAATCGTGGGGCAGATTAACGAGATCATTATTAAGAAGATCTGCAAATACAGAATGGCGGTTCACCTACATTTATAGGTAGAGGAAAGGAGCATTCCACTATAGACCTTGCGATGTCAACGAGAGATGTGTGCTTAGCCCGGTCATGTGAACCTGACCCGTGGGGCTGAGATCACCTACCCACTTGTTTAACGCCAACACATACTGCGGGTCGCCAGGCTGTCGTGATTACAGTGACTAACTGGGACAAGTTCCGTCAGCTGATCTCAGAGGAACCATCTGAAGACAGCCTGTTTAAACTGATGAGTGAGTGCTTACGAGCAGCTACAGTACAACGACGAGGGGGTATCGGCAAACCATACCCCGATCTAGAGCTCTTGCAGCTCCGCGCATGTCGACGGCCCGCTTATAGGCGGGCACAGCGCTATAAACGACGCACCGACTGGACTATATATAATCGCATTGATGCAGCCATCGGTGGTAGACAAAAAAGCTTCGTCGCAAGAGCTGGGAAACTTTGTGTAGTTCATTGCATACTGAAAATGCTTTCGGAAATGTATGGCGCATACTGAAGGCTCTCCGCACTCCTGAAATCGGCAAGAATCCTACGGCTGCATTGAGCCTATCAACTGGCCAGTCACCAAAAGTTATAGCGCAGGCATTTGCAGATACTTTCGTTTCTCCTGCATCCAGTGGCACCACAAATGGCGACCTTCCTTCTTTGAAAGGTCACAGCACCATAACCGCTTCCTACGGTCCAGCCTGCCATATGGACGAGGCAGATTTCACTCTTGAGGAGCTGCGACACGCGCTCAGCCTCTCCAAACGCCGCACGGCTCCAGGTGAAGATGGTGTGACGTATCAAGCATTGCGAAATGTTGATAAGAGTTTTCATGACCGTATATTGGGTGAGTATAATGAAGTATGGAGAACCTAATCCCTGCTGAATGGAAATCATCCGTGGTGATACCAATTTTAAAGCCCGGGCGCCCTGCAAGACACCTCAAGTCCTACCGGCCAATATCCCTAACTTCAAATGTCATCAAGTTAATGGAGCGAATGGCCTTGTTTCGCTTAGATGTCAGGCTAGAGGAGCTGCATTTTTTCCCCTAATGTCATGTGTGGCTTTCGTCGCCGCCGTGCAGCTCTGCACAGCATATCAGACCTTGCCTCCGCGCTCGAATTTGCTAAAGGAAACAAGCATTCCGCCTACACTCTTTTCCTAGACATACAGCGAGCTTTCGATTCAGTTCCGCATAAGACGATTATTTTCGCTCTTGCAACCACGGGAATTTCGGGTCGTCTGCTCCGCTTTGCGCATAATTTTCTATCAGAGCGCTGGATGAAAATGCGGGTGGGAGGAGTAACTAGTGAATACCGAAATGCGAAGTGCGGTGTCCCACAGGGCAGCGTATTATCGTCGCTTTTGTTTAACACCGTATTCGCCACGCTTCCAAGTCGTTTGCTTCGGGACAGTGACTTCCCTGTGAACATAGCTGTCTACGCAGATGAAATTGCTCTGTGGATAAGCGGTCCTTCACACCTTTGTCCACTGCTTCGTGCAAGCCTGCAAAGACCTCTACACGCTACTTCGGAGCACTTGGGTGAAATCGGCCTGCTCATATCAGCTGCTAAGTCGGCTGCAATCACCCTAAACAACGCGCTCGTCGAACAATGAGCCAACTGTACCTTGTCGAAACGCCTATATACTGGGTGCGACAACACCGTTATTTGGGGTTAATTATGAATGATCGCACCTCTTGGCGTCCTGCCGTGAAATCTGTACGACGCAAATCGCACTCCGTCCTTAAGTATGTGGCTGCCTTGACTGCTAGAGGTGCTGGCTGCGACCAAACAACAGCTCTCCAGGTGCACCAGTCATCTGTACTATCAGGCATGATGTACGCGTTACCAGTCCTGAACATATACCCACCTAGTTTGATGGCCCAACTGGAACGAGATGATCGCGTTGCCCTTCGACTGATTCTTGGGTTACCTCGTGAGGCGAAATCTGCTGCATTACTCACTGAAGCGCATCAGGTACCCCTGAGGCTGCAAGCAGACCAGAGAGCTCTGTATCATTTTTAGCGTCTGAACCGCGAATCGAACAGTCATTCGCTCCTTCATCGTCTCATTCACCGCCCGTTATCTCGCATGGGAAAATTGGCGGCATTATTTATGAATATCACTGACATTTCTGAACATGCTGCTTCAGTTACGCCTCCGCCTCCAAAAGATATCATGAAAATTATATTCCCCATTTAGCTCACAATCCCTGATATGCACAAAAAGTATGATATGTCTGTTTCGGCAATATTCCAGTTGGCTCAGTCTCACGTGTTCGAAAAGTTTCCAGAATATCTTCAAGTATTCAGATGCGTCTGTACACAGCGACGGTCAAAGTGCCTGTGCAGCTTTTTCCCTCCCTTCTACTCAAGTGTGGCGTACCTTTCAAATACCTCATCCGACTTCGTCAACAACTGCCGAGCTAGCAGCGATTATTGCTGCAGTGAAATACGTGCAAGAGGAGCTAACTACATCGAAGATTGCCATCTTTACGGACTCCCGCGCTGCCCTTAGCAGGTTACAACGCAGGGAGATTGATTGTCCACTTGTGCGCAGCAGTACTGACTCTGCGAGAAGAATTCATCACGTGGGTTATCTCTCGTTGCTCAATGGATACCTTCCCACGTAGCAATCACCGGAAATGAAGAGGCTGATCGGTTCGCTTCAACTTGCGCCCATAACAACTATGACTGTCCCGAAATTTTGTGCAAGCTTGATGACGCTCGTCTCCTGATTTGTCGCCACGTACTCAAGCAGCATCCAGACCAGTGCGTCGTAAATGGTACGTTCAGGCGCCGTGTTTGCGGTCGAGGCTTGCCTCGTCGCGCTAGAGCACAACTACTCAAGCTGAGGGTTGGCTGCGTGAACGTGCACGAACGCTTATACAGACAAGGACGTGTGGCAAGTCCATCGTGTACGTCTTGTGGCTGCTGCGAGACACTTCAGCATCTTATATTTGAGTGTTTCAGTACGCAGCGCATGTCGCTAGTGACAGGTTATCATCTCCTTGGCCTGCGGTGTACAACACTGGACGAATGTTCGTACCTCAGTGGTTGTGCGTCTAAATGTGATCAGGCTCATCGCGCTATACTTACTTTTCTAGAGTTAACTAACTTAGGTTCACGTTTGTAGCGTCGAAATTATTGTATTCAACATTCTGTAGTAGCGTGACCTTCAGTGATCGGCCCTACTATGTGTGATCTGTACTGTGTTCTACTTTATTCTTTAGATTTATCTTGTTGCTCTTCCTTTTCTCTTTCCTCCCCTCCTTCCTATTTTCCATTTCTGTGTTGCCGTCACCTCCCTTCTGAAGAGTAGGCAGGCGTTGTGCTTCTTCCGGTGGCAGTTGCCAGCCTGCTCCTCGCTTTCCCTTTCCTGTTAACTGTATATATGTGTTCAAAACAAATAATAATAATGAATGTATGCACGGTTCGCTTCACTTTGCTGAGCGCTTGTAGCCTCTGCCTTACGTGGGAAAAGGCCACTGAGTGTTTTGCTTGCTTACGGGAGTACGAGCCTTTAAATGTCTTACGTGACAGACAAATTTCTCGTTGGGTAGGTATAAAAATGCTCACGCATTTAAAAAGTTTCCAGTGGCGTTTCAGTTCCCGAACGCAAGTTACGCGCATGCCTATGGGTGCTATGCCGTTTTTGGGCATTGCGCGTAGAATGTTTTCAAAATGCCTTGATTGTGTGTAAGTGTGGTTGTTTTTTAAGGCTTATTTTTATTTTGTGCGTATTATGTCCGTTTTTCGATTCTTATAAAGTGTAAAGTGGCATTATGAAAGATGGTAAGACACTGTAAGGAAATGCACAGTATTTATTATTTCAAGCAATTTGGTAATGTTATAGTCACATTCATTTGCTCCTACTTCTCCTTTTTTCCTCTTATGGAGTCTCGTGGGCATGCCATGCCCGCGACTTTTCCCGGACGCGTTCAGCTCGTGCCCGGCACTTGGCGGCGACTTCCGTTTTGGTCCACAATCGCTCAGCCTACCGCCGCTTGCGTTGCTGCTCTGTCCTTCTTTCTCGGCTCTCGGCCTTTCGATCACGAGACGAACCCGGTAAATCCATAGCGCACACAAAACCCGTAGCGACTGCCAGAGGAGGTCAACCCAGCGCGCCTCCGCTTACCTTCCTCCTCCGCAACGCTTCGCCTCCTTTCTCCTTTTGCGCTCCGCTCAACGCCACCTAGACTTTCCTCTGGGTGGCGTTGTTTGCCGCGCGCTCGGCGCGCAAGATTACCTTCTCCACCTTCAAGCGCCTTCCTCCTCTGGCGCTCCCTTCCCTCGTGGTGACACACATAATCTCGCCGTTTTCACAGGCGGAGCGTGTACGCTTGCGCGTAGTAAAACAACCAATGAAAACAACAATTTTGAAAACAAGAGTGTACATACAATAAGGCGCAAATTGACTACAACAGAATAAGAAGTAGAAGGGCAGCTTAATGATAATGATAATATTAATCAATAGTTTATTTTTCTGGCGAGCAAGAACACTGGGGTGTGGGCGTTGGTGCACAGAAAATGTTAAACTGTGACTCAGTGGCAGGATAAACAAATTGAATGAGAAAAGAACAACTGGATAAACAGCTAGATAATTAAAGAAATACAGCATGAACGCACAATTGCGATGCGGAGAACACCTAAGGGAGAAGAGCGTAACTACGCAAAGTCAGGAGACGATCGCAGCCAGAACGAAGGCTCGAAAGAAAGTGCGAAGTTATCAAGATTGAGAAAGTGACAGTCGTAAAGAGTTTCCATTCTGTGTAAATGCTAGTGTTCGAATAAAGAACCAGAACATGGAAGAGCTAACGTTCTCTGGTAGCCTTCAGCGGAACCAGCTGTGAAACAGAAGCTAGTCGACCTGAACATGTGACAATTCGTGAATGATTTTTCTATAAAAAGAGCGCGTCGGTACAACTACGCCTGCATCTAAGTAACGGAAGGGTAGGATGATTATTCAGACTTGAAAAGTTGTTGGTACGCAAGGTCAGAAAACGGTGCTTAATAAATACTCAAAATTTTGCTGCACACGCTCAATTTAAAACGGTAGTTAAATTGCGTTTGCCAACCCACACCACTGAGGCGCATTCAAGTAATGGGAGACTTACTGATGCAAACAATTTGAGGAAGAGAACTCGGTACGGAAATATCTTGTAACTCTGCAGACGGAACCGAGCGTGCGTAGGCCTCGCGAGGCTACGCGCTTAGTGGACGGAGAAACTTAACGTACAACGAAAAAACACTGAGGCCGCTTATTTCAACAAGTTCTCGTCAACGCTGCACCATGAGGCCAATAAGGGAAAACGATATTGTGGGTTTTACGCGAATGTGACAGAATTCTGGTTTTCGATTAATTTCGTGCGAGCCCCTTTAAACGGGCACCATTCAGAGAGTGAGGTTAGGTCGGACTGCAAGCACGGCACCTTGGGGCGCGCCACTGTATACCGTAAAAACAAAAGATTGATTGTTGATAATATTAATACAATGAATAATAATAATAATAACAATAAACTATCACAATAAAATATTAACTATAATTATAGTAACAATCAAGCCGACAATAAATAATTTATTCTCATTTACAACGTCTTGTGACTATAGCATGTTTTCCCCGTCACTAGCGTCAAGCAGGGCATATGAAACGCACATTTAGCGTCGCACTTTTTACTCAGTCATCGAGTGCCCCAGAAACGGCCGCACAACAACCAACGCACTAGTGGTTACATCCTCCTGACACCTTGACACAGTCACGCTGCGTTTCATCCTTCTTAAGATTACCTTGGAAGCGAGTGCGTAACATATTTATCTAGTACGTAAGGCCAGATGCCATACAGATCTGTACGGGAGTGGTTCAGCGAAATCCTTGCCATTAGCTCTCGTGGCAGTGGCCACTAATTTGAGGCCAACCGTTGTATCGTCATACGCAGCGAGAAGCACCTGTGAAAGTGCGTTCCGAAGGCCACATTATAACACGGAAATATAGAACGTAGCGCCAACATGCCAAGCCACCACGCCTTGTTAAATGCCCGTCACTGTCTTTGTCACCGCCATGTTTCAAAGAGGTTGCCAATAGAAAATGTCGTCTTCAACATCCAGGTATTCTGTGGCAGACACCTAGTCACAGTTTGAAAATTAATAAGTTTGAATTTTGAAAAAGTGAACTTTGACACAGCCACCTTTTGAAAAATTATTCGAAGGCCTAGCTCCTGAAAAGCCTTTAAATGAGAATTTCGCCGATTCATTCATTGGATCGGCCGCCGACCTCGCGAGTGCTTTTGGGAATCTCTGGCTCACTCGATGATCTCCTCGCTGAGCCATTCACTCTGTCTAAGGTAGCAATCTTTCGAATCCCTCGATGAATGATAGTCGCGGAAGATCACGGAAAAGAGGGAGGACACGTGTGCGGAGCGCGGCTGCTTTTCTCCAAAGCGCGCTTGAGGAGCTCAGCTTTCATCGCTGCTAATAACTCCGGCAAGCGGGTTTGTTTCAGCGATACCCAGATTAAGGAAGTCCCGTGAACATGACTGCGAAGTACCCGCTTTTAATTAGCTGGACTTCTCGGTACAGTCAAGTCTCACACTAAGAACAGACGCAACTAATAGGAGCTTACTTAGCGATGCTCCCAATTATTCTTTTGCAATTAGTTGGTGGTGGGTGGTCATAGGATTCTATTTGACGCCCTTTTTTTCGGTTATGTCTCAATCACCTGAAAGAAACGGTCCATTTTTGCCCGGAATTTACATACCTAGCCTCGAAGACATACCGATGTACATCCTTACCTATGTCCTAGCCCTTTTCTCAAAATGTAATAATGAACTAAAGAAGATTCCGGATGATGCTTACTTCCGGGACCTCCAGAAACTGTCCCAGCTGCACGTAGATAGCTTAGGACACTACTTTTAGTAGACTTAGAGTCATTGTCGATGTTTTCTGGAAAACAATCACTTTGCCACGCCCGGGCACGACTGCCTTTGTCTGCAACACGTCTGTAGTCTGTGACCTAATTGGTGGAAATGACTGACTTTCAGACCTCGAGATAACGTCGAGAGTAACATAAAGAAAACATAACAGAATACCTTATTCAGCGCATGACAATTAGGTGGTTGTTCAGGTATTCTTTGAACGGCAGGCCATGGAACGTTAAAGAAACACAGCCACCCTAAAAATGCATCAATGAGTTAGGCTTTAGCAGAACGTAAGATGTTATAGATAAACTCAAGCTCTTTATTTCATCCAAGTAATCCAAGCAATTGCAAACGATGTGCTGTTCCTGCGAGGCCATTGAATGTTTAAATAAGAGGTGCTTCGGCGCCTCCTAAATGTCATCCCTCATATAGAGTCGGAAAGTGAATGCCGAGACGTGTACGAGGTCCGCGTGGTTTCAAAACGCGCAACAAATTGGGCTCCATGTCAACCTGCGTTTCGATACCCGATGTTGTTATCTGGACTGCGAAGTGTTTCAGACCGTATCGCGTTTTATAGTTGGAGTTCACGTGGACAAATTACCCCCAACTTATGCAAGGCTAGGTCCGTGTGCAGTGCGCAACACCACTCCACCTTTAGTACGCAGAACATGCCCGATTATGCTGTGACAAAGGAATCGTTAGATTTTCATGCAGGAAAAACTATGGCAAGGGGACACTTACCGACATAATGTTGCGCTAAAGCACAGTTACACAGAAGAGACACATAACACATTGCAGGCGCTGTGCCTCTTCTGGAGGAGGAAGAAGAAGTGATCGTAGCGAGCAGCTTCAGCTTCGAGCTCTCTGCATTTTTTATTTTATTTCTGTGATCTCTGCAATCAGTGACAAGAAAACTGGGGGACGTCGTCCTCTGCAATGGGGGACCCAAACCCCGCCCAGCAGTTGGGTCCTGAACGGCCAGTTCGTTATGCTGGTGCCGTGAGTGACCGCTTCGACCCCAGCATGGTCCCAATTGAGCCATATGATGGCTCCTCTACTGATTATATGGGCTCGGACAGCGATTTTACCGTGGTGTCAAGCCGACATCTGAAGAGAAAGATACGAAGAACATAACCGACCAGTCGCCAGGCGATGAAAAAGGCAAGTGGCAAGCAGTAATACACTATTGCATACGTACCAACAACGACAACAGACAACCTCAACTCACTGAACAGGCAGAGACTGTCGGAATATTTTGAACGAACTGCCCATGGTCAAATAGAACAAATACATATAAACGCTCGAAAGAACATCCTCTCAGTGGAAGTCAATACACCGACAATGCTGGAGACACTGAAAAACGTCACTCAGTTGGGAAGCATCCCTGTTCGCGCATTTCCCACATACGGCAAGGAAGCGACGACAGGCGTCATCTACGACGTGGACATTGATAATACAGACACTGACCTGGCGAAACTACTATCATCGTCGGCTCCTGTGCTCAGCTTTCACCGTTTTGGACGTTCCCGATTGTGAAATTAGTGTTCCAGTCGGAAACTTTACCAACATAGGTCAAGGTTGGATATGTGAGGCATCCGGTACGTCCTTACGTGCCGAGGCTTTTGCAATGTCACAGGTGTATGAAACTTGGGCATGTCAGTGCAGTTTGCAAGGGTGCACTAACATGCAAACGATGTGGTGGACCTCACGGAGACAGCAATTGCAACGTTGCTGCGAAGTGTCCAAATTGTTCTGGTGCTCACGACGCAACGTCAAAAGGGTGCCCAAAGATCAGGAAGGAAATGGGTATTCTGAAGAAGATGTGTAGAGATCATTCCACGCGCAGGGAAGCGGCAAGGACTATCCGCCACCGCAGAAGCCGTTCACGACACCGACATCAACGGGACCGCAGCCCTCTTCGCGTTGGAGGAACGACAGCTCAATTGCAGCATCCACCCCCTCCTCGTCTCAGGAATGAAGAAGCACGTGCCTCAAAACCTTTGTATGCTGCGAAAGTACAAGGCGACTCATCATCGGCCCCAAACACATCGGAGACTCAGTGGCCCTCGTTACCATCAAGGCCTGCGGGAGAGCCCTTATGCACCGCTCCTACACGCACTGAAGAAAATGATAAGATGAATGACATTGACGTCACGAGTATGTTGAAAAATTTGATGGGCTCCATGCGCAGGATTCTTTCCGGCCTAAATACCCCGGCTGCCAAGGCTGCCGTGCAGCTACTTTAAGTCTTGGAACCACTGCTAGTGGTTCTTCACGAAGCAAGTATGGCGATGATGTTTGAAGAACGGATGCATCAATCGCTTGTTATGCAATGGAATGCTCGAGGCCTGCGTGGTCGTTTGTCGGATTTCCAACAGCGGGTATTTAAATACCAATTTCCAGTTATTCTTATCTGTGAACCTAATATGGATTCTTCTTTCCGCATTTCTGCATATGTCCAGATGTGGTCTCGTAACGACCAAACCTCGAGCAAAGTATTAGTTTGTATACGTCACGATCTGATGTATTTCAGACATGACGTCCCATCGCATACTACTAATGATTACGTATGCCTCACCATAAAACGCAGATGTCGCACGGTTACAGTGATTCGAGGATATATCCACCCAAGAGCGAGGATCGATTGCTCGCACCTGATGGCTCTGCTGCAAGCATCGCAAGGTCATCATAGTGTGATCGGTGAGTTTAACGCGCACCGTCCCCTGTAGGGTAACACTTCGATGAATTCTCGTGGCAAATATTTGGCCGACTTCATGTGTAGTCGGGAGCTAAATGTGCTCAATGACAGGTCTCCTACATTTATTCGTGGCATGTCCTACAGCAGTTGTCTTGACCTAACGTTTGTATCAAGGAGCCTTCTGTCTTCAGCATCCTGGTCGACGTATCTAGAGACTCACGGTAGTGACCACCTCCCCACTTACGTTCACTTTAGCTGGTTTCGCCGTTCAGCCTCACGTTGCATTCGTAAAACAGACTGGATTTTATTTAAGGCCTCTGTCGACACCACCTGTCAGAGTATGACATCTCCATCCGAAATAGAGGACATCATTGCCTCTACCCTGCGGTACTAAACCAGAGAAGTCAGCATACCGAGGCACAGATCATCGGTCGACATACAATATGAGGCCCTTCGTGCGATCCGTCGCCGCGCGGAACGGCGATACAGAAGAACAAAGTCACCGTCAGATCTTTCGAGCAGTCGCCGAGCTCAACGACATGTTCTTCGACATATGGAGAAGCTTGACAGGCAGCGTTGGAGGGCTTTCTGTGGATCCCTAGATCCTAGACAGCCTCTATCTAAGATCTGGCGGGTCATACGAAGTCTCCAGGTAACTCCACAACAAGGACACCCATTCCGTGCGGTGGCTCTACATCAATGCCGGACCGAATTGGAGGTAGCAGAGGACTACTTAAACTCATTGTGGACGCATCCAATGCAGACTTCATCCCTTGTCACCATCGCGCCCCTGTCACCTGATGAGCGACTCGAAGTACCGTTTACGACGCAAGAGGTTGACGCTGCGATTTCGATTTGTCGGCGCTCATCGGCACCAGGACCAGATGGAATCACGTACGTTGCACTCTGCCATCTTGGCACCGAATCATGACGTCTTCTTCTATCTTTTTATAATACGACGTGGGAGACAGGAAATGTTCCAGATTTTCGGAAATGCAGTCGCGTTGTAGCGCTGCTTAAACCGGGAAAATGCCCTAACGAGCTTTCCTCCTACAGACCAATCACCTTAGCCAGTTATGTCGGCAAAGTAATGGAAAGAATGGTCTTGTCAAGACTGGAATGGTTTCTAGAGAGAAATAATTGCTTTCCTGATTTTATGCACGGATTTAGAAGAGGCCGTTCTTCTATTGACGGAGTTATCGACTTGGTCTCCACTGTTGAACAGAAAAGAAGTCGCCGTCGGTTAGTTGGAGCTGTTTTTCTGGATATTAGGGGTGCATACGACAATTTACTCCATTATGCAATCTTTGATGCACTGGAAGATTTAGATGTCGGTGGCCGGCTATATGCATGGATTGTTAGCTACCTCAGTGGCCGCACGGTGTATATGTCGACAAGTGATGGCGACACCGGACAGTACCATATACATCGAGGTGTTCCACAAGGGGGAGTTCTCAGTCCAACTCTTTTCAATGTTGCATTGATTGGCCTTGCATCAGAACTTCCTAGCACGGTGAAGATTAGCACATATGCGGACGACATATGCATATGGGCATCTGGAGCCACCCGTCCCCAAATGCGTGCTAGGCTTCAACGTGCAGTGACAATCACAGCTGAGTATCTTCGCCGTCAAGGCCTCCAACTCTCAACAGAAAAATGTTCCGTGATTACATTCACGCGAAAGCGAATGACCAGGTATCCGATAATTGTTAATGGAGTAGCGATACCTACTGTTACACACCACAGATTCCTTGGCTTAGTCATAGACCGGGGATTATCGTGGTCAAGACACGTCGCCGCACTGAAGTCAAAGCTGAAAAGTTTTGTTTACGTCCTTCGCGTCGTTGCAGGAACAAGATGGGGCCCCTCGGAGTCGTCATTACTCCAATTGTACCAAGCACTATTCGTAGGGTATACACCAGAACACCGTGAATTCAAAGCGCGCCGCCATATTGATGAGCGCCGGTCGCGCCATCTATCCCAAGCGCCGCGAAGTAGCAGGCCTGGGCTGCCACGCCGGGAGATGCGACCCGGCGCGAAAGCGAAACTTGGGCTTTTTAGCTGGGCGGAAGGCGTGTTTGGCGTTTTTTCTAGCCTGTCATTTTAGCTGTCTCGATTCAATCAAACTTCAAGACCTCATGCAAGTCCGCAATGGCCACACTGAGTGATGTGCAGACTGCAGAAGCGAATACATCGGGTAACCACGTAAGCACGTAACCTGTGAAGGATTTTACAGCACTGTGTTGGTGCCACATTTTATTAAAGCACGCAGAACATTGTCCTCTGCACTTTCAGTTTGGTCTTGTTTGTCATGGTCACTACTGGGTTGGCCGCGTTTGGCAACCAACTGGCGAGGTCGTTTGACTGCCTGATTAGCAGACGCCTGCCCTTCACCACCTGCACATTGAAAACAATATATATGTTATAGTAAGAAGGGCTGTAGTTCTTTCCCATGCCATCACTGTTGCGAAGACATAAAGTCCTCTCAAAATGAAATAGAAAATGCACCAGGCCAATTGTATCGTGCAACCCCTTAAGAGTACAACATTAAGAACACAAGCCTACAGTAATCGAACAAGCAGCATGTGATGCTAAACCTGCACTCATTGGAAAATGAGGAACTACAGTACTTATAATGTTCAACTACATGTGCAGTCAAAGCCCATATAACAGGGCGAGCATGACGGATGCAGGTTTTGTACAGTTGCACAAACCATGACAGGGCACATAAAATTACCATCCCTACTTAAAGCTGCATCATCAGGGAAGCCTTTGGTACAAGACAACAGCCGCACCTGCATTCCAAAAAATTAGCCCCACCAACTGCAGCTACCTGGTATCAGACCTGTTTCGCTTGTGCGAGGCCATATCGGATTGTTAGCGCTCCCTTAGAAAACAGTAAAAGAAACTGGTGAGAACGAGCAAAATTTTGTTACAAAATACAACAATAATTAAGCACCTTATTTTCCTCGCCTTATGAACGGAAAAATTTTGCGCTTTGCCCTGCATAACAGCCCGCACGCAGTTTAGAGCTCAGGATGCTCAAATGAATTCGTTACGAATGACACCTGCAACACCAGCTCGTAAAGACAGGCGCGCTGCAAGAACGCCTTCGGCGACGCGCAGTCGTTGTTTACGTTTTTGTCGACGCATGCTACGTGACGAGCAGACTTCGTTTTACTTTCATTAGCAATAACGCTCACCAGCAGGGCAACATACTATCGTTTACAACTTGTCGTTCACGCTTAATGGTCATGCCGTGCAGCAGCTGCAAGTATCGCTAACCGCAAACTCAACTGTTCCGCTTAACCGTCGGGAGCTCTGCCTGAATGAAAACACGAAAAGGCTTGCCTTCTTGTTATAGCCAAGGCGAAGCACCGGCGCGGGATTCTGCTCTGTGGGCTTGTCCAGAAAGTGCTCGGAGCAAACCTGCGTGTTACACATATTACGTTCGTAGGGCGCAAAGTTGAACGTGGCACCAAAATATACACAGATCGAATACTCACTCGTGCATTTTCACTGGGTTGGTAGTTCTTCCTATTCACTGCAGCTATCCACCGGTGGCGCAGCTTGTCATTCTTCGTTGCGGATGGAAATCGGTGCAGGCTGAAAACACCGCACCGGCACGATTCCCTACGTGTATTGTGCTCTTCGCAAACAGCGCTAAGCAACCTGCTCCTTTTCCGCTGGTTATTTTGGCATCCAAACACGACGCAACGATGCCCAGATGACTTCTTGTACTTTGGATTCGCGTGAACGGGCACATTTCCGCACTTTGGAGTCCTAGAGCTAGCGCTAGCCATGTCTGCTGGTCGCCGGCGAACACGCTTTGGCAGCCCAGAACAAAATGGCGCTGGTCGACCGGGCAATCCGGGTGCGAGAGTATGCGTTCGGTTAGCCTGGGTGCGAGGCTAGCGTGTTCTGGTCTATATACGGAACAGCATGCCGGCGCTCTCATGCATGGGACTTACCTGTGTATGCGCGCTGGAGAGCATTCAAGCTCAAGCATTGCGCACATGTTTGGGCCTCCCACGATGCACGTCAACCAATAGAACAATAGCGGAAGCTCGCGCTTGTCCTATTGAGGTATACTTGCTCTGCGAGCCTCTTCGATGTACCTTCGCGTGTTTACCCGACACAGGCACCATCCTCTGTCATCGCTCCCTACCACCCACCCAGGTTCCAGCTTTTCAAGGACTATATCGCGCCATCAGAGTGTTTTGCCGTCCAGATTTTCTCCCGCCTGTATTCCGAGAATACCCCCATGGGTTCTGCCTAAACCTGTCGTTACATTGCAGATCCCTGGAATTACTAAAAGTCATCCGTTGCATCTATTGGCCTCAGGCAACTCACCCTGTTGCACATTTCTGCAGAGTACGGAGATACTGTACACGTGTATACCGATGGCTCTGTCACACCATATGCCTCCACTGCAGCCTTTGTCATTCCACATATGATCATCGCTCGGCGGTTTAAACTAGACCATAGCTCAACATCAACTGCCGCAGAACTTGTTGCTATCCGGGAGGCATTTCGATTTCTCTCCGAGGAGCCTCTTCACGCATGCGCGATATTCTGCGATTGCAAGCCAGCTCTTCAAGCGATTGACTGTGTCCTCAGAGGGGGCCCGTATTATTCTATGGCTACAGAAATTACAGAAAGTCTCGATCACGCAACTAGAAATGGCCACAATGTCACCTTTCAGTGGATACTCTCACACTGTGGCCTGATCGGGAACGAACAGGCAGACGGTGAAGCGAAAACTGCTTTAGATAATGCTTGTGAAGTACGGATTCCGTTCTCACGAACAGACACAAACGCCCAACTTCGTCGCGTAAACCGCAACTCTACGTTGGAACACTGGACCCAACCAGATCGATGACACAAGCGATTACACAAATGGGACCTAGAAATGAAATTTCGTATGCCTCACAAGTTCAAAAGAAGCCACACGAGCATGGTGCACCGGATTCGCCTTGGTGTCGCATTCACCAACCGTTATATAGACATATGATAGGTGCGAGTGATAATAACCCAAACTGTGAATGCTGTGAGGTGCCAGAAACACTTGAACATATATTTTGCGTGCGTCCCGCGTACGCGGAAGAACGACAGCAACTTGTCTCTTCCATTGCGAAGATCCATTAGAGACCGCTATCGGACGAGTTTCTTTTAGGTCCTTGGCCTAATGCAACCAGCGCAGCCCTGGTAACAAGAGCCGCTATAGCTTTTCTCCAAGCCACTGGGCTGGACGCACGGCTTTAGAGATGCCACAACTGTGTGAATTTGTATATACGCATTTCTTCCTTATACCATCATCATTCATCAGCCCTTTCCCTCCCCGTCCCTTTTCCCCAGTGTAGAGTATCAGACCAGATCAAGGGATAGCTCAGGCCGACCTCTCTGCCTTTCTGTAAATAAATTTCTCTCTCTCTCTCTTTCGTGTCTCTGCTTTGTAATTGTGCCTTCGCGCTACATTATGTCTGTAAGCAAACCCCAACTAGCCCAACAAGTCCTTCTACAGAATATGACAAGTGGAGCACCCAATTTATATTTCCTACTGCGTTCAATAGGTAGGATCGCATCTATGATAATTATACTTGTCCAGCTATCTTGAAGCTACGTTTTATTAAAATAATCCTGTGTAGTTCCAAATTGCGCGCACAGTGCGCAGAGATTTGCGAGTGTTTTTCTTTATTAATGCGAAAGCGTCGAATGGCCGAATCAGCGAAAAATCCGGCTTCTATTGTCTGTAGCAGTGAAACTACAGCTAAACTCACACTGCCATTGCCTGCGACGCCACGTCACGAGCGCTCCCCTACGGAGCAGAGCGGGCGGAAGGGAGCACCTGCTGCCACTAGAGCGCACCAGGTGTAGCGTGAGGGATGGAGGCATCGCCGCGACGCCACGTCACCCTCGCCCTCGGCACAAGCGCCCCTTAACGAAGCACCTCCAACACCTCCTAGATAGCAGGCCTTTGCACTCTGCTTTTTGACGTCGTGCTACTTGGACCAAAATTTCCGCTGTCAACACCGGCGTGACGAAAGCGGTGACGTCAAAATCACTGTGACTTACTTGGGAGCATCCCGATTAGATTCTACGGCAGTCGGGCAAAGTAGCATGACGTTATAGATCGAAGTGCACTGGTGGCCAAGCGGGCGAAAGGGAACACCTGCTGATGCACTAGCACGCCAGATGATGCGTGAGGGGACAGGCCATGGCCTACATTTGTTTTTAAATAACGAACGCCGTCTAGACCATGTTGTTCGCACTTATTCTCCAGCTGTCATCCCTCCATCCATTCGTATATCGTCATCAACCGCGTTTCCCATCTTTTGGCACCAGTTCTGTAGATACCATCACTATCATCATCCTATATATATCCACTTCAGGACAAAGGCCTCTGCCGCAGATGTCTCCAGTTACCCCTGTCTTGCGCCAGATCAGCCGTACCCCCATGTTATGCCTCCAGATTTCCAAATTTCATCACAAAACCTAATTCTCTGCTGTTCTCAAACTGCGCATCTCTTCTCTGAGCACCATTTGTGTAACACGAATGCGTCTAAGTCTTAAGTGCGTCTAAAGGCCAAGATTTCGAGTTTGGAAATAGGGATCTGGAGAACCCTCAGTCGATTATGCGGTGCGGTTTGGTCGAAGACATCCGAAAAACATGCTTGTAGAGTCAAGAGTTGGAAGCGCCATTTCGCTGGCCTATTCACCACAAAAAAAAAAAGAAAAGAAAAGAAATGACGGCTCGAGATCAGTCTTTGCTTGAAAAATATAAACAGGCAAGACCGAAAAGGACGTGTGACAAACCTACCGCATTGATAGATGTGCAATGAATTCCTTCGCTTTACAAGCCTTCACAGTTGTATACCTAACTGCTAAGGTATATTGACTTGCGGTGTTGGAAGGGCCTTTCAGGATAGAATTCCATCTACTTCCTTCGGCTGTCCCCCGTTAACCAGTTTCTCGGTGGTACCTATGCCGCAGTCCCGCAATGAACTTCGGCGAGACCAGCGTTCCGAAGAATCCCATTACGCGGGTTGAGTTTTCGAGCAAGCCTGCGACAGCGTTAGCGCATTCAGCGTTTCTTAGGAGCTTTTATTATCATCACCAGTTTGTGCTCTATATAGTTCACCCCGACCACACATCAAGTCGCTGACGGTATGTTTGGACTCCCACTTCCTGCAGATGGCCTCAGTTTAGTGAGGCTCAGGGAGTGCGACATCGCGGCCGCGTCACTGCACAATGCTCGGCTTCTGTGGTTGTACAGTGCAGCTTATCACTGTATGCGCAGACTACTCTTGCATTACTAGTGCATGGAAAGCTCATGTTGTCAGTAATCTCAATGGTGTACTTTAAATAGTTTTAAGGGCTTAGTGGGTGTTCTGCTGTGCTTTGTGCATGATGTGCACCAGTGCGGGGCCCGGCACGTATTTCTTTCACTTATCATTTTCATCTACAGTAGCAAAGTAGTTGTGGCACCATGCAAACTTCTCTAGCTTTATTTCAGAGTCATTCTTTCCTCCTTCCATCTTATTTTTCCTTACTTTTTTATTCCTTCCATCCGTGCTTGCATCTACCCCCCTCTCTCTATCTGAGTTTCCGTGTTTTCAGAGTAGTTTTGGCATAATTAATGCATGGATGTGTTGTTTTGCATATACATGCTGCATTGCTTCTTGTAGGCTGCAGGAAGTATGCAGATGTTTGAAGAAAAACGTAAGATAAAACGTTTTGCATGTATGAATCCAGTGTGTATAGTTGTTTCTTTATGTGCCTATTTCGCCTATACAGACAATATAGTAAGCAAAGGGGCTATAACAAAGTGGGAACAAATGACATAGAAAGCTGAATGAGATAAGTAACATTGGGCAGAATAGCTATTGTGTTGGTGATTCTGCATACGAAAAAAAAAAGAAAACGTAACACGTCATCCTGCAAAGGAATTTCTCGCATTTTTATCCGGAAGCCCGTTTTGCTGCGTTCATGTGTTTGTGTGTTGCCTTGTTAAATGCGCTTGGTAATTGAAAAATTGTCATTTCGTCGCGAATTGCGTGCTCTCAATCATCAGAGACAGTCAGTGGCAAAATACGCGATATGAAACAACACCATATTTTGAAAATTATGAGTTTAGCCAGAAGTTCGCATTTTGTGACGCTCAAGCAAGAAGAGCAAAATTTCTACGCAAGTCCGACAGCCACTCACGCAGAGCTGGCACACATTTGGTGGATGGTCGGGCGACCGCAACTGTTTCATCGGGCTAACCTAACTTATCATGGGGCTCGCGCAAGCACTGCTTAATCTAAGGTTGTATAACAATTCTGGAATGGGAAAGAGCCGCGTTTGCTATTAGAGACAGCCTCGAACCCTGAAGTTTGTCGATTCGTGTAATTTCAGCACAAATGCATCTCCACAGGTGTTCCAGTATTACAACGAACGCTCTTATCACATCAGGTGGTTAGTGACGGTGCAATTTATGGCATGTTCGCCCAGTCATTTCGCAGCGTCGTCAATTTATTCTGATGTCCATTTCCTACAACGAAGCGGTGTTAAAAAAATTTAGTAGCGCTGTTGAAACTTTCTTCGCATTATAGAGCGTGACTGCTGTCACAATGGAGCGTCGATAAACGAGCTCCTGAGCCTCGTACGAGTGCGTGCACAGAACCAGTCGAATGTGCCTTTGGAGGATCGACAACGCCATCCGGACATGTTAGGTTTCTCGACTGCCTCTACAGATGGCGCTGTCATCGCATCGTGCACTCCCGCCTTCTTCCGGTTTCTGCTCGAAAGCGCGCGCTTTCCGTGAACGGCTTCGCACTCGCTGATCAGGCACTGAGGCCTTCGGATACCCTTAAACCCTCAGCGGCTCGCCCTGGGCGCTTTCGCTGAAATTTGCGCTTCGGGCTTCGCTTACCGCGTTTGCGAGTTTTTAGTTTATAAAGTAATTTGAAGCATCAAGTTACTTGCCGCGCACTCAAGCAAGAAATTGCTTGCGGTTATCAGAAGCAATGAAGTTCCAAACTTGCCAATTGGAGTCACTTCTGACTCAAGTTTTTCTCTTACTTGCAACATCATTCACTTCGGGGTGGACTGGGAACAGGCGAAATGGTAAGTGGATGTTGATATTAAGAATATGCTAGTTTTATTTCTTTAGTTTTTGAGCGGTTAGTTCAGCACACGGCTTTGTTTAGGATGGCACGCATTTTGCCAGCGATTCTAGCAAAAGTTGCCGACACTTTAGTTGTGATATGCGGTTGCCGTTCAATTTATGAGCTTTATTTGCACTACTGATATGTTGTCGAATATGATAGAAAACTTCTAGTAGTCTTGATCTGTAGTGGGAGGGTAGGGGGTTATGCAGTGGCTGTTAGATTTATGAATGTTTCATGTGCTCCCATGCGTTTGATACCTTTTGATACCAAATCTTCGTGTCGCACTGCATCAGATACTATATCAAATTTTCTTGTGTTCAGCCTAGCAGAGAAGACGCGCTGTGGTTGTTTCACTTGCGTATTGCTTTATATCACTGCCATATGTTCAATTGGACATGATAAAAAGCTTCCTGTAGTAACCCTATAGCTTTGAAAACAGGCATTCGTTGTTATGTTCTAGGGTGTTTCCTTGGCAACAGTGCCTTTGATCTGTTTTGAAATAACTCTTTTTGTCATCATCATAGTTAAGAAGTTATGAAGCAGTTAGGTTTACCACTGTTTTCTATTGACGCTATGCGTTTGTTCTGCTTTGTTAGCATGATCTTCGTTTCGTGGCCGAAGAGTTGAGATGGTAGGTAGTGTGTTATAGATAGACAGCTCTTAGACATTCTGGTTTCGTTTCCTTGGTTTGCTACACCGCCGATTGTCGATGAAGGCAAACCTTTCAGTCGTAATCGAATTGGGAGCAAAGTAGATAGGCAATATTATACAAAATATAAGGGCTACGTTGTCGCCTGATTGCTTAACAATAATATAACGACTGATTCATTTCCAATTTTGTTTATTATAATGCATGTGTGCTGTGAGCATGTGTAATCTGTGTAGTGTCTAATCATGTGTAGTGTGACGTTTCGCAACTATCTCAGAACATCGAAGCATTCATCCTTGCCCTGTGTGAAAATTTCAAGTTTACTAAACATTCGAGTATTGCTGTCGAACGAGTTGAGCAGTGTTTTGCAGTACTAAAGAAGAAAGCAATAAAGGGAAAATGAGACATCCATCTAGACGTAGCTAAGTGCTACAAAGGAAACCCACGCGGGTTCCTCGAAAGGAAAGCTTCGCAGATGAAGAAAAATTCGTACTGGTCCGGGAATTTTTCTTCAATTTTTCTTCAACTGCGAAGCTTTCCTTTCGAGGAACCCGTGTGGTTTTCCTTTGTAGCACTTAGCTACGTTTAGGTGGATGTCTCATTTCCCCTTTGTTGATTACTTCTCTCCACCTTGCGGGCTTGCGCATAACTATTACGTTAAAGAACAAATCATGCGTTGTATAACTAGGTATGCAGTAACGAGAAGTTAACCTAATTATACACTGACGGGCTTGGCATATTCGTGGTTATCATATTTTGCGCTTTCCGTTAAGCGTGTTTCAGAAAATCAATTTATATGTTAGAAAATAAAGTTACACTTGTTTGAAGTACTGAGTAGTACTGAAGTACTGATAGTAAAGACCTGGAACCCAATCTCGCGCGACTACTTGTTTTTAAGAATTACTTGCGACTTGTTGATCGCCACCGTTTAATCTCGTTTTCACAATCTGCGACCACTTGCCTCGGAAACTTCTCAAGCGAACGAATCGCTGAGTTATCTCTACGCACACTCATTCAGCAAGAGCCGAAACTGAACATTTATAGCTCGTCGTATCATTACTATACTGCTAACATGGCAAGAACAAGAAATAAAAAGAAGAAAAAGTGCACGTAGGTAGACTAAAAAAACTGCATACCTTGCAGCTACAAACTACAGTTTATTCTACAGGAGCATTACGAGCAACACGCTTTCCTCATTCTTGAGAAATTCTTTGCTGCGCCGGTAGGAGGCGACATAACCTCGGCATCTAGCTAGTCCATGCCACGTACGGTTTAACGTCAAGACTAAGGAGTATTTCTTATTCACAAAAAAGCTTCACTCAAACGGTAACTGAAAATTTTATGGGCTTTCCGTGGAGAGTCTTCCGCGATTGTTGACCACCTGTACTTAGGAACGTTTCTGCGATACGCCTAATTGCACATTTAATATCGGTTCCTCTTACTTTAGTGCTTTGCGGTTGTTCTGGCTTTGGCAGTTTCTTTTACTACTGCTAAATTTGGGTAAGTTACAATAGCTGTGTTCTACGTAATGTTGGAAGAGCCCTAAATGGGGTCATATAATTTTTACATAGTGTATGAAGTTGAGAGTACGACGGAAGCCCGTCTGGTCGGAATGATACATACTTAAAAGGAAGAGGTCTGAACACCGACCAAAATTGTTTAAAATAGTTATTTACGTTTTGGCTCCCCCGCAGGAGCCTTGTTCACAATGAAAAAAAATTGGTCGGTGTTCAGACCTCTTCGTTTTAAGTATAAATAGTGTATGAATAAGGCGGATCTTGAAGATGATTCAAAGTATAGAAGTTTTGCCTTTTACGCTACAGAGATCCGATTTTTTTTTCTTCTTCTGTTACTTTTTGCTCTACTTTCCTTGTAGATTAGGAATATGTCGCCTGTAAACACAACACAAAAAGTCCATTACAAGTTTGAGGGCTTTGCTTGAGTCATGTCTCGACGTCAAAGCGCGTCAACCTAAGTTTCTAAGGACAAAGAACAAATATTTGATAGATAAGGGAGAAGTTTCCGACGTTATTAAATTGCATTCCAAGAGCCGCCATATACTTACGCTGTGCGCGCTGGCCCTATCATTTATTACTTATCTCGCCGTCGTACGACAGAGCGTGAATTGACTGCCCGTAACTTAGGTGGACGATGTGTGTTTTGCATCACAAGACAGCTTAGGCAGATGAACGGCATCGTCATGACGTGCCAACATTACCACAACGCTTATTTATTTACTCGCTGATTGCTGTACAAATATTTAGCTATTACTTTTAACTCGAGTGCCACCTTTTCGACGAGATAAGCATGTCGCGCTTTTGATCAGAGCCACAATAAAAGCCCCATGAAGGGTGATTTCATTTGAGTTGGCTGAAAAATAATTACGGCTGGTTCGTAAATGTTGCCCAGTACATTTCTTTACCGATGTCGAAATCGAGGAGAAAGCAGTAAGCGGAATTTTATAGGGAAAATACTAGAAAGCTGTGATAAAACTTCAAAAGAATAATAAGCATTACGGTTCATGTATTGTTTCCGAAAGAGAGAAAAAAAAAACGGTGCGTAAGTGGAACTCAGGCTGTGTACGTGCATTATGCGTAATATATGAGCATTGTCCGCGCTGCCTGACGAATACGTATTTTATTTCAAGCGCGAAAGTAGAGAACCAAGAGTAAGCAAAACGATTTCGTGTGAATTTTTTTTTATTGCCTCCAAACAAAGATTATGCGCTGCGCAATGAAAAAAAAAAAAAGATTTTGGTAAAGGAAAGAACCAGGACGCAAAATGGTCGAATTCACTCTGTGCGGACTCATTATAGGCCTAACGTACGCAGGCTCTGAGGGAACTGAATTCTCGTCTATTGTGTATCCGAAATTGAGGCTTAGCTTCACTTTGAAGTTTTATCGCTTACATTAAAGTTCTTATCAAAGAGCATATATGGGAATGAACGAGGTTTCTCATGTTCACAACTTCCCACTTAGGGATATTTTTTACTTCGTGATGTTCTACGAGATGGTGCCCACCTATTTTCGCTGTCTTTCTTTCTTGCTTTATATCTTGCTTTGTTTTCTGGGAGTCGCTTTTAACTTTGCTCCTTCTCCCTTTAATTTTACCAGTTTTCCCATCCCTTCCGCATAACTTCGTCTGATGCAGCCACTCTGCCTATCAACGTAAGAGGACGGTTTTGTTTTTCTGCGTAGGTGTGCCAGGTAACGTACTCGGGATAGAAAAGTACACAAAAATGTTATCGTCAAGCTTTGGACTTTAACGAAAGAAGGAGTTTAATTAAGGAAGCGAAGCTGGGTTTCTGTACGAAGGATCATGACAATAATAAATTTGGCTTTGATGTCGAAGTATTCTTTCACGATGCTGTGCGCAAATTTTGAGCCGATTACGGGCCCGCGGTGATGGCATAGTGAAGGCACGCGAGCGAAAGAGACAAAAAACGGTTTTTTGTGATAAAAGGCAGCGGGTGCTTTGATGCGTGACGAACCCCTCTCCCCCGCTCTAGATCTAGGCAGTTAGCGTTGCTGAATTTGCTGGCGTATCGTTCGTGCCGAGTAAATGCCGGTGTTGTTTAAGTTTTTTTATTCTTTTTGTGATATCAGCTCAGTGAAACAACTGCGCTTTGCGCTTGCATTGTTTCGTTGCCCCCCCCCTCCCTTTCTTTCTTACTTTTTGCGCAGGGGTTTCAGTCTTAGAAGAAAGTTCGTGCTGTTGTAGAAATGGAGGAGCAGCGTGCCAAAGATATAATTTTGAGTGCTTTTGATACGACTGGCTAGTTGTTGTTCTCCTTGAGAAAAACAAGTTCCATACAAGTCTATAGGTACATCTTTTAGAAACGGCGTAGCAGAAGTGACCGCTTCCGGCATTGCGTGCGTCAAACTTCAATGCTACATTGTGCTACTGTGCTGCATTTTTGTAAGACCTTGAAAAAGAAAACTATACATATATATGTATATATGAACAAATCCGCTTTGAAGAACACAAGCTTACTTCGACGTTTCGGCAAGGAAACATCGAAATAACTTGTGTTCTTCAAAGGGGATTTGCTCCAATATTCATATATTTGCCAGTGCTCGTGTGTGCGTGTATGAGAGAGAGACAGAGAGAGAGAGAGTTACACATAGATACCAGAGCAATCATGTTTGCTTCATGCATCACTGACGCTTTGAATACGCTTGCAAATTATTTTTTTTTCTCAATTGCATCATTCAGTGCATTATAAATCGTGAAAAAAACGTCCCGTAGAAGAGCGTACAAAAGCTTGGCTTGAGACTGGCTTAGACACATTATCAATTAATGTGCCATAATGCTGTTCCTCCTACGCCGTAGATATGGCGAAATAAGCACCAAGAAAATTTCTGTCGAATCGCAAGTCCCTTCGAATTCAGTAAAAGCTTTCTCCCTTAGCGAAAGTTTCGTGACATCGCATACTGGAGGAGTTTGCTTCCTCTCCTTTCGAGCAAGTGCCCCCAAGCGGCTTTTGTACTTGTTGCCTTTGTTCGTGAGTTCCGAGTCGCATGCAATTTCTCATTAATTGCGCGTTAATGGCAGTTAGCAGTTGGGTTAACTTGCAATAGACGCTTTCATTGGGCGAGGAGGAAACGACCAGCCTTTCCTCCTCTCTGGCTTGTGTGAGCCAGAGCACCGTTGCTTGAATGCGTTGCTGTCGCGTGCTGCGAAACGACTTGGAGATGTGTTAGCTCGTTCTCCGTGAGATGCAAGTGATGTCAGTTCATGCGATGCTGCGAACAACCACTGTGTATTCTTTAGGTGCAGAAGTAGCTACAGTACGCGGAAGCTTTTCGTGGCTGCGCAGAAATGCGAGGCCCATGATCGGCCGCGGTGTGTGCATTTGTTCGGAACTATATTGGATGTATATCAATTTTTAACTTGACGAAGAGAACTGGCGTATGTGTATTGCGATCGTGAATTGGAAGATCTTCTCACTTTCGATCTCTTGGTGTGGGCACCAAAACAGAAGAGTGCTTGTGTTCGGCCAACCCAATGCCACCCCAAAATGTCTAAGTGCCAATCGTTATAAAACATTTGCCCCAGTCGCCGGCATCATCCTAACGCACTTCAAGTGTAGTAGGCTTGACATCGCGATACTTTCTCTTCGTTGGTCCTCTGAATGAGGCCGATGACTTTGCTCAACACAACGGGCGTTGCGGTTGGTAAGCCAGCTTGATACGTATAGGCTTTCCGCTTCGGCCTTGCCTTTGTGCCCTGTAAGGCATATTATGTAAAGGGGATTACTAAAGAAGCACCCGACGACTATTTGTGAGGGCACTTAAGGCATTTAAGGCGGAAAGCTGGGCTAGTTGGTGGTTATTCGTATGAGGGGACATCGTACTAGCGCGTAAAAAAGGACATCGACAGGAACATGAAAAAGACACACTGAATGCTAGACATCAACTGGCTTTATTCTCAGGAGGACACAAATATATATGAAAAAAAGACACGTGCTACGCGATCAATCCCTAAAGTGAGGACACTATTTCCGTAAAAGGGGGTGAGTGCGTCGTAGAGACCGGGATGAACAAGTCTGAAAAAAATAATAATAGACGATACAGAAATAAAGATCAGTTTTAATACTCTTCTCACGCGAAGAAGAGAAAACAAACAGAAATACGCTGACTAACGCCAGAATAAGCCTCCCCTCCCCCCTCCAGTGCGTGCTTGGGTCATGCGTTATGGAGAACAAACAGATCTATCCCACAGCATCTACCACTGCATCAGGCACTCTCACACTCTGCAGCCGGTCGCTCTCATCATTAAAGAAGGTGAAAACTGCCTATTATGAAAACGAATATGCTTCAATAGTGGACAAACCTAATCGAGTTTGGAACGTTGTAAATGGCATGATATCCAATGGGAAACCTCGTCTACCTTCCGAGCTACTGATTGATGTAACTTCCTGCTCTGGTGCAACACTCGCTAATACATTTAATGAACACTTTCTTAATGCAGGCGCTTGTCATATCACAGCAGGCGCGTGTCGCCCATCACTTATAGAGCTCTATATGAAAGCTAGTTGCTGTGAGTCTCTATTTCTGACCCCCGCGGCTGAAGAAGTCCGTAGCTATCGTTAATTCCCTTAATAATAAATGTTCACCAGGTAATGACGATATAAGTACGGTACCAGTAAAAGCCGCTATCAGAAGCATTAGTCCACCTTTAACGCATATATGCCGCAGAATGCTCCTGACTGGTATCTTCCCTGATAAGATGAAATCAGCTCGAGTTACAGTAATCTACAAGGGAGGTGACAAAATGACATGAAGAATTATCGTCCTATCTCGATATTGCCACTGTTTTCTAAAATCGCAGAACGTGTGGTATATAAAAGATTACAAAACTTCCTAGATAAAAAAAAATCATATGTAACGAGCAGTATGGATTCCAGGCTGGTAAATCTACGCAGACTGCTCTACTGGACATAAAAGATCGTCTTCTTTCTAACTTCGAACAAAAGCTTTTCACCATCGGAATATTTCTAGACTTTCGCAAAGCTTTTGATTCAGGTAAACACGATATCTTATTACTAAAGCTACAAAAATATGGGATTCGCGGTATTGCACACAAATTGTTGGAAACCTATCTTACAGGACGGAGGCAGTCTGCATGGCTACAGGAGCTTAAATCCGACACAGTTATAATAAAATTCGGTGTACCACAAGGCTCTATCCTCGGCCCTCTACTTTTAATTTTATATATTAATGATATAGTAAATATACACTCAACTTCAAATATGGTCCTCTACGCTGATGACAGCAATGTCTTCTTTTGCGGTCCCAACCTTAGCTTACTTGAATATCGATCGAATACCTGGCTCAATGAACTGCGCACATGGCTTGATGCCAATAAGCTTGAACTAAACATAAAGAAAGCTAAATATGCGCTTTTCCGCGCTAAAAATAAGCCTCTTGATCACAATATCCGACTATATTTTAATAACACAGAAACTGAGCGGGTGAATTCTCATAAGTTCCTAGGAGTTCGTTTCCCCAGTGACTTGGGCTGGACCGACCACGTCAACAGTCTGAGGATACGAATATGAAGATCAATTGGGATAATTCAACGACTTCGTTATCTTCCATTCCATGTAAAAAAAACAGTTATATTTGTTCTCTTATTCATTCTCATATTGTGTATAGTCTCTTAGTGTGGGGAACATGTAATAAAACTGACTCGGATAGGTTGTTCTCTCTACAAAAAAGAGCCTTGCGCGTTTTGGGTAGATATCCTGTTAGTACTAATGACATGTTTAACTCTTGTAAGGTGTTACCGTTTTCCTATGCTACAAACACTACTTAGCCCTCCTAATCTACCAAAAAATAAAACATGACTGCATCTTTTTTCTCGTTCTTATTTGAATAGAGAAATCACACATAACTTGCGCACAATTTCTTTGATTGTTTCTTGGCCTCGCACTAAATACGGCACCCAGACTACAGATCACCAAATAACAATTTTATGCAACACATATCCAACATTAATTGCTTTTGCCCAGGAGTGTGTGGACATTCATCAATTCAAGAAGAAAATGAGCCATTTTCGAACACCCCCGTCTGAAATTTTGTTAGCATACCTGCTGCATTTCATTGTTATTCCTACTGCTCCGTGCGAATGTGTTTTTTCCCCTTCCTACACCACTTACTATCGCTCATTGTAGATGACTTCTTCAGTATTATTTTCTGCCTGACCAGTGCTTATGTTGAATTCCTTTTTCGCTGTGTTTGATGCACCACTGTTCTCACTGATATGTTACTCCACACCATCTGCACCGGCGTGTAATGCGGGTGTCAGGCCTCGTCAGAAGGCATCTTAGTCTCGTTTAGCCTCTCCCCGCGGACACCATGTAATATTGTTGTCCGAAATAAATAGAATAGAAATAGAAATAGAATAGAATATAAATCAGAATACAATGCATGGCGTAGGTACAGCTTGTTTACATAAAACCCGAAGGAAATGCGCGAACAGAATGCGTGTCAATCGTTCTGACAAACAGTTGAGAAATATCGTAACAGATGGCGTTTGCAGACACATGATTTCAAGATACGCACAAAATATGAAATTCGAAAGAATTATCAGGTGACAGCAAAAAACGTCACCGAGTAGGTGCTATGTCACGAATCAAAGACAACAAATGAACACAAAAGCGAAAACTAATGACGTGCTAGTAAAAGGGGGAAATAGTGCCGCAATGGTAAAAAAGAAGGGAAACGGGAGAAGACGTGATGGGCTGTATGGCCAGGCAACTCAATCTTCCGACACGTCCATTCAAACCAGACGCCACGGTATCAAACTATCAAAAGCTGAATGGCAGCCAAAATGAAATCTCCCTTGAACAGTCGCTAGGTTCTGACTTTATCTTGCTCAAATGCGAAGAAACCATATCAATTCAATTTCACTGATTGATAACAAAAGAATTTCTATGCTCCTACGTATGTAGATAGAACTCGAGTTAATTATGCTTCTGCAGAATAATAAACATTCATATTCACTGTATCGAATGCAAAGGGTAAGATAAGCATGGAATTTGACACGCTAGAACATATTATTTTGCACATTTAAATTTTATTCTGGCGTTCCGTGTCACATAGCAACTGGGGGTTTGCGTGAGACATCCGTTGCAAGGAAACTCCTGATAAATTTACATCTTCTGCGCTTTCTTAACGAGCATCGAAACAGCTAACCTTAACTTTTTGTTTGTTTGTGTTCTGTTCCCAACTAGGCAGCCGGAACCTATGTCTCGAGCCCGCAACCTCTCTCTCTGCAACAGTCTGGCATAGCCAATGATTCAGAGTGCCTTGCTATACTTGCCGACCAACTTGTACACCCAGCCACGGTGCCCAATCTCAAGTGAATATTCGTCGATTAGCACTGCCATTTGCCAACGTAGTACCGCCGGCGCGGAACGATGTAGTACTATAAGTGGTGGTTATCTCTAGGGGCCCGGCGCCGTGTGGTGTATCGCTGCGAAGATATACAGAAGACCCTCGTCAAGCTGATGACTTTGCAGGACTTGATTGTTCTTCCACTGCTTGCGGTGTCTACTGGGTTAACGGACATTGCGAGCAGGAGAATAAGAGGACACGGCTTGCCCGTCAAAAACCGAGAAGTCGTTAAAATCACGATTGCTTCTGGCTCATAAGCGTGGCCTGCAACGCCGAAAAAGGACTGGTAAGGATACCCCATGGTGTTGTGGAAACTATAACTAGCGCCAGCTAACGAGGCATCGATCTTCAGAAGTGCTTCGTCGATGAGGAGTTGCGGACGCACTTTCGTTACAGTCGAAACCTCGACTGTTTTAATGAGTCTTAATGGGTGTCACGCGTTCATGAGTTGTGATACGTGGGAATAACACGATGTGTGGGACCGGGCTGGTTGGTAGTCAATAAGTACAGCGGACAGAGGACAAGAACAGAAAGAAGGAATGAACAAACAAAAAATTTATTTATCGTTTCAGCCCTGTTAGCAACTTCGCACAGGGACAGTTCTAATACCATCACGTGTTCGAGTATGCCTTTTTTTACCCTCAATTGGAATTCCGCGCTGACTTCAAATGTGTACTTTCTTTCCTTGTTGCTGTCCTCTGGTCGCAGCTGCGCTGTATTTATAACGAATAACACAGTCGGAGAAATATTCTCTTAGCGGTCAGCAAACCTTTGGCGTACATTGTACAAGCACGGCTAGGTTGTGAGCGTACGGAGAAGCTAGAAATAAAGAAAACGATAAAACTTCTACGCATAGCCTCAGACAAGACATCATTCTGCTGGTGACAGCTTCTATTGAACCGCTTCTTTTTCTCAACGCGAACTGAGAGGCTGTTAAGGGGAAATGAAAGCCTTATGATGGATGTGCACCACCGGAGAAGAGGAAGAAACGAGAAAAATATGAAACGAAGCAATCGGGACACTACCCATCATGGATTTCATACGCGTTTTGAAACTACGATAATACTAACAAACATAATAATCGTAATAACAAAGCCAGCAACCTCAACAATCACAAAAACACAAAATCACAAAAACAAAAGCTTCAAGAACCAAGCCTCAAATATAATGAATGAATGAATGAATGAATAAATATATTTGCTGCCGTACAAGTCACCGAATTTCAGCGTTAGGTCATTCCGCCAAAGATGAAATTGCTACTAAGTGAAGTTCATTTATCGCATTTTTATTGTGTAAATATGTGGGCGCACACTTCGGACTTATAGTTCTCGCAGGCGTTATTGTGGACGTTCATTCATTCAACGCGCGATGATGCGACACGTTGATTCAGCCGCAGAAAGCAGCATAAACGCATTGAAAATAGTACAAGATTCGCTTTTGAGTGCACACGATTCACATGCATACGAAGAGCCATGTTTGAAACCGAGGTCGCTTCTTCACGTGATAAAACTGGGGTGATCCTCTCGCGAAATACACGATACTAATGTAAGCCAAGTTCTGTACTTGTTTCCTTTCACTGGACTTCTTGGTATCTTAACACGGGTTCCAAATCTAAAAATGTCATGTTCCATTCCACTGGACTCCTAAATTAGGTCAGACCTCGACAGATGCACGTGCCGAGTGCAAGAATAAGTGGTGTCTAAAAGATGGTGTTCGTGACGTGTTGACGACTACGCAGTCATTTCCGGCGCATGCAGTTTGCCAAAGCACAGCCTTAATCTCACAGCCAATCGAGCGCACGTCTTAATCGTGCCGAGTGTCATTATCAGGCATGAGTCGCTGGGGCATGTCTCGGAGCAGAAGCACGTTGTGGAAACTTGTACGATGCGCTTGTAAGCTGGCTCTCTAATGGTAAATGGTTAGCCACGCTTTTTTTTTGCGTGTGTATGCTATGAACAGACCCCGCAGCTTTCTCTTATTCAGGGTTCACTCAATCTTGGGTTCCTTCCTGCAGGGTCTCCAAAGTTCGCGTCTTCTCTTTTTTTTTATTCATGTTCTTTTTACGATTTCTGGTTCCCTGCATGCAGCAGCAGAAAAAAAAAACATTACAAACATGAGTTGAGAGTACATGCTTTAGTGTTGCAGAGCATGGTATATCAAGCCTGCATTCAATGGATTCGGATTGGACATGTTTCATTTAAGGCAGGTGCTCATTGGACATGCGTCATTTGTTCCCTTTTATTGCACTTGCATCGACGAGCATCGTGTGTCCAAACAACAAGACGCCGGCGGTGTCTTGTTATTGCGAATTGTTGATGCAATCGAAAGGAGTGCGTTTGTCATACCGCATGATATCCAGACGAAAAGCAGTACACAATGTTCTTGAAGCGTAGGGAAAGCCTGGGAAATGAGGAATGTGATCTTTACATAAAATGCCACTTTCTTCTTGCGTACGTTCCACGATATGCAATAGATTTCTAGTGGCGTGGTGGATATCATGCCTGTTCCTCCATTCTGAATTTGGTGTCATTTTTTTTGGCGCGTTCTAGAGAAAGATAAAGAAAAATAGCACTTATAACATGCGGTTCTCTTTCAAACTTTGGCAGGTGAAATTTCATTTTTTTTGGTTACGTCTAGGCTATATCCGGGGGTGTTATCACGGGTAGCTGTTCTCTTGGCGTATGACGAGAACAAGGTGTTATAGTTATTGATGGAACACAGTTGGTGCGATTTGAGGACAGGACACGGAAAGAATGCACACAGGACAGTCGCTGAAGTTCAACTGAGCTTTACTGCGTAAAAATTACACGAGCAGCAGGTGCTGCGCAGAAACATTAGAGACAATATTGCCACAGCGCACTTTCCCAGCTCGAAATCAGTTCATCCTGTCTCACTTCACTACTGAAAGTCTTGATCAGCGTAAGATTAAAGACACATTTCTACCCACGCTATTCCACATTCTACGCTCTTCATATCCGTTATAACCATGTTCCATCAAACCAGCAACAAACTAACTCATCTATGCCTCTTATACTTAAGTCGTTATCTGTCAGGTAAATATATAATTTTTCTATTTAGCCGCTCGAAAATTGCCCTTCACATTAAATACAATAAGCATGTTTTAAAACACCAATATTAAGCTGGAGAAGGCACGGCCTCACATAAATAATGAAGCTGGTTGAAACAACGAGAAAATATTGCGCGCACTTTTCTGACAAAGAAAACATGTGCCCATGTTTTCTTATACTATGAATTATGCAAATTCTGTTGGCTTGTAAGCATCAACTGGCGTTTGACAACATAAAAATTTTTGTCATCGGCTTGATTCTTCACTTTTCGGAACTCTTCCTTATGTAGTGTTCGCTGGTTCCTGTTTGTTCTCCTCTGTTCACCTCGGAGGGTTCATAATGAGAGCTGTGTTCTTTCTTTCTTTTTGGTGGAGGGGGAGCTGGCTGAGTTGCCCTTTTTGGAACGTCTACCTAATTGCCGTCGTTAAATTTTGACTGCTTTCTTCATTTTAAATATGCCACCAATTCTAGGCGCTACGTCTTCTGGCGTTCAGCTTTCGTTCTTCTAATCTATCAACGATTTTCGTTATGTTCTTCTCCCCCGAAGCGCTCGCGAAACTGTGTCATCATCATAATTTAAAACACAGAAAGGCCTTGCTGCAGCCTCCTTAGTGTGTTTAAGAAGATGCTCTCAATGTTGCAGAATCTTCTTTCCCTTTGAAGTCAACAACGCTTCAATTGCATGTTTGTGTTGCACTGCCGTGGAGGAATTAAAACGCTCACTACCGAAGACCTTGCTTATCCTTAGGGCATAGGCATCGAATGTTAGCGTTTTTTCCAAGTACTCTGGTCTTCAAAGGGTCCCGAAGTTCAAAACTTTAATTTTCCTCTACTGTGTATTTTTTGGCGGTCCGGAGCATGTGAAGCTTAGATGCTGTTCTCAAAAATTTTCCTGTTAAGCGAGAAATTGGAAACCACGCTTTTCTTTCTTTCCTTTCTTTTCTGTCATACACTGGCCCGCAGTTTCACCTCTAGGATTTGTTCCTGTTTACTTTCTTCCATCCCGAACTGCAAGGTTCCCGATTTTATTTCTTTTTTCTTGTCCCATTTTTCTGATGATCTCTGGTCTTTGCCTTGAACAGCAGAAAAGAAAACAATACAAACATTCTATCCCAAGATTCTTGGTGCATTCTTGGTATTTGCAAACTGAAAGCCTGTAGAGTCCACTGTCCTTGAGCTAAACGAGGAGAGGCCTCCTCGACGTGCGAAGACTCTTCAACGACGAGGCACAGTGATTGGAATCGTCGACTTGGCCTATCTGTTCGCCGGGACAGCCGGACTGCTTTACTGAAAAGAAAAATAAATACGCTATTTACCCTCCTTCATTCGACCTTTAGGCCGCAACATTTTTGTCACTTCTGAAGGACCGTGCTGATATTTGCGGGCTTCCTGTGTCGCAACATCTTGCTACGTCAGGGAGAAGAAGCTTGAAAATGGCCATGATAGCTCGTAGTTAGTAGGAACACTGTCAGGAAGTTTGCCTCCCCTTTTCTCCGAGGTGAATTCGACGGAATGTATAAACATTAGAAGACGAGACAGTCTTAATATGGTAATCTAAGTTCAAGATGTACATTTGTGATTTATTGTGCACTTCTAATATAAACGCTACATGCCAAAGTACAACTGGTAATTTTCAGGTAATGTTACACAATGAATTGTTCAGGTTACAATGCCTGTCCTGTCACAGCGCTTGCTTAGTAGCACGCTGTACCAGTTACTAGAGGTACGAGTTCGTATATGTTAGCATGCGTCTAGTTCGAAGTATACTATGAACGTTATATGAGCATCATATTTCCTCTAACCAGTTAACAAAGCACGTCTTCAGGTAAGCATGCTTGAATTTGAAAAGTGGAATTGATAGAGACAATTGATGGAGTGAAAAGCTTAGATGTGGAAAGGTTCGGATTTTCATAGCGTTTTCGTTTCAATCCGAATATAGCATTAGGTAGCAATGACATCCAAAGTCGATGAATTGGTTTCATCGATGGAAAAAAATGCAGTTTTTAACTGATGTTTCTTGTTCGCAATTTACAAAAAAAAAGATGACAATAAAACGTACTGCCTGTTTGCAGAATTAGGACAGCTAAGCTCTACGTTACGGCACAAATAGGGTATTCTAGCATGGCTAGCAGACGCAAATCAGGAAACGTGAAGTATTTAAATGAAGGAAGAATGCGGCCAAGTCTCAAATAATAAACTTCTACCACTTCCTCTGGCAGTTCATTTTTGTGTTCGAAAGTGTATTCATTATAGATTTGGCCTGTAGTCATATGAAGATGTATCATCTGCTGTGAACCGGCTTTTCTAAGGCACTTTTTTACTGTTGTAATGAAGGAAGGAAGAGAATGACATCCCGATCATCATAAAGAGCGGAGGGCACGAGATCGGCGCTCGAACATCAAAATCTTGTTTTCCCGACGTACTGTTCCGACCTACCGCCTGTCGTCCAATAAACCTCTCAGACTCGTCCAATAAACCTCCTCACACTTGGTGGAGGTGCTGGGTACGCACATCGCCGGCACCCTGGAACTTCGATCCCGCACGTTGCACTCGACCATGCAAGCTGACGCTGCCCAACCGCCGTCATCTCTCCCGGCTACCGTTTGCCCCGGCCCGGTTCGCCAGTGAGACCCCCCGGTATTTTCGGGTACGGAAGACCAGGACGTCGAGCACTGACTGTCGGCCTACGAAAAAGTTAGTAGACCCAACAAGTGGGATGACGCTGCTAAGCTGAGTACCGCGAACTTTTACCTGGCTGGCGTGGCGAAGCTGTGGTATACGAACCATGAATCAGAATTTGAGAACAGGTCCGCTTTTAAGGAGACAATATCTGCCGTTTTCGGTCGCCCTGCCGTGGGGAACTTACGCACCGAGCAACGGCTGCGCACGCGGGTACAGGAACCAAATGAAACTTTTACCACATATGTTGAGGACATAATCGATCTCTGCAGGCGCGCCGATGCCTCAATGAGCGAAAGTGCCAAAATACAGCATATTATGAAGGGTGTCGACGGCGATGCCTTTTAAATGCTTCTTGCGAAGTCTCCTGGCACTGTGTCTGAAGTGGTAACTCTGTGCCACAGCTATGACGAATTGAGACGGCAGCGGGCTCTCACCCGACGTTCATCTCACACGTACAATCAACTACTCGCTGCACTGGACATCGTGCCTGACCAGTCATACCTTCTCGCACAAATGAAAGAATTTGTGCGTGGGGAGGTGGCCCGTCAGCTGTCTGCCCTGCCGTTTGCTCAGCGTCAGGAGCTCCCACAGCTGCAGCAACTGCAGCGACCAATGCTGTTTGCTCCTGGGCTTCGACACGTCATCCAGGAACAGATTTCCGAGGCCATGCTGGTGCCCATTCAGCAGCAACCTGTCGCCGCGCCTCTTAGTTACGCTGAGCTAGTAAAGCGGCAGCAGCTTCAAGAGTCCTTACCGTTCCATGGTGTGTCGTATGCCGCAGCCCCGATTCAGCCGTCCGTGACATGGGCTGCTCCCATCACTGCAAATCCCTGGCAAACGCGCGGCAACCGGCCGATCTGTTTTGCGTGCGGTGGCCCTGGTCATATCGCCCGATTCTGCCGCCGTCGCGCGCCAGGATACTCAGACACCCGTTCACCGAACTACATGGATCGACCCCGCTCTCGTTATGAAAGTCCGGGTCCCCAAACAAGCACGTATTCACGTGACTATCCGCAACCCACGTCTCGTCGCTCACCTTCACCCCGTCGCCGCTCCTTGTCGCCCATGCGTCGTCGACCAGCCCCTGAAAATGAGGGAAACGAGCCCCCGCAGTTCGTGAGGCAAGAACTGCGCTGTCGAAATGCTCAAGTCCTCGAGCTTTGCCGTCGAATATTGTCGAAGTTTTTGTAGAAGGCACCCGTGCATATGCTCTTGTCGATACCGGTGCTGCCGTTTCTGTTATAGTCGCCACACATTGCCGCAAGCTTCGGAAGGTGACCACGCCTCTTGAGATGATGCCCTTACGTACAGCGAATGGAGACCCTGTTCGGCCTGCACTGCTCGACTTATTATCGCTAAAGAGCACTACATTGTTGAGTTTATCGTCCTTTCATCCTGCTCGGACGACATCATACTTGGCTGGGACTTTCTATTGCATAACCACGCCGTTATTGATTGTGCCAGATCTGAACTTGAGCTCTTCCCGTTGTGTGACCAGTCCTGCAACCCCGCTTATCAAGCCGCACACAAACTAGTCGTAACAGAACACACAGAAATTCCGCCGACAGCAGCTGTTTTGCTCCCCGTGTTCTGCAACAGCATATGTGATGAAGCTGCATTCTTTGAACCATCACGCGTCCTTCTAAGTCGGAAGCCACTTCTTCTGCCTTATTCGACCCTCTCTATTTCGAATGGACCAAGCGCTCTCTGCCTCACAAATCTTCTTTCGTATCCCATCAAACTGCTCAAAGGTGAATCCCTTGGATGCGTGCAACCCGTTGATATCGGCCAAATTTTTGCCGTGCAGCAAGATTCAGCTCGATGCGACCTCGACGTCGTCATTGCTCTTAATCCTTCTGATGTACCAGCTGCCGACCTATTCGATTCGTCGATCGTAGACGGACTGTCACCATTTGAATGCTCTGTTCTTCTCCAGCTGCTCTACCAGTTCTGTGACTCTTTCGATGTTGCCCAACGTGCCCTTGGCCGAAGTTCTACCAATGGTCACTACATCGACACCGGCTCGAACTCGCCAGTGCGACAACGCCCTTACCGTGTCTCCAACGCGGAACGTCAAGTTATTACCGACCAGGTTGACGATAATATCCGCCCTTCACAAAGTCCGTGGGCATCACCTTGTGGTTCTCGTTAAAAAAAGGATGGATCGATTCGCGTCTGCGTGCATTACCGGCGCCTAAACAAGGCCACTCGAAAAGACGTGTACCCGTTACCCAGAATTGACGATGCCCTTGATTGCCTACAAGATGCAGAGTTTTTTTTGTCGTTAAATATGCGTTCCGGGTATTGGCAGGTGCCTTTAGCAGAGGCCGACCGTTCAAAGACAGCCTTCTTCACGCCTGACGGTCTATATGAATTCAATGTCATGCCCTTCGGCCTCTGCAATTCGCCTTCCACCTTCGAGCGCATGATGGACTCGGTTCTGCGGGGTTTGAAGTGGCACATGTGTCTCTGCTACCTCGACGACATTGTTGTCTTTGCGCCAGATTTCGCAACCCATCTCGAACGCCTTAACCATGTCCTGATGTGTCTGAAGACCGCTCAGCTGCAACTAAATCTCAAGGAGTGCCGCTTTGCTGCGCGAAAACTTACAATTCTTGGTCACGTCGCATTAAAGGACTAAACTACGTACCGTGAACGACTTCCCCAAACCGACGAGTCTAAAGCAGTTACGAAGCTTCATAGGCTTATGCTCCTACTTTCGTCGGTTTGTGCGCAACTTCGCCTCTATAATTGCGCCTTTGACCGAACCTTTAAGCAGCCCCTCCAATCTCTCGTCATGGTCTTCTGAGCGTGACCAAGCCTTCTCTACCCTTGGCCGTCTCCTAACGTCACCACATATACTGCGCCACTACGACCCTACGGCCGCAACTGAGGTGCACACAGACGCCAGCGGTGCCGGCCTCGGTGCTGTTCTCGCACAACGAAAGCCTGGGTTCGCAGACTATTTCGTCGCATACGCCAGCAGAAAGCTCACCAAGGCTGAGTCAAACTATAGCGTCACCGAGAAAGAATGCTTGGCAATAGTCTGGGCGCTTACCAAGTTCCGGCCTTACTTATATGGCCACACGTTTGATGTAGTTACGGACCATCATGCATTGTGTTGGTTGCCTTCGTTGAAGGATCCGTCAGGTCGCCTTGCCTGCTGGGCTCTGCGACTTCAAGTGTTTGACATCCGCGTTATATATCGTTCCGGACGCAAGCATGCCGATGCTGATGCACTGTCGCGGTCACCACTATCCACCGAAACTGCGTCCATATCTTGTATAGAACACCCATTGTCAGCTCTTGACGTCGCCACCATCTCCTCTGCACAGAGCCACGATCGCTGGATCGCTTCGCTTCTTGACGTTTTATCCGAAGCACCCACCCTTTCGACCACTCGAACACTGCGACGTCAAGCTTCGCACTTCAGTATCCGTGATGGCCTCTTGTACCGGCACACCTACTCGCCAGATGGTAGGAAGTGGCTCCTAGTTATCCCCAGAACGCTGCGCTCTACAATCTGTGCGTCCTTTCACTCTGACCCGCAGTGTGCTCACGGCGGTGTCTTCAAGGCCTATGAACGCTTACGAAAAAGGTACTACTGGCGCAGAATGTTTCACTTTGTCCGCAAGTTCATTCTTGGCTGCCACGAGTGTCAGCGACGAAAAAAACCACCGCATCCTGCCGCAGGTTCATTACAGCCCCTTCCGTGCCCAGACCGCCCATTCGACCGCGTTGGAATTTACCTTTATGGGCCTTTACCTTTGACCACGGCGGAAAACCGACGGGCTATCATTGCTGTCGACCACCTTACACGATACGCTGAAACCGCTGCTCTTCCCACGGCGACAGCACAGGACGTCGCCTCTTTCATCCTCAAGCCTTTTCTGCTTCGACACGGTCCTCCTCGCGAACTACTCAGCGACCGTGGCCGCGTATTTCTCTCCGATGTAATTCAAGCACTTCTCCACCAGTGCAACATTGTACATCGGACGTGTACTGCCTACCACCCTCAGACGAACGGTCTCACTGAGCGGTTTAATCGGACACTGGGCGACATGCTTGCGACACATGTTGCATCTGATCAGTCAAACTGGGGCCTGGTTCTTCCATTTGCGACATACGCGTATAACACCGCTACGCAAGTCACAACCGGGTTTTCCCCCTTCTTCTTTCTGTACGGTCGCCAGCCGACGCACACTATCGACACGTTGCTGCCATACGCACGAGATGCCTCAGAGTGCACGCCCGTGTCGGAAGCCACCCCTTACGCTGAAGATTGCCGACAACTAGCCAAGCGCTTTACTACAGCCGACCAACAACGCCAGAAAAACGCCCGCGGTGATGACCACTCTCCTGCCGCAACATTCGCTCCTGGAGCACTTGTGTGGCTGCTTGTACCACCTTGCGCCCCTGGCTTGTCGTCCAAGCTACTCCTAAATTATCATGGTCCCTACCGCGTCATCGAACGTACTTCGCCCGTAAACTACGGCATTGAACCTCTTACGCTGCACGGCGACCATCGTCAACGTGGACGTGATGTTGTTCACGTAGACCGCCTCAAGCCGTACTTCGACCCTCTTGTCCCCACGTGTTAGATCGCCAGGATGGCTCCACCTTTCTCGACGGGGGCAATTGTAATGAAGCAAGGAAGAGAATGACATCCCGATCATCATCAAGGGTGGAGGGCACGAGATCGGCGCTCGAACATCAGCATCTTGTTTTCCCGACGTACTGTTCCGAGCTACCGCCTGTTTGTTGGACTCGTCCAATAAACCTCCTTACACTGTTTTCAATTTTTGTAATATTTAGCATAACCACTTTCTGCATTTGGTCAAGCATAGGCGTTTCGAGCAACGCCGGAAGTAACGCCAGGAAGAAGTAAGGAAATCCTTGGTAGCTATGCAAAGGGGGAAGGCAGCTGGATGGTGGGCAGATTGTTCTAGAAAAACTGACCACCCTGTATAAGCAATGCTTCATGACCTCGACCGTACCGGAATCTTGGAAGAACGCCAACATAATCCTGATCCTTAAGAAAGGGGACGCCAAAGACTTGAAAAATTATAGACCGATCAGCCTACTGTCCGTTGCCTACAAAGTATTTACTAAGGTAATCGCAAATAGAATCATGAACACCTTAGACTTCTGTCAACCAAAGTACCAGGCTGGATTCCGTAAGGGCTACTCAACAATAGGCCATATTCACACTATCAAATCAGGTGATAGAGAAATGTGTGGAATATAACCAGCCCTTACATATATCTTTCATTGATTACGAGAAAGTGTTTGATTCTGTCGAAACCTCAGCAGTCATGGAGACATTACGGAATCAGGGTGTAGACGAGCCGTATGTAAAAATACTGAAAGATATCTATAGCTGCTCCACAGGCACCGTAGTCCTCCATAAAGAAAGCAACAAAATCCCAATAAAGAAAGGCGTCAGGCAGGGAGATACGATCTCTCCAATGCTATTCACAGCGTGTTTACAGGAGGTATTCAGAGACCTGGATTGGGAAGAATTGGGGATAAGAGTTATTGGAGAATACCTTAGTAACTTGCGATTCGCTGTTGATATTGCCTTGCTTTGTAATTCAGGGGACCAATTGCAATGCATGCTCACTGACCTGGAGAGGCAAATCAGAAGGGTGGGTCAAAAAATTAATCTGCAAAAAAACTAAAGTAATGTTTAACAGTCTCAGAAGAGAACAGCAGTTTATGATAGGTAGCGAGGCACTGGAAGTGGTAAGGGAATACATCTACTTAGGGCAGGTAGTGACCGCGGATCCGGATCATGAGACTGAAATAATCAGAAGAATAAGAATGGGCTGGGGTGCGTTTGGCAGGCATTCTCAGATCATGAACAGCAGGTTGTCATTATCCCCCAAGAGAAAAGTGTATAACAGCTGTGACTTACCAGTGCTCATATACAGGGCCAAAACCTGGAGGCTTGCGAACAGGGTTTCTTAAATTGAGAACGACGCTACGAGCTATGGAAAGCAGAATGATGGGTGTAACGCTAAGGGAAAAGAAAAGAGCAGATTGGGTGAGGGAACAAACGCGAGTTAATGACATCTTAGTTGAAATCAAGAAAAAGAAATGGGCATGGGCAGGACATGTAATGAGGAGGGAAGATAACCGATGGTCATTAAGGGTTATGGACTGGATTCTAAGGGAAGGGAAGCGTAGCAGGGGGCGGCAGGAAGTTAGGTGGGCGGATGAGATTAAGAAGTTTGCAGGGACAACAAGCCCACAATTAGTACATGACCGGGATAGTTGGAGAAGTATGGGAGAGGCCTTTGCCCTGCAGCGGGCGTAACCAGGCTGATGATGATGATGATGAAGCTTTTGGACATGAAATGTGTTTAAGTTCGGTTAGCACAGGGGATCACTTCTCAAAAGCGAATGCAAGGAAAACATAATATTATCGCTTATATCACTGTAACCGTACTACCGACGCCCCTCACTTTGATACCATTGTACGGATCACGTGCACTGGTCTCGCCATGCACGACGCAATAGGTGCTAAATTGAGCCTGCCTCACGGAGTTCAGAGAGGCATAGCTCGGTAGTACGTTTGTCGACCCGAGCGGGGGGCGGGGGAGGGTTCGAGAGAGCTCACTCAGCCAAGGTAGCTATTATCCATCAAACTCGAAGCTGCGCTGATCAGCAGCTTTAGGGTTTACAAGTGCGCAATTTGCTTCAGAAATTTCACGCCTGCCCAGATATGGTACCCCCCCCCAGGCGTTGGACACGTAAGGTCTAGAAATGGCATAGGGAGACTCGACCAGCAAGACAAGGAGCCACGAATTCGCGTATGCCCCCTTTGACCACGATGGACCCACTACAGAAAGGGATCGAGCACGATTGCAAGATTAGACCCTAGGACCCTCCAATAGCTGTATCATATGTTATGCGTGTGAGCTTTATAATGCGCTATTAAATTAGGTTACTTGATTTCGGTACCCTAGTTCGAATACAGGCTCACCAGCCCGCACAGGGCGTTTCAAATGCCCCACTGTGGCTGCGTCCCCGATACAGCCGATTCAGAGTCTGAATGTCCAACGAGACGGAATGCCCATTCGGGTCACATGACCGGTGGCACGCAATGTCTAACCGAAAAAGAATGTTCAACTGAGACGGAATGTCCAATGAAACTGAATATCCACGTGACGGAATACCGAACTAAAAAAAACTAATGCTTCGGTATTCGAGAATCACGATTGGTAGAGCTTCTTCTGGGGTTCATATAACATAACTTTTGATCGCACGCTAATCGAGCTGTCAGTGGAAGCCACAACTCCATTTGTTGTTTTTAATAACTCTTTAAGCGTCCAAAAAATTAGTGTCACATTTAGTGAATACAATTGTGTGCATGTTTCTCCTAGATGCATCGCTTTAGTTATTGAACTAACATAGGTCCGTATGCAGAAGACTGGTGAACCGGGTAGAAATTTTGCGTAACGTCACCTCAGATGCTCGGAAGCCTCGATACGCGTGCTTGGTTCTTTCGTTTATGCGTGCACTGAAGTAAATGTAAAAAAAAAAAACACGGAAAGGCCGCGTTGATTAAGCGTTTGTGCACCATATACATGTGACAGGATGTCATCCATTACAACGCCGGTCTGAAGACACGCCGATCGAACGAAGATTAGATATTTCCTGTACAGCGGTTACGTCAATGTGAAACACAGCGAATCATTAAACGGTACAGCTTAATACATATATTAAGCGAAATGCAGCGCTAGGTCGGATTAAGACGAAACTTTTGAGAGCTCGCACTGTTACTTGAACTCGTATTTTTTTCGCCATACACTGCACTGAATTTGCTTGAGTTGGTTGCATTTAAATACATTAAAACCTACCGACGGCAATGAGTATGTTTCCAAGTAGGCCATCATTTTTTCCCAACATTTTTAACTTTCAACAAAGGTTTTATATTTTTAAGTTCAGAAGACTAGAATTTATTGACAGGAAAGACAGAGATGTTGACCTGAGCTAGTGCGCTCTAGTCTGCTACTCTGCACTGGGGAAGAAGGAAGGGGAGTGAAAGTACTGGGATGGGTGATGATGATAAGAGAAGTGGTGAGTGCTTATGTATATCAGACAGCGGCCTACTATAGCCGCCCGTATAGCTTGGTGTCCTGCACACTTCAACATCGCTTTAGTTGCCCGCATTGAAGTTGCAGGGTCAGGCCATGGGTCGAGGATAGCGTCCTCCGACAGTCAGGGGTTGCCTGCCAACCCTGGCTAGTGGACTTTTCAACGTCTTTCGCTCCAGCATATATCCTGGGCCATCGCATAATGTGTGTTCCAGCGTTTCAGGCGTCTGACAGTGTTCACAATCAGGGCTGTTCGATTGGCCGATGAGGTGCGCTTAGCGACGGGTGAAAGCAACGCCCAGCGGAATCCTGTGTAGCAATGACATTTTGCTCCGCGTAACCTTCGGGGCAAACAGAATTTACCGTCTGGGGGCGATTATATATGGGCGTCTGGGGATGTTCTCATCGTGGGCTCTGCATGCCTTTGTAAGCTCCTGCATGAGTTCCTTGATCATAGTGACACGTGTACTTGTTTGTCTTTATCGGGCGACACGTCTCACCGCCTAACAAATGTTATCGTACAGCGCAGGACGCGCCTGCATGTATCGCAATTTTCTGGAATGTTATCGACGCTTCCATCCGCTGTCTGTGACCGAACCTTGTGCAATCTGATTGCATGTGTGCGCGACGCGAATGATGTAGAATTTTGTGGAAGGCACGTGGGTCCCAGCGATTACTCTGGAACGTTCGACGACTGATGTATAAAAGCCGACGCGCTTGACCAAAGCCACCTAGAAAAAAATGTAAGGCCGCCGCATCACCTCCTCTCCTAGTCAATACGTCACAAGAGTCGGATGGTAGCGGTGGATGGGGGAGCGCAGCGTTTTTACAACGCGGCGCGCGTTCTGAAAACAAATTTTCTCCGTGGCTGCAACGCTAGAGCGGCAACACGTGGAGCATTTTCTTGGTGGCTTTGGTGGGGCTGGCTGCACCGTAAACGCGATTGTTTTTATTCGATTGTGCGTGGTTCGTCGTACACGGAAGCGCAACGATGCCTGGCTGTTGTTGCGCACCAAACTGCAAGTCCAATTATTACGGAGGACCAAGTGTCCGAGTGCATATGTTCCCATCTGACCGAGCCACTCGGGAAGCATGGACGAGAGCAGTTCCTCGGAAGGACTTCTCGCCAACGAAGTACACAGTGGTAAGTATTTCTTCTCTCTGTGGTTATTCTGGGTTTCCATACGAATGGGTTTCGTCAGCATAGTGCCCAATGTATTCGTGCACGCGTGCACAATAGATGGGTCTTTGCACCTGTCGACGCGCTTGTAAATTCAACGTTTTCGTCGAGCTTCATACCTGTAATGGCTTGTTCTTTTTATTTCAGCTCTGTGAAAAGCATTTCTTGCCAACGGATTACTTGAAGACGACATCTTACACGGACGTCAAGACAGGAAAAGTGGTCGAAGTTGCCATGACAAACATCCGTCTGAAGAAAACTGCAGTTCCGAGCTTGTTTCCCAATTGCCCTGCCTATTTATCGCGTCCGCAAGCGTGCGTTCGAGAAGCGCCGGGTGCGAAAAGAGCGCGCTTGGAAGCCACATATTTGCAAAAAGCAATAATGCTTTTTCAGCAAACCCAAGCAGAAGAGGACGCCAAAAATGTGGTTGGTAGCTTTGCGGACTAGCTCAAGGCCTTGCCAAGCTTTCCGTGCTCGGATTTCTGGACAGTTTTGAACAAGGGCTCCAAGGTTTTCTATTTGGACTTGTCACTTAAATTTGCTCCTGCAGTCCGTACTTCGGTGATCGTGTCCACAGACCTGCGCGTCGAAGTATTTTTTGGTGAAACGCGTGTGAGGAAGTGTGGTGATGTGTTAGTTCCTGAAAAGCTGTGCGACTTCAGAGATTTGAAAAGTGTGTTACGCATGATCGAACAGACACATAAGGATATCAGCACTGAGCGTTCTGAAAAGGCCCGTCATCTACTGGCACTGGTTTCGACATTGCTAGAGGAAGTAAGTGGAAAACATTTTGCACGCGAGTTGCAACAATAGCATTTGGAAGTGCTTAAATTCTTGAAGAGTCAAGTTGATCTTGTTTTGAATAATGCTGGCCGATATCCCCCCGATTTATTGGTTTTTGCTAGCCTTTTGTTCACAATTTCACCTCATACATACAGATTCCTGAGAAGTTCGATGAAGCTTAAGATGCCGCATCCTGATACGATCAGAAGACTGTGTTCATCGTGCGATGTACGCCCTGAAGCGGAGCAGCAAGGATGTAGCTTTCTTTCCTATGCATAGCGTATTGTAAGCACATATAAAGAGCATGAAAAGACTGTAACGTTAATGATTGATGAGATTCACCTTGAATCATTTTTTGATTACAAGTCTGGCTTTGTTACTGGTGCTGTGGTAAATTCATCGACTGCAGGACAAACTGCCCACGTATTTATGATACAAAGCCTGCTTTCTTCAAACAAGGATGTTGTACACATTCTTCCTGTGGCACAAATCGATGCTAAGGCGCTGCACGACTTCCTTCGGAAGATTATTCTTGATCTAGAGGCATCTGGTTTTAGAATAATTGCAGTGATCTCGGACAATAACTCTATAAACAGGAAAGCCATGTCCTACTTTGCTAAGACGGCAAGTGTCAGCATTGTTTACCAGCATCCTGCTGACCCATCACGACCCCTGTTTTTCGTGGTGGACCCAGTTCACATACTAAAGTTTATAAGAAATAACTGGCTGAATCAAAGAAACATTGACAAATGCATGTACTTTCCTGAACCGAAGAGTGATGAGGCTGAACCAAAGATACTTACAGCATCTTTCAAGGTATTATGCCAGTTGTACGAAGCTGACAAGCATGAGCTCATGAAGCTAGCGCCAACGCTCACTTTGAAGGCACTGAACCCCTCGAACATAGAACGGCAGAACGTTAAACCGGCCTTAAAGATTTTTAACTCATCTACTGTTGCTGCTCTCCGTGTCGCAACGTTCCAGCATGCATAGGAAACATATCAATATATCGACACCATTTTGACTTGGTGGAACATTATTAACGTCAAGACGCCAAGAAAAGGACAGCGGTTGCGAGATCAGTTGCAAGGTCCAATAGTTTCATCGTCATGTCCTCAACTAGAATTCTTAGAGAGAATAGTTCAATGGCTTGATCACTGGGGAAGCCTGAAACATGACAATGGCCGCCTGACACGTGAAACGCACAGAGCTTTCAGCCACACTACCCACGCTTTGCACGAACTTGCCATATACTGTCCCGAAGAGCTTCATTTCGAGTATGTTCTTTTGGGCAAATTTCAAACTGATAGCTTGGAGGATCGCTTTGGGAAGTATCGGCAATTGTCTGGTGCCAATTACCACGTGTCTATAAGGCAGATATATGAATCTGAAAACAAATTGCGTTTGCAGAAGGTTCTGTACCTGCCAGATTTGGACATGCTACTACCACCGAGCGCGAGCACGTTGGAGACAAGTGTACATTCAGGAAACGGTCAGTTTCACGTCACTGTGACTGACTCTGACATTGAGGAAAAAACGTCAAGGCTACCGGCACTAACATATGTTGCCGGCTATTGTGCCCATGCAGCTCTAAAAAGTTGACATGCGCATCTTGCAGTGAAAGACGTCGATCTAGATGACCCTGAGAATGCATTAATCACGAAGATGACGAGGGGTGGCCTCAAGTTTCCACGAGCAGTTGTAGTTAATGCTGTATTCTTTACTGAAATTATATTGGACAAGCTCAGGACACCAGAATATGCCCTACGATTTTTCAGCCTTCCTAGGCAGAAAGATACTCTTGTCGGCCTTGTGTTCGCTACCCTTCATGACTTTGAGGATGTCGATGTGTGTGATTTCGGTCATCCTGCACAGGAGGTAATGGGGCATGTTGTAAGTGCTGCAGCGAATACACTGCTGAACAACTTGTGCCGCACAGAAAACGACAAATTACGCAACGCCAAGAACGACCGAAAATTGCAGACTTTGAAGGCCTGAGATGTTTCTCATTATTTATTTTTTATTCATGAAGCTCTGTTTTGTTGAACATCTACGTATATTTGTGTTGACAAAACCCTTGTAAAAAGAAACCTGTGGCGTAGCTAGGACTTATTTGCCTACATTATCAAAATTTAAACCCTGCATTTTGGCGAATTCAAATGTTAGCGTTTGAGTTTATTGTGCTACCTGTTTATGATTCGAACTCCCCGTGCTACCGCAGTCCATGAATTGCATGTTTTCCTTCAGGACTGAGAGTAGGCCTCTCGTTTCTGACTTACTTTTTCACCATTATCTCAGCATTTTATGAAGACCAAAAAGGCCTGCAAACAAGGCGGGTGGAAATAAAAGAACCACAAGAAATGGTACGACAAAGACGGAAGCTTATTCTATTTGACAATTAGTTGTGCGTGACCCTATAATAATACAATTTTCACAATAAAATGAACCTCGATATTCGTGTGTCCAGCGAGGACTGTGTTACGCAATGCAAGAATGAAAATGATAATTGTATATGGAAGATATAAAATGTTTGTTTCTGAATGCAGTTCTTATCATTTGTGAATAAAGTATATTCTGTGTCTTCAATAATCAGTTTGCCTCTTTCTTTGTTTCCGTCTAAGGTTAAGTGACTAAGCAGCATGCACTTTTCTTGTTTTAGTCTCGATCAAACATCACAAGCACAATAAGGCCGGTCGTGTTGCGATACACGTAAAAAAAAAAAATGTCGCCAGTCAAGTAATCTAAGGAAGGTATGAAATAATGTTGCTTCCTATGGTGGTGTTGACTGCAGTGAACCAAGTGCTCCCCCTTATTTTTTGCGTCAGCTATACGTGTCTTGCTTTGGAACCGAAGCATATGCATTTATAGGTTGCTGTCACTTTAAGGACAGCACTAATTTTCCCATGCCATAGTATCCGCGACGCGCAAAGAGACGCCCTGGAAGCGCAACGAACCTAGGTGCGGAGACGCCCATGGCGTCGACTGTCCGGCCCATCCGACTAGCGTGACGTCACACCGGCGTGCAGAGGCCTTGCATTTTTTTCTAGGTGGCTTTGGCTTGACCCGCTGATCAGATTTTCGACGATCGCCGACCGTGTTCACCGCTGTCGCTGTGCTATAAGTGTAGCCTGTTTTTGTGGGCACAGGTTCGCCCAATAAAAGTTAGTTTTGTCTTTAACAGTATTGCTACTGTGTTCTTCAACGTCACCACCACGTGACAATAGTGTGAGGTCGCGAGTAGGCAATCTGTACTTCATCAGAGGAAGAGAATGCCAATCTTGCCTCACTGTCTGCGAATTCATTGATAATCACACCACAATGACTGGGTACCCATTGAAGTGTGACCACGTGGCCACATAACTCGGCACTGTGACGAAGTTCGGTGATTTCCAGCACGAGCAGGTAATATCGTCTTTTCTTTAAAAAGCGCTCGTAGCACTGATTTGGCATCGCAGAACACCGTCCATTTATAAGGTGTCTGCGTTCTCATAAAACGGACAGCTTCCCGTAATGCCGCAAGTTCCGCAACCGTAGATGATTTGTGGTCTAGTGGAAACCGCCGAGTAATTCCAAGCTGTGTGATAACAAATGCTGCCATTATAGCAGATGGTGTGAGCGAACCTTCGGTATAAACTTGTACAGTCCCACTATATAATGTAAATATATGGGACTGGGTGAGCTGTTTCAATCCAATGGAAGAAGGCTGAGATTTCTTCGTAATTCCGGGTATTTAAAGCCTGACTAGGAGTGGCCGAGTCTCGAGTCCATGGAGGTGTCTGAGAGATGTTGGTGGCCTGGAACCTTGCATGTATGATGCTTTCGTGACATGCAGTTGTTTTAGTTCAAGTATGCAACCTTGCAAACCAGCAATGGAAAAGATACTGCAATCCGGTTAACTGCCGTTATTTATACAGACGTATTGTTCACCCCTCTATAATATATTTCTAATACGTGAGCACCACTTGCGCAGAACAGTTGGAAGCCAATACAACGACTTCACCTAAGTTCTCAATTTTCTAATACGTTTATCTACTGCAGGTGTTGTAGCAGTTGTAGTTTAGAGAACTGAGATATCTGTTTTGAGCGATGAGTTGCGAACGTCTATAAACTCAGTGCTTTAGGTTTTCTTAAGGTACAGATTTTCAGTAGTCTTTGTTAAGAGAACTGAGGCGCTCAACTTAAATGGTCGTATTTCCTCCAGTGGCAGAGTAGTGTGAGAATTCCTGCGTTAGCAATTGTTCGAATGGAAAAGTTGGAATTGGCCCCGAAGTAAAACTTCTTTTAACGCATATCTGCAAACCATTTCCTGGCCGCATCGCTACACATCTCGCAGTAAATGTGATATCTTGTACTATTCACTTTGATAAGCAATGCTAGAACAAAATTTCTGCAGCGACACTTTCCTTCTATATATCATCGCAGATTCTTGGGTCATATGCTGTTCGCGATTGATAGCCGCAAGCGCCAGCGGCGTATGTTTTTCACGAAGCGGAATTCCTCCGGGAAATTTCACTGAAATACCCAGGTACAGAACATTTTCGTATTTCAGCGTTTCTCAGACACAGACTTGCGTGCTTTTTGATAAGAATTGGTTTTTCTGCGACAATATAAACAAGGTATTCGCTTACGCGATTTGCCCCTTCCCCGAAAGCTATAACATCGCAATCCAAACGGCCAACGAAGAAGCACGTGAAGTGGGGGCACAAATGAACTTCAGCTTGAGGCTTCCCACACACCGAGTTCACTTTGACAGCCGCTTATTCCTCGCATGGAAACGCACTAATGGGATTATAAGCACGCTTCTCCTTCGCCTGCCTCAAGTGATCGCTTTAGCTATGCGTCCTTAGGCTGGCTTTCGAGGAATATTTCGAAAAGGAGATTGCATTTCGGTCGACGAAACAAAATGTCTTTCAATCGTAGCGTGCTTGTGTTGCCGAGAAACAAATTTTGGCAGAGTTTTGAAAGACGCGTCTCGGGACTGAACTGAATTGTTCTGGTTCTCATAGCGCACTGTCATAGACGAAAGTCCTTTTCGTCCAGAATGCACAAAATGACTCTGGTACAAAATTATCCTAGAGTAACACTAGCAGTAATGGCAAAGAGAAAAGTGCAAGCGAGCAACATGAAACAACTACTTAACTCCCACGCAGCCCTGTGAATGTTGTTTAAGCCATTACTGCACTGTTGGTGCTGCAATTTCTCTCTCGGATATGGTTGTGTAGGAGCACTGTAGACAGTGATTTTACTTGGCCAACTAGTTACGAACTGAAAATACGGCTATTTTGGCAAAATCATGTTCGAGGTGATGCAATTCTCGTCATTATTTGCATTCGAACCAAGAAGTCCAGGTTGTGGAAACGGTCGCTTCACAATAACTCGACAACCGCATCTTTATCCTAATGCAAGAAACGCTGCGCTGTAACCTCCATATTCTCGCTAACAAAATGCTTTGAACGCGGAAGAATAATCTTAACGTCATTCAACGTCAAATCATTTCCTTTGTGCTTGAAGGTAGACCAGAACGCCACACTCGAATCAGCAAAATACACTGTGCTTGTGGTTTAGGAGTGCCGCCAAGTAATGGGAAGAACATTGTAAAGCAATACCGTGACCTCCAAGCTTTTCAATGTCCATGATAATAAAAATGACTATAAATGTGAAGATTGGGATCATGAAGCTCATTATTAAAGGCGCCACCTTTTGATCAGGGTAATCACTAATAGTCGTGTAGTCGCGTGAGCCAATTAGGTTTTAGTGTACCCATTGCAGTCAAACGTTCTCGCCCACTCCGTTTTATTTCTGAAAAATTACCTATGCCAATGACGGGCTCATTTCTTCTCTACTTTTTTTCTCAAGTAAGACTCCAGTCCTCTCTCCTTAGTCTGCACCACTCACCAGGGGTAGTATTATGGATATTGTTTTCAAATTCAACCATATTGTCAAATTCGCCTCCTTGGCGGCTCTGAGAACTGCTACGCCCTATCTGATTAATTCAGAAACGTGAATTTGGCAGTGTACTGAACAGAACCTCCGTTAGCACTCCCACCAGCCCAGTTTAACCCAGTCGCTGAAAGTTGCACCTGCGAGGCATTTCGCAGGCCAAAGAAATCATACCCAGTGCCGACAACAGAACAAACACAAATGAGCTACGCTTACGCTTCGCTGCTGCTCTTATCGCGTCGTACTAAAGTTACCCGCTTTCGCTGCTAGGAATAAGTATGAGAATGCTGCCGTTTAAGGATAATTAATTTACCTCGTTACATTAGCGACGTTCATGACGACTGTCCTTGGACCCTCCGAACATGTATGCTTAGTAATAGGGCACTCTCTTTCTTTCGCACATTAGTCAGTACAGAGAAAATAATCATTCTTCGAATGAATCCGCAAGTCAGGCACCCGTTTTTCTCTACCGACATGCCAGGGAAGTAATTAATCCAGCCTTGAAGCATCTGCAATAATTGCACGAAGCAATTGCACGAGTGTGGTAGTAACTGTAGTGCGAGCTTACTGTTGTTATCGCTAGCTGGTTATTCTCTTGAAGAACGAGTAACGAAGTCTGTGTTTTGTTGCATAGTTAAAATTTGTACTTAAATTCTGGACTACTGCTCGGTATATCAAGTTACTATAGCTCTCGTTTATAATTAAATCCCAGCAATGGTTTTAAGGTCTTGCATTTGCTCTAGCAAAGACGAAATAAACATTGAATTCAATAAGGCTGTCCATATCTATTATCGAAACGCGAATGCCCTTCCTGCTTCATGTACCAGAACCTTGGTTTATTTTTGCCAAGAGCCAGTATAGCTTTTAGTTTTTGAAGAATGCTTTTCTCCGACACGTCAGACACAATAAAGCACTTAGGCGTGCTGGTTGCTTACAGTGAACGTTTATTACGTACTGCACCTAAAATTCCAAGCCCCTCCCCTACACAGGGCTCTTGTTTGCAGTGTAAAGGGTCTTCTAGATAATGCTTCCATTGTTTTGAATTCACAATTAGGAAAAAAAGAACGAAGTCACGATGTCATTCAATACAATGTCATTTAATCTGCTCCTCAGCACCGTTTAATCTTCCAATCATTTATTTCATTATATTTTTTTACGAGCGCAGCCCTACAGAATGCGTCACGTTTCTGCACATCTTTGTAAGCTCGCAATTCTGCCTCTCAATAAAGTGTGCGAAACTTTTAAAAACGTTTATTAACTACAAACTATAACCACTTGGATATTATGTCATTTCGTGCTGGTACAGACATATTTCAACAAAATTTCCCCCCGTGTCTTTGTTCCCTTTCCGTAAGTATTGGCCTGTGCCACTTGATGCGTTTTCAGCTGTCTTTAAAATTCTAACTGCTGTGAATTTTTTTATTCTGATGCTTTGTTCATTACCCGCTCCTGCTACAACCCTGTGGCTGGATGTTGTATGTTAAAAGAAATAAAAAAATTGACAAATTTAGAATGTTCGCCTGCACGAACATCATTTTGCAGAACGCCTAACGCGCTCGCATAACAGTCGAGATTTCTTCTCCGCTGTAATGTTTAAACAGTCATCTTACAGATTCTCTTGTAACAACATTTAGATGTAAAGACGATGGTTGTTACAATATTCACGGTTGAATGGCAGTTCAGGGCGTTTTCATCTCGTGCAAATTCAGTAGCCGGCGCTAAGATAATTTAAACGTGAAGAAGCCGGCCTCTGCATGCACTTCGAGGCACAGCGGTATCAAAGGAGCATATCATATTGACCGCAAATAAAGACGGGGACAGAGGGAGAAAACACATAAACAGCACGGGCGGTTACCGCCCGTGCTGTTCATGTGTTTTCTCCCTCTGTCCCCGTATTTATTTGCGGTCAATATGATATGCAGTAAATACCAACTAGGACAAAGTGAAGTTCTTCTGGAGGTATCAAAGGAGGTTTTCGCTTGTTTCCAGTGCAGGATCGACGCCATACTTTCCATCGATGCTAAGGATAAGCCGTCTGGAATCCGAACAGACATCACTTCCTTGCCCCATCAACATGGCCCCGAAAGAACCCGTCTCTGTCGTCTGGTTCCACGTGGCAGACGTCAGGCTGAACTTGTATAGTGGCTTACCTCAAAGCATGGACACTCATCGGGAACCGAAGAAAGTTTACGCTTTGGTTGCTCCCGAGCCTTCGCCGACCAAAGTGCTGGGAGCGACCGTTGGACTAGTGGACGGTGCTCACTGGAAGCAACCACCGTGGATCGGCAGGGCGTTCTTTTCACTGCTCAGTGATCCACCCGCTTTGCTTCTGAATCGGCTGGATCGCTCCGACACTGGAAGTTACGTGTGCAACGTTTCGTACAAAGGTGACAACGTAACCGACGCGGGTGTGACCATAACGGAGGCCATCGTGCATCTGTTTATAGCAGGTGAGTAACTTTGTCAGTTCACTGGATTTCAAATGTGTGAATAAGCAATCTTTATGTTTCTAAAGAAGACGGGTATACAATGGGCAAAAAATAAACAGCAGCTACGTGCCCCCTTCTCGTATTCGCTGCTCTCAACAATACTCTTTGGCAATAAACGTAATGACAACTCGGTGTCACGCATTTATTTGACCTTCTGTTAAATTTCGTGCCTGATTATTATATATATATATATATATATATATATATATATATATATATATATATATATATATATATATATATATATATATATATATATATATATATATATATATATGGTCGGCGGATTATTTTCTCAGGCCACACAAGATGCGAAAGAACTGCCGCCTCACCTTTGTGATATCACCCTCTGCAGCTTGTCTATAACCAGTCTGACGTATCAAGAACGCATCGGTATTGTTTAAAAGTCGATTAGTTTATTCGCCATTTACTAGTTCTTGACAGCGATCTGTGCTGTTTCATAGTTCGGGCTCACGCTATCCCGTTGAGGTAACTTGAAAGTAGTGGGATGGATTACGAATGGCTTAACTATGTTACGAACTTAAGGGGAGTTGTGACGAAGACAGAGAGAGCAAGATTTACATTCGCGGCTTCGCCAAAAAGAAAACGAAAATTCGCGATGAAGGCACAGCAGTGTGCATTGATGAGGCTGTATGGGTACGAGGCTACAGAAATGACGTAGCCAAATACACAAGTGACATTTATTCAGGTCTTTCAATGCGTACATCTTTAACTTGTACAGCTAGTGGAAGTCCTACTCTCTAATCTCGCAGTCGCGATCATTTCTTATGTGTAGTGGGCGCGGATATCTCTGTTTTGCTGCGCAAACATCTTCACGCCATTTCTGGAGGCTGCATATAGACCTCGGAGACGCCATAGTTGAACAACCGTGGAGTTGCTGCAACGTATTGCACGCTTGTAAGTATTATGAATTGTGAAGTTTGAATTCGCCTAATTATGTCATCTATGGCAGACTGAGCTTTCAAACACGGCCACTCCCGCTCGTATCGACAGACGTGCCGCAGAGCTACGCCTGTCTGAATGGAGAGTAAGAGACTAAATTTAGCTCCGATTGCGTGATGCGTGCCGCGAGAACAACGTCATCTGTGCAGGCGGCACACGAATGATATAGCAATAGATTCTTTCGTCTGCAGAACGATATAAAATGAGGCGCGTGGGTAGTACGGCCGCAGAGATATAAGTGATGTTAGGGTTGCACGTATTCGTTACATTTTATTACATTATTTTGCTGACCAAAATGAAAAACCTTTCACGTCGATATAGAGAAGCTGCATCTTAACGCGATTTCTACTGGGGCACCTGTTAAGCCAGTCTTCCTAAATTTCGTTTCTAGTCGTTTTATAACTCAGACTAAAGAAGTATGTTATCCTATCATTCAAAAGTGAGTAAGAGACTGTTGTAATGGGAAGATCTGAAACGACACGTACCTGTTCGTTGTATAAGACCACGACGCGCACGTCAGTCATCAAGATATGCCATAAGGTAGCCAAATTATTCTTCTCATTACGAGGGACATTCGGTTTCAGTATAGGGATAGCGTAAGCATTGTTACTTCGAAATCCAGAAGGTAGAAAACTATACCAACATGTAGAGGCCAGCACGTAGGTACAAAAGCGCTTCGTCGTCCTCAGTCCAGCGGCCACTTACTACGTTCACTAATGCTACGTAGCAATATTTCTAGTGCTTTACCAATGAGTGTACACTTCCCGAGTCAGCAGTTCTGCAGCCTTACTTTATAGTAGCCATGGACTGCCTTCACTTACGGAAATTGATTTCGGAAATTCGTGTGCTGTCCCGCTCAACAGAGTATTGCTTTGGTCAAGGATTCGCGAGGTGCTTAAAAATTTACATGAACATAACTACAAAATATTGTTTTCTCTGGTACGTCTTCAATTCATAGCGAGCTTTAGCGTACTGCTACTGGCTCCTCAATAACCACTGCTGTCTCCGACAGCTTTGTGCCTGCGAAAAGCGAGCCACGTGATGTGGCTCCAGCGGCGCCAGATGGCCGAAGCGGAAGCGGTTTGCTAAAGCTCCCTAATGTAAAAAGTGTTGCTCTTTGTTGGAGTCTGCCGGAATCGAAGGTAGGGACAAGATTTTTTCTCATTATTTCTTCATTTTGGTCCTGTTACACATACTGAATCGACGCGTCTAAGCCAGCTAAGGAATCTACGTTCATAATTAAGTGACATGAACTAACTATAATATATTGTTTCCTCTGTTACGTCTTTAATTCATAGAGAGTTTTCGCGTACTGCTACTGGCTCTTCAACAACTACTGCTGTCTACGGCAGCTTTGTGCCTGCGGAAAGCGAGTTAGGTGCATCAGTGATGTGGCTCCAACAACGCCAGATGGCCGAAGCGGAAGGCGTTTACTAAACCTCCCTAATGTAGAAAGTGTTGCTCTTTGTTGGAGTCTACCGGAAACGAAGGTAAGGACAATATTTTTTCTCGTTATTTTTTCATTTTGGTTCTGTTACGCATACTGAATCCACGCGTCTAAGCCAGCCAAGAAATTTACGTTAATAATACCGTTTCACCCTCTATGGATACATAGTCACTCGGGAGCTTCAGTGCATTTGGAAGGCTCCTTATTAGCAGTGACTTTCTGAGATTCCTCAGCACTCCTTTCCAGCCAAACAGAGCGTTATCTGTGTTTCCCATTACACTTTCATCAAGTTGGCCGGATTTTAAACGCGCGATATTCGGATGATGGTCTCGTTGTCACGAATGCTCCAGTCACCGAGTCACCCTGATCCGTAAACCCACGTGACCTAGGCGTATGGGGGCTTTGAAGGCAGGATGGCAGTAGATCCCTCGATGCTGTAATCGCTTTAACAGTTCCACGACATATGTTTAAACAAATTAAACCTATAATTAAGATATATTTTAAAAATAGTACGCTTATACCTTATCATCAGTTCACTACAGACCTGTAATATATGCAGTATTTCTTCTCGTGCGTTTATGTAAACTACGTTTTTAATTTTAATTAATATTTACGTGCATTTTTTACACGTCTGTTATCGATTATATTAACACGGGCAAGAATGTCTGCACTATTAAAGACATTTAAAGCTAAAAATTACGAACGCCTTCATTAAGTAGGCGCAAACTATTTAACGATAGCCGTTTACTATCTGGTGACGAGGTATATATTGATTATAGTTCATTGAAATCCTAGCAATAATTCATCTCCAACGTTTCATAAGTCGTGAGCATGTCAGTTTGCTTATTCATATTTCTTTATTTTCGGAGCAGCTAGCACCAGATTACTTAAAACCACGTGCACCGCGAAGGACGACGATTAAGAGAGACGGCACACACCACGCCTCTCTTTGCTCTCCTCCTTCGCAGTGTACTATCGTGAGCAAACGAAGTCGAGTTCAGGTGCGTCCTCACCTGGGGAAATAAGCGCGTGCAAAATGGCGCGCTTATTTCGGCAGCGCTTGTGGTATGGTCTTGTCTCGTGTCCCGTCTGCGTTTTGCGCTGTTAAAACCAGGACCGAAAACCAACAAGCCCAAGCTGCTATTCTAAAGGATTCTTGCCGCGAAGGCGCCTTTCGGGGCCCGCGTTTTTAAGCGCGCTGCCTTGCGCGTGCTTATTTCCGCAATTGAGGACGTACCTTTAGAGCGACACACGGATGGCGCTGTCAAAAACACAGGAGAAAGAGGGGCGCTCTTCAGCTAACTGTTGGCACTCCCACTGCGCCTGCTTTTTTTTTTCGGCAGCTGACGGCATTTCATTGGCCGTCGACAGCCGATAAGATGATTATGTGTCGCAGTGGCTTACAGCGAGAAATTTTTTCTTTCATGCTTTTTGTATCTTCGAGCGCAGCTCTTAGGCGCCGGTTGCTGCGTTTAGCTTAAGGTGCTTTCATACATACACCCCAATGTGGACCTCGGGCATACCTTATGGAACGCATCCTGTCGCGCGTTACAGGCAGACGGATCAGATTTCCCAGGAAAGTAGCTCTAGAATGTTTAAATATCCAGACAGTGATATATAATGTTGGTCACGCTTAGGTGCACGAAGTTCCCAGTAACCGCAATATTAAAGAGCGCTATCAAGAGCGCTGGTGATGGGAAGTTCCGCACTTTGTATAAAGAGACGCACGGTGGGAATGCCAATGGTTATTAGAACAGCATCCTCGTTTCCACTGTGTTTCGGACGGTGGTCGCCGCGTATCGCCTATAACAAGGTTCGAGTCTATCTGATACGCGCTTCTGAGTTCCCGTTAATATTGCTCATGATAGTGGTGCATGGTTTTAGTTATGGATAACCTATTAGCCCAAGCCTCCACCCTTGGTAGCCACAAAAGATACGTTCAACTCGTCAAATATAACAGCCAGAAGTGAAACTAAAATGAAAAAAAAAGAACAATTCAGCCATTCCACCCTGTGAAGGTGGTTCACCAGTGACCCTGTTATGGCGGTATAAATTATGCTGGTATAGTTTTGTTGTTATGTAACCATACATATAATTACGTATACGGCATTTATGCGAACTGCAAAAAAACACACAACCATTTGTTGTCTCTTTATCTCTTTCTTTTATGTTCATCTGGTCACGCAAAAGATGACTACGTCACGCCTTACGTCATAGATACGCAGAGCTGCAGCCGAAGGGCTTTTACGACGTCGCTCTAAAGACGCAAGTGTTCTCGACGCAGTTGCGGCGGAGCGCCGTTTAGACGCAGGTGGCCGTTAAACCGAGCCTCGACGCGAGCGACAATATGCGTTGACCGGGGCCCAGTCTAAAGAAGTGCGCCAAATAAAACACGTTTGTTTGTGATTTGCGATTGATCATAATTCCTAGTTAATTAGCTGACTGAAACTTGGAAGCCCTAGATCTTTATTCTAGCGCACAAGCATGAGACTGCGCGTTTCCCTCCCGTAGAAGCTCACGTATTGAGAACAGAGCGGAATGCCACAGTATTAACAATTAACTGTGAACTACGCAATTGCGAAAACTAAGCAAAGCTCGGCGTAATGTTAGAGTCGCTTTAGCGGCTAATTTACACATAATTTGTTTCAAGATAGTTTCAATAAAGCAAGAGTTACAGCCGTTTTCAGTAACCATACTCCCTCCATAGTTGCCCACGGTTATTCACAGCAGGCTGGATTTCTGTAACGTTTACAACTTCACTGTGAAAAAAGTAATTGCGACAAGTAAATTAAACTCGACGTAATAATACAGTCGTCTTAGCGGCCACTTTCAGTACAATTTTTCCTAAGATGCCTATATTAGATTTAGAGGTACAAAGCATTCCCGCCAAGTTGACCGCTGTAAAAAGTGCTTCGCGTCTTTTGCAGCGGCGAGAATGTATTGTCGAACTCATCGAGAGAAAACTCATTCTACAAAGCTAAGGCGGCACCAGCCTTTGCCGAAGCCACCTACAGAGGAAGAAATTAAAAAAAAGCCAGTGAATAAACTCTATTGTCTTTGCTCTTCTCCACACAATGACGCTCCTTGAACTACGAGCATCGTGCTACACAGTCAGTCGGCGTTCAAATCTGGGAGCTGTCAGTTACCTACAACGGTATAATGCACTCACTTCTTTCATGTCCTGAAGGATTTTCGAAAAGCCCTGTCCTGTTTTAGGCGGAAGCGTGTCTACCGCGCCTATGGGCCAAATGATGTCTGTCCGTTTTCCCGCGTCTATTAAGCTCAGCTTGGGATGAGGCGTTTCCCTGCTGGGAAGTATTTGTCAGTGACGCGGTCCTTCGAGTCATGAGAACCAGTGGGGTTATTTTTCTCGCAAAGTGCAGACTGGGAGAAATGCAACTTTTTATTTTTCCTCCCCTTGGACGACAATGCCTACCTTCTTGCTCCGTTTCAGTTTGGAGTTGTTCGCACTCGATGATTTCTATTCATCTTTTACGGTTTAGGTTCCAAATAGGAGAATACTTCGCTGGAGAATGATGAGTGCGAGTAAAACGTGGCTCAAACTTTGCAACCACGACACCCCTGAAGGGTTATCGAGCAGCATATAGATGCCTCACCGCTGTTCTTGTTGTTGCGTATTTTGCCGACCATGGTCATTGTCATGGCACATAACGCTAGACGATGGCCTAGTTTAATACATTCGACATATAAAGCTCAGTGCTGTGATGTTTGGCGTACTCAACGTTACAACGCGATAGCGTTAAGGAGCCCGTGTCGCAGAAAATCTGGCATCGGCGTCCCGCGAACCACACATACCCAGGCCTGTCGAGGGACGCAAGGAATACACTGAACTAATTGAATTTCCCACGCTAAAATACCTGGAAATATCGTAAACTACAACTCGCACACAACCTACAGACATGATAGCTCTCGGACTGTAATTTGAATGGACGAGAAAACACAACTCTGTTACACGAGAACTCAAATAAACCCCTTTTCCAGGGTTTCTATAATGCACAAACCGGAGGCGGCGTCCGCCATTTGCGCACGCCGGCGCATAAATAGATATCTGAATTGACGGAGCGGCGCGCCTTCTTCCTTCAAACACTTCCAGATGGTGCTCGTCTCCACCGCATCTCGGCCCATGGAAGAGGCCGCATTTCGACCAGGAAGCCCGCCTGCGTGCATAGCGTTCGCCGCCTGCGTTTCCCGGTGAACATTGCGGTTACAGACGCTGCAGTTGCCGGGAAGCGTGAGAAGCAGTCCGGGATATGTGAATGCTATCGCGTTCCACTCATAAAGGCGAAGCTTAAGCGTCCTTCAAACTATTTTACTTTGTTATTTCTTCTAAAAAATATAAAATCCTGCTAAAGTGGTTTAAGAACTGATTTGCATTTTCCTCCACCTATTTTTCGCCATTCCCGTTGCGTTGTCATTGTACACTCTTTGTCAGGTGAGCGGTGACATCACCTTTTGTGGACAGCATCACGACAATCATATGCGAGAAATTAAGCGAATAAATAATTTAATAGACGAGTGAATAAACAAATAAATACATGAGAACGCACATGTGCATGTACGTATGTACGCGCAAACGCACGCACACGGGTACCCAATGATTTCTTTCCCTTTTCCAGCGTCTATTTAGCTCAACTTGGTACGAGGTATCGTAAGAAGCATCTGTCAGTGACGCAGTGCGTCGAGTAATGAGAACTAACGAGCTACTGTCTCAAAGTATCGACCGGGAAAAACAGGCCTCTTGTACCTTCCCTTGGTCTAGCAAAGAAGGCATACATGTACATGCGCACACGCACATGCGCACATACATGCGCACGTAGGTACCTATATGCGCACATGCATACGCACATATGTACGCACACGTACCATGCACGTACAAACACATATACGCACGTGTGTATATGCGCACACCATAAACACACATAAGCACATGCGGACGCACATGCGCACATACATACACATATACGTACGCGCATGCGCACTCACACGCGCACGCACACGGGTATCCAGTGATGTCCTTCCGCTTTGCCGCGCCTGTTTATCTCAGCTTGGTATGAGGTATCTTCCTGCTGAGAAGTATTTGTCAGTGACGCGGTGCTTCGAGTCAGGGCGCTAACGGGCTTCTGTCTCTCAAAAAGTATCGACTGAGAAAAACAGGCCTCTATTGTTCCTCCTCTTGGTCTAGCAAAGTACGCGCATATTTACATGTGCACGCATATGTCCACATATATGCGTACGTAAGTACACATATACATCATCATCATGATCATCGTCAGCCTGGTTACGCCCACTGCAGGGCAAAGGCCTCTCCCATACTTCTCCAACTACCCCGGTCATGTACTAATTGCGGCCATGCCGTCCCTGCAAACTTCTTAATCTCATCCGCCCACCTAACTTTCTGCCGCCTCCTGCTACGCTTCCCTTCCCTTGGGATCCAGTCCGTAACCCTTAATGACCATCGGTTATCTTCCCTCCTCATTACATGTCCTGCCCGTGCCCATCTCTTTTTCTTGATTTCAACTAAGATGTCATTAACTCGCGTTTGTTCCCTCACCCAATCTGCTCTTTTCTTATCCCTTAACGTTACACCCATCATTCTTCTTTCCATAGCTCGTTGCGTCGTCCTAAATTTAAGTAGAACCCTTTTCGTAAGCCTCCAGGTTTCGGCCCCGTAGGTGACTACTGGTAAGACACAGCTATTATACACTTTTCTCCTGAGGGATAATGGCAACCTGCTGTTCATGATCTGAGAATGCCTGCCAAACGCACCCCAGCCCATTCTTATTCTTCTGATTATTTCCGTCTCATGATCCGGATCCGCCGTCACTACCTGCCCTAAGTAGATGTATTCCCTTACGACTTCCAGTGCCTCGCTGCCTATCTTAAACTGCTGTTCTCTTCCGAGACTGTTAAAGATTACTTTAGTTTTCTGCAGATTAATTTTTAGACCCACCCTACTGCTTTGCCTCTCCAGGTCAGTGAGCATGCATTGCAAGTGGTGCCCTGAGTTACTAAGCAAGGCAAAATCATCAGGCAATCGCAAGTTACTAAGGTATTATCCATTAACTTTTATCCCCAATTCTTCCCAATCCAGGTCTCTCAATACCTCCTGTAAACAGGCTCTGAATAGCATTGGAGAGATCGTATCTCCCTGCCTGACTTCATTATTGGAATTTTGTTGCTTTCTTTATGGAGGACTACGGTGGCTGTGGAGCCGCTATAGATATCTTTCAGTATTTTGACATACGGCTCGTCTGCACCCTGATTCCGTAATGCCTCCATGAGTGCTGAGGTTTCGGCGGAATCGAACGCTTTCTTGTAATCAATGAAAGCTATATATAAGAGTTGGTTATATTCCGCACATTTCTCTATCACCTGATTGATAGTGTGAATATGGTCTATCGTTGAGTAGCCTTTACGGAATCCTGCCTAGTCCATTGGTTGACAGAAGTCTAAGCTGCTCTTGATTCAATTTGCGATTAACTTAGTAAATACTTTGTAGGCAACGGACTGTAAGCTGATCGGTGTATAATTTGTCAAGTCTTTGGCGTCTCCTTTCTTATGGATTAGGATTATATTAGCGTTCTTCCAAGATTCCGGTACGCTCGAAGTCATGAGGCATTGCGTATACAGGGTGGCCAGTTTTTCTACAACAATCTGCCCACTGTCCTTAAACAAATCTTCTGTTACCTGATCCTCCCCAGCTGCCTTCCCCTTTGCATAGCTCCAAAGGCTTTCTTTACTTCTTCCGGCGTTACTTGTGGGATTTCGAATTCCTCTAGACTATTTTCTCTTCCATTATCGTCGTGGGTACCACTGGTACTGTATAAATATCTATAGAACTCCTCAGCCACTTGAACGATCTCATCCATATTAGTAATGATATTGCCGTCTTTGTCTCTTAACGCATACATCTGATTCTTGCCTATTCCTAGTTTCTTCTTCACTGCTTTTAGGCTTCCTCCGTTCCTGAGAGCATGTTCGATTCTATCCATATTATACTTCCTTATGTCAACTGTCTTACTCGTGTTGATTAACTTGGAATGTTCTGCCAGTTCTATTCTAGCTGTAGGATTAGAGCATTTCATACATTGGCGTTTCTTGATCAGATCTTTCGTCTCCAACGATAGCTTACTGGCATCCTGTCTAACAGAATTACCACCAATTTCTATTGCACACTCCTTAATGATGCCCATAAGATTGTCGTTCATATCTGCAACACTAAGGTCCTCTTCCTGAGTTAAAGCCTTACACCTCTTCTATAGCTTGACCCTGTATTTTCCCTCTTACCGCTAATCATTGATCGGCTTCTTATGTACCAGTTTCGTCCGTTCCCTGCTCAAATCTAGGCTAATTCGAGTTCTCACCATCCTATGGTCACTGCAGCGCACTTTGCCGAGCACGTCCACATCTTGTATGATGCCAGGGTTAGTGCAGAGTATAAGGGCTATTTAATTTCTAGTCTCGCCATTCGGGCTGCTCCACGTCCACTTTCGGCTATCCCGCTTGCGGAAGAAGGTATTCATTATCCGCATATTATTATGTTCTGCAAACTCTACTAATAACTCTCCCCTGCTATTGCTAGAGCCTATGCCGTACTCCCCCACTGACTTGTCTCCAGCCTGCTTATTGTTTACCCTGGCATTGAAGTCGCCCATCAGTATAGTGTATTTTGTTTTTACTTTACCCATCGCCGATTCCACGTCTTCATAAAGCTGTCGACTTCCTGGTCATCATGACTGGATGTAGGGGCGTAGACCTGTACGACCTTCAATTTATATCTCTTATTAAGTTTCACAACAAAACCTGCCACCCTGTTGTTAATGCTATAGAATTCCTGTATGTTACCAGCTATATCTTTATGAATCAGAAATCCAACTGCTAGTTCTCGCCTCTACGCTAAGCCCTGGTAGCACAGGATGTGCCCGCTTTTTAGCACTGTATATATTTCTTTTGTCGTCCTAGCTTCACTGAGCCCTATTATATCCCATTTACTGCGCTCTAATTCCACCAGTAGCACTGCTAGACTCGCCTCACTAGATAACGTTCTAGCGTTAAACGTTGCCAGGTTCAGATTCCAATGGTGGCCTGTCCGGAACCAGGGATTTCCAGGTTCCAGAGCACCTGCGAACCAGGGAACCAGGAACCATTAGGCCAGAGTATCTTCCTGCTAAGAAGTATTTGTCACTGACGCGGTGCTTCGAGTAATGAGAACTAATGGGTTTCCGTTTCTCGAAAGGTGCTGACAGGGAAAAACAGGCCTCTATTTTTCCTCCCATCGGTCTAGCAATGTGCGCACATTGCTGAGTAGACAATAAACATGATCGCTTTGGCGTAAACAAGGAAGGACGGAAAAGAACAAGGGAAGCGTCAACTTTCGACGGTTTATTCTCTATTGTATAACATGCAATATGTGCACGCAGGCGAATGTGCAACATACAAAAACAGCTTCAATCGCGCAATACCCTAATCACAGCCGGCTATCAAAAAACCTTCCTTCTGGATGCAAAAATTGCACTCGTCTGTCGCTAATACAAGACGAACCTCGCTCTTTTATATGAAACGGCTTTAACAATTCACGTGCCGTGGTGTCCCTGCTTCTTCCAAGAATCCGTATCTTTTCCAGTCGTACATCGCCCTGACCTGAACTGCAGTGCTTAGACAAATGTGCTCGGTCTGTACGTTTCAGTGACATCGTATGTTGCCGCGCACACTCATTTATGCATCGCCCTGACTGGCCAACATATATCTTACCGCAAGACAGCGGAAACTCATACGCGACCCCAGTAGCACATTTTATGTTCGACTTGGCGTGCGACAGAGAATTCATGTGTCACACACTTTCTGCGGACGCATCCATGGATAGGGTGTTTTCCCTAGACGTTGAGGATTTGTTTGATTCTGTCCCGCACAATGAATTGTTTTTCTGTGTCAGAAGTTACACTGACGAGAGCGGTGTTGCCTTCCAAAATGCTGCAGGTGTGTCTGCTGACGCTTTTTATCTCTTCTCAACTTTTATCGCAACGTCACCTTCACCAAATTTCATGACGAATTTTATATACAAAGACAAGACATTGGTATTAGCTCGTGTGCTGCTCGTTGTTTTTATCTACTATTGACCGTGCCTTGCACCAGAATTATAATGGGGGGGGGGGGGGGGGAGAGGTTTTGAAGGTTTTTAGGTATGTTGACGATTTTTTTATTGTTTTAAAGCAACGATCCATTGCCTAATATAAGCCCATTGTTCACAAACTTATAGCGGCATTTTGCCGTCTCCGAAAGGGATTTGTATTTACTAACGAGGTACCTTCCTTCAATTTCTTACAATTTTTAGATCTTAACAACACCTTGGAGACGGTTCACACCTGGTTTTATTCGCCTCGGACAACAAACGAATTACAGCCATGTGAGTCGGAAAATTCCAAGACAATTGAGAGCCATTGTTAAACAATGCTTTGAATCCGCTCTTGTATGGTCGTGCCCTCACGCAATGCAGGCAAACTTTGCGAATCAATTGGTTCGACTGTGTTCCGCTGGGTTTCTCCGCGCGCTCATTACTGCCATTGCCCAGTCGCTCCTTCGGAAATTCAAGAGTGACAAACACAGGAGAAGAGCTGAGCAAGCGCAGAGAACGGTGAGGCCAGAGGTCTTACCTCATAAGAACCGTGCAACCCACAACTTAAAGAAGTTTGCAGAGAGACATGTGGTGGCAGTCGTATTCTCTGTGCCACGCAAGCTCGCCCAGCTGTGTCCTCGCATTCTCTCTGCTAGGAGCAACAAATGTGGTTGTTTTAAAATACACGCCAAGCGGTACACAAAATGTGCTACGGGAGTCGTGTATGAGTTTCCGCTGTCTTGTGGTAAGGCATATGTCTCAGTATGTCAGCAAGACTGGGCGATGCGTATATGAGCGTGCGCGAGAACATGACCTGTCACTGAAAGTTAAAGACGGAGCACATTTGCCTAAGCACTGCAATTCACATCAGTATGAGCCACGACTGGACAAGATACGGATGCTTGGGAGAAGCAGGGACACCATGGCACATGAATTGTTAGAGGCGTTTCATAATAAAGAGCGAGGTTCGTCTTGTATGAGCGACGCATCAGTTTTACTTTTCCATGCAGAACGAAGGTTTTTTGATAGCCTGGTGTGATTAGGGTGTTGCGCGATTGAACATGTTGTTGTATGTCGCACATTCGTCGACGTGTAGATATTGCATGGTAGACAATAGAGAATAAACAGTCGAAAGTTGGCGCTCCCTTGTTCCCTTCCGTCCGTCCTTGATTGCGCCAAAACAATTATATTTATGGTCTACTCAGCAATATGAACCGACTGGCCCAGCAACATGCACTTCTGTACATGCGCTGTACACACGCGCACGTACATACGCACAGAGGTTCACACACATATGCGCACGCACACGCAAACACACACCTGCGCACGTGCATACGCTCATACGTACGCAAACACGCACATGCGCACATACATACGCATATACGTATGAGCACGCAAACACGCACATGTGCACATACATACGCATATACGTACGCACATGCGTACGCACACACGCACATGCGCACATACGCATATACGTATGCACAAGCGCACACACACGCACATGCGCACATACGTACGCACATGCACACGCACATGCGCACCTACATAAGCACATGCGCACTCACACGCGCACACACACGGGTACCGAATTATGTATTTCCGTTTTATCACGTCTATTTAGCTCGGCTCGGTATAAGGTATCTTCCTGCTGAGAAGTATTTGCCAGTGACGTGGTGCGTCGAGTAACAACAACTAGCGGGTTTCTGTATCCCCAAAAGTGCGGACTGGGAACAGGCCGCTATTCTTCCTACCCTTGGTCTACCAAAGTACGCACATATGTAGATGCGCATGCACACACGCACATGCGTAGATACATACGCACGTAGGTACACACACGCACATGCGCGCACACACACGCATATGCACATGCCTACGCACATACGAAAGCACACACATACAGGCGTACATACATTCGCACGTACGTACGCACACGTGCTTGCGCACATACATACGCATATAAGCACGCGCACGCGCACACGCACATGCGCACATACAGAAGCACGTACCTGCGCACATACGCACATGCATACGTATATACGTACGCACAAGCGCACGCACATACGCACATGCGCACATGCACACGCACATACATATGCACATGCGCACGCACACACGCACATGCGCACACGTACTCACATGCGCACATGCATCGCACATACATATCCACATGCGCACGCACATGCGCATACGTACTCACATGCGCACGCACATACGCACATGCATACGCACGTACATATGCGCATACGCACATGCACATACGTACTCAGATGCGCACGCACACGCACATGCGCACACACGTGCGTGTGTGCGTGCACATGTGCGTATGTATACATAAGCACATGCGAACTCACACGCGCACGAACACGGGTACCCAATGATGTCTTTCCGATTTCCCGCGTCTATTTAGCTCAGCTTGGTATAAGGTATCTTCCTGCTGAGAAATATTTGTCAGTGACGCGGTGCGTCGAGTAATGACAACTAGCGGGTTTCTGTCTCTCGAAAAGTGATGACTGGGAAAAACAGGCCTACCCTTGATCTAGCAACGTACGCACATATGTACATGCATACACGCACATACAAGTATTTGTGAGTGATGCGGTGCTTCGAGTCAGAGAAACTAACAGGCATTTGTCTCAAAAAGTATCAACTGGGAATAACTGGCCTTCATTTGTCCTGCCGCTGCACGAACAAGGTCTAGCAAAGTACGCACATACGTACATTTGCACGCGCAGAAGATGAAAGGGTACGAAATTTCGATTTATAATCTAAGTGGAGGACTGCGAAATAAATTTGACCGGTTCTTTGGCGTGCTCCAAAATCTAAGCTCGACTCTAAACTAAACTCTACTCTAAATCTAAACTCCACTCGCATCGGTATGCTGTCGCAGCGGCCAGGCTCGAACGCACAACCTCGAACTCAACAGCGCAACAAGATGGCCGCCAAGTTCAAATCAATGGAAGTCTCAGTCTCAAGCCAAGTTTTCTACGACCGGTCCTGTTTTCTTTCACGTCTTCCTCGAAACTAAGGCATCCCTTGTTCGGTCAATAAGCAACAAATGTAAGATTTTTTTATCGCTGACAAAACTATAAAAAATCGTCCCTAGCTTGAAACACATTTCTACTCTTTGAGCTGAACGAGAAGAAAGGGGGTTAACCGAGGGGCCCGATTTATATGAATCATATCCTAAGAGGCCAACAAACAAAGACACCGACGACAACACAGGTGAACTTACTTGTACTTACTAATTGAAATAAAGAAATTGAAAGTGGATAAGAAGCTTGCCACAAGTGGGAAGCGATCCAAAGGATATGGGGTCGTTCCCCACCTGCGGCATGCTGTTTTTTCATCCACTTTCAATTGCATTAATTTATAATTTCTTTATTTCAATTTGTAAGTTCCCCTGTGTTGTCCTCGGTGTCCTTGTTTGTTGGCCTCTTATTATGATACCCTTTGAGCTGTATTATTGTGTAGAAAAGGTACCTTACACCAGAAACCAAAAGGCGGGATCGGCTTAATACCAGAATATCGCTAAATAGCACGGGAATAATTAATTGGTGCGGCACATACTGCAATTTACGAATTGTAGCCGACGAGTTCACAAGTCATATTCAGTTAGAGGGAAATCTGTGGACAATAGCGGTTTAGAGCTATGCCTGCCGAAGTATGCAATGAAATGCCTTGGTGTACAGGTTATTTTTGAGCTTCACTAGACAAAAATGCGTTTGTTAAAAAATTTAGTAGAACAGCAGACCATTTTTACCGCAATTTTTACAGCGCTTATCTTGAAGCAGCTGCCAGTTTCAAAATTGCTTTCAACTGGAAGCGCCACGTTAAATAACGGGCTTTTATTAGTAAATCGCACTTTGTGCACTAACGTAGCTAGTTAAAAGTTGATCAGTGAACTTTCTTTAATTATTTTACTGATTAATGCATTTTTTTATTTCCTGAAGTAATGTGAGCCTCTACAAGTAATACATGCTGCCCAAGCAGTAGACTTGAGATAATTGCCAGAAACATTTTTCGCAAATCATGTTAGCTTGAAACCAAAACGGGATTTGTAAAATATTGTTGCGTAGTTAGGTCGTAAAACAGGAGTGGAAGTTAGCATCGTTGCGAAAGTAGAGCCAACTTACAGTCTCAAGAACGTGCGATGATAGGTACTATTATAAAGCAGACAAATCTTCAAGTGCGCTGATGCAGATCATTACGGTAAGGGCAAAGCCAACTTTGTCCATAGTAAGTAGCTGACGTGCTAGAAGCTCATTAGAACTTTGGCTTACGACTGGGGCTGAGAATCGCAAGGGCCCCTCTGTAAACGACCCAGAGGGAGCTCGTCGGGAGAAAGAATAAAGATAAACGAATGGCTAGGGTCATTGAATGTAGGAAAGCACAGATCGCAAAGTCTAAATTTACAAGCATAATGCAGTAGCTCCTGTTTTTGTGTGGTTAGTTGATCTGGCTGGGTTTTCTCTATGTACACTTTTTCTTTGTCAATACGTACTTCCTAACTTTCTGTGACGTTAGCTACTGCATCTAGAGAAAAAAAAAAAACTCTCAAAGGCCGTATACTTCCGCTCGACATTAAAAATGTTGCTGCATTTCAAACTTTCTGTAGCATTCTCTCAAGCTGCGTTTCTGGCATATCTTCCCATATAAGTCACTAAGAATGTGTTCGGGAGCAGGAAATGCTGCCATCAGGTTCTCTTCACACAAGATATCTTTCTAATGTGGAACCATAATAAAAAACGCTACAGAAATTCTGCGAATTCTCTACTAATACGTGAGCATTCTTTGACTCAGCCGCTACTTCGCCTTTATTATTTAGCTAGGTCGTACATGATTACCCATCGCGACCAATCATATACTATTACACTACCATAACGATTACATGCGTTGACTTAGCCAATTATGCAATGATTTCGCAGACGTATCGAACGAGCCCAAACGCAGTCACAACTGGCCTTTCTTTCCCACACCACAGTTTTCTTTATTTTTTATTTTTCCTTTTTTGTTACGACCTTGACGCGACGACGGCGACGTAACCAGTTCTTTTTTTTCGAGCGCTACCAGTCATCTGCTATTGCACTATTATAGCAATTACATGTGTGAACTTCTTTATTTTACTTTCTGTTACGATCTTGCTGCGGCGACAACAGCGTAACCGGCTTCTTATTTTACAGCGAAGCTGTATATGGCAAGCCGATTCGTCAGTCCGTCTGTCGCCTGTACGCCTAAAGCTTCTCCATCGCAGCCGAGCGTACGCGCAGCACTTCCTCCCCAGCTCAAAAATACGTACTCCTGAGGAGCAGGCAGCTTTCGATTAGCAACGCCGCGAGCAGAACCGGGAACGAGCTCGGCTACGCCGTGCTTATGCTGCAGCCCGGGCAGAAGAATAGGCTCGTGCATCCGAGCGCAGGCAGCAACTGCGTACCAAGGGTCCGCCAAGCCGACGGGATGAACCGTCGGGATTAAAGGGAAGCTGAAGAGTCTGTCGAATTCAATAAGACGCTCATACACGGATGCGGGAACCTTATAAATCATGTAGGTAAAATTTGGGGTTTTTTTTAAATTACGAGCGACGTAATCGTCGGTTGAAATTGCGCTGTAGCTGCGCCTCCCGTCGAATGCCGCGCGCTGCTGCTGACGCTGACGATGCGAGCGGAGACCGGAAACCGCGGTGTTGTGACGTCAACTGTAGTGTTTCGTTCCTTCGCAGCGTCCGCGACCGTGCCTGACCGCGCTTGTTTCTGCGTGCGTGCCATCGTAATCTGCTTCGATCGACCCTGCATTGCTTTGTTGGTGCGTCTGCGTGTATGTAGAGTGGTAGTCAACGTGCGTGGTAGTCAACGTGAGTGGTAATCAACGTGAGTGGTAGTCAACGTGGTAGTCAACAGATGAAGGTCACTTCACATACTGCATGAACCGGGAAGCTTTTCACGCGTTTAAACCGTCTTTGTAGATTGCCGACAGCTTTGGATAGCGCACAAATGCCGACGATCGCATCCCCGCTTACGTTCCACGAGGAGGCATGCAGGAACACAACACTACAGTTGTTTGACCGGAAACGAGCTCACTAGATCGGCGAAAGATCGGCGAGATCACTAGATCGCTTTGCAAAAAACATACTCACCAAAGAGCATTTCCAACACGAAGAGATTCCAAGACTTTGCTTTCGTTCGCGTCGAAAGCACTGCTCGCACCAGCATCGTTTGCTTCTTCGAGAGGCCGGCTCTTCGCAATCGGCTCGTACATGTAGGGAGTAACGCCGAACTCCTCAGAAAAACGCAGTCTCTCTAAATTTTCCATTACCGTCTCAGAAAAACAGCACCAAACTACCTGGCACCGCGCTTCATGTGTAGCGGCAGTGGTCGGTTACTAGTGTTGACGTCACGAGGCGCCCGACCAATCACAGGCGGAAACGAGACGCGCGAGCTAGGCGTGTCCGCTGCTACACTTTTCGTCGAAATAAAATATATTTGCGCTTTCTTTCGCTCAATTTCGATACGATATTCGAATTCGGAGGGTTGTAAACCATTATGTACAAATGTTCACTCATTTTTTCTGGAAAACCTTTCAGCTTCCCTTTAACCCAGTGATAGACACCGGGGCCGCTAGATTCAGCTTCGCTGGCTAACCATCTGTACGGAGCGCTTGGGCGGTGATTTTTTTATTTATTTATTTTCTCTAACACTACCAGTGTTACTGCACTGTGATAACGGTTGCATGTGTTAACTTTAGCAATTATACGTTTTGTATTGCAGATATAAGGCGTCACGGGATGGCTAGATTCTGCTGGTCTACACGCCCAAGAATTCTTACGCACTAAAAGTTGTCGTCGAAATACTTTTGGAATGATTCCGCCAATTGACAACGCTACGTCAATTACCTTTTTCAACTGGTAGCATTAGCGCAGGTGGTGTTATTTCGAAATTGACCTCGAGGAGTAGGTGAAGTCATGTATATTTGGCATAAATCCTAAACGTACAGCAAAACTTACAAGTTTAACCACAAAAGTGGCATTCAACTTGCAATGTCGCACTCAGCTAAGACAGAAGCAAACAGAACGTTAGCTACTAATCATTATCATCATCATATTTATATTTCTTTATTATTTCATTTAAGACCCACTGTGGGCTACTACGTGAGGGTGGGCATCAGGAAGTCTAATATATACACGTATTTTTACTAACTATATACACAGTTACACTGTTGAAGCCATCGTAGCGCGAAGAAACACAAGCAAACACGGATTCTGTGCGTGTTAACCCACTTGTCCAAGAAGAAGATTTACATTTATACTAGCAGGCAACTTAACTGCCCGACAAGGATGGACCTCGTCATATTCGCGGAAGCGGCCGAAGGACGTGCTTAATTTGTCCAGCAGACTGCTGTTCTCATGGCGGACTCTGTCTAGAAAGGCAGGCAGGCAGACAATCGATGTAGTCATAAAAACGACTTTCAGTCAATGTATCCACTTGCCAGATCCGCTGAAGGCCTAAGATATCGTTATCATCGTCGTTATCATCAACATCATCATAATCATCGTCGTCTTCGTTTGTTCTTCCTTAAACGCTTCTTCCGGGAAATTACTTCATCGTCATCACTCAGGGGCACTGGGCAAGAAATAACAGATAATATAACCGCCAAGTTAAGGTGCTATGGGCTATTTCAGGTCCTCGAGATCGGAGACTGCTGCTGGTCTTCTTATCTAGAATAATGCCTACGATATCTTCTTATCTCTTTAATACACCCTTCTTTATTGATGTACCTGACACCGAATATGCCTTTCGAATATACACCAATATGCATTGCTGGACGGAGGGTAGCAGTCCCTCGCTCTTGAGTAACACCCTGTCACGGAATATTTTTTTTCTCTTATATGTACGTATAATATACGTATGATGTGTACCCGCAGTAGAGGTGCGTCTGGCATTTAGAAAGGAGCAGTCGATGGTCGGCTTCGCGTAATGTACTTACGAAATCAAGCGCGTTTTTTAAGCCGCTCATGTACGCTGTGATTTCCGGTAGTCTTTGACGATGCGTTGATCTTCGCTAAATGCAGCCTCCGAAGTTCAGCGGACAATTAGATCCCTGGGGAGCGTAGACGCGTGACCTGGTTCCCGAGCTCGGTGCAGAGACTGGAATCTCTTTACAGCTCACCGCACTTGCGGGTTCAGTAACGCTCTATCTTTTCGGCGTCATCCGCAACTCGACTTGACGTCAGCTGCTACCGTATATACTTGCCCACTTCAGAAGTAATCTTGTACTTGCGTCGCCCCCTTGCCTCCTTGGTTTCTCCCGCATTTCTCGATCCCATTTTATATTCAACGCCATGATGCATTAAAGTGCACTGTTCGTATACCTTCTCTGGCCTTCTGTGGGGCGTTCTAATTAGCCATGTCCCTTTAGGCCAAACACACTCCCTGGGCACAAAAAGTTTTCAAGTCGGTTCCCGTTACCAACCGGTACGTTACGAATGCGAAAAGAAAGCATTTCGTTGCTATAGCAATCATGCCGACACTTCGGCCACACTTGCGGGGTCAGCGTCATGCCCGTATAAAGATAGGGATTCTTTGGCGGTGAACGATGGCGGATAAAAGAGAGATGATGGAGTTCGCTGTTAAGGCTGCGACGGCGTCTGGCGTTGGAAACATCCTGGCTAGACGGGCACTGCTTAAAGGCGTAAAACAAAGAGAGATGCCGGTGTTATCGCGTGGTCTTTTGGTCTGGAGGAAGCAGAGATAAATGATGCGGTTGAAATGAGTCATCAATAGCTGCGGCTGAAAATGAAATGGGATTTTGGAAGCGGGTGCATGTTAAAGAAAAAAAAACGAAGCGCATGTGTCTTAACCGCACATGTTTACGCGGGAAGTGAGCTGTATAGAAAAATTCTGCGTAAATTTGCCTCAGTGTCCGGTTCGCTTCCCTCAAATGTCTTCTCCTTTGAATCACGTGCATCAGACACAAGTCCTAAAGTGAACAAAATACTTCCGGAGGTCACGTATAACTTCATTACCTTGTCTGTATATTTTTCTTGCGTGTCGTTTTAACCTCTCCCTTTTACGTCACCAGACAGTGCGCCCAGCCGGGAAGATAGACATCAGAACCGTGAAGTCAGGCTCCCAATCCATTTCCCGTCACCCGAAACCGGCGTCGCGTTGCGGCGCACTTGAGTACCGAGCCATGGCCGATCAAGAGCTCGCCCGGACGCAAGGCGCATGCCCCATACTGTCCACGACAGGGATTATCGCAACTCGCCAGAGAGCATGCATTTGATGTGGCGGAATGCGAGCGGTCAGTTCCATCAAAACCTGTAGCTCGACACCCGGAGGTGCCAAGACTGCGGCAATGCGGAAACATAAGACGGACGCAAAGACGAAACGACCCGACGGGACCCCGCAGTTCGAGAGCAGGACGCGAACGCACATTGTCCCATAGATTGAGGATGTGTCGCCACCCTTAGAAAAACGAGCCTTTCTTCGTGTGATGTTCTAATGCATTTGGTGTCGCAATCAACAAATCGGTTTTCAGGCGAGATTGTAATACCTTTAGAGCGAAGATTTCTAGGTGGATGCTGCTGGCCATAACTGCCGCCGCCGCTCCTGTTCTCTTACCGAGTGGTTCATCAGGACAGCACTAACTTAACGAATCAGCTTATACCTAACCCCGTCTTTACCAACCATAACAAATGTACTGATGGCCGACTGTTCTTTTACGGAATTACGCTTTGGAACAACTAACGGTACTTGAATATTTTCACTGCAACGAAAGAATAAAATTTCAGAACCAATTCGAATATTGGAATCTGATATGTGAAGGGAGGCTTTCGTGAAACGCGTAAATAAAATGATTTAAAACCGTTTCCGTCAACGCGTTTTGCAGCACAGCGATTATGTGCCTGCCGGACAAACAAAACAAGACTTGTAAACCCCCCGCCACCACGTCACCCAAACGATACACCTGACCCCACGTGACTACGATGCACTGCCTCCGGGATTCGCCCACTTTTTTATCACGTCATCTCCGGAATCAGCTCAGTTTACTATTGCGCTGACTCCGGGATTGGTACGCCTTACTCTACCAGAAGACAACCGAGTAGTCGCGTCAAATCCCGGGAATGATGGCACATCTGTGACGGCATTTCGGGGGAAAAATCATCTGGGACGAATATGTCGCATACTTGCTTTCTATGTTATTTGGAAAAGGACTGAAGTCAATGTTCAATATATAGCGTACCAAGGGCTATCGGGAAGGTATGGCCCTACGCTGAGCACCGTATGTGCTAACCGAATGGAACGATACAATGACTTCCATGAAAGCCGATGGGAAAAAATGTGTTTTTTGAAATTCAATTGTGCATTTATATGTAAGTTCGTGTGAAACGCGTGACCAACTTGATATGCTTAATGTAGGAAATTCACATGGAAGTGAACGCAAACACAGCACGCCTTCGCTGAGAGCAGTACTAAATGCACTAAATGTGCTTAATCAGAATTCAAATGTGAAAATTCAATATTTGACGGCGTCTTCGGGCGCAGCTTTACTTCATTGCGAGACAGTACCGTTTTCTGCAGTCTCGTAATAAAGTTTTACTCAGCGAAAATCTCGAATCTCACTTTTGGATCCGACTATCCGACTTTGTAAACTTCATCACGCAAGCCAGAAAACTATCTAAAGGACATAAACTCGTAATAATGGGGGATTTTAATGCCCCCCACACAGCATGGGGTTACCAGCACACGACCAAGAAAGGAGCGCGAGTGCACGATTCGGCGCAACAAAATCACCTCACCCTCTGGAATGATCCTAAACTACCGACCCGAATAGGCAACAGTGTGTCCAGGGATACAAATCCCGACCTCACCTTTACAGTAGGAATATCCAAGGCGGAATGGACCCGACTGGAAGAAAATCTCGGCAGCGACCACCACATCCTTCAGCTTGAAATCCTGCACCATAAGAAGCCGAGTAGAACAGGAACGGCAAAGCTGACGGATTGGAAGGCCTTCCGAGAACATGACATAAAAGAAAACATCGAAAACATTGAAGAGTGGCTCACCGAAGTGGTCAAGACGGCGGAGAAGCACACTAAAGTCATCCAACTCACGATGGACACGCCAGCCGTAGACTCTCACCTCCTACATCTTTGGGATGCCAGAAGAGGACTACTGAGGCGGTGGAAAAAGATGAAACTTAACCGCAAACTGCAGAGACGGATTGCTCACATAACAAAGCAAGCAGAAGAATACGGAGATCAGCTCAGCAGGCAGAATTGGCATAAACTGTGCGACCAACTTCAAGGCACACTCAGCACGAAGAAGACCTGGCATATACTGCGAGCCCTTCTAGCTACCACCAGAACCAAGACCCAGCAAAGACATGACCTCAAGAAAATCATTAACTCCCATCCAGGAACAGACAAACAAATTCTGGAAGAAATCAAGCGTAAACTTGTCGGAGACAATGCCCCCACGGTTACCGATCCCCGACCGTACAAAGGCGAACCAAATCTCACCCTCGATAGCCCTTTCACGCTTCCTGAACTCCATGCCGCCCTTGCCAAATTGACCCGTAACACATCGCCAGGAAATGACAAGGTGACCAACAAGATCCTACGAAACCTCCCAGACAAGGCCCTAAATGGACTCCTCGAGTACATGAATAACTGCTGGGAAAAAGGTGTGCTCCCAGCAGAATGGAAGCACGCAAAAGTAATTATGATCCCAAAACACAACAAGCCACTACAAATCAGCAACTTACGGCCAATCTCCCTTACTTCCTGCGCTGGAAAGCTGCTCGAACACATGGTTCACGATCGCCTCACCATATACCTCGAAGACTCAGGACTCATGCCCGACACAATGTTTGGCTTCCGACAGCTCCTCTCAGCACAAGATATACTACTACAGCTCAAGGAAGACCTCTTGGACCACCTAGAACGCCACAAAAAGTTCTCTATTTTAACAATAGATGTAAAAGGAGCCTTCGATAATGTGAAGCATGAAGCAATCCTCCAAAATCTCCAAGATACAAACTGCGGAATCCGGACCTACCAATACGTACACGACTTTCTCAAAGATCGCACGGCTACGGTGGGTATAGGCAACATACGAAGCGACAAGTTCGAAATGCCCAACAAAGGAACTCCACAAGGGTCAGTCATTTCACCTTTGCTGTTCAATCTCGCAATGATTAAGCTCCCACAACGACTCGATGGCATCGAAGATTTAAGCCATGCAATATACGCCGACGATATAACGTTATGGACAAAAGCGTCCACAACCGGCCAACAGCAAACTACTCTCCAAGAGGCAATCAATCAAATAGAACAGTACCTCTCAAAATGCGGTCTCCAGTGCGCCCCCGAAAAATCAGAGCTACTTATACTCAAGGCAAGGACCCGGGGAAGACCACCAGCCTACGTCGCTCCAGATCCCAACGTCAGACTCAATGGAATCGATATCCCTCAAGTTGGCTCCCTCCGCGTCCTTGGCCTCACAATACATAAAGACGGTTCTGGGGCAGCTACACTTCCGAAGCTTCAGAAGACCCTAACACAAGTAACCCATCTCATTCGGCGTATAACCACCCAAAGAAGAGGACTGAAAGAGCAAGAAACCGTCCAATTAATCCAAGCACTCCTTATAAGCCGGATCACATATGGCACCCCGTATCTACTCCTCAAGAAAGCTGAAATTGAAAAACTCAACATCATCATCAGAAAAGCAATCAAGAGCGCACTAGGACTCCCCAGTATGACCTCAACCACGACACTCCTCAAACTTGGCCTCCATAACACCTGGGAAGAAATGAGCGAAGCGCACAGAGCCAGCCAGCTGGAACGCCTTAAGCTGACTCAAACAGGCAGAGCAGTACTTCGCAAGCTCGCATACTGCGAAAGCTTCATAGCAGACTCAGACGCGAAAGCCCGATTGCCGCCACTTCTTCGTGACTCTATCTCAGTCGCTCCAATACCTCGCAACATGCATGCAACATACCACAAAGACAGAAGACAAGCAAGAGTTAGAGCGCTTAGCAAGAAATACTCAAAGAACCCCAACACGAGATATACAGATGCGGCAAAATACCCAGGTAGAAGAGCATACGCAATTACCGTGACCAACAACCAAGGGAAGGAGCTAATCGCTGCCACCATACCGGCCAGAAATCCAGAAACGGCGGAGGAAGTGGCCATCGTCCTCGGCATCGCCACATGCACAGACACAGCAATCATCTTGAGCGACTCGCAAACGGCATGTAGAAACTTACGAAAAGGCCGAATTTCTGCCGCAGCAGTGAAGATTCTCAAAGAAATAACAAGACGCCAAGAACTACCCGACACCTACGTCGCATGGACCCCAGGCCACGAACACCTGGCAGGAAACGATGCAGCACATGCTGTCGCCCGAGAGCATACCAGCCGGGATTTCCTGCCGCACGGTCTCCGGAAAGCGACGAGGGTGGAGGACATTCCCATCAACTACGCCGTAATATTGCAACATTACCGACTGGAAAGAAGACAATATCCTCCACCTCATCCAAAATTAAGCAAGGAAGAAGCTACCGCCCTCCGCAGACTACAAACAAATACGTATGTACATGGAATTATCATGCACCGAATGCACCCCACCAAATTCTCATACCTATGCCGGTATTGTGACGTACCAGACACGCTCCCACACATGGTGTTGGTGTGCCCGCACCGCGAGAAAAACAGTGAAGATGATGCCTCAGAACCGCTACAAGCGATCGAGGAAACGTGGGAGGCAATGTTAAAGGCACAGAGCCTGGAAGATCAGCAAAGTCTGGTGGACCGGGCCCGGGCTGCAGCATTAGCCAACGGCTTTCTGGACTGAGAGAGCCGCCCACCTAGAGCGAAGAAAGGACACTTTCTCGCTGTTTCTTACAATAAACGTTCATTCCTCCTCCTCACTTTTGGAGGGCGCTGGCGGTTGTTATAGCTTTAAAGAACTTTGCCGATTTTGGCCATCGATTATGTGCCCCGCCTCTACCGAACTTATGCGCAGCGTTATAGCAAAATGCTTAACCACGCGGCCGTGAAGACGTGCATCAGTTGGGTGCCTCAAGAGGAAGTGAACCACCATTCCATCCTGTTGACGCCTTGCCGAAAAAGATGATAATTCCTTGCCTAAGCGAGTCGTTGTAGCGGTAAATATCCATCACTATTTTTTATTTCGATGCCAACTATATGGCCATTCCAGGCGCATTTCTGCCGTCGCAGTGAGCTTCCGTGTGAGTGAAAGCGTGTGAGGGTGAGCCGGCAAACGCGGTTCAGTCTCGCTTGGGCGATCGAAGAATGCGGCCCGGACGCGTGCCCTCTCCTGTGGAGTGCGAGGCAGGGGGAGAGTGGGTGGTGTGAGGCGAGGGCGGAGGGACATACTTCTCCGGTGGCTGCTACGGTGCCTCGATGTCCTCCTTGCCCGCCGCGGTTTCTACTACTGCGTTGGCCACGCGAATGAGGGGAAATTATCTTTATTTGGTCCTGGAGAGCCCCGATCAGACACCCGCCGAAGGGGGGTCCGCGCGGTTGCTGGCCGCGCCCACGCCGGTACTGGAAGACCGGGGCCCTCCTCCCGTTCGCAGGCCTCCTGGACTGCCGACAGCTGGACTGAGAGTTCGCCGCTTTTAAGGGCCCTCTCCCAGTCCTGCTCTGTGCTGAACTTGGTCTACGTAACGCCGGGCACTGCCAGAGCATGTGAGCGAGTGTGCACTTATCCGCCCCGCAGCTAGAGCATCCTGGATCTATGCCTTCAGCAAAGTGACTGAACATGCTACGAGACGGGGACGAACCTGCCTGCGGCATCCCGAGAGCCAATGACAGCAGTCTAGTGAGCTTGGAATGCGGAAAGGGGTACCTCCGTCTTGACAGTTGATAATGAGACGTAACCTCGTGGAAGGTGCTAAGTAGATCCCTGAAGCTCTCCGCGAACCCGCCTGCGGACCCGCCCGGACCACCGCGGCACGTGATTTCTCGCGCATGGTTATGGGCAAGTTCGTTGACGTTGGAAACTGACGGATGAGCCCCTAAGCCCATGTGGGTCGGAAACCAGCTAATTGTGTAAAAGCCTATTGTGCCCCCAGAGCGGAGGATAGCGGCAGCCTCCTTGGAGACCACCGCCGGGGCGAAGGACCGTGCGGCAGCCCTGGAGTCAGTGAATATATGAGGATGCAAAGGGTCCTTCGTTAAAGCTATCGCTACCTGCTCCGCTACGGAGGCAGACACCTTCTTAACGGAAGCTGAGTTGAACACGCGCCCCAGATGATCAATGACTACGGCCGCAAAGCTATCGGAATGGCCATACTGTGCCGCATCAACGAAAGCCACTTTTCCCGGGGATCTAGCTGCGAAGTCAAGCAGAGAGCTGGCGCGTGCCTTTCGCCGGCCAACATTGTACTGCAGATGGATGTTACGCGGGAAGGGTTTCACCTCGCAGGTATCCTTCATTTTCTTTGTAAAAAAGACCTTCTGTTCCGGACTGCCCGTATGATGGTATCGCAGCGACTGTAGGAGACGCTGCCCAGCCTTGGTGGAGGAGAGCCGCGCGACCTGAACTAGTTTCTCTGCCTCAATCACCTCCGATAGGGTGTTGTGCATGCCCAGGCTCATGAGCCTGTCCGTGCCGGTGCTCATGGGGAGTCCCAGCATCCTTCTGATACTTTTCCGCATTAAAGTGTCGAGTTTATCTTCTTTGCGTTTAGACCAATGCAGTGCCGATGCGACGTAATTATTATGGCTCATGAGGAACGCGTGGTAGAGCCGAAGGAGGTTGCTCTCCCTCAGCCCTCCCCTGCAGTTTGAGACCCTTAAAATCAGCCTGAGCATGTTTTCGGTTTTGGAGGTGATGCGCGCCAAAACCTGCGAGTTCCTGCCGCTGGACTCAAGAAGCAAGCCAAGCATCCTAATACAGTTGACTCTGGGGATCGACAGCCCGTCCGTTGTGGTTAGCGTAATCTGTACCTGATCAAGCGGCGAGGTGGGCCTCTTCGCGGGCTGAACCGGTCTGTAGAGAAGCAACTCCGATTTGGAGGCGGAGAGTCGAAGCCCCGTACCCTCCAGAAAACTTCCGGTTATAGACAATGCCGACTGGAGCGCTTCCTCCACCTCAGCATCCGAACCTCCCATGCACCAGACGTAATGTCGTCCGCATATAGGGCGTGTTTAGTATTGGCTATTTATTTATTTATTTATTTATTTATTTATCACACCCTCAGGGCCATTACGACATTATAGAGGGGAGTGGTTACAAGCAAAACGGGTAAATTCAACAAACAAAAGTTACTAGTGCAGAAAATTATATATATATATATATATATATATATATATATATATATATATATATATATATATATATATATATATGTATATACAAAACTATTTAACAAATGGCACCTAGATATACAATGTTAGCTACGGCGTTTCTGAGTACAGGTTGAACAATGTAAAAAAAAAGGTTCCTAGTTATACAGTGCTAGCTATGGCATTCTTGAATAATTCGTGATCTGCGATAGTGGCCATCGAGGCGGGGAGGCGATTCCACTCATTGGAAGTGCGTGGTACAAATGACTGCAAAAAAGCGTTGCATCTGCAAAATGAAATGCTGACCTTATGAATGTGATCTAGTCTGGGCGATACATACGGAGGCGGTGAAATAAGTTTGTTGCGTAGCAGCGGGTGATGAAATAATTTATGAAAAAGGCACAAACGGAACATTTTTCAACGTGATGACAAGGACGGTAGGTTAAGGCTAGATTTCATGGCACTGATACTCGTGGTTCTATTATAGTTAGAAAGAATGAAACGAGTAGAGTTATTCTGAACCATTTTCAGTGAGTGCATTAGGTTTACTTGACCTGGATCCCAGATTGAAGCAGCATACTCAAGTTTAGGTCGTATTAGAGTTTTATAGAGGATTAATTTTAAGGAAGAAGGAAAGTGGAAAGACGCTCCGGAAGGCCTTTCATGGCTATGTTGAACAAGAGAGGCGAAATTACCGCTCCCTGCGGGGTGCCCCTCGCACCCAGGGTAAAGTTCCTCGATTGTAATTGCCCGATCTTTATGGTTGCTTTGCGGTCCCGGAGGAAGGCGCGAACATAGGCGTGGAACTTTAGTCCCAGCCCCTTATGTGAAATGGTATCAAAGGCCTTGGCGAGGTCAAGGGCCAATATTCCTCGAACATCTCGGGATTCTCGGTCGATAATTTGCCTATAAATCAGGAGCATCACATCCTGGGTAGAGAGACCCGGCCGGAAGCCTACCATGTCATGTTGAAAGAGCTCGTTATCCTTGATCTGCCTAGTAACCCTGCTATGAACCGCATGCTCCATCACCTTCCCCACACAAGAGGTGAGGGAGATGGGACGTAAGTTCTCCTTAGCGAGTGCCCTGCCCGGCTTGGGAATGAGTACCACCGAGGCGGTCCTCCAAGCCTCCGATACGCGGCCTTCTGTCCAGAAGAGATTGACCTCCTCGATTAACTTAGCGATGGACTTATCATCAAGATTACGCAGAAGCCTATTCGTGATTCCGTCAGGACCCGGGGCTGAGCGACTGTGAAGCTCATGAAGCACCTCTTCGATCTCAAGTTTCGTAAAGGGCGAGTCGATTTCCTCCAGTGGCCCTCCCCGGTTTTCTGGGTAATCCCAGTCCCCGACAGGGCCAACAGGAAAGTATTGCTCCGGCAATTCCTTAAGTAGAGTCGCGTCATCGGCCCCATTCCTTGTCTCTGCTTGGAGCAATCGGTCGATTGCCAACGTCTGATTACCTTTGGAGTTAGTTTCATCGAGCAGCACCTTCAAGAGATTCCATTTGCCTGCGGTGCGCATCTGCCCGTCTACTTTCAAGCAAACTTCATTCCACTGCAACCTAGATAGCTCCTCACAATATTCCTCGATTTCTTAATTCAGGAGCACTGTGCGCTACGCAGCCTCGTGTTGAGCTTCTGCGTGCGCCATCTGTCAACTAGTGACTTTTTAGCCTCCAACAAATGCGCAAGACGTGAGTCCATTGCATCCACTTGTAAGTCAGTCTGGACCGTCTTGGTTGCGAGGAGCGCATCCTCCGCTATTCGCGAGAAGAGGTCCTCCAACGTGGCATATTTGGTCGTAATCAGCCTTGCGGCGCTTTCTAAACTCGTCCCAGTTAGTCACCCTGAACTCCCTAGGAGAAGCTGTCCTGGTTTCCAGGGTGAGCGAGAAGATAAAGTGATCGCTTCCCAGGCTTTCCTGCAGGTTTGCCCAATGTGCGCTCACAGCGTTTCTGGCAAATGCTAGATCCGGAGTGGTGTCTCTTGTAACGGAGGTGCCCACCCTAGTTGGGAACTGGGGTCCTTGACCAGCTCCAATGAATATTTCGTCATATTTTGAACCAGGTTTCTCCCCTTAACAGTGGCCTTTGGATATCCGCAGGTCGGGTGGTGTGCATTGAAGTCCCCGACAGCTACGAGCGGCGACTTGCGCGCTAGGGCAGCCGCCTTTGCGATCACCGAGGAAAACGCTTGTCTGTGATTACGAGGGGTACTGTAGACATTCAGTATGAAGATGCTTCACTTAAGCCAATTATTCGGGATGATTTTGACAAGCTGGGCCTCCAAAGTAGAGTGGCCTAGATCAAGCTTGTGTTCTACAAACGCATATTTCCTCGCAACCAAGATAGCCAGACCGCGTTGCCCCTGCCCCCTATCCGATACAGAACGATAGCCGGGCAAGGAGACTGCCGTGTTAATGGTTTCCTGTAAAGCAATCACACGCGGCCTAACCGCCAATGGGGGAATGTACTGCTGGAGGGAGACCTTGCGCTTTCGAAACCCCGCGCACTTCCGCTGCCAAATGACAAACTCATTTGCGTTGGAAGCCATGATTGCTACCCCTGTTTTCCCGACTTATCGGCACGTCCTTATTTACGGTGGCCTGAGCCATTGGCATACCGGGGTCCGCCTGGGGAACCAGTGAGACGGGCGTCACCGGGAGGACAAGAGAGTTCTCGCCGAGACCAAGCCTGCTTCCGATCATTGCGACCTTACGTGCCACGAGGTCAAAGCATTCCGCTTGCCGCGCTACCGACTTTTACAAATCCCTGATTGCTCCAAGGACGGCAGAGTCGGACGCCGCCGTAACCTCTTCCTCCGGACCTATCTTCCGCTTAGCCGGCCGCGGCTCCGCCGATGGAGACCGCGCCAGGGGCTGTGCTTAATTCCTGGGAACTTCGAACTCGATCCTCATCTGCTGAAGCTGAGCTTTGAAGGCAGAGTTCTCCTGATTTAGAAAGACGACCCTAGGGTCTTCCTTTTGTTTTGGCAGTGCCGCGCGCGTTACCTGTGCTGGCTGCTGCGCCGGCCTTGGCTTGGCTCGATCCGCCCAGGTGGTGTAAGCCTCTTGGATTCGCACCCTGTAGCGGGAGTGCATCCTGGAGCGCGAACGCCTGCGGGAGTGAGAGCGGCTCTTGGAGCGGCTGCGGCGCCTCTCAAGAGCTAGCGAGGGAGAGCGCGTTCTCGCAGGTGATGCCACGCTGGAATTGCCTGATGTCAGGACCTGCTGGGCTTGCAGGTGCTTCTTGGTGCGCTTTCTACGCCGTCTCCTTTGTCTCACCACAAAGGGGAGTTGGAAACGATGCTTGCAGCACCTGTCTGCCGTTTGATGTGCCCCCTCCCCCCCCTCCCGGACAAGGCACATCTCGGCTGGCATTGGTGGTCCTCCGTAGGGACATTGACACCGCACCCGCGGCACACTTTCTTCATCGGCGTGGGGCCAACATCGGCACGATGACCGAGAGCCCCACGCCCATAACAAACGTCAGCCTGTCTCTTGTACAAGGTACACCTTATCATGCTCGTACCGCACATAACATAGTTGAGTACCTTTAGACCACTGAAGAGAGCGACGACCGTAGTCGTCTCCTTGATGCGACGTACCTCCATGGCTTGAGGGTTACGCTGGTTGACGATCATGGTCGCCAACTGCTGCGCGCCAATGTCCACGTCGACGCCTCGGATGACACCTTTGCAGGTATCGTCGGTGGCCGCGGTGTCGGCAGAAACTTGATACTCGGGCGAGTCGAGCTTGATGAGACGCAGCGTCGGCGCCCGCGTTCTTGGATTCTGGGGTAGAGACCACAAGAATATTCTGAGTTAATTTCGGGCAGACGATATCCTCCTTTGTTTCCTCCACAGATAGTCTCGCCGCCATCGCCAGGGCTTGGGCCAAGCGTATCTGGCTAACCTTCTTGAGATCCAGGCCTCCCTTGGGTCGCACAATGACTCGAATATGGTTCCGCGGCAAGGGGAGGGGGGCCTCGACGCGGTCGCAAGGCGCCGAAAGACGCCTTGCGCGTTGGCCTTGCGGCAGCTAGCTGTGATGACAATTTGAGTAGAAACACTCTCTTGCTACCGGAGAGAACGCTCATTCTTGCTTAAAGCGGTCCGCCATTCAGGCGCGTCAGCTTCTTCGCGCGAAAGAGCTTCCACTCCAACCATCTACACCTCCGGCATGATGCCGTTCCTACTGCGCGGCCAGGCGCCCAGCCGTACTCCAAATCTAGGGTTAGCGAGGGAGTCGGCGGGAGGAAACTTCTAAGTCCCAAAAAGATGACGAAAATGAGCCTACCGGGTCGAAAACGGGCTCGGTAGAATCCTCTCGACAAAATCTGTCGAATGGTGCAAAAGTCTTGAGGATTGAAGCAAATCCTCCAATCGCAGTCATTCGAAAAAGACGGAGCGAGCAGAGATGCGCCCGAACGCGTCGGCTCCTCCTGCGTCCCTGGCCACGCGAATCGGGGACGCCGTAGTAGACGCCTTTGGCGGACGCCGTAGGGACGCGTTGCCGGCGCTCGTGTGTCTTGAAAGCGATCTGCCACGTGGCCAAAGTGGGCGCCCGCGCGGGCCTCATCTTCAAAGCGAGCTGCGATGATTGCAGAGCGCGCTTAGTGCCGGTAGCTTCGTATGCGCTGTGCTTTAGACGTTTCGTTCGCGTTGAAGCGAGAGATGCATGAAAGTCAATTCGCCTGCTGCTGCCGCGATTCCTCACTCCTGAATTCTGACAGCGAGTTTCCCCGCTAGCGAGATATGTGGATGTTTACCTGTGCGTGCATGCCACCATGCTGGTTAATTTAGTTGAAACACGCTATAGGGCTAGTTGGTTTGAATCTATAATAGAATGCGTAAGCGCGACTGAACAAGGACGTAGAAAGAAGCAGGCACACAAATACAGTGCTGTCTTTGCTTGTTTCTTTCTACATCCTCGTTGACTCACGCTTACATATCCTATCATCGTTAATTTAGTTAGTAGGCGAACATTTACAAGCTTATACGGCCGATGAAACTACCATCCCTATTTCCTACAGCTATCTACTAGTTTGCTATCGCAATCAGTGCTTCGCCTTTCGGGTGGAACTGCGAATTTTTTTCGTACATTTATCGCAATGGCTTCTTCACATCTCGGGAAAACTTCGCGTTAGCCTGCAAGTCGTCATTGCATACACGTCGAATACCATTTAGGCCACGTGTACCTGCGTTTCCTTTTAAGCGGATGACACAAACCACTACAGGAATAGCTTGAAGAGCTTTGAAATTTGGAGTATCTGTTACTTTTGTGCTACTTTCGTGCTCTAATCCATATAAATACTTTTCCTTAAAACAAGGTAACTGGAACACCAATGCATTTCTTCGGACAATTGGAAAATTAATATCTCGAAACTGGTGCAACCCTGAGAATTCGTTCCAAGTGGATACACCTTACAAACTAATTGGCTGTAATTCGTAGATTGTAATATGTGCCTTAGGGTATTTAGTTAAAATTGTAATTAATGTAGTATGTTAATTATTTAAATGTACATTTCTCATCGTACCAGTTATGGCCGCCTCAACGAGTTCAATGGCTAGAATTACCTGGTTTTGCCCAGCACAGGGAAGCCAGCTGGTCTGAGAACTGGCTAACCTGCCTGTCTTTTCCTTTATTACATTCCTGACACAGGCAATTTTTTTTAATGTGATGTAGCTATTATGATCTACTGCGTGTAAATATGCGTCAGCCTGTATATAAGTCGCCGAAAAACAAATAATTTCTTCGTAGGACATGCTGCTCTTTAATGCTAATATTTATACCTCGAAAAAACACACTTCATGTACCCACACGCATGTTTCATGATCCAGTCACACCAAGAATGCTTTTCTCTTATACCAAACAATGGGGCGCACAATGTGTGTATATTTGATATACGCACATTGTGCTTGTTGGCTTCAATTCCCAAATTTTAATACTGGAACACCGCTAGAATAAACGAAATTTCGCGCACCACACGTCTGTTTGCATAGCACTTACATTAAACGACTCAAGAAAATGCTTCGCTCTACGCAAAATCTGACAAGTCCGTTCAAGATGTCGTAAATTTTTCTTCACGTTCTTTTGTTTTGCAGCAACTAATGGGCTTATTTATCCTGGCAATCCAGTGCCCTGTTGATTCTCTGACATTTTGTTCATAAGGATGTGGCAGTGATTGCGGTTTCATGCGTACACTGCTTACTAGTTATAGTACAGCGAGAACCGGGCCTCTTCGACCGTGGATAAGTACGTACCGTTGTTTGCATATACGTCTTGACTGCTCAAGTTACATATTTTACTAACCGAGCACCTCGCCGCCATTCCGATAAGCCTCCAATACTAATGAATCTTAAAATACAGCGTAACTTCGCGTACGTTGTTGTACTGTGCATTGCTTTTATAACGATATGTGAAACAACTGGGCAAAATAATGTAACGCCACCTGGAGGTAAGTGGCAACTTGGGCGAACGCAATGCCATCCGAGAAATAATTCGCCACTGGCGCCTCTAATACATTCGCCTGAAACCTACAGCCCTCGCTGGGATCAAGGTGAGCCGCAAAAAAGGTTGCAAACAATTTCGAACAGAGCTCAGCAAGAACGAAACACCGTCGCGTACCTCACCGCTCGAAGCTGGCAGAGACGATTTAAACCAGTATACGAAGGTAACATGACAGGCCAGCATAAAACTCCCACCTACAGCCACAGTGGTCCGTTGCCGGACGACAAGAGCACAATGCTGAAACATTTTGGGGCAGAACAATCACTAAAGATAAAAATTATTGCACGTTCAACGTGTACATCGCATGTTAGCTAAGAGACTAAGCACGTCCCCTATAGAGCCTGCTTTTCCGTTGCTCCTCTTCTTCTGAACGAGCACGCAAACTAGCGACCGCGGTGCCGACCTGGTGTTGACTGCGTTTCGGAGCACAAAGACATGTCCTCACTGTCGATACAATACAATACAATAATACACAAGAGTGTATTATTGGGCTTATTCGGTTTGCACCGTTGTATCTACGGACACTTAGTGCCTGACTGATCTTGGCCCGGACTTCCTACAGCCAATTTGTATGCAATGAGGCCAGTTCATTGCGATGCGAGGCGTGGTTTCCCGACTTAGCACTCGGTCGCACGCTTAGGGGCCTTCTGCTCGGGGGACCTTTGTTTGTTGTAGGACTGAACGTAAACGAAACTTCCCCAGTTGCGGCTTTCGTCGGACGCATGTCCGAGCCGCTGGAGCTACTAGCGACAATGCGTTCGTTTGTTCTCTTGTAATGAAATACACGTGTTCCGCAGAACGGGCAGGAATCGGGATAGGTTCGTGAATGATTTGGCGAAGCCTCGCGTGTGTTTCCTCCTCAGTTCTTACTCTCCGACGGTGCGAGCCGTGGAGAACACCTCTGTTTATATGGTCGTGACTAAACCATAGAACCTCGGCAATCAGCTCTGATAACGAGTTCAAAAAGCAGAAAACATTAAGTTGGGACATGCTATCAACTGTACGTGCCATATAGTTTTCTACAATAACCACTAGAGGGAACTGTAGCGCTGCGATCGCTAATTCACGATGGGAATGATGGTTATTACACAGATTCGTCTCATCTTCATGCTTGTGGCTTCGGGCTGTCCTGTGACGTCGTTCATTACGATCTCTCTGTCCCCATTGGGCTAAATTTCAAGGCAATCAATATTTTTAATACTAAAGGTTGTAAGTTTCTGCGAACGCGCATAATTGCCTCTTATGGCAGTGATCTCGAACGTTCATACGTTCTTGGCATATTGGTTTGAACATTGGTCTTCTGTCCTAGAGGTCCTTTGTTCTAATCCTGCAGTCAAACAATTTTAATAATATTTATTATTTATTTATTTATTTATTACTGTGACAGTGACAAACTCTCTGACCTTGATCGACCTCACGTTTGACCCTAGCTGTGACTGAGCAAAGGGATGTTTGGCATTTAAAAGTGCGAGGCAGATACAACTTTAAGAACAGCTCACAGAGACCGTTTAGCTCAAAGAAATATACCGTCAGTGGCCTTGCGCAGGCATACCTACGCAATTCTGCATGGGTTACTTTGTACGCGCAGTCACCAGCGTCACCTTAATTCACCCATTCGAGGATCATTAAATCTGTTTGTTTTTATTTTGCTTTTATTTCAAGGAAATGCAGGTTAGATTTCCTGCCTCTTCCCTCTCTTGGATGCAGGATATCGCTGGCGACAATCGCCCCCCATGGGGATGGTGTCCGGTCACTGAAACGTCTCACTGGCCATCGGTTTTGCCGTGTGGTGGCGACGTAGCTCTTTTACGTTCGATAACGTTTGAGAAAGACATTGGAAAGTGTGCGTTAGAACAGGGTTAATGCTAATTCTCTTCCTGCACATCAGTATCGCATACGCGTCTTACAGTTAGCGTGCCGGATGTCTGCGTGACTTGTCCATTCTGACCCCGCCAAGCTGCTCTCTCCAAGCGCCACAAGTGGTCCGAGATGCGCTGGCTAAAACTCCAAGTGACTAATCCTCAGGGCATACACAAATACGTAAATATGTCTACGTGGGAGGAGCCGTCGCCGTAGCGAAACTGGTGAGGCAACGCACGCGGAATGCGTACTCTGTGGTCTCAGCTCCTACAAGCGTCAAGTAATCTTTCACGTCTACTTTTCACTCCCCTTTACCTCATCATTTTCTTTTGCACCACGAATAAAGCCATTCATTTCCCCTGTGCTTTCCTTGGTTTCATTATTTCTCACCTACATATGCTTATGACCGACTCTCTGGAATCGCGAACTATCCTTTAACTACACTTCTTGCTGTATTTGGGTGGATCGGTGTTCTGGCTTATATATATAGTCTTTAGTTTCAACTGCTTTCTGATTTATTGGTTTCCTTTAGTAACAAACTAGTGATACATAAAGGTTTGCACTCATTGGGTCAAGTACTTGGATGTCACCATATTTCTTCCAGAACGACGATGGCAGTTCCACCAATATAAGGTAAAGCAAGCAGAAGGACATCATTCACGTCTGCGCAGCAATGATCATGTGGTGCAAATGTGTGCGGTTACCCGCAACCCACAGCAGGAGCGAGAGCACACAATTTGATTCTGAGGCACGCCGTAATGGGGTACTCCGATTAATTTTCCCCACCAGGGCACCGTTAGCGTGCCCCCAATGCACGGGACGCATGCGTTTTTTACATTTCGCCCCCATCGACGGGCTGCCGCCGCGGCCGGGGTTTGCTCCCGCGACCTCGTGCTGAGCAGTACAACACCATAGCCGCTACTCTACCGCGGCTCGCTTTTGTCGCAATCATCCAAGCATAAAAGAAAAATAAAACGGGTAAATTTACTATACGCTAATTATTACTGTTGCTGACACTTTTTCAGCCAGGGCACAGGTAACATAGTCGTCACAGTTATAGTTACGTGCGTTCTGCTTAACTTCGGTGACCCAGAACGGTGCCGCCTGCTCTGCGCCCGTTTCTTTCTATGGTGTTCCCGCATTCCTTAAGTTATAATGTGCGTACGGTTAGGCTAATGCTTTCTGGTGCATTATACGTGTATTTCCGCGTGTTGCCTTGGCCGCCCGAACTGTAACTTACGTGCTTAATACTGAACGAACAAAAATTCCATACTTGTAATTTCGTTGGAGCATGGGACCCAACTACCCCCCTGCCCCCCCCACACACACATACGCACGCACACAGACGCGCGCGGACGCACACACATACATATATGTGTATATGTGTATGTGTGTGCGTACGCGCGCGTCTGTGTGTGCGTGTGCGTCCGTGTGTGCGTATGGAGGAGCCGAGGGGCCTAGTTTTCGCAACCACATAAAGGCAACAGACCATGTAGTCAAGGAAACCATTGATTAAATTAGCGGCGGTTCAAGTTGCGATGTAGAAAGCAACAAATAAAAGGGAAATCAAAGTGGATGACAAGATCATTTGCCTCCGAGCCCATGACATCCACATTACGCGTGAGTTCCACTACGAATTGCGCTACGGCGACGGATGTGAATCTGTCCACTAACTTGTGTATTTAGGCTGAAGGCCTTACTCGTGTTATTAAGATTCCTGCGGTCTACGGGGCTTCACGATAGGCTTTAAGAACGCCGCCCCCTACCGCTAGATAGCGTGTGCGCTTTGTTCGTGCTCGTTTCTCTTTCTCTCGATGCCCCCCTTCTACTTTCTTTCTCTTTTTATCCCCCTTAACCCTTCCCCACGTGCAGGGTAGCCAAACGGAACTACCTCTGGTTAGCCTCCCTGCCTTTCTATGTATTCTTTTCTCTCTCTCTAGGTTTACTGGTCTGGGAGTGTTAGCCAGACTCACTATGTGCGTGCATGCGTGCGTGCGTGAGTGCGCGCGCGCGCGCGTGTGTGTGTGTGTGTGTGTGCGTGTGTGTGTGTGTGTGTTTGTGCGTGTGTGTGTGTGTTTACTTCTGTGAACGTATGAACATGCGCCGCATTAACCCAGACACTTTGAAATTACATACCATTGATAGATATATCACATATAATTCAGCGCACCACTTCCTGCGAATGCCCACAAGATAGCTCTTTATGTGACGGAGCTATTGAAGGCTCACTGCAGCTCCTCCATTTAAGGCGATAGCATTAAGGGCCCCGTGGAGCAGACAATCTGGCGTTGACGTCCCGCGTCCACAGTATTGTGAGAGATAAATCGTTCCGAACCACGCATACCCAACCATGCAGGCCTTCCATGTAGCGCACCCGCCATGGTTGCTCAGTGACTATGGCGCCGGGCGCGCATTTACATTCGCTCGCCTGTGCAGCCGGTCGACTGCAGTGCCGCCCCCGCGGCACCAAAGGGAACTATGTATCTAGGTAACTTTTCGCCCTAGGGGAGCCTAGGTCCCTAGTTGTCGTGCAAAAAACGCGCCTAGCTCCTGAAACGCCCTAGTCCCCATGCGCGCGCGCGCGAGGCCCATAGAAGTATGCGCTAGCGGAGGGTTTGTGCCAACTCGCCGGAGCGACAGGGTGCACGCAAGCAGCACGACCACGAACGAAGCGATACAAGGTGGAACAGCGCGTTTTACGGCAATCGAAGCTGTGTGTGTGTGACGAAGGTGTATGCGCAAAATAGCACGACCACGAACGAAGGTGGAACATCGCGTTTTGGCGTTTAGTGTGCGCAGAGCAATCGAGTTGCGTGTGTGACGCGTTTGTTCGCGCAAACAGCACGACCACGAACGAAGCGATACAAGGTGGAACAGCGCGTGTTGCACAATCGAGTTGTGTGTGTGCGTGTGTGACGCGTTTGTTATGCGCAAAGAGCACGACGACGATCGTCTTCTAACTGCGCCAGAGCAAACCGATTGTTGAGTACTACATACGTATTGCGCGGGCGTTAAAACTAGAGAAACACGGGATTGCGACGCGACCAGCCGCAGTGTATAGGACTGTACGTACGTACGTTTTTTAATGTGGCCAATCTTAAAAGGACGATGGCATTTCTGCACCGGCGGAGAAGTGGGAAATCGTGATTAAATTTGGCCAATCATTGTCAAAAGCAAAGGCTTACCCTTAATTAGGGGTTATCCCCTACCTTCTACTGAAACTGCAGCTTCTAGTAGGTTTCATGCACTTTTGTAGTCATGACACCATACGACGATACCCTCTGACGTGGGGCCCAGACTACTGGAGAGCTGGTTGATCAAGCTTGCTCAATATACTTGACCTTTTGTTCTTTCATTATGCTACAGTGCTAGAGCGTAGTTTCTTGCTATTAGTAAACTGGCAAAACAACAAAGCATTGCTACTTTACTCCTCAGTGTTGTGGTTCTTCAGTCAATGACACTAGAGGGGAAAGGAATCGAGATCCAAGCCAAGTGGCAAATTGTGTTTAGTCAGTCTTAAACACCCTTAACTCAATGTTTTAGATGCCTGTGTGGTTGATACCTTGTCTAGTGGAACTTCTTGCCATCCCCAAAATGTGCATAGCACCAGAGGTATAGTTTTACAGCTGTAAGCAGTGCAATTAAGGGAGTGCAGTACCTGTATTGCAGCTTTACACCAGCTAAGATATTGAAGCTTAGGAGTATGTTCATATTTCTCATCTATAGTGTGGCAAGAACTTGTAATCCGCCCTCAAGTTCTGCTGGAGCACAAGCTACTGTTGCTCTTTTGTGCAGCTAGTGTCAGCAGACAAGCTTGCAGTATTGCTAGGTAGAAAAGCACTTAGGCTTCACGACCATCCAAGTCATAAATGAATAAGTGCATGGCTAGAAGTTGTAAATTGCAAGGAACAGTTCAAATGCCATTGAGCATAGTTGCGCTATTGCAATGTATCCTTCGGAGCATTGTACGAGCCATGGTGGTTCCCACATTGTGAAGTGCCACACCAGTGACATATGATAATGATGCCAGCGTGATCCAGTGTGGCTGTACTTTGTTCTATAAAAACTTTTCATGTGTTTTAGATTATATTTAGTGCAGTATCTGAAAGGTTATGCGCAGATGATAGTTGACCTTACAGCCATTTTTTCTATACAGTCCCTCACTTTCCATCAACTTCAGCAAATCATTGAAGCCCCAAAATAACACATTTAGTATTGGTATTCAGATTGAACAGTTTCAGTTCTATGTGTATGTTTCAGAGAACTGGACCAAACATCAAGAATGAAAATTTAGCTACCTATTGATGCTGTAGCTTTAGGCTCTGCAGGAACTATTTATCTGCAGCACCCAACTTATCCCGTATTTGATGGATCGTGACAGATGTGTGAAGAAGCACGAGTGTTATGCAGAACAGTTTTCAAGAGGTAATGAACCTCTGCCATATACATAAATAACTGGAAGCCTTCTCCTAAGGAAATGTTCGTGCTCTGCACTGTAACATCGACAAGTCCCTCCCTAAGATAAGGTGATAAAGAGAGCTGGTTTTATGAATCTGTTGTATTTCCACAATTTTAACATGGTATAAGTGAGGCCCAAGGCATAAATGGGACTGTGTGCTGTTCTGTATGCGTGCTGCGCTTATTGTACAGATCAATAGTAGCCAATCAATAGCCATTTTATTGAAGATGCAAACTGGATCATATCCTAGGGCCAACTCACTGTCAATGAAAACTGTTATACTGGCTTTCTGCACTGTTTATTGATCATGGACTTCTTTTTGAGGTGCGATTGAAGTCCCTCAAAATCTTACTTAAACTATGAATTGCAACTGGGAGAACGTGTCCGTTCATTAGGACCACACTTTTTGTATTTAGCTCTCATCATTGTAAACAGCTTCATAATGAGAGGAACCTCAGACGAAATGCTTATTTTTTCCTCGCCTCCTTCTTCTGCCTTCTTTGTAAGCACAAACTATGGCCATGTAAACTAGGTAATCTTGCATTTATCCTGTCTACAAGTGCCTCTTTTGACATTCATGCCTGTATTGCCTTTTCAGTGCCTAAAAATTCCCTTTTTCCTTCTTTTCTCATGACTCCATTTTCTTAAACAAGAACCACTGAACAGTAATGAATCTGAACAGTAATGACGAAAGCATTGTGCGGAAATATGCAAGGTGATCAGGAAATGTAAAATGAGTCATACACCCGATTGTAGCAAACTGTTACAGAGAAAACCCATGCAGGTTTCTCGAAAATTCTTCACAAACCTACCACATGCTTCAGACTGCTCCTGTGATTCAGATGTCTGCGATAATACGTAAAAGTAGGTTCTCACGGGCACATCTATTCTCTAGTTCATGAAGTCTTCATTCCAGAGAGCCTCACCATGCCATAACACTAACCCCCGTGTTCAGAAATGCATCTTAACTTGAAGCCCATGCTTGACTCGATTTAAATGACGCCTGTCGTGAACACACCATAAGCAATGCAATGAGCATCTTGGGCACATTCACACCATACGTCATTTATATCAAGTCAAGCATGAGCTTCAATATGTATTGCTGAATACGGCAGTAAGACTTGATAAAGGTTGCTATTATTTGTCCAATGTTTCAGTTTTCTCAAGAATATCTAGCTTTTTCTGAATGCTACCAATTCTTGCTTCATTCTCCTTTTCACCACATGTGCTTCATGGCAATCTCTTTCATCTTTCCATCCCTTCTCCTTTCCCATGCTGTTGGCCAACGTGCAGGTGTTGTCTATGCGCTAGACAGTTACGATGTGGTCAGCAGGCTTTGCATTTCTCTGTCAACCAATTTCTCTCTTTGCTTTTGTGATCAAGTCCGCCTGACCCTTAGCTTACTGTATACAATGAAAACAAAGCCTTTTTTTTTCATGAAATGGGCAAGCACTTGCATCTCTTGCAAAGGATCTTCTAGTAAAGTTTCTCGTTCCTGCAATCACACTGAACATGCACATCCATCATAATTTTTATGCATCTAAAACGCACCGCCAGAAAGAGTAACAAAAACCAGCTATATTTTCAGATAACACTTGTGGCTAAGAAAGCAAACCAACACCAATTATGGGTGGTCTCCATTTTTTATTTTTTTTTCAACATGCAAGGAGCATTGTGCACACACCTCTCAAGCATAAATGGAGCACGTATGAGCCATGATGCCTCAATGGCTCCCATGTCTGATCACCCAAAAGAAGGCAGGCCAAACATAAAATTTGTTTTTTGGAAATTCCGTTTATTATAGCTAAAACTTATCTTGAAAACACAAAAAGTAGTCTTCATTTCAAGACCGTGCAACCTCTGGCTGTATTTTGCAGAGCATGAAAACATGAAAATATACTAAATTGAAATGGCAACAGCAAAGAAACACTGGCTTCCATCTTCTGCAATGCAGAAGAGAGTGACACTGTACACAGTAATCCAAAGTATGGACCCAACTTGGTCGTAGCATACATGCTCTGTGCTGATGTAACTTTAATTAGAACTGAAGTGTGGCATCCACTACTCGCCTGTGTCGTCAAAGGCCATTTCATGTTGCCACACATTCTTTATCCGCTACCTGAAACGATTACATTACACCATGAGGATGACAAAGCTCACATGCATTAGAGGAAAATTGGTTGGCTATCTTGTCTCCCATACAACTCCGCCAAATACCTGCAATTAGTGTAAGTATGCTAGTTCCTTGCACTGTTTCCCATAACATCTTTGTTGAAGGTACTGCGTAACAATATCTCAATCACTTCACAAACTGCGGATATTATTGTTAATTTTTAAAGCGAACAGCTTTATTTGCCTCTCGACAGCACATGGCATAATTTGTTTAATGTAAGAGGTTGAAGCAATTCATCGGCATGCGCTTCACAATGTGCCTTGCAAAGATTCCTCATTAGCAAATATACTGTTTCGAGAGTTTTCATTTCAGTTTGCTGACACAATGACAAGAGACAGGAGGGAAGCTATGAAGCTGCTTGTCTCTCCACACCAAAAGCCAGCACCTATAGACTCTGCTAAAGATGTACTTCTCAAAATCTGGCTACTCCTTGACCAATCTGTGCAAAAATGTTAAATATGTGAGTCAGAAGCTATGTCAATCAAGCTGCTGCCACTCAAAGGGCAAAGCTCCTTGAAACAGCAAAGCTCAAAAAAGAAGGAAAGAAGAGCACGTGTGAATGTTTCATGCTTTATCATGTAGAATAAAGGTTTCACCAACGCCAGGAATGCCACGCATCAGTGCCAGCGGGAACATCGTCTTGAGAATGGCTCCTTGATTTGGATGACATATTTCAACTAACAATTCTGCTGTATTGATTTATAGGTTGTATTTATGAAATCAGCAGCAATTCTGCTCGTACAGTTTGAGAAATACGCCAAAATTGATGCATGGTTCTTTCACATAAGAATTTGAAGGATAAATTCTAGGAAGCGTTACAAAGGCAGAAACAGTGTTCGAAGGCCATGAGGGCCAATGAGGGCCATGAAATGAGGTCCTTGACTAACCGAACAGTGCCGCTGCTGCAGACATTTTAAGCATGAAATGCTTTTAGCTCCTGTTGTCAGCCACCTTCAATGAACCAAAAGCCAGAGTCATTATCCTGTCACTCAAACCAGCTCATCCGGGCAAACAGTCAAGACTGCAATACATATGCTAGTTACTTCCCAAACATGTTACAAAAAATATTGCTTCTGAGTTCTAAATATTTGCTCACAATATCACTCAAGCTGTAACTTCTAGTACGCTGAAGTTTTATTGGTCACTTCTAATAGCGACGTTCAGAGGCAGATACAAGGCACTGTACACTTGATTGTCATTTTTTGGCACTGAGACACAGTTGCTTGTGCTCTTTTCAATGCCAGCAGTCCGCGAGGTCCACGGCGCATCTGGTGGACCGAGACGAGACTTGCAATGGGGTTCTGTCTTTGACAGGAAACTTGCTTCCATATGGACCAATGTACAGTTGCGTGGTGCGGTGGGGTGGGGTGTGCCGTTGGGAATATACGCTACACCCATTTTAAGATTGTGGCTAGTATCATCTACAATCAATCTGCTTTGTTGGCAGCCATTTCATGCTTACATCCACTCTCGATTACAGGAGAGCCAGTATTTTTTAGTGTCACCAGAACAGCCTGAAAATGCTCATACAAAATTCTCCAAAGAGCGCAAGCGCTTCCGAGCTTTTTTAGTCTGTACATTCCAGCTATCTGAAATGAATCCAAGAAAGTAGTGGATGTTAAGGATATGATCATAGAGCTATGGCATATTACTTCGAGGTAGATGAAGTGGTACACGAAGGTGTCTTGTGTATTCTATTTCAGGGATAACATCATAGTGAACTGTTGGATAGTGTTCAGGAGAGATGCCGCACTAGTACAGCCAGCATCAAGTGCAATCAAAATGTGGCTTTGCCGTTGTTCAAAGCAGATATTACATTCGCCCTACAGCAGAAAGGAAACGAAGCAACACCTTCAAGAAGGCAGTCCCCAAACAGCAAAAAAAAAGAAAGGTTGGAGGACACTTAAGCTGCGCCTTTAAGAGTGGAACACGATAGCATTAAAAGATCCCTGGCTGCTTCTCACGCTTCCGGGCAGCTGCAGCTTATGCTTCTGTAATGTTTTCCTGGAAATGCTGGTGGCAAACGCTATGCACGAAGGCGAGCTTTCTGGGGTGTGCCACTCCTAAGACAGACCTGAAATGGCAGCTGGAAAAGGGGTTTGTGTTTGAGTTTCTGCACAACAGAATTATGTTTTCTCGCATATTCAAATTACAATCCAACGCTATCATGTCTCGAGGTTGTGTGCAAGTCATACTTTATGAATTTTTCACACATTCTACTTTGAGAATTTTAATTCGTTCAGTAACGCCTATATGCCACGTGGAGGGCCTGCATGAATCGGGATGCATGGTTTGGGATTAATTTTCTCATGAAAAAGGTCGCCAACACCACTGCTGGATTTTCAGCGACATGGGGCCCTGAACGCTACGGCTGTTAATATTGTGAATCAGTTCCAAGCCAACAGCACATGTGCCATGCACAAAAAAAATCAAAGTAGATGCACTTGCGCACTTCCCAAACATTTTTTTACAGGAAAGGCAGAGGAAAAACCTATGCTGCTAAGACATCAGATGAGTAATATGTAAAACATGCAATATAAAGTTTAATTGTACACCCGACAAGGACTATATGGTAACGTAGATTGGAGACTGAGTCTTGCAGAATATATGCTTCTCTTTAATGGCGGGCCAGAACAAGAGCGTGCAGCTTACGCACTTCATCGTCTTTAGTGGCACCGACCTTTGCGCGCGCCGTCCTGCGGTGCAGGAGCCCCACATCTTTGTGTCAATTGCCTCCCATGAGAAAAGCGACCGTCTCGGTCGCGTCAAAAAGTTATTTCAGTGACATAAGAAATGGAGCTCCTCAGGTGCATCTCGGCATTCACGTATGCGCATAGTATGGTTTCATGCGCACTACGTGAACAACTTCAGCGGGAGGACGACGACAGAGTGAACTGGGGTCAGAACTGTAGGGGACCACTTCGTAGGTCATGTCACAGAGGCGGCGTGTAACCTTGTAAGGACCAAAATACCGGCGGATCAACTTTTTTGAGAGTCCACGGCGGCGGACAGGCATCCAGACCCACACGCAGCCGCCGGTATTGTAATGGATGTCGCGTCGACCCTAGTTGTATCGAAGGGTGTCAGGGCTATTATCAGCCAGTGGTAGCATGGCGTCAAGTGTTGACCTGACGTGGCGCCCGTATACAAGTTTGAACGGCGTAAACTGTGTAGTCTCCTGTACAGCAGTGTTATACACGAAAGTCACATAGGGTAAGATCGCGTCCCACGTCTTGTGCTCTATGTCGACATACACGGAGAACAAATCAGCCAGCGTTCTGTTCAGACGTTCCGTTAATCCATTGGTTTGAGGGTGATATGCAGTGCTCTTGTGGTGAGAGCTATGCGTCAGCTGGAGAACATCCTGCATAAGTTCCACTGTAAATGCTGTACCGCGGTCAGTGATGAGAACAGACGGTGCACCATGTCGTAGGACGATGTCGCGTACAAAGAACTTGGCCACTTCATATGAATTTGCTTGCGGAATAGCTTCAGTTTCGGCGTACCGGGTTAAGTAGTCGGTAGCGACGACTATCCATCTGTTGCGCGAAGAGGTCACTGGGAACGGTCCAAGTAGATCCATTCTATTTGTTGGAACGGTGCTTGAGGAAGGTCCACAGGATGGAGAAAGCCAGTCGGTTTAACTGGTGCTTTCTTGCGGCGCTGACAGTCGCGGCAGGTCTTCATGTACAGTTGCACAGAGGAATAAAGCCGGGGCCAGTAATACTTCTGTCGTATCCTTGCCTAAAGTCTTGGCAAATCCCAGGTGTCCCGCACATGGCTCATCATGGCAGGCTCGCAAAATGTCGTGGCGTAGTGCCGATGGCACGACAAGGAGGTACGTATTGGGGCCGCTTCCGCAGTTTTTCCTGTAAAGGACGTTGTTGTACAAGTAGTATGATGATAAGCCGCGCACGAGCGAGCGGGGTAAAACACCTTCAACTCCTTGGAGGTGTTCGATCCGCGGCAGCAGCTCAGCGTCAGCGCGCTGGTGCTCAGCCATCTTTATGGCGTCGATAACGCCGACAAATGGCAAGTCATGGTCAGGGTCCGATGAGGTCGTAGAGAGTGGTGCACGTGACAAACAGTCAGCGTCACTGTGCTTCCTGCCAGATCAGTAGACAACTGTAATATCATACTCTTGTAAGCGCAGGCTCCAATGGGCTAGTCTGCCTGAAGGATCTATTGAGGTTGGCAAGCCAGCACAGGGCGTGGTTGATCGCTGACAGCGTTAAAGGGTTTACCGTACAAGTAGGGTCAGAATTTGCCAATTGCCCACACAACCGCTAAGCATTCCTTTTCAGTAGTTGAGTAGTTTTTCTCAGCCTTGGTGAGACTGCGGCTTGCATAAGCAACGGTGCGTTCCGCACCAGCTTGCCACTGCACAAGTGCCGAGACTCGCATTGCTGGAGTCAGTATGGATTTCAGTGTCAGCGTCTTCGTCGAAATGAGCAAGTATCGGGGCCTCTTGCAAACGCCAATTCATTGAAAGACTGCTGCTGCTCATCCGCCCAAATGAAAGGCGCATCGTCGCATGTAAGCCCTGTCAGAGGCTCAGCAATTCTCGAGAAGCCCTTGACGAAGCGCCCATAATATGCGCACAAACTAAGGAAGCGTTGGACAGCCTTCTTGTCTGTGGGTGGTGAAAACTCAGCGACGGCAGCTAACTTGTCGGGGTCTGGTCGGACGCCTTGAGGACCAACGACATGGCGAAAAAATTTGAGCTCTTGGAACCTGAAGTACCATTTCTCAGGCTTGATGGTGAGGCCGGCAGTATGGATCGCAGTGAGGACACTCTCGGGTCATGTGAGATGTTCGTCAAACGTGCTCGAGAACACGACGACATCGTCCAAGTATACGAGGCAGGTTTGCCGTTTGAGTTCAGCAAGCACGGTATGCTGGTGGTATTAAAGGTGGCAGGTGAGGAACAGAGACCGAAGGGGAGAACTCTGAACTCATAAAGCCCATCAGGTGTCACAAATGCTGTTTTTTCACGATCCTGTTCATCAACTTCGATTTGCCAATATCCTGATTTAAGATCCAACAAAGAAAAAAACTTGGCATGTTGTAGACGATCCATTGCGTCGTTGATGTGTGGCAATGAATAAACATCACGCTTGGTGACACGGTTCAACTTTCTGTAATCTACACAGAAGCGTAGTGTGTTGTCTTTCTTTCTAACTAACACTGCAGGGGATGCCCACGTGCTGGTGGATGGCTGGATCACGTCGTCTTGGAGCATCTCTTTCACCTGATGCTTGATCGCTTCCCTTTCCACTGGAGACCCTCTGTAAGGATGCTGACACAGGACGTGCAGACTCGTCCGTAATAATGTGGTGCTTTGTGATGGACGTGCGCCGCACTTTGGATGACGTTGAAAAACAGTCCACAAATTCATTCACAAGACTCAGTAGACGGTCTTTCTGATGGTCTGGCAGAGCGGCGTTAAAGTGAATCCGTTCTTTTAGGCTGGGTAACCCAGATTGCTGAGACGATGCGGTTTCCAATGTGGCAATGTCAGTAACGTTAGTGATTTCGCGAGGAAATGAGCTCAGTTCAGCCATTTCGTTCGTCGCGGTACATGCCGATACTTGTTGCTAAAGTTTGTTAGCAAAATGACTGAACATTTGTTTTGCACCCGAAGAAGCCCTCTGGCTATACAAATGTGGCGCTCAAGAAGCAGGGGCATGTTTGCCTCAGCAATTCCTTCGGCGGCGTCCTCCATGTCGCATCGGACAAGGGTAAGCACGCTACTCTTGGGTGGCAACGTGATGTGATCGTCAGTTACGCAAAGCGCGATGTCACGGTCGTTGTCATTACTGTTCGCCATGGCTTGCGTAGTCGTGAAGCTGACTCTAGACTCTTGCAGGTCGATGATGGCACTGTTCGCCTCAAGGAAATCCATGCCGAGTATAAGGTCCTTTGAACATTCAGGAAGAATGACGAAGTCGCCGATGTACGTGAAGCCCTGCATGTTGACTCGTGCCGTGCACCGACCCATTGGAGTTATGAGATGCCCTCCTGCAGTACGAATCCGAGTTCCGGTCCATTGCGTCGAAACTTTGTTCAGCATACACGCGAGATTCTGGCTCATGACAGACGTGTCTGCACCCATGTCGATTAACGCCGTGACTTCGTGGTCATCTATGGTAACTCGTACGTCGCAGGATACTGACACGGAACTACACTGCTTTCTCTGCATCACAATTACGTCATATCGCGGTTGTCGTAGTGGAGGATCTTCAGCGTTCGCAACGTCAGCAACCTCACCTGCGCAGGTCGCTGGACTTAGTTTTCCTGGGAGGCAGGGCTGGGTGAGCGACGCCTCGTTGCTCTCGATGTGAGGAGGGGGCTGGAAGACCAGTTTCGGGCGGGTGACGGTGACCGGGGTTTAAGGAATCGTGGAGCAAACAAGGTCCTGGCCTCTGGGAGGTATGCTTCAAACTCCAGGGGGCGTTCACCATTGCACGGGCACGGTGCATTCAGTGAAAATCCAAGGAGCCCAGCTCGACGGTAAGGACACGCCCTGTAGAGGTGATCAGCTTCATCGCAATAAAAATACAAGGGCCTCCGGTCTGCGGTGCGCCATACGTCGCTCTTGCGGGGTGGTCGTGTTTCAGCCATGAATGGCGTGCGGCGAGGCCTGAAGTCGCCAGTTGCTTGTTCAACGGCGTGCACACCATGAAAGTCCGGGACGTCGCTCACATCGCGAAAAATACGAACTCCACGTTGCTTCCGCCTACGACATGCAAGGTTGTGGCTGCCGTACCTCGTGCTGTGGTGTCTCGCTTCACTCTGGGACTTCGACTGACTGCCTGATTTCCTCCCGGACGACCTCAGCCAGATCGAGCCGCTGTACCGATGCTGGAGCCACCTGAAGATTTTGAAGCTACTCTCGAACGATAAACCTAATGAGCTCCCGCAAGGCGTCGGTATTGTCCAGGGGTATAGCGAGAGAGTCATGCGATAGGGTCGACACGTCGCGGTTCTGCCTTGTTCGCTGCTGCAGTGCCTTTTCCATTGATACGGCTTCCGCGAGAAACTCTGCAACAGTCTTTGGTGGGTTGCATATTAGGGCACCGAATAACTCTTGCTTGACACTGCGCATCAAGTTCCTGAGCTTTTTTTCTTCCGGCATGGATAGATCCGCGCGTCGGAAAAGTCGGCATATATCTTCGAGAAACATTGCGACGCTTTCATGCGGCCTCTGTACTCTCGCCTGAATTGCAGATTCAGCTCGCTCCTTGTGATCGAAGCTGGCGTATGTGCCGATTAGCTGTTGTCAGAATTCGTCTCATGTCGATAGGGCCCCGCTTCACGATTCTCAAACCATGTCCACACATAGTCCTTGAGGGCAAAGTAGCCGTTCCGTAGCTTGCGCTCTGGAGTCCAGCCGTTGAATTCTGCAACACGCTCAAAGTGATCGAGCCAGTCCTCTACATCCTCAAAGGTGTCCCCATGAAAGGACGTGGGGATTCGTGGCTGGTTGAGGACGACCTCGGTCGGCGCGGTCGAGGAAGATGGAACCGATGTATTCGTCCTTCTTACTTGACTGCGTAGAGGCTCATGCTCAGGCGGCAGTCCTTGAAGTCGGCAGCTTGTCCGTACTTGCACAGTAGTCAGCTTGACCGGACTTCGTACTGGGTTTGTAGGCGGTGTTCGATCTGGGAGTGGTAGCACGTACCCCGCACCTCCACCAGAAAAATGTAACGCAGATTGGAGACGGAGTCTTGCAAAATATACGCTTCTCTTTAATAGGGGGCCAGAACAAGAGCGTGTAGCTTACGCACTTCGTGTTTCATAGCGCCGACCTTTGCGCGCGCCGTTCTGCGGTGCGGGAGCCCCACATCTTTGTGTCAATATGCACCAATTGCACGCAGAATTGACGTCAACTCAGGGTGAAGGTCGCTTTCCAAGTTCTACCTGGTGTTGTCTACAGGCAACAAACGCACTGCTGAAGAAGCTTACACAAGCATTTTTCATTTTCCTTCACTGTCTTTAGTCTCTGTGTATTTTGTACATTTCCACCAAACCTAAATGTTTTCCCTGGGGTTTTTCATGTTTCATCCCTAACAGTTAATGCTCATTACAGTGTTGAAGATGTTTGCATGCTTTTTTCTTCTATGCACCACACTTAAAGAAGAGCCATCCTGTCAGCCACCTAGGTCTACTCCTTTTGCTCAACTACATTTTGGAGCCCAATGACGAGAAAGACTTCTCTAGCATACCTGAAGGTGATGAAGTAGAACAGGATTAGTGGCTGCGTGAGATATTTGAAGACATAATGATTTTTTTTCCAGACAAGATCTGAAACATGAGTTCCAAATTTATTAGCTTTCTTTTACCATTTTTTATAAGGCTATTGAGTAAAACCATCTTCATCTTCAATTACTGACTGAATTAATCTTTCATAGTAGCAACATTCTTGTATCATATAGCGTGTGTTGATGTTGGGCAGTGTTTTCGCAATAACAGCCTTTAGAGAGTTTTTATCTATGTGTAGCTTTTCGTCAGTCTCCTTCCCAGTAACACCTGCCATACATAGTGGCATGCAGATTGAAGTGTTCGGAACTAGGAATGCTACATTGAGGTTGATGTGGCTTCAGAAATTTACCACCAGACACTCGTGAGCCATGCAGGGGTTGTGGAAGCAAATAAATTACATAGGGTGGTGCCTAATGACATCGTGCCGAAAAAGCTTTACTATGTCACCTAGGGCTGCTTGGCTAAGGCCATAATCGGCTTTTGAGGGTTCTCACTCGTATCACCCCCTACCTCCCGGAGGAACTCAACCACTTGAATGGCACCTTGCCACGGGCATCAGTTATTTCTTTTTGTCAGAGATGATTATTAGACACGATTTCTTGTATCAACCTGAAAACAATGTGGTTCGTGACATTTCAAGAAGGTGGTGATCTCCAAGTTACTGTGGTCACTGTGTAAGGCGACTAGCACAACATCAAGTTCCATCTCGTACATCAGGCAGAATGCTGCTATTTCCAAATAAATTTGCTAAATAGGTCACAGAGGTGATTGTGAAGGTGAAGTCGAGCGCTTACAGATTGAGAATGTTAATGGTTAAGGAGATTCAAAGCCGCATCCTCAAATACTCTGCGCAGCTTGCATGACAATGTTGAAACTCAAGCCTGCGTCCTTTGGACTAATATTTCACTGTTTTGTATGGCTACTTTTACAGAAGACAAAAGCCAAACTTCTCCAGGTTTAAGATTGGTTTTACGACAGCTATGACAGAGCCAACTCCTTGGTGCACGCTTATGGTAGTGGTGACGAAGCCATCAGGAGCACTCTACACTTTTATGGATTATACAAAAACTGAACAAGCAAGTTCTATGAGCATCATATCCAATTCCTGCAGTAGAGCATACCCTTCAGATACTACGAGTCACAGCTTGGTGTATGAAAAATTGATGCCCAAATTCAGGGTTTTGGCAAATCCCTGAGAAATGACGGAAAGTTCTTGACCACCTTTACAGCACCATTCCATTGGTTTCACTTTAACTGCTCATGCGATTTGGTATCTGGCGTGCCCCAGATCAAATACAATGGTATATGAATGATATTCATCCAGAACTTACATGTGTTGCTTGTCATATGGTCGAGGTTATCAGTTGATGCTCAACTAAACAGCAACACAACAAACTCTGCAGTACATTTGAGGGCACCCACTGGGCAAGAGCTGCCATCAACAAAGAGAAATGTAAGTTTGGCATCACAATAATATCCTACTTGGGGCATATCATGAACGAAAACAAGCTCAAAGCTGTCACAGACATGCCAAGACCATCCTCCAGAACTACAGCTGCTAATGGGCATGACCACCTATCTAGGTTTATTCGCTCCTAACATGACAAACACTACACCCATTGCCCAGCATGCTGTTTTCAAAGCATGGTTTATCTGGAACCCACACAGGTTCAAGAATTCTCAAAATGGAAAGAAATACTTTCTTCAGATCCAGTGCTTGGCTGGCGCTCCTCAAAATGAGACCAGCTGCTAATCACAGCTGATGCTTTGTGCTGTGGTCTAGTTGCAGTGCTCAGCCAAAAGCAAGACGATGGGCAACATGTTACTAGATACGCCTCAAGATATTTTGCAGAGACAGAATGCCTGGCTATGCCTAGATATAGAAAGAAGTGCTTTCTTTCTTGCAAGCTTGAGATAAATTCTATAAATGGGGCAACAATCTGTTTCCCAAATCATAAAATGCACACATGATTGATACATTATGAGGCATAATGTACATCTTAGGCAAAGACTTTCCCGCAGCTGATACACTGTCAAGTTCTCATGTGAAGGAGAATAACAGGCACCAGAAGGGCCTACCAAGATTGAAGGCTATGCATGCTGCCTCTCCCCACCTTCTTTACAAGAACTGAAGAAAGAACAAGTACTAGATTAATGCTGCTGCCAACTTCGCATCTTCACTTGAAAGAGCTGGCCAAGGTGTTGCAAAGTCTGAAAGAATTCTGGCTTCACAAGGACGATGTAGTCCAAGACATGTTGACATTGTGGCAACAAAACCATCGCGCCCAAGAAGCTACAGGAGCTTACCCACCCAGCACTTCTCACTTGAAGGCCACTTTGGAATCAATAAATGCCTAGCAAGACGACAAAGTACTGCATCATAAATGCATACAAACAGCAAATGTCTTCAAGTCATGTCATGCATGCTAGCACCACAGGGCTAAGAGAAGGGTGACACTCCTGCAACTGGGATTCTGAGAAAAGCTGTTACAGAAGTTCACCATGGACATATTTTCTATTGGAGGGGTGCGGTGGCTCATCATAACAAAATACTAGTAAGGGTATCCTGAGCTAGTACTGGCTAGTTTGACAGGACCTGTGGTTGTGACTCAATGCCTCATTGTTTTCACACGGCGTGCAATAGTGTAGTGACCGTGAACCACAACAAACTGTAGCTTGGAAAAGGGCGCAGCTCGCTGTTCGCAGAATTCATAAGAATTCCAACAAATGGCATGCAGTCCACACTACCGACACCGCAGTGATCGCACAGAAGCCACTGTAAACTTATCCAAGAACTCCCTTGAGACGTCAGGTGGTGCCTACAAGACACGATTATAGACTGAGCCTTCTGAAATATAGCTCCTCGTTAGTGCAAATGCTTACGAGCCGAAGCCTTAGGACTACACTTCAAGCTACTGCAGACAGCTTCTTTCCACAACTCCCGGACCGGAGGAAAATGAAAGTGCATGAGCAAAAGTGCTGGCAGAAACAGAAAACTTACTCTGATGTTGGGCATGGCATGCAAGATCTACCCAATTTGTATCCAGACATTAATGTCCGAGTAGTTGACCTGGAAAATGCAGGCACACTTCAGCAGCCAGGAGATAAGCCCAGGTCATAGTGGATAGAGACGGACAAAAGGACCATTCATCTCAAACAGGACACAACCAGTGCCACTGCCTCTGGCTACATAATCAAGGGTTCGACGAAAGTTCGTCTGATCAGGCATGGAAACGGGGAAAAAAAAAAGAAAATGTGATCTAAGAAATAATAGTCACACGACTATTATTTGCCGAACATGCGCAGGAACATAGTCACAAGATTGACTGGGACAATGCCACTGTTGTTGCCAAAGAAAAGAACATGTCATCCCGGCGGCTGCTAGAATCGCTAATCATTCAATCAACGCCAGCTACGATGAACCAGACACCAGGGACTATGCCTGCCATTTACGCATGTTTGTTACGTCACGTGCTGGCTACATAAGTGACGACGATTTCCTGTCAAACTCAGTGAACAAGGAGCCCGTATGCAGTTCCAAAACGTCGGGTTATATATCAGACTTGGTCAGTGACCGTGAACCCCCCTTCACGTCTCTGGCTAAGGGAGAACACAAGCAGCCACAAGACTGTACCAAAGAGGTTCCGTTTTGTAGAGATCCTCGGCATCAACACCATAGAAGTGGACAATGCATAACACCAACTAAGCAGTAAGCAACATGACCCTTTTTATACAGGGAAAGATGTGCTACAAAGATGCTCGTACTACTGTAAGGAAGGCTAATGTGCATGCTTGTAGAAAATGATCACAATAAAAAACTCACCTCTTGCTTTGTGCTCAATGTTGAGGCTACTATTCTGAATCACAATTACTTTATCCCACCTAGCTAACAGTTTGCCAAATCTCGAAGAGGTTTTAATAAGAATTTTGTCTCGACTACCCGAAACGCCAGTCTGTGTAGTAGTGTTACACAGTGTTGGGTTCAAATCTGCCATAATCATGAATCCGAATGAACTTGCCCACATTTCAGTTATTCTGCAAAAGTATTTGGCATCACTTCGTTGCTTCTATACGCACTGAGGCAATCACAGCTGTGAAACACATTTAGGTCGTACTGAAGATGTTTTCGGATTCCTGATTAATAAGAATACAGCTGGTAACGTAGAGGACTTCTATAGCATTAACGAGAGGGTGGCAGGTCTCGTTGCGACACTTAATAAGAGGTACAAATTGAAGGTCGTACAGGTCTACGCCCCTACATCCAGTCATGATGACCAGGAAGTCGAAAGCTTCTATGAAGACATAGAATCGGCGATGGGTAAAGGCAAAACAAAATACACTATACTGATGGGCGACTTCAGTGCCAAGGTAGGCAAGAAGCAGGCTGGAGACAAGTCAGTGAGGGAATATGGCATAGACACTAAATATAGCAGGGGAGAGTTACTAGTAGACTTTGCAGAACAGAATAATATGCGGATAATTAATACCTTCTTCTGCAAGCAGGACAGCCGAAAGTGCACGTGGAGAAGCCAGAATGATGAGACTAGAAATGAAATAGACTTTATACTCTGCGCAAACCCTGGCATCATACAAGATGTGGACGTGCTCGGCAAGGTGCGCTGCAGTGACCATAGGATGGTAAGAACTCGAATTAGCCTAGACTTGAGGAGGAAATGGAAGAAGCTGGTACATAAGAAGCCGATCAATGAGTTAGCGATAAGAGGGAAAATCGAGGAATTCCGGATCAAGCTACAGAACAGGCATTCGGCTTTGACTCAGGAAGAGGACCTTAGTGTTGAAGCAATGAACGACAATCTTGTGGGCATCATTAAAAAGTGTGCAATAGAAGTCGGTGGTAACTCCGTTAGACAGGATACCAGTAAGCTACCGCAGGAGACGAAAGATCTGATCAAGACACGTCAATGTATGAAAGCCTCTCACCCTACAGCTAGAATAGGACTGGCAGAACTTTCGAAGTTAATCAACAAGCGTAAGACAGCTGACATAAGGAAGTATAATATGGATAGGATTGAACATGCTCTCAGGAATGGAGGAAGCCTAAAAGCAGTGAAGAAACTAGGAACAGGCAAGAATCAGATGTATGCGTTAAGAGACAAAGCCAGTAATATCATTACTAATATGGATGAGATAGTTCAAGTGGCAGAGGAGTTCTATAGAGATTTATACAGTACTAGTGGCACCCACAACGATAATGGAAGAGAGAATAGTCTAGAGAAATTTGAAATCCCACAAGTAACGCCGGAAGAAGTAATGCTTTGGGAGCTATGCAAAGGGGGAAGGCAGCTGGGGTGGATTACGTAACAGCAGATTTGTTGAAGGATGGTGGGCAGATTGTTCTAGAAAAACTGGCCACCCTGTATACGCAACGCCTCATGACCTCGAGCGTACCGGAATCTTGGAAGAACGCTAACATAATCCTAACCCATAAGAAATGGGACGCCAAAGACTTTAAAAATTCTAGACCGATAAGCTTACTGTCCGTTGCCTACAAAGTATTTACTAAGGTAATCGCAAATAGAATCTGGAACACCTTAGACTTCTGTCAACCAAAGGACCAGGCAGGATTCCGTAAAGGCTACTCAACAATAGACCACATTCACACTATCAATCAGGTGATAGAGAAATGTGCGGAATATAACCAACCATTATATATAGCTTTCACTGATTACGAGAAAGCGTTTGATTCAATCGAAACCTCAGCAGTCACGGAGGCATTACGGAATCAGGGTGTACACGAGCCGTATGTAAAAATACTGAAAGATATAATGCTTCACATCAACCATGGTCCTTCATAAAGAAAGCAACAAAATCCCAGTAAAGAAAGGATTCAGGCAGGGAGATATGATCGCTCCAATGCTATTCACAGCGTGCTTACAGGAGGTATACAAAGACCTGGATTGGGAAGAATCGGGGATAAGAGTTAATGGAGAATGCTTTAGTAACTTGCGATTCGCTGATGATATTGCCTTGCTTAGTAGCTCAGGGGACCAATTGCAATGCATGCTCACTGATCTGGAGAGGCAAAGCAGAAGGGTGGGTCTAAAAATTAATCTGCTGAAAACTGTTTAACAGTCTCGGTAGAGAACAGCAGTTTACGATAGGTTGCGAGGTACTGGAAGTGGTAAGGGAATACATCTACTTAGGGCAGGTAGTGATCGCGGATCCGGATCATGAGACTGAAATAATCAGAAGAATAAGAATGGGCTGGGGTGCGTTTGGCAGACATTCTCAGATCATGAACAGCAGTTTGCCATTATCCCTCAAGAGAAAAGTGTATAACAGCTGTGTCTTACCAGTACTGATGTAGGGGGCAGAAACCTGGAGGCTTACGAAAAGGGTTCTACTTAAATTGAGGACGACGCAACGAGCTATGGAAAGAAGAATGATGGGTATAATGTTAAGGGATAAGAAAAGAGCAGATTGGGTGAGGGAACAAATGCGAGTTAATGACATCTTAGATGAAATCAAGAAAATGAAATGGGCATGGGCAGGACATGTGATGAAAAGGGAAGATAACCGATGGTCATCAAGGGTTACAGACTGGATTCCAAAGGAAGGGAAGCGTAGCAGGGGGCGGCAGAAAGTTAGGTGGGCGGATGAGATTAAGAAGTTTGCAGGGACGGCATGGCCACAATTAGTACATGACCGGGGTTGTTGGAGAAGTATGGGAGAGGCCTTTGTCCTGCAGTGGGCGTAACCAGGCTGATGATGATGATGAAGATGTCAAAGGCCCTGTAACATATGTGCTGAAAGGAGCAATGACAACTTACGACATTGACAGATGCCATTCAAATGAGCGTTGCTGTGCCAGTCGAAATTGCTGCTTTGACATTGGCTAAACTTGAGACAGAATAGCATGAGGCAAAGTGAAAAGAGAACAAAGGTGCATTTTTGGAGCTACATCGCCTCATTGCTCCAATGCCCAAGCATTTGATAATTCATTCATACAATGCGACGGCCTACGCAAAGCCACGTTTGGATGAACCAATGTCTGCTTTCAAACAACACAAAATTCCACTTTTTCACGCACTAACCAAGAACTGGCAGGTTTGAGGATTTACGAGTGTCAAGAAATATTGAATCTGTCATTCATATGTGTACACTTTGTCGCATTATCTTCGTATTATCAAGTGTATGCTTGAAAGCGCAGACACTAGTGCTGGCTTGCTAGCTAAACGCACTTTCAAGTGGCAACTGGTGATAGAAATCTTCGAGCATTTGTCTATAAAAACGTTCGCGTAGATTTCGCTGTATGCTCATGCGCTTTCACTGCAACGCGCTGCGTGACCTCTGCCTGTCAGGCCAAGCAGAAGAGCGCCAAGGGACGAAAATTCTTCATTTGGCACTGTAAATACGTATGTCTCTATTATAGTGTGCCTGTATATATACTTCGGCGACGGCAATGATGCCAGCGCTTGCAACAGTCGGCCAATTTAAAGAGCGTGTCACAGCGTTCGCTCTCCATGTGTACAATCTAACACGGCGAGTCTCTTTTTGCATGCGGAAGCAGCCTTCTGGATCTAAAAACACTGATATCGCGCGCGCAACAGAACAAAGGGGCGGTAGTGCGCATAAGGTTAAAATCGTAGTCCGCAAGATATGGGCTATAAATAACGGCTCAAACACGTTACAGATGGGTGTCAATTTAAGGCGTGCAGAGCATTTAAAGCGTACTTTTAGCGAGGACTTCAGGCGGCGTGAAAAATGATGCCTATTCATGCATAAATAACACAAAAAAAAATTATGTGCGCCCCAGATGAGTTGAAAGTGGTCGCAAACAGCTACCTTACCTGTCTATGTGAATGACAGGTGCAGCCTCTGAGCTTCTATACGATCTCTATTCGGTATTCTATTGGGTACAAGAAAGAGTTATTACGCGGAAGGATAAGGAACAGCTTGGGATAACCAAGAAAGCTTAGATGTACCATCGAAGCTCCCATGTTACGCTCACGTCCACGCTCACATCCAATTGACAGGAAGCCGCCATGACACATTTTGACTACCGGAAACAGATGGCGCTTAGAGCCCTAGAATGTTAGAGTTACTTTAAAGAATGTTGAAACAGTTTTTCGTTTAAAACATTTTACGTATTGCTTATTTTAATTGCCAGTTTTCGTTTTCGTTCTCTGTCCAAAGAATTGCCAACAAAAAGTACGATTTACAAACGGTTTATTATCACGAATGGCAGCGAAAACCGAAACCGAAACCAGGGCGACGCACTCGTTGTGGGTACAGTTTTATTAACCTCGATCAATGCCTCGATGATAGTGCAACGAAGCCAGAACATATGTGTACAAGGGCGATGGGTGCTACATTCATAAGAACAATATCTCGACATTGGACAATGCTGCATAACATAAGCTTGCAGCTGTAGTTTTCACACATTTTTTACACATGGTACGCTTCGGTTCTTTTCGGATTTACTCTCGGACACATTTTAAACTGCGCCACTACGCACATGCCAACATTTCGTCACAATTTCTTTAATGCGGCATTTAGTTCATCGAGTACACCGACAAAACTTGCGCGGAAATGCTTTCGAGCACCTGTCTCAGCAATCCCCGCCGCACTCCGCTTCCCCCCCCCCTTTCTTTTTCTATACCACCGCTAATTAATGCACATGTGTTAACCTCCGCATACAAATCACTCGTGGTGTGTCCCTTATTCACTCCGAATTAAAAGTCGGTGCTGTAAACTTACGTACGTACAGTCCTATACACTGCGGCTGGTCGCGTCTCAATCCCGTGTTTCTCTAGTTTTAACGCCCGCGCAATACGTATGTAGTACTCAACAATCGGTTTGCTCTGGCGCAGTTAGAAGACGATCGTCGTCGTGCTCTTTGCGCATAACAAACGCGTCACACACACGCACACACACAACTCGATTGTGCAACACGCGCTGTTCCACCTTGTATCGCTTCGTTCGTGGTCGTGCTGTTTGCGCGAACTAACGCGTCACACACGCAACTCGATTGCTCTGCACACACCAAACGCCAAAACGCGATGTTCCACCTTCGTTCGTGGTCGTGCTATTTTGCGCATACACCTTCGTCACACACGCAACTAAACTGCTCTTTGCACACCAAGCGCGTCACACACACACAACTTCGATTGCCGTAAAACGCGCTGTTCCACCTTGTATCGCTTCGTTCGTGGTCGTGTTGCTTGCGTGCAAGCGCAATGAACCGCACCCTGTTGCTCCAGCGGGTTAAACCCTGCGCTATGGTATATTTCTATGGGCCCCACGCGCGCGCGCATAGGGGCTAGGGCGTTTCAGGAGCTAGGCGCGTTTTTTACACGACAACTGGGGACCTATGCTCACCTAGGGCGAAAAGTTACCTAGATATATAGTTCCCGTTGGTGCCGCGGGGGCGGCGCTGCAGTCGACCGGCTGCACAGGCGAGCGAATGTAAATGCGCGCGCCGGGCTGCTGAGCACGAGGTCGCGGGATCGAATCCCGCCCACGGCGGCCGCATTTCGATGAGGGCGCAATGCGCAAACACCCGCGTACTTAGATTTCATCATCATCGTCATCAGCCTGGTTACGCCCACTGCAGGGCAAAGGCCTCTCCCATACTTCTCCAACTACCCCGGTCATGTACTAATTGTGGCCTTGTTGTCTCTGCAAACTTCTTAATCTCATCCGCTTACCTAACATTCTGCCGCCCCCTGTTACGCTTCCCTTCCCTTGGAATCTAGTCCGTAACCCTTAATGACCATCGGTTATCTTCCCTCCTCATTACATGTCCTGCCCATGTCAATTTATTTTTCTTGATTTCAACTAAGATGTCATTAACTCGCGTTTGTTCCCTCAACCAATCTGCCCTTTTCTTATCCCTTAACGTTACACCTATCATTCTTCGTTCCATAGCTTGTTGCGTCGTCCTCAATTTAAGTAGAACCCTTTTTGTAAGCCTCCAGGTTTCTGCCCCGTACGTGAGTACTGGTAAGACACAGCTGTTATACACTTTTCTCTTGAGGGATAATGGCAACCTGCTGTTCATGATCTGAGAATGACTGCCAAGGGCACCCCTGCCCATTAATATTATTCTGATTATTTCAATGATCCAGATCCGCAGTTACTACCTGTCCTAAGTAGATGTATTCCCTTACCACTTCCAGTGCCTCGCTACCTATCGGAAACTGCTGTTATCTTCCGAGACTGTTAAACATTACTTTAGTTTTCTGCAGAATACTTTTTAGACCCACCCTTTTTCTTTGCCTCTCCAAGTCAGTGAGCATGCATTGCAGTTGGTCCCCTGTGTTACTAAGCAAGGCAATATCATCAGCGAATCGCAAGTTACTAAGGTATTCTCCATTAACTCTTGTCCCCAATTCTTCCCAATCCAGGTCTCTGAATACCTCCTGTAAACACGCTGTGAATAGCATTGGCGAAATTGTATCTCCCTGCCGGACACCTTTCTTTATTGAGATTTTGTTGCTTTCTTTATGGAGGACTACGGTGGCTGTGGAGCTGCTATAGATATCTTTCAGTATTTTTTCATACGGCTCGTCTACACCCTGATTCCGTAATGCCTCCATGACTGCTGAGGTTTCGACTGAATCAAACGCTTTCTCATAATCAATGAAAGCTATATATAAGGGTTGGTTATATTTCGCACATTTCTCTATCACCTGATTGATGGTGTGAATATGTATATTGTTGAGTAGCCTTTACGGAATCCTGCCTGGTCCTTCGGTTGACGGAAGTCTAAGGTGTTCCTGATTCTATTTGCAATTACCTTAGTAAATAATTTGTAGGCAACGGACAGTAAGCTGATCGGTCTATATTTTTTCAAGTCTTTGGCGTCCCCTTTCTTATGGATCAGGATTATGTTAGCGTTCTTCCAAGATTCCGGTAAGCTCGAAGTGATGAGGCGTTTCATATACAGGGTGGCTAGTTTTTCTAGAACAATCTGCCCACCATCCTTCAACAAATCTGCTGTTCCCTGAATCCTCCCCAGCTGCCTTCCCCCTTTGCATAGCTCCTAAGGTGTTCTTTACTTCTTCCAGCGTTACTTGTGGGATTTCAAATTCCTCTAGACTATTGTCTCTCACATTATCGCCGTGGGTGCTACTGGTACTGTATAAATCTCTATAGAACTCCTCAGCCACTTGAAATATCTCATCCATATTTGTAATGCTATTGCCGGCTTTGTCTATTAATGCATACATATGATTCTTGCCTATTCCTTGTTTCTTCTTCACTGCTTTTAGGCTTCCTCCGTTCCTGAGAGCATGTTCAATTCTATCCATATTATGCTCCCTTATGTCAGCCGTCTTACGCTTGTTGATTAACTTGGAAAGTTCTGCCAGTTCTATACTAGGTCTAGGGTTAGAGGCTTTTATACATTGGCGTTTCTTGATCAGATCTTTTGTCTCCTGCGATAGCTTACTGGCATCCTGTCTAACGGAGTTACCACCGACTTCTGTTGCAAATTCCTTAATGATGCCCATAAGATTGTTCATATCTTCAACCCTAAGGTCCTCTTCCTGAGTTAAGGCGAAATAGCTTCCGGTAGCTTGATCCTGAATTCCTCTATTTTCCCTCTTACCGCTAACTCATTGATCGGCTTCTTATCTACCAGTTTCTTTCGTCCCCGCCTCGAGCCTAGGCTAATTCGAGTTCTTACCATGCTATGGTCACTGCTGCGCATCTCGCCGAGCACTTCCACAACTTGTATGATGCCGGGGTTAGCGCAGAGCATAAGGTCTATTTATTTATTTATTTATTTATTTATTTACCCTCAGGGCCGAAACATTACAGAGGGGAGTGGGTAGAGAATAAACACAGTGCATAGTAACATAATAATAAGAAAGTAATAATGAACATAATAAACATAATATCACAAAACATGGCAAGGTATGGTAAATCGTAATTATACAATGTTAGCTAAGGCATATTTAAATCGTGTATTATCAATAATGGAAACAATGTCGGAAGAAAGGTGATTCCAATCTTGTGAAGTTAGAGGTAAAAAAGAGTAAAGAAAGGTTTTGGTATGAGATGGCACGATGCCAACCTTAAAGCGATGGTCAACACGGTTAGATATATAATGTGGCTGAAGAATGAATTCGTCACGGAGGTTAGGGGGATAGTAAAGCCGATGGAAAAAGTTCAAGCGAAAATTTTTTCGGCGGAACGCTAAAGACGGAAGAGATGCATCACATTTCATAGAAGTTATACTAGCAGTGCGGGTATAACAGGAACAGATGTAGCGAGTAGAGCGATAATGCACCATCTCAAGTGACGCAACCAAATTGTTAATGCTTGGATCCCAGACTCTGGTGAGGCAGTGCGTTAGCGGTTCTGGTCACCCGGATCAGGCCACACTCCAGGCCTGTTTATGCAATTTTATCAACACGCGATTTTTTTTTTATTCCAGTGGACAATTGCGCTGCACCGGGATTCGAACCATGATCTTCTTGCACGCGAGGTGGATGTTCTACCTCTAAGCCAAGGCTGTACTTAGATTTAGGTGCCCGTTGAAGAACCCCAGGTGGTCGAAATTTCCGGAGTCTCCCACTACGGCATGCCTCATAATCAGAAAGTGGTTTTGGCACATAAAACCCAATAATTTAATTTTTTTCCATGTAGCGCAGAGACGTTACTGAAATAATGTAATTTCTCAAAGTTATATGCGTCAGAAAAATCCTAAAGTATGACTTGCACACAACCCACAGATATGGTAGCGTCGCAATGTAGTTTTAATATACGAGAAAGGATAATTCTGTTACGCGGAAGCTGAAATGCCAACTCCATTTTCCAGCGTTTCAATCATTCATAAAGCGGCGCGCCTGGTTCCTTGTAACATCATCCAGATGGCGCTCGGATCCGCGTATCCGCAGCCCGCACAAGAGGCTGCATTTCTACAAGAAAGTTCGCCTGCGTGCACAGCGTTCGCTGCCATTCGCTGGCAGCGAACGCTGTGCACCAAGGCGATACACTACATATTTAATTATTTCTGGAGAAAAAAAAATGGCTGTGGCTTAGCTAAGGTTAAGCCCAGGATGCGAAGCATACTAGCCTTTATTTTAGTTGTTGAACCACTGTTTAGCCTGGTGAACTGCTGTTGCTTGGCTATATTTGGTTCGGCTAGTAGAAGAAACAACTCATGCGTTACTCTGCTTCGCCTTCAAGAGTGGAACGCGACAGCGTTCCCGTCGACCCGCCAAGGGGTGTAAGACAATGGGCTACGGCGCAGCGACTACGCGCCCCGCATTGGACGCGGTGAGCGTCGAGCAACGCAGCGTTCGGCGCGGCAACGAAATGTGCGCCTGAGCAAGCGACGCACGCCTGAGCCTTAGAAACAGCTCGTTTCTAAGGCAACACCGCATTCACTAGAGGCGCTTTTGTACCGCTTCGAAGCATCGTACTCGTGGCTCAGTGGTAGCGTCTCCGTCTCACACTCCGGAGGCCCTGGTTCGATTCCCACCTAGCCCATCTTGCAAGAGTTGAGCCAAAGCCACCTAGAAACAAGCGCAGCTGCTTATATACCGCCGCGACGCCGCGAGCGACGGCGCGAGTTGGAGCCCCGTTTCTCCTCTGTCGTGAGGTCACGGTGTCACGTGGTATTGAAGGCGACACCGCCGCGCCTGAGGAGCTGGGTTGAGCTCTAGTAATATGCTTCGCATAAAAGTTACCTAATACCCGGAAGCACCTTGCTTTTAAATATGACCATCTCACTGAGGTTGAATTAAGGACAGGGCATAAGCTGTAACTGCCGGGAAGCGTGAGAAGCCGTCAGGGATCTTCGAACGCTATTGCGTTCCACTCTTGAAGGCGAAGCTTAAATGTCCGCCAATTGTTATTTCTGTAGCGGTGGTTGCTATTCCGATTTATTTGAAGCTCGACCGAAGTAAAGGCCAACACTCAAAGACAGTTGTTCTACGGAGGCACTTAGTAAGACGAACATTTCCTTGTAAATATATTTCGCTTACTGAGGGGGAACTTACGAAGCATACGATAATCAGAGCGTCCTTGAGGAGCCCGCTTGAACGCTAATCGCGTGGAACTGCTGTGCCAAGGGTAGGTGAACGACCATTTCTTACAACACTCCGCGCAAAAAAAGATGAGCACGCGAGAACAACGCCCTTACACCGGCGCCCACGTGGTTTCAACGTAGCGCCGACGCGCAGAAGGTGTGGGAAGGTCATAAATCGAGCCCGCGCTATCAGTTCTGGCGTTAAACTTGCTCGGTTTCCTTTTTTCGCTCGAGTGCGCATGTTTCTCGGCGCGCCCTCGGCCGAAGCAGCCGTGTAAAATGCTTGTGTTGCCACGTGCTTCCAGGAATAATTAATCGATGCTTGGCACCGTATTGTATAACGCTCCTTTTTGTTTTGTAACGCATATATTTTTTTATTCATCCATCGCTTCGAGCACCCTGTGATAGTGATGTCGTAGGAGTGGAGAGAACAACAGAAAGAAACTGAAATACTGAGCAAAAGAAAAAAAGACAGATGGATTGTTGCAAAATATGGCATCTGGTGTAATTATCAATGCTGTCCCGAAACTAGAATATCAGCTTCGACAGAGCTGTTCTTTATTTTTTTTTATGGGGGGGGGGGGGGCATGCCATAAATTATGCATTAGCCTGTTGCTGCAGGAATGGTGAGACCTCGTTTGTCATATCGAGGATATCGTTGCCAAGCACAGAAGTAGCCGCCGTGCTCCATGGAGCACTCACACACATTTACAATATGGAAATAACGAATGCTTTCTTACGGGCAAAAAAACCACGCTCTCATTACAAGGCGCGCTGTAGTGGGGGGCTCCGGATTAATTTGAACTATAGGGGGTTCTTTAAAGTGAACCCAAAGTGCGGTTCAACAGCGTTTTTGTATCACGCACCCGTGACAGTGCGGCCACCGCGGCTAAGGTTGAACCCACGACCTCGCGCATTTGAGCACACCGCCATGCTCACTAAGCTACCGCGGCGCGGCCTCAAGCACTTGAACCGTACAATCGTATGCTGGCCACTATGAACTCTGAGGGAAGTCCTTTCGCTTACTGTTCGTAACAGTGGTGACAGCGCATCTAGCATTCCAGAAGCATATTAGTCTTGCCCTACGGAAGCCCTTGGCACAGATTGTTTCAATTATGTCGCCTCATTGCCTTTTTATTGCGAAAGCTACTATAAGGACACTCCTGCCGCATTTTTGCCGTCGCCGTCACCGTGATGTTGCGCATAAAATCCAAGCGCGGTAATACCGTCACAGCGCGTCGTATGTTGTGTGTGCGAGCGAAAGCACGCGACGGAAGCCAACGAACGCATCTCTATCTGACGCGTGCGAAGGAAGCGGAGAGCAAATGCGCCGTCTTCCCGTGCACGAAAGGCCGTGGGGTGATGGGAGAAAGAGAGAGAGAGGGGGGCGACGTTGTGCTCCGGCAGCAGCTGCGCATTTCACAACCGGCCGCAAGGGGAACTGACGATCGCGGCTCAATCTCGCGTGCCATACATGGAGAAAAGCGGGGAGGCAGCGCAGGAAGGATGCCCCCCCCCCCCCCTCCATCTTTTCTGCGGGAGCAGCTTTGACTGCTTTAATGAGTTCGTACTTTGCACGGTCGCGCGCGGTCGCACGCGCCGTATGTTGAAAGGGATGCGCAGACGGCTCATACCTTTGTTTGCGCCGTGTTCTCGCCGCTCTTGCGTTGAAGAGATAGACTGCACGAAGGTCGCTTCGCTCGCTGCTGCTGCCGTGCTTGCTCACACCGGCGTTCTGACAGCGAGTGTCCGCGCTCATCGAACGTGGTGTGTTCATGCTTGCTTGTGTGCGTTGACACTATGCATGTTAATTCAAGCGAATGTTTCCGACTTTATACGGCCGATAAAGCTACTATCCTTACTTCGCATAGCTGTATAGTAATTGGCTATCGCAATCGATGCTTCGCCTTTCGGGTGAAACTGGGACTCTTTGTACTGAGGGAAGCTTTTACACGAGAAGGAAACTGAAATTGCAGATTGACAGCCAGCTTCTCGATACGCCCAAAGAAAGTACCCAAGAGAACTGGTAAACTATAGTGCCCACAGGAAGGATAATTATAGCGTTCTTTTGTTATTAATTATGGGTTCCCTGAAAAAAGAAATAGCGTCCTAGAGCTAGAACAATCGATTCGTTGCGTCACATCCTACAAAATTACGTCCCTACGCGTCGTTGAATTGGATATACGAGAACGGTAAATTTGCCTAGTTTCTATTGATTCGCAATTGTGCTGTAGTAATTATGGACATACGACAAACGCACATTTTGTGTAAGCAAAGATGGTCGCTCACTTCACGGTTGATTTCCAATAATCGAGGGGGGTCACACGCAAAGGAAAAGTAAACTTACAATTGTTATAGAGTTCTCTCAAGGTTGCATACTTTATTTGCCATAGTCAGGTATTATTTTTGCACTAATTATTGACCGCGCGGGAAAGAACAAATTGAAATGGGAAATTTTGTTGCAGAAACAAATGAACTGGGGACACCAACCCGTATTGGCTAGAAAATATATGTGCCATAACACTGTAATTCTCATGCAGAAGGGTGAGTCGCGTGTTCGTTTTGCCTTTACTATTTAATGGCACCTATATATTATTTAGCTGTCCTCTGTGTGTCCTTCGTAGCACTTTATTTTTCATGAGTCTTTCAACGATGCGCCGAATGTGATTTAGTAGAAGAAATGGGCGAAAATTCCAAACAATGCACCAAGAAGTCTTTGTCATGCAAACACGAAGCATTTTTTTGCATCTGTCCCTATCCTTCAGTATGTATGCGAGAAACAAAAAGATATGTACTACTGCTACTACTACACTAAAAAATTACATTTCGTCCTCCAGGCTGATTCACCCCACCACCAATTCAACTTTGCCCACTCAGCTTGGGCTGAACCTCTTGGCAGCAGCGTCCCCTTTTCTAATACTCACTGATTCACAAGTCGCTTGCCGAAATTTTCAGAAAGGAAGAATCTCCTTCCAGGTCCTAAAGATCCTCACAGCAATGGCAAAGAAGCACCTGCCAGATAAATACATCGTTCGGACTCAGGGCCACGTGTCCATGCTGTGGGGACTGAGGCGGCTGACGCCTCGGCGCAAGCTCGTGATCACCGGGCTTTCTCACAGGACGTCCCAAGGAGGAACAATGAAGTCCTCAATATGTACATTGATATTTTCCAAATCCACAAGCTAGAAAGGATAGCTTACCCGCCACCTCACCCCTGCCTAACTGGGGAAGCGGCAGTAGTCCTCAGGAAATTGCAAATCAATTCGTGCGTCCTCGGTATCTTGTTGCACCGAATCTCAACCACTGAGCACTCGTACATCTGCAAGCACTGTGATGTCTCAGACACCCTATGTCATATGGTATGGGGATGTGTAAGAAACCATAGCACAGTAGAACATCCAAACACTAACTGAGGAGCAGTGCGAGGCAAAGCTAACAGACCCGGACCCGAAGAAACACGCCAGCCTGATCGAACGGGTGCCGGAGATGGCCATGGACCACGGCTACCTGGAATAATGAGGCCGCCCACATGGTGCGCACACTGCGCTTGCTTATAGTGATAGTTCACTCTCTCTCTTTTCTTTTTGAACCATGCGGCATATAATGGTTAAATAAATGCGCGTAATACTTCTCCCCGAAGAAGCTGCATTGTTTACCTGCGGAAAATAACCGTCCGAAGCATGAGGGATGGTTTGTCCGTATAACGGCACCTCTAAGCATTTTCCCTCTTGTGACTTTTCCTGCTGGGCATAGTCACAGCACATTGCGAGCATCCCGTGCAGACGCGGGGTTCCAGGGCACCTTGGGCACTTCACGTGACCTTCGGGTGCTGGACCCCTGACCCAGGTAACGCATTGTGCAAAGGCCGACCAGATCAAAGTCGCCGCAGAGAGACTTCCTTCACTTTCTTAAATGTGTCTGTTTCTCTAAAAAAAATTCGCCGTCGATTACGCTTCCCTAAGGCGAAATTTGGGCGCAGTTGTATACGTGTTTTCTTATTTCGCGATATTTTGGCTGTCGCGGAGAATCTGTCTCATGCGGCACGCTGCAGACGGAGCGAAGTGTATCGCGAGAGACGCGTGGGCGCCATTCACAGCAGCCGACGCACAGAGACCTCCGCTGATGCGGCGCTTTGTTTCCATACAGCCGTCGTAGGCTTCTCTGGAGCCATCTCAAAACCATCGTCACTGCAAAGCCCGCATTTCGCGGCACTACGCTTTCCTTTTCACGCTTTCGCCATACCCTCCTCCTTCGCTTTACGCCTCATGGTTCCGCTGCACCCTCCTCCTTCGCTTCCCTCCTCGCGCTCTCTTTATAATCGCTATCTTTCTTCTGCCGCTGTGCTACACGTTCGCTTTGATATTTTGCCGTGCTGGTTCATCGGTTACGAGGGACAACGCCGACGCTCGCCGCAGGAGCGGGCGCCTAAGAGCTGCGATCTAAAAAAAAAGAGATATATGTTCATCAAAGAGCGCTGCTGTTTAGTGGCTGTCCATGTCTCGACGTCACGAAGTGTTGAGGCCGGCGCACGCCTCTGCCCTTTAGTCGTCATGTCGCTCCTCTCTTACCAAGCGTTTGGCACTCATATTTGCGATTGCGTCCCTGGTGGTACGCTAACTACGTGCAAAACAAACCAGCAATTATATAACACCTGTTCTGCCGCCCTCTCTCAACCCGCATGTGTCTTGAACCGCTAGAACGAAGTTTCGTCTCAGCGTTTTAGCAATCACTTTATTTCTTGCAGTCGACAGTTGTCGATTTACCGAGCAAAAGCTTACCATTAAAGACTAGCTGCAAATAAATTTCCGTTTACTTAACTTGGTTATAAATAAGCACTATATAAAATCATACTCCCTAGCATTGGCCAATGTACAGGGCTGCTAGACTGCTAGTTTTTAACTGCCTTTCAAAAGCCCAGTAGGAGACGACGATAGCATGTACTGCTTATCAGATATGGCACTAATCCCAGAACATGACCTCTAAAGCCTTCAACATAATGTGAGTTCTAAATATTCTGGGTTCTGCATCATTTCCAGCGAGCGGTAGTGACTGCATTTTATCTTTATTTTTGCTTCGGTATCAGAAGTGCCCGTTCTTTGCGAGATTTCGTGACTCGTCTATTCCTATCCCAAACAAAAACATTTTGCACTGAAGCTGTTGTATGTATAGTATCTGAAGCTAGCCTTTTGACACGGTCCAAAATGTTGTTGCAGTATACCTGTAAGGCCTGCATCCTTCTGTTTACAAGACTCGTTGTCATTTGTACGTATTATAAGTTAAGAATAATTTGTTTTTTTGTCGTTCTTCTCCTTGCGCAGTTCATCAGCAGCCACCTGTTATTAAGGACTCCCAAGGCAACCAACTGCGTGCCATAGCAGGGCCTTACGCTGCGGGCGACACCGTGATGCTGACTTGCTCTGTGCCAGCTGGTATGAAAACTTACTTTAACCTTGCCCTTGCGCTCTGCAATCCCTCAATGTGCAAGCGTTTGCTCGTTTCTGTGTCTACAAGACTATTTACTTCCGCGATGTCTAGCTCGCAACATCGCACTTATAGACTTGAATTTAGCGGGTTTCCTCAACTCCCGCTCCTATCGACCCTTACGTGCTACTTCGCCAGCCATCCGGACCATGCAACCATGAAACAACTGTATTGCGCGTTGCATGTGGTAGGACACCGCACTTGCGAATGCCTGTTCGTTCCCAATAGAAACGGCCAACAGTGTGGCGTGCGTTTTGCCAGATATGACATGAGAATCGGGCACCTTCTTTGCCACTCCCCATCCTTAGATGCTCAACGATGTTCTCTGTGAGCTAGACTCAGTCGCTTGTATGACATACTTATCTCAGAAGGAAAGATAGTGGGAGCTTTACCTAAGCAGTCTTGTATGCACAACGTTACAAAAGCTAAATTGCACTTCCTGAAGCTGACTGCACTCTATGAACGCTTGTTGCTGTTGGCGAATGTTCCTCTGTAAGAGTGTTCACAATGACTGCCTATTTATTGTTTTTCTTATCTTTTCATCTTCTTGTTTGATTTCCTACTTTCCCTTTTTCAATGTGCAGCGTAGCGAGATGAGTACGCCCTTGGTTTACCTGCCTGCCTTTCCTTCTCCGTTTCTCTCTCTCAACATTTTTTTTCATTGAGGGTCGTGGCACAGACTCAGAGGTAAGCACGAGAACCGTGGCCTTCAAGTTCTTTTCAGAACAGAAAGGATATGATGACCCTCGAGAGATGTTCCTCCAGATGTGAGCATCATTCCTGAATATGCTTGGAGAGCACATGTTATGGAATCTTTATCCTTTGAGGTCTTATTCCAGATTATAAGGTTATCACTTGAGTACGTCATGTGTACTCTACCACAGCTAATGTACCGGTGATTTGAAAAGCGGGAAAGAGATGCAGAAGGCATTTTTTTAGTCGGAACCGCCGTCTGTCGTAATCAGTGTGTATAGTAATACTAGAAAGTTCCGTGGGCGAGGCAGGAAGAGAACAAAGAAACAAGAAATGGCAGCGCAGCCAATCAATAACACGCCCGCTCGGTTACCCTATGATCGGGGAAGGATGAAAAGGGACAGGAAGTGGAAGGGAAACATTGTAAACGCAAAAACGCACTTGCATTAGCATTTACTTCGCGGTCACAGTTGGTCGCAAATTCTAGCTGTCTTTGGAGAGTACTGTAGCGCTCCTTCTCTCATACCTGTCAGCACCCAATTATTTTGTAAACAGTGTGCAAGGCAAACCTGCGAAATTCTAATCTCAGAGCGGCATGTAGGGTATCTCGGTGCACAGCGTGTGAAAAATAAAAACGGCAATATAACACGTGCTTGCTTCACCCCACGACTCCGTCCTACGTTCCTCCTCCTCCCATTCCCAGAACAACAAAACCAGCCCCACAACAGCCGTGCTAGCTTAGGACATAAACACTGCGCAATATTTTCAGCGGAGGAAGGAAAGAATTACCACCAGAGTATTATGCCACACGATTAAAGCCAGACGTATCGGCCCAACACGCGATCGTCACATGAGAGCGCGCAGTAGGTTTAGTGCTCCCGCTCTGCAGGAAGAGCCATGACAGGTCAGCAGCGCAAGTGCGCATCGGTTCACGGTGCACACTTGCGCACCGTGAACCAAATATTCTGTACCAGTGCGCCGAGTCTCAGAGGTCGCACGTTGGACCGATACTGCGAGGAGAAACTCGCCGGGATTGGCTTCATGGAGAGTTCGCTGGCCAAGGCAAGACGCGTGATGCAATTCTCTCTCATATTTCATTTCCTTCGTCCATACTATTTTGCCTTTTCTGTTGCGCAGCCGGCCACAAACTCACCCTCACCTGGAGGCGGAACGGCCAACCGGTGGGACCACTGTCAGCTACTGTGACGACGCCTAGCGGTAGTTGGGAGAATCATCTCGAGCTCGGCCCTTTATTCCGCGAGGACTTGTTCGCAAACGTCAGCTGCGTGGCAACCAGTGATATCACTCTGCCTGCGGAAAGCTCGGTGCTTATCGACATGTTCCGTAAGTACGTACAAACTGCACAAGTGGAATGCCTGAATCGTCTTACCAGAACGCGGATGGCGCATCTCTTCAAAGTTACGTTCTCACAACATGCGATGTACCGTTACAGACATCAGCTAACGCGTGACGTCTTATTTTTCGATGCTGCGCTGAGAACCCAAATCTTTTTCTTTAGTCGGTCAGAGTTTCGCATCGGCACATCGCGTACAAGCTGCGCGTTTCAGATGCACCAAATATGGCTTCCAGATGCTTAGGCTCCCCATCGTATTGTAATGTATAAGGTAGGCGTTTCTCTGTGGTAACCTGAACAACATCAAATTTAGTCAATTTTATTCATTGTTGTGCTTTACTGGTATGTTGGCGTGGGTGCTTTAATTTCTGATGTGCGTATTTACATTTCCTGAAGCTGTGCTCTTCGTGCGCAAAATTTGCTTTGACTTGCTCTTTTCTGTGTTAAGCTAGAAGGTAAGCACAATATTAGTAAGGCCTGACACTTTTTCCGTATCTAGTTCCTGGGGATATTGTCCTGTGTACACATGCGCTGTCATATTACTTGTACCTGGGGCCTTTGTAGTGTTTGTCTGATTCGGCTACTTGGAAATACAGTGTTCGTAAACCCGTCAACTATAGTGAAACTTCTCACATTGCTCCTGTGTTTTTATGCGTCAAATAATGATTGGCCAAATTACTGAGGCTCGCGCTTTGCTTTCTTCCTTCCTTCCTTGATTCGTTCCTTTCTAAATCACTTATTCGTTCAATTTGCCCAATTTTTGTCCATTCTTGCCGTTTACTTTACATTGTGATTAACGTTGATGCACTCAGTGTATAAATAGATTTCCCGTTTCCAGAATAAACTTTCAGTTACTAATTCGGTGCTGCGTTTGTCGTCTCGCTTTCTCTGTCCTCGTTGCTTTTGCTGACCCATACCATGTACTACATGTGGGAGCGGCTCACATTTTTAGACTGCACAATCTCCGAGATAGGCCCATAATTTTTATGGCATAGGTAGATAGCCGGACATAAAACTGGTCTGACATACAATGAATGTTTTTTGCATTAATATAGTACTTCCATAAATACTTTTCTTAGTGCCGCCTGCCGAAGTCTCCCTCTGGAGCTGGCATCATGACGATGTCGATGCCTCCAGATGGGTCATGGTCGCCCCCTCGGCAACTGGAACTACATCTTCGGCTAGGGCTTCGACATCCGTTCTTGAGCCTAAGGCGGGTATTTCGCACCTCTCCCAAGGAGCATCTCGGCCACCAAATGTAGATGCGGATTCGGCTGCTGATTTCTACACTCCGCGCAGCTTCGAGTGCGAGTCAACCGGAAGCCGTCCGCCAGCAAACATCTCATGGTTCCTGGACGGAATGCCGTTGGATGTGCGCTCGAGTCACACTCGTACCGGAGGCAACGTAACGGCAAGCGTGCTTCTCCTGCCATCTCAGGTTTACGCGGGAAAGCTCCTTGAGTGCCGGGCCAGCAACGACAATTTGCGGGAACATCGAGGAGTGCTCAGTCGCTATTTGGCTCTGAATGGGTCAAGTAAGTGAAAAGATATGTGGCAGCGTTTTAAGGGTGACATCGCGCATTTGTTATTCGCGACACGTTTGTAATACTACACAACCATACGTCACGAAGAAAACGCTTTTAAAACCTGTTTAAAGACTGCCTTTACACCTTTTTTTCTTGGAAGGGGGGCGGCATGTAGAAAAGGAAGGAGAGAAGGCAGACTGTGTCTATAGGTATATTGTGAGTGTTTATAAGTTTCGAGCTAAAGCGCTTACCCGGATAACAGTAAATGCAGTTAAAGGCGAATTAAAATTCATTAGACAGAGACGCACCAGTCAGTATCCAGAATCGGTTATCTGTATGGGGTTACCGGTAAGTAACTCGCTGTCTATTTTAAATTGTCAGCAAGTTACTGACTAGTTACAATAAGCTGCTATTTACAAATTTGGTCGACCCTCAACTAATAACGTTAAATGTAAATGTAACATGTTTCTTTCAAGCACCGCACTGTGCGAACACGTTCAGCTGCCGTAGCGAGCTTTATCGCATGGCTTTGTAATGTCGGACGAAAGAAGCAAGGAAAGAGTGGTACCGGACCTCTAAACACGTGATCACAGAAAAGTCGCTCGAATGCTCAATCAGTGTCGATTGATGTTGCACATTCGTGTTGAATACATTAGAGACAAGCGAGCGCTGAAGGAATCTCATGACTATTGCTTCAATGTAAAAACTGATTCACGCGGCCATTGTCCACCCTATCCCGTCACTGTCACGTTACGAGAGAGAGCGTTCTTTTTTTCGTTGCTTTCTCTTCAAAAATGCTCTAAGGTCGCCGGCGTACCAATTGTTTAGGAGAAAGTGGCGAGGAAGCACTCACCCATGGCGCAACGCGGTGTAGCGTTGGTAACGGGACGGGGTGCATAACGGCTGAGGGAATGAGGCCTAACTGCGCCACACGACACTAATATAAGCTGGAGGAGCAGAGGTAACGTGCCACTGACAGGCTAGCCAACACTTCGGTAGATGGACCTATGTAGGTCTACCTATCGGAACGCTGACCACTTTCTCATAGGCGGCTTACCACCGTTCATCCCTTTTTTATCCCGCAGTATGTTTTCATCGGTCAGACGCCTTCCTGACTTCGGATAAAACCTTTATTTTTCTTTCCTTTGCGTAGGCAAGCCAGAAGTGAGCATCAAGCTGGGTACGGGTCTCAACGCCAGCCGCATCACTGAGGGAGTGGACGTGTACATGGAGTGCTCCGTCGTCGGCACTTCAAGAATCACCGACGTTAAATGGAGTCGCGACGGCCAAGAGCTCGACGCGGACCTGGCCGAGGGCATTGTGATGACTTCTCGCTACTTGGTGATCCGAGGGGTGACTCCCGGCCACGCCGGAAGCTACACGTGCCGAGTGACTAGCACCCACGGCGACACGGTCGAGAGCACGCCGCTTCTCATCCGCGTCAGATGTAAGCAGCCGGTTGCCCACTGCGGTGCTTCATTGACTATGGCGTTCGGCTGCTGAGCATGAGGTGGCGGGTTTGAGCGTCGGCCCCGGTGGCCGCATTCTGATGAGAGGGAAGTGCACAAATGCTGATGCGCTTAGATTTATGTTCTTGTTGCTGAATCCCATATTTCCAAACTTAATCCGGAACCCTCCACCAGGGTGTGTTTCACGGAACCAGTGTTACTCTGGCGCGATAAACGCAATCAATCAATCAATCAATCAATCAATCAATCAATCAATCAATCAATCAATCAATCAATCAATCAATCAATCAATCAATCAATCAATCAATCAATCAATCAATCAAACATCATCTTTTGCTGCAGCAGCGCACTGGCTTTATTTGCGAACCGGATTTCATCATTGTGTAGATCTAAACTCAAACTGCTTCTTGACATGAAAACTGTTTACAGCGCAAACACATGTAACCACAAAGTATAAGGGACAGGACACAAGCGCTTGTGTCCTGTCCCTTATACTTTGTGGTTGCATGTGTTTGCGCTGTAAACAGTTTTCATGTCAAGTATGCACCAACTCGCCCAGAAAGAAGTTTTAATCAAACTGCTTCACTTGTCAGCTTATACGTTAGCCGAGAAGGTTTCGCAGGACCGCTCTTTCATCGAAGAAGGCCGGACAAGCGCAAATAAAACAACTCTGCTGAGTGCACGAATGCGCGTCGCCTTTCACGGACGTGGTGTTTTATGAACCTATCGGTCCGGCCATAACTACTCTATGGAATATGGTCCGATAGCTATAAACGCACATGCGCATCCTGTTCAAGTTCCCTACCGCCACCTTGCTCCTGTATCCACAAAATTGATTTTCGTACCCAATTTTTAGGCGCTTAAGTAGTAAATTACTTCAATCTCGCACTGCCATGAGATCCCTTCCTGCTTAGCTGAGACAGTGTAGCGATCGCTCCAGAGAAACACTGGTCCCGGGTTCAATCCCCCCCGCGCGGGATGAATTTTTCTTCAACTTGGAAGCATTCTTTCTGTGATACGCACATGTACGGGTTTTCTTTTCAAAGATTTATGCAAGACTAATGCTTCGCTGACAATGTTCTTGTTTCATTAAGAAGACTATATGAGGCTACTTGGTCATATAACGATAGGATTGAAACGTTTTCTCGTTTTTGAGGTGCCCATAATATTAGAAACCAAACTGCTAACTAAACAAAGTTTAGTTATCAGCTTTAACCACCTTTAACCACCTCTAGCCACCTTTAACCAATAATTATACGTCAAAAGTATTCGGCTATTTTACTTGATACGATGGACATGATTTCCCATATTCGAAGCGCAGGCCACTAACGTGAAAAAAAAATATCATGTGGAGAGAATGTGATGTTCTGCTCTAGCCACCTGGCGTTGTCACTTTCATGCAGACCCTCCCAGGTGTGATTCCGAGGAAGATAGCATCGTGCGTGTTGAGAAAGGCGCTGCCGTAAACGTGACCTGCGACGTGCGAGCCGATCCTAGCGCAGGCCTACGCTATTTCTGGCTCGCGGAAAGCGCCGTGGAAGCCACGGAAACCGTGAGGACAAGCCATCCCGTTCGACCCACGCAAGCGGATTGGCCGCTCGTGACGGCGTCGAAGCGCCTGGAGATCATCGCCAACGCTTCGCTCTTCGATGCGGCTCTCGCATGCTGGGCAGAGAACGCCGTGGGAACCCAGAGGAAGCGCTGCCGATTCAAGTTCGTATACAAGGGTACGTACGTAATTAGTCGTTCGAGACCCTTTTCCCGAGATTGAAATGATTTCAATGGGCTTGAATTAGGAGTGTTAAAGTGGCAAGAAGTGTATGTCAGTGGAGTGTGGGGGAGAGAGAGAGAGAAGAGAAGAAGAAAAGGCAGGAAGGTTGGCCAGACTGAGTCCAGTTTGCTACCCTACATGTGGGGAGGGGAATGGGCAAAGAGAGAGAGAGAAAAAACATGAGTCTACACCGCACTTTCACATGCACTAACTCAGGTGTAGGATTATAGTCCGGCACTCAAGTCTGTTGCCTTCAGGTAGTGAAGAAGCGCTCGAACTGCTATGTGGAATGTGGGAAGGTGGTCACATGCTAAAGGTGCAGAAGGGATGGGTAAGCTTAGAAAAGCGCGCGCGCGTGTGTGTATGTGTGCCCGCGTGTGTGCCCGCGTGCGTCAACTGACGATGCTCCGCTCCGGACCAGTCACTTGTACTTGGCTCATTGAATCATGGACTCGGAAGGTCAAATAGGGGCGACGTAATGCTAATGCATTTCTCTCGCATTTACCGCTAAATCGCCACTAGTTTTTACCAGCCCTCTTTATTTTTCGAACTGCTGCAGATTGAAACGGCTTTCCCATGATCTTTTTGTAGTAAGATATGAGCCTTGAATCATTCCATATGTTTTGGAAAATTTGGACAATGAACCAAATATGACGAATAGCGCTGATGTATACACTTTGTATAGCAAATGTATTGTTACTAGCCACAAAAATTTCATGGTCCTATTCTGAATCGCTTCCTTCTCGCCTTTCGTCAGTGGTCTGAGCGGCGCTCCATCGGCGTTGTTAACAGGACTGGCCGGTCGTGGACGGCGAATGTTAAAAAGAATTATAAATGAGTGAACAAAACTTTTATTGTATAGAGGTCCCGGATAATGAGACTTCCTCCTTTGGGTGTGCGTCCACATGCCCAAAAGGAACTCGCTAACTCCACCTCGGTAAACATTAGAGTTCCAGCTGTTTGACGAAGTCTTTGATCAATATCACTAATCAAACTTATATCATTGATAAGCAATGAAATTTGTAGTGATACCTAGAAACAACGTCCCTCTCTCGTGTGCGCAGGAGAGGACTCGCCCAACCTGAATTGCACAGTCGGCAATTACACGGACAGTTCGTTCTCGCTGACCTGTTTCACACCTCTTGCCAATGGCACGACTACGACGACGTCAACGAGACTGAGACAGCAGCGGCGGCTCCAAGTACAAGTGCTTGACACTAGGAGGGGCAACCGGTCTGAACAGAGCTTCTGGAGCACGGATCTAGGCCCGATACTCGTCAACCGACTCCACTCTTCCACCGAATACTTGGTCGTGGTTCGAATGCCTCCGGATGCGACTTTCCGGACCTGGGTTCGCACTCTGGGCCCAGCTCAGACCCTCATTAGTCAAGGAGGTGAGACTGCACTAACACGTGACGCTTTAATTTACGCTCATTTTTTTTGTCCTGCAGGCTTTGTACAACGTGTAAAAGAATACACTGAAGTACATCGTCGGCTCCGCTTCGAACCTCACAGGACTGTGTGATTGAGCGCTTGTATTCTTTTGCATGGGTTAACTTGTCCTAAGATAGTTCGCAAAGAATTTTACTTGTCTTTCGCATAAAACGTAAATCTCCGGCCTGCGACTACGCCACCAAATCAATCTTGTTTGTCTGTCGAAAGCGTTCCAAGTTGCTTCGGCGAGAGTTTACGCCTCTGATTTTCTCCTGGCTCCGTGATTTTTATTTTTTTGAGTAGCCGCGGAAAGTAGCGTTTTCGTGTGAAGGTAGCTGTGTTAAAACGTGATTATTTGCGTTACATTCCGCATTGCTAGTTTCTGGGCCACATAATATAAAAGGGAAAACGAAAGAGTAAGCTCTTTATTGAAATTCGGAGAATTCTGCCCTCGTATCTCTAGGTGCCTACATGTTACTTTGCATAAGGGAGGAGATCGGGAAGAGAAAGACCCTTGGAGGAGGAGGGCGAAAGCAAAAGAAAGAAAAGTTCAACCAAGGGTTGACGCTGAGGCGGACATGGCTGACGCACGTATCGGTTCATATAATTCAATCATTAAATGTTGGTTAAAGCTCTCTATTCTGTCTTTCTCAGTCTTTTTTTTTCATATTCATTTTTCACTCATTTCATATGTTATTCGTATCGTATTTCACGCGGAATTATGTCGTCACTTGGTCGACCCTTTTTTTTTTACTAAGAACCCGGTTGGGCCGTTCCTGGAGACGGGGAAGTTTATGCTAAAATATGGTTTATTTTGGAATTTATTATCGCTATTAGCTACTTACTGTTCATTCTAGCAACTGTGCGGCTACTTCTCGCTTCTTATGGTCACTGCCAAAGCCGCCACCATTGCCTCGCGCTTACCCTGCTTAGTCCAAGCGCACCCTTTCAGTTTCACAAGAAGTGTGCCGTGTGGCGGCTTTGCCTCAACATGCCTATTACTGTGGCGGTGCACCCTTTATAAGGGTGTAGTGCAATGTGCTTAATTTTCGACTATATTGGTAAATTTTTGCGGAGTGTTGCCGCACGTCAAGAGGGTTACCGTATACCAGTTGACAAGACTGCGCATATGCAGAGCTTAGGGCGTTCTGGTATAAGTTTACTGGAATGCTAGGCCATATACCTTGTTTTCTCAACAACATGGCAGCATCCAGACTGTCTGCTTCGATCCTTATTCAACCGTGAAACTTGGTCTCATTCGTGGCAGCAAGAAATAAATGGCAAAGTCAGCCATCGCTTAGTCTAATCTCGCGACGAGGACAAAGTATAAGCACTATGTTGTCGTTATTACTGAGATCGGTTGTTTGTTAGGCGCTGCTAGGCCTAGAGTGTGTCGGTTTCCGTCAACAGATGGCGTCACAGCAGTTAGCGTCAATCTAAGCGGCACAATCATGCGGGGCCATCTGTTACATGGAAGTCGACACACTTTTTTGCGTCCATCACCGGCGAGATTGAGTGGCGACAGTATGCGCCGTCCCTATAGGTCTAGCAGTGTCAAAAAGAAAAAGAAAAGAAAAATACAAACAAGTGTGCCGTATGGTGGCTTTGCCCCAACATGCCTCTAACTGCAGCGGTGTGCCCTTACCAGGGATAAATGCCTGGTAAATTGGTAAATTACCCTGGTACACCTGGTAAATTCACGGCAATACTGACGCTAATTACAGTCGTACCGTTAATTTTACCTACACTATGACTAATTCTTGCTTCTTGTGAGAACCGCTGAAGCCACTTTTAGGAATTATTGCCTTGTGCAAGCACTGCTTAGTCCACTCGAGCTCGCTCCATTCACCCAAAAGTATGTCATATGGGGGCTTTGCCGCATCAAGTCGCCGACTGCGGCGGTGTACTCCTTACAAGGGTAAAGTGCATTGTGGTTAATTTTTTATATATTGGTGCTAATTGCGCCTTTACTCATAAGTTCACGTCCTCTGCGAGTATTTGTCACTTTGTGTCTCGTTAAGACCTGACCTTCGTCTCTGTACCTCTTGCGACACGCGACGGCGTTTTAGAGGCGTGAAAATGTTACAAGATATCCAGAACCCAGACATGCTAACCCATGTGAGTGAGCTGAGACCCTGCCTTCAAAATAAGAAAATATATGATCAGGTTATGTAAAGGTAAGACAAGGGTGATGGTGTTGAAGTAAACAAGCTATAGCTTGCGAATGAAGACGATGTCTTGAAAGAATATCAAAAGAAATTTTAAGGTTGCTTTAAAAGCACAGGACCTAACATTCTTTCAAAAAGTAGTGGTTCTTAGAGAACATAACTCATTGTACTGAAATACCAAGTTGTCTGTTTTTTTTTTTAAATCTAAACACTCCCACAACCTTTCCTCGTGGTTTCTAACGCACCACAGCTATCACAATGCAAGTTGGTGGTCAACCCAAGGTGGCACAGGCACATTAACCCAAGCTCCTATACAATCTTAAGATATGAGGCTGAATTATGGTGATCACGAAATCTTCGGAACGACTCCCTCAGAGCCAGTATCCTGACATTAACCTGACTTTACACTATCATATCTCGGATTTACCAGGGATATCTAAGCAACTCAAATTAATAACGTTTCTACCGAATTTTGAATGCCTAATTTAACCCTCCCGCAGATATCAAGCGGAACACTCATGACGGGCGCTGGACACTTGCCCTGAGCGTCGTCGTGTTGGCGTGCAGCCTGGCTGTCACTCTGATGGCAGGGATCGGCATCTACTGCACGCACGCCCGCAGGAAGCAGATGAGGAAGCGACGGAAGCCACCGGACAGGAGTTTCAAGAGCGACACCAGTTTGAATGGGCTTGAAGACGTTGACTCTGTGCACATTGGGGACCACAAGGCCTACGTCGCCACGACGGATAGCTGCTGACAGCTCAGAGCTCACGTGCTGTATGAAGTATACTGAAGTTAGAGCGGTAGCTACTGATATCACAAGGAAGAGCTACGGAGATTTCCTGATGCGGAATGCCGTTTGGTGATGCGCGAAGTAGATAAGGAAGGGAGCTTCGCGGACGCCTACTCGCATTGGAGAGTTTTGGATCGCCCGTAAAGGTATGAAAGCTTACGGAATATAATGTTAACGGAGCCGTAGACGGCACTGGCAACGCTGGTAGCGACACATTGTGATGCGTTGTCAAACCTTAACGCGTGAGAAGTTTTTTAGCAGCGTGGGCTTTCTCGTCGAAGAAAAGAGAAGAAACAATGTTTTAGTGACCACGTGGCTACAGAATCTTCATACCAGCAGCTACGTGTAATATGATTGGTCAGAGTAGTAGTACTTCTATATCCGCTCTGGTTAAATTCTATGCCACAACATTGCGCAAACAATGCGGTTGTTCAATTTCTTGTCTCCCGTAAAACGTGAAGGGTAAGGCGTTTTACGGACAATTTAAATCACTCTAGTGTATTGCAATAACGGTGACCGAGGTTCGTGGTCCCTACTACATGAAGGTTGCTAGCACCAAAACAACCGTATTTTTCAGATGAGGTATCTTTAAATAACTGCGTTTAAGTACGCGCAGCTCAGGGACTGCTGCGTTGCTTCAAGGAAGCCGGATTCTGCTACAGAATGCGACTGCGTGACATGGGCCTCATGTGACGCTGTTTATCTGTATACGAATCCTATACTCTTCGGGAGTATGCGACGCTTTGACATACTTTGTCACGATGATAGACGGCCACAATAGTCTGTATAGCTGCTTCTTTTCTTTTTCTTCTCTCTCTCATTTTACTTTGCCGTCATTTCTTCTAACCTTTTCGTGAGCATGCGATTGCCTGTGGGAGCTATCGTCTAAACGCTCCTTTATTTCCTTATCTTAGGTCTTTCTGCTTATCTCTCAGGATAGGTATACCGCTGTTCGACTGGGAAACAGATAAACTCAGAGTACAATTGAAATTAGAATCAAAAACACGAGATCTATGCTCAGCTCCATACCCAAGCCTTGCGAAGTCCTCATCTCTCTTATCCGCACTTGCTTCATTTTTTCGGTACACGTGTGTGCAGGAAATGCGCACTTCATGGAGCTAAACGTCCACTAACGAATGCCCCAGTAGGCGAAGAGGCCATCCAGAAAGAGTTGCCCCCCTCCAAACTTAAGAATTATTAATGACATGATGCGTTAGACAGAGACCCACCCAAGGCGTCTACGCGTTTTCTTTTTTTCTTTGCAGAGACGAGTTCATATTACTATAGGTGAAAGCTGCCCCCGTGCTTCGGCTTACCCTCATAGTACCTCATAGTAAAGAATGCGCCTTAACTTGAAGGCAACGCTTGACTTCATCTCATGAAGCCTGGAGTGAACGTGCCCGAGACTTCCATTGTGTTTCCTTCCGCACGTTCACGTCTGGCTTCACTTAGAGCAAGTCAAGCACGAGCTTCAAATTCATGCGCAGTTCAGAATACGAGGGTTAGTCTCAAAAGATGTGGTTCCTCTTTGAGTTGCGCACCAAGAAAAATAAAAACAACTTGCTCACTTTTATATCTGCCCATGGAGAATACATTTTTTACGAAAACTGGAATAAAATGTTATTTGAGTGATTGCCTAAGTAGTATTGCAATTAGATTATTTGTCTTGCTGAATTATCTACTAATGAAAATTTGCTCTGGCGTATCACAAACGCTGCTGCAGGCCATGCATTCAGATTATTTCCATGCCTAAACCAAGGTTTTGAGGCACAAAATACATTGTAGAATGTATGAGTGTGTGCATTTGTGTATGTATGTATGCATGTATGCATGTATGCATGTATGAAAGTTGGTAGGAGGGTTTTACGTGCCAAAACCAAGATCTAATTATGAAGCACGCCGTAGTGCAGAATTCTGGATCATTTTTGACCACCAGGAGATCTTTAACGTGCCCCCTATGCACAGGCGTTTATGCCTGTCACCCCCATCGAAATGTGGCCGACGCGGCTGGGATTCGATCCCGCGACATCGTGCTTAGCGGCGCAACACCATAGCCGCTAAGGCACCACGGCGGTTGAGCGTACGTACGTACGCACGTACGCAAGGTACTTGCTGGTGCGTTCCTTGAAGAAACATGTCGCTCACGCGAGGTGTAATCTGTGCCACAGCGTGTACCACGGATAGCGAACGTTAAAAAAACCAGTGGTACCCTTACTAGGCACCATATCGTCCAGAAATAATCACCACTGACGTGACGTTTCGGAAGCACTTTCATGCCTCAACTGGCAACGCCGTCGGTCGACCCTTTTGCTTGAAGAAGGCTTTCAGGTAAATAAACGCGTAAATTCAATTTTTTTTTGCAATGTAGTCCAATACCATCAGTCGGCGAACAAGAAGACCCACAGCATGGCCTAAACAAACTTTTCAGCGTGTCGAATTGTGTATTGAAACATTTGCTCACTGCTGAGGCGTTACTTGCTCACAATTTCCTGGTAAGTTCAAATACACACCAACAGAGGTGCGAAGCTGCTCTGTCGGCTGACGCGAACTCTGTTTGAAATTAACTAAAAATAATGTTATTTTGCCCCCTACAGTCTGCAGTTTTTCGCACATTTAAGGCAGTCACTTCGTGAATAATTATACACTAACATGTTAATAAATTCGAAATATTGTCACCCAGCTATTACAACTAAAACAGTTTACCACCGACAGATTGGCAAAAAAAAAAAAAAAAACGGCTGCCTTTAGCGATGGCTGGTCCTCGGAGAGCGCGCGCGCAACCACGAACTTCGTCGTTCTCGCCTTAACGGTCCCGTGTCATCACGTGCAAACGTATTTCGCGTCATTGCTCCCTCCCCTTTTAAAAGCGACCGGCCCGGTCGCTTCAAGGGCAACAGGCGCGCACTATGGGCAAGAGTGCCAACATGAAAAGACAAAAAAAAAAAAAACATACAGGAATGTACACAATGCTGAAGCGGTTTGTGAGGGTTGTTTATCCCTCGCGTGCGTAGTACGGCTTCATCCGTACTACGCGGACGACTTCAGCACGAGGACGGCGTCGGTTCGAACCAGGGTCAGAGTTTTGAGGCACCACCTCGTAGTTCACATCACTGAGGTGGCGTACAACTTCATAGGGGCCGAAATAGCGGCGCAACAATTTCTCTGAGAGCCCACGGTGTCGGATAGGTGTCCACACCCACACGCGGTCGCCTGGTAAGTACTGGACATTCCGTCGGGTCCGATTGTAATGGTAGGCGTTGGTATTCTGCTAGGTGCGGATGCGATTCCGAGCAAGCTGGCGAGCTTCCTCGGCTTTCTCGCCGAAATCTTCAGTGGTGTCATTCCTTGTGGTTCCGTGGTCTACCGGGAGCATGGCGTCTAAGGGGGTTCTAACGCGGCGTCCGTAAACAAGCTCGAATGGTGTAAACTCGGTGGTCTCCTGCACAGCGGTGTTGTAAGCAAACGTGACGTATGGCAAAATTTCATCCCATGTTTTGTGTTCCACATCAATGTACATGGAGAGCATGTAGGCTAATGTTCTGTTTAGGCGCTCTGTTAAGCCGTTAGCTTGAGGATGATAGGCTGTGGTCTTTCGGTGGTCGGTGTGCGTCAGTGTGACGACTTGTTGCAATAACTCCGCTGTAAACGCCGCACCGCGGTCAGTAATGAGTACAGCGGGTGCACCGTGGCGAAGCACGATGTTGTGGACGAAGAAGCTGGCGACTTCAGCAGCAGTTCCCCGCGGCACAGCTTTCGTCTCTGCATAGCCAGTTAAATAGTCAGTTGCCACAATTATCCACTTATTTTGCAAGGATGACGTGGGGAACGGCCCAAGAAGGTCCATTCCCATTTGCTGGAACGGCGCCGGAGGCGGATCCAAAGGTTGAAGGAGGCCGGCAGGCTTGACGGGTGGAACTTTACGCCTCTGACAGTCACGGCACGTTCGCACATAGCGCTGAACCGATGAAAATAGGTTTGGCCAATAGTATTTTTGCCGTATGCGCGCTAATGTCGTCGCGAAGCCTAAGTGGCCGGCACAGGGATCGTCGTGACACGCCTGTGAAACTTCCTCGCGCAGTGCCGTCGGGACGACGAGAAGGAACGTTTCCTGGCTGTTCTCGAAATTTTTCTTGTACAGGACATCGTTTCGCAGGCAGTGCGACGTCAATCCTCGTGAAAGTGGGCGTGGGACAACAACGTCAGCTCCGTCGAGGTATCGTATGACTGGAAGCAGTTCAGAGTCTGCACGTTGATAGTCAGCCATGCGCACCACGTCGACGACACCAAGAAACGGCAAATCTAGCTCCAAGTCGGAGGATGTCAAGGGAATAGGAGAACGTGACAAGCAGTCGGCGTCGCTATGCTTATGGCCGGATCTGCAGACAACAGTTATGTCGTATTTCTGGAGGCGGAGGCTCCAACGAGCGAGGCGACCTGACCGGTCTCGTAGGTTGGCAAGCCAGCAGAGCGAGTGGTGATCACTGATCGCTCGAAATGGCCGGCCGTATAAGTAGGGTCGGAACTTGCTGATGGCCCACACGACTGCTAAGCATTCTTTTTCGGTCGTTGAATAATTGGCTTCTGCTTTTGTCAGACTACGACTCGCATACTCAATTACACGTTCTGCGCCATCTTGTCATTGAACCAGAATGGCCCCGAGTCCTACGTTGCGGGCGTCGGTGTGTATTTCAGTCGCCGCGGTGTCATCAAAATGTGCCAGGCCTGGAACGGATTGAAGACGTTTACGCAATTCGGTGAAGGCCTGCTCTTGGTCTTCAGTCCACGCAAAGGCCACATCTTGTCGCGTCAGTCTCGTGATTGGTTCAGCAATCCTTGCGAAGCCTTTATCGAAACGACGGTAGTAAGGGCAGAGGCCCAGGAACCGCTGAACAGCCTTTTTTCTTTAGGACGAGGAAACTCGGCAACGGCAGCGAGTTTTTCTGGGTCTGGTCGTACTCCTTGGGAGCTGACCACGTGGCCTAGAAACCTGAGTTCTTGGAAGCCAAAGTAACATTTTTCAGGCTTGATGGTGAGGTTGGGTAAGGACACTTCGGTAAGGACACTTCGTAGCCGGGCGAGATGTTCATCGAACGTGCTGGAAAACACAACAACGTCGTCTAGGTACACTAGACACGTCTGCCATTTTAGACCAACGAGTACAGTGTCCATCATTTGTTGAAACGTAACAGGAGCGGAACAGAGACCGAAAGGCAGCACTTTGAATTCGTACAGCCCATCGGGAGTCACGAAGGCGGTTTTTTCACGGTCACGCTCGTCCACTTCGATTTGCCAGTAGCCTGACTTTAGGTCTAACGAAGTAAAGAACTGAGCATGACGCAGACGGTCCAAAGCGTCATCGATCCGTGGCAGGGGATGAACGTCGCGTTTGGTGACTCGGTTAAGCCGTCCGCAGTCAACGCAGAAGCGGAGTGTGTTGTCTTTCTTTTTTACTAGTACGACAGGCGATGCCCACGGACTTGTCGACGGCTGGATGACGTCATCATTTAGCATTTCTTGAAGACGCTTAATCGCCTCCCCTTCCATAGGTGACACGCGATGCGGATGCTGACGAACAGGCCGCTCCGACTCATCTGTAACGATCCGGTGTTGCGTAACGGAAGTGCGCTGGACTTTGGATTCCGTGGAAAAACAGCTGGAGAATTCTGTCAGTAGGCCCAGCAGCTGATCCTTCTGTACATCTGCTAAGTCAGCGTTAATGTGGACGTGGGTATTCAGGTTGGCGTGAGTTGTTTCATCCGGTGAAGTCACTTGTAATGTGCCGATGTCTGTGAAGTCAGCAATGTGGTTCCGGAATGCCATAGCTGTACCTTGAGGGACGTGCTGATACTCATGGCTGAAGTTTGTCAACAAAACTTGCGAGCACTTATGCTGTACTCAAACTAGGCCCCGGGCGATGTAGATGTGTCTTTCGAGCAGCAGACGGATATTTGACTCGGCAATACCCTCATGGCCGTCGAATGCGTCGCAGGTGACGAGGGTCAATACGCTGCTCCTTGGCGGCACCGTGATGTTCTCGTCAACAATCCTCAAGGCGTTGACATACGTGTCGTCAGTGCTGCTCCCTGCTAAGGCCTGCGCCGTCGAAAACGTTACCCGCAACTTTTGTAAGTTAATCACAGCTCCATTAGCCTGCAGAAAGTCCATTCCCAGAATTTAGGTCCCTCGAACAGCTTGGGAGGATAACGAAATCTCCGAGGTACGTAAACCCACGAATGCTCACTCGCGCTGTGCATCTTCCTACCGGGAATAGCAGATGGCCTCCTGCAGTGCGAATCTGCGACCCAGTCCACTCCGTAGAAACGTTCTTCCGTTTGCAGGCAAGTTCCATGCTCATAGCTGAGGTGTCTGCTCCAGTGTAGATTAACGCCGTTATTTCTTCGTCGTCTATGGTGACGGGAATGTTCGACGTTACTACCCCTCGTAAGGTGTTTGACTCCGTCTGTACGTCTGCGTCGTTCTGTTTTCGTCGTCGTCGTCGTAGTGGAGGATCTTGCGTGCGGTCGTCGTCAGCGGCCTCACCTCCGGAGGTCGCTGAACTCAGTTTTCCCGACCCGCCGGGATAGGCGAGCGGCGTCTCAGAGCGCCGCGAGTAAAGGCTTGGCTTGGTGATGGTGACCTGTAACGAGCAGGAGACGACGAACGGGGCTCCTGCCATCGCTGATCAACATTGCGACGATTCGCGACGGAACTCTCTATTTCCGGCGGCCGCTCACCAGGTCGTGGAGGAGGTGCATTCGGCGAGAATCCACGGAGCCCCACATGGCGATAAGGACACATTCTGTAGATGTGTCCGGCTTCTCCACAATGAAAACAAAGGGGCTTGTAGTCTGTGGTGCGCCAGACGTCGCTCTTCCTAGTCCTTGCTTCGACGATGTGCGTGCGAGGCGGCCTGAAGCTTACGTCCATTTGTTGAGTGGGGTGTACATGCTGCACGCACTTGAGGGTGGCGGACGGCGTACTGCTTCAGCGTAACTCATTTCGGCGTGCGGTCCCTGCTGTGGTGCCTCGTACTGTCCAGGAATATGGACGGCCTGTCGGACCTCGGCGCGCACCATGTCCGCAATGGAAAGTTGTCCCTCAGGGGCAGTGGTCGTCTGCATCTTCTGCAGTTCCTCCTTGACGACAGCCCTGATGAGTTCTCGCAAGGTGCCAACGTCGTTACCGAGGGTAACGGCAGAGACCCAGGTAGCACACAGTCTTGAAAACGTCGTATTAAGGGATTCAACGTCTGAAAGGGATTTTTGACCAAAATCGACGAATCAAAGACGTTCCAAACAAGACAGCTTGAAAACAAGGGGTGAATACGTTTTGAAAACGTTGAAAGCCAAATAGCTTAAAAACGAGGGGTGAATACGTTTTGAAAACGACCTCACATACCTCGCTCTATCTGTTTAGTTATCAAGCATGCCGGGTACGTTTTCGACAGCGCCGTTTTTGGCGGGAGAATTCCTCGCTTGTCAAACAGCACTAGTCGTGTCAATTGCTCCTCTATTCAAACTACATCAGAATGAGTGCGGCAAGAAAAAGAAATTCTTTTGTGGTGTTAACCTCACGTCAGAAGAGACGAAGGATTGCAAATGAACGTGGCATCCCAAGGGGAAGTGTTTTGCGCCACGAGGAAGTGGAGCGCGAGTACAGAAACATTCAATCCCCCCTTACGGCAATGGTAGTCGGCCGAGCCTTCAACAGGAAGAAAGATCTGTATGACTACCCGGTTCCTTCCAGTGTGTTTGGCATATCAAAGGTGTCATCACTAAATGTGACAACGAGCTCCTGGAAAATGAGCAGCGTCGCATGCAAATGCTTCAAAATTCCCGCTGGACAAGGCAGCTTTGCCGTGTTTACTCTTATTCACAGTGCAGTGATGTGAATACCTTACCGCTGAACGGCTCAAGGTTTTTTACTGCTGAGGCACGAGTGCAGTACAGTTTTCGTGTGTATGAAGGTAACATTTTGTGCCCAGTCGTCTGAATAATAAAAACTGCGGTTTTAATGTAAACAGTCCGAGCACTCGGATGTATATATATATATATATATATATATATATAATGCGTGTGTTTTAACACCATCGGAAATTTTAGGTGATATCTTAGGCATATGCAATACAGTAAGCGTACATTATTCATCAAACAACGCGCTTCCCCGTGAGACCCATGAACAACTTGGAGCTTGGCTCCAGAGCGCTAAATCATGCAAGTCACATGCAGCATAAATAAAAGTATCGAGTTAATAAGCGAACATCACGTTTAGTGCCAACGGAGGGTCACATCGGTACAGTCGTTTCTGGTAACGGTGCTTCGTAGGAAGTGTGGCAACGAATTCTATACTGTGAGCACGATGTACATCAAAAAATTTGCAGAAACCATCGTCGATGATTGTTAATGCAAGCGATTAGTCCCAACGAGCGAGCGAACAAAAGAACGCTAGAGAAAGCGAGCGAAAGAGAGAGCAAAATATAGTTAGCGTGAGAGCGAACGAACGAACGCGCGAGCGTTTTCCTTGCAGATCAACAGTCCGACGACCGACCACCGACGACTGAACTACGAAAACATCCGACAGAGAGGAGACAGAAAGCTATTCGCTTTAATATTTCTGAAACTCGTCGTTATAGGCTCGCCACGCTTGGGCGCAGAGGGTGGTGTGATCGCACCTATATAGAAGCGGCGATTGTTTTTTAACATGCTGTAACCACAATGACGCGGCACTGAAAGCGGAAAGCGTCCGAAATGAGAGAAGAAACTGAAAGGCCTTGCGGAACGCCCAGTGGCAACTTCCAGCTCGCCACTCTTGCTGCAGATGGAGTGGCTAAAGAACAATGGAAGAGCGCGCGGCGTCTGGCTCTCCGCAACATGATTCACGGGTCGAGAACTACAAAAGCGCAATGCGCACGACACGCAAGACGCGCACACCAAGGCGCCACGCCATAGAATAAAGAAACAACCACGGCGCGTCAGCCTCTTTAGCGGCTTGTACAACAACCCATCAACGCCATCCAACCTTGCGCAAGGTGGCGATACCGTCGTCACATCATGTGACCAAGGCGGGTAGCCGGGCAGCACGGAGGCCGAGCAGCATGCCATGGCATGCCGCGGGCGGCCGGGCGAGCCGGGCATAGTTGCGTCACCGCACTAGCATTTCGCTTTGGTGTGTTTGCGGCTGTTCTGAATGTGCTGCCGCTGCCCTTTGTCATGTCAGTGTTTCAGTGTTTTGCTGTCAAGTAAACGACATTCTGTGATTAGTTTGGTTGTGCGATCTGTTTGTGTGGTTTTAATTTGGAAATCGGTAGTGTTTTCATTTGGCATGGGACCAAGGCGGCCACGTTATTCGTGAAGCCAGGCATAGCTGCGTTATCGCACTCGCATGGCGCTGTGGTCTGTTTGCGGCAGTTCTGAATGTGCTGCCACTGCCCTTTGTCATGTAAGTGTTGCAGTGTTTTGCCATCAAGAAAACGACATTCTGTAATTAGTTTGGGTTGTGGGATCTGTTTGTGTGGTTTTCATTTGGAAATCAGTAGTGTTTTCAATTGGAGGGCGCCGACTGGAGGGCACTAATCAGCTCTTCAAGTTCATTGTCATGTTATGTGAGGCGCCTTTTTAATAACGCTGTAATTAAGGAGTTAAGGGCAGTATAAGGACGAAAGTTAGAGGGACGAAATCGTGCTTGTGTGTCCCTAGCGTCGGGATCGGCCGCTATGCGTGATCCTAACAAGAAAGTCGCATTTTGCAGAATGCGAAGAAAGGCGGCAAGATTTCTGTCTCTGCGCACCTTGCCGATCTCGGCAATAGAGCCGTCATCGTGGTATTTTAGTCTCCCGTTTAGCAAGAGTGTTGCAGACAAGAGAACTTGCACAAACGGGCTTTTTTTAATCATTCAGTACTACTACGGTATCCCAAGAGGTAAGGTCAAGTGCCCGCCCTATTCCCTCGCGCTTCAGCGCACTGACAGAATTTTGCGTGCGCCATATATACCGTGCTTCTATCGTTTGCGCTTCAGTTTCTCGATTGTGTTTTCGCTCCCTTTACCCACGTGATGGGTATTTCATGGTCTCACGGAGAACCTGTGTCCAATATATGAAACGGCCAAATTCAATTTTATTTGACGCCTCATATGGCAGTAATATATTGAGCCCCTTGTAGCTTTGTACTTGTTATCAATTTTTCTACTTGGCGAATGGATACAGCATGTACGCTGCATAACTCGCTTGTGGATACTGCGTGCGTGAGTCGGGTATGCCCTTGGTGTAAAATAACTCGTATGCTCCAGGTTGTACGACTGTTTGCAGTTTGGGACGTGTCGGACTGTATGCTGTGCGCCCTTCACGCGTTACTTAGTCGGCCGCCTGCAGAGTTCGTGCGGGTGCCATGTGTGCGCATGGAGTTTGCGAAGAGCTCGCGTTTTTTTTTTCTATTTGTGTTCTGTTCGTGCGCTTCGCACCACAGGGCATGCCGCAGTTCTTTGTCCTTGTGCAACACATTTTCCTAGCGTACGTCTGTGCATTATTTGATACCGGTTTCACACGGGGCCCTTTTGACCGCGATTTAGTCCGTTACAAATCGAATTTCTCGGTCGTGATTGGCTCCTTTGCGCAAGCTGCGCGGGTGAGGGAATCGCATCGATAATTTCGATCCGGATCGGGCTTGATCGCGATCAAGAGTGGTTGTGTGACACCGGTATTACACACATAGGGAACACTTTAAGTTCAATGCTACTGAATGAAGAGCAAGTGCATATATATGCCAGCGGTGGTATGTGGGCAAGTCTTTCTGGTGAAGCCAATGCTTGTGCATTCAAAGCATTCCAGCTACCAGCGTAGTGCATCAATGTGTCTACTTCGACAAAATGGAGCACCAGTGCAGATATCTGGGCTTACCTGTCCAAGGCAGCAAGTGTGGCTACATTGAAACCACTACCAGCATGCGCGGCTGTTCTATTTCCAGCGGGACTGCAGAATATTCAGTAGTGTGCTCTCAAGCTGTTCATTGATGAAGCTCTGCCTGGACTGTGTGCCAAATATTTTTGGACGTGAAAGTGGGGGTGAACTGGTAAACATCAGTGGAACTGTGCCTAGGCTCTGTAGCAAATATTTTTGGATGTGAAAGTGTGGGCGAACTCGCTAAGAATTGGCTCTGGACTACATGTATTAAACCTTTTTCTCATTCAGAGTGCTTTTTTTACTTTAGGAGACTGGAGATGGGCGCAATGTGTGACATGTCAGTGGGCTAATTAATGTATTTACTGGTTTGCAAATTATTCTTTGCAACTTGTACGGGGCTTTTTAGATAAACAAATTACTATTTATTATGACCATTGCTTCCTTTGTTACACAAATGCAGCTTCCAGTGCATTCCAGTTTATTTCCATGTTTATGTAAGTTTCTAATATGAGGCTTGCATATTCATTTCTCACGTTCTGGAGTGGCAAGATGCAGCATTACTCAGCCTCATCGTTCACCGTACTACAGTAGTGCTTACTTGTGACCTGACTCCTCCATTTAAGTATTCTGTACTAGTTTCACTTCATTGCTTTTTTGTTGTATAGTTCTTTTTCTAGCCATTACCTTCTTTGATATATCCTAAAGCCAATATTTCCAATTTTGCATTGTTCCCATTGTTTGATTTCTGTCACAGGATTGTTTTATGAAGGTATGCGGTGGTATTTCTTATTGTGCTCATTTCAAGCTTCTAGCTGATTGGTAACATTGCTTGGAGGCAGTTACCATCCGATTCAAGCTCTTGCATTTTTCAGTCTACTTCAGGATAACTCTAGTCCATCTAATAGCGCGTGCTCTTTACTATGATAAATGAGAAACATTAGTACACTCCATGTTTTTCTGTTCATTTTTGTATGTGTACTTGGAATTTTGTTTATGGAGTGGTGAATGCTCACTTTCGAGTTCATTACAAATCCTTTCTGCGATTTTTGTTATCGTTGATGTACTTTTATTTCCATTTGCATTTCTCACACATTTTGCTTGAACCTTGCATAAGCAATACATTTTAATAAAGTGTTTTTGCTTAGTCACAACGTTCTCATTTCATGCACTCTTGGCATGAATGCCTTGGTCAGGACATCTGCCAAGACGTGACCATTTGTTCTTCGCAGGATGTCATTCCCATTTTGGTTGTAAGCATCGTAGCTTACTAAAAGCGGTATTAAGGATTCATTATTCCTAACAGGGTCATTTTCATGTGACTTGGTAGAGGATGCGCCGGCCATGCGGGCAACAGTGCTTGGCACTGCGCCATGGCTCTTACAGTCATCACCGACGCTTCTACTCATCCGGGGCGCGATTGGAGATCGTTGTTGGAAACGCCCATTCAGTTTCGCCTCACGCGATTGGCCTAGGCCGTGCCGACAGGTGCGGCTGACGACGTTGGCGCGGCATAGGCCAGTCGCGTGAGGCGAAACTGAACGCGCGTTTTGAACAACGATGTCCGATCGCGCCCCTGGCACCCGTGAAAATTCACTTCAGATTATCGTAAACCTTTCAAGACCACTTCTAGACCAGCTTTTTGATAACGTCCTAAAAACGTTTAGAAATTGGTTACGAATAGTTTTGGCAAAGGGATTATTTGTGTCTTCCCCAATCCTATTTCTAGACCAGCTTTTCGAATACGTTTTGCAGACCTGTTCTAGATCGTCTCAAGAAAGTAATTAAGCCGGACATTAGCAGACATATACGACGTTTTCCCAACGAAGTTCTCTTATTCGTGTCTCCTTTCACCCGTTTTTATCGTCTTGGATAAACGCTACGAAAACGTTACGTATCTCTTTTGTGTTACCTAGGGAGCTCCCTTGACATCATGGCGTCGCGGTTGTTTTGCCTGGCCCGCTGTTGAAGGGCCTTTTCCATAGTTGTGGCTTCGTCATGGAACTCTGCAAGTGTCGTCGGCGGATTTCGAATGAGGCCAGCAAAGACTTCCTCTTCCGCGCATGAGATGGCGCACCATCTTTGCTTCAGTCATAGAAGGGTCCGCACGTCTGAAAAGCCGATTCATGTCTTCTACGTACGCCGTCACTCGCTGATTCGGGCCTTGAATTCTTGCCTCCAACGCTAACTCCGCCCTCTCCTTCCTGTCCGCCCTGGCGAAGGCATTGAGGAACTGCCTACGAAATTCTTCCCATGACGTCAGTGTCACCGCGTGGTTCTCAAACCATGTTTTCGCGGAATCCTCAAGAGCGAAGTACACGTAGCGTAGCTTACGCTCGTGGTTCCAGTCGTTGAGGTTGGCAATCCGGTCAAAATGGTCAAGCCAGTCGTCGGCGTCCTCTGAAGCACTTCTGTGGAACAGATTCGGCGTCCGGATGTGATTGACGACAACGTGCGATGCTGCAGGAGTGGCAGGAGGTAGTTGGTTTGTCATTCTAGTTCGTTCGGCTAGCAGGCCGTGCTGTGGCTGGAGTCGCTGGAGACGCCGGCTGGCACGTACGTGCACAGGGGTAAGCTCGGCTGAACTACTCGCCGGGCTTAGGTCTGGGGTATGCTCCAGAGATCTTAACATCCACCGTACCCCACGCCTCCACCAGAAATGTCACCCAGCTATTACAACTAAAACAGTTTACCACCGACAGATTGGCAAAAAAACGTCTGCCTTTAGCGATGGCTGGTCCTCGGAGAGCGCGTGCGCAACCACGAACTTCGTCGTTCTCGCCTTAAGGGTCATGTGTCATCACGTGCAAACTTATTTCGCGTCAATATTTGCTTGTAAATTAACCTCCTATTTACAGCAGAGCGCACCAGACCTCATACGTGCCGCCTTGTTCTTTTCTCCTAAGGCTGTATAAATAATGAATGAATAAATTCTGGGGTTTTACGTGCCAAATCCTTGATTTCGTTATGAGGCATGCCGTATTGGTGGACTTCGGAATAATTTTTATCACCAAGGAATTTTTAACGCGCTACCAATGCACGACACGCGGTGCAATATTAAAGATGTATCGAGTTGACTATTTACTCCTAAATATTCACCATTTACTTCTAAAGATCGGTGCAAATGCGTGCATTCCAGATCACTACGACTGCGTATTGTTATATTATAATCCTCTTCCACGAAGGTCAACGTGTGCGGCAGCTGAAGCTACTGTGGACAGGAAGCTAATTATATATGCTTATCTTTAAATTGGCGGCATCCTGCAGTTACGTTCGACCCGACGCAGTCATACTGTGCAAGTGTTTAAAAAAAATAATACTCACACACAAATTTGGGAGCATACGTGAAAGTGTGATGGTGGGACGTCACGTCACGTGACCCGCTGCGCAGAGGCGTCGCAGCTGCGCTCGCTCGAACCTCGCCGCTCTGTACCACGTGACTAGGCCAGGGTTTAACAGCTGCTTCGCCGGCGCTTGGTCGCGCTCAGGCTCGCCATGGATGAAGGACGCGCCCGTGCGAGCGCGTCATCTTTTCGCCGCAGGCCCCAGGCTGAGTCTGAGCACCCTACCTATACAGCTCGCCGGGAAGACGCACTGAAGAACCGTGTCCCACCATGCTTAACACTGTTTTCGCTCGTATAACTAGGTTAAAGCCACGTTCAACCCCAGCCATTTCTTTTGGCGGCCAAACCGCACTGCGCGTCGCTCGAAGTCTGGTAACCCTGCCCCGTGCACGGGCTGCGTATGCGCACCTTGATTGTAGGGCATCACGACGGCGCCAAAAAAAATATCCACGGCGTGAGTGCGCCTCCAGTTTCCGTATAAATTGCTATCGTAATAGTAAAACGCTTCGGCTGCTTAGTTGCTATGGTAATTTGCTTTGGAGCACTCTGTACGTCGCTGTTTAGATTGTAGGTTCGCCCGCCGCAGTCCGCCCACGCCCGATCGCTCTGATGACGGCCTACATGTCATCCGACGTGAAATAGAAGTCGCATCTCCTGTCACAACCCCAACCCATGGCCCCGACAATTGCCAGGCGACCGTCTATCTGATACAGTCCGTCGTGCGCCAGGAATTGGCCAACATTGGCTTCACCAACGTCTGCTCAGCTAATCGACCTGACGACACTCCGTCCAGCACTGTCATACGCACCCGCAGCCTGAATGCCCCAACGCGGTATCGCAATCCGGCCGATTGGCGCACTCCAGACGACAAGCCTTTGTTATTGGCTTTCCAGCGTATCGGAATAAAAGAAGAGCGTGGGGGAGGAGACCAGAAGTTAAAAGAAAGACTTTTCAGCCCCTCGCCAGCTAAGCATAGCACTCAAGATGAAGCAGCTCAAGCATGAAGCGTCGTATGCGGGAAGCTCAAGCTGATAGCTCTCAGTAAATTGAACAATGTCTGGAACTAATAATGTAAAGTTGTAAAAAAAAGTTATTGCGCAATAGCGTTAGGGTGGCCTCTGTCCTCCAGTCCATGTCGGTGTTCCACTCTGGAAAACGTAATAGGGTGAGTCATTCTCACCATCATTTTTTTTTTAAAAAACAGGAAATTCTTCCAGCGCTGTTGCATTAAAAATATCGCTAAGCTAACTTTAACGCGCATTTCTTTCTCATTATTGAGAGTTTGCTAGACGCCCCCTTGTCGGAAGGAACTTGCGTTGCTGACGTTGAGACTCTTGAGCAGCTTTTGCGACGTTGTGCACCTTATTGGCTTACGTCACAGCTGACTTGCTTCAAAAAGGATTAAAAAGAAACGCTTTGAGGCTTCTCTGGGGTCCTCGTGCCTTTCTCACTGATAAGATATACTGCTAACATTGTAACTACCCCTCTTTTTAAGGTCTTTCTATCTGTGTGCTGTACCCTAAGCGGTCAGTTTTTTAACCCATTATCCCGCCTTTCATCTGTTAGATTTCAAATGTCACCTACGTAGGCAGGCAGCTCCGGTGCGGCGCCAGCGCCCAACATTTTCGGTCTCTTATTTATCCTAGCAACCACAGCGACAATATTATTCTAGTCATGCTACTCTGGAAGCAAAGGCGAATTTTTTTCGGGCGGTACTTCTAGGTACTGCTCCTGGTAGATAATTTATATACATTTATAAGCCTACTTTCCCGAAAATGATATTTTTCGCGTTTGTTTGGCTAATTTGGCTGTCAGGTTTGGCTAATGGTAGCTGTTCATATTTACGCGCACAAGAAAAACGACATAGAGCTTCATCTGTGGCTATATACAACAATAGACCCAACAATGTCGTATTGACGCGCATTCGTTTATAGCCCGATAATATTATGCAGAATATTGGATACGTGAATTGTACTGCACTTGATATGCATAAGTGTGACAACGTGACATGGCAAAAGATATGGCAGAAGAAATTATTATTGCCAAGATGACGAACTTCGGGACTATCCACTGCTAGACACCGACAATCACAAGCAGGTGCCAGATGAAAAAATAAAAATACGCAGTTCCTACGTAAATTTTGCAACCTATATGAAACAATTCATTCGTGAAGCGGATAATTAAATGCTATGAAAGTGTTAACACCATCACAAACGCGCCTTGCAGCTTAGCTATTGCGCGCCTGTCCGGAAGATCAAGAAGACGTCTACCTGGTCCACGTCCTCTACGGTCCATTTTTCGTCACGTGATATCTTCGCGGTAAGCCCCGTCCACTATCGCACTATCTCCTGGACCGGCCCACCCTTCTTCGGCGAGAACCCGGCCAACCTTACGTGCCAAACTCAGAGAATGCGAGCATAGCAAGCTTTCCTTCAATAACGGAATTATGCGCATGTAGGCTCGTATTTGTCGCACTATATAGAGACAGCTAGGCACCGTTTGCGGTTTTATTGCGTAGTTTCGTAGAGAAGAGAGCCGGACCCCTGCACATATGTAAGGGTAGCGCAGGTGTTTCTACACATATGAGCCGTTCTCCTACGCGGGTGATATATTTGGCAAGACTGCAGACGCATCCATGGTCAACAATATCCGGCAGGGTTCCAATAGAAATTAGGATAAAGGCTTGGGAGAGTTGGTCATGGTTGATAACGGCGGTGTTGGAGTAGCACACGAAAGTAGGAAATAAAGACAAGTTGCAAGTTAGCGCTTTTTACTCGTCTCTTTCCTTATTTCATGCGCTACGCAAACCCCGCCGCTAATTCGAATGGAAAGCTTCGCTCTGAAAAAGGTAAGCCACTAATGCACTAAAAGTAGCCTGTAAACAAATAGATAGGAACATTCGCAGCCATTGCTCAGTGCTTGTACACTTGGACCGCGCATTCGCCATAGCCACAAAAGCATAGTTATGCTCCCCACCCTTGCTGGTTCATCGGGTTACGAAAGGCGAACGCTGAAACGCCTGTTAACAAACTGCACAATGTGCGCTTCTAGCTAACTTTTGCGAGGGCGACGAACAAGCTTTAAGGAACCTTGCACTCTAAACCTCTTGGGAACAATTTTCCCAGAGGGAATCCGGCGTAATTATTCAGAGGTAAAGCCGATGTCCCGAGACACTGCTACCGGGGCCGACATTTTTCACCGGTTGCCTGTGTCGCACGCTTCGAGAGACACGTTGCGAGGCTTAGGAGGGACCAGTCCGGTTTGCTTGTTTAGCAGGCTTTAATTAGGCATCTTAATTAAACCGCCTTACCCGACACGCTTCGTACTCAGAGGCAATGCACTCTAGTAGTTCGTCGTTCGTGTATTTGCAGAACGTGGCAGTCGCTTCGAGTTTGAAGTACAATCTTGTTTTCCGAAGAACAGCCTCTTTTTTCGTTCTAAGAAAACGGTTTCCCTCGCAGAATACTGATTATTTCTGTATGAGATAATGCCTCTTCTCAGAGAGTAATTATTAGCGGTGGTCATGTGTAGAAAACATGAAGAGTCAACTAAACCCTACGACACGACGACGTTATTAAGATGACCTGAGCGTTCATTGCTCGGGCATTCGCCACCGACGCAATCAAGCAGTTACGACAGGTAAGGCTCAGAGAAGAGTTAGAAAGTATGCAGACAGACTGCGCCGAGTTGCTCAGTCAATGAAGGAGTTTCGCTTAACGCACCGCGCAAATAACTGCTGCGACGAGTTCTTCCTCCGCGCTCGGATAACGACTTTCTCATGCAAATTTCAAAGCCATTGCGGCATCTCTCCTCCACTCCGCGGGTGCGTCCCGCTGAGCCGTGAATGTTGTAGCATAATGGATGTGCGGCTGTTATGCTCCCACAGCTTTGAAACTTAGTTCACAGGAAATCCCGCAGAGGCATCACGATGGGTTTGAGAGGAAGCTCCAGCATGGGAGCGCGAGCTCCCACCTAGGACCACGTCATTTCCTCGCGCCACAATGTTTGAGAAAAATGTACTTCGGCCACATAATGGCTGTGGAATGATTAGTAAGCGAATACTGGTCATGAGAATTTCATCTTCTTTGTGTGCTATTAAAAGAAGTCCGCAGTGCAGGTGATTGTAGAAGAAATTAGAATATTCATTCTTCTTTCCCATGTCCATTATTATTCTTTAGGAAGCCCGGCTAGCCAATATGCTGAAGTTCATTATTATTATTATTATTATTATTATTGATTTGAAAGCATATACACACTTGACAAAAAATATAAAGTGAGGAGCAGGCTAAGGAGGAAACAGAAAAGTAGAAATGTAAGATAGGAAGAAAGGGAGGAAAGAGGAAAGAAAAGAGGAAGATGACAAATCTGAAAGAACAAAGAACACAGTACAGGACACGCACAGAACAGGGCCGGTCACTGCAGGTGGAGCTACTAAAGAATGTTAAAATAGAAGAAATAGTGTCCGAGGTCATGCCACTCGAAAAACGGAAATATGCTACAAACGTGAACCTAAGTGAGTGACTTCTAGAAAAGTAAGGAGAGCGCGATGAGCCGGATCGCGTGGAGACGCACAACCACTGGGGTACAAAGACTAAGAACGTCGTAATAACGCACAAGGGGAAACGAAGCGCGGAAAGCTTTAATTCGTTTCTTAACGGACAGTACAGTATGCTAATTTATAATAACTCAATGACTCCTCTTTATTATTGGTTTTGCAGTTTTATGTTCTCATTTTCACTTACCTATTGATTTTATATATAGTTCCCCCCTTTTTTACATGCTTTTTCCAGTGTGCATCGCTTTTACTTCTTTACCCATTTTGGTCACCATTGCGCCGGGTGTCTCAATGCTTGCCTACATCCGGAATTTTTTTTTTCTAATTTCGTGGTTTAATTTCTAGTTGTTCTTCGGCAGTTCGTCTATGTGCACATTATATGAAGTGTCATATCTCACCTGCTAAATTCAACATCGATTCGCACGCGATGACGCTAGTATGTGAGCTTGTCACTGTGCCTACGCGCTCGCTTATTTTCATATTCATGCACACATATGTCTTACACAGAAAGGAAAAAAAAGCGCTTAGAAGAGCACAATTGGGAAATTACCCAAAGAAAGATTTAAGCAACACACGTTGAGCTTTCCCGCGACTGTATCAAATTTTTTTGAGACGTTTGTGAAATTTATTTAGACCTTCAGGAACAACGAAGTGGTCACTGGGATGAAGGGCACGACAAGATACATGAGGGGGTGAAATATCTTGGAGACGCCATAGGTACTTTATGATGAGTGTTCCTTGAAATAACGTAGCGAAACTGAACTTGAAGATATCTCTCACTTAAAAGACAAAACAATAAAATATGGTGAAACACCCACCGCCACAGCTCTGTGGATGTGGCGAGTTTGATCTTCGGCGAGGGGGCCGCATTCCGAAGTAGGCGGACTGTAAAAAAAAGAAAAAAAAAAAGAAAAAAAAAACACGCTAGTGTAACATTTATGGGGTGAAACGTAAAGAGCACCAAGTGGTCATAATTAATTCGGATTTCCCTGCCGCTGCAGGCTTCACACTCCGATCACGGTTTTGACTTGTAATAACTCGAAGTTTAATTCAATTATTGCGGCTCATCACAGACAAACATTTTTTTATAGCCACAAATAGTTAAAAAAGGTAGGTCTGATACACCAGTGCGACTTATACACATCCTTTTTTTTGAAACGTGCGAAAACTGGCTGTGTAGTTGAGGGGGGTCGGGGGAGGGTGTTGCGAAACTTATACAAAGGTGTGACTTATAATCCGGAAAATACGATACCAGGGGTATGTTCGACGCGTCACGGCCTCGCTCGAACGCAGCGCCCAGCAACTGCCGCAGTGTTCGAGCACGATCATAATCGGCGACGGTTCCTGCGCAGACTTCGTCGTATCACCATGACGTCAGCTGTCAACGCCGAGGCTGTACACACCTCTAGCTGACCTCGAACACGGAGCCGGTAGTGCGCTGCGTGATAAAACAAAAATTATGAATTTATAACAAAATAAAGAAAATATATATAAATGAAATAGACGGGCATGTATGTTGTTTTCTACGAGGGACGTTCCGACAGTAAGTTTTGTCATGTCTTTTTTTTTTTTTTTTGAACAGAAGATGGCACACCAGGTAAAACAAACAATCGTCATAAGATTACACGCCCGTTGCTGGTTCGACGGCGGAAGGAGCGTGAGCAGAGGAGGAATGACGCATGCACAGAGAGCCGAAGGAGAGAGAGTAGCAGCAGACCGGCGTGCTCGAGGTTATTCGAGTATAAATCGCGATGGCAGACAGACGTGTGCTGACCACGTGGTCGCCAATGGAAGTGCGTGCTGTTATCCGCCATGAATGGGCACCTGTTCACGGCATTTGAAGGCGCACTTTCGGGAACTCATTTGCAAAACAATGCTGAGGTGGAGCAGGCTGTGCGACAATTCCTTTCATCGCAGGGGGGCAGCGAATTCTACCAGGGGGGTTTCTTTAAACTGATTGCCACTGCGACAAATGTCTCATTGTCAGTGGCAACTATGTGTAGAAGTAGTGCAAGGTGTATAGTTTCTGATGCCATGGTGTATTTTTTTGGCAATAAAGTTTAAGTGTGATAATAAATGATGAAGCTTACTTTCGGAACGTCCCTCGTGTTTGAGTGAGACGTGCGCAAGAAAATTGTTTGTGTAACAGTCATTGGTCATTACGTTACATAGAAAATTCGGGGCTATGACACAAGATGCGTCACATTTACATTTAGTGACGCCCACGCGGTTCCACCCCACTGTATGAAAAAGTAATGCACAACTCTCCTTAACAGATTCAATGTGAAAGAGTAAAAAAAAAGTTCACCACGAAGTTTCTGATGGCATACATGCGCTCCGATGGCAGATATATAGTTCTGATAAAGTGCGCTTGTTGACTCATTTAACCCGAATCAATACTCACAAAATGTTTTTAGTTTGCTAGAAGCCGTTGCTTGCGTTCTGTGGAATATACCCTTCAAGAGTGGGACGCAACGGCTTTGAAATGCAGTGGTGTGTAGAAAATGAGCTCGCGTTGTGCAGGTGCATGGTGTATTAACAAGTTGTCGAACATCACCATTGTATATAGTATCTCATTGTACTGTAACATAATCACCTGCCACCTACCTTTCCCTATATTCCTACTTCCCCTTTCCCCAGTGAGGAGTAGCAGGCTAGAAACACGCTCACCAGGCCGACCTCTCCTCCTTTCTCTTCATTAAAATCTGCTCCTCCTCTTTCTCCTCCTGTCGAACATCAGGATGGCAGCAATCATAAACGGGCAATGTTGGAAAAGGAAAGGAAGTATAGTGAAGAAACACTGCTTGGAATTAGGAGCCTTCTACGGAACTGAAACAGCACAAAAGCAGCCGCAACTGTGGCAGTGACAAAAAAAAATAAATAAATCAGGAAACGTCGTTATACCCCGCTTCTCGTAGAAATCGGTGAGACGCATGGCCTTTAGACTCAGGCAAATGCATACACCAATGCAGATACAGCTACACAAACACACACAGACCACGCAACTCGGATTGCAGCCTTTGCGCAATCAACCAGCCGGTGCTCAGCCGGCGGCTACGTTCCGCCGGCGCAAAAACATTCCCAGACCGCGCGCGAACACCGTTCGCTGTCTCGTTCTCTCAATGTGAGCGCAAATCGAGCGTGGAGAGAGGGTTGTTTCCCCCGGCTGAACGTGGCGATGGTTGGTGGCACGAAGAGCCTCGTCTTTCGCTTTTTCCCGGTGTAAGAAGGCACGCGAAAGACGGTTCTTGAGGCCGATGCTCGAGCTCGCGATGGGCAGGTCTCGGGAAATGGGCAAATCACGTGATTTCCGCAAGAGCGAGATGGCGAATCAAGTGCCGAGGCACTCGCTGGCCGTCTCGAAGGAGTTTTGTGCGTTTCCGTGGGTGTGGTGCGAGGAGACGGAGGGCTCGGTGGTTGGGGCGAAGAGAGCGGCCACCCTCGGCAAATCCTTACGAAAGCTCAGATTGACATTCCGGAAGTAATATAAGGGAACGTTATTTGACGCTATGCAGGCTCAACAGGAAAGTTGTGTTCTGCTGTTTCGTGCGGGAAAATTGTTGCGAGACTACGTAGAGGACCGGCGCCAAGAAGGATAAATATGAAAATGAGAACAAAAAGCCTGTCTGTCCTCGCTTCTATGTGTGTGTTCGTTCGCGCTTATCGCTCACTCAGCTACGTTTGAAAACAGATTGTTTCGTGAAAAAAAAGTCGCAGTACTGATTGCGATAGCAAATTAGTGGACGGCTGTGCGAAATGGTAGGTTTAGAGGCCGTATACAATTGTAAACATTCGCTTACTAACTAAATTAACAATGATAGAATGTGTAAGCGTGACTGAACGAGGACGTATGAAGAAACACAGACACAGAGACAGCGCTCTCTTTGTGTGTCTGCTTCTTTCTGCGTCCTTGTTCAGTCGCGCTTTCACATTCTATCACACATTCAAACCAACTAGCCCACCAACGTGTTTTAACTAAATGGAAAAGCACAGCGTCACGCGCGCACAGGTAAACACGAACACATCTCGCTCGACGAACGCGGAAACTGTCAAAATGCTGGAGTGAGGAATCGTGGCAGCACCAAGCGAATCGACCACCGCACATCTCTCGCTTCAACGCGAACAAAACGTCGAAATCACAGCGCATACGAAGCTACCGGCACTACGCAAAACATCGCAGATCGCTTTGACAATGAGGCTCCCGCGGACGTGCACTTTGGCCACGAGCGCCGGCAAGGCGTTTCTACGGTGTCCGCCAAAGGCGCCTACTACAGCATCCGCCAATCGCGTGTCCAACGCCGCAGTAGACGCCGCGGTTGTCTCCTCTCTGTACGGAGCGGTGGGCGAGGAGGATGTCGAGGCACCCTAGCAGCCGCCGGAGAAGAACGGCCCTCCTCTCTCGCCTGGCGCCCCTGCCTCGTGCGCGACAGGAGAGGGCAGGCTTCAGGCTCGCGTTACTCGCTGGCGTACGCGACAGTGAACCGCGTTCGCCGGCTCACCCTCGCAAGCTTTCAATCGCACATACGGCATACGACGGCCGACGCCGATTTTATTGCCCTTGATTTTTATACGGAAACTCACGGCGACGCCGACAGTGACGCCAACGCCGTCGGCAGAAATGCGCCTGGAGTATTCATATAATTTCTATCGCAATAAAAATGTCGGTGGGGTTAAGGACTTTTTTAGAAAGAGTCCGTGGCTACAGCTGCCGATCGGATTTCCGCTCGATGTGTTGTGTACTCCTAGTTGTGAATGTCTGCGTGGAAACACGCAGACACGCAGACGTCGTGGAAACATAACAACAAGCTTGATGACAATCACGATAATGACGACGATGGCGAAATTTATGATGACAATGATGATTATGTGATCATAATCATTGCAACGAGAAGTTGGAACATGCTCCCAAGCTTTTCTTACACCGTGTGTAGTATATTACCATATTGAAACATTTCTATACAGTGGTAATTTGCAATGTTGAGTAATTTCTACACGCCTGACCTCGCGTGCAAGGTGATCCGCACTGCTTTTCGGGGCAGAATCCTGTTCCAAAATTTTCCTGAAGTTTGAAGAAAAAGGAAAATACGAGAAATTGAAATAAATTTTGCGCAGCAATCAGAGATTACAGAAGAATTTAGTGCGTAGAATGTAATGCTTGGGGCGTTTTACAAAACGAACACTGTGCTTTAAGCACTTCGTAAAAGCACGTTTATAAATGAAGAATTTCTTCCGATCGAATGGCTATCCTCACTTAAGGCCGAGAAATCGAAGGTAGGAAGCTAGATTAGGAAATTTGGCCTGCTAATGTCCATGGTAGAGTGTATGTCGTCACGGTTGTCGTCACGGTTGCGGATTTTTCACAAAGGGAGAGCAATTAATGCCGCTGAGAAGATAAGTGTGGGTCTATTGGTCGGTTATAAAGGGACACACTTTCTTTTTTCGTCTTCTTTTTTTCTCCATAACGCGGCGCAGCACAGAAATTGATAACATGTGATTGTCCTCCGCGTCACTGCATTCGTCATCGCAGGAATTTTGATTTCATAACCGTCAGCGTGGCTCGGGACGTTCGAGTGGTCAATGTTCCTTCTATAATGCCTTCAGTTCCCGGCAATGACTCTTCTTTGCCGTCCTTATCGACTTGCCCGAAGGTACAACATCGCCTAGCACTAGAGTGCATCCACTTTAAAACTCTTGGCACTATACGCTCACAGCCAGCAGATAGAATGAACCTGTCTCTGCCAAAAGTTTCCAGCGCTGTCGAAGCAGTGAGTATTTCCTCCAACACGCGCGATTCCTCGCGAGATCCTCATTGGCTAGCATTATGAATTGCGGGCGTGTCTCGGCGTGATATTGCACAGCAATTAGCTCTCTTGGGAACTAAGGTGGCGTATTTCAAGCCCAAATATAATTTGCGTACGTGACACTAGGCGCTTTGGAGGTCAGTGATACGGCGCAGGCGTAGCCTGCAGCGAAGTCTTCTCTAACGAGTGTTTTCGGGGTGTTCGAACCACAAACATATGGCTCACTTGTTTGTCGCAAACTTGTTTAACTTGGTAGTAACAAGGAATCCTGTTACGTGCCGCATATGGGCTTCGACTTATCGCTAGAAGCCTGCAACAAAGAAGGCCTCGTATCGAAGGAATTTAGTCATTGCTTCGGCTCCAGTACCACTGGATTTTTGCTTAAGTACAGAGTCGAGTCGCGTGAAGCGCTTTCGTTAGGGCAGTCGCGGCAACAGAAGCACACATTGCCTCGAGCCCTGGGGAGTATTACGAATGTTTACTTTCGTAATACGTTCGTTCGCTCGAAATTACGTTCCCTAATTCACGGGTCAACAAATCTTATGTTTCAGTTCATGTTTCGGATAAAATATAACGCTCCCTGAAACTTCTCTGTTCGAATGCGGAAGTCAATTTTGTAATCAACATCAACATATTTTCTTTCTTGTGATTTCGTTCAAACGAAAACGAGCAAAGCATGACGGAACCTTATGAAAGCTAAAAATTGTTAGGCAGTATGTATTGGTTAACGCCCTACTTAGCCCGGGAAGACGTCACGAAGACTGTACATATCCGCTCGGGGGCCGAAGAGAGTAAGACAAAATATGAGCTTCATAACGTTCGCTAGTCTCCCCACGAGATTGGATATCATGAGGGAATTATAAACGAAAGTACATGAGGTAAGTCAAAGCTACAAAAGGGAACTCTTGCTTCGAGGCATGGGAGAGTCATGGAAGTTCGAAGCATGAGGAAGGAGCATGGCATCGGGCTTCCCTAGATTGGAACGTTTCGGAATTAAACATACCGCTTTCGGTTTCTCAATTTATCGATATCGACCCGATTTATCAGTACTGGTCGCCGACACGCCGCTCTGTGTTCTCGTAGGATGTGTTAGTTCCTTAGCAGGTAGAAAATATTGCCTGCAGTATAGCTTTAAGCAGCTTCTTTCTATGTCTCAGACCCTGCTCCAGTGATAACTATATCGTTTTTTATTGCCTTGATCACGAATAGAGCTCCGGGGCTCTGTACGCTGATTACACAGCAACGCCTTATAAAGAAACGCGTGCACTTTTTGAAGAGCGCATTTCATTTCAAACCTGAAGGACGTCGTTATTTAAAGGACCAGGCCTCGAGCAAGGTGAAAGGCAACAGGCTTGGAGAGTCCTTGGGATCACGTCTCGCGCCGCCCTTTATTCTCGAAAGAAGACGAGGAGCATCCCGTGCCACGCACCCTGGATCACCGCACTTCGTTTTTTTTTCTCATTGCGTGAGCTATTTCTTTGCCCTTCTCGAAAGGGCCCCTACCAAGTCTGGCCGCTACGGAAGAGGAATGGCCACACACCTGGGCTGCTCGCTTTTGTACTTGCTTTAGAAGGTGATACGGACCTCAGCTGCTACGTGGCAAGGAAGCAGTAAACGACAGCCGGTCTCGGCACTGGATTTATCATGCAGCCACGTCGCCAAAAAGAAGAAAAGCGTAACTCTGGGCCTAACCCACTCCCGTTATAAACACGATATAAGGATGCATGATTTACGCCCAGTAAAAACGGGAGGCAGCTGGTGCTGGACAATCTGGCCCAAACCAAAGCGGTAGTTAGGTGCTCAGAACCCAGCGGTAACGGGGAGTAGAAAATATAAATCAAATTATAGAAGGAAAGATGCGATAACACCAAAGAAGCAACAGGCAAGCAAGTAGTCGATCATACAAGGGAATAAATGCCGTGAAATGAATATACAGGGTATATAGAAACTGAAGAAGTCAGAATAAAATGCAGATTCTTAGTTGAAGAAGCTCGATAAGAAAAAAAGATATCTGGAGCGCCAATATTTTCTGCGATAACAAAAGGAAGCCAACCCGACAATATTATCGCAAAATAGCAAAGAAAGCATGACACAGATTTCATTTCTGTAGCCTAATCCCATCCGGGAAACGGCAAACAACCCTTAGGTGACGCAGTCACAGAAATGAAGACAAATGAAAGCTCGCTTAAGCCATCGTGTTTCCAGCGTCAGACAAACTCGCGCAAACGTGTGTTTTCATGAAGCCCATCGACGAGACTCCGATGGTAATAGCAACTGCACAGCTTTAGCTTAACCCTATTGAATTCTAACCCGAGATGCATTATCGTATGCGTTAGGTACATCTGCCCAACTCCTTTCTTTTTCTCCCGTCTTAACTCTGCAATGACCAAACACCTTTTCACGCCAAGAAAAGTTTCAACTTTATTTCTGGCCATGGACAACACATTTGCACAGAAAAAAACAAGTCCTGGTTGAGTTGTAAGGTAATCAGGACACTAATTTATTATTTAGTAACTTGTTTGCCAAGCAATTCACTACAGAAAATTTACTCCAGAGTATCGAAACGTTACTATAGGCAACGTGGCAAAGTTTGCCGTATTAAATGTCTACACTCCGAGGTATCAAAGAAGTGTAGGTACACGATACACTGGACACCGCAGGGTCGTTTGCAACTGGTGTGTTGGCTGCTCATTTGCTCTTTAATTCACACCACTGTCATACTGTCGCCTAACGTTTCGCCTGTCGTTCTTTTCGTTCGGCAGTTTTCAAAATTATTCCGGAAACCATCACACTTCGGAAGCCCCTTCATGGTTTCATGCCTGTAACCACAAAACTAAGTCAAAATCAAACACACATCACGGATGACGCTCAGAAGAGGCTAAAGTATTTCTTTCTTTTGCAGTTTTTTTTTTACCTACCTTTGGCGTCTCGCCATGGCCATCCTAATGCATTATATCCAGAAGGAACCCATACCAAGACCTTCCTGAATTACTTATTCCCTACATATGGCGCAAGACTGTAACGACCTTCCCTCCCCTGTTGGTACCGTACTTACATATGGTACCAAGTTAAAACGGCCACCAGGAGTTACCATCTAATATGTTCATAATCCTTATGTCACGTCCCTCCAGTACTGTGTATGTATGATTGAACGAACGAACGAACGAACGAACGAACGAACGAACGAACGAATGAAATGAAATGAATGAATGAATGAATGAATGAATGAATGAATGAATGAATGAATGAATGAATGAATGAATGAATGAATGAGCTTGCTTCGGCTGTGAGCCCGATAGCTCAGTTGAATACCGATCCCTCATGTAACGTCTCGCCGGTACACTTGAGGTATGATTGAATGAACGAAGATAATGAATGAATGATGAATGAATGAATGAATGGATGAAATTTGCTTCAGCTGTCAGCCAGCTAACTCAGTTACAAACCAACCTGTCATTTTTTTGTCTCGTGAGGTTACTCAGCTCCTGGGCCCAAATTCTCAAAATTGTTCTTAACAGAAAGCTTCAGCCAATACAGATGCTGGACGTATTATTAGCGAAGGCAGTCACACAATGGCAAAGCGCCCACACGAAAGAAAAGGTTTTGTGAATTCGGCTTTTGCTCTTTTGTTGAGGAGGCAGCCCCTAACGAGATTGAACGCCTTTTTCGTCAGAGCTGACGCTTCCTTCGCATTCATCATCGTGGATAAAGCCTTTTTATCTTTGGCCGCAGTATCCTCGCTCCACGCTTCTGAATACGCCTTCGATTCCGTTTCTTCTTTTTTGCCTTTTTTTCTTAGCTCTTTCTTTTTTTCAGGTGAGAGTGTCATATGGTGAACCTACTCCATTCACGCCGACAAAGCGCAGCTCAGGTGCTCGGGCGATTGGCTGGAAAAAGTTTTATCCTCATGTATGAACTGCTTTCTTTTTCTCACGCTGGCCTGTCACGCTACGTTGCCATGGTCGGTATAATAAATTGTTCTTATTTTTGGATATGCTGCCTTGTTTTACTTTCTTATAAATAAGCGAAACCTGCCAGAACACCCCTGAAAAATGATCGCGAGAACAAACAGCTCATACCTGGAGCTTCCTTACAGATGAGGAGCTTTAGCTTTTTAAGGTTTCAAGTGCTTGTCCTTTGTTTAGACATCAAATTTACACGTAGAGTAAGTACGCTGGGTGTGCATTACAAACTTCCTCACATTGAAAGGAAGCAGTAATTAGGGCGCCTTCGGTAGAAAATCAAAATACTTGTAAGCGATTGAAGCACCAAAGCTAAGAGTTTGCCTGTGAGTCTGTCCCTCTATATATCTATATATCTCTGTTCGCTTACTTATTTCTTCATATATCTTTAATTTCATTTATTTACCTACATAGCAAAAGACCTGCAAGTTCTGGAGTGACATATAACAAGGGGTGGCATATTTAAAAAAAAAATTTAATCTTTGAAAGCCATTTGTGCGAAATAATGCAGAATATTCCGAACAGGCGGAGAAAATTCGGCAAAATAATAACAACACAAAGAAACGTGTACTAGAAGCACAGACGTTTCAAGAGACATTATTCATACCGACATGTTCTATAACATGACAAACAAATTAAAAAGAAGTAAGGTATACTGAAAAAGTGCTACTGCAAGCAATTCAAGTTCGCTCGTATTACCGGATGGAGAAGGAATTTAGAAACACTTTACCGCAGCAGTCAAGCACCGACACTTTTACTGCGGCTTGCGCTGCGTGTGAACACGCACATCCGATCTAAGGTAATGTAGTATCATGCTCCTAGAAGTTGACCGCACAGGTGTCTCGGAAGTATAGCTTATGTTGAATAAAGCCTCTTTTTCCTGGGCTAGTTTAGTCATCCTGTGAGCAATTGTGTACGCTTGACATTAGCAGGCAGCTTTAGCTCTGGGCTGACTCCAATTTGCCCATTCAAATAAACACAAAACGGAGAAATACTTTTATGAGACAACCACAAGACCGATTTGAATGAAATATGGTCACTTTGAGAAAGTTTACTGCCACACAGCCCGAATGCAATTTCACACTAGAGAAAATTAAAAGATGTTGATATTTGGTTCTCGCAATGGAGAGTCTATTGTTACGAAGGAAACCATGAAATAATAATTCGTTAAGAATAAGTTCTAGTGCAATCAGTTAATTGGTAATTAAATTTAAAATAAATTACGGGGTTTTACGTGCAAAACTACGATCTGATCATGAGGTACGCCGTAGTGGGGGGGGGGGGGGGGAAGGGGGTCCGGGAATTTGGACCACCTGAGGTTTTTAACATGCAGCTAAATCTAAGTACACGGGTGGTTTTGCATTTCGCCCCCATCGAAATGCAGCCGCCGTGGCCGGGATTCTATACCGCGACCTCGTGCTTAGCAGCCCAACACCATAGCCACTGAGAAATCACGGCCGGTAATTGGTAATTGGGTTGCTGAAATATCCACAATTGCAACCTCCTTCCAGAATATCAAGAATGTTAGAATGGGCTCGTCATTAGGTTTTCAACGCTTAACTCAGAGTGTTTAGTCATGAAATTCAGCATTTCAAAAGTCATACGTTAGACTTTGCGGCGTTAACTTATGGCTACTCCACCAGATTAAAATTCTTATTTATATCTTGACATTTATGCAGAAATTGCCGAAAATTGGAAAGCTTCAAAAATATTAGAATTAATTGTACAAATGCACAACTCTTCACCAGAGTTTTGAAAACTGCATGTGCTGGACCATCTATATGAAAAACTTATTATTTAAGAACTAACAGCCTACGTCAAATTGTTACAATGGTTGTCAGGGCTCTGCGGAAGTCCTGCTCATAAATTAACGGTATATTTAATAGCAGCGTACAATTCATCAATAATATTCAATTTGGCTGTCCTAATAAGTGAAGTTCCCAAAATTCTAGTGCCGTTTTTTGTTTGTAAGCTACGAAGTTTTAAACTTGATACTTGTTTCTTGATACTTCCACTGTTCAAGAATTTTCCTGAAGAAATGGTGGTGGTAGTGGTGGTGGTAACAACTTTATTGACAATCCGGCAAATTCGTGGCCTGGGCCTAGGCCGCCCTCGAGGAGGTCCGGAGATCCTGTCTCCTCGCCGCCTCACGGGCTTGCTGGATGGCCCATACTTGATTTTCGTGGTTTGAGCTGTGGAACGCAGCCGTTCATCGCGCCGCAGCTTCATCAGGGGAAACTGCATTTTTTCTGCATATAACTTCACATTCCCAGAGAATGTGTCTAAGAGATGCGTGAGCCCTGCCGCATAGTTTGCAGTTATCGTCTGAGTAGACGTCGGGATATATCCTCCTGAGATTGACGGCGTTGGGGAAGGTCTTTGTTTGTAGCTGCCTCCATTCTACCGCTTGGGCCCTGTCGAGTTTCGGGTTGGGGGACGGATAAACATGCCTATAGTTTTGATAAAATTTTATTATATCACAGTACCTGGTCATTCTGTCTCTCTCTGTCCATGCCTCCGTTGAATTTCGAACCCCAAGAGAGGATCCTTCTACGCGGGCGCGGAATGTGAGACCTCGAGCTATGCGGTGGACCTGCTCGTTAAGGTTGGGTACGGGGGTGTCGGGAGACCTGTGAGCCGGGAACCATATAATGTGTCGTTCATCCGTCTCCTCGGAGGTGTCATAGCTCGTGTTGGCTTTGAGTATAGCCTCAGCCTTCGGCGAAATTCTGCCTTGTGCATAGTTTCTGACCGCCGTCTGCGAGTCACTGAGTACGTATCTACAACTGGGGTTAACGATGGCTAGGGCTATCGCCACCTCTTCCGCTACCTCGGGGTTTTTGCCCCGTATACTACAAGAACTGACCAATTGTTTGTCGGTATTGAGGACGGCCACTGCGAAAGCACCTCGATCCTCGTATCCTGCAGTGTCTACGTGCAGCGCTTCCTTGTCCGTAATGAAGGCTTGGAGTAAAGCCTTGGCTCTATTCTCTCTTCGACCCTGATTGAATTCGGGGCTCATGTTCTTGGGTATCTTGGCCACCTGCAGCTTTTTCCTGATCGCGATTGGAAGGGATGTCTTGTCGCCGTGCTGATTGTGGCAAGTTATCCCAAGTTTGTCCAGGATGCTCCTCCTGCCCGTTCGTGTCTTCGCTAGTCTCTCGAGTTGCGAGATTTGGTGTGCCTCAATAACCTCTTTGAGCGTGTTGTGGACGCCCAGCTGTAGCAGAAGTTCCGTGCTGGTGCTGCCTGGAAGGCCCAGTGCAATCTTGTGTTTTCTTCTAATGAGGGTGTTCAGTTTGGCATATTCGGCCGCGTACCAGTTGTGGTAGGCGGCCACATAAGTAATGTGGTTAATAACGAAGCAGTGCATGAGTCTGACGACGTAGGCCTCCCTCATACCCTGATGCCTGTTGGTGATTCTTCTGATGAGCCTCATCGTGTTCGTGATCTTAGTCTCCAAATGCCTGACCGTTTCTCTGTTGTTGCCGTTCGATTCTATAATGAGTCCGAGCACCTTAATCTGCTTCACCCTGGGTATTTCTTGTCCGTCTTTGGTGCGTATGCACATTTATTCGTATGCAGTATGGTGGATGTAAGCCTTGGGGGGTCTTCTCCTAAGCGTCGGGCGGTAGAGGAGGAGTTCAGATTTTTCTGGCGAGCAGACGAGACCGGTTCCGACGAGGTACTCTTCCACCACCTCGACCGCGGTCTGTAATCGCTGTTTGATTTCTCCGTCGCTTCCCTCGGAAACCCAGATCGTAATGTCGTCCGCGTATTTTTTGTGATGCACTCGATGGCGTTGAGGCGCTCGGGGAGGCTGATCATAATCAGATTAAAGAGCATCGGCGAGATGACCGAGCCTTGCGGGGTGCCGACACTGCCTATGTTACTGTCTTAGGATGCGAGCTTGCCCAGCGTTAAGGAGACTTTCCTGTTTGTGAGGAAATCCTGAAAATAGCTGTACGCTCGGTTTCCTAGATTGAGTGCGGCAACACTGCGTAGTATGGCTGCGTGAGCTGCGTTATCGAAGGCTTTCTTGAGGTCTAATCCTAGAATGGCCCTGGTACCTCTTGTCTTGTTGTCGAGTATCTGGTGCTTGATTTGCCACATTGCATCTTGCGTGGAGAGATGAGCTGGAAACCCGAGTATGGTGTCCGGATACGCTTCCACGTCGTCGGACGTGTGCGTGTGCGTTGAAGTGTGCGTTAATCTGGGTGACGAAGGCGGGCTCCATCAACTTGCCGGCGCACGACGTAAGGGATATTGGTCGAAGGTTGGCCAGATGTGGGGGTTTCCCTGATTTGGGGATGAGCACCATTTTTGCTCTTTTCCACTGGTCTGGGATGCATCCTCGGGTCCAGCAATCGTTAATGTACTTGGTCAGTTCGGAGATGGTCTCGTTGTCCAAGTTACGAAGGGTCTTATTAGTTACGCCGTCCTGTCCCGGGGCCGACTTGCTGTTGAGCTTTTGCAAAGCGGCCCGGATTTCCACCTCGTCAGTCTCTGTCCAGAGAGAAATTGTGTTTTCCCGTGTATTCCCCGTGTTGAATAGTCGGGCTATGCGGGGCGTATCTGTCGCAGAGTTCGGAAAGGATTTCTTCCTCGTCCTTGGCGTGTGTGTGTATTAGCTTGCGCATGATTTCCCTATGCGTTGCCTTGGTCCAGCATGTGTCGGAGCAGGCACCATGTGTGACCGGTGCCAATCCGTCCGTCCATCTCGTTGCAGATCTCATCCCATTGTTGTTTACGAAGAGTTTTGCAGTGCCTTCTATTTGTTTGTTGAGTAACGCTATGTGTTTCCTCAATTCCTATTGTGTCTTTGTTTCTGCCACCTGGCTTGAAGCGATCGCTTGGCCTCCCACATGTGCACCAGGCGGCTGTCGAGCTTCTCGACAGGAAGATCTGGTGTCACGGTCTTTGTCACTTTATTGACGTCAGCCATCACTTTTTCGGCCCATTGTTGAATGTCTGTGATGGGCGCGTGCGTCATTCCGGCTCAATTCTTGCGGAACTGGTCCTAGTCCGTTCCTTTGAAGGTTTTGTTGGGTTCGGTCATTAAATTCTCCAATAATTTCGTTTCGTGAATACTGTGGTCACTACCAAGGTCTTCGAACGTGTTATTCCAACTCGCTCCTCTCGCGTTCTTCACTAATGTGAGATCGGGTGTGGCGTCTCTTGTCGGCCCTGTTCCCATTGTGGTGGGGGAGCTGCGGTCGGTGATGAGGGTCAGGCCTGTCTCCTGTATATCCTGCCATAAAGCCTTGCCTTTGGCTCTTGTATAGGCATAGCCCCACGCTCCGTGCGTGGCGTTAAAATCTCCCCCGACTAGTAGGGGATGGTAACCCGCAATTTCGGTGGCCCTCCTAAAAAGGGGTTAGGAAGCGCTGTCGTATGTGCGCAGGGTTGCTGTATAGATTGAGGATAAACGTGCTGCATTGGCTCTTGCTTTTTGGTATAATTTCTACGAATACTTGTTCAATCTGCGCTACCTTAATGTCGTGACGAACGACCACTAAGCCTTTCCTGACCAAAGGAGTTAGCACTTGGTTCTCCCCGGATGGGGGACCGATGACTCGGTAACCGGGTAGTTTTGCTAATTCGTGTCTCTCTTGTAGCATTATTACATATGGTTTCGATTTGCTTTTAAGGTGTTGTTGCAGGACCGCTTTATTGCGGTGTAACTCCTGCTATTCCAGTGCCATATCATCAGCGCGCCTCTTCTACCTTGCTTGTCTATTTTGGTCTGGTCGTGGGGTGGAGGTCTGAACGACCCCAGATGCTGCTGCGGTGTTTACAGGGGTGTCGTGAAATTCCTTAGATGCCATCCCAGTTATGGGGGCCCCTGCGGTGGTAACTGGCTGCAGTTTGGCTACCCTAAGACTTAGGTTGGCCTCGTTGCTTTCGAATTTGTCAAGTCTCGACATTATGGTCGAGACCGCCAGCGTGAGGTTGCCGATGGCTTCCGCTTGTTCTTTGAGTACATTTTGCATTTCCGTTAATTTCTGCCCTAGGTCTGCCAGTTGTAATCCGGTTTGGCTGCTAACGGCTGGAGCCTTTCTCTTAGCTGGCGGAGGGTTGTCATCCTCCTCCATGCTATTATTAGGGGTTACCGCAGCTGCACCTGCACTAGAAGTACTCAGACAGGGAGATATCTCCACCCTTCGACTAGTCTTAAGATCCTGCATTTTTGTCATGAGGTTTGAGATTAATTCTCTCAACTGCGCATTTTACCGTCTCATTTCTGCTATTTCCTTAGAAGCTGCAGTCTCCTCAGTTCCATCGCGGCGCGACGAGCGTTTGACCGCGTCTGCCCAGCTCACCTTAATGGTGGCCTCTCCTACCGCCGGGCCGCCTCCGCTGCGGCGAGAACGGGAACGCGTACGGCTCCTGGATCTGGTCCGGGCCGGTCCGGGTGTGCGGCTCCGTGATCTGGACTTTCTGGTTCTCGAGCGGGCCCTCGAGCGTGAACGGGGCCTGGTCTCTCGGGAAGGGTGTCCAACTGTTTCCCTCGTAGCCTCCGATGCTAGGAATTCTTCCTGTTGTCGTTGTCTTTCCCAACGTCATCTATCGACTATATATGGCGTCTTGAAGCGAGGCTTGCAATTCTTATCGGCCGTTAAGTGCTCACCCCCGCAAAGTTGGCAAAGGGGGTTGCACTGGTGGTCGAGACCTGGGTTGGCCGTGCCGCAGCCTCTACAGATGCGGTCCTGCGGACTGGGGCACACGTCCATGCGGTGGCCCAGTCTGCCGCATTGTAAGCACAGGTCGAGTTGTTTTCTGCACAACGTGCACCTGATGAGTGCGCCTCCGTAGCAGACGAAGGAGTGAACTTTCAGTCCAGAAAACAGCACAATAACCGTGGTGGTATTGCTGAGTCGTTTCGCAACGATTGCCGTAGGATTCTTGGGAGTAACGACCTGGGCGGTGATGTCCCGGGGTGAATCTTCGAGAGGTATACCCCTCATGACTCCTTTGGAAGTTAAGTCGGGTGCCGATTCGTATGCGTTGGTCTCATAGGCCTGGCCGTTGACCACGAGGCGCTCGACTGTTTGGTATCGGTCTGCGTTGGCTTCACTGGGGGTACTCACTACGATAATGTTCTGTTGTACGTTGAGGCACACGGTGTCGTCTTCCCTGTGCTCCCCGGGTATGCCAGCAGCTTGGAAGACGCATGAGGCTACTCGGGCCGCTCCTAATTCGCCAATCTTGAGGCCTCCCTTTGGGCGGATGATAATCTTGAAATCACTCTTCGGTAGATATGGCCTGCGGCTGGCCTTGATTAACTACTGATTCAGCTTCTGCTCGCGCTTCTCTTTCCTTCCGCCGGTGCTGAGGTAGGCACCGAAACTGCTCGTATTGAATCTCTCCACGGCTTGCTTTTTCGAGCCGACGGTTCTCCAGCCTGTGTCGGCCTCGAATTCTTCTGGAGAAATGTTCTCCCCTTGCACGAGAACCTCCATTTCTTCCGTCTGCGAGCCAGCGTGGGCGCGCGCCACGTGTACTCTTTTTTCGCAGGTGCGCCTATAGGGCTAGGCTCGCGGCAGCCACCACCGCAGCTGCCGGTGTGGCACAGACGAAAATTTGCCGTAGAAGTTCGAAAAATGGGATTCCCACCTTGAAGTTGGTATCGGCAGAATCTCGGTAACTTGCTGCGTGAGATGGTTGCAAAACTCGGTGATTTTCCGTGACTTCCCTGCTAAATCATTGAACGAAGACGGAGCCGACGTGAAGTGCATCTGCTTTCTTCGGCCTTTTCTTTTGCGTAAATTTAAAATCGCTTGTTAAGGTTACTAGGTGACAACTTCCTTTAAATGCAACAAGTTTCATTGAAATCGATGCAATGTACTACAATGAAAAAAAAAAAGAACGTCCGTTTTCGTATATTAAGAGTAGGAGCTCCAGAACTAAACAGTTCTCTCAGGCAAAATATACTGAATGGCAATGCAGGTCAGTAGAAACAAGAACAACAAGGAAGAAGTGCATACTGGCAAAAAGGACTGATCTCTCTCTCTCTCTCTCTTTTGTAGTCCTTGTCAACCCAGCGCGTCATCTTTCTTTGAACACATTTTGCTTAAAATCAATCGCACACCACAGTTGTAGCCTCCCGTCCAAAAATACACCGTCTCCATGGTGTTCGATTCAAAGGTTTCAAAGCAACATATCTTTCAAAGGATACGTACTTGAACAGGAGGCCTTTGAAACGACTTTGAAATAAACATCGAGTATTCGCTTTTTCAATATGCCAGAGGCATGCAGGAGTGTTCTCCCTATACCAGTATCTGTCACGTACGGCAGCCACTTAGAAATAAGGGGCTTCCTAGCAGAAATGTCTGTTTATTTGCAACAAGATCTCCTTCTATCTATGTAACCACACATTGTTCCTTTGTGTCAGACACGTACAGACGAATGTTAACTGCATGCTAAGCGCATCGCTGAAACAGCAGCGAGCTATTTTGCCGAGCGGGTGACATTGCATCTTCCTTGCTGCGTGGACCTCGAGTTGTGGTGTAAAGGAATGTTTGTGACGCACTTTGTCATATTGGTGCTCTGCTGCATGTGATATTGCTTTCGCGCGAGCGCTTGGTGGATGCTTTCAGCATTTCGTCCGATATGCCTTGCGTCGAAGCGGCTAAGCGTAATATCAGGTCGGCTTACTCTTCAAACGCTGCAGCACACGTTGTTCGCGAAACCATAGTGCAACCAACCACGCGAGACTCGGAGACGCGTCAGGGACGTAATGGATTTGTATGTCGATTCGGCTTACTGACTATCATACTATGCGAAAGTGAAAAACCTCATTTGCTTGTTTAACGCGCCATGGCGATAAGTAAAGCTGCGTATGTGGACAACGAATGTTTTACGGTTAAACGCCGGCTTTATTGGTCTGAACACAGATTTCTCACGCAGCGTGGCAGGTTGGCATATTTCATTTAGTTGCTCGATTTTCGTGTGTTGTACTTTAAATCTCGAGCGGCGTGTTGCTTCCCGTTGTTTGTGACGACGGTTTAGATGAAATTAAAGTAGGCTTTGACGAAAGCTGGCGCAAACTAAGCAGCTTAAACCACTTCCGCACAATTTTTCGTGCGTCTACCTTGCCCCCCCCCCCCCCTCCTTACAGAAATATGTTGCTTAACCGATGCTGAATTAACTTTTGCAATAATGAAATGAGGGAGGAGGAGGATGATATTTTAACGAAGAGAAATGACGAGAGGTCAGCTTCGAGAGTGCGTCTCTAGCCTACTACTCATTACTGGGGCATCGCCTCCGGTTTTTTTTTTCAATGCCAGCCACATGCGGCCCATCCAACCGTTCATCGCTCTCTCCTGCCGTTCTTTCCTGCTCTCCCCAGTCTGCTAGTGTTCGCGCCGGCTTTACAGTCGTGGCGGAGAATACTATCTCGATGCCGACTCACAACTAAAGTCGAAAGAAGACTTGATAGACGCGTGATAACCTGACAGACGGGTGATAACAGACGCAGGGACGGAGCGTCTACCGCTTCTCCACCAGAAAGGCAGACGCGCACGTTGAGACGCACGCGTGACACGACGAAGCACAGCGCATGCGAAGCTACCTCAGCACTCGGCTAACTCTGTACACATCGCTGATCACTTTGAAGATGGGGTCCGCTCGACCGCGCAGTTTGTCCCCATCGCGGAACGCTTTCAAGATACGGGTGCCCACGTGGCGTGCGCAGCAGCCGCCGGTAGTGACATACTCAGATTTACGGAACCCGGCGTTCTCCGATTTTTACTTGGAGGAATCGGGAGCGCTCTAAAGAAAGCGCTCGATTGCCGCCGACATCCACGCATGCGCTAGAGCAACAAGTGATCGCTGCACCACTGCGGTCCGCGTTCATCGCGCAGCGGGATACCGAGGGACAAATCCTTCGGTAATTCTGGTATCGCCCGCGTGATGTATCCGACTTCGCCGGTCACTGCCTGGTATGCTGAGAGCGCCAGGCTATATGGAGGCTTAAAATAAGGGTCCAGAGCCTCGGGTTCCCCGCAACAAGCGACAACATTGCGTTCGCTGTCTGCCCCGCGGAGAAGGTACTTTAGAATAGTGTCCCTAGCTTTCGTTAGCACCACGTGATTGTAGCGCCCTTCCTGCACGCGGAAAGGAAATGAATACATAATGCCAGAGAAAAAAAAATAAACAGGAAATAATGGAATCCGTAAACTTTTTTTAAGGTTGAAAGATATATTTCAGAGTTTATTATTTTCAATGAGGAGGCGTTGACGCGTTTGGCGAGATGTTTGTGGCGATGTGGAGACGGCGTCAATCAGGTTTATGACGTTTGCAAAACTCCGCGCTATTTTTTTTTCTGAAATAAGGAGTAAGGGGCATGCGAAAATGCAAACCCAAAGATACAGTTTTGGTTCGGTGCATGCGCTATTGAGAGACGCTAATCGTTAGGGCACCCAATATCTATGGAAGGGGGGGGGGGAGCCTTTCTAATGCAGCCATGTAAGTTGCAAGGTATCTGTATAGCGTAACAAAACCAGGGCACAAGAAGAAACGAAGACGAAGACAAGCGCTAGCTATCGGCAACATTTCAATGATGACCGACCAACAAGCCCATGTCGCTACCCTCGTCTTGCAAGTTGCTTCTGGGGATCCGTAACGGCAACGTGCCACCACGTCAAGAGACAGCTGCTGCCGTCGACGAAAGAAAATGCAAGCGCGCCGTGGCTACACGAGTGAGACTGCCGACAAGGGTCCCGGTGTCGACGAGAGCACTACCATGCGCTTACGTGCTGTCTTTGTGCAGATCGTGGCAGCTGGGCTACTGATGTCGGCGCTATCACCGCCACCTGGTCACGCCTACCGATTCCCGGTGGAAATGGCGGGATCATCACTGGATCTTTCGACCATGTCAACCGTCACAGAAAACGTCAGCGGACAGTGGGCGTCGCCAACAGACCATCAAGTACTAAAGCGGCAGCCTCACGGCATGACAACGGGGCCCGGTGTCGACGAGAGCACTACCATGCGCTTACGTGCCGTCTTTGTGCAGATCGTGGCAGCTGGGCTACTGATGTCGGCGCTATCACCGCTGCCTGGCCACGCCTACCGATTCCCGGTGGAAATGGCGGGATCATCGCTGGATCTTTCGACTATGTCAACCGTCACAGAAAACGTCAGCGGACAGTGGGCGTCGCCAACAGACCATCAAGTACTAAAGCGGCAGCCTCACGGCATCACAACGGAGCCCGGTGTCGACGAGAGCACTACCATGCGCTTACGTGCCGTCTTTGTGCAGGTTGGTGTCGCATATTATGCTACTCCTAAACCTAAGAAGCGCCGTTTTCTGTTGACACCGTGGCCCTTGTTCCTTGCTATTCGCTTTATTGGAAGTGTGCCTTTCACGTGGTTTTGCATTACGAGCTTTGTGATGCATCTGCTTGTACTTTTGTCCGGAGACGTTGAGCTGAATCCTGGACCTCTGACAGAGGCTCAGGTTGCAAAGCTCATGAAAGCTGTTGATGTCATTCCTGTAATTCAAGAAAACCAGGAAAAACTTTTGAAGGAGGTCTCAGTTATCCAGTCAAATC